>NC_052147.1:253959337-255159337 GCF_902713615.1 Scyliorhinus canicula | reverse complement strand
AAGGATGTAAATGCATTGGAGGCGTTTTGGAGGAAGATAATCGTGGAGGTTCTGCCTCCAAGATTTCAAAATGGCTTTGACGTGCTTTGGAAAGTCAGACGCCTCGCCAACTGCAGGTAGGTATGCGGTAAAGGAGTGCAAGGGAGGGGGAGGGGGAGGGTAGGGTTGTGGGGGCAGAAGGTCTTAGGATGAGGGGGTGTTGGGCTGGGAGGGTTGGATGAAGATGTCTGGGGAGGTGAAGCTGAGCAGAGGGAGGAAAATGTCACGGTGAGGCTGTGGGTGGGGGGGGGAGGAAGACATTGGGAGCTAAGGTTGTGAGGAGGGAGGAAGACATGGGGGTAAGGCTGTGAGTAGGGGCTGATGAAGAGTTTGGGGGGGATGAGGCTGAGAAGGGGAAGGTGAAGATTTTGGATGGGATGAAGTTGCCGGCAGGGACAAAGACGACGGGGGGGGGGGGGGGGGGGGGGGGGGGAGTGAGCCTGGGAGCGGAGGTACAAAGATTAGGATGAGGTCAGGTTGGAGGGGACAAAGACATTGGGGTCTGAGGCTGGGATGGGGAGGACGAAGATGTTGGATGGGGTGAGGCTGGGAGGGACAAAGCCATTGGGGGTTGAGGCTGGAAGGGGAGAGATAAAGACATTGGTTGGTGATGCTGGCAGGGGGCCGGAGGGAGTTAGGAGGGCTGAGAGTGACAGGGGAAAGATGGAGTAGTGGGGGAAAAGGAGGTATTGTGGGGGAAGGTGCCATGCAGGGGAAAGGACTGAGAGAAAGACTGACCGGGTGAGTAAGAAGGTAAGGGTGGAAGTGGGAGTCATGGGGAAAGGGGATGGGAGAGAGTTTGTGGGGAGGGGGGTTGCAATTGGAGAGGATGTTGGATGATGAATGGTGTCTGAAGAGAGGATGATGGTGGAGGGAGATAAGGCTGTAGGCAAAGGTGTACTGAAGGAGATACAAGTGAGGAAGGCTGTAAGGAACGGTGAAAGCATGGGGGGACACAAGGATGTAAAGGATAATGCTGGTCGAGAGGATGAGTTTGGAGTGACGAAGGATGAAGCCCCCTACTATACTCCATATTCACACACACGAGTATGTGGCAAAATTTGGCTCTGACTCCATCTACAAGTTTGCTGATGCCACGACCATAGTGGGACGGATCTCGAATCAGAGTACAGGAGGGAGATAGAGGCTGCGATTCTCTACTCCGGCACCAGAGTACCGGCGCTGGCGCCAAAACAGGAGTACTTTACTCCGCGCCAGCGCGGGTTCCGAGACCCGATTCTCGGGTCCTGGGGGGGCCAGTACGGTGCTGGAGCAGCATACTGCCGGTCCCGGCATCGACCCGGCACCGCGGGGTCCACGTATGCGCAGTTGGGCCGGCGCCAACTAGCGCATGTGCACTAGCTGTCATTCCCGCACCTGCTCTGAGGCCAAATGGCGCAGGGATCCAGGAGCCAGCACGGAGGAAAATGGGTCCGCAGCCAGAGAGGCCGGCCTGCTGATTGGTGGGCCCCGATCGCAGGCCAGACCACTACGGAGGGCCTCCATGAGGTTGGACCCCCCCCCCCCCCCCCCACCCACAGGCTGCACCCGGACCCTTCAACCCCGAGGTCCCGCCGCCCCAGAGCATGTTAGAAAGGCGCCAGCGGGACTCAGATTTTTCAGGCCCGGTGCCATTTGTGCGCGGCCATTTTCACAGGGGTGGGAGAATCGCGACCGTCGTCGGGGCAGCGTGGCATGCTTCGCGCTGCGGCGATTCTCCCAGCCGGTGGGGGGGTCGAAGAATCCCGCCCAGAGAACCTACTGGAATGGTGTAACGACACCAATCTCTTCCCCAATGCCAGCAAAACTAAAGAGCTGGTCATTGAATTCAGGAAGGCAAGTATTGTACACACCCCTATCTGCATCAACGGGGCCGATGTGGAGATGGTTGACAGCTTCAAATTCCTAGCTGTGCATATCACCAACAATCTGTCCTGGTCCACCCACGTTGACGTTACGGCCAAGAAAGCACAACAGAATGAGCCTGACACAGTTTAAGGTGGTGCACAGGGTGCATATGTCTCGGGTGAGAATGAATGGGTTCTTTCAGGGGGTGGCAGATGAGTGTGAGAGGTGTGGGCAGGGGCCAATCATGCGCACATATTTTGGGGTTGTGAAAAATTGGGAAGAATCTGGGCGGGAGTGTTCGCGGTCTTAGCCAGGTTAGTGGAGACGGGAGTGGCCTCGGACCCTTTGGTGATGATATTTGGGGTTTCAGAGAAGCCGGAGCTGATGGAGAGGAGGAAGGCTGATGTATTGGCCTTCGCCTCTCTGATTGCATGCTGATAAATTTTGCTGGAGTGGCGGTCAGCATCGCCACCGGGGGTAGCAGCATGGTTGGGTGCCCTGTATGACTTCCTGCGGTTAGAGAAGATAAAGTATGAGTTAAGGGGCGCAGCAGGGGAGTTTGAGAAAAGGTGGGGGATGTTTGTGACCGTGTTTGAGGAGCTGTTCATTGCAGGGTGATGCGGATGGGTTGGTGAAGAAGGAAAAAAAAAAGAAAGCACAACAGCGTCTTTACTTCCTCAGGAATCTAAGGAAATTTGGCATGTCCACATTGACTCTTACCAATTTTTACAGATGCAGTATAGAAAGCATCCTATCTGGCTGCATCACAGCCTGGTATGGCAACTGCTCGGCGCAAGATTGTAAGAAACTACAGAGAGTCATGAATATAGCTCAGTCCATCATGCGAATCCACCTCCCATCCATTGACTCTGTTTACACCTCCCACTGCCTTGGGAAAGCGGGCAGCATAATACCCGGGTTATTCACCCTTCCAATTTCTTCCATCGGGCAGGAGATACAAGAGTCTGAGAACACGCACTTAAAGGTTCAAAAACAGCTTCTTCCCCGCTGTTACCAGACTCCTGGATGACTCTCTTATGGACTGAACTGATCTCTTCATGCATCTTCTTGACTGAGTCGTACTACACTCTGTATGCTCACCCAATGGCCTGTGTCTGTGTATGTACATTGTCTATTTATGTGTGTCCTATGTTTTTCATGGTATGGAATGACCTGTCTGGACTGTACACAGAACTACTTTTCACTGTACCTCGGTACACGTGAAAATAAAAACAAATCCAAACCAACCAATCTAGGAGTGAGGGAGGGAGTCTGGAGCACTGGAGGTGTAGGGATTGAGGAATAAGTGAAGGAAGGAAAATGAAATGAAATGAAAATCGCTTATTGTCACGAGTAGGCTTCAATGAAGTTACTGTGAAAAGCCCCTAGTCGCCACATTCCGGCGCCTGTCCGGGGAGGCTGGTACAGGAATCAAACCGTGCTGCTGGCCTGCTTGGTCTGCTTTAAAAGCCAGCGATTCAGCTGAGTGAGCTAAACCAGCCCCTAATGAGCTAAACCAGCCCCTCAGTGAGCTAAACCAGCCAGGAGTCAGGAAAGCTGAAGGCGGAGGATGAAGAACTGGACGGAGAGATCAATGTCATGGAGGATGTGGGATTGGGGGGGAAGGAGGATGGAATGAGGGGCGATGTTGGAGTGGAGGCTGAAGACAGAATGAGAGTGGATGGTGGAGTAGATTTGTTGGAAGGGGTGCTGGGAGGATGCAGGGTTTGAGGGCATGGATTGTGGGAGAGATGTCGCTGGAGTGGAGAGAGATGATGGACTGCAGGAGGATGCAGAAGGGGAGGGATAGAAGGGAATGAGGTTGGATACGGGAGATGACGGAGAGGGGGAATGTTGGGTGGAGTTTCTGCGGGCTCTGCCTTACTGCCTCTTGCCAGAACTGAAAGTAATCTCAGCCCATGTATTCAGCAGACACCAGGGCTGCATGGGAGTGGGTCGAAGGTCAAGCCAGTCAGCACGGATGGATAACTGAAAGGGATTCCCAGCAGGATCATTGGAAAAGATCGGGATAATCAGATGAGCGTGATGGTTGGAGGGTCCACATCTATGGGGGAAAGTGCTGGCACAAGGCTGGGATTGGCCATTACAGACACTTCTCCCTCCAGAATCACTCTGTTGTAACCTGGGTGGGGATGGGGGTGGGGCGAGGTTGTTTCTGGGGAGGTACTTCGCGAAGCCTATAAAATGACATTGAGAGACAACACCAGACACTATTTAGTGCAAGGACGAATATATTTACATATTATACAGTGACAGTATTACCCCATGAAACCACTTTTGCACAAAATATCTTTACTTTCCTTGACCTACTGCTTCTTCTAATTGCTGCCTGGACATCTACAGCAGCAATGGAGGCAGCCTGGGGTGTTGTTGGCTATGTTACTTTTGATGGCTTTGCCGGCTGTCTTCTGGATAGGCGAGGCCTGGAGGGCTCTGGCTGAATTTAGCTGCTCACCCGATGGGACAGCTGCTCCCTGTGTGCTGACAGGGGATGAGGCCGAAGGTGGCACAGGCTGAATGGATTTGGAAGGAAGAGGCAGCATCTGAGAGCAATCGGTCGATGACCCAAGGGTATCCAGCTACTGCTCATTCTCTCAGCGCGAGGGTGGTGCCTGCCTCTTTGAAGGGAAGGGGCACCAGGAGGGACATCAAAATGCCCCAATTTCCTCTCACATCGCCATTGCATAAACTCACCCATGACATTGGCAAAATATTACAGGCCTACGTGCATCTCCACATGATGCTGAACAAGGGTCTCCATGGCGTACACCACCCTCCTCATGGAGTCCTCAATGGACGTGCAAGTGCGGGCCACTTCAAAGAGCAGGCGGATGGATTCCTTCGACTTGCATATCACCTTGTTAATGGTATCCAAACGTTCTGCCTGATATCACTGAGCTTCTAGCTGACTCACCACCACAAGTTGCAAAGTCGATTCCAGATGCTTATCAGTGGACTGGGGCCTCACAGATGCCTCTTCCTCAGCTGACCACTGAGAGTTGGGCATCTCGGCTTAACTTGCCCCTCCTGCTGCGGACATGTGTCCGTACGATGACCACCCAAGATTGCGAGACCCTCCCTGAAGTATCAATAAAACCCACCAAGGTGTGTGTACCTGAGTTGGTGGAAGGTGCGAGTGAGTGCTGTGACAGTTCGAACAAAGTGGATCTCTCCTCTTTTGCTTCCTCCTGGCTTGTTTCTGGGCTCTGGCTGGTGCGGGGGAGGAGGGGCTGGAAAGGGGGGCCTCTTCTTCTCCCCCCCCCCCCCCCCCTCTTCTTCTGGCCTTGGTCTCTTCCTGGACACACCTGCAATGAGCAAAGAGTGTGCAAGTGGCAGCATCAGTTTCCTTCAAGATGGAGGCACAATGGACCACGTGTCCCCATTCAATGAGAGCATCCTTATTAAGTGGATGGCGAAGGCCAATCTCCGCATTGCTGATGGCTCTTTCTTGCTCGACACCCATGGTCTCCTCAAATACAGTGAGTTACCTGCAGCATGGAAGGCTCCCTCTGATCTTCTCTCACTCCCTCCGGTTGTATAGGAGCATCTCCTGGTCAAAGAAGAGAATGCTTGAGGGGGTTGTATGTTACATCGGTTGGATCATTCCTCATTTCTCCCTTTCTAAGGTAGCCCATTTCCTTGTGGCATTTCATCGCTGGAGTGAATTGGATAGAGGTTGTGGACGAGCTCCCTCCAGAATTCAGAAGCACACCCACATGCGAGAGGAGGGCTCATACACACATGTGATGTAGAGGCTGCTCGTTCCCTCAGCGCCAAAGCCGGGACCCTCTTCTTGCCCTGACTGCACCCCACCTTCATTATCCCATATCTGTGGATGAGAGAAGGAGGCAGAGTGGCCACTCTACCACAGTGTGGATACACTGAAGTGGGACTGTGGAGCAGGACATGTCATTGCCGTTGACTTTTGGACCCTGACATTTCAGAGTCTGTGCAGAATGCGCGACCATGAATGGGACGTAGCCTGGTGGAGTGAATGAGGTCAGCTGAGGCACTTTTCCACCCCTTGAGTGCGACCCATGTCCAAGCCATGTTTGTGCCTCTGCTGGGCCTCTTCCACCGCTGGGTAAATTCTGCCCAAAGTCTGCACTGGACTGCTCCACCCCCTGCCTCAGGGGAACCCTGTCTGCACTGGACCTACAGCGTGAAGAAAGGAACTGACTTGAAGCTTGTGCTTCTTTGCATCAAGGCCTGATGCTGTTCTGTATTGGAGGAAATACCGCTTCCATAACTCCCACATTTGTCCTTTCTGCAGGAAGACATCCAAAGGCGGGGTAGAGGCAAGATCATCGGGTATGGTCACTGATATATTTCTCCAGTTTGCCTCCTCCTTTTGCCAAGTTGGAAGAATGAATTGCTATTAGGATTTTCCTCACTCCATTGGTGTAGTTCCATTGCTGACCCCAATGATTTTTTTACATTGATGTCTTCCTGTTGCCACCCTGTTTTGGATTGTCGCTCTGAACTGTAGACTCTTGGGGGGCGATTCTCCGAGCCCCGCGCCGGTCCGGAGAATCGGCGCAACTGCGCCACAAAGCCCCGACGCCGGCATGCGATTCTACGAAGTGCGGAGAAATGGCGCCATTTGCGCCGGTGTGTTTGGCGCGGCGCTGACCGCGGGCCGCTGGAATCGGCGAGGCTGCCGATTCTCCAGCCCAGATGGGCCGAGCAGCCGCGCGAATACGACAGAGTCCCGCCAGCACTGTTCATCCCTGGTCGCTGCCGGCGGGAACTCTGCGCGAACGGTCAGGGTGCGGCCTGTTGGGGGGGAGCTCCTTCACCGGGGAGGGCCTCCGATGGGGTGTGGCCCACGATCGGTGCCTCGGGGCCCACCGATCGGCAGTCCGGCCTCTCCCCCCCGGGCCTACTTCCCTGCGCAGCTGGCCCCTGAACACTGAAGCCATGTTGAGTTGGGGCCGGCGCGCTAAAGAAGTCCCCCGTGCATGTGCAGGTTGGTGCGGCCCAACTGCACATGCGCGGGTTGGCGCAGTGCCTATTTGGCGCCGGGAAAAGAGGCTAGAGTGGTGTGAACTGCTCCAGCGTTGTACTGGCCCCCTGTGGGTGTCAGAATAGGTCATACCCGGCCCGGTTCGCGCTGTCATGAAATGCGACGGCGTTCACGACGGCATGAACACTTGCGCTCCATTTGGGAGAATCGCCCCCTCGGTGTGGTTCGCAGTTAGTGGTATGAGTGACCTATCTTGCTTTAGACAGACTATAGTTGTACCTGGTACTTGCTTCTGTTACCCCCCCCCCCCCCCCCCTCACTACACCAGTTACCCACAGGTGCCGACGGTCAATTCTGCTTGAGGACTAACCTATCAATCTCTTTCATAACCTTAAAGGTCTCTGTCCGGAATAACGTTACAAAGGTATTTCTTGTTGGGGCCTTGCACACATGGCCATCATCTTAAGTGATCAGGTGTTTTGCAGATGTTACTTTTGCTTTGAGTACTTTGCAACACAACCTGGAAATGTATTCATTTGTGATGATGTTTCAGGGGGACCTCTTTCCAAGGTTGAGATTCTCCGTGATCCTTGGCGGGACTGGTTGCGAGTGAGAATGGAAAATTTGATGTTCCAGCCAAAGCTCCATTCACTCTCAACGGCAACGGAAAACCCCAGTCGTGAACAAGGACAGGAGATTTTGGCCTCTGGCCGAGATCTTCCGGCTGTTCATGTTGATAGGATCTCCCTGTCCCACCAACGGCGCACCCCTGCTGTGGGCTACCTGACCGCGTGGAGTGGATTCAATGGGAAATCCCATTGACAGCAGCGGGACCAGATGCTCCCACTGTGCCAATGGTGGGTCGCCTCCCGCTGTCGGGAAATACACCCCGGGGAGGCCAGTAAATCTCGGCACGTATCTTTTAATGATTCTGTGTAACTCTATCGACTCACCTGTCAGGTGTTTCTTATTGAGGCTGAATAGTCAAAATTTCATTCATCTTTTCGCCTATCTCAGATACTTGAGGATAAGATTGGTTACTCTTTTCTGCCCTGCTTCTATTCAATGTCACTCATAACAGAAAGTGTTCCATTTAGCTGCACTAAAAACCTTAATGAACATAATTAGTCAGCAATTCTTGCAGTCAGAGTATGGATACCTGCAGCGTGATCCTGGTAGTTCATTAAAAAGAATTTAATAACTTGTAATTCTGGAAGTGGGATCACTGACTTTAAGATGTCTTCGTATTTTTTTGTCTTGTTCAAGTTTTCAAAATGTTGGCCACTAATTTAAACTCATAAAATATGAAGAGTGTAGGTGTTTTATAAATCATTAGCTAATTGTCACATAACCATTCAGCAGTTTAAAATGAAAATCGCTATGGTTATAAATCACTGGTTAATCTCCTGCTGGACTATTGCCTCCGAATTTGGGCACCATACTCTGGTAAGAAGGTTTAAGGTCTTGGAAAGGATTCGGGCGAGCTATACTAGAACGGTACAAAGGGTGAAGGACTTCAGTTGTGTCGACAGCCTAAAGAAGCTGCAATTGTTCTCCATAGAACCAAGAAAGATAAAGAGAGATTTAATAGCTTCATTAAAAATTATGAGGGTTTTCAATAGAATAAGTAGGAAGAAAATGATTTTACTGGAGTCAGTAACCAAAGAACAAGGATTTAAGATAATTGCCAAAAAAACAGGGTGGGGGGGAGATGAGAATTAATTTTTTAACGCAGAGATTTGTCATCATCTGGTGCGCACTGTCTGAAAGTGAGCTGGAAGCAGATTTAACTGTAACTTTGAAAAGGGGATTATGTAAATACTTGCCAAGGATACATTTTCAGGACTAAGAGGGACTGTACTGGGGAGTACAACTAATTAGATAGCTCTTTCAAAGAGCATCCACAGATATGGGGCTGGATTCTCCCCTACCCGGCGGGGCGGAGGGTCCCGGCGGGATGGAGTGGCACGAACCATTCCGGCGTTGGGCTGCCCCAAAGGTGCGGATTTCTCCGCACCTTTAGGGGCCAAGCCCTCACCTTGAGGTCCCAGGCCCGCACCGGAGTGGTTCCCGTCCCGCCGGCTGGCGTGGAAGGCCTTTGGCGCCATGCCAGCCGGGGCCGAAGGGACTTCGCCGGCCGGAGGAAGTCCACACATGCGCCGGAGCATCAGCGGTTGCTGATGTCATCCCCGCAGAGGGAGGGGGTCACGTCCGCGTCATCCATCGCAGAGGCTATGGTCGACGCGAAAGGAAAAGAGTGCCCCCCACGGCAAAGCCCTCCCGTGGATCGGTGGGCCCCGATCTTGGGCCAGGCCACCGTGGGGGCACCCCCCTGGGGCCAGATCGCCCCGTGCCGCCCCCCCCCCCCCCACCCCCCAGGACCCCGGAGCCCGCCCGCGCCGCCAGTCCCGCCGGAGAGGGAGGTGGTTTGATTCACGCGGAGGGAGAGGCATTACAGCACCGGGGGGGGGGGGGGGGGGGGGGGGGGGGGGGGTGGGGGAGGGGGTGGGGCCGCCGACCGGCACGGCACGATTTCCGCCGCCGCCGAATATCCGGTGCCGGAGAATTCGGCGGCCAGCGGGGGCGGGATTCAGGCCCCCCCCACCCCCGGCGATTCTCCGACCCGGCGGGGGGGGGTCAGAGAATCCAGCCCATGATATGATGGGCTGATTGGCCTCCTGTGCTCTTTGAGTCTGTGATGCGCAAAATAAAGAGAAAAAAAATTCTGGAAATACACAGCAAGTTTATTGGCTTCTGCAACTTGCCCATGGTGTAAAAAAGTGCTTGCTGCGGGAATTGTGAATATATACATTCTGTCAAAGAAAACAGGGTTTAATGTAAGAACATTCAGATATTGTTTTACACTAGGGATGGGCAATAAATGCTGGCCTAAACAGCGACAGCCGCATCCCGTAACTGAATGTTTTTAAAAATGCATTGCCATTATGTTGATTTTAATGGGGAATCATATCAAGTTTAGCGCTAATTGAATATGTGGGGTTGAAGCTGTTCTTTACCAATGTGCGATGTCGGGACTGAAGGTGAAGTCCATTATTCCAGGAGGTTTACAAAATACAATTGATGCTGTACTTATCTCAAGAGTTAAGAATAGACTAGTCAGTCCAATGTCTAATCATGATAGTTTGTGATTTTATGCTTGCTTAAACGTTTGGTGAAACTGGTGGTGGAAGCACGACAGCTGTGATAAATATGGAGGCTGTGATTTCCTCTGTGTAACAAAATCATAAAGTCGTTTATCAAGAACCGGTTTATAATTTTACCACTTATAATGCACAGGAGAAATTTTCCCAACGTGGGCCTTCTTTCTCAGTGTAATCAGTCTCACCACTTCTCTCTTTTCCTGTGCGAGTGGCCATCTCATTAGTTATGCACCCTGTCCAACTAATTTTCAACATACATCGATCAACAGTTTGGTAAGTCAGAGACCTCTCTTATTCTGACTTCTGCTCAAGGTGCAATATTCACATCTGCACAATATTTTTGACCGCACAGAATAATTAAAACTGAGCGGATTTTAAATTGTACAGAAGCAGCTACGCATTATGAAGTCTACAGCTGGTGAATCAAAGTAATTCAGTCGTGAGTAGAGAGCACCTCCGTGAGCTTTGTGGGAGCTTAGATATACAGCTGACTTTGGATTATGAAACTAACAGAGAACTTCTACAAATAGATATCCCTCACTGGATGCTGGGGCTGTCTTATGAAGTGAGATTGGGCAATCTGAACCTATATTCTCCAGAGTGTCGAGGAAGAAGGGGTGATCTCACTGAAATCTACAAAATATTTAAAAGGAACATATAGGGTAGATGCAGGTCAAATGTCTCCCTTGGTTGGAGAGTCTAGAACGGACAAGGCATAACTTCAAATAAGGGGAAAGCCACTTTGGACCGAGATGAGGAGGAATATCTTTACACAGACGGTTCTGAATCTTTGGAATTCCAGCCCATGGGGTTTGATGCAACCCCCTAGCCTGCCTCCATTCACTGGACCATTGAGGAAATTATAGCTTGAATCAAGGCCAGTTTAGCTCAGTTTGCTGGGCAGGTTCGTTTGGGACGCCAACAGTGCGGGTTCAATTCGCGAACTGGCTGAGGTTATTCATAAAGACCCCGCCTTCTCAACTTTGCCCCTCACCTGAGGTCTAGCGACTTCAGACTAAATCGGCACCAGTCAGCTCTCCCCCACAAAGAGGAAAGCAGCCTATGGTCTTCTGGGACTATGGCGACTTTACGTGTACTTATATAAGTGCAGCGCTTACACTTTAAGCCCAACTGGCGAAATGTGTGAAAATTCCATCGACAATTACGCCTCTTGTGAAAATTCTTCCTTTTCCTCAAGAGTCCACTCAAACTCACCTGTACACCGCCAAAGTAAAATGACCACAAACCAGCACAATTGGGTGCATTTTGAAAAAAAATTGCCTTGCATAGAATTCAGTGATATATTTGAGCAATTTGATTAGTAGAATCTGAAATAGATCCAAAACAAAAAAAAACATTTTTAACCACAGCTTTAATCCACCACTTCTGAGTAACATGATTTAAATTACTGAAAATTATTTCAAAACAAATATGGAATAATTTCCTAGTCGCAATGGATGCAATTTTTAGAAAATTTTAAAAATACATATACATTCAAAAGTTTTTAAAGTATTTTTATTATTGTTCTTGCATCTCAAAGAACCAACTTAATTCTTGGAGGCATCTTAAAGGCCTGCAAATAAGGGCTTTGATGGAAATTTGCAACTGCGATTAATTCATCCTGGGGGCATCAACACATTTTGTGTGTGGGACCAGCTACTAGCGAGACATTTTTTAAACTGCGAAGGATTGTGCAAATTCCCCAAATTACACTGAACTTAATTTAACACAGAACATAGAACATGAACATAGTACAGCACAGAACAGATCCTTCGGCCCTCAATGTTGTGCCGAGCATTGTCCAAAACCAAGATCAAGCTATCCCACTAGACTGTGATGAATGTAGGAATTTCAGATGTATTGCATTATTTGTATTTGGCGCAGTAAGGGTTAAAAGCCTGGGTTAGTGTGTGTCTGACTGCTGCAGCAGTGTTCTTGAAAATTCTGGTTTGCAAGACAGCTAGATGTTCTAGAGCCAAAGGTGCAATTAAAGCATTGTAACATGTTTGGACTAATCACAGAATCCCTACAGTGCAGAAGGCTGCCCTTTGGCCCATCATGTCTGCACCAGCCCTTGGAAAGAGGTCCCTACCTAGGTTCACGCCTCCACCCTATCCCCGTAACCCATTAACCCCACCCATTTGCGCTTGAAACTCTGCAATCTTTTACACCAGTTCTACCAATTTCAGCCAAATGACACTGGAAAAATAGCACTACCAAGTTGTGGCATTCTTTGCGATTCTGTTATCAGGATGGATATTGTAGTGTTCACAAAGACCACAGAAGCTAAGTTAATTAAAAAAGCTAACATTTATTTACACTACTTATTAAGGCTTGACCACTTACTCCTATTGTAAACAATAATCTAGTAATCTACAATCTACACTCTACTAACACTAGTCTCTACACTCTTCTATAACTGTACTCTAATCTCACTCACTGCTCCTCTGCCCTCCTCTCCAGCCTTCTCCCAGAAGTCTGTGAGTCAGTGCTGTATATAGTTCTGTATATAGCTCCATTTTGTGGTGAATTATGATATGGCATTAACCCTTTGTGTTCTGAACATTTCCCATAATGTCACACAAGTGGAAACACAAGACCTTAAAGTCCAGAGTGAGAAACGGTTTTTGGTCATGTTGACGTCTATCTTTATTAATAACTACAATATGCAAGTGTGTTCAGTGTATTGGACAAATGACCATGCAAGAAGCATTTCAGTATAATCACAGTTTATTATTACATAGGATTAGTTCTATACTTAATAAATTACACGCTACTACACATTAGACTATATCTAGCAATTTAAACGACCTTTACTTAACTTCCAAGTGACCGGTTCTGTGTTGGTAAGATAAGGCCTTATCTGGTTCCCCATGTGTGGCGGCTGGAGATTGTTTGGTTCGTCTAGGCTGAGTGACGTCTTTCAGGCGGAGATCGCGGGTCCTTGAACTTGGCTGGTCGATGTGCTGCAGTTGGATGACAGAAGCCGGTCCCCCAAAAGAGACAGAATGCTGATTGCGCAGTTCCATCTTATCCTCCGATCTTTCATGCTTTTTTGGGTGGTCCCAGGTTGGGATCCAATGGATCGATAGGATTTCAATCACCCTGATCGATTTTGGCCAATTAGAGGCGGATACCTTGATAGCTGGGCGGGTACTAGTTATCATTGTCCAAGGCACGTAGGCACTTCCAAATAAGGTGAATAGGAGCCCCTGAGTCTGCTACTAATGTTAAGTTTCAATCTGAAGCCCTTATCCTGGGGAGACCTGTGAGTGGCCTCTAGCAGGTGCGAATTCCTGCATAAGTCTGAGTTGCTGTTTGCAATGTACACAAGTTGTGTCCTGTCTGTGTCCCAACCTGACCACAATTCCCATCATGCTCTGCAGGTGGCCATTTTAGATGACCACAGTCAAACAAGCCAACTGCATCAATTCGCCACATACGGCCATTAATATCATGGAAAGCCCCACTTCTCCTTCCCAACACCAACCATCTATTGATCCCTTCTTCATAGAATAAACTGTTCCTTTTCCTAACCTTCTGATAAAAATCAAACAATGCTTTTATTATTCCGCTAAAACTCAATTGCATTCTTTTGACCAAAGGGAGAACGGCATCAAAATAGTTCCAATTATGCAAAATATTTTTGTTTATTCTGATACAACCCAAATGATAGACCAATGCACACCAATTCACAGTCGCACTCTGTATTTAGCAGTCATATACTTTGAGATATTTCACAGGGTATCATAGAATTCCATGAAGATTAAATGTGAGTGAAAGAGCAATCACTTTTCATAAAGCAAATCAGAATGACACAGCCCCTTGTTTGTACTTTTTCAGTGAATTCATCCCTCTCATTGCTAGTGTTGGCAAACAGATGCTGCAGCTTTGATTGTATTACCCCCTGTGAATGAAATGGCAACATTGGAGCTTTGATAGCCAGACTTAACATTTTAAGATTTAAAGAATGAGAAGTAGAGTAGCCATTGCAAAAATAAATGCTCATTTGAATAATTTTAATTCCACGGTATTTTGCTCCCAGTAAATCCTTCCTTCGTGTGGTGATGAATACAAGATTCTGTCCAGTACAAGAGAAAAAGCCACAAAAAAAAAAGGATCCTTCATTGTCACTCACAAATGGTGCTCACTTAGCGTGGAGGTAAGTTCTGGACCAAAGCTGAAATCAAAACTACCCAAATTGGGTAGATTGGGATCTTATTTATTCAGGAAAGAACAGCATTTGCAGAGGTCAGATGATAAGGATTTGAATGTTATATTTATTTAGGAGGGAACAGCATTTGTGGAATTCGGACGACAAGGCTTTGATTGTTATCTGATAAATAAAAGCAAAAGACCGCAGATGCTGGAAATCTGAAATAAAAACAGAAAATGTTGGATAAATTCAGCAGGCCCAGCAGTACCTGAGGAGAGATACAGAGGCCGTTATTTAACCAACTCGACGTGCCCGGCATGGATCTAGGCGTAGCGGTTAAATAGTGGGAAGGGCCAAAATTGAGACCAAGCGCGAATCAGTTTGCCGTATGACTGGTCCGCTCCCAATGGCAAAGTTCCGGATCATGCCCAAATATGGCAAATATATCATTAACCCTCATTTGCTTTAATTTATATGTCATTAGTGAGATTGAAGTCAAATGCAATGATCTCCTGGAAATTACCTGACTCGTCAGTGAGAAATCCTGCGGGCGTCATTTAGTACTCCTTTTTAAAAACGTGAAATTGATGCAATGGCTGCTGAAGAGAACCAAAGGGGTCAGGAGCCATTTCCATGCACCTAAAGGGCACCATAGCTGCTTCCCCGGTGCATGGGGGAGGGGTTAGGCTTGGACAGGGGGCTGAAGCGTTCCACGGAATTAGTCCGCCCACCGATCGATAGGCCCCGATCGTAGGTCAGGCCACCGTGGAGCCCCCCCCCCCGAGTCGGATCCCCCCGTCCCCCCACCAAGATGGCCCCCACAGCCAGAACTCTGAGGTCCCATACATAACCTACGCCAGTGGGACTCGGCGGGCACTCGGGGATTACACATGAGTTGGGGGTGGGGGTGGGTGTGGTAAGGAGATTTTTGTCTATGACGTCTTCAAGCCATCTTTCAATATTGTGGATTCCCATAACAGAGGCAACAGCTGCTGCTCGTCTGTCCTAACAAACACTTCCAAAATCGAGCCCTGTTCGTGGTTCTGTCCTGAAGGTCACTTTAACTCCCTCTGACTGTGAGCAGCCTCTAGCTTCACAGCTGAAGGCTATTGCTGAGGAGGAATTAGCCATGTTCGTTGTGAGAGCAATCCACAGCTGCAGGTTGTGTTTGCTGCTTGCTCCTGCTGGTGGCTGCTGTTGCTGTTCCCTTCTTTTTCTGTAGTCGGAAAGACGGGCAATTCTTTCTAAGTGGGGGGGGGGGGGGGGGGGGGGTCGAGTGATCAGGGCAGCATTTAAAAATGATGTCCCAATCTCTTCAGGAAATGAAGATAAGTGCAGCTTCAATGGGGCATTGCTCACCGAGGCTAAAGAAAACAGAGCCCCGTTTGATAGTGGATTCGTTCTCAGTGCTGCAGGTGGCGAGAAACGTGCTAAACGTGCCCAAAACGGGTCTCTGTTTTTTTCCCCATTAAGTCATGCTCTATATCTTTGTTACTGTGAAGGTTATGGGTGCGGGGAGGGGGTGGGGGCAGATTGAGGGGAAACTCAAAATCAGAGGTCTGGTCACCTGCAATGTCGTCAGCATATTGCTTTGATTGGTATTGGTAAAAGTCTACTTGCCTATTCGCTTTCTAGTTCAAAAAATACATAAAAAACAGAGATAGACAATGTGGAATGGGAGTAAATGCAAATAGTTTCAAGAATGCATCTCAATGCTCCCTCCAAGAAATGGTACAATTCATACAGAGGGGGTAATTCTGTAACTTTCGGCCTCACACTAACCAATAACCGGGAAATGGAAATACTTAAAAATTCATTCTTGTTGTGAAATATTTTAATTGCCTGAATGAATATATAATTCATTTACCTAAACTTATATTTGCATATATTGATGATTTGGGGCCCATTTACTGATGGCAGTGAGATGGAGGATGAGTGATGAAATTTGCTTGTTTACTGAAAAAGGAATTGCTCAGTGATGTCAGACATATTTAAGCTGATGAACTATACGAATAAAAATTATTAGAGGGCTGTTTCTCCATAAATTACCAAGTCTTGTCATGCATCTCTTTCGTTATAGCTTACATTCAGTAAAATCACCAGCTTATCCTCAGTTACTTTAAAAAAAGATTCTTCAGAAAAGATTGCTGCTTCATTGTCTGGGTTATTGTGTGCCCTGTGATTAGAATTGCTGTGTGGTTCCATGGTCACATGATAGGCTAGCGGTGTCCATACTGTGTCTTGGTAGAAAATAACAGCGCAAACATTTGTTATCTCCCGGAATCTGTGTGGGTTTCCTCCAGGGGCTGCATTTTCCTCCTATATCCAAAGGTGTGCAAGTTAGGTGGATTAGCTGTGCTAAAATTTCCCTTTATATTGCCCCTTAGTGTCCAAAAATGTGCAGGTTAGGTGCCGTTGCGGGGATGGGGTGGGGGAAATGAGCCTAGGTGGGGGGGTGGGGGGGGGGGGGGGGGAAAGGGGGGGTACTCGTTCAGAAGGTTGGGCTGGATGACCTCCTTCTGCACTGTATGGATCCTGTGGTAAAATATGTTCCAGAATGAAAATAAGATACAGAGACTGAAAGAGGGAGATCTTTAATTCGCGGAGCCACTATGTTGCATTGATAGAGAGGGGACGAAGGGGCTATGAGAGTGATATTGAACATTAATGACTGGAGCATATACTGAGTCCAATATATTATATTATGAGGGGCGAGACTGAAAGATAGAGAATGGACAATGTAAAAGAGTAGTGACTGAGCAGTGCAAAAACATGTACCACGCCACCTCAGAGGTCAAAAAATGTAACATGTAAATGCTGGCCTTGATTTTTACAGGGGTGGGGTGGATGAACCTGGTCATGGCTAATGAACAAGTTGATTGAAACAGCAGGGACTCAATGCGACTAACCTGTGCACAGTTCTGTCTGACATGTGGCCAGAATGACTGCCTGGCGGTGGACAGGAGCGAGTATTTGACAAAGAACAAAGAACAATACAGCACAGGAATAGGCCTTCGGCCCTCCAAGCCTGCGCCAACCATGGTACCTGCCTAAACTAAAACCTTATGCACTTATGGAGTCCGTATCCTTCCATTCCCATCCTATTCATATATTTGTCTAGATGCCCCTTAACTGCCGCTATCGTACCTTCTCCCACCACATCCCCGGGAACCGCGTTCCATATATTTACCACCCTCTGTGCAAAAAACTTGCCTCGCACATCTGTTCTAAATTTTTCTCTGCGCACTTCAAACCTATGTCCCCTAGTACTTGACTCTCCCACCCGAGGAAAGAGCATATGACAATCCACTCTGTCCATGCCTCTCATAATCTTGTAGACCGCTATCAGGTCGCCCCTCAGCTTCCTTGGTTCCAGTGAGAACAGTCCGTGTTTATCTCACCTCCCCTCATAGCTAATGCCCTCCATACCAGGCAACATCCTAGTAAACAACTTCTGTACCCTCTCCAAAGCATTCACATCCTTCTGGACCAAAATGGTACACAATATTCCAAATGAGGCCTAACTAAGGTCCTGTACAGCTGTAACATGACTTGCCAATTTTTATATTCAGTGCCCCAACCGAGGAAGGCCAGCATGCCTTAAGCCTTTTTGACTTAAGCGATTATTATTATTATTATCCAAATGCATTGTCACTTTCAGTGATTGGTGGACATGCGCGCCCAGATCACTCTGCCTGTCAGTACTCGCAAGAGTTCTACCATTTATTGTGTAATTCCTACATGCATTGGACCTTCCAATGTGCATTACCTCATACTTGTCTGGATTAAACTCCATCTGCCATTTCTCCGCCCAAGACTGTAACCAGTTTATATCCTGCTGTATCCTCTGACAATCCTCTTCACTGTCCACAACTCCACCAATTATTGTGCCGTCTGTGAACTTACTCATCTGACCAGCTACATTTTCTTGCAAATCTTTTATATACACCACGACATCAAAGGCCCCAGAACTGATCCTTGTGGAATGTCGCGAGTCAATGCCTTCCATTCAGAAAAGCACTGCTTCAACTGCTACCCTCCAGTTCTGTATCCAACTTGCCAGCTCTCCTCTGATCTCATGTGACTTCACCTTTTGTGCCGGTCTACCATTAGGTACCTTGTCAAAGGCTTTACTGAAGTCCATGTATGCAATATCTACTGCCTTTCCCTCATCCATCATATTTGTCACTTCCTCGAAAAACTCGATCAAATTAGTGAGGCTGGACCTCCCCTTCACAAAGCCATGCTGTCCATCACTAATAAGTCCATTTGTTTCCATATGTGAGTAAATCCTATCTCAAAGTATCTTTTCCAATAATTTCCCTACCATTGACGCAAGGCTCACCACCCTACAATTTCCTGGATTATCCCTGCTGCCCTTCTTAAACAATGGAACAACATTGGCTACTCTCCAGTCCTCTGGAACTTCACCTGTAGCCAATGAGGATACAAAGATTACTGTCAAGGCCCCAGCAATTTCCTCCCTTGCCTCCCTTAGCATTCTAGGGTAGATCCCATCAGGCCCTGGGGACTTATCTACTTTTTAAGATGCCCAAACCTCTTCTTTATTAATACCAACATGATTCTGAATATCTACACACTCTCCCCAAGACTCCTCATCCACCAAGTCCGTCCCTTTGGTGAATACTGAGGCAAAGTATTCATTTGGTATCTCTCCCATTTCCTCTGGTGCCATACATAGATTCCCTCCAATATCCTTGAATGGACCAACCCTTCCTCTGGCTCCCTAGCGCTGTAGAGGTCAGAGATGATGAGCTATGGAAACGGTCACTGGCGATTAGTCACCGTGCCCCCCCCAGCCTCTGGCAGAGGTGTGAATGTGGGTGCGAGGATTACCTGAGAAAGACTGGGATGTAGAGAAGGGAGGCCTTTGGCAGAGATTGGGATGGGTACACGAAAAACCTGAGTCAGAGATCAGAATCGGCCAAGGAAGGCTGTGTGCGTTGTGAGAAAGACCAGACAGGATCCGTGCGTGTGGGAAGCCTCTATGAAAGATCAGGATGGAGAGGAAGCTACTGACACAGATTGGGATGGGGAGGGAAGATGAGACAGAGATTGACAAGCCTTTGTAAAGGCTGGGCAGGGATGCAAACTTTGTGTAACTCAGAGGAGCATTCCTCTCTCTCATGATGCGCAAGAGAACCTAAAATAACACTTTTAAACATAGTTTCTCAGCTCCTCGTCAATTAAAATCAGGCCACTGAGTCTTTCGCGCAATTGACAACAATGGTCACATAAGGTTTTACAAATATATCATGTCATAAGTTAATACAGTATGACAGTATGAAAATTCTCCGTTCCAGTATTTAACCGTGGTGTTTAAACATTCATATGCTAATAAGCCACAGTTTACTTTTGAAGTGGACCAATACACATATATATTTTGCTGTGCAGATCAAGTCTTCCTCTGACGGTCCAGTGATTACCCATCCAAAGAAACCTGTTTCTTCACAGTTCAGCGACCATTAATCTTTTTTATTACCCCGGGAAAGGACTTTGCCCCACAAATCAATTTGCATGACAATGTCAGTCTGTCTAACCAAAATATGTGCTTTTGTTGTGGCCATTTGGGATTGGAGAGGGGTGTGATTGTCCATCATCTGATGTTTGTTTCCCTGCCTGTCTTCTGGCTGTTCGTATAAGACATTAATTTACCAGTTCAAGGCTGACAGGGGGTGGTACCACAGAACCCATTTCAGGCATCTGTTTCCCTGGCGATCTTGGGTGACTGTCCTTTCTACATGTCCATAATATCCTATGCTAAATAAACCTAGTGAGATAATAGGAAACAGGAGAGCTGTCCATTGAATAATATATAGCTGTCTAAAGTTTAAATCATAACCCAGTATATTATGTCACATCTGACTGAAGACATCTCCTATGGGGACAAGAAAGGAAAACATCTCCTATCCTGTAAAATTCAGACAGTTTTCATGTTATAATCAATTGGGTTTGTTTCTGGTCAGACTATGATTTCTGTCCCTAGTCACTGCACATTTTGCCTCGGGACTAGCATCGATATTTCTCCCTTAAACAGAGCCTCGCAACCTATAAAGTGATGCAAAAATTCAATAACATTCAATTTAAGTATAAAGAATCACGGATGAGAGGATGCTGCAAATTGGCTGAGGAATATGTTTACTCTTTCCACTAATAAGGTTCCTGAAAATTCCTCATCATTAAAATTCCACACCTTGTTTTCTTAAGCGAGGATTTATCAAAATGACTTTATTTCACTTTGATATATTTTTTAAAATTTTGGGTGTGAAAACATTTCAATGCCTTTCGTGCGGTATGTGGCATTTTATAAACTGGCTCTATCTTGTTTTTTCACCCCTCTCCGTCTGCATGTAGTTGCAAGGTATCCCGCCACCGAAGGAAAATCGACTCGATTTTGAAGTCTCTTGTTTGGCATTTTCAGCTTACAACCAAGAAAATCCGTATTGTCAATAATTTATTCACAAAGGCGGAGATGGCAGATGAGCAGAGAAAAACTTTACAACAGATCTGCTTTAAATGTGTTTAAATAATATGCTATTTTTCAGAAGGAAACTAGATTTGAAGGTTGCTATGGTTAAACAAAATTACAGTATTGTAAAATACTGTATACATTAATGAATTTTCCTGGCTTTTCCATTAACCTGACTTCTCTGGGATGAGGATGTGGGGGCGGGAGGGGTTGGCTATGGGGGGGAATATGTGGATCATGGCCTACACTTGCTATAGGATCAGTAGGCCCATCAATTCAATGCAAGTGAGGTAGAAGGGGGCTTTCCCGCCCTTTTGCACCATTTCATTGTTTCATCCAGCTACTGAGGTTATTGCTGAATAAGTTCCACTTGGTAGCACTGTTGATGACTCCTTCCATCATTTTGCTGATGATCGAGAGCAGACTGATGGGGCAGTGATTGGCCAAGTTGGATTTGTCCTGTCTCTTGTGCACAGGACAAACCGCGGCAATTTTCTACATTGCCGGGTAGGTGCCAGTGTTATAGCTGTACTGGAACAGCTTGGCTAGGGGCCTGGCAAGTTCTAGAGCACAAGTCTTCAGTACTATTGCTGGAATTGTGTTGGTACTTCACTTTATTTTACCACAAATCATTCTGTTCACTCAGCAGCCAACATTCATTCTTGTTTCAATCATGTCTGCCTCCACTCTGCTGTTTTGCTATCGAATATGCAGGAAATGATATAACTCCTTATCGAGGTTAAAAAAAGTTGTGGATTGGATTGGATTTGTTTATTGTTACGTGTACCGAGATACAGCGAAAAGGAATTTTCTGCGAGCAGCTCAACAAATCAATAAGTACATGGGAAGAAAAGGGAATAAAAGAAAATACATAATAGGGAAACACAAGTTACACAACGTAACTACATAAGCACCGGCATTGGAGGAAGCATATATGGTGTAGTATGAATGAGGTCAGTCCATAAGAGGGTCATTTTGGAGTCTGGTAACAGTGGGAAAGAAGCTGTTTTTGAGTCTGTTCGTGCGTGTTCTCAGGCTTCTGTATCTCCTGCCCGATGGAAGAAGTTGGAAGAGTGAGTAAGCTGGGTGGGAGGGGTCTTTGTTTATGCTGCCCGCTTTCCTGCTTAGTATGTGCTTATACTAAGCGCAGAACCTTTACAGGTGAAGGCAGACAGGTTTGGGTGTGGGCGGAGAGTTAAATGCCTGTTGCGTTGGGATGCCCAATATCATAGAATCATAGAATCTACAGTACAGAAAGAGGCCATTGGGCCCATCAAGTCTGCACCAGCGCTTGGAAACAACACCCTACTTAAGTCCACGTCTCCACTCTATCCCCGTATCCCAGTAACCGAACCTAACCTTTTGGACACTAAGGGGCATTTAGCACGGCCAACCCACCTAGCCTGCACATCTTTGAACTGGGGAAGGAAACCAGAGCACCTTGTCTCTGGCTATCGCCTTTGCCCTTACTCTTACCATCCCACAATGACCTTCCTGAAGTATGTTTATAATAATAATCTTTATTTTCATAAGTAGGCTTACATTAACACTGCAATGAAGTTACTGTGAAAAGCCCCTAGTTGCCTATTTGGGTACACAGAGGGAGAATTCAGAATGTTTAATTCACCTAACAGCGCGTCTTTCGGGACTTATGGGAGGAAACCGAAACCCAAGCAGACAAGGGGAGAAAGTGCAGACTCCGCAGAGACAGTGACCCAAGAAGGGAATCAAACCTGGCACCCTGGCACTGTTAAGCCATAGTGCTAACCACTATGATACCATGCTACCGCATTTAGGCCACGTTCCCTCAACAATGGCGGAATGGTGATCCTCATTTCCCAGGGGAGACAATGAGTCTGAACGGATAGTTTTAGTCCTTGGGTACCAAATGTCTTCAACTCCAAGTTTGCTCCCTCAGTCTTGCCACAAAATACCATGTCCATAATTTCTGATGGGAGTGGATTATTTCTGGTATACTTCTTAACTTGTCCTGTGGAAATATTTGATTCCGAAATTGGTGCCTCGAACTTCCTTCTCTATCTGTGCACAGTTCATTTCTGCCATTGGCTGCTCTTCACCACTGTGCATTTCGTGCAAAACCAGTGCTCCCTCCCATGAGATGATATGTCGCAAGCCAGTTGCAAGGTTAACTTCAGATCAAAGTGTATCAGGACTTCTGACTTTAGCTTGGCTGAAGTCCTTCTCGCACTGATCCACCCATTTCCATTTCCTGTTTTGACACAATAAGTTCTGCAAAGGCTTGAGAATAGTTGCTCGATGAGGGACAAACCTTCCTTAATAGCTTACTCAGCCCCAAAACGATTGAAGTTGATTTATGTTTTGAGGTGCAGCTGCATCAAGTATGGCTTTTACTTTTGAAGGCGATTTGATGATGTGCCCCAGGTATTCAATGGAAGATTTGAAGAATTTATCCTTCCATAGTTGTAATCCGTAATCTTCAATTCTCTGGAGTGAAGCATCTCAATTTTGAAAAGACTCTTCTCTGTTCTTTCCAGTAACTAAAATATTGTCAAACTGGCACTGTACCCCTTCTAGTCTGCTTAGAATTAGATCCAT
Source organism: Scyliorhinus canicula (assembly GCF_902713615.1). Classification (NCBI taxonomy): domain Eukaryota; kingdom Metazoa; phylum Chordata; class Chondrichthyes; order Carcharhiniformes; family Scyliorhinidae; genus Scyliorhinus; species Scyliorhinus canicula. The sequence goes on along the minus strand of NC_052147.1, from coordinate 255,136,079 downwards.
GGCACATTGGAACAAGCAGATGCGAACATGATGCCAAATGGGAGTCTTTTAAATCTAACTGGCCCTTTGTTAGGTGAATTGGACATTCTGAATTTTCTCTCAGTGTACCCGAACAGGCGTTGGAGTGTAGCAACTGAGGAATTTTCACAGTAGCTTTATTGCAGTGTAATGTAAGCCTAATTGTGACACTAATAAATGTTATTTAAAATTTTTTATTATGTGTCAAGATGGTCAATATTGTTGTGAATCTTGATCCACATTTACTTGGAGATAAGCTTGACTAAGGTCAGCTTTACTGAAATGACGGCCTCCAGCCAACCCAACAAATAAATAATCAATTAAGGGTACTACTCTGCACAGATTGATAACGACAATAAAATCGGCACATATGCATACGGAACCAGCATTCTTCATCACTGGTACCAAGGGCGTGGTCCAGTCAGTAACATCAACAGGTTTGAGGACTACCGTCTTGACCAGCTTTTCTAATTCTGCCTCGACCTTAGGTTTGATGGTGCAAGGTACTGACCTAGCCTTTAAGCATCTGGCTTCACTTCTTAGCCCACACATTAGTCTGTCTCTCATGGTATCATTCAAGTCATCACCAAATTCACAGTATTCAGGGTTTTTTTCAAAGCAGCTCTGAACTGAGTGACTGACTCTCTTTCTTTTGGTTACATTTATGGAGCATGAACCCCTCGGCAATGGCCAATGTTTTAGGTGAGGAGTGACCCTGCAGTATCTTCACAATTACATCATCGGTTTTAGAGTCTGGATTTTCTGGCTGCACCAGACCTCCAGGAGGTTGGATGATTCACCCGCCCCCCCCCCCCCCCCTCCTCCAATGTACTCAGGAAACTTGGGACTACAACATCTGCTGCTGCAAATTTATTCACTTGGACAAAATAATCAAATCTTTCAGTATATAAGCTCCATTGCTCGGTGTTCTCATCATACTATCCCATGGCACCAAACATTCCTGCCATTTTTACTTAGGTAAGGGCTTGCTCAGCATGAAGTTGCACAAATTGTTTAGCATTACCTCGCATCTTCTTTTCAAACAAGGTACCCCTGAACTCAGCCTGTTCCTTTCCGAGTTTTGCAACACCCGCAGCTCCAAACTATTGTTGCAAGATATTTGCTACTCACTGTGCTCACTGTACTCTTCCAGATCTTTCCAGGCAGAGCACATGGCAAGCTTCTTTTTGATATTGTTTCCTCCAAATTACATGTTTAAATTTTGGTTCCTTCAATGGCTGCTACCGATATTTGGCACCCCTGCATTACTATCTTTGGTACAGCGAAGGTTTTAGTTTCTGAATTATTTTCGGATGCATGGATCAACAATATTTATATATGTGTTTTGCTTCTCTGGGAGATTGCAAGCATGGTTCCAACCTCCTAGTTGCAATTTTCCTTGTGGTATTTTTAAACGATAGGCTTGCAGACCACGAAGATCAAACAAAGCTTTATTGGAAAGGTGTTGACTCAACAGCCTGTAAGATTAGATTAACCGCTTGCCCACACAAACAGCCAATTATTTCATCAATATGTCACGTTATTGGCTTCACACTATTACGATCCCAGTCCAGACCCCAACAGTGGCTGAGATACTAGACCGCAACCCCAATATTTTAATTTATTTGTAAGACTGTATGGAAAGAATGATTCACTCCAGGAGTGATGCAAGAAGAAACGGGGATTTGGTATTTTTAAAACAAAACTTTTGTATGAATACAATCTTAAAGATTTTAATGTCACACCCAAAAAGAACACCTTACACTTACCCTTAAACACTCTACGCAATTTCCCATTAAACAACAAGAAAATAAATATACAGCTCCCAATCTATCTTAAAATCAGCATGGCATAGAGTAATACTTCCTTTATACAACAGATTTGGCTCCTGTTAGACCCCTTCAGACTCTGGCTGAATATCTTCAAAAAGCTGGTTCACCTGCTGTGTTTCAGCGTCTTCCTTGTCTCCAGCCAAGGTTGCTGTGCTTTAAATAGAATTCACCTCTTCTCTCTCCAAAGCCTTTTCCAGAGCTGACTCTTTGCAGTCCTTGGCTCCACCCAGCAATGGCCTCATCTCACCAAGCTGAAAAACAAATTTTCTCTGCAGGCTGCAAAGCACAATAACTGCTCAGGGACTTTCCCCGGTGAAACAACATTAGCACATTCCTTTGGTCAAATTCACTTACTGGCTCCTAGAAGCTCCCATGCCTTTGCAAAACAAAATCATTTTTAATAAACATGACCACTGCAGTCAAACACACGACACCCGAGGCTTTTAAACCTTAAATTGTCCCAATATTTAAAAGCCGATGTTCCTAAAATCCTCCTTTCATTACCACAAATGCACAACACCAACTCTTCGGCCACATAACCCTCGGCAGTGCAGAGATGATGGATATTGAAATCCAGCTGGATGGAGGCAAGATCTCCAACACTGGGTCTATGGTCAGGTAATCAGTTTTTTGAAGTGCCTTGTCACCAATGCTTCGGGAGGCTCTCTTAGCTGGTTGCTGCTGACATTGTTGTCACCTGGAACAGGCCTTCTTCCCAGTGGAGTAGCTGGGCAGGCATTGCCACTGACTGATGAAGGTCTACCATCGCCATCCCTCCCCCCACACCAATCTCATTGAGTCTCTATATCTTTCTAAGTTGAGAGTTCTATTCTCCGGCAGTGAGAGTAGGGAGGTGCGTACATTTGAAATGGCGAGTATGGAGAGAAGACAATGACATTTGTGGAGGGTGACTGTGAGGCATAGGCGTGGGTGTGAGTGTTGGCTACTTGGATGTGGATGTGAGGTGCCTGCAGTGAGAACAAGGGATGGAAATACAGCCCAGAGGAGTGTAGTGTAGCAGATCCCAGGCGAGGGAGGTGCGCACACTGCTAATCGCCAGGGCCCATGCCTTTGTGAGGAGACCTCTTGGGCAGCATTGGTCCCTTTTCTCATGTGGCCGTTTCATACAATGTGCTCACAAACAAGCGGGCGACGGACGCTCCACTCTGGGACAAAGGTCCAGCATTCGCGATCAATTGTGCTGAAATGAGACCACAAGTCTGTGGGGTCATTCTTTTCAGCAGGGTGTATTCTGGATGCTGTAGTCTGCCCTTGGCTGCACTGCTATCCTTTTACTCAGGCACTTGCCCAATAATAAACTACAGGGGTCAGGATGGGGAGGCCAGGGGCAGGAGTGGCGACTGCAGCAACAGCAAGGCCCAGGGCACCTGGAGTGTTATAGAGAGCCCAAGGAAGCAGGTCTTGCCACATTCACTGCCATCCTGAACTCCTCTGTGAAATTAATGTCCAAACTTCCAGGACCTGGAGGGAGGTGGCGGGAGGGGGGCAATGAGTGAGTGAGTAAGTCTGAGCGATTGTGAGTGAGTGTTGGTTGTGAAAGGCCATGGCAGGACATAGACGAATAGGAAATAGAGCTGCATCTATGCAGAGAGAAACAGAGGTCAGTGACCCTGCATCAAAACTAGTGTTGATCGTGAACCTGAAGCATTGCTTCGGTTTCTCTGTCCATGTGTGCTGCCTGGCCTGCTGAACATTCCTAGTATTTTCTATTTATATTTCAGATTTCCAGCGTCTGCTGTACTTTTCTCTCTTACTATATACTCCGCGCGGGGCATTTGTAAACGTGGTTATTTTCAAATTACAATGGGAAAATATTCATCAGTCATTGCGAAGGGTACTTTTTCTGTAAAACCCCACTCATGTATATAGAAATGACACATTCTTGCAGGTGAATTGGTTTGTGTTAATTTACTGGAAGGTTTTGCCATTTTTAAACTTGGAAGTGAAACCAGAAGTCATGCTGCAATAGAATGTGTCACTGTTAGTTCAAGATATTCTCATTCGTACATGGGACTGTTTTCTGCAGTGCTTGCGAGGTTCAAATCAACTGGATGTTGCTGGCCGGATATTGCACAGGTCCAGGTTCAAAGAAGTGGAGATGGTTGCGTAATAGACCATAGATCAAGTTGTAGCTGGTTGGTTAGCAGCTTAACACGCACAAAGTGTGATGGGAAAAGTAGTCAATTTTTGTTCAGAAACAATGGACTGGATTCTCTGCCCCACGCGCCACATTTCCATTTCAAACCACCGACAGGATGCTCCGTTACACCGGCCGGTCAATGGGGATGGGATTCTCCGCCGGCTGGATGCTCCATTTTGCCGGGAGCCCGGGTGGTTGCCCGACCGCGTGGGGCTGCCCCACAATGGGAAACCCCAGTGACCGACCGGCGTAACGGAGAATCCCGCCGGCAGGGTGGCGTGGCGGGACGGAGCATCCCGCTGGGGGTTTCCCATTGTGGGGCAGCCCAACGCCGTCAGGAACTCCCCCGGGCTGCCGGCAAAAGGAGCTTCCTGCCGACGGAGAATCCAGCCCCCCCATTGACTGGCCGGCGTAACGGAGCATCCCGCCAATGGAGAATCCAGTCCAAGGACAGCGAAACAGCTGCAGGTGCTGTTTAACAAGCCAGCCTGTTTAATAAGCAGTGTGTAATAATATGCACTTGACTGCGAAGCGAAGACAAAGAAGGTGGACAACAAGGACAGCAGATGTATCCAGTTTTAACTGGTCACAGACTAAACCAATGATCCCAGGTTATGGGTGCACGTGACTATGAACTTTCTCAATGTTAAAAGGGGCGGCTAGAAGCCCCCATAGTGAAACCTTCAGGAACAGCCATCGCATAAAGTAGCCCCGAGTCCGGGACTCAAAGAAGAAGATCCATCGAAGGGGGACTGACCAACTCACCTTGCAATCAGTGGCATTTGAGTCCAAGCAGTGAGTCTTGTGGTTCATCGTAACAAGGAATCAATACTTCAACAAGGAGAAGAAAGAGCAGTTCAGTGTTTATAGTGTTTAAACTTTAATAAAGATTCAGTTGTACAAAATCGGTACTTTAACAAGCAGAGTAAACATCAGTTCAGTGTTTATCTAGTGTTTTAAACATTAATAAATATTCAGTTGTACGAAATAGCTCGTGTAAGTTTTTCTTTGTCCACCACCATAGTTGGTTCCTCAGTCTGAGGGCAAGAATGTTGTGTGTAATTGTCTGTCAGAGCTGTGATTATAAAATGTATCATATTGAAATCCAAGCTTTCAATGAACTTTATGAACAGAGTTTTATACGAGTCCAAAAGCCAAACATTCAACATTTTCGCCCTGCTGTGACGGAGGTCCACAATTCTGGGTGCTCGAAGGATGTGAGGGTGATTTTCAGGGAGGGTGGAGTGGGAAGGATAAGGAGCCAGGAAACAGGAGAAGCACTACGGCCTATGATTTCTGTCTCTGGCCAGGACAACATGGGCAAGTCAAGAGTGTGGGGGTTGGCACCTGAAAGTGTTATTGCCACTTTTGTGCCTCCTGAATGCCCAGATTCTCTTGGAGAGAACACAATCCTGGTTGACTCCCTTGACCAATTCAAATACCAGCTGCTTAGTTGGAGAAGTTGATCTATTCCTCCTATCCTTGGATGATCTTCCCTCACTGAAGCCCCTCAGGTCTGAAAGCAGGACATCCAAATAAGAATGACAGACCCAGGGAGGGGCCTTGCCAAGTCTCCTCTCCATCCCCATGGTTCCTGCATCCTCAACCAGGTGCTGGCGAGTCGTTCTAACCCATTCAGTCATCTCTTTAATTAGAAATCCGTCTTTTGAGAGAATGGCCACATCATTCCCCGCCCCCTCACCTCCCCAGATTTGGCAACGTAATTTGGAGGCAAGATTCTATTGTCATGGCTCTGGGAAAAAGCCAGGGCAAAGTTTGCTCCTTCACCATGAGGGCTCTCGACACACAAATGTCCCACATTTCCAGCAGGGACTATGTTGATTAAGTTCCGCCCTAAGTATGTGAAATGGTTTAGATCGAAGCTGACCTTGTGCTGCAAATCTGGTGTTCAAGTGAGCATATCCTGAGCCAGAAATTAGAAAAACTGGCAGCTTTTCTCTGCCCAATAGGTTTTTCCCTCCAAATGTATGGATGAAAGTTTGTCCAAAAAAGACACTAGATGGAATGCATTGCCATAGGGGGCGGGTGTAGCAGAAGCCAATTTGTTTTTTTGTGAGGAAGAAGTCAATACATTTTTGAAACATTGGCCAGGATTTTCCAGCCCCCCCCCCCCCCCCCCCCCCCCCCCCCCAAGTGGTGGGTTTTCCTGCTGGGGTGGTGCCTCCCAATTGGCTGTCGGCAGGATCTGTCAATCCCACCAAAGTCAATGGTCACTTGCGTTGCTTGCTGGCCCCTCTGCCGGTGAAGCCACTGTGGGGGTCACCTTCGGTGGGGATCGGAAGACTCCGCCGCCGGGAAGGGCTGGAAAATCCCAGCCAGTCTAAATTCCTGCGAGGCTGTGGGAGTAGTTGTAAATCGTTCTAACAATCAGATGGAAAGGGCTGAATAGTCTCCTTCAGTATTCTGAACTTTCAACTACTTTTTGGATTTTAAATTGCTTCACATCGCTGCTTTAGTTCTATAAAGTAAAGTAAACCTCCTTTTCAGGTGATTCAGGTTCTTTTAATAGGCTGATAATTTTGAATGGCTTTGGGCGTAATTCAACTAAAATTTCACAGAGCGCTGTATCAGGTTGGAGAAGCTACCTTTTCTAGCCAGACAAAACGGGAGGAGGCCTTTAGCCCGCCAGCAAAGCTGGGATTCAGAAGTTGGGGTGTCATTTTTAAAGGGCGCCCCGATCTCAAAGTAAAGTTAAAAGCCTCCTCCCATCCACCCCTGGATATCGGGACTCCTGACAGACAAGGGGAACACCCCAAACCTCCCAACAACTCCCCTCACAGCACGCAGGCATCAGGATGACCTGACCGCCCCTCTCCAACCCCATTCTCGATGGCATCAGGACATTCCCCCCCCCCCCCCCATTCCGTGTCCACCCCCCAAGCACCATTATGCAGGGACAACCCTGTCCCCCTCCACCATCATCCTCCCCCCCCCACTTAAATGGAGCCAATCCCCCATGGGTTCCCTAGGCGCCCTGCCCATGGCCCCATTCTGGCACTGCCAAGATGTTGTACCAGGGCACTGGTAACTCATGTCCCTCACCACCTGGGGGCCATGCTCACCTCCCAACCCCCAAATTGGTCAACACATCTGGTTTCCGTTTCTGGGTACCAGCAGTGATTCCTGCCGTGTGATGTCACACCGCTAGGGGAGGTGGGGAACATCTGGCGGATCCGGAAGCAATGACATCAAGCTGTTTATGAATATTAAAATTTATTCAAATTCATGGTAATCAGGTTCATGCCCACACTGGACGTGAACCTGATTACGTCGCTGGCAGGGAAGATCTCAAAGTGCGGTCTTGCTGGCACAAATCCCATTCAGGCCCTCTCACGAGAGTCAGCAGCCATAACGGAATTTTCACCCCTGGCGAACGAGCACTGAAGATTTTTCCCTTTATCCCTATAACCAAGGAGAATGGTTTGGAAGTAAGGTTCTGACAAAATAGGATTCATTCTAAACCTTGAGCTCCTCTTGAAGGCGGCTGAACCCGAGAATCAGAGTTTCACAAAATTATCCCAAACAAATCTCGTTAGTTAGATCTCTCCCTTCTGCCTTTTTTTCCAATAAAATTATCAGCAGGAACAATTTCACTTTGAAAATTTCAGTTATCACCTTTTCGCATCCAGCAGTTATGCTGAACGAATGTGCCTGATTTCTGAAGGCAGACAAAGACTTGATAGGATCTCAGACGCACTTGCGAATATAAGATTGTCCAGAGCAATGTTTGTTGTCAGAGAACAACTTGATCAACTCGGGCGATTGATCAGCATCGAAATAAAGTTTTAAAAGGATCTTCAATTTATGTCAGAAAAATCTGTAATGAAGCAATCACAAAGTACCAAGGTCATTATCTATTGGCAGCTATACCATTGGGCAAGAGGTGGCAATGTAACCTTAATATACATGCAAACTGAGAGGCCTGAGGCCAACCTGAAATTGGAACTAGGATGTTAATAATATTAATTGAATAAGCTGTCAATGCCTGTTGCGCCTACACAGGCAGCTCACTCATTTGAAGGAATGCATATTGGGTCATCTGCCTCACCAGCAGTGGCTCCAAGGGAAGTCTCAATGGGGGAGGAGGAGTGGAAACTCCTGCCCCTTCCGGCTCCCTCGAGGTCGACCAGAGATTGCCAACAAACAGTCAAGCGTAGCGGACCTGACTTCTACTTCACTCTGAGATATCTGCAGGGCAGCATAGTGGCACAGTGATTAGCACTGGTGCCTCGCAGCGCCAGGGACCTGGGCTCATTTGCGGTCTTGGGTGACTGTCTGGTGTTTGCACTTTCTCCTCATGACTCCATGGATTTCCTTTGGGTGCTCCGGTTTCCTCCCACCATCCAAAGATGTGCAGGAAAAGTGGTTTGGCCTTGCTAAATTGTCCTTTACTGTCCAAAGATGTGCAGGTTATGTGGGGTTGCTGGATCAGGGTGGGGGACTGAGCCTAGGAAGGCTGCTCTTTCAGAGGGTTGGTGCTGACGCGATGGGCCGAATGGCCTCCTTCTGTGCTGTTGGGATTATATGATTATAGGATCTAATTTCATAGAGGGGGCAAGCGTACACATACCTGATTTAAGCAGGAACCAGTGATACCTGACAATTGACCCTACCCAATGTCCAATGGGAGTCTGCCAGCTGTAAGATAATGGTCAATCAAATTGATCCCATTGTGCCCATTTTATGCTTGGAAAATCAATGTAGGTGTTTGTTACCTATGTGATAGGTAACATGTGCTACTCAAACCTTGGTTAGTGATGAGGTCTTCTGAATCGCAATGAAGAAGACTCAAACTCGTCCAGTAGTAACAAAAGGTTTATTGAGTAACTATAACAATAATTGATGAGTTCTTTACTTTAACTTTGATGCCAGTGATAAGGTTAACAAGATCTAACTCCGGTAACTATACGTGACTCCACTAGCCATCTGAACTAGTCTGCTATTGCCCTGGTCACAGTGCACCCAAGAGAGAGCGAGAGACCCAATGTTGTTGCTTTTTATACCCCTGTTGGTCAGGCCTTCTAGTGATCATGTGATGCTACTGATTACACATTAATCCCTTGTGTACATTCACATACAGAGATCACGACAGCAGGAAAGTCCAATTTTTCCTCCAAATGAACAAATGCCAATTTTAAATAGAATTTTGATTCAAAAGAATTGTGGGTAATTCAGATCAAGATTGTCTTGGAATTGTCATAAGGTGCACCATCGTTCCCGATTTATAGCAATCAAGTACAATACAATGAAAACAAACTTCCAGATTTTTCTGAGGGAAGGTTTCCATTTATTCTCAGACAATTCATTAACGGAGTCTGTCCTGAAGCAAAAAACGATTTGGTTGGTTGGAATGTGGCCCAAACGTAAAGCCTCAAACTTTGCCACAGTGGTTAATCAGTTTATGAAGGAGCCATTTATTGGCCTGTTTATACCCTGAAAAAAAATCAGTGCTATCTGCTGAAGCCTCAGAAAAAAACTTTGCCTTTCAGCTGGAAGAAACTGAAATATTATTTTGTGTATAATGACACCCAGCTGCTAGAAACCTTCATCTTTGCAATCTTTAATTAGGTGCAGCTGAAGGCAACTAAACTTCTTCTGCACTTTTAATTAAAAGAAGTAAACTTTTTCTTTCAAATCCAGTTTGAAAAAAATATCGACTTTTACAAGTTCTTTTCAAATTTTGATTTTGAATTAATATTCTTCAATTGTTAGCTACGCACAACTTATGCGAATACTCCAGTCAAGATAACAGGTAAGAGATCCCATGCTTTTTCTAACCTCTGCTGTGGTATTGATTTTGGCACCATGAGGAACACTGGGGTCTCATTTCAAGTACCCACCCTCGAGTTTTTACATTGCTGTTGACCTCTTACATTTTAAATGTAGTCATGAAGAGATTGACTGGGTTAGGCGTGTTTGACTAGTAGCATTCTTTGCTACTTGGAGACTTCTTGAGATGATCAAATCTGCATTTATGCTAAAATCATTATGAATAGTAAACATGTACAGCAATGAGCCAGGTGTCTAAATTGAAGGTACATTCAAATTTTGGAGGCATTGGACCAATTAAGTTTTACTTTTTCATTGAAAAGGAGAAAAGACTTGAATCATAGAATCCCTAGAGTGCAGAAGTAGGCCATTCGACCCATTAAGTCTGCATTGACCCTTCGAAAGACCACCCTACCGAGGCCCAATCCTCTGCCCTATTCCTGAAACCCCACCCCAAGCAGCAATTTAGCATGCCCAAACCACCTAACCTGCACATCTTTGGACTGTGGGAGGAAACAGGAGTACCCAGATGAAACCCACGCAGATACAGGGTGAAAGTGCAAATTCCATAGTCACCCGAGGTCGGAATCGTCCCGGGTCCTTGGCACAGTGATGCAGCAGTGCTAACCACTGTGCCGTCCCTTGCATTTAGAGAGCACTTTCCAGCTCAGTGGATGTCTTGAATCATTTTACAGCCAATGAGATACTTTTGAAGTATAGCCACTGCTCTAAGATAGTAAACAATTTAAACAATTGCAGCCATCCACTGCAACAGCAAAGCCCTCCTCTTTTCCTCTCCCCAAAGAGTAATGTTGTACATAAGACCAAGAAAAAATCCTTCTGATGACTCAGCTGGTTTAGCAGAGAGTAGTTTATCGGAACATGTCCAGAATCCTGTGTTCAAGCCTTTGTGTCGTGTTAACTTATCTCTGTCGGGGTGACAGTAGGTGAGAGGCTATATCGGCATCAAGACTCTAATTATGGATGAGGAAACTTGTTTTGGTTTATATTGCTGACTGCTATTCAGCAACAGCTACTGCATAAATGACTTGCATTGAGATAGCATCTTTAAGATGCTGAGACAGTCCAACACACAGGGCAACACGGTGGCGCAGTGGTGAGCACTGTTGCCTCACGAACCGAGGACCCGGGTTCAATCCTGGCCCCGGGTCACTTTTCGTGTGGAGTTGGCACAGTCTCACCGTGTCTGCATGGGTCTCACTCCCACAACCCAAAGATGTGCAGCGTAGGTGGATTGGCCATGCTAATTTGCTCCCTAATTGGGAAAAAAAAAATTTGGAACTCTAAATTAATAAAAAAAAAATCTGAATACACTCCACAGGAATATCGTTTGACAAAATTTGACATGTTAGGGCACATGATCAAAAGCACAGTCAAAGCATTAAGGAATGTTCTGAAGGGGGAGAGAGGAGGCAATTCTTAGCAACTGAAGTCACAGTGCTACCGTCTGCCCTATGGCGGTGGGTTTGCAGTGTAGGAGACAGAACTTGCAGACGCCGCACAGACAGTGACCCAGCAGGGAATCAAACCTGGGACCCTGGCGCTGTGAAGTCACAGCGCTACTGTCTGCTCTATGGTGGTGGGTTTGCAGTGTAGGAGACAGAAAAATGAAAAAAGCCATGTCAGCATGGCTCCCTGACACGTACCCACCGCTGGGAACATTCCCAGAGACAGTCTATGTGTAGGACTGTCCACCCATTCCAAGGAAGTGGGCACCTGATTAAGGTTTTAAGATCCTGAAGGGTGCATTCTCCATGGTAATGCCTCTACCAAGCAACATTCTCACTTCCTACAGTATAGAATTGTTGTTTCCCCGACACTGGTATTCTTGTGATTGTCGTGATGAGAAAACTTGTTTTGGTTTATATTGCTGACTGCTATTCAGCAACAGCTACTGCATAAATGACTTGCATTGAGATAGCATCTTTAAGATGCTGAGACAGTCCAACACACAGGGCAACACGGTGGCGCAGTGGTGACCACTGTTGCCTCACGAGCCGAGGACCCGGGTTCAATCCTGGCCCCGGGTCAGATGTCTTTTCTTCAGGAGCAAACTGGCTATATGTTGATATTTTTCCATAACAAGTAACCAGGCACTGATATTTTCAAGCTAATTGTTTCGCAAATTATTTCAGAAATTCAATGAACAATATTTTGGATCATGCTACTTTTACTCTTAGTGGTTGAGTTTTAAAGCATCACTTTAAGGATGCATACAAAATTATTTTTCAGTATAAATCTAGTTTCTGTTGAAGTAATGATGAGGTTTTAAGACAGCTTTTAAACTCTAGAGAATTCAGAGAACATTCATGTGGCTTATATGTTAGTAGTTGATGAATAATAATGCCTTTCTTAGAACAGAAAACATTGAAAATTCACAGCTGGGCGGGCAACATGTGTGGGCAGTGAAACAGAGTTAATGGGCTGGATTTCACATTAGGCAATGGGTCTCGGACCATGTCAGACAAAATGGGGGCCCTGAGCTCACCGCTGGCTCTGCGTGCCCACCAGCACAATCTTTCAAGGTGCAGCCTCCTATTTGGCAATTTTTAAGGATGGTGGGTGGGTTTCTGATGCTCCAGGCCCAACCAGAGGTGACGCAGGTCACTGGGGAGAGATGAGGGCTGTCAAGACAGACAGGTGAGTTTAAGGATGCCTTAACATGGAGGCTCCATCAACTGCTTGCATTGAAGTGAACCTTAAAGGAACCTGAAGTCGGGGGGGCGGTGTTGGAGGTTAGGTGGATTGGCCATACTAAATTGCGACTTAGTATCTAAAGATGTGCAAGTTAGGTTAATGGGTTATTGAGATACAGCATGGGTGAAGTGAGTGGGTATGGGTGACGTGCTCTTTCCGAGGGTCAGTGCAGACTTGATGGGCTGAATGGCCTCCTTCTGCACTGTAGGGATTCTATGATCTCTGTGCTACTTCTTTTAGGATCTGAAGATGAAAGCCATCAGGGCCAGGGGACGTTTCTGCCTTTAGCCCCATTACTTTGTCTAATATTACTTCTATGGTGATGGTATTTAATTCCTCCCCTTTCATAATAATGGGATGTTTGAAGTATCTTCCACTGTAAAGACTGATGCAAAATATCTGTTTAACTCTTTCTTTTACTTCCTTTGATCCCGGTGAGTTTTTTGATTGCTATGTTATTTTAAGTACAATTAGATATTCAAAATCATCAAGAAAACAGTTAAGATACTAACACAAAGGGCAGCACGGTGACACAATGGTTAGCACTGCTGCCTTACGGCGCTGAGGACCCAGGTTTGATCTCAGGCCCGGGTCACTATCCGTGCGGAGTTTGCACATTCTCCCCGTGTCTGCGTGGGTCTCACCCCACAACAGATGTTCAGGGTAGGTGGTTTGGCCATGCTAAATTGCCCCTTAATTGGAAAGATTTTTTCAAAATATCCAATGCAAGAAATAGGAGGAGTAGAACATGCGGTCCATCAAGCCTGCTCCACCATTCATGGCTGATCTTTTGTTTAAATTCCACTTTCCCTCCCGCTCATCTATCCCATGACTCCCTAAGAGCCCAAATATCTGCCTTATGAGTAGTTGGTAAATTCTCAACTAACTGTCCCAACTAAGTCAGACTAGGCGCTGGTTTAGCACAGTGGGCTAAATAGCTGGCTTGCAACGCAGAACAATGCCAGCAGCGCGGGTTCAATTCCCCTACCGGCCTGCCCAAACAGGCGCCGGAATGTGGTGAATAGGGGCTTTTCACAGCAACTTCATTGAAGCCTACTTGTGACAATAAGTCGGGAAAGGATTTGCACTAAAGCTCAGAACACTTCACGGCCAAAGAAAGATAGAATCAACAGGAATCAGAACAAGTTACAGCGAACTTTACAGTGGGCAATTTAGAAAAAAGGCATTGGGACTTTGTAATTGACAATTGCAGGGACAATGTGTTGTCAGGAATCCGAGTTCTTTTATCAAGTGGATGGAAATCAACTTCCAAAAGAGTTATTGGAAGATTGGGAAGACATCAGGACTTGTACCGCGGAATGAAATCGCTGCTGAGGTACGGAGAAAGGTGCTGAAAGCATGTTGAGTTGGAATTCGGAAAGTGCAAGGTTCCAGTCAGACACTGGTATTGCTGTAAATGTTTTGAATACCTTTGAATGTCAGATCTGAATCATGGATATTGCTGCATAATAATGATGCAACAGCATTTGACACAATAGTCATAGATATTGAAACAATCCTCTTTGTACTAAGTGGGCTAAAAATAGCAGAAAGACACCAAAGTCAGTGCTAAAAGTTGTTTTGCATTACACACCCGAGGGTATGTTTCCAAGCCAATTCTTGACTTAACAAGCCAGTGGTTTGATGCTGTTAGAGGCACAGCGGAACACAGAAAAATGGAGTGTGCGGCTTAGAACCTCTCAAGCCTCATTTAAAAACCTGTAATTCCGTTTCTTAATACAATCACATCCTCTGATTAGGACTTGACTGTGTTAAATCAAAGAATGATCTTATTTTTCTAAATAATGGGCAGCAATTCAGAGTTATTAAGAAAATTACAGGAAAAAGACAAATGTACAAGGAAATGAACAGCGTTAACGGCATGTTCGTAGCTGGAAAGCAATGACTTTTCATTAATTAGTCATTGAAAACATGCATAATTGATTAATATTTTATTAATCGCATAATAGTATTCTATTTGCCTTGCCCCCATTGTTATCACTGACATAATTGATGTAGCCTTTGTGGGAATCTATTTGTTACTGCAGATGAACTGCAAAGTCAAATAATGCTGGCAAGAATCTCACAAGGTTACGCGATCACACTGAATGTGAAGCTGGTAATTTTAGGGCCTGAAATAACCTGAACGATCTGAACATAATTTAAAAAGAACTAACCCTTTACAGGAACAATAATTTGCTGACTTCAAACGAGGATCTTGCATTTTATATATCGCCTTTCATCGATCTCGGGACATCCCAGAGGACTTTGAAGCCAATGAAGTGTGAAGGAATGTACTGGAGGAAATGTATGAGCCAGTTTTCACACAGCAAAGTCCCACAAATTGCGTTGTGGTAGCTCATCTCTTTTGGCAATGTTGCTTGAAGGATAAAGGTGAGGTACATTAGCAGGAGCAATTGCCCTTCTGAAGGACTATGGATTATTTTAAGTCCAGCTAGAAGGGTAGGAGGGAGTTTGGCTTAGCATCCCATCTAAAGGATGGTGCATCCAGCCGCGCAGTGCTCCCTCAGTACCTCATGGCAGTGTCAGCCTAGGTTTTGTGCTCAAGTCCCTGAGTTGGAGCTTAAATCACAGTCTTCTGACTCAAAGACAAGAGTGCTACCACTGAGTCTCAAAGTGTCAATGTAGCGGGGTACACCCTCACTCAGCTTTCAGCCTGCAGCTGCAGCATGGGCATAAAGGCAAGTGTGTCATGCAAATGCTCCCTGGGTTCGCACTAATTGAAAACTATCATTGCAGGGAATTAATTCCACAAGGAAAGAATGTTGTTTTGGTAGAGAAAGGGAGCTAGATAGTGGATTGAGGAGGAACTGCAACCAGAAAGAAGGGGAAAAAACGAAAAACTGAGGGTGGAAGATAGCCTTTGATTGTCAAACTGGCAAGTTGATCTGCTATTTGACTTTTATTTTCTTTCCCTTTATGCTTCTGTTTGATTGGGACAATTTAGGTTCATGATGTTGGGTATTCGACTTGTGAGCTTACATCCGAGCACTTTGTAACCAAAAAGATTTGAGTTAGAATATCTGCAAAGCACAGAGACAGGATGGTCGGCTCAGCTGGTCTATATCAGTTTTTATCCTGCGCATGAGCTTCCTCCTATCCTTCTTAATTTAGACCTATTAGCATGGCTTGTTTCCACTGGAGTTGAGAAGAGTGAGGGGGTGACTTGATTGAAGTATATAAGATCCTTATTGGTCTTGACAAGTTGGATGTAGAAAGGGTGTTTCCTCTTGTGGTGAGTCCAGAACTATAGGGCACTGTATTAAAATTAGGGGTCGCCATTGAGGAGATGAGGAGAATCTGCAACTTTGGAATTATCTGCCTCAGAAGACAGTGGAGGCGGTGTCATTGAATATTTTTAAGGTGGAGGTAGATAAGGTGGAGAGATAACAAATAGGTTAGACCAAGGAGAGCCAATGGATGTTATCTATCTTGACTTCCAAAAGGCCTTTGACAAGGTGCCTCACGGGAGACTGCTGAGTAAAATAAGGGCCCATGGTATTCGAGGCAAGGTACTAACATGGATTGATGATTGGCTGTCAGACAGAAGGCAGAGAGTTGGGATAAAAGGTTCTTTTTCGGAATGGCAACCGGTGACAAGTGGTGTCCCGCAGGGTTCAGTGTTGGGGCCACAGCTGTTCTCTTTATATATTAACGATCTAGATGACGGGACTGGGGGCATTCTGGCCAAGTTTGCCGATGATACAAAGATAGGTGGAGGGGCAGGTAGTATTGAGGAGGTGGGGAGGCTGCAGAAAGATTTAGACAGTTTAGGAGAATGGTCCAAGAAGTGGCTGATGAAATTCAACGTGGGCAAGTGCGAGGTCTTGCACTTTGGAAAAAAGAATAGAGGCATGGACTATTTTCTAAACGGTGACAAAATTCACAATGCTAAAGTGCAAAGGGACTTGGGAGTCCTAGTCCAGGATTCTCTAAAGGTAAACTTGCAGGTTGAGTCCGTAATTAAGAAAGCAAATGTAATGTTGTCATTTATCTCAAGAGGCTTGGAATATAAAAGCAGGGATGTACTTCTGAGGCTTTATAAAGCACTAGTTAGGCCCCATTTAGAATACTGTGAGCAATTTTGGGCCCCACACCTCAGGAAGGACATACTGGCACTGGAGCGGGTCCAGCGGAGATTCACACGGATGATCCCAGGAATGGTAGGTCTAACATACGATGAACGTCTGAGGATCATGGGATTATATTCAATGGAGTTTAGGAGGTTGAGGGGAGATCTAATAGAAACTTACAAGATAATGAATGGCTTGGATAGGATGGACGCAGGGAAGTTGTTTCCATTAGCAGGGGAGACTAGGACGCGGGGGCACAGCCTTAGAATAAAAGGGAGTCACTTTAGAACAGAGATGAGGAGAAATTTCTTCAGCCAGAGAGTGGTAGGTCTGTGGAATTCATTGCCACAGAGGGCGGTGGAGGCCGGGACATTGAGTGTCTTTAAGACAGAAATTGATAAATTCTTGATTTCTCGAGGAATTAAGGGCTATGGGGAGAGAGCGGGTAAATGGAGTTGAAATCAACCATGATTGAATGGTGGAGTGGACTCGATGGGCCGAATGGCCTTACTTCCGCTCCTATGTCTTATGGCCTTATAGATAGCTTCAAGAAGCTAAGGTTATCAAGGGTGTAAGGGAATGAGGAAATTGAAACACAAACAGACCAGCCATGATATTAATAAATGGTGGAGCAGCCTTGATGGGCTGAATGGCCTACCTCAGCCCTTTTTAATTTGTTTGCACAGGCTTCTAGATCTTTCTACCTGTGCATTTATGGAGCTACCCCTTAAATTCTTCAACTGCTCTCTGTGGCAATGAGTTCCACATTCTAACCATTCTTGGGTAAAGAGATTCCTTCCGAATTCTCTTTTGGATATGTAAAGCAAATTAAATTTAACAATGGCGTAATAATGTGACCAGCACCTTAACAATATTTCCATTTTACTTTTATCTCTGGCTGCATTTCTTTCTTGTTGTGGGAATTGTGATTCCCAAGAATAGAGGTAGGAACATTTATAAACGGGAAGTATGAGGCAGTGACTTATTATGGACTAAACAATACAAAAATTTGATTCATTGCAACAAACATTCAGGGTGGGGTGAAAAAGGAAAGAAAGGAACTGGGTTTTACGAAACATGAAACACTAACTTTTTATTTATACCTTAAGTTTTAAAGCGATTTCTCTCAACTTGGGTAGGATGAGTTGAATTTAATACAGATTATTGGAGTCAGACTGGGTCGGTTATTTTGCTGGGAGGCATTTTGTTCGGACAGTTTGTTTTGTGCGCTGGTTACTGTGGTGGAGAATGGTTGGATTCTGGTTCTCGCCTGTGCTTTCCTATGCAGTGAATTCTCACATTCATGCAATGCTACCTGGGAGGAGCCAAGCATTGGCTAGACACAAGCAGCTCGTTCAGACGGGCATTAGCAAACACTTGGCAGAAGGTTACGTTCTCACCCTTTCCGTCTGGAAATGGTATGTGAGACACCTATGTAATCAGCAGACAATAAAGTGGCAAAGAGAAAGTAAGCCGGTAATAAATTGCCTGCCTGTTAACATACAGGGAGCTTGAATTTTGTCTGAAATCAGCACGAGATTTTATCGGCTCTTTGCACCAGTCTGATCCCAATCTTTCACTTCACAGCCCCAAACAATCCTGAGATCAAACACGACTGAGGGGGGAGGTGTGGTCAGGTTTGCTCCAAAATCTGATCCAACTGAATAACTTCAGACTATTTATACATGGCCTGTTGTGGGCTATATTGTTTTGTGGGAAGAGAAGTGGGAAGGAGATCCTGAAAAGTAAAACTTAGCAACACATAAGAGAGACAAATATTTAAATGTGAGTGCTTATTCATGATAGACAAATTAAATTAAGTTCTCTGCCGCTTTTTATTTCCCAAACTGCAGCGGGCATTTAATCTGACTGTGCCCCATGCTCTGTAACTCCCTCCGTACGTTTCCTTCACCCTTACTGCTTCACTCCCTACCTTTTGATCAACTCCCTTAATTATTCGACTACTGCCCAGTCTACTTTACGCCATGAAACACTTTGTGACGCTCTATTATATTAAGGTGCTGCAATACATGTGCAAATGCAATTTTTATTTAATGTAAACTTCGATTGAAATTAATTATTTCCTTATGTATTTTTAACTCTTTTTTTACTCAAGATAGTAACTCACTTTTAAATGCAGCTAAGCCAAGTGGGCCTTGATTCCCTGGTTCCACTCTGACTTACCGACTCAAAAATAGATCTCCTGCAATGGTATGTCTTCCCACTCCTGTAATGGTTACCTTTAGAGCTCCTCGAGGAGTTATCCTTGGCCCCCACCTGCCCACTCACCTCCATTATCATACAAGGCCATGGGGTGGATCGTGTGGTGGTGATAGGGGTCTCAGCCACTGGCTAGAGGTTCTGCAGGAATGCCCCGTCACATCTTTTTGGGAAAGCCCATTGCATCTTGTGCCACACAGGCACTTGAGGGGTCATCTATGGAAACTCCCCTGAAATCAAGGCCATTGGGACAGAAGTCCCGTCCGCTAAGAGCTGCCAGCCATTCAGAGGCTGGCAACTCTACCGAATGGCAGTGCCACTGGGAAGGTGGTGGCTGCTGGTGGAGCGGCACCCACCTCAGGCCTAGGATCAAAGCTGGATCCTAAACCAGAGGTTAGCGATAACAGGAAGGGGATCATAAGGTGAGGAGCGGGGGGTGGGTGTGAGGATAAGCAGTGGTTTTCTCCCACAAGTCCCGAAAGATGTGCTGTTCGGTCATTTGGACATTCTCAACTCTCCCTCAGTGTACCCGAACAGGCGCCGGAGTGTGGCGACCAGGGGATTTTCACAGTAACTTCATTGCAGTATTAATGTAATCCTATACAATACTAATAAAGATTAGAATTGCCCACTTAAGAGTATCAATTGGTGCCAGGATGGGAGTGCTGTGCACAAAGCTTGCTGCCATGGACACAATCGGAGTGAAGGCAGGAAGGTTCCAAGGTCCCTTTCTGCCATCCAGCCACCCAATGAAACGCTCCCCGCCACCAAACACGACACAGGGGAGCACCCAAGATTCCACTCATGATGCCCGGTTCCACACGCACAATGACAATGCCAGCTGTACCTCACCACTACCTTTTTCACACTGTACATTTACCATGTGTTTTCAGATTGCATCTTCAACTTCCAGTACTGGAAAAGATGCAATTTCCTCCAGTTAAACATAGGGAATAATAAAGATATTGCCTTCAGACTCAGCGACAAACTCCATTCCTTCTTCACAGAGTGCATTATCTACCCTGGCCACTTCCTCAGAATGACCCATACCCTTCATGACCTGGTATACCACTGGAGCCTGAGTTGAGCTTCCGATCCCATATTCTCTCCATTACAAAGACCGCCTACTTTGATCCATATGCCAATCCCTGTTTCTACTTATTTGAAATATTCATTCATGCTGTTTTACCTCCAGACTCAACTCCTCCAAAACTCTTCTGGCCCAGCCTCCCATTTCCTCTTTCCATAAACTTGACATCATCTAAATTTCTGGTGGTCATTTCCTCAACCACATCTTCATATTCAACTATCACCATTGTGGTCATTGATCTTCATTGGCTCCTGGTCTAAGGAGGATTTGAAATTAAAATTCCCATTCTTGTGTTTAAATCCTCTCATGAACTTGCCTCTTTCTGTCTCTGTAACCTCTACAGCCCTTAAACCATCCAAGAACTCTTTGTTCCTCCAACTCTGGTCTCTTACCATCCTCAGTTTTTTTTGTTGCATGAGTGAGAGGTGTCCCCTCGTGTCACCCAGCGCTTAGTTCATAGTACTCTCACCTTTGAGCCACAAGATTCCAGTCCCATTCCAGGGGTAGAATTTTACATTGTCTGGCCAACAGGTGTGTAGGCAGTGGGTGAACATAGAATTATTTGGATGGCCTTCTCAGTGGGCTCTTGTCCTCCCCAACCTCTCTATAACTTTACAGTGGGACGAGTGCAGCCTAGGCTATAAGTCCCCACCCCCACTCCCTTCCCGTACTTGCCTCATTTCCTAACTGGCCACAATTTTCAGGCTGGCAGTTGGCATTGGGGGTAAGTCTGAAAAGTGACCGTGCTCAGGCCTCCGGAGGGAAAGTGGGTGGTGGTGGTTGGAGGTGGGGGGGGGGGGGTACCTCCATCAACAACCTCCTTTCAAGATCACGTACCCTCCGCCATCCCGAAAGACGTGTCATTAGGTGAATTGGACATTCTGAATTCTCCCTCTTGTGCACCCCCACGGACGCCCGGAATGTGGCGATTCCGGACTTTTCACAGTAACTTCATTGCAGTTTTATTGTAAGCCTACTTGTGACAATAAAGATTATTAAAATTCTCACAAAGGTATAGCCAGCTTGGGTGTTTCTTCCCTCTCAACCTCTCCACCAACGCCCTTACCCCACTCTGCCCATCTCCCCAGCCTGCCCTGAGACCCTTAAAGATTACTGGCCCTGGACCCCTGATGTCATCCCATTACTGTTCATGGGAGCTTGCTGTGTTCATAAGTTAAGATGGCATGGTGAGCAATATCTACTGTACAACTGGTAACTAACTGAATTAAATAATTGCCGAACACAATATTTTCACCATATTTCCACATTAAAACTCTGCACTAATAAAGTTCTTAATTGGCTGTAAAGTGATTTGGATAGCATGTGATTGTGAAAGACATTATATAAATGAAAATATTTCTTTACTTAATATCTCTTTCTTCGGTTTGGCATCAGTTTTTGTCTGATTAGTCTCCTGTGTAGCATTTTGGGAGGTTTTGTGATGTTAAAGGCTCCTTATAAATGCTAAATATTGTTGCACAGTTCCATGCTGGCAGTGGCAACCTTTCTTTTGTCCTGGTATCATGAATCACATTCAGTGATTTTCAGCGGAATGTCAAACCATGGGCTTACTACAGATAATCTGGATCTTTGCCTTCACCTGACTTCTACACTACCTTGAGCAGGGCCCAGGTATAATGATGAGAAGCAAACGCCTGGTCAAACCTGTGCCCAGAATGGGCAGCGTGGCCGCATTGTGGTCAACTGCTGTAGTGCACTGATATCCTGAGGAGACCATCAATCTCAGGATGGACCAAGAGTTTACAAAAAAGGTGTTCTGTTTCTGTACATCTCAGTAGCGTACCTCATGGCCTTTTACCTGTTAAATCCGCAGAAAGTACATCAACTATTCACAGAATCATAGAATCTCTACAGTGCCGAAGGAGGCCATTCGGCCCATCGAGCCTGCACCAACCCTCCAAAAGAGTACTCCACCCAAGCTTATGCCCCACCTTCTCCCAATAACCCCTTAACCTAACCTACACATCTTTATTGGACATTAAGGGGCAATTTAGCATGGCCAATCCACCTCACCTGCACATCTTTGGACTGTGCGAGGAAACCCACGCAGACACATGGAGAACATACAAACTCCACACAGACAGTGACCCAAGGCTGGAATTGAACCCGGGTCCCTGGCGCTGTGCTAACCACTGTGCCACCGTGCCGTGAATTTGATCAACTTTTTAAATAAATATTTTTATTCTCCTTTTTCACATTTTCTCCCGAATTTACACCCACCAACAATAAACAATAATCAGCAACAGATATGTCAATCCCCATAACAATAACAACAATTCCATCCTCCCACCAACCTCCCAAGCATTAGCCCGCATGTTTACATAAACAAATGACACAAAGGAATCAGGGATTACCCATAGTTATCCTTAATATGCACAGACCTTCTCCCCCACAACCCTCGCACCCATCCCCCCCCAACTTCTGTTCGATGTTATCCAGTTCTTGAAAGTGCATAATAAATCATGCCCATGACTTGTAGAACCCCTCCGAGCTTCCCTTCAGTTCAAACTTAACCTTCTCAACGGTCAAGTATTCCAACAGGTCCCCCCGCCACGCCAGGGCACAGGGTGGAGAGGCTGCTCTCCATCTCATCAGGATCCGCCTTCGGGCGATCAACGAGGCGAAGGCTACGATATCTGCCTCCACACCCGTTTCCAACCCTGTCTGATCCAACACCCCGAATATGGCCTCCCGGGGACCCGGGTCCAGTTTTACGTGCACCACCTTGGAAATTACCCTAAAAAACTCCTTCCAGTATTCCTCTAGCTTTGGACAGGACCAAAGCATATGAACGTGAGAACGTGATTAGCACCCCCCCCCCCCACCCCCCCCCCCCCCCCCCCCCCCCCCCCCCCCGCAATGCTCACACACATCTTCTACTCCTTCAAAGAATCGGCTCATCCTCGCCCTCATGAGGTGCGCTCTACATACCATCTTCAGCTGTATCAGCCCCAACCTCGCACATGAGGTGGAGGCATTTACTCACTGGAGCACCTTACACGAGACCCCCCTCCTCTATAACCTCTCCCAGCTCTTCCTCCTACTTTGCTTTGATCCCTTCCAGTGGTGCCTTATCCTCTTCCAAAATAGCTCCGTAAACCGCTGACACTACCCCCTTCTCCAGTCCCCTTGTTGTCAGCACCTCCTCCAGCAATGTGGAGGCTGGTCCCTCCGGGTTGCTCTGTATCTCCTTCCTGGCAAAATCCCGAACCTGCATGTATCTAAACATTTCTCCCTGCTCCAGCCCATACTCCGCTTCCAGCTCCCTCAATCCTGCAAACCGACCCCTAAGAAACAAATCTTTTAGTGTCTTAATCCCCTTCTCTTCCCATTTCCGAAAACTTCCATCCCAGATGAATTTAGGGCTTGGATTAGTACCTGGGAATATGGTGTTATTGGTATTACTGAGACTTGGTTGAGGGATGGGCAAGACTGGCAACTAAATATCCCAGGATATTGATGCTTCAGGCGGGATAGAGAGGGAGGTAAAAGGGGTGGAGGAGTTGCATTACTGGTCAGAGATGATATCACAGCTGTGATTAAGGAGGGCACGATGGAGGACTCAAGCACTGAGGCAATATGGATAGAGCAAAGAAATAGGAAGGGTGCAGTAACATTGTTGGGACTTTACTATAGGCCTCCCAAAAGCGAGCATGAAGTAGAGGCACAAAAATGTAGACAGATTATAGACAAATGTAGGAGCAATAGGGTGTTTGTGATGGGAGATTTTAACTTCCCCAACATTGAATGGGACTCATGTAGTGTTGGAGGCATAGATGGAGCAGAATTTGTCAGGAGCATCCAGGAGAGTTTTTTAGAGCAGTATGTAAATAGTCCAACTCGGGAAGGGGACATACTGGACCTGGTATTGGGGAATGATCCCGGCCAGGTGGTTGACGTTTAAGTCGCCGATTACTTTGGGAATAGCGATCACAATTCCATAAGTTTTAGAATACTCATGGACAAAGACGAGAGTGGTCCTAAAGGAAGAGTGCTAAATTGGGGAAAGGCCAATTATAACAAAATTCGGCAGGAGCTCGGGAATGTGGATTGGGAGCAGCTGTTTAAGGGTAAATCCACATTTGAAATGTGGGAGTCTTTTAAGGAAAGGTTGATCAGAGTGCAGGACAGACATGTCCCTGTGAAAATGAGAGATAGAAATGGCAAGATTAGGGAACCATGGATCACGGGTGGAATTGTGAGACTAGCTAAAATGAAAAAGGAAACCTACATAAGATCGAGGCGACTCAAAACTGATGAAGCTTTGGAGGAATATCGGGAAAGTAGGACAAATCTCAAACGCGCAATAAAGAGGGCTAAAAGGG
This sequence comes from Scyliorhinus canicula, assembly GCF_902713615.1. NCBI lineage: Eukaryota > Metazoa > Chordata > Chondrichthyes > Carcharhiniformes > Scyliorhinidae > Scyliorhinus > Scyliorhinus canicula. The sequence continues at coordinate 255,111,810 of NC_052147.1, read as the reverse complement.
GTCATGAAATATCTTTGGCTAACATGGTTAAGGAAAATCCCAAAGCCTTTCATTCGTATATAAGGAGCAAGAGGGTAACTAGAGAAAGGATTGGCCCACTCAAAGACAAAAGAGGGAATTTATGCGTGGAGTCAGAGGAAATGAGTGAGCTTAATGGGTACTTTGCATCGGTATTCACCAAGGAGAGGGAGATGATGGATGTTGAGGCTAGGGATGGATGTTTAAATACTCTAGGTCATGTCGGCATAAGGAAGGGGGACGTTTTGGGTATTCTAAAAGGCATTAAGGTGGACAAGTCCCCAGGACCGGATGGGATCTATCCCAGGTTACTGAGGGAAGCGAGGGACAAAATAGTTGGGGCCTTAACAGATATCTTTGCAGCATCCTTGAGCATGGGTGAGGTCCCGGAGGACTGGAGAATTGCTAATGTTGTCCCTTTGTTTAAGAAGGGTAGCAGGGATAATCTAGGGAATTATAGACCTGTGAGCTTGACGTCAGTGGTAGGCAAACTGTTGGAGAAGATACTGAGGGATAGGATCTATTCACATTTGGAAGAAAATAGACTTATCAGTGATAGGCAGCATGGTTTTGTGCAGGGAAGGTCATGGCTTACAAACCTAATAGAATTCTTTGAGGAAGTGACAAAGTTAGTTGATGAGGGTAGGGCTGTAGATGTCATATACATGGACTTCAGTAAAGCATTTGATAAAGTTTCCCATGGCAGGTTGATGGAAAAAGTGAAGTCGTATGGGATTCAGGGTGTACTAGCTAGATGGATAAAGAACTGGCTGGGCAACAGGAGACAAAGAGTAGTGGTGGAAGGGAGTGTCTCAAAATGGAGAAAGGTGATTAGTGGTGGTCCACAGGGATCCGTGCTCAGACCACTATTGTTTGTGATATACATAAATGATCTGGACGAAGGTATGAGTGGTCTGATGAGCAAGTTTGCAGATGATACTAAGATTGGTGGAGTTGCAGATAGCGAGGAGGACTGTCAGAGAATGCAGCAAAATATAGATAGATTGGAGAGTTGGGCAGAGAAATGGCAGATGGAGTTCAATCCAGGCAAATGCGAGGTGATGCATTTTGGAAGATCTAACTCAACAGCAGACTATATGGTCAATGGAAGAATCCTGGGGAAAATTGATGTACAGAGATCTGGGAGTTCAGGTCCATTGTACCCTGAAGGTGGCAACGCAGGTCGATAAAGTGGTCAAGAAGGCATACAGCATGCTTGCCTTCATTGGACGGGATATTGAGTACAAGAGTCGGCAGGTCATGTTACAGTTGTATCGGACTTTGGTTAGGCCACATTTGGAATACTGCGTGCAGTTCTGGTTGCCACATTACCAAAAGGATGTGGATGCTTTAGAGAGGGTGCAGAGGAGGTTCACCAGGATGTTGCCTGGTATGGAGGGTACCAGCTATAAAGAAAGGTTGAGTAGATTAAGATTGTTTTCATTGGAAAGACGGAGGTTGAGGGGAGACCTGATTGAGGTCGACAAAATTATGAGAGGTATGGACAGGGTGGATAGCAACAAGCTTTTTCCAAGAGTGGGGATGTCAATTACAAGGGGTCACAATTTCAAGGTGCGAGGGGAAAAGTTTAAGGGAGATGTGCATGGAAAGTTTTTTACGCAGAGGGTGGTGGGTGCCTGGAATGCTTTGCCAGCGGAGGTGGTAGAGGCGGGTACGATAGCATCATTTAAGATGCATCTGGACAGATATATGAACGGGTGGGGAACAGAGAGAAGTAGACCTTGGAAAATAGGCAACAGGTTTAGATAAAGAATGTGGATCGGCGCAGGCTGGGAGGGCCGAAGGGTCTGTTCCTGTGCTGTAATTTTCTTTGTTCTTTGTTCTTTGTTCACTTACCTGGCTCAAATCTGTGGTTCCCCCGAATCAGCATTTCCCTTAACCCTGCCCCCAACCCGAAGTGTTGGCAAAACTGCATCCAGATTTTCAATGAAGCTACTATTACCGGACTCCTTGAGTATTTCCCCGGAGCTATCGGGAGCGGCGCTGTTGCTAGTGCTTTCAGTCCCCGACCCCCTGCGCAAACTCTCCTCCATTCTGACCCACTGGGAATCAACCCCTCTGACCCAGCACCGCACTTTCTCCACATTCGCCGCCCAGGGGCTGGTTTAGCACACTGGGCTAAATCGCTGGCTTTTAAAGCAGACCAAGGAAGGCCAGCAGCACGGTTCAATTCCCGTACCATCCTCCCCGAACAGGCGCCTGAATGTGGCAACTTGGGGCTTTTCACAGTAACTTCATTGAAGCCTACTTGTGACAATAAGCGATTTTCATTTTCATTTTTCAGTAGTATTACACCAGAATCTGGAAACCCAAACCCCCTGCCTGCCTTCCCCTCTGTAGCAGCACCTTTCTCACTCTGGCCACCTTCCCTCCCCATATGAACGAGGTAATCCTTCCCTCAATCTCCCTGAAAAAAGCCTTTAGCAGGAAAATCAGTAGGCATTGAAAAATAAACAGAAATCACGGCAACACATTCATTTTAACCGCCTGTACCTGAACCGCCAAAGGGAGACCATCCCACCTTGCCAGATCATTAGCTGTCCAACATGTGCAAAGCCAATGAGAGAAAAAGCATCTCCAGTTTACAATGCATTGGAAATACTGTGTCCAATAATTCAATAACCAGTGACAAAGTAGATAATGCTGGCCATTTTAACCATTATGATGAAGAATAAAATGTATTCATAAATACTTCGTTTTCTTTTGGAGAAGAGAAAAGAAAGAAAAAACAATAAGCCGCTAAAGGATGCAAAGTTGTACCAGCGAAGCCTCCCCCACAATGCGCCGCCATCTCTTTCCTCAGAGCCTCCATGTGCCTCGCAAACTGTTTTTCCAGCTCCACCGTCATCACCTCGGTCATCTTCTCCACTGTAAGTAATGCGGCCCCACCTTGCGGTTCGGCTTACACCATCCTGTCAGCACTTTTGCTCGTCCTCTCATTCAGCGGTGAACCCGCGTTTCTTCCTTTCTTCGACGCTGCTCTTCACATCCTTTAGCGGCTTATTGTTTTTTCTTCCTTTTCTCTTCTCTCCCCTTTCACCCTCCTGTCCTTCATCAATCTGAATTATTCTTTTTTTTAAAAGAAGGGGAGAGAAAAAAACTTCCACCCAATTTCTTTAAACCTTCTTTCTTTCTCCTCTACATTCCCCCAGAGCTCCCCTGGGACCGGACTTCAGCCTTGTTTCTTCATCCTAGGTGGGAGCCATCCTTCTATTGGTTACACACTGAAATAAAATAGTTTTTTTTAATAAATAAAACGAAGAATTTATGAATATATTTTATTCTTCATCATAATGGTTAAAATGGCCAGCATTATCTACTTTGTCACTGGTTATTGAATTATTGCACACAGTATTTGCAACGCATTGTAAACTGGAGATGCTTTTTCTCTCATCGGCTTTGCACATGTTGGACAGCTAATTCCTCAAGTTCTGGCGAAGCTCGTGGCTAGCATGATGAAGTTAGTTTGTGGCTGGGATTGACAGGATTACTATTAGAGCTGTGGAGGGAAGGAAAATTGGCCCGGCAGCATGTTAAGTCAGGGCCAGTTATAAAGCAGAAATGGACCATGATGGGCTTTGAAACTTAAATTTTTAGCAACAGAGCCCCACGGAATCGAATTAAGGCTGAAAGCTCTGAAGCTTCATTACACCTCTGATTACATTTTATTGACTGTCATGTGCCAGCATCTGTAATATGGCGTGGGTTAAACAGTATGACAATCAGAGAATTATGACCTGTGTATATGGCAGTTTATTATACATTCCATTCTCTTCCTGCCTGCTATTGATTGTATTTTTATGCGGCCATCTAATTTCATAGGTACATTGGGCATGATAATATAAGGTTGTGTTTGCATTTCGATTGGCAGGACCTATACAGCAAATTAATTATTGGTGCCAAGGGAAATTTTCTCTATTTAAAGTGTCACATGTTGGGTTTTGACTGATTAAGAATAGTCAAGTGTTCAATACTTCCAAGTTTACTATTTGGATATTAGCCAAATTATTTAACACAATTAGCGAGTGTGGTTTATGGCCGATTAGTTTGATTGGACAGCAATACAAGTCTGTTGTGCCTCACTCCAACCAAAATGTATAAATATATTCGTTGACAGGAGCCCTAACAGAGAAAAGATGGTTGGAAGTACAATATTCTTTATCATGAAATAGCCTCACAGTAATGAAGGATGTCAGAGGAGCCTTTTTTGATTAATTTAGCCCTTTCTCCTCATAATCCTGTCATGTGCATCCAGGAGACACTAGTATTGACATTACTTCATGTTCAGTTACAGTGGGAACAGGTACGACTAAATGCTTTCTGGTTCTTCTGAATACAGTATAATTTGTCTTCTACTGTGCTGCCTGCCTGTACTGCACGACAGCACACAATGACAGTAATCTGCAGTGATCTGCACCCACTGTCAGCACTGCCGTCACAAATGGCAATTGATTATTATGTTGTAGTTTTATTGACTGGTCTTTTTTTTTCCTGGAGAGTGGTTTAAAGTCCTTTAAAGAGACAAGCCTAAGTTTTCTGATCAACATTGTGCATTTTAATGCACATGTTAACCTGTTTGAAATAAATTAACACTGATGAGAAAATCTTTGTTGTAGTCCCACATTGGATAGATTATTGTTATATTGAAAGAAAAACACATTTTCTTAAAATTAGTTTGCATCATATGAGGATGCAAAGTAAAATGGTTATAGATCAGAATATTGGTTAAAGCCAACCAAATGATAAGATTAAAGCAATAGTATTGTCCGACTCATAAGACAGTGTCGGTGCGATTTACTGGCCACGTTGCATGCGATCCCTCTTCCAGGATCTACCCAGCTCACCTTGCTTCGTGAGATGTCACGATCGATATCCCGCTCATTGTGAACGGGATATCTACCTGGCAAATCTGCATATTAAAGCGAGACAGTTAGTCTCACTTTAATATGTGCTCATCTGATCTACTGAGGCCCTGAGGTCTAACCACTTTGCCTCGGAGACCTCAGTAGAGCGTCGTTCAGCGCTTCTCCCCACAAATGGGGACTAGATGGAACAGCACTTGGGGGGGTCTCCCAGCAGGTTGGAGTCCCCAGATGGTTGGCATCTGGGCAGGGTGGCACACTGGCACTGCCAAACTGACCCTGGTTATATCACCTCAGTGCCAGACTGGCACTACCTAGGTGCCAGGCTGACATTTTTCCTGTGGCAAGTATCGGGCCCGGGGGTGCCCTGTCTGTGTGAGGTGAGGTACAGGGGAACCTGAGGACCACCTTATAGGTGAATTGGGGCTTTCAGTTGGGGGTCACGTCAGGGGTCGAACGATTGGAATGCCATCTCCTTGCACTGATTAAGGAGTTCCGCCGATTTCAGTGCAGGAAACGGGGCTAAGTGTGGCCTTGGCGGGGCGTCGCCCATTGAGGCCCCAAATTGCAACAAAGTCCCAATAGTTAGCATGGTGTTTTTCAGCACTGCGAGCGTCGGGAAACACCTGGCTAAACGCGCTTGTCACGGGATTCTGTTCCAATTTGGTTAGATCGTGCCCTTATACATTAATTTGCCGGGCCCCAAGCGCTGGAGTACACTCGCAATTTTACCTTTCAATTTCTCCTTGAAGACACTTCTGAAAGTAGCATCTCTTTGACCAATCTTTTGGTCATCTGATTTAATAACTCCTTTATGTGCCTCGGTGTCACACTATGTTTTATAATGCTCCTGTGAACAGCCTTTGGAAGTTCCATCATGGTAAACCTACTATATACATTTAAGTTGTGGTTTCAATCTCGGCACAGCAACTGATCACTGAGTCAGTCTGTACAAGCTGAGGCCTGGCAAAATTTGACTTTGACCCTCATTTCAAAGTTGTTGGTGAACTGCAGCCATCAAACTGGCACCCATTGCAGCTCACGGCCATGTGAAAGACTCTGAAAGGGCTGGGAGGTGTGAGGGTGGGTCACCATGTGAAAAGCAATTCTGGTGAGGGCAGTGAATTTTGGTTCTTCTTGAGGAGAACCTCTACTTTTTTGGGCCCTTTTATTAAGCAGCCTCTTATGACCCCTTAAAGGATCACTGTCTGGATTGCTCATCACCTCGTTCATACAAGTAGACTGTGCGCCCCAATGCTCCACTCTTTTGTACCTAAATGTATCATCTGAGGTCATGGAAGTAGCCCAGGAACCTGGTTTGCCTATTTAAGGAGCTCAACGCTTGTTTTAGTCAGGTGCCCAGGCAACGTAAAGTTGCCTATGACAATGCAGTATCACAGCTGCACTGTTTGTGCATGGCAGGCACAACATGAAATCCATGGATCTACTAGCAACCTTGCGCTGGAAACACAGGTAGCTGTCAGTGGAATTTCACCACCATTGAACTGAATTTAAAATAACATCCCTGTTGTCTTTCTGCTGTTAATATCAGTAGCTGGACATTTTTGTGGAATGGTGTTCCACAGTGGTGGTGATATGTGTACACTATATTATGTAAAATAAAATGGTTGACCTTTGAACTCTTTAGTGCTTATCAATATAGACATATAAATACCTTCATAAATACTGATGGGTGGGATGGCATGATCATCAGGAAATTTACGCAAGTGAAAAGTCGATGAAACTTAATAGCAAGTGTTGGGCAGTTCATAAAATTCCTGAACTCCCTTCTTTTATGTTAGCATTCGTGCATGTGTTATATTTGTAAAATATGTTTTATGTTTTATTGTTAACATATGCTAATATATCTCTGCCCCAATCACCCCACCCCACCACCCGCCACCCCCACACCCGCTTTCTTTTCTCTCTCTGGTCAGTACTGCATAATGCTTCTCCTTTCCTCAACTCCAACCAGAAGTGACACAACATTCAGCCACTACTCCCTCCAACTCTAATTCCTTACACTGCTATCTCTCTCATTACTGTCCTAAGCCTTCTTAAAGTAGACCTTCCTGACTTTGCCTTTTGTCATCCTCCCCCCTCACCTCTATCTTTTGTCATATTCGTTATCCAGTACGTTATAAATCATCTCAGGATGCTTTGTTCCATAAAATCGCTTGATGCAATTTGTTACTGTCCGTCTCCTAATGCTACACACCAGATCCAACTGGAAGAATAAACAAGTGGCATAGCTCCTAGCCTCTGCCAGTCCACTTTGTAACAGGTATATAAATTATGATACTAACTCCCTTTCTGTAAAGAGCTGCTGAGCATCTTACCTGACAATCTCCACCAAGACTGACAAGTCATCTGATGACTCAATGGATATAAATCCATGTTCGACTACATTTGTTGAAGCGTTTTGGATAAGCTTCAATTTAGTAAGTTGTTGTGACACCTGTGGAAGACATATTCTTTATGACTGAAGATGCTCAAGTATTGACTCGCTTCAAAAATGGGTTCCTGAAGGTTGCTATTTTCTTGACTTAGGCTTGGTTGAACGGTGCAAATTAATATCGGTATAATGTATTCCGCAGGTACCACCTTACATTTAGATATAATGTTTAAGCATTAGAATTGGGTAAGCATTTGATCTGCTAGTGCATTAAATTTGATTTGGTTTCGGGTCAATCTGCTGACCAGGGTGTCATTTTGCTGGTGATGCTGCATCCTTAACAAGAGGGTAGTTACCGAGCTCTCTCAAAAGAGGATATCTCAAAACTCCTCTGTGTTGTAGGTTGTTCGCCTAGAAATCCTTTTCCTTTGGAACTAAAAGTCTATGGCCGGAATTCTCCAGACTCTGTGATTCACTATCATCCGCCAGTGCACCCCCACTCGCGGTTAGAATGGGGAAATCCCATTGACAAGCAATGGGAAGATAGAAGCTCGCTGCCAGCGAATGACATACTGCCGAGAAACACACGGCCGGGGAGCTGGAGATCCCGCCCTATATCTGTCACCCGTCTACTTTCCCAGTTATCTTTTCTTCCCTCTTCCTCTGAGGCTCGTGAGTCCATGATACATATCAGCAAAGTGGTATGTGAAGATTAAATTTGGGACTGTATGGCTCACTCGCACCCTGGATAAATGTACGGAGGTCACTGGGGCTACCTCCAAAGGGTTTGCTTGTAATTTTAATTTGAAAAATGGAGCATATGCTTTGAAATACAGTGTTCACTATAAGGATGTTAGAAATGCGTTAAAATTACAATTTTAAATAAGAAGATGCTTACAACTGCGGATGGCATTGGCAAATATGACTCTGGAACTCCAGCAACATAATTATGATTGTTCTTACGCAGGCACTGACATTAATGATGACTCTAAATTTCTTCCCAATACCTGTTGACATCACCCACAATTGAACAACAATGACAATAACTCGCATTTGTAACTAGGAGCACAGGAACAGGATTAGATCATTCATGCCCCCAAGCCATGTTATTCAATTCAATGAGATCATGGCTGATCTTTGAGCCAATGCCAACGTGGTAAAATATTCCAAGGCACTTCACAAGAGCCTTGCCAAAAAAAATTTGTCACGGAATGATATAAGGGGATGTTTGGATGAATGACCAAGTAACACCTTAAAGGAGGAGAGAGAGATGGCGAGGTGGAGAAGAAGGTTAGTCAGGGATTTCCAGAGCTTAGTGCTAAGGCAGCTGAAGGGATGGCTTCCAAGAGAGGAGAAATGAAAAGTGGGCATGCGATTAATTGGCAGTCAATGTGGATTGTGGCAGGGAACCTTTCTGAGGAATACTGCACCCAGAAGATTTGTCAGATTATCTTCCTCTACTTCAAAGTGCAGTTTTGACATGAGCCAGTCTCAAATAACACACAAATGGCTCCAGCACGTAATTAAAGTGTTAACCTTGGCAGATTTATATGATTTAGTGGTCATTTTCTAGCCACCAATCTTGGTGGTCTTTCTCAAGGCAAATCATAGAGGCGTTGGCACTCAGCCAGACAAACTTAAATATGTTAACTCTTTAGGTGTATTTCAGAGTTGTTTCATTTAAAAAAAATAATTGATTATTCAAATGTGAAAACCTGCAGGAATCGCTAATTTAAAAAGTTCAGAGCTTAGCAAACGTTTCCTTAAAACGTTCAGCATTTACATTGGAGCCATAAAACAGAAATAAATATCTTTAACTGCTGTTTTCTTTTCCACAATAGTCCATCCTCGCACTAGTTACAACCTGAGCAGACCCGATATGCTCCATCCACCTTGTCCTGCATTTGTGTCCGGGAAATGGTATATATTTAATATTGATACATCTTGTACATGTCATTTAATCGTCTCTATTGATTTTGTTTGCACTGTGTTCAGAGCAATGTTCAGACAGTGGCTTTGATTAGCCAGTGATGGTCCTCAGGACTGCTATGTAAACTAACACCATATCAATACACCTTCCAGTGTGATATCGCTTTCACGATCAATAGCTAAAGAAATTGGCCTTTAGAAAGAGCAAAATGCTTCTGGGGCCGACACAGATCAAGTCATTCTAGCTTTAACAATAGTCTCATGGTCACTTCAACATAGATTTGATTGAAGACCGCAGTAGCTGGCTATATAGATTTTATTTTCAAGTGGTAGTGGCTGCTTCCTAGTCTTTTAATCCACGTATATTGAAATGTATTTTTTTAAAGCCTCTGATCTTTGTAATCCTAGTAATGACGCACAAATTATTTACATTATAACTACAGTAATGCATTGCTGATGGTCTAAAGGCAGGTTGCAGGAATCAGGTTGGTTCACTTTTATGAGATTGACCTTAAGTTGACCAGCAGGTAATTGCAAAAAAGATTTTGCAGTTTTCATCAATTGAGCAGCATATTTGTCTACCGATGTGGTGTAAAAGTAAAACACTTTGCAGCGAGAAGTGCTGTCAAAACACAAATATTTGAAGAGCCTGATCCAGCACATCTCATCCAATCAGCCTCGCCTCATAGATCTGCAGTAACGGGAATCTCCGTAGGTTCAAATAGACCCTTTGAATCAGTTATAAGTGGATGAAATACCCGCTTAGGTAAAATACCAACACACATAATGCTTACTTTATGAAATTGGTTTTAAATGATCAAACCAGAAATTCCATTATTCATCACAAAGAATAAATAATAGAGGAATTGTTTAAAATCTATTACAACAAATCGAGTAAAGTATATCAATAATATGACCATTAGGGGATGCTCTTTTTTTCTGTCAGATATTGTATCTTGTCCTTACAAACAAGGTAACAATTGAGAAAAAAAAAGCCAAGTTATATGACAGCTTCCAGTTATTCAGTGGGAGCAATTTTAAATTGCATCAAGATAAATTGAATATGTCTTAAAAAAAAACAATTTTAGACCATATTATGTTGTTTGTGACTATCGTGATTGTGATATCCAACAAATTAGGGAAGGGAGGGAGAATTAACTGCATCCTTTCTATTCTGTGACACTGAGTATTCTGAATCACTGAGTAGTAGCCTGATTTTTAAAAATGTCACTGAAGTGCATGAATGGCAGATATATCAGATGTTGCAGAAAAGTGGCACTCAGAGTTAATTTTGAGGGCTAACCGGTCCATTATAGAATCACTACAGTGCAGTAAGAGGTCATTCGGCCCATCAAGTCTGCACCGACCCTCCGAAGAGCATCCTACCTAGGGCCACTCCCATGCCCCATCCCTAAACCCCATAACCCCAACTAACCTTTGGACACTAAAGGACAATCTCAGCATGATCAGTCCACCAAAGCTGCACATATTTGGACAGCGGGAGGAAACCCAAGCAGACACAAAGAGAACATACAAACTCAACACAATCACCCAAGGCCGGAGTTGAACCCAGGCTCTGGTGCTGTGAGGCAGCAGTTCTAACCACTGTGCCACCGTGGTGCCCTGATGGGAGTACTACATCCAGAGTATGGATATCCTGATGAAGGAAAAGAAGAACATAGAAATGGGATGAAGGATGCAGCTCTGGTGAAAACCTGGCACTGGTGCAGGGATGGCAGATCAAATGGCTTCCTCCCAGCATTACATTTTTACAATATCATCTTGGCAGGAATTCACCAGCTTCCTTAAATTTCAGTACTCTCGCTCACTTAGTAGTGTATAAAGGCAGACCTTAGTCTATTTCCATAGCTAGCTATTCCTGGAACAGGTCAGTAGGGGCTGGTTTAGCACAGTGGGCTAAACAGTTAGCTTTCAATGCAGAATAATGCCAGCAGCGCGGGTTCAATTCCCGTACCAGCCTCCCTGAACAGGCGCTGGAATGTGACAACTAGGTGCTTTTCATAGCAACTTCTTTGAAGCCTACTTGTGACAATAAGCGATTATTATTATTATTAGTTTGTATCAGGGGCTTAAGCTTGAGCGGCCCCTCTCCTCATCAAGTGTGGCTGACCAAGCGTCTCTTCTGCTCTTACCACCAGCCACTGGTGTGTTTTGAAGTATTTACAGGTTGCAAGAGGGTAACTAGGGAAAGGATTGGCTCACTCAAAGACAAGAGAGGGAATTTATGCGTGGACTCGGAGGAAATGGGTGAGATTCTTAATGAGTACTTTGCATCGGTATTCACAAAGGAGAGGGACAAGATGGATGCTGAGGCTAGGGATGGATGTTTAAATACTCTAGGTCAAGTTGTCATACGGAAAGGGGAAGTTTTGGGTATTCTAAAAGACATTAAGGTGGACAAGTCCCCAGGACCGGATGGGATCTATTCCAGGTTACTGAGGGAAGCGAGGGTCGAAATAGCTGGGGCCTTAACAGATATCTTTGCAGCATCCTTGAGCACGGGTGAAGTCCCGGAGGACTGGAGACTTGCTAATGTTGTCCCTTTGTTTAAGAAGGGTAGCAGGGATAATCCAGGGAATTATAGACCTGTGAGCTTGACGTCAGTGGTAGGCAAACTGTTGGAGAAGATACTGAGGGATAGGATCTATTCACATCTGGAAGAAAATAGACTTATCAGTGATAGGCAGCATGGTTTTGTGCAAGGAAGGTCATGTCTTACAAACCTAATAGAATTCTTTGAGGAAGTGACAAAGTTAATTGATGAGGGAAGGGCTGTAGATGTCATATACATGGACTTTAGTAAGGCGTTTGATAAGGTTTCCCATGGCAAGTTGATGGCAAAAGTGAAGTCGTATGGGGTTCAGGGTGTACGAGCTAGATGGATAAAGAACTGGCTGGGCAACAGGAGACAGAGAGTAGTGGTGGAAGGGAGTGTCTCAAAATGGAGAAGGGTGACTAGTGGTGTTCCACAGGGATCCGTGCTCGGACCACTGTTGTTTGTGATCTACATAAATGACCTGGAGGAAGGTATAGGTGGTCTGATTAGCAAGTTTGCAGATTATACTAAGATTGGTGGAGTTGCAGATAGCGAGGAGGGCTGTCAGAGAATACAACAAAATATGGATAGATTGGAGAGTTGGGCAGAGAAATGGCAAATGGAGTTCAATCCAGGCAAATGTGAGGTGATGCATTTTGGAAGATCAAATTCAAGAGCGGACTATATGGTCAATGGAAGGGTCCTGGGGAAAATTAATGTACAGAGAGATCTGGGAGTTTGGGTCCATTATACCCTGAAGGTGGCAACGCAGGTTGATAGAGTGGTCAAAAAGGCATACAGCAGGCTTGCCTTCATCGGACGGGGTATTGAGTACAAGAGTAGGCAGGTCATGTTACAGTTGTATAGGACTTTGGTTAGGCCACATTTGGAATACTGCGTGCAGTTCTGGTCGCCACATTATCAAAAGGATGTGGATGCTTTGGAGAGGATGCAGAGGAGGTTCACCAGGATGTTGCCTGGTATGGAGGGTGCTGGCTATGAAGAAAGGTTGAATAGATTAGGATTGTTTTCGTTGGAAAGACGGAGGTTGAGGGGGGACCTGATTGAGGCATACAAAATTATGAGCGGTATGGACAGGGTGGATAGCAACAAGCTTTTTCCAAGAGTGGGGGTGTCAGTTACAAGGGGTCACGATTTCAAGGTGAGAGGGGGAAAGTTTAAGGGAGATGTGCATGGAAAGTTTTTTACGCAGAGGGTGGTGGGTGCCTGGAACGCTTTACCAGCGGAGGTGGTAGAGGTGGGCACGATAGCGTCATTTAAGAGGCATCTAGACAGGTATATGAACGGGCGGCAACAGAGAGAAGTAGACCTTGGAAAATAGGAGACAGGTTTAGATAAAGGATCTGGATCGGCGCAGGCTGGGAGGGCCGAAGGGCCTGTTCCTACACTGTAATTTTCTTTGTTCTTTGTTCTTTGTTGACTACATTATGAACCCACCTTCCTTGGCCATCAAGTCCTGGGGTGAGACTCAAACCCAGAGTGCCTGGCTCATAGACAGATGCTACCCACTGCACCACAAGACTTAGCTTAATCTGCCCAAATGTGTTTATTTAAATAAATTGCATCTCGTTACTTTTCCATTTACTTTCCCATAGTCTGAAATTTTAAGGCTGTGGAAAACGTATAAAAATTGTAAAAGTATTCAATCTAGATATGTAAAAGCTATGTAAGAAATTAGCAGAGGTCTCTGACAGTTTCACATCTGAAACACCTCATCAAAATGCCTTTAATATTATGTTTGGTTCTGTTTTCCATATCCTTTTTCCATTATGTTTTGTTATCCACCCCCTGCCTGTCTCCCTCTCTTCTTTCTTTTCTCTCCCACATGCACTTCCTCAGTTCAGTGCATCCTTCCGTCACTATAACGCAGTTTAACTTAGGAAATCAGCGATTTGGTAATTTTTTTGGCAATCACCTAATAATAGAGTGTGGTTCACCTTTGAAGAAATCTCAGATCAAAGGTCTCCAAAGACCTACTGTTGTGTTGCCTGTTGCTGTGATTCATTCACATAATTGGCCCAATCTGACACAGGTTTTGAACTGAGGAAGTGGGGCTTTATTAGTACAATCAGATGCAGCTTTTTAACTGAGGAAGTGGAGCTTTACTCACAGATGTAGATGTCTGCTTGATAAAGCAGGAACAGACAAGGCAGATCTATTCACGGAGGGAAAGGTGGGGGTAAAATCGGAGTGACTGATGACCTCAGCTCCCTAACCAAGTACAATCTGAATCCTGCTCAAGCAGACTGCTGAAAATATAAATAGTTTTTCTTTGTTTGTAATGGTATTTCACAGAGAGTAATAAATCATAATGTCACTGCCAATACACATAACCACACATTCTACATGTGTCGTGGAGCTATACGTACTGTTTAAAAACTGTCTGCTATGACTGGCAAATTGTCAGTCTGGTGAAGGCTTTACAGATATTCCAACTGGTATTGACATCAAATATTTTGCAACCCCCTCCCAATCAGATGAATAGTTTTAGCTCTGAAATAAACCATAAAATAGAATCGCTGCAGTGCAGAAGGAGGCCATTCGGCCCATCAAGTCGGCACCGACTCTCTGAAAGAGCACCCGACCTAAGCCCACTCCCCCAGCCCTCTCCCTGTAACCCCACCGAACTTACATATCTTTTGACCCTGAGGAGCAATTTAGCAGTCCAAACCACCTAACATAAAGTGATGAAAACCTTGCACTCCTTATGAAAAATGAAAAACACTTATTGTCACGAGTAGACTTCAATGAAGTTACTGTGAAAAGCCCCTAGTCACCACATTCCGGCACCTGTCCAGGGAGGCTGTTACGGGAATTGAACCGTGCTGCTGGCCTGCTTGGTCTGCTTTAAAAGCCAGCAATTTAGCCTGGCGAGCTAACCCAGCCCCTTATAGAGTTCAGTGTGTATTTAGTATATAAGATTTACCTCAATGTTTTTCAAACTTTTTTTCCAGGGACCCACTTTTACCAACCAGCAGACCTTCGGGACCCACACCGGCCAACGTTCGCGACCTATGCTGGCCGTTCTTAAGAGACCCACGATGGCCGACCTTTGCGGCACACTATTATCACATACCTTTAATGTGGCAGGCAAGCCTGCTTGGTCCTCACGATCTCTCATGCTTCATCATTCAATTTTACATTTCTGTCAAAGACTTCAGCTGACGATTAAAGTTCTCGCTGTATGCTTCCAAAAAAATCAAAGCGGTTTGTCCCCCAAACTCACCATGCTTAGTCTTCAAATGCCTTTGAAGAATTGAGCATTTTAAACTTCATTTGCTAGTACTTCCCTGCATATAACACACATAGGCTTTGCATCCTGATGGCACAATCAAAGCCAGACCTCACGAAATCATCTCGAGACTGCTTTTTTCGCAATTTCAATTTCTTCTTAATTATTTGTTCACCAGAGGCCCTGGAGGTCTGGATACAGCTCACACTAGCATTGCCTTGTCCTGCGATGGACTCTCCTGGAAGCTCTCGCCAGCAGATTCAATTGTGAGATCCTGGGCTGTTTGTGTCTTTAGCCCTCTCTTCTTTATGAGAAAATAATCCATCTTCAGTCCTTCACACAATCCTGTTGCTTGCTTGCTGGCAGCTGCAAAGTGAAGGAATCTCTCCTCCATGATTGTGCGCTCAAAGCATGGATGTACAGGACGCGTGACGTCAGTGTACGTGCTGGGCGTGCAACCTTCTCTCTGCCGCTGCCTCTGATGGAAAGACTCCTTTGTTCATATTTAAAGGCTGGTCGTGGTCAGCATTGTTTTTTTTTTTACTTTGAAACTTTATTTACAATACCTGATTTTTCCAAGTTTATTACTTTTTACAGCTGAAAATTAAAACAATTGCAGTTGAACATGCGCATCCTTACATTTACACACAAACATTTGTTTCAAATATATTCCCATTTCTTTAGAAATTTAAACAAGTACAGAAAAAAAGTACAAAATCTTGACCATCCAAGTCACCTCGTGCTCCATTCTCACCAGAGGGCGGGGACCCAAAGTGAGCACTGTGTAGGTTTCTTCCAGTGTTCACATACATCAGCCCTATTGAATGGCCCCGTTTGATCAGTGTTCCTCGCCAACAAACCTGGCCTGGCTTCCTCTCACTGCATCCATCCCAGTTACAGACCATTTCCCGACCACAATTTCACATCGTGGAAGTGCAAGCGGATTGTGGTGATATGAGTGGGAGCACTGCCATTGGTGCAGAGCATTGGTTTCCCATTGGCTCTAGCTGGTCATGTGCCTCTCATCTGATTGGCTGGGACTAGTCATGTGACTGCTCACCAATTGGTCGAGAGACAAATAGACCCCGCCTCCGAGGCGGGGTATAAGTACCCAGGTTTCCCGGCGGTCGGCATTTCTCTGTAGTCGAATACCGGGCGAACAACTAGCCGAATACGCACTGGGAGCAAGTGAACGGCCTCTCCCCAGTGTGAATTCGCTGGTGTGTCTGCAGGTGGGATAACCGAGGGAATCTCTTCCCACACTGAGAGCAGGTGAACGGCCTCTCCCCAGAGTGTATTTGCTGTAGTGTGGGAAGGGATTCTCTGAGTTAACCAGCCTGCAGACACATCAGCGGGTTCATACTGAGGAGAGGTTATTCACCTGCTCAGTGTGTGAGAAAGGATTCACTCAGTCAACACACCTGCTGAGACACCAGCGAGTCCACGAATGATGGTATGGGTTGGATTCTGCTGTTAATCAGGACTGCACGGCGGTGCAGTGGTTAGCACTGCTGCCTCACGGCGCTAGGGTCCCGGGTTCGATCCCGGCTCTGGGTCACTGTCCGTGTGCAGTTTGCGCATTCTCCCCGTGTTTGCGTGGGTTGTGCCCCCACAATCCAAGGATGTGCAGGGTAGGTGGGTTGGTAGGTGGTCTGGTTTAGCTACAAGGGGCTGGTTTAGCTCACTGAGCTAAATCGCTGGCTTTTAAAGCAGGCCAGCAGCACGGTTCGATTCCCGTACCAGCCTCCCCGGATAGGCGCCGGAATATGGTGACTAGGGGCTTTTCACAGTAACTTCATTGAAGCCTACTCGTGACAATAAGCAATTTTCATTTCATTTTCATAAAGCCACAGTTTGGATCTTCATCGTGTCTTGCGTCCAATTGATGGTACATCAATTTAATCAGCTAGAATTTTGGAATCATAGAATCATAGAATTTACAGCGCAGAAGGAGGCCATTCAGCCCATCGAGTCTGCACCGGCTCTTGGAAAGAGCACCCTACCCAAGGTCAACACCTCCACCCCATCCCCATAACCCAGTAACCTCACCCAACAGTAAGGGCAATTTTGGACACTAAGGGCAATTTATCATGGCCAATCCACCTAACCTGCACATCTTTGGACTGTGGGAGGAAAACGGAGCACCCGGAGGAAACCCACGCACACACGGGGAGGATGTGCAGACTCCGCACAGACTTCCGACCAAGTCGGAATGGAGCTACGCATCAAGCCTGACTGCCTCCGCACCAGCCCGCATGCTTCAAATGCGTCTGCAATCTTTAAACACTGGCAGGGGTGTTTTAACAGTTACCTGACAACTGCAGCCAGCAAACCCACCACGGAGCAGAAACTCCACATCCTCCACTCGTGTGTGGGCACGGCGGTATATTCAATGATTGAGGACGAAAGCGATTATGATGCAGCCATGGATATCCTGAAAGGACACTTTCTCCGGCCGGTCAACGAAGTATACGCACGGCATCTCCTGACGACTAGACAGCAGTTCCCTGGTGAGTCACTCGACGAGTTTTACCAGGCCCTCACAGCTCTTGGGAGAATGTGCGTCTGTCCCCAAGTTTCGGCGACCGAGCACATGGAACTTTTAATTAGAGACGCTTATGTTGCCGGCATGCAGTCCCCTTCTATCTGCCAACGATTGCTGGAGAAGAACGCCCTCAGCCTAGCTGAGGCACAGACCCTTGCAACCTCCCTGGAGGTCACTGACCTGAATGCGCCACCCCCGTCCTCCGCCGACCCCGACCCCCCTCCAGGCCTGCGCTGTAGGTCGCTCCGACAAGCTATCGGGGCCCCGCTGCTATTTTTGTGGCCTCTCCAGGCATCCCCGCCCGCAATGCCCGGCCCGCTCCGCTCTGTGTAAGAGCTGCGGGAAGAAGGGCCACTACACGGTGGTCTGCCAGACCAAGTCGGTCGCTGCTGTTCCGCGCAGCGACTGCGGATCGCCCCCCCCCCCGGGTCCCCCCAGGGCCCCGCGCCGCGCACCGACCTCTCCGGCCCGCCTCCCGGCCCCCGCAACGGCCCAACGGTCCTCCCGAACCCCGCTCCCGGCTGCCCCGACCGGCCCGCAGACGCCACTGACACTGCCCCCAGCTGCCATGATGTCCCCACGGGCGTCGCCATCTTGGGCCCCGGACGCCACGTGTGGGTCATGGGCGCCGCCATCTTGGGGCCCCGGCTCCACGTGCGGGTCCTAGGCGCCGCCATTTTGGGACAACACGGAAGACCCTGCTAGCGATTACTCTGCCATCGAGGATGACCTGGAATTCTCGCCACGACTTGCTTCCATCAGTCTCGACCAGTCGCGACCACGCACGCTCGCCAAGACTACGACAAGGTTCCAGCTCAACTGACACAAGACGAAATGCCTACTGGACTCCGGGAGCACGGACAGTTTCATCCGCCCCGACACGATAAAACACTGCGCACTCCCCATCCACCCAGTTAAGCATAAAATCGAATTTGCCTCGGGTTCACACTCCGTCCAAATCACCGGGTGCTGCATATCGGACCTCACGGTCCAGGGGAGGGTTTTCAAAAACTTCAAACTCCTCATTCTCCCCCATCTATGCGCTCCGGCACTCTTGGGCCTGGATTTCCAGTGCAACCTGCAGAGCTTGACCTCCCAATTCGGTGGCCCTATTCTCCCCCCTTACTGTCTGCAGCCTCGCGTCCCTCAAAGTGGACCCACCTTCCTTGTTTGCTAATCTCACCCCAGATTGTAAACATGTCGCCACTCGGAGCAGATGATACAGTGCCCAGGACCGGACCTTCATCGGGTCCGAGGTCCAGAGGCTCCTTAAGGAAGGAGTTATCGAGGCCAGCAACAGTCCCTGGCGAGCCCAAGTGCTGGTAGTTCGGACTGGGGAGAAAAACCAGATGGTCATTGATTACAGTCAGACCATCAACAGGTTTACACAGCTGGACGTATACCCTCTCCCCCGTATTTCCGACCTGGTTAACAGGATCGCGAAATACAATGTCTTTTCCACGGTGGACCATAAGTCCGCCTACCACCAGCTCCCCATCCGCGTGAGTGACCGCAAGTACACCGCGTTTGATGCAGATGGGCGCCTCTACCACATCCTCAGGGTTCCATTCGGTGTCACAAATGGGGTCTCGGTCTTCCAACGGGAGATGGACCGAATGGTTGACAAGCATGGGTTACGGGCTACCTTCCCGTACCTCGATAACGTCACCATCTGCGGCCACGATCAGCAGGACCATGACATCAACCTTCAAAAATTCCTCCGAACCGCAAAACTCCTTAATTTAACCTACAATAAGGATAAGTGCATGTTTAGCACCGACCGTCTAGCCATCCTCGGCTACGTAGTGCGTAACGGACTGATAGGCCCCGACCCCGAACGCATGCGCCCCCTGATGGAACTCCCTCTCCCCAACTCCCTCAAATCCCTCAAACGCTGCCTGGGCTTCTTCTCCTATTACGCCCAGTGGGTCCCCAATTACGCCGACAAAGCCCGCCCCCTCATCCAGTCCACCTCTTTTCCCCTGTCGATGGAGGCCCACCAGGCCTTTAGCCGCATCAAAGCGGATATCGCAAAGGCCACGATGCACGCTATCGACGAGTCCCTCCCATTCCAGTTCGAGAGCGACGCGTCTGACGTAGCTCTGGCGGCCACCCTGAACCAAGCGGGCAGACCCGTGGCCTTCTTCTCACGAAACCTCCACGCTTCCGAAATCCGCCACTCCTCGGTGGAAAAGGAGGCACAGGTCATAGTCGAAGCTGTGCGATATTGGAGGCACTATCTGGCCGGCAGGAGGTTTACCCTCCTCACAGACCAATGGTCAGTAGCTTTCGTGCTCGATAATGCACAGAGGGGCAAGATCAAGAACGACAAGATCTTGCGGTGGTGGATCAAGTTGTCCACGTACAACTACGATATCTTGTATCGTCCTGGGAATCTCAACGAGCCTCCCGATGCCCTATCCCGCGGTACCTGCGCCAGCGCGCAGATCGACCGCCTCCGCTCCCTCCACACAGACCTCTGCCATCCAGGGGTCACTCGGTTTTACCATTTTATTAAGACCCGCAACCTGCCCTACTCTGTTGAGGAAGTCAGGACCGTCACCAGGGACTGCCACGTCTGCGCCGAGTGCAAACCGCACTTCTACCGCCCCGAACGAGCGCATCTGATCAAGGCATCCCGCCCCTTTGAACGTCTCAGTATAGACTTCAAGGGTCCCCTCCCCTCCAACAACCGTAACACTTATTTCTTGAGTGTTATCAACGAGTACTCCCGCTTCCCTTTCGCCATTCCCTGTCCCGACATGACCACAACAACTGTCAGAAAGGCCCTCCTATCCACCTTCTCCCTGTTCGGTTACCCCGCGTACATCCCCAGCGACCGGGGGTCCTCCTTTATGAGTGACGAACAGCGTGAATTCCTGCTCAGCGGGGGCATAGCCTCTAGCAGGACGACCAGTTATAACCCCCGGGGTAACGGTCAGGTCGAGCGGGAGAATGGCACCATTTGGAAGACCATCCTGCTGGCTCTACGGTCCAGAGATCTCCCTATCCCCCGTTGGCAAGAGGTCATCCCCGACGCCCTGCATTCAATCCGGTCTCTCCTCTGTACTACCACTAATCAAACACCTCATGAACGTCTTCTTGTTTTCCCCAGGAAGTCGTCCTCAGGATCCCCTCTCCCGACCTGGCTGGCCACTCCAGGGCCCATCTTGCTCCGGAAGCATGTGCGTGTGCACAAGTCCGACCCGTTGGTTGAGCGAGTCCAGTTACTCCATGCCAACCCACAGTATGCGTACGTGGAGTATCCCGACGGTCGGCAGGATACGGTCTCGCTTCCGGACCTAGCACCCGCCGGCGTGCGGCCCTCTCCTCTTCCATCAACACCCCCCCAACCCCAATTCCCCCCAGCTCCCCCCACGCCCCCACGACCCAGCACATATACCCCCCCTTCCCCGATTACAGCGTCTCCACCACCGGCCCGGGGTACGGAGACACATCTACGACCGACGCTCCCGGAGGCAAGGACGACCATCGGCCCAACATCACCGGCTCCACTGCGAAGGTCCACCAGAACATCATGGGCACCCGACAGGCTGATCGTGACCATCTGATACAACCATGGGACTTTATTGGACTCTATTGTAATTTTTTTTGCAATGTAGTATGTAGTATTGTTTATTTTTTGCCATGAGCCAGTGGGCAGCCCATATCTTTGATTATCTCTACTCATATCACCAGTCTTCGGACCCCCCCTCTCTCTTCCCCTCACACACCACCCCCCGCCTTCTTTCTCCACAAGGGGTGAATGTGGTGATATGAGTGGGAGCACTGCCATTGGTGCAGAGCATTGGTTTCCCATTGGCTCTGGCTGGTCATGTGCCTCTCGACTGATTGGCTGGGACTAGTCATGTGACTGCTCACCAATTGGTCGACAGGCAAGTAGACCCCGCCTCCGAGGCGGGGTATAAGTACCCAGGTTTCCCGGCGGTCGGCCTTTCTCTGTAGTCGACCACCGGGCTACCAACTAGCTGATTAAAGCCACAGTTTGGATCTTCATCGTGTCTCGCGTCCAATTGATGGTACATCACGGATGTTGTCCCAGCCGTTGAACAGATTGACCTCGGTGCCACAGGTTGCATGCTGCCGATCGGCAGCGGGAGATTAGCCGAGCAGCGCGCAGAGGAGCACCAGAGCGGTGCTCCAAGCTGGGGCCACCACTGTTAGCATCGCGTGCCCACGTGGACGCCCTTCAGTCCCTAACTTCACCCCTGCGCACGGTGACCAGCACACAGCCCAGCCTCACGCCACCCGCCCCCTCAAATGCCGCAGCCAGTACCGGGGACTGCCCATGGCCAGTATTCCTAAAAGCTGGTCGCGGCCATTGGGGATCTCTTCCCGCGATCGGGAAGGCCACAACCAATCGCTCAACGGCCTTCCCGACAGCCGCCCGCGATCCACCCACGGGTTGCAACCCTGAGTTTGAAAAACCCTGATTTACCTTCATAAGTGACTTCTACAAACCACAAACCTGAGGCATGTGCTGGTGTTATTTATCACTTGCTGGTCAGTGAGGACTCAGACCAGTACAACCATTGCAGCAGATTTTATTGTAACAGCGTTATAATGGACCAGTTATGCTATTGCTTTTATTTAATATGAAAGAGTTCTGGGAGTTCATTGTTGCAAAACTGGCACAGTAACCCAATATTTGGCTTGGCAATCTGACTGTTGTCCAGACAGAAGATGAGCTGTGGGGCCGCCTCTTAAAAACAACCAAAACCACATTTTAACATCGGATGACGTCCGTATGTTCCTAACATTAAATGCAACGAGTCTTCATAACCCCAAACTTTCAGAGCTCCCCTCAGCCCAGGCAAAGTATGAAATAGAAGCTGGCAATCATACCTGAAGTCTCTGATTCTGCTTCCCTGTTAATACACTGGTCCATCACTGATCTATCAATGTCAATACCTTAGGTGAAAATTCAAGGTTAAGAAGTGAAGGATTTGTGTCAAACGTAACCTTCAAGTGACCTGTGCTGGAAACCTCTGTGTGATAAAGATGCAAATGCCTTATCACATTGCAGTCACAAATGAGATAAATGTCATATCTCACAGATTACACATTTTTACAGTTCGTTTATGCCACACGTGACATTTGAACAGCACCAATAATTTAGAAGATGGTATTTGTTCAGCCACTTTGGTATAAATCTCGTTTATTTACATGGGTGGTCAAAAGTTATAATGTTTCTCAGGTAACACAATTTGGAGTTTAGGGTTTAAATGGTTCTAATTGGTTGTTCTCTCCAAAACAGAGCTGAATTAGCGCAGCAGAGTTTATTTAATAGGTTTAAATACATTGCAACACAGCAAGGCAGGATTTAAATTAACTCAAATACACCATATATTAGTAAAATTTGCTCTTGAAACCAAATTTAACATCACAACATATCAATGAACATTGAAGTGACAGCTGTAGTATTTGACAACGTATATTTTTATTCCATCCTGCCCCCCTGATCTATTTAAAAATGCAATTAGCAGAATGTTCAGTTAGATTAGAGGCCAAGATTCCACCCAACTTTGACTGGTGTTTACCCTTATCTTGACCCAGGGTGAATAAAAGTTCATGCAATTTAGAACGTTTAGCACTGCTCCTGTAGACTCCTGTATCTCTGTCACGGCCACAGGCTCATAAATAGTCCAATTTATTTCGCAAAATATAGAACTCATTGGTTGCAGTATGTGTCTCATTCAAACTTGTGAAAATTTAAATAACTATGAACCACAGTTGGATCAATCCACAATGTCTTGGTAACAATTCTGTGGAAATTCTATGAACTTCAGTGATTCATTATTCCTATTGCAGCACATTATAGAATATTATATCAGACACTTAAAAAATGACCCGAGTTTCATCTGAATGCTTGCATGATGTCTAATAAAAACCTTTCCCTTCAGTTTGAAAGCTTTCTTTTCCTCGGCAACACCTTCAGGCAATTCCAGTTTGAAAAATATTTTAAAACATAATATTTTTGCACACTTGCAGGAATTTTTAATATAAATTGAACACATTAAAAATTAATTTTGCATGACCATTTTGCATCACTGTGCCAGGCCCTGTTTAAGATAAGGCCATGCCTTGATGTTGAGCAACTGAAAGCTCATTTCTGTTATCTGCGCATAATTACTTTGGCTTTTTTAATCAAAAATTTGCTATGCCACCCCTCTCCTCACAGCCCCAGCCGTGAATGACTAAAGCCCCACTTAACTCCCCGAGGAAAAGCAAGATGTATAAACTTTGGAGAAGCTCATTAAATGAAGGTGTGATCTGAGTGTCGGCTTAGGTGATGCCAGAGGCTTCAGCAGCTTGCAAGCTATTCAGAGCAAATTTCATTCATTGTTAAAAAAAGGATCAAATACACTCTGAATTCATCAGAGCCCGCTATCACTCTCATTTCTTTCCCCCCTCCAGATTCTTCCACCAATCTGATTTGTCAAGTCTGCACAATTCTGTGTCTTGAGGTCAGCCATCCTGCATGCTCTGGGATACACATTGTGTGTTTGAATTTTTTTTCCTTTTTTATGGAAAAAAAAGCTGGGTTAGAATTGTGCACCCCCACCACCCACCCCCATGCTTTTGTCAATTTTTTTTTTGATTAGACTTGTTGGCCAGAGTTCTACGCTGAGGAATTCCCAGGGCAGCCACCTCACAGCAATGAGACATTGACAAATGTCTTGTACACCAGAGAGCGAGTCTTGTACAATCTGACATGCTGTAGTTGTTCTGTAGAGCTGACACGAGCAGCCTGCTGGCAGTCTGGTGTGCCAGTTGGGAGCTCGCTGCGATTCACTGCGGTGATCCGCCTGTTACACCTCTTGCGTTCTTTTGTGGGGGAGGGTGAGAGTGAAAGCAAATAACATGTGCACCTGGTAAGGTAGTGAATTGATGAAGAATTAGCATTTTCAAAAGATGCCAACTTAGATAATATTTTCATGTGTTAACAACACGGATAACTGTTAGAAGGACAGATGTCTCAAGTTTGACCACACTGGTTTCTGAGAGCACACATAGTTTGGAGAGAGAGAGCACTGGGGACCAGTGTTATTATAAAGTGATATAATCACTCAGACATGGATTTTCGAACTTGAATGTTGCCTGTGCCACAGTTCATGGAAGTTCTGCTTGTGCTTATCTGGTTCACTGTTATAAAGTTTAAACTCCACTTAAAAGGAAAGTGCATTTTTGTTCTGTCATTTTTTTCAAAAAGTAAAATTATAATAACTTACTTCCAGTGAATGGATATGGGTTCAAATGACAATAATAAAGTAGTACGCATGGTGTTAGTACTGAGTTTCATCTCATGTTGAAGTAACAGCTGAGGGTAAACCATCGATGTAAGTAACTCTCCCCATCCAATATCTTGCCTTCAACAGATATTGAAATTGATAAGATTGTGAGTGCTCCGAGTGTGCTTCGAGTGTGATTTCAATAGTGGTAGTTGAAGGCATTTAACGTAGGTCATTGTAGCCTATATTTTAAGTAATCCTTACAACAGTTTTTTTCCCCGTAGCATAAGCTATTTCCCCAAAGAATGTTAAGTTGCTTACTGGACTTCACCTTTCTGATAATCATTCGACAACAGGCTACACATTGCATTATATAGGCCTTTTAAAGTTGGTCTTTTGATTATTTTGCCTGTGGTTGATGAAGCCCTCGACCATGTCTGTCCTATTTTCACCACTTCTGCTTTCCTCCCTTCCCCACTTTCCCGGAACAACAACAGGGTTCTCATAGAATCCCTACAGTGCAAAAGGAGGCCTATCAGTCCATCAAGTCTGCACCGACCCACTGAATTGCACCCTAATTAGGCCTACTTTCCTGCATTATTTCTGTTACCTGCACATCCTTGAACACTAAGGGACAATGTAGCATGGCCAATGCACCTCGCCTGCACATCTTTATGACTGTGGGAGGAAACCTACGCAGAGAATGTGCAAACTCCACACAGTCACCCAAGGTCAGAATTAAACCCGGGTCCACCGTGCCACCCAATTTGTCCATACTTCCCACCCAATCAGCCTCAATAATCATTTCCACTATCTCCAACATGACTCCAAAATTAAATACATCTTCTCCTTCCATCCTATTCAACATTCTGAAGGGGCAGTTCCATCCACAACATCCTGCTCCACACCCCCTTCACCCCCAATATCTCCTTTCCTTAGCCATAGCATCTTTCCCTGCACGCAGGGGAGATTCCATTCTCCTGACCATCCAACCTGCCAATCACTCCTTCCAGGTGAAACAGCAAATCACATGTGCTTCATTCAATTTAGCATACTGTGCTCGGTGCTTACAATGTGATATTCTCAGCACTCGGGAGACCAAAAACAGATTGGATGACAACTTTGCAGAATATACCTCAATTCATCCCACCAGCATGATCCCGAACTTTGGGTTGTCTGTCATTTAAATTTTCCACTTTGACCCCCCCGTGCTTGATCTGCAAGGAGGTTCCAAGGAAGCTCAACGTAAACTGAAGGACCAGTTCATTCTTTTCAGGAGGCACTTTGCAGCCGACTGGACTCAGTGTTGAGTTCAACAATTTCAGACCGCAACGTCTACTCCATTTTGTTTGCTTATTCTTTGCAGATTTTGGTTTTACTCTCGTCTCTTTGCTTTCTGATGGTAACTTTTCATTATTCTGCCATTTGCATCTCCTCTAGATACTTCTTTTGTTTCTTTAGTTGTCTCAGTTGTCTTAGTTGTCTAGGGGCTGTTTCGCACACTGGGCTAAATCGCTGGCTTTGAAAGCAGACCAAGGCAGGCCAGCAGCACGGTTCGATTCCCGTAACAGCCTCCCCGAACAGGTGCCAGAATGTGGCGACTAGGGGCTTTTCACAGTAACTTCATTGAAGCCTACTCATGACAATAAGCGATTTTCATTTTTCATTTTCATTACAAATCCCTTTTGCAGTTGCTCCACTGATTGTCATTTAATCTTTCTTGTTTTCTCAAAGAACTTTCCTTTTGTTCTTTTTCCCGCCTCCACAGTTCATTTGATTAAAATCTCAGACATTTCTAACTTTTTCCAGTTCTGAAAGGTCAGAAACTTGAAACATCAACTTGGTTTCTCTCTCCCCAAATGCTGGCTGACCTGTTGAGCATTTCCAACGTTTTCATGACTATTTTGAATATATTCTTTGAATTGGAATGTACGAATAAACTAGAACTCTTTGGCTTTGAAAAATAATGGGTACGATTAAGAAAAACATTTCTAAATGTCATTTTGGGCGCGTTTGGCAGGGGATTTTTCAATGGCAACGTTGGCGAAATCGCGGCCCATACTTAACTGCACTTACGAAATGAGCCTCCACAAGCTTCTCGCCATTATTGGCTCTCTTGCCATCTGGACGCCATGCTCAAGTGACGTCCCCGATCTACACACTCACCCTTTGGTTGTGAGGTGAGGATAGCCCCAGTGCTGAACCCCATCTGTTGAGTGTTTGATTATTGACTGCTGCCTCTATGATGCTGACTCTTCTAGAGTTCAGGCAAACTGTTCAAGTTCAAAGTTTGATTGAAATATGATGCATTAATCATCAGCTGATACATGGCATGTGTACCCACAAGAATGCACTAGGGAATATTTTGTTTATTAAACGGTCAACGGTAACAAAGATTTGAAAACCAACTATGTAACATTCCAAATATCACACTAATCATTAAACAACTAGGAAACGTCACGGTTCCATATTGGCACAAATACAAAGCATTATCAGCCCATTTTCACAAAATAACTAAACACACGGTATCACCCCTCACAGGTTCCTCAACAGAAATGGAGGATAAACCTGAGAACGTGTTAGCAGGTCCAGAACTTTGTCATAGAAATGATCTGTCCCTCAATGTGTTACTTGTTCCATGTATCAGTGTCATTCTCCGTTTGGAAGTCACAGCTCTGCAGGCCCTCCCACAAGGCGCAATTTCACCGGAACCATCCTGGCATCTACATATTCCACTGACGCTCCTTGACGTCCAGCGTGTTTGACCCGCGATGACGTGCCAGTTACATGGAGCACTCACCAGCAACAAAAGCATCAGCAATCTGCAAAAGCATTTTTCGACAGCGTCATCAGGTGGCACATTTGGATCGATGTTGCGCACCAGTTCCCACAGCATTTCCTTGTTTAAACCGGATTGCCTTCTGGACTTATACATCCTCCTGAGCCTGGTGTTCCAGGATCCAGGTACCTTAGAACGAAATGTCCTTCTTTCCAGCTACAGAAAAGGAAGGAAACAGCAACAGCAGCCTCCAGGCATTTGCAGCACCAGCAGAAGCAAGCAGCAAACACAACCTGCAAATATTTTAGTTTATTGACAGTATCAAAATACAGAAGACAATGCAATGAGGACACCAATCACTTGGCACCCAGAACACACTCCCCCCCCCCCCCCTCCACCCCCCACCACCACCACTCCACAACCACCGACCTACATCAGCAGGAAGGCTCACCAGCCCAGCCCACAGGAAAAGGCCGCTCCAACACAGGGCATGGCGAGGAGAGAGAGAAAACCATTCCACACCTCCCAAGAGGGGCACATTTCAGTCCAGAACACATCCAGCACATTACAAACAAAACCAAATGCACCAAAAAGCAACCACCAAAGGAAAACACAAA
Source organism: Scyliorhinus canicula (assembly GCF_902713615.1). NCBI lineage: Eukaryota > Metazoa > Chordata > Chondrichthyes > Carcharhiniformes > Scyliorhinidae > Scyliorhinus > Scyliorhinus canicula. The sequence goes on along the minus strand of NC_052147.1, from coordinate 255,083,581 downwards.
GCATGAAGGAAGGCAACAAATACGCCAGCCGTATACCAAGGGCGCAAAACAAAGAACAAATGAACAATGCCAACAGCTGCCAAGGCAGCACATGCCCACCACTCCACTCCCCACCCCTCCGAGCCCCAGCATCAGACCTACTTCGGTGGTAGGGTGTTAAGAAGCGACTCAAGCCCCTCGAAAAGGACACCGACATGGGTCCAGCAGAAGGAGGAGAGAGAAAACCGCACTACTTACCAGCCTAGGTAGCATGCACCGAAAGAAAACACAAAACAGGCAGGATATAACGAGGACACCAGCTGCACACCAAAGACAAAATTGAGACAAAAATTAAAAAGAATACAATACCATCAGCTGCCAAGTCAGCGCAACATTCCCCCCCTCCGCCACCCCACCCCAGCGGCCACAAACATCAGATCTACGTCGGTGGAAAGGTGCCCAATTCATGTACAGGAAAGCATGTGTGTGAACGTCAGTGCGTGCATATCAGCAAGAGTATGCCTGGATAAAGAGTCTCGGCGTGAATGACTGTATGTGCGTGCCAGTTAGAGGATGTGTGTGCGTGAGCGAGCAGCACAGATCACCGGAAAAGATCACGCCAACACGGGCACAGTGGAAGAAGGAGAGAGGATATCCCACTCCTTCTCCAGCTCTGGTAATTTGCTGGGATCCAGACCTTAGAAGTGAGAGGGGTTGAAGCAGACAAGCACACAGCTGCCAGGCAGAAGAGCAATACATTGCTGATGGTGCAAAAAATCCCCCCCCCCCCCCTCTCCCCCCATCCCCTACAGTGTACCTGTATCAGTAGAAAGCTGCTTGGCAAGCCATCCACCAGAAGGTCTCACCGACCTGGAACACAGAGGAGGAGGGAGGGAGAGCGAAAACCACCTCACTCCCTCCAGCATTGGCAGCGTCTTCCAGTGACTCCCAGGCCACAGAGGCAGGAGGATCTGCACTGGTAAAAAGATAATCTGCAGTTACATGGTAGACTACGTACAATTCCGCCCCACTATCCCCGACAACCATAGTCCGAACACAGTGCAAAAAGGAACACCAGCAACCCACACAGGAGCAGCAGATGACCACTGAACATAAAAGGTCACCAGTAGTATATGAAAGTGTCCCAGTGCAACCCCCAGGCTGCGCAGTCGAGCCAGGCTGTCGCCCCTCCTCTCCTCCAGTATTAGCATTTTTAATCACCGCCCTGTTCGAGGGCTGGACCACAGGAACACAGGGGCCTTAATATATGATATAAGTCGAGAACAAAATATACAGTCAACATACATTACCTTCTTTCTTCCATCACTTTATCCAGAAAACAGCAAGTAAGTCCAAGGGGAGAGGCAGCAGGCAAGCAGAAAAGGCAGCAGCAAACAGCAAACAAACTCTCAGCTACAGCAGCCTCCAGGCATTTGCAAGTCACCAACAGGAACAAGCAACAAACACAACAAGAACCAACAAGATCAATTCCCCATTAGCAATAGCCTTCAGCTATGAAGCTAGAGGCTGCTCACAGTCAAAGGGAATTAAAGTGACCTTCAGCATAGAACCAAGAACAGAAATTTGTCCTGGAAGCATTTAGTAGGACAAACAGGCAGCAGATGTGGGTGCCCCTGTTATGTGTCTCCACAATATTTAAAGATGGTTTGAGGGCCCCACAAACGAAAAGCTACTCACCTCCTCAGTTCCCCTCAGCAACCATTGTGCCAGCTTCAGATTTCTAAAAAGGTGTACTAAACAATAGCCACATGATTGCTTGCTGGGGAGCTGGTTAATTCCCAGGAAGCAGCTCCATTCGACTTCAATCTCACTAATGACATGGAAATTGATGGAAATGAGATGGAATGAGATGGAAATGGTCAATGAAATGCTCTTTGACGGGCCGGTTAGATAGCAAACTGATTGGTGCCTGGCGCGAATCTCGATTTTGGTCTTTCCCGCTATTTAACTGGTGCGCCTAGATCTGCACCACAGCATCGCGATAATTAAGCGCACCCAATTGTCTTGGGGCAATGTGGGGAGTGGGAGTGGGCGAGGCTGTCTGGAGCTGCATGAAGTATTTACCAGGACAGAAAAATAATACATTTGTAGTTACCCTTGGCTAACATTAGCTAGCACTGGATAAGGATTGTGCTGGTGTAGTTTAGAACAGACAGAAGTGTTTCTTTACACAGAGGGTGATTGTGAGGTGGAATGGGTTATCAGGGATGATGTTTGAGGCTAGCATATTTGACTAATTTTATAAAAGGAGCTGGAGTTTGTAATGAGGGTTGATGGAAAGATCAAGGAGCCTTCTTCGTCCAAACCTATCTTGCGAGGGACTGAAAAATCTATAAAAGAATGAGCTGATCGTCAAGTGCTTTTTAATTGGATTGAGGTTGTGTTTCCAAATTAGAATCTTCAGATTTCTAAACCCCAATCTCTGGCAGATAGTCGGATACATGGGACTAAAAGAGGTTCAAGACACATCCACCACGCATCAGGTATCACACATACACAATTTCTTTGTCACACCTTTAAAACAAAAAAGAAAGGGAATCCAATCATTTCTAATGAACAGAGAAAAATCACTAACAGAAAGTGCCTCCTAATTGACTTCAAGAGTCACAAGTTTTAAAGAGAAAGTATATTAAGAGGAAAACCCAGCTGACCTCTAATTGACCTGAGGAATGGCTATAAGCAATCAGCTTCTAATTGCCGCACAAAGGCACACAAAATGCACCTTGTTATTTTAAACTGACTATTTTAAAGTTCCACACAGCAGCATTATGGGATTAAAATTCCGCCTGGCAAATTGGCTACTTTAATTGTTTGTCCACGTACAAAACAATTCCGCACCAATACTAACACATAAGTTGGAAAGCATTTGGGATGTCCTGAGGATGTGATACCATTCTACATGAATAAAAAAATAATAACCTTGTTTGCTTTTTGGAATTTGTTTCACAAATAAGGAATTGCCACATACAAGATACCGTTGAGAGTAGTTTTCAGTTTTGACAGTAGCCAGCAGAAAGAATATCCAATATACACACTGGTCAATTTGGTATGAGGCCATCATCAGCAAGGCTAGGAATTGTCCATCACTAATTGCCCTTGAGATGTATTGGTGAGCTGCCTTCTTGAAGGCAATCCGTGTGCTGTAGGGATGGCCACAGTGCAGATCGGGAAGCGGGTTCCAGGGTTGTGACCCAGTGACTGGAAGCAACGACGATATAGTTCCAGGTCCAAATGGTGTGTAGCTTGGAGAGGAACGTGCAGGTAGTGGTGTTCCAATGCATCTGCTGCCCTGGTTCTTTGTGGTGGTAGAGGTTGTGGGTTTGATAGGTGCTTTGGAAGGATGTTTTGGATGAGCATGGGTCCACACAGGGTGGAATGTGGGAGACCAATCATGTGTGCGCTGGAACCATCAAGCACAGAGGAAATAAAAGGATGGATGAGGGTCCCATAAGTCGGTGAGTCAAGTGATGTGATGGAGGTAGAAATAAGTAATCTCTGTGACGGTATGGATGTGTGCTTCAACGGGATCTGACGCCAAGGTTGCAAGCAGTCTGGTTCAGCCTGAGACAGTTACCAGGGTGAGCAATTGAAGTTTGTAGTTGGGCCTAAAGGCCCAACGACACCAAAACCGACTCGTGTCACATTAACACCTAAAGGCAAATTGATCTCCACTGTAGCCACGTTACTGTTTTTCAGGCAGATTCATTTGTGTTGGTGAAGAACCTTTACAACGAGCGCGATTTAACCCGTAAAAAACGAAGTCCCATTTTGGATGTGTATAGCAGGGTCTTTGCGGCACCTGCAGTGCCGGGACCAGCTATCAAATGGGACTCTGTCATTATTTCTGACCTCGGTCGGGAACACCCCGCCAAGGCTTACCTCACTTCCTGCGCCTACAAGCTCCGATCTCTTGACTCCCCTCAGACACCCCAATGCACTGGACACCCCACTGCACTAACTTACCTCCTAGGGGATCGTCGAGCACCTGCATCCCCCCACCCTACCTCTTAAGGCCAGGGTAACCCAAATCCCTGGCACAAGCAACCTGGCACCCAGACGTCTTGCCAGCCTGGCACCTTGGCAATTTCCCTGCCAGCTTGACAGAGCCACTCAGGCACCCGACCAGGGTGACCGGGTGGAACTGCCAAAATGCCCAGGTGGCACTGCCAAGTGCCAGGCTCACAGTGCCAAGTGCCCAGGTAGGTGGAAGGGCCAGGGTACCAACCCTACCCAGAACCCGACCATCCGGGGCCTCCGATGGCCTGCTGGACCACCCCAGGTGCCATTACGCCTGGTCCATATTTGTGTGGACCAGTGCTAAACAGTGCATGGTGAGGTTTCCCAGGAGTGGGAGTTCGTTCCCAGGCCCCAGGTGAATCATGCGCCGACTTATTTAAATGACACTAATGGCTCACTTAAATATGTAAATCTGGATATCGCCCTCGCTGAGTGAGATAGAAATCGCAATGCCTCGTGAGATCTCATTGCATTTCATGAGGTGAACCGTGCATCAGCAAGCTCACGTGAGGCCTCTCACAAGATTTAACAGCCTTGTTGCATCACCTGAGTTGGGCATGATGAGGCCGTTCAATCACACCCAACATATATTTCTTTGAGTTGGTCAAGATAAAAATTGAACAACGTATTTTCACTTTTTCTTGAATTTACTGTTGATGCAATAGTCATTGTGGTCCGATTAACTTTCTGTTATCAATATATAAATATTAGAATATTAGAATATTAGAATATAGTATATAGAATACAGAATTGCTACTGGTCAGAAGCTATCTCAAATATACTCACATATGTGAGCTGAGTACCGCAACTGTGGGAAGTTAGGACATTTTAAAATGGCCTGCAGATCCAAAATTCCAATAGCTCACAGGAAGAAAGAAATAACAACAAAACCAAGGAAAAAAATCAAAAAATGGGAGAACAACAGAAAAATTAAACTCTGAGGAGAAGTTAATGGAACAGGTTGGTAGTGGATCCCAAGAAAAGGAATTTGTGGAATGTCTAAGAGATGGTTTTTTGGAGCAGCTTGTGACAGAGCCTAGAGGGAACAGGCAATTCTGGATTTAGTGATGTGTAATGAGGCAGATTTGATTAGGGAACTTAAGGTAAAGGAACCCTTAGGGGGCAGTGACCGCAATATGATAGAATTTACCCTGAAGTTTGAGAGGGAGAAGCTGCAATCAGATGTAACAGTATTACAATTAAATAAGGGTAACTACAAAGACATGAGGGAGGAGCTGGCCAGAGCTGACTGGAAAAGGAGCCTAGCAGGGAAGACAGTGGAACAGCAATGGCAGGAGTTTTTGGGGGTTATTCAGGAGGCACAACAGAAATTCATCCCAAGGAGGAAGAAACATGCTAAGGAGGACAAGGCACCATTGGCTCGCAAAGGAAGTCAAGGTCAGCATAAAAGCTAAAGAAAAAGCATACAAAATGGCGAGGATTAGTGGGAAGCCAGAGGATTGGGAAGCCTTTAACAGTGAGCGGAGGACAACGAAAAAAGCAGTAAGGGGGGAGAAGATGAAGTATGAGTGCAAGCTAGGTAGTAATATAAAGGAAGACAGGAAGAGTTTTTTTCAATATACAAAAGATAAGAAAGAAGCAAAAATAGACATTGGACCACTAGAAAATGTGGCTGGAGGAGTAATAATAGGAAACAAAGAAATTGCAGAAGAACTGAATAGTTACTTTGCATCAGTCTTCATGATGAAAGACACCAGTGGGATGCCAGAGTTCCAGGAGAACCAGGGGGCAGAGGTGAGTGCAATGACCATTACTAAGGAGAAGGTTCTGGGGAAACTGAAAGGCCTGAAGGTGGATAAATCACCTGGGGATAAATCCCCAGGGTTCTAAAAGAGATAGCTCAGGAGATTGTGGAGGCGCTGGTGATGATCTTTCAAGAATCACTGGAGGCAGGAAGGGTCCCAGAGGACTGGAAAGTGGCTAATGTAACACCACTGTTTAAGAAGGGAGGGAGGCACAAGACAGGAAATTATAGGCTGGTTATCCTGACTTCGGTCATTGCTAAGATTTTAGAGTCCATTATAAAAGATGAGATTGAGGAGTACTTGGAAGTGCATGATAAAACAGGATTGAGTCAGCACGACTTCGTCAATGGGAGTTCATGTCTGACAAATCTGTTACAGTCCTTTGAGGAAGTAACAAGAAAGTTAGACAAAGGAGAACCAGTGGACGTGATTTATTTAGATTTCCACAAGGTCTTTGACAAGGTGTCGCACTGGAGACTGTGAAATAAGTTAAGAGCCCATGGTGTTAAGGGTAAGATCCTGACATGGATAGAGGATTGGCTGACTGGCAGAAGGCAGAGAGTGGGGATAAAAGGGTCTTTTTCAGGATAGCAGTCGGTGACTAGTGATGTGCCTCAGGGGTCTGTGCTGGGACTACAACTTTTCACAATATACATTAATGATCTGGAGGAAGGAACTGAAGGCACAGTTGCGATGTTTGTAGATGATACAAAAATTTGTAGAGGGGCAGGTACTATTGAGGAAGCAGGCGAGTTTCAGAAGGACTTGGACAGGATAGGAGAGTGGGCAAAGAAGTGGCAGATGGAATACAATGTGGAAAAGTGTGAGGTTATGCACGTTAGAAGGAGAAATAAAAGCATAGACTAGTTTCTAAATGGGAAGATGCTTAGGAAATCAGAAGCACAAAGGGACTTGGGAGTCCTTGATCACGATTCTCTTCAGGTTAACGTGCAGATTCAGTCGACAGTGAGGAAGACAAATGCAATGTTAGCATTCATGTCAAGAGGGCTAGAATACAAGACCAGGGATGTACTTCTGAGGCTATATAAGGCTCTTGTTAGACTTCATTTGGAGTAATGTGAGCAGTTTTGGGCTCCATATCTAAGGAAGGATGTGCTGGCCTTGGAAAGGGTCCAGGGGAGGTTCAAAAGAATGATCCCAGGAATGAAGAGCTTGTCGTATGAGGAATGGTTGAGGACTCTGGGTCTGTACCCATTGGAGTTTAGAAGGATGTGAGGGGGATCTTATTGAAACTTACAGGATACCACGTGGCCTGGATAGAGTGGACGTGGAGAGAATGTTTCCACTTGTAGGAAAAACTAGAAGCAGAGGACACAATCTCAGACTAAAGGGACTATTCTTTAAAACAGAGATGAGGAGGAATTTCTTCAGCCAGAGGGCGGTGAATCTGTGGAACTCTTTGCCACAGAAGACTGTGGAGACCAAATCACTGAGTGTCTTAACACAGGGATAGATAGGCTCTTGATTAATAAGGGGATCAGGGGTTATGGGGAGAAGGCAGGAGAATGGGGATGAGAAAAATATCAACCATGATTGAATGAAGGAGCAGAATCAATGGGCCGAGTGGCCTAATTCTGCTCCTATGTGTTCTGGTATTATGGTCTCAATGAACAGAAAATAATTATTGCATCATTAAATGAGATGTTGATGGTGACCCCATAAACGTCAAGATAGATACTGATACAAGCGCTTCAGTATTAACTGTATAAAGATCCTTCTGTTTAATCCCTGTCTGTTCCCCTTTTCTCCTTTTAATTTCCGTTAACCTGTTCGCTATTTATTGTCCAGGGATGGTTAATGCCTTTAAGACCAAAGAGCTTACCTTTAATTTATAAACAGGAAACTCCAGCAGGACACGCTGTTGGGATGACATCCGTGATGATGCCTTTTGATGGATTTGGCTGGTGGCCAGTGAGCTGTTTTGAATTGCTAGACCTTAGCAGATACTCAATGCTGATTGGTGCTGACCATTCTAGAACATTCTGAAGGGCTAGGAAGGTTTCATCATGGTTTCAGTTTTAAAAATCCAGCAGAAATCAACACCTTGGCTGGGGCTCGCTCCAGCTAATCTGATCCATCCAGCCTTTTCTCTCTAACCAGCCTTGTGAGTGTTTAATTCCTGAAGACAGAGCTGGAGGGAGCTCTTTGGGGTTCTCTCCCTGAATGTTTTTCTGATTTTCCTCAGTGAAGCCGGGGGACATTCTGGTGAGCCTGGAAACCAGTTAAGTTTAAACCACAAGCTGAAGCGAGGGAGAAGGTGAGACCGAGAATCTTAAGAATCAAACTGACCTGAGGCCATTGTTTTGAGTGAAGGCCCAGGGTAATAAAAGTTAAAGTGACTCCCCAGAGGAAACCCTAGAGCCTGGGAGTTCTGACTGAATGCCCTTGCCAGATGATCCTCATTATCAATCCAACCGGTGGTGGAGAACAGCCTGCTGCAACAACTTCAACATCTCTCTTCATCTTAATCCCTATTAATTTATCCCTTTCCCCTCTTTCTTTCTGTGTCTGTCTTGTGTGTGTTTGGGTAGAAGGTGGGATGGTAAAAGGGGGGAGTAGTAGATTAGCTGGCCATTATTCTATTGTACTTATTGCATGTTTCAACTCTATTTTTGTTATAAATAATCAGTTATTGGGTTTAACTTTCAAATATGGTGCCTGTAAGTAATTGGAGCAGTCAAGGGCCAAAAATCTCAGAACATTTGTACAAATTATTGGTTAATTCACTTGTATTGGTACACTGGGGACTGTAGGTCGGAATTGACCATGGTGCCGTAACTTCTGATTAAGGTAAATTGCTTAAAAGATCACATTGCGGGGAGGGCGGCATGTGGCACAATGGTTAGCACTGGTACTGCGGTGGTGAAGTCCCGGATCTGGGTCACTGTCCCTGTGGAGTTTGCACATTCTCCCCATGTCTGCGTGGGTTTCACACCCACAACCCAAAGATGTGCAGGTTAAGTGGATTGGCCACGCCAAATTGCTCCTTAATTGGAAACAAAATAAGTGGGTACGCCAAAAAACTTTTTAAAAAAAGATCACATTACAGCCAGCCTCCATCCAGCTGTCATGCGCAGGAGGGATTGCACTAATAAATAATAGGTTTGGCAAGATTAAGATACGAAGATAAGGACATTATGCAACCCCTATAATGAAAATGAAAATCACTTATTGTCACGAGTAGGCTTCAAATGAACTTACTGTGAAAAGCCCCTAGTCGCCACATTCCGGCGCCTGTCCGGGGAAGCTGGTGCGGGAATCGAACCGTGCTGCTGGCCTGCTTGGTCTGCTTTCAAAGCCAGTGATTTAGCCCTGTGCTAAACAGCCCCTGTCCTATGTACCTATATATAAGGCAGAGTCAGAAGTCATCTAACTGAGCAGAAAAGCATGCTTGTATGTGAGGCTCAATTGCTGTCAGGCACTTTAGTGAAGTCTGCAGGAATGAATTTCCATCCCTATTTTTGGGATCTAGTCGTGGATGAACATGGGAAGGCAAAACTGTGGGGTGGAGGCCTCCAAATGATACAGGAGTCCTGGGAGGGCCCGCTGTCATCGGCCAGCAACCTGCAGGTTTAAACCTGCCAGCAGGGCCGGTTTTAAGCCTATTTGACCAATTTCATCAAATTGGGCCCCGCACCTTAAGGGGGCCCCGCGCCAGCGGCGACAGAGTTACTGTTTGAAGCCTTTTCTGTATTCTAAGAGGAACTATAGGGTAGTTTTTACTTTTGGGGAACGTACCGCATTACTGTCGACAAATCCTTCAGCCCTGCGCCGCCAAATCCTTCCGCCCGGGTAAGTAAGTTTCAAAATTTTAGTATATCAAGCATTTAAGGTTTCTTTTGGTTAAAGACGAGCATACTACACGAAATATAAACATACATAAATTTTTATTTTTGTAGAGTAGGGGCCCCGCCATCACTTTTCTAATTGGGCCCGCAATTCCTAGCACCAACCCTGCCTGCCAGGCTACACATTGGGCCCAGACCTCTCCCACTGCAGGTTATACTCTTTTGGAGCAAAATAATTAAACACAACTAACAAAATTAAAAGAGCAGCCCCTTAAAGGGAAATTGCATCAACCAAAAACAAATTGCAAAGGAAACTTCTGGAGTCAAAACTATACGTGAATTAAAGGAGTCATTAAAGCACCCCAGCCCCCACGGTGTGCAACAGGCACGGAAGACCTCGATCCTGCTGGTGGACACTGCATGCTCTTTCTCCAAGGTCACCCAGCCACGAACGGAACAACGGAAGGCGGGCAGACAGTTGGGCCAGATGACCCCCTCCGTTGGTTGGACCTGTTGATAGACAACCTGACCAAGGTCCAGGTGCAAGTTCATGAGGAGATCCTTCTCCCTCCCCGCCTCTCTCCACACTGGGTGCCCGAAGATTACGAGCATGAGTACAAACAATACTCACGCAAAAGCTTTTTCAGAAACTAAAAGGTTGTTGCCGCTTACAACAACTTACATTAAAAAACGCAGGCATCTGAGGAACATGAGTGACGTTTAAGGGGTATCTTGACAAATACATGAATAGGATGAGAAAGAGGGATACTGACCTCGGAAGTGTAGAAGATTTTAATTTAGACGGGCAGCATGGTCGGCACAGGCTTGGAGGGCCGAAGGGCCTGTTCCTGTGCTGTACTTTTCTTTGTTCTTTGTTTGTTTTGAGCCTATGAACTGACACCGTCTCCAGTTGTATGTGACTGCTGCATGCAACACCCTGCTGCCCATGATACTATTTGGGCTAAATAATTAAACTAAATCAACAGAAACTTAAAACAGTGAAACAAAATTTGAACAAAGGGTTAATATTCACCATGGTACCCACCAGGCATGGAAGGTTTTGATCATGCTAGCGGGCACTGTGTGCCCCCTCTCCAAGGACACCCGGCTACGGACACATCTGAACAAGAGGGGCAGACAGTCAGGCCGGATGACCCCCTCAATCACCTGCTGTCCGAACCTATTGATGCACATATTGGCCAGTCTCAGGAGCAGGTTTACAAGGAGGTCTTCCTCCCTCCCTGTCCCCCTCCGTGCTGAGTGCCCAACCGCTGCCCTTTATAACAATGCCAGCAGCGCGGGTTCGATTCCCGTACCAGCCTCCCCGAACATGTGCCGGAATGTGGTGACTAGGGGCTTTTCACAGTAATTTCATTGAAGCCTACTCGTGACAATAAGCTATTATTATTATTATAAAATGGAGCAGCAGTGGGCTGAGGCTCTTAATTGGACATTAACTACCCACTCAGGGCCCTCAATCGGACTACAGGCGGGTGACCCACCTAACACTGCCCGCAGTGCCCAGAAAATCGTGATAGAGGTGAGTGGACCAACAATGGCACAGCGCCCGAACTCACCTGCCTGTTGTCCCAGTGGCTTGTAAAATGAATCCCCTTCTTGATCTATTTGCTGGGTTTAAACGGGAAGGGTAATAATGATCAATTTTGGTTTGCAATTTCTTGTCTCTGAAACCCTCAGCAAGAGCACCAGCTACAAATTTTGGAGTTCATAGGGAACAGGCGAAGGCTTGAAAGTAGGATCCTATCATCAGTACTGGAACCAGGACCCAAAAATCGGTGAGCAAATGGGTGCAGCATTCTCCTGGCTTAAAAAATACTGGTGGTGGGTCTGTTTTGCCTCCTTTTGCTTGGAATTCCCTCCACACCGAGGCTTAGCTCAGCACAGCAACCTCAAACATATTCTTGAACTGTGGAATTCTCTCCGAGCAATTATGTCAACACTCAAGACTAGATTCGACAGATGGATGGAAAGAAAATTGGTTGAAAACATGGGAACAGGTTGGGTAATTATGATTAGAATTAATTGCTTACATGGAGAGGAATGAACTGGTTGCACAGATAGTCTATTTCCATCTTATAGCATCTACAAATGTTGATGCATTTCTAACCTTCAACATTTAAGCTGGACCTTTAATGGAGTAAAATGTTCAGAAGTGCTTCGCAGGACTCTTATCCGTCAGATATTTGCATTGAGCCAATGTAAGGAGACATTAGGGTAGGTTACCAAAAGCTTGGTCAAACAGGTAGGTTTTGTAGCCATCTGAGATGGCCACGTCCTGATTACAAAATGGACACTTTACAAAGAATGCAGGGAAAATGGACAATACTGAGAAAGCAAGCAGGTGCAAGGTTTGTCTGTTGATTGTAGCCGTAGCTCCCAGACAAGATCGATACTGCAAAGCCATTACCATACTAATGAGTCATCTCCAGGGAGAAAAGGGTAACATTTAAGTAAACAATACTAAGGCAGACACCCCGGCGCCAGAGTAGACTAGAACAAAGCAGGCCAACGACCACCTAGGACCCGCCCAGCAATCAGGGCACCCACCCCTTTATTGGAGGAAATCGATAGGAACGATCAAGAAACGGCCCGATTAATTGTTGCCAAGTTCAAGGCCCGCCCAAAGGCGCGCGATCCCCCAAGAAAGAATCGCTCTCTTGGCCTTGGCTCTCGGCGACGAGGGACCTGCCTAGCAGCTGCACCAGAACAAATAAGTCCAAAGTCAACGCACGCTACGAGACAGACGATCTTAGCTGATATTCCGTACCAGCTCAACCCAGCAGGCTCAGAACCGGACAACGCCCATTGTTCCTCTGACTGAGTGAGCGCCCGAAGCTAAGTATAGGCTTTATCATAGAATTTTATCATAGAATTTAGAGTGCAGAAGGAGGCCATTCGGCCCATCAAGTCTGCACCGGCTCCTGGAAAGAGCACCCTACCCAAGGTCAACACCTCCACCCTATCCCCATAACCCAATAACCCCACTCAACATTAAGGGCAATTTTGGACACTAAGGGCAATTTATCATAGCCAATCCACCTAACCTGCACATTTTTGGACTGTGGGAGGAAACCGGAGCACCCAGAGGAAACCCGCGCACACAAGGGGAGGATGTGCAGACTCCGCACAGACAGTGACCCAGCCGGAATCGAACCTGGGACCCTGGAGCTGTGAAGTAATTGTGCTATCCACAATGCTACCGTGCTGCCCGTTTAGTAAAAGTGATAGTTTAGTTGGTAGAGTTTTGTGCCTGAGTATACTTGACTGTGTGTAAATAAATGAGCATTGATTTCGAACTTACTAACTGGTGTATCGAGTCTTTGATCAGTATTCGGTTTTGAACCTTGTGGCGGTATCGAAAGATACCTGGCGACTCTTGAGCAAACGTAATTAGAATTAAGGAAGGCGACCATATTAACCGCCATAAACAGAGCGAATACAATTAGCAACAGTTTTAAAGTAGGTCTTAAAAGATTAATTATTAGAAATGTATTGAAGAATTATTAAGCATAGTCATTGTTATGAATTTGGCCTTGCACGATAGGCTTTGGGGTAGCACAGTGGCACAGTGGTCAGTACTACTGCCTCACATCGCCAGGGACCCGGGTTCAATTCCGGCTGGGTCACTGTCTGTGAGGAGTTGGCACATTCTCCTCGTGTCTGCATGGGTTTCCTCCGGGTGCTCCGGTTTCCTCCCACAGTCCAAAGACGTGCAGGTTAGGTGGATTGGCCATGATAAATTTCCCTATGTGACCAAAAAGGTTCGGTGGGATTATTGGGTTACGGGGATAGGGTGGTAGTGAGGGTTTAAGTGGGTTGGTGCAGACTCGATGGGCCGAATGGCCTCCTTCTGCACTGTATGTTCCATGTTCTATTGTAATAGAAGAACAACTGCACCAGTTCTACAGCCCAAGGCAGAACTACTTTTGTTTGCTGACTACTGTCTGTGACTTCATCTCCCAGTAATCTTACACATTTTGTTGTGCTCACAACTTTCTAGCTCCATGGGTATGGAAGACTTGATTCCTGATCCTTCCACTTGGAAAGGAGTTGGACTGTGGAACAACTAATCCAGTCTGTTACTGCAACCTCTCCGATTCAAACTATTTCAATCGAAATCTTCAGAGGAATGGATAATCCATCTCTCTTGGTTTAAATAAATACCGGTAGTCTCTGGGATAGATAACATTGATCATTTCTGCCTTTGATACATGTTTTGAAACTGTCTTTGGACTCCAATATTTAATTTGAGCAAATCCATTGCTTTCAAAAGCTAAGATTTAAAAGTTTGGAATTATTGTGAAATAATTCAAAAACAAAAAATCCTGAAATATGACTTCTTGGGTTGTCAATTGTTGATAAGGGAAAATTATTTCTCAATTGGCTCTGATTAATATTAGAAGTCTTGAACAGTTTAGCAATAGGTAAAGTTACTGTCGTCCCAGATGACCATAGGCTGCTTTCCCCTTTGAGGGGGAAAGTTAACTCGTGGTGATTTAACCTGAGGATCACCACACCTCCGGTGAGGGGCAAGGTTAAGAAGGTGGGGCCTTCATGAATTACCTCAGCCTGAATGGGAATTGAACCTGAGTTGCTAGCCTTATTCTGCATCACAAAACAGCTGTCTAGCCCACTAAACTAAACCATCCTCCAAGCAAAGAACAATTGAGTATTCTATAACCGATGAAGGATTTTAACTCTAAGATGTGGAATGCATCGGGCTGGATTCTCCATTTGGGAGACCAAGTCCCCACGCTGGCGTGAAAACGGTGGTGTTTTACATCAGGAAAACTGGTGCAAAACGACCACCAATTCCCTACTCCGGGGGGGTGGGGGCAAGCAGCCAGGCAGCGTAGGGCTCCCAGCTCTAGATGCCGATACAGCCCGGAGCATTGCCGGGCCCGGGGCCGTGCACGCACATGGTGGCGGTCTGCAGTGGCTGCGTCGTGCTTCATGGCGGACTCAGCCCGTGGACACAGACCGCAAAAATAGTACCCACCCTTCGGCCACTCACGCACTCCAGACTGTCCTTCCACAGTGCTCCCATCCCGGAATGAAGTCCCCCCTGCCCGCAGATTGGCCCTCCCCTGACTGTGGCGGCACTGGACTGAGTCCGCAGCCTCCACGCTGAGTTCACGACGGGTAAGACCACAAGTGTCCACGCCATCGGGAACTTGGCCTGTAGGGAACGGAACATCGGTCTGTGCGCATTCAGGATCCTGACCTTCCTGTTGCTTGCCATTTTAACAAAAGACCCTGCTCCCATGCCCACATGTCTGTTCTTGGCCTGCTGCAATGTTCCAGTGAAGCTCAACGCAAACTGGAGGAACAACATCTCATCTTTCGGTTAGGCACGCTACAGCCTTCTGGCCTGAACATCGAATTCAACAACTTCAGATGATCAGCTCTACCCCACCTCGACCCATTTGTTTTCATCCCATTTCATTTGAACTGTCTTTTACCATTTCTTTCTTTCTTAATATATTTTTAATCTCCCCACCAACCTTATCCACCTTTCCTTAACCTTTCTCCTCTTTGCTGGACCCTTCCCCTCCCCCCACATCTACAGTTCATCCTCTGATATTTGTTTCTCTGCTGTTTGACCTTTCACATCTTTTGTCCTCTCTAGGGACTGCCATTAGGACTCTTTCCCCTTGGTTTCTGTGGCCATTAGCACCCGGTTTCACTGGGTTTCTGCGGCTATGACTCATCTTTCATTCTCACTCCAGAGTATAAATATTTCCCACTTTCCCTGTCTGTTAGCTTTGACAAAGAGTCATCGGACTTGAAAAGTTTGCTCTTTTCTCTCCCAACAGATGCTGCCAGACCTGCTGAGATTTTCCAGCATTTTCTCTTTCATGCAGGGCGGGCCTCAATAAATGGCCTGAGGCCGTGGATTAGACGCGGCGTAATCCTAGAGTACGTCTCTTTGGAGGGGTGGATCATCGCAAAAGCGGCGCCGCCCCCGATTTGGCCGTCATCAGGGACTCTCCACCCCCTCCCCGAACGCGATTTCAGCATCGGAGATTGGAGAATCCAGCCTATTGTCTATTTTATATTTTGAACACTGGGATAGAAAATGGCTGCATAAAAATAGAGAGCAGCAAACAATCTGAGACACTGTGATACCCGAAACAATAGTAATGTTTTCTATGAGTTGACAAGTTTACAATGGGATCAGAAAGGTATCAGAAGCAGCTTTTCACCTCAGCAAATTTAATTACTTTTACGAATTCTGACATTTGACAATAGATTTTGCTAAAAGTCTAGACTTGGGGCTTTGCTGGACTTTGTTCAAAATGATGTCAATAATTGCTCAACAAAATTCAAATGTTTCTGGTGCATTTTTGCAGAAAATATCACCTGAAAAATCACTGGTACTCATTGAAACTGAACCTCTTTAGGGTCACAACATACATTCAGAATAGTGATGTGACAGCACAGAAGCAGACAATTTAACACATCAAAATTGCCACGACACAGCTATGTGGACTAATCCTGCTCCTGCTCACAGCGCATGCATTTTAATATTCTTTCTTTTCAGCAATTATAGAATTCTCTTTCAGAAAGGATATGCACCAGATTTTAATGTTGAAATGTAGCAGAAGCTGCCACATCTCACAATAATAATAATCTTTATTGTCACAAGTATGAATGAAATTAAATGAAAATCACTTATTGTCACGAGTAGGCTTCAATGAAGTTACTGTGAAAAGCCCCTAGTCGCCACATTCCAGCGAGGCTGGTATGGGAATCGAACCGTGCTCCTGGCCTGCTTGGTCTGCTTTAAAAGCCAGCGATTTAGCTGAGTGAGCTAAACCAGCCACTCGCAAGTTACTGCAGTGAAGTTACTGTGAAAACCCTCTAGTCGCCACATTTCGGCGCCTGTTCGGGTACACAGAGGGAGAATTCAGAATGTCCAATTCACTTAACAGCACGTCTTTCGGGACTTGTGGGAGGAAACTGGAGCACCTGGAGGAAATCCACGCGGACACGGGGAGAACGTGCAGAGTCCGCACAGACAGTGATCCAAGCTGGGAATCAAACCTGGGACCCTGGCTTTATGAAACAACAGTGCTAACCACTGTGCTACTGGCTATGAGCAGTCCACTGAGATAAGGGCATTTTGGCCGGGATTTACATGCTGTTCACACCGGCGGGAAATTCCGGTCCTGCGCTGGCACATGGGTTGCCCGGCGATGAGGGGTGCTGTCAATGGGAAATCTCGTTGATAATGGCGCGATGTCGAAAACTATGCGGGATAGTCGGTAATTCCCACCGATTATCTAACCTCTTCTTTCATTTTTTTCGTGATTTTTAAAATTTGTTCCTTCTTGTTGCTGTTTCACCCACCAGTAGACACAATTCGTTTCTGATACCCGCCATAAACAGGAGCTACGGCCAGAAATGAAATTTGGTGGAGAGTCAGGTTTGTGGCCCAAGGGAACAGAACCTTGCATGTTAAATACAAAGTGAAGGTTGAATTGACAAGACTATCATTGGCAGAAGGTTGTTACCCAGGTCTGGAGGAATCTCAGGAACCCTTTGGGGCCATAGGCTTTTGCTACTCTGTAAAATAAAATACTTGGGCCTAGATCCCTGCTGCCATCAGTTTTCGCTGGCAGGCTATAGACTGCAGGCCATAGTCAATCACATGCACTGCCATTTAGAATGGCATGGTAGTACAGTGGTTAGCATTGTTGCTTCACAGCGTCAGGGCCCCGGGTTTGATTCCCGGCTTGGGTCACTGTCTGTGTGGAGTCTGCATGTTCTCCCTGTGTCTGTGTGGGTTTCCTCCGGGTGCTCCGGTTTCCTCCCACAAGTCCCGAAAGACATGCTGTTAGGTGAATTGGACATTCTGAATTTTCCCTCTGTGTACCCGAACAGGCGCCGGAATGTGGCAACTAAGGAATTTTCACAGTAACGTCATTGCAGTGTTAATGTAAGTCAACTTGTGACACTGAAAATATAATGATTATTTAAATTAGGCCCCTCTTCTTGTCAGTTGTTGGCCTTTGCCTACATGAGTTCAAGCAGGTTGAAAGATGAGGGCAAGAACATATATATAAGAAAATATCTTTCCTCATATTTTGCCTGCCTGCTCACACTATTGCAGCTGCGCATGGTGGAAGGAAGGCAGTTAGAGGGGAAGGGTGGGGTGGGTGGAGGGTGTTGGAAGTAGGGGCAGAGATGGGAGGAGGTTTAAAATTGCCCCTCAAACATATCATTTGCTTTATTTATGTGCTACATTCTTGCGCTGGCACATTAATTGACTTCACAGACTCACATTGTGTTTAAAAATGGGTCCTGATCTCTGAGGCCCCTGAACCAATCCTCGATACTCCCCAGGCAGAATGCAATATGGGAGTGTCACCCCCCCATACTCCCCCAACACCCATGCAGGGCACCCCCAGCCCGATCACACATGAAGAATGCCAGCTTAGCACCTTGGCAGTGCCAACCTGGCACCTAGGCAGTGCCTATGTCAGCTAGCAATGCCACCTGGACACCTTGGCAGTGCCAGGTTGGCACCAAGGTGGCATTATCAAGGTGCCAGGCTGGCAGTACCAGGGTGCCCAGGTGCACCAGTAGTAACAGGGCACCACCCTGCCGAAAGAGCAGACAACTGGAGGCCTCCGATACCCTGGGAGACCCCCACAAGTGTCGTTCCACCTGGTCCCCTTTTGTAGGGACCAGTGCTGAATGCCAATCGCCCAAGATCTCCGAGGCGAAGGGGATGAATCACAAAGCCTTAGGTACCTCGGGAATCTGCTTATTCGAGTGAGACTAGCTGTTTCACTCTAATATGCAGATTTGCCAAAAGGTGATCATGCTCATTTACATCACAACGTCTCGCGAGATCAATTTGGATCTCGCAAGGCGTTGCGAGCCGGGTAGAACCCGTGAGTTGGGTTTCCCGGCTTTTATCAGCCACGCTGTGCCACGGCAAACTGCTTTTCAGATGCAGCGTGGCCATTGGATTGCATCTGCGCACATCTACATATCAATGCCTCACCAGTTAATTTAAAAGCTTGCTATTTTTAGACATTGAACTTCATTAGTCAGCAATCAACGAGTCCTCTCACCTATCTATATATCTTTTAAATTCTTCATTGTAGTTCGCTTTACCTTGTTTTCCCTTCCCATGTGCATTATCTCACAGTTCCCTGGATTGAATTCCATTTCCCACTTTTCTGCTTCCTGCCATCAGTCCATCGACATCTTTATGTGATTTACAGCTTTATTCCTCACTTTCATACCAAATGGCCAATTATCATATCTCAAAATCTCTTAATTAATCCCCCTACTAATCCCCCAACTCATCAATAATCTACCGCAAGAAACAAGGAACGGAGACCTGCAGAACCCTATTCAAAATGGCCTTGTCGTCACAAAAATGCCAGTCAACAATTATCATTTGTTTTCTTCCATTGGCCTAATTTTGGATTCAATTTGAAACTTTCCCTTGGATCTCCACATAGTCTGCCATATGGAACCTTGTCAAAAGCCTTGTTAAAATCCATCTGGAATATATCAAATGTGCTTCTCTCATTGGCACTCCGTTACCTCAAAAAATACCATCATCAAACATGAGCTTCCCTTATTGCTGACTCTCTTTATTAATCCGTGTTTTTTTAGATGATGATATATCCCGTCTCTCAGAATTATTTTTTTAATAATTAAATCGGCTGACAGGCCCATGATTACTTTCACTATCCCTTCCTCCCTTTTTCAAGAATGGTACAACATTAGCAATCCCCCAATCCTCCAGCACCATACCTGTAGCCAGAGAGAATTGGAAAACAATGTTCAGAGCCGCTGGTATTTTTTTCCCCCTTGCTTCTCTGAACAGAATTGGATATACATCTAATCTGGGCCTGGTGATTCATCCACTTTCTCCCTCACTAGTTTATCCAATCAAAAATTTCACACTCTTCCTCCTTACCTAAATTGTCTCCCTCATCATCCCCAGTTTCATGCAATCGGGCACAAAGTATTCATGAAGAACCATGCCCATGCCTTGTGCCTTCATGCAAGTTACCTTTTAATTGGCTTGTTATTTATTTGCAAAACACCTTTGGGTTTTCTTTGAATTTACATGCTCTTCGGTTTACCATGCTTTCAACTTCCACTGAAATGGAAGATAGGAATTGTCTGCGAAATAAGCAATGCTTCTTCCAAGTTGCCTTTTTGGTCTTTAAATAGAGCAATAAACTTGGCATCTGTCATTCTGAATTCAGGTGTACGAGATTATCTCGGTGCGCCCGCAGAGGTTTCTGATGTCATTTCCTTTTCGCACAGATAACATCTGAAAGAAGATTCATGCCAGGAGTTCACTAAATGGCACAGTAATCCCACTGGATTAGCTTGGACATTGAGCCAACATGTTAATTTTACTTGATGACTGGCAGAAGGATTGTGTGAAAATGTCAAGTTGTTCTGACCGCTGGATTAATAATGTTATGGAGCTTGATTCCTCTTGGTGCTCAGCTGTTTTCAATTGGCATGCCATTTGGTTTCAATGGAAGCCCCAATTTGAAACAGCTGAGCATCAATAAGAATTCCGTCCGGGAAGAAGCTACAACTTTCATGCTGATCAGTTATTTTAATTGTTAGAATAGAAATATATCAGCCATTTCAATCCACGCAACATTTTTACGATTTCTTTTACACAGCTCAGGGACATATTTGTGCCTCACCCATCATCTGCCTGTGATATGATGTCACCCCATATGCATTTCTTTGCGTCACAGTTGCTATGGAAAGAGAAGTGGGTGGAGAGATGGGTTGAAGCACTTTTTTAAAATTCTGTTACGAACATGGTTTGGATGCAACTCAGATGAATGTCTCCTCTCTCACACTGTTGTCCAGAAGGTGTGCATTGGGTACAAATCCCACTTCCGGTTAACATGAGACCACAACTCAAAGCAGTGCAAAGTTTGGTGACGATTGATACTGAAGAGCCAATCTCACTGAGAAAGACAATTCAGACACACTGTGTGGGAAACAAAACAAAAATCACACAAGTGCAATGCGAGGGGTGCCTCAGAGGTGAAGGTAGTTTGCTGAGGTAAAATAGAGGTAGCTTTAACATGCATTTGGTTCTTGTTGGACTTGACTTAGGAGTCAATTGAGTGAAAATGTGGAAAGTATTTTATTTCTCTGAACTGTTCTGGGTGGCGAGGGAGCTAACAGCAGTTGAGCAAGGCCAGTGGGTTCCCTACTGCCTCTAGTCAATTAAGTACTTTTTTGTAGTGTGGCCACTGTTGTTATGTAGGAAATGCAGCAGCAAATTTGCATACAGCGAGGTTTTAAATATGGAAATGTGTTAATAACCAAGATAATCTCTTTCAGTGGTGTTGGTTGAGATATACATGTTGTCAAGGGTGTACGGAATAACTCCCCTGCTCTTCCTGGAAATAATACCATGGGAATGTTTTATGTCAACTCAGAGTGCAGATTTGGTTTAATGTCCCATCCAAATAATGTTGCCTTCAACAGTACAGAAATCCCTCAGTACTGCACTGCATTAAAAAAAAATTAATTCATGGGAAGTGGTGTCGCTGGCTATGCCAGCATTTATTGCCTATCCCTAATTGCCCTTGAGGGGGCAGTTAAGAGTCAATCCCATTGTTGTGGGTCTGGAGTCACATGTAGGCCAGACCAGGTAAGGATGGCAGATTTCCTTCCCTAAAAAACATCAGTGAACCAGATGGGTTTTTACGACAATCCACAATGGTTTCATGGTCATCATTAGACTTTTAAAATAAAATTTAAAGTACCTAATTTTTTTTTTCCAATTAAGGACCAATTCAGCATGGCCAATCAACCTACCCTGCACATCTTTGGGTTGTGGGAGTGAAACCCACGAGGAAAATGTGCAAACTTCACACGGCCAGTGAACCAGAGCCAGGATTCGAACCCAGGTCCTCAGTGCCATAGGCAGCTGTGCTAACCACTGTGCCATCATTAGACTTTTAATTCCAGATTTATATTGAATTAAAGTTTCACTACCTGCAGTGTCGGGATTCGATCCCAGGTCCCACAGCATTACGCTGGGTCTCTTGTTTACTAGCCCAGTGACAATACCGATATGCTATCACCTCTCCCTCAATTGCCAGCCTCAATTATGTGCTCGCTTCTGATTGAGTTGAGAGACTTGAACACACAGCTTTCTGGCTGAGTGCTGTGAACTCTAGCAACTGAACTGCCATTATCAGCTGCCACTGAAAAGCCTCAGATGTAAGAGGTCTGAGCTCCTACTTCTGTTCTATAATGTTCAAATTCTGAGAAGCCGAAAAATGACATTAGCCCCCAGATTTATGTATGTAAGCACCATAATGATCACTTAAGGCAGTGCCTTGGACGCCTAAGAATAGCTTGACCCGACCAACATCAGGGGGAATACCTTTCAGGTCTCCTTGGGCTGAGGAATGTTAACTCCTGAAGTTTGCCCTCTTTCTGCTTATTTCACCCAGAAATGGGATAGTGCCACCAATCCAGCACAACATCTGGCAATACACTGCGATGCCCACCTCCACAATTGTCCGAATAAGGAGCTGAAAATGCTGCGGTTTGCATCCATAGTTAAGAACAGAAGGTTCTCTGGCTGTCTCCTCTGATCTGGGAGTTTTTGCATATTTCAAAGCCACAACAGACAGCACAGTTGAAATAGTTGATTTGTAAACAACATTTTCTGTTTAGTTGTAACGCCAGTGGAAATGCTGAGGAGTGGGAAGCCCATCTGCCAAAACCTTTGCCTTTTCCATGATTTGGGTCTGTTGGATAATTTTGACAGTTCCCTGAGCCTCTGTTGATGGGTTCGACTGGAGAAAATGCTGAGAGAGGGTAGCAGGCCGCAATGGCAGCCGAGTGTGCCTGGGATTATCTGTGCCGTCCGTAAAAGTTTTCTTAATGGATGTAATTTATTCACTTTTTGGCCCTGTAAAATTTTGATACCCAATGCGTAAATGACATTGGATGCCAAAGAATGTCAAAGGCACCCAGTGATCCAGGACACACTAGACTAGATCATCCAGTATGCCTCATGCCCTGTGATGTTGTTGCATGAATTACAGAGAAAACATTACGTTTCCATATTTAGTTGTTTTGACATATTTTCACTCTATTGTGGTGCGCTCACCTCTATTTGGATTAACGTATTGCGTTAATCTACTATTTCAGTGGGAAAACTCCACGGTTCAAGAGAAAAGATGGATGATCCTCAGAACGGGTTTCCAATCTATTCCCCAAGCCAGCACAGATGTGCTAATTTAATGGTGCTAATATAGCAGAATGTTTATGCTTACTTGTTATCATGTGCTGGAGTTTTTTTTTCTCATCTATTACCAACAGAACCTAATAACAAATATTACATGCTACCCTCAAGACTGTATTTGACGAGAACATTCTATAGCACAAGTAAATAATTAGCCAGGTTGAAAAGAGGTTTTTAAGAAGGCCATTCATTCTTTCAAATGCTTCGTATCTTATTTTTATCAACCCATGCCCAACTTCTCAGGAAGGAAATCACGGTTGTACAGAAAGAAAGGAAAAGTTTGTTTCATTTTTGCCAGCAGTGCCAGCTGCTTATGCAATCCCAATTCTCAGGCCTTTCTACAAATTCCTTATTTGCATTATTCTCAAGTAGGTATCTCGATCCCCGTTGGACACCTCAATTAAGTTTGCATCTGTGAAATCTCATTCTCAAAACCTTTGTCGACAAAATGCTTTCCCCCCCCCACATTCATGTTTAACTGCCTAAACTCACATTCGAGCCTGACGAGTACATGTTTTGGAGGGAAGAATCATTTGCTATCTTTCCTGTCAATTGCTTTTTTAAAAAAATGATTTTGAACACCTCAAACAGATCGCTGTTATCCACAGAAAATAATTTTCCTTGGTATCAACAGCAACAACTTGTATTTATATAACACCTTTGATGTAGCACACATCCTATCACAAAGTCAAATTGGACCCTGAGACAGAAAAGGTGATATTAGCGCAGTTGGCTAAGAGGTTGGTCAAAAAGAATCATCACTAGACTTTTTTCCAAGGCCAATTTCTCCTTTCTAAGGTGGGGAATGAAAAACTAAATATGATCTGGCGCATGGGGGTCTGACGAATATCCTCTCTGACTGTGGTATTTGCTTGATGTTTTCTAAAAAAAATATCCCATACCGTTTGGGACAATGGTCAACACCTGTAACTGAGCTTTTGACCGATTTGACATCCATGTTTTCCCAAACCTCTACTGTAATTATGTTATACTTTCCTCCACAATTCTAATTCATGAAATGCACTTCATATTTAGGCATCTTAAATGGCAGCTGCTGTTTTTCTACCAGCTTCAGTTTCCATGGGCGGGCGGGATTCTCTGTTTCTGAGACCAAGTGTTGACAGCAATGCAGATTTCGTGGACTTTCACGACAGAAAAACTGTCGCCACACCTGGACCGATTCCACTACTATTATGGGGCTAGCACCTGTGCCGCATGGAACACAATTGATTCCAATGGAAAACGGTGCAGGATTCGCTCGGTCCATGATTGACACTTGGGAGGCAGACAAACTGCAGTCGCACTTACACATTACACTCCCCACACACACTCATCCCAGCCAACAAGATGGCACTGGAGCGTGCTCATACAGCTGATGGGTCGGTTGGGGCCAGAGGGCACCCGGGGGGGATGCCCAGGGGGGGGGGGGGGGGGGCACCTATACGACACGAGGCACTAAGTTCAAAGTGGACTGTTTAACGATGGCTGACTTGTCACCTGCTGCAATGCTATTCCGTGCCCATCCACCCCGACTCCGCAGCCCACCTGGCCACCCCCCGCTCGTCCCCCCGGCCCTGGCAGAGGCTCCTGGCCAGCGGCACAACTGTCAGAGAACTATGGTGCCATTGGCCACTTTCCGTAACCCTCTGTCCATCTCAGTACAAGTGAACCATGTCGTCGGGTACTTGGCCCATTGGAGGCGGAGTTTTACTGAGGGCCCAGAGAGTATCCGGTTGGGCCCGCTAATTATATGCAAATGGTGTCTACTGCATGTGTGTTCGGTAACGCATTGACACCACTTTCAAGGGGCTGGAGGATTACGATTTGGCATCAAATCGGCACCTGTCGCGATTTTGGCGTCAGAACCGATTCTCGGCCCAATCGCCTTTCCCGATTTTGACGTCGGCTAATGGAGAATCATGCCCCATTTCTTTTAAATTTTCATCCAGCCTTCATAATTCACGTCCCTGTTTGCCGAGCAGCATCTGGAAATTTTGAAATATCTTCATAAGCTCTCTGTTCCTAAAACCAAGCCACACAGATATATTTAGTGAAACGCTAAGGCCCCAACAATACCAATTCCTGGTGTCACCATTTGTCCCGGCTGGTCAGAGAATGCCTATTTTATTTAAAATATTTGACTGAGGAAGATGATGCACAAGTAAAGTTCTGTCCGGTAACTAATAAATTAATCCAACATTACAACCAATACAATTTTGTCCTGAGAAGCTGCATTCTGCATTAGTCCTAATACAACATTGTACCCTGGAGAATACCACATCATCTATGTTTATACCTATCCTCATTTCTTTAAATCCCATCTCCATCAGTTCTTTTTCAAAGGATTTAACTGAATGGGCATTAATTGCTTTTGTTAGGAGTGTATTATCTAATTCCAGACACATCACAGAAAGCAAGCAGGTTAAATGTGGCATTGATGATACTACTAATATCATGACTATGTGTGAGAATGGTAAGGAGCTACACCCATCGATACTATGGGCAGATTATCAAAATGTCCCACTCGGAAACCCCGAGAATTCAACTGCAAGTTATAACTTTTCTGTTTAAGGAGATATATTTTAGAGATTCAAACTGCTAATTTATTGGTTTTGTAATGTGATAGAAATTGTTGCTGGAGGTGTGTCTAAATAAAGCTCGTAGTCTTACAGTTGAAGTAGATGCTTTATTTGTATGAGTTTGTTCTCTCTCCAGCGTTTATACTATGTTACACCTGAGCTACCTGTCTGTGTCCTGCTCACCAGCTGCCGTTCCTCTGAAGAGGCCCTTGACTTCCTGTTTGTCTATATATATATACACACACACATCTCTGGTGCTTCCTCTAGTGGTTACTTAGTTGTAGTGCATTTACATTAACCCCTTGTGTATATACAGTGATGCTTATCACTACAGGGGGGAGAGGTGGAGGATGTCCTGTTCCCCCCCTTGAGTTCTTGAAGGAGGCTAGGATGGTCAGCCTTCTCCATTTGACACATGTGGAAGGGACCATGCCCCCTCCTATGAGTGGCCTTCCTCCCCGTTTCCTCTCTGTTATGCGCAAGCTCACTTTCATCCAGGCATCACTCCCTGCCTCCAGCTTCCTACGCCCCGTCCAATCCCTCCCACCAGACCCAGCCTCCCCCCTCCCTCCCCTCCCCACCCCACCCCACCCTCCCTTCCTATCTGCACTCCCCAGTTAGTTTCTGATTGCTAATTGCGAACAGGTCTGCGAAGAGGTTTCCAAACTTCTTCCATGTGTCACGGAATCTGTCCTCAGACCCCATTATCGAGAATATTATTTTTTGATGTTTCAGGAACTCAGCCAGGCCTGTGAGCCACTCAGAGGCCCTGACTGGCACTGCCGACTTACAGCCTAGCAGGGGTCTCACCCTGGCGATCAGTGAGACGAAGGTCAGGGCGTCTGCCTCCTTCCCTGGCCAGAGCTCTGACACCCCAAAGACAGCCATGGATGGGCACTGCTCCACGTCCACAACCCTGGACATGGCCTTGAAAAATGCCATCCAGAACTCCCTGAGTCTAGGGCAGGACCAATACATGTTATCCTCCACCTCCAGGAAGAACCCGCTCATGTGTGTCTTCGGAAGATGCGCTCTGTGCACCACCTTGAGCTGCACGGGTTTAGCCCGACTCAAGAGAAGGTGAAGTTAATCCTGTGCAGTGCCTCGATGCAACGTCCTCCTCCTATCTCTGTGCGTATCTCCTCCTCCCATTTCTGTCTGGCCTCATCCAGTGGGGTCCTGACCATTTCTTTGAGTCAGCCTTAGATGTCATCACATTTGTCATCCCCTAAGCAGGCCAGCTCTACCATTGTGTCCAGAAATGTGTGTCCAGGTCTCTGGGGGAAGGTTTTTGTCTTCTTGCAGAGAAAGTTACACAGCTGCAGATACCTGAGCTAATTTCCTTCTGGGAGTTGGATCCTCTGATAGGTCCCCCAGGGTCACCAGTCTATCGTGTCGGTAAATGCCCTTCACTCTCAGTGGTTTTGGATTGGGGGAGAGCGGATTTTAGCAAAATAAGGCAGGATCCAGCCAAGGTAGACTGGAAAGAGTAACTTGTGGGGAAATCTACAGAAGAGCATTTAAAAAGGAAATGGGAGGGTACAGGCTCAATATGTTTCCTCCAGGGTAATAGGAAGGAGTAACAAGCCCAGGAAACCATGGATGACCAGAGACATTCAGGATACGATGAGAAAGAAAAGAGAGACTTTTAGCAAGTACAAGAGAAGCTAATCAAAGGAGGCATTAGTGGAGTACAGACAGTGCAGGATGGAGCTTAAGAAATAAATTAGGAGAGCAAAGAGGGGATATGAGAAAGCTGGTAAAAGTAGGGAAAATTCCAAGATATTCTATAAGTATATCAATGGGAAGAGGATAACCAGGGAAAGAGGAGGGTCCAGATGAAAATGAAAATGAAAATGAAAATCGCTTATTGTCACCAGTTAGGGTTAGGGTTAGGGTTAGGCTTCAATGAAGTTACTGTGAAAAGCCGCTAGTCACCACATTCCGGCGCCTGTCCCGGGAGACTGGTACGGGAATCGAACCGTGCTGCTGGCCTGCTTGGTCTGCTTTAAAAGCCAGCGATTTAGCTGAGTGGGACCAAGGGGGAAATCTGTGGGTGGAGCCAGAGGACATTGGTCGGGTATTGAACAAATACTTTACATCTGTCTTCACCCAAGAGAATGAGGAGGAACAAATGGAACTCAGGGAGAGAGACTGTGAGGTTCTTGAGCAAATTGTCAGAGTGACAAGGTATTGGAGGTGTTGGCAGGCTTAAAAATGGACAAATTTCCAGGTCCAGATGAATTGTGTCCCTGGATGATGTGGGAGGCAAGGGAGGAAATTGCAGGGACTCTGACCCAAATTTTTAATTCCTCTCTGGCCACGGGGGAGGTTCCAGATTGGAGAATAGCTAATGTGACCCCACTATTGAAGAAATGTTGTAGAGATAAGCCAGGGAACTTCAGACCAGTGAGTTTCCCATCAGTGGTGGGGAAACTATTGGGGATAATTCTGAAGGATAAGATAAGATAAGATAAATCACTTATTGTCATGAGTAGGCTTCAATGAAGTTACTGTGAAAAGCCCCTAGTCGCCACATTCCGGCGCCTGTCCGGGGAGGCTGGTACGGAGAGCATCTATCTCCACTTGGAGAGGCAAGGTTTGACGAGGAATAGTCAGCATGGCTTTGTCAGAGGGAGGTCAAATTTGATTGAATTTTTTGAGCATATGACCAGGTGTGTAGATGAGAGCTGTGTAGTTGATGTAGTTTACATGGATTTCAGCAAAGCCTTTGACAAAGTCCCACATGGGAGACTTATAAAGGAGGAAAATGCTAATGGGATACATGGTAACTAGATAAGGTGGATTCAAAATTGGCTTAGCTGTAGGAGACAGAGGGTGATGACAGACGGCTGCTTTAGTGACTGGAAGCCAGTGTCCAATGGCGTACCACAAGGATCTGTACTGTGTCCCCTATCATTTGTCATTTATATCATTTGTTATTTATTTATATTGCAATGTGAGAGTACCTTTAAGAAATAGTTTTTTTTATAGAATAACTGTAGTGGGTGTACCTTTAAGAAATGAGTGTTTATTACTGCAGCGATGTCAGAGAGTGGGTGGGGCTGGGCTGTCTGTCAGCTTTTTACTTTCACTTTAGGCTTTTTGCTGCAGGGTGGGTTGGGTTTCATTTTAGTTTTGTAGAAGCTGCAATCACAGCAGGATGTGTATGAATCTCTGCAAGCTTATGAATGTCAATTTGCTGATTTCAACGTGGTAACTGCTCTCAATAGTGAATTTAAACCTGATCTTTGTGTTAAAAGAGTTTTTTGTCTTCTGAATGTTGTTAGCAAATTTAAGGATTACTTAGTGTTGTATTTTTTGGGGGTTGTATTTAAATCGATGGTTGCTATGATGTTCACTGTATGTTTTAAAAAGGTTAACATGAGTTCATAGAATAAACATTCTATGAAAAATACTTTTCCATTTCTGCTGTATGACATCTGTAGAGTGGGCCGTGTGCTCCCCATACCACAATCTATTAAAAGTTGTGGGTCAGGTGAATTCCATGATACACTTTGGGGTTCTCTAAACCCTGGCCCATAACAATATAAATGACATAGATGACTATGTGGGGGGGGGGGGTAGGATCAGTAAGTTTGCGGATCACACAAAGATTGGCCAGGTGGTTAAAAGTAAGGTTGAGTATCTTTGGTTACAGGAACATATAGAAGGGATGGTCAAATGGGCAGAAAAGTGGCAAATGGAATTTAACCCTGGAAAGAGTAATATGACAATGAAGCATTCAATGAAGGGCCTGACACTGGGAAGTTGTGAGGAACAAAGGATCTTGGAGCATTTATCCATCGATCTCTGAAGGCAGATGGGCAGGTTAATAGGGTAGTTAAAAAGGCATCTTTAATATTTGCCTTTATCAATCAAGGCAGAGATTACAAAAGCAGGGAGTTGTGCAGAACTTTGGTGAGGCCACAGCTGGAGTACTGTGTGCAATTCTGGTCACCACATTATAGGAAGGATGTGATTGCATTGGAGGGGGTGCAGAGGTGATTCCCCAGGATATTGCCTGGGATGGAACATTTAAGTTTTGAAGAGAGATTGGATAGGCTTGGGATGTCTTCGCTGGAGCAGAGAAGACTGAGGGGTGACCTGATCGAGGTGTACAGGATTAATGAGGGGCATGGACAGGGTGGATAGGGAGCAGCTGTTCCCATTGAGCTGAAGGTACAGTTACAAGGAGAAAGCAACTTCAAGGTGAGGGGTGGGAGATTCAGAGGGGATTTGAGGAAATGCTTTTTTACCCAGAGGTTGGTGGCAGTCTGGAACGCGCTGCTTGGGAAGGTGGTAGAGGCGGGTGCCTCACATCCTTTAAAAAGCACCTGGATGAGCACTTGGCACATCATACAATCAGGGCTATGGGCCAAGTGCTGGCAAATGGGATTAGGTAGGCTGGTCAGTTATACACTCACCAGTGTTACCTTATGGTTGTTGAAGATGAGGGTCTCAATTGATATCTCGCAAACCTTGAAATGGGACCTGAACTGGTTACAGTTCCTTGGTGTGACCACTGCCACTGGCCTCCTGGAGTGTGTGTGGGGGGGTCAGGAGTGGTGCGGTTCCCAGCTTTCTTTCAATTCATTTACGTGATGTGGGTGTTGCCCTTCAGAAGGTGGTGATGAGTTCCCTTCTTGAACCGCTGCAGTCCCTGAGGTGTCCATACACCCTCTATGGTGTCAGACAGGGAGTTCCAGGATGTTGCCCCAGCAACATTAAAGGAACGGCGATATATTTGGAACCTACTTGTGACAAAAAGCGATTTTCATTTCATTTCATTCATTCATATTTCCAAGCCAAGGCAGTGAGTGCCTTAGAGGGAAATCTCCAGGTGGTAAGGTTCCCAAGTATCTGCTGCTTTTGTCCTTCTAGAAGGTAGTGGTCATGGGTTTGGAAGGTGCTGCTTAAGGAATCTTGGTGAGTCACTGCAGTGCATCTTGTAGATGGTAAATGCTCACTGTTCGTCAGTGGTGGAGGGTTTGAATGTTTGTGGGAGGGGGAGCAATCAAGTGGGCTGCTTTGTCCTGGATGGTTTTGAGCTTCATAAGTGCAGCTGGACTCTTCCAGGTAAGTGGAGACTATTCCGTTACACTCCTGTCTTATGCCTTGTAGATGATGGACAGGCCTTGCAGGGTCAGGAGGTGAGTTACTCATCTTAGGATTCCTCGCCTTTGACCTGTTCTGGTAGCCACACTATTAATATGGCTCTCAGAGAGATGTCCCTATGCGGGAGGCCTCCTCCATTCGGATCCAGTCTACCTCCGGCTCCCTTAGCCACTCCCTCACCCTCTCCGCGTTTACTGCCCAGTGGTAGAATAGGAGGTTCAGTATGGCCAGGGCTCCCAAGTGTCACCCACACTGTAAGGTGATCTTTAATATCCTGGTAACTTTCATCTAGACAAAGGCCCATTTCAAGATCGGGAGTGATCTGAATAGGAAGAGGAACCTAGGCAGCATGTTGATTTTGATCATCTCTGCCCTTCCCGACAGCGAAAGAGGGAGTGAGTACCTCCTTTGTAGGACCCTCTTCATCCCCACCACCAGGCTGAAGAGGTTCCATTTGTGGAGCCGTTTTTAGGTTTGGACCACTTGGATCCCCAGGTAGCTGAACTTGGTTTGGGTCACTTTAGTGTAGTTCTTCCAGCTCCACTCCTCCCTCTCGACGGTTCACTGGAAAGAGTTTGCTCTTTCCCAGGTTGAATTTGGAACCTGAGAAGGCCCCAAACTCCCGAAAGAGTCCTGTTATCTTTCCCATGCTGGCTGGGGGTTCGACACGGAGAGAAGCAGGTCACCTGCATAGAGCGAGAAGCTATGCTGTCTCTCCCTCTCCGAATACCCGTCTACCACTCCGCCGTTCTGAGGGCGATGGCCAGCGGTTCGATTGCCAGCAACTGACATCCCTGCCTTATTCCCCTGTGTAGCCGAAAGTATTCGGAGCTGGTGGCGTTCATCCGTACGCTCACTGCAGGAGCACTGTGCACGAGCTTCACCCACGCGGTGAACCCTGCTCCAAACCAAACCATTCAAGTACCTCCAATGAGGTACCTCCATTCTACTTGATCAGTATCCAGGGAGATGATCACCTCTGGTGTCCTCTTCCCATATGGAGTAATTATTACATTCAGCAGGTGTCTGATGTTTGCTGTTGCCTGCCCTTGACAAACCCAATCTGATCTTCCGTGATCACTCTGGCAGGCAGCTCTCCAGGCGCCCAGCCAGTGCTTTCGCTAGGACATTTGTATCAGTGTTTAATAGAGAGATGGGTCTGTATGATCCATACAGGGCTGTGTCCTTTTTGGGGATCAGTGAGACCGAGGCCTGGGCCAACATGGGTGGCAGGGACCTCTGTGACAGTGAATCATTGAACATATCCCACAGGTGTGGGGCTAGCGCTGCTGCAAATGTTTTGTAAAGGTCTACCGGGAACCCATCGGTCCCAGTGCATTTCCTGATTGCATGGAATTAATGCATTCCACAATTTCGCCCAGCCCCAGCAATGCTCCGAGTCCTTGTTTCCTGCCCTCCTCCACCACCAGAATATCCAGTTTGTCAAGGAACTGCTTCATCTCCGAGTCCCCCTCCGGGGGTTCAGAGGTATATAACCCTCTGTAGAAGTTTGCAAAGGCCTCGTTAACCTTGTTTGCGTGTACTACAATCCCACCATTTCTGTCCCTAACTTGCGCTATCTCTTTCTTAGCTGGAGTGCCAGCATGTGGCTGGCCTGGTCTCCATGTTCGTAGAAGGCCTCCCGTGCCTGGTGGAGCTGGTGAACTGCCTTCCTTATGGAGAGGCGGTCAAAGTCCATCTGCAACGTTTTTCCTCTCCAGCAGCTGTTGCAGGATTGGGGCCTTGGAGTATCGCTGATCCACCTCAAGTATGGAGTCGACCAGCCGCTGACTGGCTGCTCTTTCTTTCCTGTCCCTAAGGGCCCTTTAAGCTATGAGTTCACCCCTGATCACTGCCTTCAGTGCCTCTCAGAACATGGAATGTGAGACCTCCCTGTTCTGTTGCAGGTTACATAACCGTTGAAGGCATGGGATATCTTTGTACTGAATTCCTCATTGGCGAGGAGAGCTGTATCCAGCCTCCATGGGTGGAGATGGGTCCGGCCCTTCTCCAACCTCATGTATTGTGGCCGGAGACTACAATTGCAGAGTATTCCGCCTTTGTTACACCTGGAAGCACCCTTTTCCCTATGATAAAAGTGAGTAGGCCTCGTCATGCATGTGAGAGAAGGAGAATTTTCTCTCTCGAGTGATTGAACCTCCACGGATTTACCCCCCTACCCCCCACCTGCTCCATAAAGGCATTTGGTTCTCGTGCCATGCCGGACATGGTTTCTATCCTTGGGTTGGATCTGTCCGTTGTTGGATTCTGTATGCAGTTAAAGCCGTCGCCACAATAAGTCGGTGGGTGTCTAAGTCTGGGATTTTCACCATCGTTTCTTTGACGATATCACTAGGTTGGGTCGTATATATTTATCAAGACTACTGAAGCCCCTTCCAGGGTCCCACTGACCATAACGTATGCTCCCCTCCCCCCCTCGGGTCCTTCACTGTGCTCGTCACCATGAATGAAACTGTCCGGTTGATTAGTATGGCCACTCCCCTTGTCCTGGTGTCGAAACATGAATGAAACATTTGTCCTACCCAGCCCTTCCTTACCCACAGTGGGTCCCTCAATCTTAGGTATGTTTCCTGCAGGAAGACTACGTCCAATCTTAGACGAGGGCTCTGGAACTCTTCATCAGCCCATTGTTACCATCCAGATGGGGGTGGGGAGCTTCCTGTGGGGTCAACCATACTCACACTATGGACCTGGCCCTCTTTATTCAGGCCAGTCCTTGATCACAGCCCATTCAAGGTGGCCACCGACTATTTCTTCATTTTTGCCTTCTCCACATTTTGTCTGCTGCAACCATCGAATTTACAGTGCAGAGGAGGCCATTTGGCCCATCGCGTCTGCACCGGCTCTTGGAAAGGGCACCCTACCCAAGCCCACACCTGCACCCTATCCCCATAACCCAGTAACCCCACCCAACACTAAGGGCAATTTTGGACACTAAAGGGAATTTAGCATGGCCAATCCACCTAACCTGCACATCTTTGGACTGTGGGAGGAAACCGGAGCAACTGGAGGAAACCCACGCAGACATGTGGAGAAAGTGCAGTCTCCGCACAGACAGTGACCCAAGCCAGGAATCGAACCTGGGACGCTGGAGCTGTGAAGCAATTGTGCTAACCACTGTGCTACCATGATGCCCAGTGTTCTGCTCCCCCCCCAACCCTCACCCTACCCCCTTCTGTCCCTCCGCCTATGTACCCCTATCCTTGTATGCCCCCTCCTAGTCTCCCCATTCCCCTTGAATTAATCCCCTTCTCTACCTCCCCTGAAATCCTCCTTTTTGCCCTCTGTTTCCCCTGAAGGTCTGTATTTCTCTTCCCTCTGTCAGGCACTCCCTCCCTCTCTGGAGGTGTGCCAGGCCTCTCCCTTCACTGTACTCCCAATTACCATCCTGCTCACTACTGCAGCGGCTCGCCTAGCAGTTGGATTACCTCATTTAACCCCCATCTACCTCTCTCCCCTCTCCCCCTGACTCCGTCCATGCCTCTGCCTGTGTTCGCCCCTGCCCCTCTCGAATTCTTACAGCCTGCGCTCTGACTGCTGTCCTCTATTGTTAGTTGTCCAGTTCATTTTTCTGGAAAAACTTGTTGGCCATATCTGGGGCATCAAAGTAGTGTTCTTTACCCTGGTACTTGACCCATAGCTTGACAGGGTAGAGCATGCCATACCACATCCCACTTTTGCACAGCGCAGATTTGGCACTGTTGAATTCTGCCCAGTGCTTGGCCAGGTCGGCACCAATCTCCTTGTGCAAGCGGATAGAATGGTCTTCCCACTTGCACCCTCTCACACTCTTCCTCCCCCTCACGATCCGATATTTGTCCTGGTACCTGTCGAGCCTCACAATAATTGCCCACGGTGGGCCGCTGCCAAAGCGACCTGCGGACGCAGTCCATCTCTGGGGGCTTGGTGAAACCATTTTCATTGACTATCTTCCCGAATATCGCTGCTACGTATTCTGTAGAGTTTCTCCCCTCTATTCCCTCCGGCAACCCCACTACGCTCAGGTTTTGCCGCTGTGATTAGTTCTCCTGTTCGTCGACCCCTTCGTGACCAGGCTCGCCATCTTGGCCTCGAGTGCTGTTATCCGGTTCCCTTGGTCTGTGGTGGTTTTTTTTGAGGTCCCGTGTTGTACTTTCATGGGCCTCTGGTCTCCGCTCCATATTGCCCACTGCCTCCGTCATGGGGCTGTCGCAGCTTCCATTGCCATCTCGACAGTCTTTTCTCAGCTCCTCCCTCTGTCTCTGGAGCTCAGATGCGATGATGCACTTCAACTTGTCCATCAATGCCTGGGTCTGTGCTGGGAGGTCTGCGGGGTCAACCCTCATCGATTCTATGCCTCCACTGAGGTTCCCTGCTTCAACGCTGAGGTTTCCCTCCCCTCGTCTTTACTGGCTTTTCGGCTGGGCGACTGATTCTTTCCTATCCTGCTTATCAGTGTGGTCTATGGGGGGTTAGTCTGGGGGCTAATAAGTACTTTTGGTGCTGATTGGTGGGGTTAAAAGGCTTTAGTCGAGGCTCTTAGATGGGAGTCACCTTTCATGCAACTTCTCAGCTCATGGCTGCCAACAGAAGTCCAGTGCTCTCATCTGTAATGAAAGTCGGGCCCAACGTGTTTCAGAACAAACAAGCAAAATATTAATTTGCTCAAGGATATCGGCATATTAGTCAGATTGCATCTGAGGGGCGCTGCTCATCAATTGAGGAAGGAAAGTGTATTTGGCTGGTTTGGACAACCGAAGAGCCAACCTTAGTGTCATGCTGGGATTAGGGAGGATCATAACTGGAAGGGGAGCTGGCAGATGCTACCAGCAGTCCACAGATGTAATATAGCACCGGGAGAAGTACCCTGCTTCTCCTGGCTCTATGGTAAGGTAAGCAAGAGGGTTAAAATTAACCTACAAGTGGCAGATCCAGCATGCTCACTGCTTTGACCGCTACACACATTATGAAACTGATGCGATCCATGGCCAATGTCTACATGTTACTATCAGTAGGGCAACTAGGCGTTGTTGGACAGCCTGAAACCCTGTAGATCTCTCCATTCCCTAACCTGTATTTGAGCAGCTCAGCACAAGGCAGGGATGAAAGTTGGGCCTGCATAGCTCATGTGCTTCAGTGAGTGCCTTCACAAGGCAACCAAGGCACCAACAACCAAGATATCAATGGATCTAGCCTTTGTGAAATGGTTACAAGGGAAATCTGGAGGCTAAGCTATGCGGGTACAAAACAAGAGGATTTGTGAGTGTGACCTAAGATTATCTTTGAGCTATGTTGTTCTTGTGTTCGCCTGTCATGTATTATAAGATTGGGATGACCCTGTGATCCAGTCATTCCAGCAGAGAAAAATTACCCCAGGATGTCTATCAATCTTACTGAACATAAATCATTAGCTACGCAGCCCCTGGTATCTCGAAATACATTACCTGCATTAACCTGCTACAGCCCATTGGCAACACCAGCCTCTCCCACCAGTGGAAGTCGAAGGAATCTTGAACGGCTCGCCACATTTTGCAACCCCAATTTCACCAGGATGGTGCCGCAAAATGACACCAAAAGCAACAAAACATTCATATTTAAATGCTTCCCTTATTGCTTTCCAAAAAGTCATCCTGAACCTTTCTTACAGCTGTAGCCTGACAGTCCATTTACTGGCCAAGCTGAAAGCTGACAAGGCTTTTCATTCAAACATGATGGGCAGATTGAAATGTTAGTAACCCTCTACTCACCTGATTGGCATGTGGGCGCTCCATGCCCGTTCTATCAATGTTGTATTTTTGTGAATGCAGCCCTTTAACCAAGTGCTTGTCCACCATTCACTTCATTTTCTGCCATATTTATTTCCCGGTGCTGACTATACTCCACAACAAATGAATTAATATCATCTGTGCTACTGGACTGCTACATTGACATGCCGTTAATGCTTTGCACAAAGACCTGTAGAAATTTTTGTGGAAAACTACTGAGTATTATTTGCGTTCTTGTTATTCGATTGGTCAGAAAATACACGCAGAACTGTAACATTTGTCGTGACGTGGACAGTTTCAGAATGTCTTTTCAATTACGTCCAGCAGTTTCCTTTCTTCCTTTCCTTCCTGTGGACCTGGTCATTGTGTTGCAGGTGCTTCCTCCATGCTATTGCTCTGTATGCCCTGAGTCAGGTAGGATTAGAAACTGCAAAACAATTGCTCGGAATGACACCAGAAACAATGTGAATCACCAAGTTGTAAATGTGGCCATGAGTAAATGTAAGAGCTTTGCTGAAATAACTGATGGATGCTGGACCACAATGTTTAAAAAAAATAAAAATTTAGAGTACCCAATTATTTTTTCCAATTAAGGGGCAATTTAGCGTGGCCAATCCACCTATCCTGCACATCTTTTGGGTTATGGGGGTGAAACCCACGCAGACACGGGGAGAATGTGCAAACTCCTCACGGACAGTGACCCAGAGCCGGGATTCGAACCCGGGTCCTCAGCGCCGTAGGCAGCAATGCTAACCACTGTGCCATCGTGCTGCCCCGGACCACAATGTTAAGCTAATATTCCCAAGTGCAATTTCAAAGCCCAAGTCAGTAACAGAATTTTAGCTGAGAAGTTGGATTAGCATGCTCGTTCGTACCTCAAGCATTTGAGTTGCTTATTAGAAAATAAGCCCATAAGTCTGCGGCACGTGTGTCACGGATGCCAGGCTACGGGATGAGATTTTTCTTGTGGGAATGAAGAGTTCCACTTATTATGGGGAGGAGTGGGTGGTAAATGGGTAAAAGAAAGGAGGTGGGGGCACGCTGGAAATGATGAAGAGGTCACAGAGATAAGCACACAGTAATAATACTGCCACTCTGACCCAGAGGTTTATACTTCACGGTATTATCCATTTTTCAAGTAGCCTTTGATGTTTCACTGCTGGTTATGCAAATGAGAAAGTAAATACTTATTACAGTTTTGAACAGTGATGTGCATGGATACAGGTTAGAAAATTCAAGGTGAGCCAATCAGAATTGGGTCCATCAGAACTAGCCAGCAAAGCTTGTTTTCTGGTCTTTTAGGGATTGAAGAGATTAGGCTGCAACATTATGCTGTTGTAATCATATCAAAAATGAAAATTCCCAAAGAGAGAGGAGTAAGATTTGTCATCCACTGCTAAGGAATCTTTGGGGGAAGGAAGTACACAGGAGAGCCACTGACAGAAATATCATTATAGAAATGCTTCACTGGGAAGTCCTTTTGAGGGTGTTCCTTGAAATAGGTAGTAAGACAAAAAGGAACTTATTTGAGGGGCTTAAAACTCTGGTGGTCTAGTTCGGAAAATGATATTGAGGGAGGCTCATCTGGAAGAGGGAGAGTGCTGTTGCTAAATATGTTGGGAATTTCCAGGATCAGCCATGGGTCGATAATGTTTTCATCTGGAAAAAAGCATTGAGAACATGGTTAAGGAGGAAGTGGGTTGGGAGTTTGGGGAGCGGAGGGGGTGAGGTCGAGAGGGGGTCGAGGTGGGGGTGGGGGGGGGGGGGGGGAGTCCAGTTTATGAGATCATGTCACGAAGGCCATTGAAGAAATCTTCATCGAGGTGCCTGAAACAATCACAAGGCCTGACTAAAAGTGCTGCCGGGGGTTAGAGCTAGAGTTAGCCCGAGGTTACTTACAGGCCTTCTGTACAGGGTAAATACCTCAGTGACTTGCATTGGAGTAAGAACTGAAAAATGTTTATGGATAACATCAGAAATGGAGAATGCAGATTCGAGCTCTGGTTAATGCTTTGATAAGCTTCTGTTTGGAGTGACTCTCAGCCACTGAATCCAATGCTTCATGTTATAAGTGGAAGAAGTACAGATCTTGCCGTTCTTTCTCCAAATGAGGAATAAAATGTACGACATACTGAAGCTAATTCGGAATATCGTTCTAGTATGAAAGACATCTTCAACTTTTTTTTCCCCTAAAGAGTGTCTGTAAAATGAGCCAGAAAGAGCTATTGCTTTCATGTATTGTTGTCTTACACTATTGGGCTATTATTTTGTTTCCAAAAATATAAAAGGAATGTTTTAGATATCTTGCTGTTAAGGTCACATTTTGGGCTTGTTTAGTTTGTTAAGTGATGAAAAGAAGCCTGCCAACAACATAAACATTTTTCTGTATTTAGCTTTAAATACATTTTAAGTGCAAGGAAATGGGGCAACATTCCCAAATGGGAGCATAACTTCACAAGGCAGGATCAAGTATTCCTAAGATTTACACTGACATAAAGAAAAGTGAATTATGTTGTAAATGTTCCGTCTCCTAGGTCAGGGGAGAAGACTTGTATTTGAAACATTCAGAAAGATTTGAAATCCCAACAGTCGAAGTCAACAGGAAAATATGATGTTGTTTCTTTGAGAGGCAGCGTAACTTTTATGTTTTGCTTTCCCATGGGAAATGTTAAAATTTCAAAGGAATTTTAAACTCTAGTATGCATACATAAGAAGCAATTTATCCAGTATCGCCAAAATCTGGAAAGCAGAATGTGATTGTGAGACCGCAGGGTTATTCTCTGCAGAAAAATGAACTTGCAGCCAAGGAACTGTGAGTGGATTTTAAAGGGTACGTGGTGTCTTTTAGGAAAGGTAAGAGGCAGCACAGATATCGCAGCATTTGAGAATGGCCTCTGCTGGTTACAACAACAACTTGGACTTACAGAGGGCGCAATCTTCCAGCCCTTCACGCTGGTGGGATCTTCCAGCCCCGGAGAAGGCAACCCCCTCACCCCCGCCCCCCCCCCCCCCTCCTCCCCCCCACCACCCACCTCCACCGTTGTGGGTTCCCCAACGGTGGGACAGGCATAGACATCGGTGGGACTGGAAGATCCTGCTGGCGGCCAATGTCAAGCAGCCTTCGCTGCCAGGAAACACACCGAGGAAGGACTGGAAAATCGAGCCAAAGTGGATTTAAAAAAAATAAATTTAGAGTACCCAATTATCTTTTTCCAACTAAGGGGCAATTTAGCGTGGCCAATTCGCCTGCCCTGCACATCTCTTTGGGTTGTGGGGGTGAGATCCACGCCGACATGGGGAGAATGTGCAAACTCCACACGGACAGTGACCCGGGGAAGGGATCGAACCCAGGTCCTCGGCGCCGTGAGGCAGCAGTGCTAACCACTGCGCCACCATACTGCCCCAACCCAGAGTGGATTTAACACTATAAAACACCCCAAAATGTTTCACAAGCGTGTTATAAAGCAAACTTAGTCACTTAGCCACATGAAGTAATACCAGCAGGGTAGGGAACCCAAACCTTGGTGAAAAAGGTACGTTTTGGGGGATGTCTTAAAGGAAGGGAGGGAGTGAGGTGGATACGTTCATCAAGAGAATTTCCAGAGCTTACAGCCTGGGCAGATGAAGCACAGCCACTGATAGTGGAGCAATTAAAACTGAGAATGCTCAAGAGGCCAAAGTTAGATGAATACAGTTATCATGGGCAATTGTGGCACTGGAGGAGATTATGACGATGGGGTCCGGATGAGGAAGGGAGGGGTGGGGTGATGATGGTGTGGCCACTGAGGGATTTTAAAAACAAGGATGAGAATTTTTAAATCAAAGCATTGATTGAACAGGAACAAATGTGGGTCAGGGAGCATAGGGGTGATGGGTGAACAGGGCTTTGTGCGACCAAGGGCACGGACAACAGGGCTTTGGAATACCTGGATCTGGATTCTCCGCACCACCGCGCCACATGTCTATTTCACCCTGCCGGCGGGATGCTCTGTTATGCCGTGCGGTCTATGGGGTTCCAAATCAGCATCAGAGCTGTGTGTACTGTTTTCTGCTCAAAGGTCAAACTAAGGCTTTCACACTTGCCTTCTAGTGATTTTATGCCACCATCTCTTAAAGGTATGTTATAACATCCCCCTTTTTTCAAGGATATGTTTCTCTCTTCCAAATAAGTATTGCCATGTACAGTATATTTCCTCTCTCTGTTAAACCTACCAAAATGCATTACCTCACATTTGTCTGGATTAAACTCCATTTTTCATTTTTCTGCGCACGCTCCAACCTATATCTGTCCTACTGTCTCCTCTGACAATCCTCAACATTATCTGTCTCTCCACCAACCTTGGTGTCATCCGTGAATGCAGTAAATTATCCCTATTCCTAAACTCAAATGGGATGTGCTTTGCTGTGTTAGGGGTTGAGGCACCTTATTCGGGCATGCAGAGGAACCTTTACTGTAGTTGATTCGGAAGTACTTTATTCTGCAATCTCAGCAGTGATCAAGCCTTCGAAGGTGCGCACTGTCAGGTGTGTGAACAACGGGAAAGTTCAGCTTTTCTAAACAAAAAAGTGAACATTTGTTTAGCTGTTATTTATTTTATAAATTTAGAGTATGAAGGCCAACATACTTGGGATGTGGACATCGCTGGCTAGGTCAGCATTTGTTGCCCATCCCTATTTGCCTTTGAAGTAACTGACTTGCTAGGTTATTTCAGAGGGGGACAGTTAAGAGTCATCCATATCGTCACATGTCAGCCAGACCAGGTAAGGATAGCAGATTTCTTTCCCTGAAAGACATTAATGAACCAGATGGGCTTTTACGACAATCGGTACTTGTTTCATGGTTATCATTATACTTTTAATTCCAGATTTTTATTGAATTCAAATTTCATCATCTGCCATAGTGGGATTCGAACCCGCGAACGCCAGAGCATTATTCTGGGTCTCTGGATGACTCGTCTAGTGAAACTATCACTGTGCCATTGCCTTCCCATTTACCTTCTTTACTGCCTGCTGTACCTGTACGCTTACTTTTAGTGACTGATGCACGAGGACACCAAGGTGTCGCTGAGTATCCATCTCAAATAATCTGCCTTCCTATTTTTGCCACCAAATTGGATAACCTCACATTTATCCACATTTACTGCATCTGCCATGCATATGCCCATTCACTCAGCCTGCCCAAATCACACTGAAGCATCTCTGTATCCTCCTCACATCTCACTCTCCCACCCAACTTGGATGAGACTAGCCAAGGATGAGCAGAAACCTCATATGGAATCAATGGTTCTAGGTGCTGACTGGGCATATACTCTTGACAGGCCTCAAACCTCTTGCCTATGACTTCACTGTCATTGTACATATCTGGCCAATCTGTTTC
Organism: Scyliorhinus canicula; assembly: GCF_902713615.1. Taxonomy (NCBI): domain Eukaryota; kingdom Metazoa; phylum Chordata; class Chondrichthyes; order Carcharhiniformes; family Scyliorhinidae; genus Scyliorhinus; species Scyliorhinus canicula. The sequence continues at coordinate 255,041,850 of NC_052147.1, read as the reverse complement.
TATTGCAAGTCTTCTCATCGAACCTACTCCAATATGTGAGTGATGAAGTTGTTGAAGAATAACAGGTAAGAAATCCTCTGGTATGATGAGCTGCCTGCCTTGAGAAATGACTCTCAGGGAGCTGCCGAGTTGATCCAGATAATGCCAAAATGGTTTCACATGTCAGATCATCCTTCAATGATGGTTTGCAACAGGTTCTGTCATGCAGAATTTTTGCCATTTCTTCTTGTAGCTGCTGGCTTGAAATGAAATGTACCAGATCAATTTGGGCAACATCTTCAATGTCAATGAAGTCAACTTGCAGACATAAGAAATATCTTCTGGTTTTAGCCGGGTTAGGCAATCTGCTGAGTGTAAGTGATGTAATCATCAGGTTGCCTGGATTATTTCTATATATTTGATATACAAATGTCACAGTTGTAACCCTGAATCTTTATCAAGAGATTTAGCAATTTGGCAATGCACTAGTTTTTGCCAAATCATCTTCACTAACCTGTGCTTGATCTTTACCACAAATCTTCTGTCAAATAGATAGAAAGGCATGGGCCGGGATTCTCCACTATCCGGTGGGACAGGCCGTGCCGGCGCCGAGGAGTGACGTGAACCACTCCGCACGTTCAGGGGCTTGGCCGGTGCCAGGGGGGTAGGCACTGCGCCAACCGGTGCTGAAGGGCCTCCGCCGGCCGGCACGACTTGGCACATGCGCGGGAGCGCCAGCGTGTACTGGCGTCATCCCAGCGCATGCGCGGGGGGGGGGGGGGTTCCTGTCCGCGCCGGCCATGGTGGACCGTTGCAGCGGCCGGCACAGAGGGAAAGAGTGCCCCCACGGCACAGGCCCGCCCGTGGATCAGTGGGCCCCGATCGCGTGCCAGGCCACCTTGGGGCCCCCACTCCCAGGGCCAGATTCACCTGCGTCAAGGACTCCACAGGCTGCCCACAGAGCCAGGTCCCGCCGGCACGGAACTGGTCTAATCTACGCCGGCGGGACAGGCCGAAAATGGGCGGCCGTTCAGCCCATCGCGGGGTGGAGAATTGCCAGGGGGGACCACTGCCAACGGCCCCCGACCGGCGCAACGCGATTCCCGCCCCCGCCGAAAAACCGCACCGGAGAATCCAGCAGCCGGCGTCGGGGCGGGATTCACACCATCCCCCGGTGATTCTGTAGCCCGGCGGGGCGTCGGAGAATCCCACCCAATTCCAACAGGTAAAGCCAACATTTCCTGCTTGATGCTTTAGCAATTGGATTGAATTAAAGATAGAGATTTTGAAGCAAATGCAATCAGTATGCCTTTTTTTCAATATGCATGCTCCCAGACCTTTTTGTGAGGCATCTATTAGTGGGAAAGTTGTTTCCCTAGTATCATGAAATTGTGATGTTGATGATTCTTATAATGACTGTTACAGTGCTTTGAAGAGGTACTAATGGACTTTGTGCCATTGGAAATGTATATCCTTTCTCAACAATTCCGTTAGTGATGAAGATTTTGGACTGAAATAGGGAATGTATGAAGAGAAGAAATTAAAGAGACCTAGACATCTTTCAAAACTGTCCTTGTCCTGGGGAGTTGCCATTCCTTTGTTATCCTCTTGGATCTGACCATATGACTGATGTGTTAGGCAGGTTGGTTCGATGTGGACTGCACTCGATGCAGGGAAGTTAGAAACAGACGTCTAACACTGGAGAAGATCCAACACTGTTTTATTCAACTATAGAACTGCTATACATATTCAGCTGTGGGTCGACACTATACTGATCTGACTGGTGACCTTGTAGTAGCCTGACCAGACTTACTCGCTACCGCATGGTGTTTGCACTTGCTAGCTCGTGGACTCTGACTGTCTCAGTAGCTGGGTCCCGAGAGAGCGAGAAACCTAGTGCCTTCTGGCTTTATAGTGGTGGTGTCCTGTCTGGTGATTGGCTGTACTGTGTTGTATGCTTACTGGTCAGCCTATGTGTCAATCACTGCCTCTCTGCATCTCATTATATACATGAGTGGATATTATGACAACGACAGCACTGGAATAAAGTGAATGGGAGAAATTAATCTGCTGCATGTTGATGAGGTATTTCAGTCTGTTGAACACCAACTTCATTATGTGCCGCTTGTATTAATAAGTGCAGATTGTGCTCATGTTCTTGCTAAGCTCTGTCCACAACAGCGATGTCGTCAGCAATACCGATGCATCCTGGCACAGCGCATGTAATATGTTCCCATATGCTTGAAAGAGAACCTGCCTTACACACGGCTCAAATGAATCAGTTGAAAACAATATCATCCGAATAGAATGGAATGGAATGGAATCTGCATGATACATAATAAGCTCTTGCAACTTCTCCTGAGATGTAATGACCAGTAACCACGTTTGCGATCAAGCTTGGAAAATAATTTTGCACCTGTAAACCTCGAACTTGTGCAGGAGAACAGTCTGGAACAATACATTTCCAGTCCTACCAGGGAGCAAGCTGTGCTGGATCTGGTCCTAGGAAATGAGGCAGGGCAGTTAGAGAACATCAGAGTAGGAGAGCTGTTGGGAAGTAGCAATCATAATATAATACAATTCAATATTTTTTTTAAATGTTTTTATTGGGTTTTTGAACAAAGTATATTTACCATGATGTACACAGGATAAGAAACATATATATATATACATATATAGAAGAGAAGCGCACACCCAAACATACCAAAGAAAAGAAAATAATAAATAATTTTTAAAATGCAATAACAAATAAAATAGAATAACTCGTAGGGTATTGTGCACCAGCTCAACAGCAGCAACTCTGTACACTTGGCAGAATTATTTACAATGCATAAGTAGGCAACTGTTTGTGGAGGGGAGGGAGGGGGGGTTGGAGACTGGGGAAGTAAATATACATTCGGGTGCCGGAGAAACAATTACAGTGGGCAATACTCGATGTTGGTGTTGTCGCTTGCTTTTCCCGGACGGATCGCGCTGCCGTCTCGCATTCACCTCCACTTCTGCCGTTCCTCCCACCTTTCGTCTTTATTCTCCTCGTACCCTGCACCTGGAGATGCCATGTTCGTTATTGCATCCCGTGCCTTCCTTCCGGCTCTCATTTCCCTGCCTCTTTTGGGCATGGCTCCACCCTCACCCCCACCACTTTGGACATTGCCTCGAAGAAGGCTGTCCAATACCCAGCAAGCCTGGGGCAAGACCAGAACATGTGGGCGTGGTTGGCCGGGCCTCCTTGGCACCGTTCACATCTATCCTCCACTTCCGGGAAGAACCTAATCATACGGGTTCTTGTTAAGTGGGCCCCATGTACCACTTTTAGCTGCGTCAGGCTGAGCCTTGCACACATGGAGGTGGAGTTGACCCTATGCAGTGCTTCGCTCCAGAGTCCCCACCCTATCTCAATCCCCAGGTCCTCCTCCCATTTCTTTCTTGTTGCGTCCAGTACGGTTTCGGCCCTTTCTATCAGTCGGTCATACATGTCACTACAGTTTCCTTTATTTAGTATGCTTGCGTCTAGTAGCTCTTCAAGTAATGTCTATCGTGGATGTTGTGGGTACGTCCTTGTCTCCTTTCGTAGGAAGATTTTGAGCTGTAGATACCTTAGCTCGTTCCCGTGGCGAGCTGGAATTTCTCTGTCAGTTCGTCCAGTGTTGCGATCCTGCCGTCCGTGTATAGGTCCCTGACTGTCAGTGTCCCTCCGTCCTGCAGCCACCTTTTGAAGGTGGCGTCACTCAGTGCTGGTGTGAACCTGTGGTTGTAGCAGATGGGAGCTTTGTTCGACATTTTGGTCAGGCCAAATTGCTGCCGCAGTTGGTTCCAGGATTGGAGGGTGGCTATTATCACCGGGCTGCTGGAGTGTTTTTTGGGTGGGGATGGGAGTGCTGCCGTGGCGAGGGCCCGGAGGAAGGTCCCCATGCAGGAGGCCTCTTCCGCACGCTCCCACTTGGCTTCTGGCTCCTTGATCCATCCCCTTATTCCCTTGGCCGTCGCCGCTCAGCGGTAGAATTGTAGGTTCGGGAGGGCTAGCCCCCCCCTGGATTTTGTTTTTTGTAGGACCTTCTTTGGGATCCCAGCAATTTTCTCCCCTCCCCAATAAGAACGCCATGATTAGTTTGTCCAGCGCTTTGAGAAAGGCCTTGGGGATGTAGATTGGGATGGATCTAAGTAGGAAGAATGAAAATGAAATGAAATGAAAATTGCTTATTGTCACGAGTAGGCTTCAATTAAGTTACTGTGAAAAGCCCCTAGTCGCCACATTCCGGCGCCTGTCCGGGGAGGCTGGTACGGGAATCGAACCGTGCTGCTGGCCTGCTTTATAAGCCAGCGATTTAGCCTTGTGAGCTAAACCAGCCCCTGGGTACCTGGGTACCTGGGCAGTGCATTTATTTTGATGGTTTGGACTCTCCCCGCGAGGGAGAGTGGGAGTGTGTTCCATCTTTGCAGGTCCTTTTTTACTTCCTTTGTCAGACTGGTGAGGTTCCATTTGTGGATCCCTTTCCAGTCATGGCCTATTTGGATACACAGGTAGCGGAATTTATGTCGGGCTTGTTTGAACGGCAGCCCTTTTAGTGCTGCCCCCCCCACCTTGCGGGTGTACTGGGAAGATCTCACTTTTGCTCATGTTGAGTTTGTAGCCCGAGAAGGCGCCAAACTCTTGCAGGAGCGCGATGATTCCATCCATGCTGCTCTATGGGCCCAAAACGTAGAGGAGCAGGTCATCTGCATAGAGTGAGACTCTGTGCTCTCTGCCTCCCCTTCGATCCCCCTCCAGCTTTTTGCTGCTCTGAGCGCGATTGCTAATGGCTCGATCGCTAGAGCGAACAGCAGCGGGGACAGTGGGCATCCTTGTCTGGTGCCCCTGTGCAGCTGGAAGTATCGGGAGTTGGTATTGTTGGTCCGTACGCTTGCCATGGGAGCGTTGTATGGGAGCTTTACCCAGGAGGTGAACCCTGTTCCAAGCCCGAACTGCTCCAGTACCTCTATGAGGTATTTTCAATCGACTCTGTCGAAGGCCTTTTCTGCATCTAGGAAGATGATCATCTCTGGTGTTCTCTCCCCGGAGGGGGTCATTATCACGTTCAGCAGGCGCCTGATGTTCGAGGTAAGCTGTCTACCTTTGACAAAGCCCGTCCGGTCCTCTGCGACCACCTCAGGTGCACAGTCTTCTAGCCTTTTGGCTAGGATTTTGGCCAGTATTTTTGCATCTGCGTTCAGCAGTGAGATGGGTCTGTATGACCCACATTCCGTTGGATCTTGTCTTTCTTAGGTATCAGTGAGATTGAGGCCTGTGCTAGCGGGGTGGCAGTGTGCCCATAGCTAGCGAGCCTGTGAACATCTCCCGCAGGTGCGGGGCCAGTGCTGTCGCAAATATTTTGTAGAGGTGCGCCGGGAACCTGTCTGGTCCCAGCGCCTACCCCGCCTTCATGGAGCTAATGCTGTCCATGATCTCTCCCAGTGCTAATGGGGCTTCCAAGCCCCGTTTTCTGTCCTCCCCCACGACTGGTATGTCCAGTCCATCAAGGAACCGTTTCATCTCAGACTCCCCCATTGGGGGCTCTGAGGTGTACAGCCCTTAGTAGAAGGCCTTGAAGGTTTTGTTGATCTTTTCTGGTTCTGTTTCTAACGTGCCTCTGGTATCCCTGATTTGTGCAATTTCTCTGGTGGCTGCCTGCTTTCTCAACTGGTGTGCCAACACGCGGCTGGCTTTGTCTCCGTGTTCGTATAAGGGTTCCTGGCGGAGTTGGTTCACTGCTTTCCTGATGGAGAGCAGATCAATGTTCCTTTGTAGCTCTTTCCTCTCCGCCAGGAGCTCTACGGTCGGGGCCTCGGAGTATTTACGGTCCTCCCTATCTCTTTGCACTTTGAAAGAGATGATTTCCCCTCTTAGTACGCCTTTCATCGCTTCCCAGAACGTGAAGGATGAGACCTCCCCGTTCTGCTTGGTCTCTGTGTACTCTTCCATGGTCAGCGATATCCTTTCGTTGAAGACCTTGTCAGCTAGTAGAGCAACGTCCAACCTCCATGTGGGGCGTTGGGCCGTGCCCGTCTCCAGCCTCACATCCATGTACTGTGGAGGGTGGTCTGATATCACAATTGCAGAGTATTCCAATTTGTCTATCCCCGGAAGCACCGTTTTCCAGTACACAACGAATACAATTCAATATTAAGCTGAAAAAGGATAAAAATCAGTCATGGATGACTCAGGATATTGATGATACAATAAGGAAGAAAAAAGAGGCACATGATGCATGCCGGAATAATAATAGCAATGGAAATCAGGAAGTGCAACTTAAATACAGGAGAGAGGCTAAGGCTGGGATAAGGAAGGCTAAGAGGAAGCATGAAGAAAGGATTGCAGGCTGTGCTAAAACAAATAGCAAAATGTTCTTCAAGCATATTAATGGTGAAAGATTCATGAAGGATAGAGTGGGGCCCAGAAGGGACATAAGAACATAAGAACTAGGAGCAGGAGTAGGCCATCTGGCCCCTCGAGCTTGCTCCGCCATTCAATGAGATCATGGCTGATGTTTTGTGGACTCAGCTCCACTTTCCGGCCCAAACACCATAACCCTTAATCCCTTTATTCTTCAAAAAACTACCTATCTTTACCTTAAAAACATGTAATGAAGGAGCCTCAACTGCTTCACTGGGCAAGGAATTCCATAGATTCACAACCCTTTGGGTGAAGAAGTTCCTCCTAAACTCAGTCCTAAATCTACTTCCCCTTATTTTGAGGCTATGTCCCCTAGTTCTGCTTTCACCCGCCAGTGGAAACAACCTGCCCACATCTATCCTATCTATTCCCTTCATAATTTTAAATGTTTCTATAAGATCCCCCCTCATCCTTCTAAATTCCAACGAGTAAAGTCCCAGTCTACTCAACCTCTCCTCATAATCCAACCCCTTCAGCTCTGGGATTAACCTAGTGAATCTCCTCTGCACACCCTCCAGTGCCAGTACGTCCTTTCTCAAGTAAGGAGACCAAAACTGAACACAATACTCCAGGTGTGGCCTCACTAACACCTTATACAATTGCAACATAACCTCCCTAGTCTTAAACTCCATCCCTCTAGCAATGAAGGACACAATTCCATTTGCCTTCTTAATCACCTGTTGCACGTGTAAACCAACCTTCTGTGACTCATGCACTAGCACACCCAGGTCTCTCTGCACAGCGGCATGCTTTAATATTTTATTGTTTAAATAATAATCCCGTTTGCTGTTATTCCTACCAAAATGGATAACCTCACATTTGTCAACATTGTATTCCATCTGCCAAACCCTAGCCCGTTCACTTAACCTATCCAAATCCCTCTGCAGACTTCCAGTATCCTCTGCACTTTTCGCTTTACCACTCATCTTAGTTTCATCTGCAAACGTGGACACATTGCCCTTGGTCCCCAACTCCAAATCATCTATGTAAATTGTGAACAATTGTGGGCCCAACACGGATCCCTGAGGGACACCACTAGCTACGGATTGCCAACCAGAGAAACACCCATTAATCCCCACTGGGACAAGCAGGGTAAACTGCTCACTGAAGCGGAGAGTATGGCAGACATACTAAATGAGTACTTTACTTCTGTTTTACCAAATTAGAAGATGGTGACAATGCTCCAGTTGAAAATGTGGGTGCAGGGCAGCACGGTCGTGCAAACGATTCGCATGATTGCCTCACGGCGCCGAAGTCCCAGGTTCGATCCTGGCTCTGGGTCACTGTCCGTGCGGACTTTGCACATTCTTCCCGTGTTTCCGCGGGTTTCTCCCCCACAACCCAATGATGTGCAGGATAGGTGGATTGACCATGCTAAATTGCCCCTTAATTGGAAAAAATGAATTGGATATTCTAAATTTATAACAAAAAAGAAAATGTGAGTGTTGAGCAACTGAGCAGTATAGTGATAGATAAAGAAAAGGTGCAAAAAGGCTGGCAGCACTCCAGGTAGAGAAGTCACCTGTCCAGATGCGATGCGCCCTCGATTGCTGAGAGAGTTAAGGGAGCATATTGTGGAGCCGTTGACAGAAATTTTGCAGGCCTCTCTGAACATAGGATTAGTCCCGGTGGACTGGAGGATTGCAAATGTCATGCCGTTGTTTAAGAAAGGGGCAAAGGATAACCCAGGAAACTACAGACCCGGAAGCTTGACATCAGTGGTGGGAAAACTGCTGGAGGCCGTGGCATGGGATGAGATAAATATACACTTAGAGAAAAATAAGTTAATACTAGACAATCAAATCACTTTGTCAAGGCCACGTCATATCTGACAAATTCAATTGAATTCTTTGTCAGGCAATGGATGAAGGTAGTGCGGTGGATGTTCTATATTTGACTTTCAGAAAGCATTTGATACAGTGCCACATGGCAGGTTGGTTAGCAAATGAAACATGCTTGGGATTGATGGGTCCTTGGCAACATGGATTAAAAGTTGGCCGAGAGATAGGAAACAGAGGGGAGGGATAGGTGGACATTTTGCAGACTTGGGATGAGTTGAATGTGGTGTTCCTTAGGGTTCAGTGTTGGGAACCTCAACACCATCCAGAACATAAGAACATAAGAGCATAAGAACATAAGAACTAGGAGCAGGAGTAGGCCATCTGGCCCCTCGAGACTGCTCCACCATTCAATGAGATCATGGCTGATCTTTTGTGGACTCAGCTCCACTTTCCGGCCCGAACACCATAACCCTTAATCCCTTTATTCTTCAAAAAACTATCTATCTTTACCTTAAAAACATTTAATGAAGGAGCCTCAACTGCTTCACTGGGCAAGGAATTCCATAGATTCACAACCTTTGGGTGATGAAGTTCCTCCTAAACTCAGTCCTAAATCTACTTCCCCCTATTTTGAGGCTATGCCCCCTAGTTCTGCTAGAACAAAGCATCTCGCTTGATTGCTACCCCTTCCACAAACATTCAGACCTTCCACCAGTGACGATGGATCAGTGAATGGCTCCATATAGCTACATCAGCTGTTGCTCTAGTACAGTGCCACTGAAAATGGCCCTTTCTGTAACATGTTTTGCAGGACTAATGGGAAGCAGGACATTTCTTTGGTGCAGGAGTCAACACCTTCCACTTGTTTTGCTAGCTTTTTGTGTTCTAATAAATGTGTCAACAATCAGGTTTATAGTGATGATCTGTAAGCTTTGTAAGCCTACAAGGATCACTTTGTACTTACATTGACCCAATGAAGTCCGTATCATTCCGGGATCGTTTTGCTCTTCTGATGTTAATCCTGATTTATTCAAGGCAATGTAGACCTCTGTGCTCAATTGCTAGTTGAATTTTTATTGCTCAGACACGGTGAGTCAAGAGATCATGGGCGTGATTCAGCGACCCCATTGTGCCCAGTGTGGATTCGGGTGCAACGGGGGAATTGCACGGCAAACCCAAATTGGGCTCTGCACCGAGCCGATCGCGAGGCACCTGACTCGCCCATCTCTGCACAATCTGGATGAGATGCAAATCTGAATATCTAAATGAGCCTGATGGCTCATTTCAATACCCGGAACGCCATATTCACCCGGCACACGTGACTCACTGGCCGTGCATGGGAGGTCTCACCAGGGTACCGTTTAATACTGGTCCACACAAAAGTCTGTTGGGAGGGGTTGTTTCCAAAGTCATTACTGACTTTTGGGTGGCAAAGACAGGGCAGGGTGACACCCTGGCAATCCCCTGGAACCTGGGCACTGCCAGACTGGCACACTAGCGGTGCCACCCTGGAGGTGTCACACTGTCACTGCCAGCACACCCTGGTGGCACTGCTTGGGTGCCGGGGGCATGGCCAGGGATACTGTCAGGGCGCCAAGTTGCCAAGTTGGCACAGCAGCGGTTGGGCCTGGGATGGCCTTGCCAGGTGTATGGGGAGATAAGAAGAAGTCCTGAGGGCCTCGCCAAAGTTTGGGAGTGGGGGGGAAGTCAAAAAAGAAGGGGGAGGGCCTGGATGGTGGGAGGGGTGGGGGGGGGGGGGTGATTGGGGCTGGGGGACAAAAGGGCACCCCAATCTGCGGGGAGACTTTCCGAGCTTCAGCTTGCCAGCAGGAAATCCCTCTAAGTGTGGTCTCAGTGGGGGGAAACATCTTGGAATTTAATAACAGTCGGAATATTTTCAGTGAAGCAAACCATCTTCTTAAATCACCATCTGCTGTCTCCTACACCCTCACAACCAGTAGCAAGTGTGAGCACCTCATAATCTTTGTTGAGGTGCTCATCAGATTGAGACCATCTGATCACCTGCATCTTCACTTCCTCCATTTCCCTAACCTATGAGGCCAAACCTCCTCAAAGGCGCAGCCTGACCTAGCCCTGAACTCTCAGACTTCACTGGTGGCACTGTGTGGCATCAGGATAGTGCTGAATAAAGGGGTGACACTTAATTGGGGTCTCCTTGCCAGTTGAAGAGTCGTCCAGAGCCTTGCGAAATCTCTTTTAGGGAAGACGCACTTCAGTAAATTCCATTCAGGAAATGGGGGAGAGGGTTGACACATGGAATTGTGATATAGTAGGCATCACAAACATGTGGTGGAGGGAGGGGCAGGATTGGCAGCTCAACATCCCGGGATATAGAATCTTCAGGTGAGACAAAGGAAGGGGCAAAAGAGGAGGAGGCATTGTGTTGTTAGTTAAGGAGTCAGTTACTGCAGGAAGGAGAATGCTACCTTGGAGTGGACAACAAATGAAAGTTTCTGGTAGAGCTTAGGAACAAAAAAGGGACAGCCACATTGCGAGATACTCATTGTAGACCCCAGATAGTCAGCTGTAAATTGAGGAGCGAATATGTGCGCAATTCGCAGGGGTGTGTCAAAATAATAATAGGGTAATTATATCAGGTGATTTCAATTTTCCCAACATTAATTGGGATAGTCACTGTGCTAATGGCTTAGATGGAGTGGAGTTCTTAAAATGTATACAGGAGAACTTTTTAGTTCAAAATGTAGAGGATCCAACAATGATCAGTGCAGTGCTGGCCTAATTCTTTTTTTAAATAAATTTAGCGTGCCCAATTATTTTTTTCCAATTAAGGGGCAATTTAGAATGGCCAGTCCACCTAGCCTGCACATCTTTGGGTTGTGGGGGTGAGACCCATGCAGACACAGGGAGAACCTGCAGACTCCACACGGACAGTGACCCAGAGCCGGGATCAATCCGTGCAGGTCAGGTATTTTTCATGAATTGGTGCAGACTCAATGGGCTGAAGGGCTAGAATACAAGACCAGGGATGTACTTCTGAGGCTGTATAAGGCTCTGGTCAGACCCCATTTGGAGTATTATGAGCAGTTTTGGTTCACCGTATGTAAAGACAGATGGCCTTGGAAAGGATCCAGAGGAGGTTCACAAGAATGATCCCAGGAATGAAGACCTTGGCGTATGAGGGACAGTTGAGGACTCTGGGTCTGCACTTGTTGGAGTTTAGAAGGATGAGGTGGGATCTTATTGAAACTTACAGGATACTGCGAGGCTTGGATAGAGTGGACGTGGAGAGGATGTTTCCACTTGTAGGAAAAACTAGAACCAAAGGATACCATCTCAGACTAAAGGGACGATCCTTTAAAACAGAGATGAGGAGGAATTTCATCAGCCAGAGGGTTGTGAATCTGTGGAACTCTTTGCCACAGAAGGCTGTGGAGCCCAAATCACTGAGTGTCTTCAAGACAGAGATAGATAGGTTCTTGCTTAATAAGGGGATCAGGGGTTCTGGGGAGAAGGCAGGAGAATGGGGATGAGAAAATATCGGACATGATTGAATGGTGGAGCAGACTCGATGGGCCGAGTGGCCTAATCCTGCTCCTATGTTTTACGGTCTTATGCTCTTATAGCCTAAGGGCCTCTTCTGCACTCTGTTATTCTTTATTCTGGAATTTCCTGGGATTAAGGACTCTGGGATCAGAAGTTGTGCACACCGAAAGGTGTTGGTCAATCAGTGGCAAGCAGCTTTATTGGACAGCAACACCACTGGGAAGATGGTGGCTCCTGGCAGTATGACATTCACCCGAGTCCTGGTATCATTACCTGATCCCAGACTCAGGTGCGTAATGATGGGAAGGGTTTTGTGGGGACAGCAGTTGGTAGTAAGGGCAGGGTAGTAATTCTCAGTGGCTTCCCCTTCCCAAACGTTTCTTTGCAAGAGTAACATTGCACCCACCCCACCCCACCGATAGCCTGCAAGAAACCTTGTACAGTTTTCTTGTCATGCCTGCTGAATGGTGATAAGCTCTGCTCAACTGATAGTAATAATAATAGCTTATTGTCACAAGTAGACTTCAATGAAGTTACTGTGAAAAGCCCCCAGTCGCCACATTCCGGCACCTGTTTGGGGAGGCTGGCACGGGAATTGAACCCGCGCTGCTGGCATTACAAGCCAGCTGTTTAGCCCACTGTGCTAAACAGCCCCTATACTGGGTTAATGCCATTAATTGCCCACTTAAGGCCTGAATTGTTGGGATGGGTAAACCGTCCAGTGATCTTTTGATCATGGACCCAATTGGGGAAGGTGGGAATTTGACGGGATCCATATCCACTATTCTCCTGTCTGATTAAAAGCCCCCTGCCACAATTCTGGTGTGGCATGATAACACAGTGATTAGCACTGTTGCTTCACAGCATTAGGGTGCCAGGTTCGATTCCCAGCTTGTGTCACTGTCTGTGAGGAGTTTGCATGTTTTCCCTATATCTGCATGGGTTTCCTCCAGATGCTTTGGTTTCCTCCCACAAGTCCTGAAAGAAGTGTTATTAGGTAATTTGGAAATTCTGAATTCTTCTTCCATGTACGCAAACAGGCGCCAGAATGTGGCGACTAGTGGCTTTTCATAGTAACTTGATTGCAGTGTTAGTGTAAGCCTACTTGTGACAATGAAGATTATTATTATTATACTCACCACGCGAGCCCAAACATCCATTGCTCTGTTGAAACAGCTGTGCTCCTGGGAAAATATTGCTTGATTGACAGCTATGGCTCTCTAATCTATTCCATCAATTTTAGAACATTCAGTTATTCAAGAAAAAGCGTTTTTAAGTGCTCGTGACATTCTAAAGTATCTGGATGATTGACATTTTTATTGGGCTGTAATAAAAACATTTCTTTGATTTTAAATTTTTTTAAAGCTTTTTTAAAGCACATCCTATTATCACTACAGGGTCAATTGGTTCTAAACAGACTGTACATTGTGTCAGTGGGCATGGAAGTGCCAAAGCTTGGCATGGAAGGTATGAAATGCCATAGAGGGCTGCATGGATAGCATGAAATAGCATGGGGAGTGTGTGAGGGATGAAGGTGAGAAGGCCTGACTGTTTTTATTATATCTGGGCCAAAGTCCCAGAATACTGAGGCGAACCTGTTATACAGCCTATATCAGCACCCAGCAGCCCAGTGGCCAGCTGTAAACTCTTTCTGGGGATCCGCACCTGCAACCCTGGATCTTTGCGGGCACTTTCTCCTGTGGTGGGTGTGCCAAACCTGATCATTTCCCAACTCCCGCTATCTGCCTCGAAGATGAAAATCCAGCCAGTAATGTAGAGAATGGAGTCAGCCATAGAATAGGGCAACATTATTCAGTTTTATTAATATAGTAGTTTTAACATAATTTTAAGAATAGGGAACTGCTGTTTCTTTCGTGCAGCCTATTGTGCTTTGCTTGTTCATAGAATTCACAGTGCAGAAAGAGGCCATTCAGCCCATTGAGACTGCATCGGCCCTTGGAAAGAGCACCCTACTTAAGCCCACACCTCCACCCTATCCCCGTAACCCAGTAACCCCACCTAACCTTGAGTAAGTATAGACTGCATCAAAGGCCAGTGTTGATTAGGATAGGTAAAATTGGACTTTATTGAGTATTCCCTCTCGCTGACCAGCCTTTCCAGCTATCCGCAACACCTGTTTATGTGACTGAAGCTCCAAAGTTAATACCAAGTCAAGGGTCAGATGTTTGTAATAGAAGTTGAGCTTGATGTCCTTTTAGTATAGATGTTAGTGAATAAGATTACCGTTAATCTTTCTCTACATTTATTGATTTTGTCCTCTCGGTATTGAAGATAACAAAATGTTTGATATATGTTTTTGTAAGTGCGCTGTAGATGTTGATACTGCCTTTTGGTTTGGTGAAATGTTGCAGTAATTGAATTTCTGAATTAAATATTTATTAACTTTTTGTCTGTATTTATATTGGCATTTTTTCACATTGGTTTCTAAGATTTGTTTTCATATTTTGTTAATCTTCGGACTTTTATTTTATGCCATTATTGTCTTTGTTTGGATTTGTCTGTGTTTATTCCTTCATGCAATGTTTTCATTGTCTATGTAGTCAGTACATTTTTGTACATTTCTGATACATATCTGTTTAGATTCCCCACTTATAGTTTCCAACTTCTCCAAAATTTAGTTCCTTTATTTGTCTTCTGTCTCTTGGGTTAGTAGTTATAGAGGTCTTACGTTGCTTGTCTTTCATGCTACTATCTGTCCCCTCATTTCATTTATGCTGCTCATTTACTTCCAGTATTTCAAAGTTTAACAAAACTGTGAGCTGCACTGGTTTACTTTTATGGGTTGGTGGCTGTGTGGCTCAGTTATGTCCTGTGCAGTGCATCCATAATGTCATCAAACAGTTTTGTCAGCTGTATTTTCTTTGGTACCTTTTCCCAATTGGTTAAGTTCTTTCTGTTTGCGCTGAACGTAACTTCACCCTCCCCCACAACCCCCCCCCCCCCCCCCCCCCCAACCCCGCCACCCACCCAAAGTCCCTACCACTCGACTGTTGCTGATTGATGAATGTACCAGAATATTTTTAGGTGTCTGTTGATACTGGCAAACACATTTCTGAATATTATGGGGCTCAACCTTGGAGCCAGATTGCCTTCTCATTTTTGTGAAACATCTTCCTTGCATGTTGTTCAACCATATGTGTGTGTGTGCTGGGGGGGGGGGGGGGGGGGGGGGGTAAGGAGAGGTTTCATTCAACATTGATCTTCATTCCTTTATGACTGTCTATGTGGTCTTCCAGTATAATTATGTCACCTTTGCCTTTGTTTTGCTTTGCAACGCCTGCCAAGAAATTCTGGAATCTTTCTTTCTTTAATTCCTTTGTACCTCTTCTGTGTATTTTCTTTCATGTTCACAGGCATGGGAAACTTGGTGGTCTCAGCTGGTGTGATGCGTCTGCCGTTGTTTTTCTTGTGTTTTGAAGTGAACTCAGTGCCTCCGTTTTGTCTCAGTTCAGTTAGTGATCAAGGAACACGCTCTGTCAAAGTTTCTCATTTTCTAATCATTAAGGAAATTCCTTCCACTTTCTAACACTTGTCGTGACTGGAACATTACCTCCTCCATTATCAGGTTGAATCATTCAACTTGATACCGGCATTAATACATTTGCTAGAATTTGGATGATTGTCTGTTCAATTCAGTGTAGGTTATGTCATTTGATTGATTATCTGAATGATGTAATACTATCACTAAAGGGAAAAGGACATCAAGTGGTAAAAATAAGCATTTGGGGAAAGGAAAATTAAATTCAATCAAGATGAAGGTATTTGCACAGGCCAAAAGTTAAGACCGATGTGAAACTCAACTTAGGCAACTTTTGTCAAAAATGTTTGACATATTCCTTCCGTTGTCTAAAATAAAAACACAAAATGTTGAAAATACTCAGCAGATCTGGCAGCACCTGTGAGGAAAGAAACATTGTTAATGGTCTGGACTTTCATTGAGATGTGATGACTCAAATGCTCTTAAAAAATGAACTCTACTAATTTGGATTCGACACGTACTTCTCAATAATACACAGTTGATTGTTAACATATCGGCTATATTCATCTGCAACAAATCTTAATACTGTTATAAACTATGATCTGCTCTCACTCATACTATCAATACTTCTGTCTGTCTCTAGCTAACTCCTGGACTACTCTCTGTCCGCACTAGGCTTAGCATCAATGCCGTATATACTTGTATCTGTAGCTCCCTCTGGTGGCTACTCTAGACATTGCATTAACCCTTGCAGTTCCTACAGTTATGATAATACCACACTGTCCTTCGAGCTTATGTAGACTTTCATAGGAAGAAGTGTAGCAGGCCAAGGACAGAAAGGTTAGTGTGGGTCTAAAGTGGAGAATTAAAATGATAGGTGACAGGAAGATCGGGTTAAGGTTTCCAAACTGAATGGAGCTGTTCAACAAAGCAGTCATCCAGTTTGTATTTTATATCTCCAGTGATCTCCTCAGAATAGTAAAGGACAGTGATATGCTTATGAACCAAATTACTGGAAAACTTAAACATACAGGCGGTTGGTCTAAATAGGACAAGTGATCGGTGCAGTCTTGGAGAACCAAACGGCCTGTTCATGTGCTGTATTATTCTTTGTTATTTGTATGTCCGTGACACTATGATAATAATAATAATCTTTGTTGTCACAAATAGGCTTGCATTAACACTGCAATGAAGTTACTGTGAAAATCCCCAAGTTGCCACATTCCGGCGGCTGTTCGGGTACACAGAGGGAGAATTCAAAATGTCGAAATTACCTACCAGCACATCGTTCAGGAATTGTGGGATAAAACCGGAGCACACGGAGGAAACCCACGCAGTCACAGGGAGATAGTTCAGATTCCATACAAACAGTGACCCAAGCCGGGAATTGAACCAGGAACCCTGGAGCTGTGAAGCAACAGTGCTAACCACTGTGCACCCGTGCCACCCAAACTTCAGGAATTCAGATGAGCATCGATTATCAGAATGCAGGAGGAAATGTATAGAACTCTCCTGTGTCATTATGGATCAACATTCAACTCACTATAAACCTCACAAACCAGTTGTCAGAGTCTGTATGGTAAGCATAAAGCAAACATGATTTAAAATTCGAGCAATGTTCAATTTAAGTTAATACACCTTACTTATGAGGACACGCACAAATCTTTTTCATTGCGGTTTGAATCACTAGATGTCAACCATCTAGCTTCCTTATAAATACAATCCAAAAAATGGACCTCCATAGGGGAAGATATATAACAGACATTTGCATTTTAAAAAGGCATATAAATATGAAAATGTTGGAAATTATGTTAAAATGGGGCATGTGTGTGTGAAAATATGTGTAATATTCAAATTTAGAGTTTTTAGTGTTTAACAATTGATGTAGAACTCACGTTTAGTAGCAGGCTGGGTCAAATGATATGCAATGATACCGTTCATGTTTCCTGCTATTTTAAAGAGCCTTGTGCAAAGCATTCTACCTGTGGATTAAAAATTGTACCAACAGGTGTTATCCAGTGAATGAGCCCAGAATCCAAGATATAAATATTTTAATGCACAGGGGAGAAGAGAAGTTTCACAATTTACAATGAAATCAGTCATGGGTTATGGAGTTCTCAATCACAAGCGGAATAAACTCCATGGACGATGCTCCCCAGTGTACATTCTGTTTATATCACATGTAAACATTTTAAAAACTACAGTTAAACGTGTTTTATTTCCCAAGCAAATGAAATCCTGGGAAAATAACTGTTATTAATTTTTGCACTGATAGTAATTATTTAAAGGAATGGGAGCAAAGTGGTAATTCTATTGAGCAAGCAATCCAGAGGTGCGGATAAATGCTTTGGAGATATAAGTTCAAATCCCACGACAACAGCTGGGGAAATTTAGATTAAATTAGTTAAATGGATCTGGAACAAAGTGCTCGTCTCAGTAATGATAATCATGAAAATACCAGCTTGTCATAAAATCCCATTGAGTTCACTAATATCCTGCACAGAAGGAAATCTACCTGGTCGGGTCTATATGTGATTCCAGACCCTTAGCAACGTGGTTGACTCCTACTTTCCCTCTGAAATGACCGAGCAAGCCACTCAGTTGTATTAAACCGCTACAGAAAAGTTGAGCAAGGATTAAAATCGATGGACCACCCGGAAACAGCAATGGTATATCTTGCCCAGTCAATCCTGCAAGATCTTCCTCACCAATATCAGTAGACATGTTCCAAAATTGGGAGAACTGTCCCACAGACGGGTCGAGCAACTGCCTCTAATCGTCATGCTCGCTGAATCATGCTTTTCAGGTAATATCCCCTACTTCCCTGACACTGAGCATGGATAAGCCATGTCCTACTAGCCGTGCAGACCCACCAGAGGTTGCAGCATAGTGATATACAGTTACACGGGTACATAGGTGCATAGGAATAAGGAGCAGAAGTAGGCAATTCAGCCCTTCGAGCCTGCTCCGCCATTCAATCAGATCACGGCTCATCTTTTCCTGGTCTCAAATCCACCTTCCTGCCTGTTCCCCATATACCTTTAACCTGTGTTTTTTCAGAAAGTATCTATCTCCTTCTTGAAACCATTTAATGATTCAGACTCCACCGCATGGGGCAGCAAGTTCCGCAAATTCATCACTCCTTGAGAGAAGTAGTTCCTCCTCTCAGTTTTAAATTTACCGCCACAAACACTATATCTGTGACCTCTCGTTCTAGATTACCCCACAATAGGGAACATTTGGTCTACGTTATTAATCATTCTTAGTATTTTATATACCTCGATCAGATCCCCTTTCATTCTTTAAATTCCAGCAAGTATAAGCCCAAATAATTCAATCTCTCCTCATATGTCAACCCTTTCATCCCCAGAATCAATCTGGTGAATCTCCTCTGAACTGCCTCCAATGCCACCACATTCTTCAAATAAGGAGACCAAAACTGGATACAATACTCCAGATCTGGAGCAGGATTCTCCGACCCCCCCCCCCCCCCCCCCCCCCCCCCCGGCCAGGTCAGAGAATCGCCCGGGGCCAGTGTCAATCCCGCCCCCGCCGTGTCCCGAATTCTCCGCCACCCGAGATTCGGCAGGGGCCGGAATCACGCCGGGAGGCGGGCCCCCCGCGGCGATTCTCCGGCCCGCGATGGGCCAAAGTCCCGCCGCTGACAAGCCTCTCCCGCCGGCGTGGGTTGGCGCTGCGGGCGCGGGCGCCGGGGTCTTGGGGGGGGGTGCGGGGCGATCTGACCCCGGGGAGTGCCCCCACAGTGGCCTGGCCCGCGATTGGGGCCCACCGATCGGCGGGCGGGCCTGTGCCGTGGGGGGCACTCTTTTTCTTCCTCCTTCGCCATGGTCTTCACCATGGCGGAGGCGGAAGAGACCCCCTCCCCTGCGCATGCGCCGGGATGACGTCAGCAGCCACTGATGCTCCGGCGCATGCCGGCCGACGAAGTCCTTTCAGTCTCGGCTGGCGTGGCGCCAAAGGCCGTTCACGCCAGCCGGTGGAGCGGGGACCACTCTGGCGCGGGCCTAGCCCCTCAATGTGAGGGCTTGGCCCCTAAAGGTGCGGAGACGTCCGCACCTTAGGGGCGGCCCGATGCCGGAGTGGCTCATGCCACTCCAACATGCCAGGACACCCCGCCCCGCCGGGTAGGGGAGAATCCCGGCCCTGGTCTCACCAACACCCTGCAACAATTGCAACACACTTCTCTACTTTTATGCTCCACTCCTTTTGCAATAAACACTAACATTCCATTTGCCTTTTTTATTGCATGCTGTACCGGCATACCAACTTTCTGTGATCCATGAAGAAAGACACCCATGTCCGTCTGTCCAGCATATTTTGAATCCGCTTTCCATTTAGACAATAATTTGCCTTTCTATTTTTTCGGCCAAAATGGATAACCTCAGACTTATCCACATTAAACACCATCTGCCTTATCCCTGTAACCCCACCTAACCTGCACATATTTGGATACTATGGGGCAATTTTAGCAAGGCCAATCCACCTAACCTGCACATCTTTGGACTGTGGGAGGAAATCGGAGCACCAGGAGAAACTAACGCAGATATGGGGAGAATGTGCAAACTCAACACAGACCAGGCCACCAAGGCCAGAATTGAACCCGGGTCCCTGGCGCTGTGAGGCAGCAGTGCCAACCATTGTGCCACCATGTCACTCAAAATCAAAATGGAGCATGTGGGCACCGATCCCACTACTTCTCACAAGCTAAGTAAGCGCTCTACCACTTCAGCTAATTCCCCCAGTTAAACCTCCCCTCAGCTGATGAAGCAGGTGCTCCATCATGTTGAAAACTAGTTGGAAGTATTTCTGACGGTGGCAAGGGCACATGATGTATTCCGGTCTGCCGGGGGGGGGGGGGGGGGGGGGGGGGGGGGGGGGCAATTCCCATTATCATGAGTGGCTTGGTAGCATTACTACTGATTGAGGGTCCTGGAGTTTATAGCTGCCAGACTGGACCTGCAACAATGAACCTGCACAAAGGAAAATCTTACTTTACCTTCTGCACACCAGCCTGTCGTAGATGCATCTGTCCATGACAATATTGGTAGCCATGGCCACCATACAATACTTGAGGAGGTGAAATTCCATCTTCGCACTGATGACACCTTCCATCATGTTGGCACTACCACCACCCCAAATGGGATAGATTCAGAACAGACCTAGCAACTCAAAACTGAGCGCCCATGAGATGTTGTAGACCATCAGCAGCAGTAGACTTGTTTTCAACTACAGTCTATAACCACATGGCTTTGCAGCCCTCTCACTCTGACTTTAGCAGCAAACTGGAGGACCAATCCTCATACAATGAGGATTAGAGGAGCATTTGCCAGGAACAGCACCAGCTATACCTATAAAATAAGATACCAACCTGCTGAAGCTGCAACACAAGATTACATGCCTGTTGGATGTGGAAGCATCATACTCCAGACTGAGTTATGTAACCCCATAACCAACTGATCAGATCAGAGCTTTGCAACCCTGTCATATCCAGTTGTGAACGGTGACGGACAATTTATCAAATAACTGAAGAGAAGGCTGTACAAACATCCCAATCGCAAACAATGGGGGAGCCTAGAGTGCAAAGGACGCGCGATTCTCCGCTCCCCACGCCGGGTGGGAGAATCGCGGGAGGGCCGGGCGACTGATTTCACGCCCCCCTGGCCCTCCCCCGCGATTCTCCCACCCCCCGCTCGGAAGAATCGCTGCTCGCCGTTTTTCACGCCGACCGGCGATTCTCTGGCCCGGATGGGCTGTGCGGCCTGCCGTTCGCGACCGGTTCACGACGGTGGCAACCACACCTGGTCGCTGCCGTCGTGACCATGGGGGCCAAAGGCCCGTTTGAAGCTTGGGGGGCGGAGAGGGGAGTGATCACCACGGCCGTGCTCGGGAGGGGACTGGCCCGCGATCGGTGCCCAGCGATCGTCGGGCCGGCGTCTAAAAGCGCCGCACTCGTTCCCCTCCGCTGCCCCGCAAGAACAAGCCGCCACGTCTTGCGGGGCAGCGGAGGGGAAGACGCCACTGCGCATGCGTGGGCTTGAGCCGTCAGCCGTCGTGACGTCAGCCGCGCATGCGCGGGTTGGAGCCGGCCAACCTGTGCATGTGCGGCTGATGTCACATAGGCGCCGCCATCACGTCATTCTCGGCGCGCTGCATTGACGCAAGCGTCAAGGCCTGGCGGCCGACAATAACGTAGCAACGCTCCTAGCCCCCCGGGTGGGGGTGAATACGGTGAGAGGAGCGGCCTCCGAGGCCGTCGTGAAACTCGGCCGAGTTCACGACGGCCTTCCCGATTTTTCCCGGGAGCGGAGAATTCCGCCCAAGGCATTTTCAATCACCTACGGCCAAAAGTGTCCCCTCCAAGCCGCACACCATCCTGACTTGGAATTCCATCGCCGATTCCTTCATTGTTGCTGAGCCAAAATCCTGGTAGTCACGTCCTGACTCTGTGGGTGTACCTACACCAGATGGACTGCGGAGGCTCACTACCATCTTCTCAAGGGCAATCGGGGATGGGCAATAAATATTGGTGTTGCCAGGGAAGCTCACGAACAAATAAAAAGAAAATCACACACCATATAGATGTCAAGACTTCCCAAACTATTACCCGAACTGGATTGTTTATCATGTAAAAATGATCCGTAATAATAACCTGCAAACACATTCTCAAATTTCACAGTAGAATGCCGTGTCTGTGTTTCCTGGCATGGCATTATTATTTTAAATTTCTAAATGTTAAACTGCCACTTAAAGCAAAAATAGATAGCAGTCGAAAAGTAATGCCCTTTACAGCTTTCTACACAGTTCGTGTGCTGAAGCACAGTGGTGCATTGGTAGAGCAAGGTATAACAGTTGAAATATAGGCTTTCAACCATGAAGCCATTTCTCTCCAGTTCATTGAAACACTGGGAGGCATCCCTGTGCTTTGCCTAATATTCAGGAAGGAGCACATGCTCTAAGTGTGAGATTTGATTGCAATACTTGGCAAGCCTCACATTGCAGAATGTTTAACTCAGATTCACCCACTGCATTCTGCTTCCTGTTAGCGTAAGATTGATTAGAATAAAATGCAGTCGTTTTAATGATATGACACATCCACCAGATGCAAAGAGCGGACTAGACTCTCAGAACCAGCAGAAGAATCAAGCTGTTGTGAAGTTTTGTTGTGCAATTCTCATTCTTGCTAATTTCATTTTCCGATGTTTTTTCTAATAGCATTGAGTGCAAATGATATCTTCAAGCATGTTGGCTTAGAGGAATTACTGTGCCTGGAAGTTGAATGAATATGTACAGCTGTAATAAAATATGGAAATTAGCCTGGTTAACTAATTGCATCAATTGTTTAAAATGCAGCTCCCTCACACAGTCAGGTGTTGCATTCCCTCCAAACCAGTTCCCTCAATATGTTATCAGTTAGTTATTAAACAGAAATAAATAAAGAATTAAGTCAGTCAAATAACATTCCAAACGAGTCCTAACTCATTTTTGTTGATATGAAAATACCAATTGCAAGAATTTCTCTTGAAACTTTTAATTGCCACTGAAAGTCAATTTGATGTCAGAGATTGTATTACATCTTTTGTGTTGTTCAGCTACCAGAGAACTACAGGATGAATTTTAACTTGCAGGATCGAGTGGATTTGTGAACAGATTGGAGGGGATATGGTTTGAACTGAGGACATCTTTATTGAGGCATAAACATCAAGGTTCAGATAGCAGAATAGCTCCCTGAACACACTGGGCAGATATAGCCTCCTGCTGAAAGCCTATTCCCCCTCTTCCTTACTCCTCCCTCTTCTAGCAACTTGTCCTGCTCTGGACAAGTCTCTGCTTATTCCAATTCCAAGAGGAATGCCTGTGACTGCACCCATGTCTCAGGGTAACAAGAGGCAGAAGCCTTGAAGTCAGGAATAAGTCCTTCAGCACCTGCTGCACCACTCTCTGTTAGCTTTAACAACTTCAAAGGAGTCTACAAAGCAACAAACATTTGTACAGAGGCAGCAACCACCATTAGTCGTCAGCCATCAAGGAGCCTGTAAGTAGTTGATGATCCTTTAAATAGCACTGATGGGGTGTGCCTACCTTGCTGCTGAATGTGTGCTCAGTCATACACGGTAAAGAGCAATGTTAGTTGGAGCACTGAGCTCCAAAATGGTTGCGCTGGTGTTAATTCAGTGTTTCATGCTGATTGATGTCATGATCTGACAGATGCTCAACAATGTGGCATCTGGCGTTACCTGCAACAGACGTGAGTGTGGCATGCCAGGGATT
Organism: Scyliorhinus canicula; assembly: GCF_902713615.1. NCBI lineage: Eukaryota > Metazoa > Chordata > Chondrichthyes > Carcharhiniformes > Scyliorhinidae > Scyliorhinus > Scyliorhinus canicula. The sequence continues at coordinate 255,018,347 of NC_052147.1, read as the reverse complement.
CCACTTTTGGACATCTAAGGGCAGTCATAGCGTGCTCTGGATCCAAATTTTGTCGCAATAGTTTCACGCAGAAGCACCAAATATCAGTTATTTCGATCAATTTCAAAGGCACTTTTTTAAGTCCACGCATTATTATTTACTTTTATTTTACCCCATTTGCTTTAGGGATAAAACCTGTTTGTGCAGGGAATGATTTTTAGACAGGGTTGTCTTTGCCTCTTGCTGGGGATTAGTTCTACGCATATGTTGTTAGCTATCGGTTCCTGACCTAAATCATTTGTGTTATGAGCCTGAGCAGTGAACAAACTAATTAACTGCGAGTGCATTGGTCCAGCCAGTGCTGCCTTGTTCGGTATTGTGGGGGGCATCTAGACTCTGTACCATAGTATTACATCTCATGAAGTTAATCAATATAAAAATTGGAAGAGATGTAAAGCAGGCTGCTCACTCACTTCTTCCCATTCTACACTAAGGTACAGGGTCAAGATCTACCACAATGAGCACGCATACCTTGAGATATGTTGCTCTTTGATCTTAGAACACTGAGGCCAACTGTGGGAGACACAGCATTGGTTTGACTGACTTATACAAACTAAAGTTTAAACCTAGACATTCCTGACTTTTATTACTTGTACCACACCATGCATGGGATGTGCCGAATCCAGTGCTCTCCCCGATGGTGAGTTTGGTGTTGTGGGGGTGGGGGGTGGGTGGAATTTAATTGGGTGGGAGGGTAGCAGGTGAGGACTCCACCACCATCCTGCTTCCATCCTGATTAGCTCATGCTATGAAGGCCTGTGGACGGCCTTTTCAACCTATTGTCAATAAATGACAACTCAAGAGCCTCATCCTGCTGTCACTGGGGTTGTTTGTTGTGCTCCCAGATTGGGGAGGGGGGGTCCGTTATTCAAAGACACTCAGCGCCTGAGCAAGGGACCCAGCCTCAGGAAGGCGGCTCTGGGGGGGGGGGGGGGGGGAAGGTGAGTGGTGGGGGTGCAGAGACCCAGCCTCCTGCCCCGGCCGCCAATTCCCCACCCACGTGGGCAGCACGGTAGCATAGTGGTTAGCACAATTGCTTCACAGCTCCAGGGTCCCAGGTTCGATTCCCGGCTTGAGTAACTGTCTGTGCGGAGTCTGCACGTTCTCCCCGTGTGTGTGTGGGTTTTTTCCGGGTGCTCCGGTTTCCTCCTACAGCCCAAAGATGTGCAGGTTAGGTGGATTGGCCATGCTAAATTGCTCTTAATGTTCAAAATTGCCCTTAGTGTTGGGTGGGGTTACTGGGTTAGGGGGATAGGGTGGAGGTGTGGGCTTGGGTAGGGTGCTGGTGCTCTTTCAAAGAGCCGGTGCAGACTCGATGGGCTGAATAGCCTCCTTCTGCACTGTAAATTCTATGAAATTTAATCCATACCCAGACATCACAGTGGAGGTTGCCCTCCTGCTGCACCCCCCTGCTGAAAACCGTGCCATCGCCACAAGAGTCCACCAAAGGAGCTATCATGGAAGCAGTGCCCAATTTGTCACTGAAAGCTGTTGTTAATTGATTACAGGTTTGATGTTATAAATGCTTTTTGTACCTGGAGTGAAAACTAAATTGGTGCTCTAGGTATTAGTCAAGGTTTAAAAATATTTCTACAGCGTGGAATTATATTGAAGATATGGGGCTGGATTCTCTGATTTTGAGATCAAGTGCTGACTCCAGCGTGGGAACAGTGGTGTCTTATGACAGAAAAAATGGTGCAGAAGCTGCACTGATCCTCCGTACGTTGGGGGGGGGGGGGGGGGGGGGGGGGGGGGGGGAGCAGCCATGCAGCGTAAAGCCCCCGGCTTTACCGGCGTATACAGCCGGAGAATAGCCGGGTCCGTGGCCGTGCATGCGCACAGCGGCGGCCTGCAGCGACCACGCTGTGCAACATGGCGCCAGCCGTGCATGGACCCGGCCTCCCACATACTGTCCCCTACTAACCCCTCTTGCAACCCACCCTCCCCCATCCCCAGAAAACTACCCTTCTGCCTGTGTAACTGCTGCCTCTCCCCCCGGACTGTGGCGGCGCTGGCTCAGTCCGTAGTCACCACGCCGGGTTCACAAGGAAAACGAATAAGTGTTCCAATCCGTCGGGAACTCAGCCCATCGGGGGCGCAGCATCAGGGGAGGGCCTCTGGTCATGTCCTAAGGCCATCCATACTGCATACAGCGTACTTTTTGAGTATGCCGTTTTTGAGGGGGCAGAGCATTGCAAAAGCAACGCCACCCCCGATTTCGGCGGAAACAGGAATTCTCCAGCCGATCGCCATAAGCGATTTTGCCGTCGGTGACCGGAGAATCCTGCCCAGGACGTCTGTGTTTCATACTAATAGACAGGGTCCCGGTCTGTATACCTATGTTTCTTTTGACAAAAATTGATATGGACCAGCCCAGTCCCTTCAGTTCCATTCATTCCTGAGTCCATTACCCTCAATGCCCTTAACATTTTCATACCCATGTAGTTATACCTTCAAAATTATGAAAAATTAACATGACTTTCTAAAAAAACAATGTGGAGAATGGACAACTGCATTATAACAAGGTGGAGTCAAGGGAGGGTCAGATGACTTCCCTTCTTGTCTGCAAATAGACACAAAACTGCCAAGGCTGAGATCGGCCTACTTGTCTGGGAAGGGCATTAAAATGTAAACAATCTTTTGTAACACTCCTGAGAAGACATTAAAAATGCAACAGATCACTCCTGTAGATTGAACAGCAACTATTGTATAATTGCCTGCAGTGACTGAAGCACAACAACCACATAGACTTAATGGCTGCAGAATGTAACTCCACAATTGTAGGTGTGAAGAAAAAACATTCTTTCACGAGGAGATACAAATGGCCAAGCTTCAAATATGCCATTTTGTGTCAAGGCTAACATCGTCAGGGACCATCTATGTAGGCAATAGGAACACTGACACTATGGTCACATGACGGAGACCAAATTGTGCCAAAAACAAATTCATGAACGCCCATCTTGTGAGCACCCAGAAGTCAGTCAGCCTGCAAGACAAAGAGGCCAGAGAGGAACGAGATCCCACCCAGCAAAGGAAAGGCATTACTTAAAATCCCACCAACAGGTCGATAGGTATGGCTAACTTTTTGCCGACTGATTTGTAGAACCAAACCAAATCCTTATAACAGGGGCTCAACTTTCTGTCAACTGGATCAAAGAAACCGTGAATTAATTGCCAGAAACTTCCAATCTCCATTTCCGTAAGTGAACCAAAAGGAAATCATCAGGCTTACAATATTTCCAGCTTCCATAAACAAGTGGAATTGCAACTTTTTGGACACACTAAACATTTAGTGTGGGCGGCACAGTATCACAGTGGTTAGCACTGTTGCTTCATCGCTCCAGGGTCCCGGGTTTGATTCCCGATTGGGTCGCTGTCTGTGCGGAGTCTGCATGTTCTCCGCGTGTCTGCGTGGGTTTCCTCCGGGTGTTCAGGTTTCCTCCCACAAGTCCCGAAAGACCTGCTTGTTAAGTGAATTGGACATTCAGAATTCTCCCTCTGTGTACCCGAACAGGCGCTGCAATGCCGTGACTAGGGGCTTTTCACAGTAACTTCATTGCAGTGTTAATGTATGCCTACTTGTGACAATAATGACGATTATTACGATTATTATTTAAGTAAAAGCTTCCTCTTTTGTGATCACCTTTCCCTGCCTGTGCATTGCTTGTGTGAACGTGTGAGTGGATGCTGTTGTGATTTTATTCAGGTGCTGCGAAATAAACATTTATTCTTTTTTTAAACCGATGAGGAAACCTGCGTCTTTTCTTGAGATTCACAGCATTCAAAGGGTTGAAGCGTTTCTTCTTGAAAAAAATATCTTATGGCAGTTGGTTAAGAAGTGAGAAACAAGCAGAATCATCCTCTTACCTGTCCATAACAACATTACCGACAGCATTTTAGGCCTTATAATAGTATCAATGAAAATTCTCAAAAAGGGGGAACAGGGGTGGATGACATTATAGCATAGAAAAATGGATGAGGAAGGGAAATGGAAGGGGAAATATAGGGGTGAGAAATGAGACGGTTGCTGGGTAGTTTGATAATTGATTCAAGCTACTTCCCTAATACTGACGTTAGCCTCACTGGGCTACAGTTCCCTGTTTTCGCTCCACCTCCCTTTTTGAATAGAGGGGTTGCATTCACTGCCTTCTAGTCTGTCACAAAGAACTTTGGAAAATGATCACCAATGGACCTAGAGCCACTTCCTTAAGTACTCTGGGATGAAGATTGTCCACCTTCAATCCCATTAATTTCCCCAAAACCATTTACACTTGAAGCAGAGGACACAGTCTCAGACTAAAGGGACCATCCTTTAAAACAGTGATGAGGAGGAATTTCTTCAGCCTGAGGGTGGTGAATCTGTGGAAGTCTTTGTCGCAAAAGGCTGTGGAGGACAAATCACTGAGTGTCTTGTGTCTTTAAGATGGAGATAGGTAGGTTCTTGATTAATAAGGGGATCAGGGGCTATGGGGAGAAGGCAGGAGAATGGGGATGAATAAATATCCGCCATGATTGAATGGCGGAGCAGACTCGATGGGCCGAGTGGCCTAATTCTGCTCCTATGTCTTATGATCTTACATGCACATTTTGAAAAATAAACACTTTACCTGAGATGCAAAATATATCAACAAACATTTTCAGTAAGGTGTTGACATATTGATTTTGAGATCAATACCATTGTTTTGAAATTTTGCGATATTGGACTTTTGTTAATTAATACTTTCCTGTTGATGCCACCCATGATAATGCATTGCATTTGCTTTGGATGCTGCAATGTGATCTAAGTGCACAAAGGCAATAATTCAATTAAGAATCATTGCAAATGTTCAAATTATATACTTGCTTTAAGTCCGAGGAATTCTGTGCCAGTTTGGTGGGGCTTGAAAGAAAGCTGTCTTGTTCAGTTTATCCTGCTTGAACTCAGCTGACCAGTATTAATAGTGAAGATGTTTGCGACCCAAGACTAATTTCCAACTATTGGAGCAAGAATAATAATAATAATAGCTTATTGTCACAAGTAGGTTTCAATGAAGTTACTGTGAAAAGCCCCGAGTCGCCACATTCCGGCGCCTGGGACAGGAATTCAACGCGTGCTGCTGGCATTGTTCTGCATTACAAGCCAGCTATTTAGCCCACTGTGCTAAACCAGCCACTAGAAGAATGCAATGTGTGCATATGCATGTGTTCATGTGTGTGTGTGTTCACTGTGGAGGGTGGGGAAATGAATGGTCATTGGCAGAACCGGAATACAAACAGTACCATGATGCAGGATTTTGACTTCCGCTTGTGACCATGGAGTGATTGGTCATATAAAGGGCTGTTCCTGTTCAAAGTCACAGAAAAGGGCTCATTTTACCCACATCCGGGATGAAATGTTGATGAAAAGGCGTAGGTGAATGTTTGAGTAGTTTACCCCTGGAATGGTATGTCTACTGATCACCGGACCCGGCAGAAAACAGTGAAAGGTTTATCTGGAAAGTTGTAACAGTCTTGTGCTTCACAGACAGTCTCTTCCAGCATGCAGGCTGGGGGGGGGGGCAAGCTGTAAGGCCCCAGATACAGGAACTGATGACTTATCAGGGAGGAATTCCATAAACAGAGGAAAGACATGCATGAGGATCATGCAAAGGCCATTGCAGAAGCTGTGGCACCCCTGAAGAGTACTTTGGAGCGGATGGAGAGATGTTTGGAGGTGCAGGGGTCACAGATTCGAGGAATTGAAGGAGTGATCTCCAACCACAGCGATTCTGTGGTGGCTCTGGAGGCGGAGGTGGGGCTCCCAGGAGATCTCTGTAAAACGCTGAGGGCAAAAGGTGGAGGAGCAGGAGAATACCTCGAGAAGACAGAACCTGCGAATAGTGAGCGGAGTGGAAGGTGTGACTGCCACGAGGTACATCTCCAAGATACTGGAGGGGCTGGTGGCAAAAGGGGTGATAGATAAGGCCTCTGAAGTGGACCGAGCGAATCTGTCTCTGAGGCAAAAATCCTAGAAGTGGGGAGCCGCCGCGGGCGGTGATCGTGAGACTCCATAAATTTGTGGAGAAAGAGAAAGTTCTATGGTGGGCCAGGGAGAAGCGTAGCTGCAACTGGGAGGGAAATAACGTCCGGATTTATCAGGCCATAGGAGCCGAGTTGGCAAAACGGCGGGCAGGTTTCAACAGGGTCGAGGTGGTGCTGTATGAAAATGAAAATCGCTTATTGTCACAAATAGACTTCAAATGAAGTTACTGTGAAAAGCCCCTAGTCGCCACATTCCGGTGCCTGTTCGGGGAGGCTGTTACGGGAATCAAACCGTGCTGCTGGCTTGCCTTGGTCTGCTTTCAAAGCCAGCGATTAGCCTTGTGAGCTAAACAGCCCCGGTGGCAGATCAGGTTTGGGGTGCTCTACCTGGTGAAATTATGGGTGACGTTCGGAGGCCGGAAGTATTATTTCGAGACCCCAGAGGCGGCCGAAGACTTCACTAAGGAAAATAAACTGGGGGAGAACTGAGTGGACAATGCTTGGGAACTGGGGTGCTGGCACTATGTAATGGTCGGGAGCATGTTTGAAGTGGGTGTAGGGATTGGGGGATTTTCGCCTTTTCGTTTGGGGGGGGATTTCTGTTCAATGTTGAGAATGTAAGGAGTTGTAGGGGTGATAAATTTATGTGGGGATGGATGCTCCCATCCCCCTCGTATTTTATGGGACTGTTTGTGTTTAACATCTATTTGTTTGCTTTTGGAGAAGGCTACCTGGAGTTCAGGAGAAGTCCTTGTTTGGGTGGGAGAGGGTAAGGCCAGCAGGAGGCCTTCTTCTTTGAGCTGAGGAGTGGGGAAGCGTGGGGGGGGGGGGGGGGGGGGGGGGGGGGGGGAGGTCATTAGGATGTGCCCTTGGGCAGGGGCAGTCATGCTAGCAGGTTATGCTGGTGAACAGAAGTGAGGTGGTGGGGGAGAAGGCCAAGAAGGTAGCCGGGGTGATCATGGGAGGAGATTTTAACTGTGTCCTGGAGCCGAGGGTGGATAGATCGAGCCCCAGGTCCATGGGTAGGGTACGAATGGCAAGGGAGCTGGAGGGGTTTATGTAGAGCAGGGGTGGGCAAACTTTTCCGTGCAAGGGCCACATTCAGAAATTCACAATTTTAAAGGGCCACATAGTATATTAAGTAAAATAATTAATATTTAAAATAGCCAAAATAAAAGGTTTTTAAAGAAAAAAAGCAATTAATTTTTATTAATTAATATTTTAAAGTAGAAACTTTACATGAAACACATTTATTTGAAAAACAAAGTAACTCAGTTTAAAGAAAAAAAAGCAATTAATTTTTATTAATTAATATTTTAAAGTAGAAACTTCACATGAAACACATGTTGTGCTGAGCAATGTTCACCCTACTCAAGTCAACGTATTCACCCTATACCAGTAACCCAACAGCGCCCCCCCCCCCCCCATTAACCTTAAAATTAAAAAAAATGTTTAAAAAACATTTTTTTTTTTTTAAATGACTTGATCTTGGTGGGCCGCATAAAGACCTTTGGCGGGCCACATGCGGCCCGCGGACCGTTGTTTGCCCACCCCTGTTTTAGTGCATGTTCTCAGACTTTTGTATCTCCTGCCCTATGGAAGAGAGAATAACCCGGGTGGGAAGGGTATTTCATAGATTTCATAGAATTTACAGTGCAGAAGGAGGCCATTCGGCCCATCGAGTCTGCACCGGCTCTTGGAAAGAGCACCCTACCCAAGGTCAACATATCCACCCTATCCCCACAAACCAGCAACCCCACCCAACACTAAGGACAATTTTGGACATTAAGGGCAATTTATCATGGCCAATCCACCTAACCTGCACATCTTTGAACAGTGGGAGGAAACCGGAGCACCCGGAGGAAACCCACGCACACACGGGGAGGATGTGCAGACTCCGCACAGACAGTGACCCAAGCCGGAATCAAACCTGGGACACTGGAGCTGTGAAGCGATTGTGCTATCCACAATGCTACCGTGTTGCCCTAAGAAACCTAGTCACCATTAGAGCTTTAATTCCAGATTTATATTGAAGTCAAATTTCACCATCTGCCATGGCAGGATTCAAACCCAGATCCTCAGAGGATGTGTCTGGGTCTCTGGATTACTAGTCCAGCGACAATACCGCCAAGCCACTGTCTCCCATAATTATTTGATTATGCTGCCCACTTTCCCAATGCAGTGGAAGGTATAGACAGAGCTAATGGATGGGAGCCAGATTCGCGTGGTGGACTGGGCTGTGTTCACGACTCTCTGTAGTTTCTTATGGTATTGGGCCGAGCAGTTGCCATACCAGGCTGTGATGCAGCCAGATAGGATGCTATCTATGGTGCACCTATAAAAATTGGTAAGAGTCAATGTGAACATGCTGAATTTTCTTAGTTTCCTGAGGAAGTATAGGCGGAAGTTGTGCTTTCTTGGTTGTAGCACCGACGTGGGTGGACCAGGACAGATTGTTGGCGATGTGCACAGCTAGGAATTTGAAGTTGTCAACTTTCTTCACCTCAGCATCATTGATGCAGACAGGGGTGTGTACAATTCTTCACTTCTTGAAGTCAATGACCAGCTCCTTAGTTTTGTTGAGGGAGAGGTTGTTGTCGTTACACCACGCCACTAGGTTCTCTATCTCCCTCCCGCACTCTGACTCAACATTGTTCCAGATCCGATCCACAGTGGTGTCATCAGCAAACTTGTAGATGGAGTTGGAGCCACATTTTTCCACAAGTCGTGCATGTAGAGGGAGTATGGTAAGGGGCTAAGTGTGCAGCCTTGCGGGGCCCTGGTATTGAGGACTATCATGGAGGAAGTGGTGTTGTTTATCCTTACTGATTATGGTCTATGGGTCAGGAAGTCAAGGATCCAATTGCAGAGGAAGGAGCTAAGTCTTAGGTTTTGGCGCTTTGACATGATATTAGCTGGGATTATGATTTTGAAGGCAGAGCTGTAATCAATGAATAGGAGTCTGACATAGGAGTCCTTGGTGTCAGGATGCTCCAGGGATGAGTGTAGGGCCAGGGAGATAGAGCCTGCTGTGGAAACGTTGTGGCATTATGTGAATTGTAGTGAATGTGGGAGTATGGAATTGAAGTTTGTCATAACCAACCTGTCTAACCTGTCCAGACGGGAGTTATTGAGGTATGTTGCATTATAGATCGACTCATAAAGAACAATCAACATCCTGGGCGGTTACCATTGATCAGAAACTGAACATTTTAATACTGTGGCTACCAAGGCAGGTCAACAGTTAGGAATCCTACAGTGAGTAACTCAACACCTGACTCCCCCAAAGCCTGTTCATCATCTACAAGGTGCAAGTCAGGAGTGTAATGGAATGCTCTCCACTTGCCTGGATGAGTGCAGCTCCAACAACACTCAAGAAGCTCGACACTATCCAGGACAAAGCAGCCCACTCGATTGCTCCCCCTTCCACAAACATTCAAACCCTCCACCATCGACGAACAGTGGCAGCCGTGTGTACCATCTACGGGATGCACTGCAGGGACTCACCAAGGTTCCTTAGACAACACCTTCCAAACCCACAACCATTACCATCTAGAAGGACAAGAGCAGCAGATATCTGGGACCCCCACCACCTGGAGGTTCCCCTTCATGTCACTCATCACCTTGACTTGGAAATATATTGCTGCCCCTTCACTGTCGCTGGGGGCAACATCTTGGAACTCCCTCCCTAACAGCACAGAGAGTGCACCTACACGTCAAGGACCTCATCGGTTCAAGAAGGCAACCCACCACCATCTTCTGAAGGGCATCAAGGGATGAGCAATAAATGCTGGCCTAACCAGCGATGCCCACATCCCGTAAATTAATTTAAAAAAACAAAAGCAATGAAGTTGTGTTGAATTGTATATAACATTGAATTTGCTTCAACTGGAGTATTGCATCCAATCCTGGACACAACACTTTAGGAAGGATGTGAAGGCACTAGAGAGCTTGCATAAAATGGTTGCAGAAATGACAAACTTCAGTTACAAAGGTAGATTGGATATTTGGAGAAGAGAAGCTTGTCGCTGTTAGGGATATACAGCAGGATGGTCCCCACCTTTTTTTTAACACCTCTCAACTGACCACAAATAGATGTGTTTTAAAGAAAAATGTTTTAACCCCTCTAGTGCTGGGACGCCCAAGAATAGATTTTTCGAAACGGAGAATAAATGTTCGATTTTCAATACGTGAATATATTTTGCAACAATCCGACCATACACACAAACATTCAAACACATGAGAAAAGTGATCCCAAAAGAGGTACCATGCACTTAATTTAAAGTACCCAATTCATTTTTTTCCCAGTTACGGGGCAATTTAACATGGCCAATCCACTTACCCTGCATATCTTTGGGTTGTGGGAGTGAGACCCACACAGACACGGGGAGAATGTACAAACTCCACACAGACAGTGACCCGGGGCCGGGATTAAACCTGGGTTCTTGGCGCCATGAAGCAGCAGTGCTAACCACTGTGTCACCATGCCGCCCTTGCACTTAGGTTTTTAAAAGTCTGAAAGTTGGGTGTTATGCTTTAATCTTTCAAAATGGAAGGTTGAAAAGTTGCAGGCTTGATAATTCCCTTTTAGTTCACTACAAAAATGGAGGTTGGAAGCTTCTGGTGACAAATTCACAGTGGCTTAATAATTATAACGTCATTTCTGGTTTTGCTTCAGGGTAACTTGATTCCCTATAACGAAGAATTGGGTTGTTCAGGAAATGGCCAGTCCCACTTCTCTGCCTGCTCGTAGATTCTGGTTCCTTTATTCACTACGATCCCTTCCCACTGAGTCTCATTTTCTCCAAAATTGACTGGCTGCTCTCAGAATGTGCGTTAATACATGTGCCTTATCACAATATGGATTCTGTCAGGTGGCCTTCATACTTGTTTTTTCGTTGTCCACACAAATGGTCCCTGACGACTTGATCATTGACAGGGTTTGCGTTTCATCCATTGGTATCTCCTTGTGAATAAATGTGAAAAATTCAGTGAATTCCTATTCTGCACCTCAGGAGCCTGTGGGCCATTGTGTGTTAGTTTCTGCAGATATTTGGACAATATTGAACCCACAGGAGAGATCTGTTGCATTTTGAGTCTTCTCCAGAGAATGTTCCAAAAGATAATTTGCATTTGAATATCCTATCCAGAGAAGCAGACTAACCTCCAGCCTGGTGCAGTTTCATGTATTTTGGTACACAAGAAGGGAGGTCACCTGACCTCTCAACTCTATTTTGTTTCAAAGTAGATTGTCAATCTCCATTTTAATTTCAAAAGTAGAGTGTCCATTTTCCATCAATCCGTGGGTGTAACTGCCTGGGCCTAACAAGGTTGAGTGGAGACTTGACAGAGGTATTCAAATCATGAGGCGTTTGGACAGAGCAGAAAGGGGGGAACTATTCCCAATGGTGGAAGGATCGAGAGCCAGAGGGCACAAATTTAAGCTAATTGGCAAAAGAAGCAATGGAGACATGAGGGCAAAACATTTTCACGCAGTGACTGATTAGGATCTGAAATGCACTGCGCAGAGTGCGATGAAAGTAGGTTCAATCACGGCACACACCAGGGAATTGTATTATTCTGTGAAAATATGTGCAGGGCCACGGGGAGAAGGCAGGGGAGTGGCACTAAGTGAATTGCTCCTTCAGACAGCCCGCACAGGCCAAAGGGCCTCCTTCTGTGCTGCAACCATTCTATGTTTTACAGGAAGACGTATGATTTTCAAAGAATTGTTTACTCATAATTCCACACACTGCCATCCCATGGAAAAAAGGCATGAAGTGTGGGTAAGGATGACATGGGAAGACTCTCCTCAAGCCAAACCTAGGGTGCATTTTCACTGCAACCCGTTGTAGTTTAAATCCAGTCACAATCTAGTGTCAAGGCCCAATATGAGAATGAACAAAGGCGAAAGACTGCTGAATGCTCGGGGTCTCTCATTTTTACTGCTTCAAAATCAGTTCAGATCTTCACACCTGATTCATATTCCAAGTTTGGTGTTGGCGTGAAGTGGTTTCGGCACTCTTCTGATGCTAGACCTGAGTGCGAATGCATCATCACATGCTTTTTGAGAGCAGGAATTAATAGCAATATTCACAACGCAGAGGGAATAGTACTTACTGGGGCAGTCCCAAAAGAAAGGGACAAATGTGACAAAAGTTGGTGATGGTAAAGGAATCAATAAAGAAAATACACTGTTATGACAGAAATGAATGGAGGGGAAAATGGCCGTTTGAAAACTACATCGGAATGAAAGCCCTAAAGATATGTATTTAACGGTAACAGGATACATATATATGGATCTTCATTATAGACGACTGATAAGTAGGGCAGTGATGTAAGGAATTCTGTAATGCCGCAGGAACAAAACTACATATATCACAATTCTAATATCATAGAATTGCACCCCACAGGAAGATGAAAATTAAGAAGTGATAACACATAAGTCTTTCCTGAAAGATGAAAATAATCCTGACGATAGTTATTTTAAGAATATATGTAGGATCCATTAAAGGACACTTAATAAATAAAAATATTTGTATTTGTTTTTGATGCATAAACCTAATTATACCCCAGTGGAAGAGGTAAATATGCATTGGATGGCAATTACATTTGAACAACACATAAGAGTTGAAATTCCACTTTACTGCCTACATTTAACTATTCCCAAGCTTTGTAAAAAGGTGTTTCAGAATTTCTGTTCCTGTGAATAGCACATTTTCCACAAAATTATGCTCCATTATCAGGAATATTCACAGATAAAAAAATTTGCAATTAGAATGTCTCATACTGCTATCACTTAAAATTTGTTGGAGTTTGCCAAATTGGTGAAATGAAAGTCACACAACAGTTTATACAGGTAACAAAGTATTTCAGCAACACCAAACGCTGCTGGCTTAATATAGCAGCTCCAATGATTTGAGAATCAGAAGCAAATCCAAATTAGTTTTCATTTTCAACTTCAGTTCTGGAGATGGTCAGACGTAGAAATCACTGTCACTTCAAAAAATGCTTCATAAAAATGGTGGGCCTGAAAATCCAACATCACTGTTGCTGCCGTCAGAGGCGAGGTGATCTGGTCTTCTGCCCAACCTGATGGCTCAGTGAAGATTCTTCCCAAACCCTAGATTCCGATCATTTTGAAACATGCAGAGGTGGACAATTCTAACTCACAATGTCTGCGAGAGGCTTTGAGGAAAGCGACTCAGGAACACCTCAGGCGGAAGAGAGCATGACCCACAAAGCCTCAGGAGTGAGAAGCATGGCAGGGAGAAATAGACTTGAGAGATATGCAGGCATTCTATAGCTAGCCCCGCTGACAGGGAAAATGGCAGCAGTGGACAAAGCAATGAGGAAAAAAAAGATGGCAGCCAAGTCAAAGCATCGTGGATAATTTCAGAGACTCTTGAGCTTGATGTCTCGTTAAGACAGAGTTATAGCGCGAGTGACAAACGGTGGCTGGGGCACAGGATGCCTGATGCCGGCTGTATGCATTTTGTGGAAGAAGATTGACACAGAATAAGAAACCAGAAAGTAGATTAGATTGCTCGTTCAGATGTCATCCCCCTAAGGAAAGAAATGGGACAAATGCAACACAAGCCCCATGCGCTTCTTTTTAATACCTCACGAGAATTGAGCACTGTTCCCTTAGACTGCATAGAAACTAATGTGGTTTCAATTTTTAATAAGAGAGATAAGACAGAACCAAGTAACCACAGGCCATTAGTTTTACCTCAGTATTAGGTAATACTTTTGGGTAATATGAAATGCCCAATACAACCTCTTTGACAGCAGTGTCATACTGAAGACTGCTTCAGGAAGAAAAGGCCATGTCTTAATAATCTGATTAAAGTTAGCGGAGGACAACCCAGTAGGCATCGCTTACTTCGACTTTCAGAAACCTTTTATAAGCTATCCCACCTGTAGTTGCTGTACAAGATGAAATATTGAGGAATCAATGGCAATCTACTGCAATGGATTAAGAATTGGCTATACGAATGGCCAATAAGAATGGGTGATATGGTAGCACAGTGGTTAGCACTGTTGCTTCACAGCAGCAGGGACCTGGGTTCGATTCCCGGCTTGGGTCACTGTCTGTGTGGTGTCTGCATGGATTTCCTCCGGGTGCTCCGGTTTCCTCCCACAAGTCCTGAAAGAGGTGCTTGTTGGGTGAATTGGACATTCTGAATTCTCCCTCAGTGTACCCGATCAGGTATGGCGACTACTTGTGACACTAATAAAGATTATTATTATTATATACCTGGAGACAGAAAGTTGCTATCAGGAGCTTGGAATCTACTTGGGGACTGGTTAGCATTAATGTTCCATGAAGACTGATGTTAGGCCCTTTGCTCTTCAGTTTTTTCATTAATTTCCTGGATGTAAGAATTAAATGAGCCACAGGTTTGCAGATGATGTGAAGCTTTATTTTACTGCTTTAAAATACCCCAGTCGTGGATGGAACACTTCCAAACGGAATAAATTAGTCATATACATTATAGATCCAATACACCATTATTAATATCAAGATTTTACAAAAAGGTATGCAAAATAGTCACGCTCATGACAGTAATACCCTTTTATGCAATATTTCCAGGGAAAGACTGTGCAACAAGAGAAAAATCGCAGAATGTCACATTTCCTTTGCTTCGTTCAGTGTCAATAGGGTGCTAAAAGTTAGAGTGTACATTTTGGAAATGGAAAAGTATGATGAATACACTGCAGTATTTGTTTGATATTAGTTAAATGAATTATTAATTTTATCATGGCTTAGGTGACAGATGATATTAGAACATTAAATTATTAATTTCATATGCACATTGAGAGACTGAATATAGGAAGAGAGGCAAACAAAACAGCAGTCCTGAAAACAGCAGGATATTTCTCGGTTTCAGAGCTTTTTACATTATTCATGTTAAGGTCAGTTAATCTAAAAGGTAACAAATAATAGAACAAGAGCACAATTATGCATTTTGTTCTGTTAGTACTTGTTCTACAGTTATTTGATTAGCAGCAATATACAATACAACAATTTTATAAAATCACCATTTTGAAACAGTCTGAATTAAGGAAACAATGGGGTTTAATAATAACTGGAGGCATTTAAGTCAGTTGTTCCAGGGACAGATATTTCATTCACGCATCAGTAAATTTACAACATCTTTGAATAAAATGCACCAGCTAAACAATGCAAATGTGTTCAGCTTTGAACTGAAAATCCCTTTCACTTTACCACATCAGCACTGAGTGAGGTTCTCCGTTTGGGAGACTTGTTGACGCCGGGACCGATGTGAGTGTGGTTCGCGTTCTGGTTGGGAGCGCTATTTCTAGAATGATTCAGGACATGTTCATGCGGCAGCACTCTGCGTGAAATTAGAGCAATCCTCATTCCGATCCTGTCGGATTCGCTGGTGCTGGAATTGGCACTAGAGAGCTTGACAATCTGGATCTGTTTATAAGCACTCCGCTCTCCACCTATTTTCATTCCAGCCACGAAGATGGCTTCATGAAGAACAGCACCATGCTTTGTGGACGTGGAGCTCGAGAGAATGTTGGATGTGATGGAGGAGAGGCAGACACTCTCTTCCCCAGGGTGAGCAGGAGGCTCCCACCTGAGAATGATAACCAGGCCTGGGCGGAGGTAGCCAAGGCATTCAGCGCAGAGAACCTCATCATGAAGGCTGATATGTGATGCCTCAAGAAAATGAACAACCTCCTTAGTGCAGCTCGAGTGTGCCACAACCTCCATTCCCCTGGCAACACTCTTGTCCCTCAGTCCTCACATCATACTCCTACTTACATAGAGGCCAATCAAAATCCATTTGCCCGCATCTCCCTCACATCCCACCCTGCACCAAACTCCAACCCTTACATTGTCCTCTTTGGCCAAATGTCACATAGGTGCCGCCAGCTACAGACTCACCGCGAAATCGCCTCCATGAGTCTCACCATGTCCTTTAAGTGTCACCTGGAAAAAGACGGCCCACAACAGAAGGGAGCGGGAGAAGACCGGAGGGGACATCCCAAATCTCCTGGCCCTCGCCCCCACTGAGCAGAGGCCAACGGCAATTTTCAGGAAGGTGCAGGAGAGGGCCATCTCCAAGGCAGAGGTGGGTACATGACAACTAAGTGAGCCCCTAATGGTAAATGATTTTACCAAATTTCCACCAACACATCTCCTGTCCCACCAGGTGTGCCAACATCCATGGCCACTTCTACACAAACACCAAGGGCACCTACCGATCCATTCCCCAAACGCACTTGGGAAAATTGGTCTACAAAGCACTGTGCGTTCTCTCGGCATACAAACAGAACCGTAAGCAAGAGAATCAGGTTAAGAAGGTCATGCAATGATGGTCCGAGGCAATTGAAGAGCTCCTACGCGACTGCTTGGAGTTAGTGGACTGGTCCTTATTCAAGAACTCAGCAACCAACCTAAGCGAGTATGCCACCACCGTTACAGACTTCATCAGCAAGTGGTTGGAAGAGTGCGTACCAAAGAAGATTGCACATACGTTTCTCAACTGTAAATCATTGTTTAATCGGGAGATCCACTCCCTACTAAAAGCCAGGACTCAGGCGTTCAAGACAGGCGACCCTGACCAATACAAGAAATCTAGGTACGACCTCTGCAAGGTTATTAGGGATGGACAATACCAGACTAAGCTCGAGTCACAAACTAATAACACGGACTCTTGTTGGTTGCGGCAAGGCTTAAACAACATAACGGGCTACAGAGCAAAGCCAAATAGGAAACCCGGCAGCAGCGTACCCCTCCTCGGTGAACTCTATGCATTTGATGCTTGTTTCGAGCAGGAAACCAACAAACCACTGTCAACTGCCCCAACAGCCTTGGACCCACCCATACCCACCCTCACAGCTTCCAAAGTCAGATTGACCTTCTTCAAAGTGAACCCTCATAAATCAACAGGTCCTGACGGTCCCTGGTCATGCACTCAGATCCTGCACGGTCCAACTGGCGGGTATGTTCACAGATATTGTCAATCTCTCCCTACTCCATTCCGACTACCACCCGGTGGCCTTGACATCTATAATTATGAAGTGCTTTGAGAGGTTGGTCATGAGATATATCAATTCCATACTCCCAGAATTCCTTGATCCACTGCAATTTGCATACCATCAAAACCAGTCCACAGCTATCTCCCTGGCCCTACATTTATCCCTGAAGTATCTATACAACAAGGACTCCTATGTCAGTCTCCTATCATTGACTATAGCTTCGCCTTCAACACCATAATCCCAGCCAATCTCATGTCAAAGCGCCAAAACCTAGGACTTGGCTCCTTCCTCTGCATCTGGATCCTTGACTTCCTGACCCATAGACCACAATCAGTAAGGATAAACAACACCTTCTCAATGATAGTCTTCAATACCGGGGCCCCGTAAGGCTGCACATTTAGCCCCCGACTATACTCCCTGTACACACACATATGTTTGACAAAATTCGGCTCCAAACCTCCGTCTACAAGTTTACTGATGACATGATCATAGCGGGTCGGATCTTAAACAACAATGAGGCAGAGCATAGGAGGAAGATAGAGAACCTAGTGGCATGGTGTAATGCCAGCAGCCTCTCCTCAATGTCAGAAAAATGAAGGAACTGGTCATTGACTTCAGGAAGTGAAGTACTGTGCACATCCCTGTCTGCATAAATGGTCAAGGTGGATCTGGTTGACAGCTTCAAATTCCTAGGTGTGTAAATCACTAACAATCTGTCCTGGTCCACCCACATCGAAGCTACGGCCAAGAAAGCACAACAACGTCTTTATTTCCTCAGGAAACTAATGAAATTTGGCATGTCCACTCTGACTCTTACCAATGTTTTACAGATGCACGATAAAAAGCATCCTATCTGGCTGCACCATAGCTTGGTGTGGCAACTGCTCAGCTCAAGACCGTAAGAGAGTCATGGACACAACCTCGTCCATCACGCGAGCCCGCCTCCCTAAAATTGGTTCTGTCTATAGCTCCCACTGATTTTGGAAACTGGGCAGCATTATCAAAGACCTCTCCCACCTGGTTATTCTCTCCTAAAACCTCTTCCATCGGGTAGAAGATAACATTCACCCCCCCCCCCCCCCCCCCCCCCCCCCACCATCTGGCCTGGGCTTGCGAAATCCTACTAACTGACCTGGCTTGAGACAATTCACACCTCTTTAACCTGTGATTATCCCTCTCTCCAGTTGCTCCGCCTGGACATAATTACCTGCAAAGACTCGCATTCAAAGTATCATACTGCATCTTTGACTTTGTCTATATATATGTTTCTGAAACCCACCTCTTCATTCACCTGAGGAAGGAACAGCGCTCCGAAAGCTAGTGATTCGAAACAAACCTGTTGGACTTTAACCTGGTGTTGTAAGACTTCTTACTGTGCTCACCCCAGTCCAGCGCCGGCATCTCCATATCATCCCTCAAGATCAATGGAGAAACCATCCCAAACGTGGAATATTCCCCGTACCAGGGGACCGACCTCTCATCTAAGGCTGATATTGATGCAGAGGTCTAACATCATATCCAACCTGCGAATGTCACCTTCGGATGCTTAAGGATGAGGGTCTTCAATGACCGTGACACCGTGCTGGCACCAAGATCCTTGTGTACAAGGCAGTCACCCTTCCAACTCTTCTATATGGCTCAGGAACTTGGACTATGTTCAGACATCACCTCAAGGCCCTGGAGAGGTACCATCAACACTGTCAGAGATGGATTCCCCACATCAACCAGGTGGACAGGCTTATTAACATTAGGATAGCATGGGGGCACAGCGGTCAGCACTGCTGCCTCACAGCACCAGGGACATGGGTTCAATTTTGACCTTGGGTGATTGTCTGTGTGGTGTTTGCACATTCTCCCTGTGTCTGTGTGGGTTTCATTCATGGTCTCCAGTTTCCTCCCACAATCCAAAGATGTGTGAGTTTAGTGGTTTAGCCATGCTAAATTGCCCCTTAGTGTCCAAATATCAGCATCCTTGATGGAGCCAAGAGCACCAGCAATGAGGCCATCATCATCGGAAACAAACTCTGCTGGGCCAGCCACATGTTCAGGATGTCAGAGTCCCATCTGCCAGAACAAATCTTCTTTGCCCAGCTCAAAAAAGGCTTCCAAAGAAGAGGAGGAAAAAGGAAGCTCTTCAAAGACACTCTGAAGGCTTACCTCAAGAAATGCAACATAGAGATCAATGCCTGGGAGACTTTTGCTCAGAAGAGATCTATTTGGAGGAACTCCTGATTAAAGGGACAGAATTCTTCCAGAACACCCAACAGCAAGAGGAGTTCCAAAAAAGGAGCCTGAGAAATTTATACCAGCGATCTTGAGTCCAAGGATCAATCCCCCCTCCCGGAAAAACCTGCCAAGTGTGCCATTGATGAAGCGGCTCCAGGATCGGGCTCATCAGCCATGTAAGGACCCACAGAACCATGACCAATGACATGGAGTTTCTTAGGTGGACAATCGTATTCATTAGCGAGTGATTGTTGAATAAGAAAGTTCTCCTGACTGCTATAATGTTGTAACTGCAAATTAATACTGTATATGATTTGCACAATGTTCACAAAGGAATTTACTTCCAGTTTTAAAGAAACAAATACAAGAGGATTAAAGGCCTTGTCTGTATGAGTTGAATTAGGTTAATTTCAAACCAAAAACAAATATCATTAGAGATCATTCCTGCAGAACTAACCATTTTGAAGAAGGTTCTTAAGTACGGAACCCTGTGTTGTTTGCCCATACATGAGTGTTGTATACAGTGAGCTGCTTAAGATGACTCACTCTCACATCATAAAGTGTGCTATTTTGTGAAAGGAGCTTCAAACAATCTTTGAAGAATAATTAAATTGAGAATTGCGCCATATACTGGTTGGGTAGATGGCTTTTGACTCAAGTTTAATATCATCAATTCTTTGTGGACTTGTCCGGGGTGTTAAGAGCAACGTGTTGAAATTATTTTGGAGGACAAAGGTTCTGAAATTTTATTTTAAATCCTTATTAAAATGTTGGGTGTGATTGTTGGCAAATTAAATTCTCCTGAACACACTTTAGAAGTTTGAGACTGACCACTACTCTTTACCGATCAGGAGATTCCTCCAAATAGGTCTCTACTGAGCAAAGGTCTCCCAGGCATTGATGTCTAAGTTCCATTTCTTGAGGTAAACCTTCAGGGTGCTGGCCTATACAATACACCTGGTAGTGAAATTATACCTCTATTGTTTCTTAGCTCTAACCAAATAGATTCTGTCTTGAACACTTGAGAACATCATCTCTCTCCGGCCCTGTATTAATCTCCTCAATCAATGCTGCTATCCATCCTCCTTTCTTCCCCTTCCCATGTTTCTTGATCGTATTGTATCCAGGAAAATTTGATACCCTGTTCTGCCCTTCTTTTGAACCAGAGCTTGGATTTTTGATCCCAAGTTGGGTAGTGTAAGTCAGGAAATTGCTCAGCTCCTCACCTTGAGAGTTAGAGTCCTGAGATGCTGCCGAATGCCAAAGTGGGCAGTTTAAAAGACCCACCTCAGTTACCTGGGATTTCATCTTTCGGCTTTAGGCCTTATAACACTCACTCTCGCCCATTGTACATGCCGATTCATGCTGACCCATGTGCCTGACTCATCCCTAGGCTCTATGTTACCCCATACCAATTTAGTGCCAATTCATGCCAACCTGTGTATTCCATTCACCCACAAGGCCTCTTATGCAACAGTGAGAAACCATGAACCTCAACCACTAACCTTTGCCCTTACACCTTCCATGCCAACTTATCCATTATCCACCACAGGCAGACATCAGGAGCTATATTGAGATTCAATAAAGTTCTAAGTATCTATTGCAACCTTCACTATATATAAAAAAAACTCCAGTCATGATAGCCTACTTAATACATTGAAAGAAGTAAAGTTACCATAGTCCCAGATGACCATAGGCTGCTTTTCCCTTTGAGGGGGAAAGCTGAGTGGTGGTGATTTAACCTGAGGATCACCACACCTCAGGTGAGGGCAAGGTTAAGAAGGTGGGGCCTTCATGAATCACCTCAGCGAGTACAGAATTTGAACCCATGTGGTTGGTCTTGTTCTGCATCACAAACCACCTGTCCAACCAACTGAACTCAACTGGTCCCCTCAAAACATTTAAATCCTCTCTGGTACATAATTTCTTATCAAAACAAACAGTTCGATTCATAACCAAACAGCACAGACAGCTAATTCATTAATAACCGCTTTAAGCTATCAATCAAACTGTGAACTTCCAACCCTTTATTATGATGATAAGTTGTTGAATGCAGCCAAGCATTAAAATACTATAATAAAATAACTTAGGGTCATATCAACTGCTGGAATAGATCTTTTTTCAACTCGGACACAACCAGGCTGTTTTCTTTTTGATTTTTAAAGGACTGGCCATTTAAATAGTTTGTCAGCTTGACAGTTCTAGATGCCTTAGCTACCCTCCAGGAGCATTTATGACTATTTTAAAGAGCTATTACTTAGTAATGAGTTAAAATAGCTCTGTAGAGTTCACGTTTCCACATGTGAAATTCACATTTATGCCCTCCCTCCCGATCCACGGCAAAATGGTTTCTGTAGAACATGGGGGTGGAACTTGTGGATATAGAGTCCTTCCACCATTTTAGACATACCAGTGTCTCCATGACCTTGCAAAACCCCAGGTTTGAGTCTCTGATATTATCAGGACATCATACCCCCATGTGGCCATCCGTGGCTGCAGATCACCAGCCTTATTCACGATGCTCCCTGAAAGTTCATACGCATGCTCTGTAAACCTAATTTATGTCTTACTGCATTCCCTCTTATTCTGACCGCACCAAATACCTTACTATTATTGACTCTCGGACAATCTGCGTTAAACTTGCGTTGCCTCTGCCTTGAATGCAAGTCCAGCTAAAAAGAAATCTTCACCCAAACCAGCCTGATTCAGTTCAATTTGAACATGTTACTGCTTGTGAAACATATCTTGTGAAACATTACCTGTGCCTACTACAATTCACGTGTCCAATCATTGAGCAGGAGTCTACAAGTGAATGTCACAGTGCATTTTTAAAAAATCAGATAGCTCGACAACTAAGGATGGTAAATCTCATCAACCAAGGGTTAGGGATAAACCTTAACCCTTAGCTGATGTCAGCATGGAAAGCAAAGGCAGCATGTGCATTTTTTCAGACAACTTCACCCAGTACTTTTCTGTTAACATTGATTAACTATTTTTATCAGTGTAAGTAATTAACATCTTCTGTGACTTCTTAATTATTCATACAAGAAGGTAGGCCGACACATAAATCAACGTATTTTATAAAAATGGTTTCATTATTTTTGTTACATTCGAAGTTGCAACCTATGCCAGTTAAATATCCTGCTGCTACCTTCAGAACAGCAATTTGCGGCTGCTTTCAGATACATTTTGTAAGGCTGACTGAATGATTTAATTAAAAAAAAGATTAGGAATCATTAAACAAGCTGCTCTACCTTGCAGTAACAGAATTCACATCTGATGCAGGTTACCAAAACCACAGATGGCAATTCTGTAACTGTTGATTTGCTGTAACAGAATGAAAATGATCCCATTAGCTCCTACTAACTGTACAAATATTCATCTATTAGAATTCAGAGATAGGTCTCACTGCCAGCTCTCTTGGCCCATTTAGATGAGGGAATATTAAAAACATAAATGAAGAAAAAAAAATCAGGTTGCCCGGGAATGTAACATGGGGTTTGCTGCCTTAAAGGCCGTTCTACTGCTAATCTCCTTGGCTACCCTGCATGGATATTGCTCGATAATGGGCAGAGCCAGTTTATTTTTTTGACAAACAATATAGAACATAGAACATAGAACAGTACAGCCCCTTCGGCCCTCGATATTGTGCCGAGCAATGATCACACCATTCAAACTCACGTATCCACCCTATACCCGTAACCCAACAACCCCCCCTAACCTTACTTTTTAGGACACTACGGGCAATTTAGCATGGCCAATCCACCTAACCCGCACATCTTTGGACTGTGAGAGGAAACCGGAGCACCCGGAGGAAACCCACGCACACACGGGGAGGACGTGCAGACTCCGCACAGACAGTGACCCAGTCGGGAACCGAACCTGGGACCCTGGAGCTGTGAAGCATTTATGCTAACCACCATGCTACCATGCTGCCCTAATATCTTGAGGCTCCTTGCTGAATTCCCTTTTCCATGATGTTTTTGATGTTATAATCAGAACAGTAGTTATAAATTAAGGTTTCACTTTCCCTTCATAACCTTTGTCAATAATTTACAGTCAGGACAAAGATCTTGAAAGACAAAATTGATTCAATTCCATTCTGCATTGAAATTATAAAGGGGTCATGGTCTCCGTTAAAAAGTGTTTGCAAGCCTTTTCATGCGAGATAGGACATAGGCCCAGATTAAGTTAATGAACGCCATATAGAAAGTAAAATGAACAGAACATTAAAAGAACCCTAAAAGTTTTAACAGCCTTGACACTTAACTAACGCAATCAGCATGAAGCAGCAAGTAACTAGACCAAAGATTTTCAAAGCTATTGAGAGAAAATAAAGAAATATCGATCAGATGAAGTCATATTTAAGCTTTATTGTTCTCTGGTCAGAGTACACTCTGAGTACTGCTTATATTTCTGGTTATTGGCGTCAGCCATGACACAGCTGACAGTACTCTTCCCTCTAAATCAGCAAGTTATAAGTTCAAGTCCCACGCCATAGGCTTGAGCACAATAATGCATAATGAGGTTTGGCTACAAGTCCAAACATCCATTACTCTGGTGAAACAGCTGTGCTCCAGAGATTGCGTGATTGACATCTCTTTCCCTCTGACCTATTCTGCAACTTGCACGATGTTTATTTGTTCAAGATAAAGAGGTTTTAAATGCTTGCAGTTTATCCTACAGATACTTTAAAGGGTCTGAATAGTTGACATTTTTACAGGCTCAGCTTTTGTGAATGAATGACTAATTGTTGAAGCTTTCTTGTATACGCAATTGTTACTATAGGGTTCAGTGAGGGACCAAGGAGTTGTGTGGTAGACATAGGTTGGCATGGAGGGTATGAGGACCCATGGGTAGGATGGGGTATGAGGTGGCATGAGTTGACCTAGATGAGGCATGTGGAATGTGTGTGAGTGGGGCTGTTTTTGTTTTATTGATTCTTATTGTAACTGGATTAAAGACCCAGAGAACTGAGGTGAGCCTTTTAATCAGCCCTCCTACACTTAGGGGTCCCTGTGGCTGCCCTCTAACTCTTTGAAGGGGAGATAGGTCCATTACCACTCACACCCCCCTCCCCTGTCTCTACATTTTGCGAATAATGTCACTCTCCTTTGGAACTGATAAGAGGTAAAAATGTGATGGGTTCTATGGCATTGAAAAAGTGGGGAGAGTCAGATGGAGCAAAAGGGGCCTGACATTTTAGACGTTGAGGCAGCCCACCCTCTCTGGTAATGATAACTTGTGGAAGTAGTCAAACAGTAATAATACGACAATGATAACACTTGGGTTTATGTCAACAAACAGCTATCACTATGAAACATGTAAATGCGGAACATTTCTATCCCTCATTCCCAGCCCATGAAAATGAGAAGTGCCAGGTTTGAGGCAGGACTTGGGATTTTCGGCCAATCCGTTATTTTCACCATGACGGAAAGATTGTGTTGAAAATCTGGACCTTGGGCTTTGCAATGTTGATAAAAAGTGCTTAAGATAATCTTACAGAGATATATAAAACAATGAAGATAAATCCTAAATAGGACTTCAAATTAAATCATTATATTAGGACAAGGGGATGTAACTTCAAGGCTACAAAAGAAAAAATTAGGAAAGATGTCAGGAAATTCTTCATCACATAATGAATGGTCACTACATTAAATGGACTTCTCTGTTTATAGTGGAGATGAAAAGGCTAGAATTGCTTTTGTATCAGACTCAGTAATGAGGGAACTACTGTGTTTTTCTTGATAAATGAGCTAAGCTGGGGTGAATTTGCTTTCACGTCCCTTTTTATAATGCATCATATTTTGTAATAATGACAAAGCATGAAAAAGACCAGAGGAAAAGGTTGTGTTTGTACTCTGTGCTTGCAAACCATTGAAAAAACTTGGCTGTTTTGAACTTTCAATGCTCGTTATAAAGATGCTGACAGTCTATTGACATTGAGTTTTTAATTTAACTGACACCCACAGGAAGATGTATAGGAACGTCATCAATCTGCAAGCGCCTGTGGTTTTATGCATGTGATAAGTTGGAGAGTTCGAAGCATATGGGTGGCAAAATGATATTATCGGTCCATGCTTCACTGTGATTGACAGCCAACTTTTTCCACCGATGCAAAGTTTCAATTAGCAAAAATCAAAACTTCATAGTCTGTTTATTTTTTAATAATTATGATTTCTGAAGGGCCTCATGAGTACTGAAGATTTTTATGCTGCAATCTTTATTTTTTCAATCATTTGGCCTCTTTCCAGTGTTTGGGATTCTGAGTTCAACATTTTATTTGTATTATCTAACACTTCATCAAATTTTATCCATTTAAATGAAATATTACAGCTGGTGTCAGGTTCAGTTCTAGCCACAAACACGGATGAATATTTGAATCGAGAATCCTCACGATAAGCACCATGTTAGAGATTTAAAATCAACTTGTGAAAGCATTAGCTGTCACTTCTCTCAATCCTCTCACCTATTTTTAAAAATTATTGCAACCTCAAACATATTACAGTGAACCTATTTTTTGCAACAGAGGAGTGTGGCACTGTTCATATCAGAATTCAGTGTTTCTTTTGTGCTGTTTGCTTCCAGGACAAGATGTCAGCTATGGACTATATATTACGGCACAGTTTTGTTTGAAAGAGAAGTCAACTGTATTTTAAAATGTTTGTATATGTTAATGCTTAACTTACAAACTATACCCCCTGCCAAATTATTTAAATTATGCCTTTGCTCTGTGGAAAATTAAGAGAAGGGTAGGGGGGAGCGGGGGCGGTGTTATAGTGAGGGCATTGCTTGTCTATTCAGTGCATTCTGGGCAATGGACTACAGTGAATTTAGGCCACCTGAACTTTTGCTTTATTTTAACATCAAATTTTTGACTCATGATGGAAATGGAAAAAGCAAGCAAAATATAAGAATGAAGAAAACAGCAGAACATAACTTTTAAAATTTCAAGTGCCTTCAACACTGGCATGCCATGCCAGCTCCAAATTTCTGGTTTGTGCCTTGAACTGAGAAGTTCCTGACTCAAAGCAGGTCAACTAGCAACAAATCCAGGTTAGTAGCAACATTTTCTCTGAAAGCAATACATGAACTTTTAGTAAAATAGCGGGCTGGATTCTCCGCACCCCGCCGCCGTGTTTGTAGCGGGCCGATCGGAGGGCGGGGGGGCCTTATAGACGGCCGGGAAATGTTTGTGCGGGTGGACATGGTTGGGCGCGCGGCCGATCGGGGGTGGTGGGGGGGGGTTTGCGTCCAGCTTCGTGGTCCGAATCTGCCATGGAGTACGGCACGGCCGCTGAAGTGACCCAGAAGTGCGGGGGCCCGCATCTGCATCAAAAGCTGCTAGATCTACGCCGGGTCCCTGCTAGCCCCGTGCAGGGCGAGGAATTTGTGGCCCTTTCATGCCAGGTTTTCTGGCGTAAAACTCCACCGTTTTGACGCCGGCGTGGGGACATCATCCCAATAATGGAGAATCCAGCCCTGAATGTGTGGATCCCACTCCCACCATTCAAAAATTAGCTTTTTTTTGAGCAAAGCTCTTGCTGCTCTCTTCATTTTTACCTTTGAGCTTATTTGGCATGTTCCTTCCCCATAGTTTACTGGTTCCAGAGGCTACATGATGCTGCATTTGAAATATTTTTCCCTCAATTGTTCTACTTGCAGGACAATAAATAGGTTCCAGGTGATGGGTATTAACCAAAGTGCTTAGCTACTAAATACTTTTTATACACTAAGGCAGAATTTTCCTTCTCAGATAATTGGGCTAATTTCTCCACCTGGAACAGTTTTATTGTCCCACAAGTACACAAATCAAGGAGGAACGCTCTTCGGCAATATAGCTTATTATGGAGCTTATTAGCGGAAATAAAAAAGACTGACAAGTGGCAAAATTACCTTGTCGCAAAAGTGTTGCAACATTTCTAGATTAAATAAAATAGATTTTGTTCTGTAACAATATTCATTTCCAATTTTCTGAAAACAAGCTGTCATCCTCTGTCATCCCTCAAGCTGAACAGGGAAATTGCGTCAAGTAATATTATCACACGTACTAATTCATCCGTATAAGGATCAATCCTGGACCTGGAATAGAACTATGATCTGAGCCTGGGATTTAAATGAGTTTGGGGAGCAATCTTAAGATGCGTCAGAGGAATAGGGGTGGCCCCTATCAGGGAGCATTGCAAAGGATCTCTATTTCTGGGGTTACTTTGAGTGATCTTAGTGTTTGGGAGCTCTGGATAACCCACCTCGTGGGGAATGGAAGACTTTGCAAGGGGTTGTGGGATGATGTTGCAAATTTCTGGTCAGCACGGTAGCATAGTGGTTAGCACAATTGCTTCACAGCTCCAGGATCCCGGGTTCAATTCCCAGTTTGGGTCACTGTCTGTGCGGAGTCTGCACGTTCTCCCCGTGTGTGTATGGGCTTCCTCCGGGTGCTCTTGTTTCCTTCCACAGTCCAAAGATGTGCAGGTTAGGTGGATTGGCCGCGCTTAAATTGCCCCTTAGTGTCCAAAATTGCCCTTTGTGTTGGGTGGGGTTGCTGGGTTGTGGGGATGGGGTGGAGGTGTGGGCTTGGGAAGGATGCTCTTTTCAAGAGCCGGTGCAGACATGATGGGAAGAATGGCCTCCTTTTGCACTGTAAATCTATGATTCTATGATTCTATGATTCTATGATTCTATGATATCATGATTCTATGAGGAGGAATCTGAAATCTGCATGGGACTGGGGTAGGGGGAAGGTTTTGGGGAGCGGTTGTGGGGGTGAAGGGTCTGATAGTACAGGTCTCGTAGCTTTACCTTTATTGCAGAGACCCAGCCGCTCGCAGGTTTGAGAGGTGGAGCTGAGGAACATGGCAGCCAAAATGCTCTTGGTCCTTTTCAAACTAAAAGATGATAGCCACAATCTTTCTGCCCATCATTCTCCTCCACACCTAAAGTTCCTTTTGGTCATCAGATAACTCCGCACTTGACTCCCAATGCATTTTCTATGCATGACTAGTTTCTGCCCTGACCCAGAATAATTAAGTGCATAATATGAGGGATTGATGACATATACAGTATTTAGTGAATATTGATTCCTCTAAACAAACACAAATGATCCCATAAACACACAAAATTTTATTGCTTAGGCCAGGTGCAGTTTTTAATACAAATAATTAAGTTGATGCCTCAAAAATGGTTTGTGGTCTTTCTCAAATCTTGCAACTAAACTTTGAGCCAAAATGACAAATTCAAGATTTCACTGTGGTTTATATGAATAAAATCTAACTGGGAAAAGCTAAATAATTCAACTTTATCTTCCAGCTAGATTTAAATCACTTGGTAAATCAACCTGAAATTGTAAATCATTCTTGATAAAACATTCTGTGTTTTCTTTTCTAAATGGCAAGAAAAGAGGAAAACAGGTGATGTTATTCACAGGTGTTATTTAACTGTCTGTGAGGTAAAATTGAGCAGTTCATATTCGAAAAGGAGCAGTTGTTAAAATTTTAAATGTATCATTTGCTTAAAATAAAGCTTTGAGAGCGCAATCACCAGCTTGTTTCAAAGTCTTTTGGAAAAAGCAAATAAATCGCAAATGCTCAAAGGTCGAGGAGATGCACCTCCCTCCTTCCCTTCACAGACTGATGCAAACTACGATTTTCTCCCAGTTTCACACGGTCAGAATGCAGACATTGCATGCTAAAAGGCTCGCAAAGTTGCACTTGTCCAGAGGTAAGTGGGCTAAGTTGCTAACTAAAACATAGCCAGTCAAAACCAAAGCTTTTGGGGCTGACAGGAGTGGAAGTCAAGATGTGACTGAAGGCATAGAAAAGCATGACGTTGCAGAAAAATTATTCTGATTATTGTTACATCTGAAATTTTTCAACTATCTTTACAATGGGCGTGAGTTTCCAGCCCTGCCCGCCACTGGATCATCCAGTCCCACTGCCAATCTGTGGATCTTTGTCTAGGCTGTGACATCCCCTGGGGCAGGGTCCCATCCTGGCCTTTGTTACAAACTTGGGACACGACATTTTGGCTACTAAGAGAATTTTGTTTTGAGTGATTCAATTAGCTATCTGTTGTAGCTTTAATTTTTTTCAAGATTATGATTGATAAATTCTCCTGACTGGTCATTCAGAATGGGTTGCGTTTATAAATTCCGAGTAGTTTCTCATTCCTACCTCTACCTTCACTTCAACCCCATGCCAGTCCATGCATTGCTAGTTTCAGTGTCACTTTTATTTTCAATGGACTATGAATGAGTATATTGTTTGTGAATTTTTGAAGTCAGTTAATACAATTAAATATGGTTTCCTGATAAGGAAACTGCTGGGAGCAGCCATGGAGACAAATGGCCGAGTTCATAGTACTAAATGAGAACAAAGTCCCACAGCAAGTGGGTTTAGCCGTTTGTTTCCCAATGCTCTCAGCACCGAGAAACACAACAGCATCTAATGTCACTTGGGTTAAATAAGAGGCATCAGCGGGGAACGTGTGGCTGAGGCCGCACATGGCCCCGTTTTCAATAGTGTGGAGCTCTGCTTGCTGCAACTCCGCAGTGTAGCGAGAGATCTAGACGCCATTTAAAATCCCCAACCCCCCCTCCCCCCAGCCCCAACGCACTATGAGGGGGTCCCTGGGCTCCCCTAAAACTCCCCAACACCCATGCAGGGCACCCCTGGCCCGATCACTGCCAAGTTGAAAAATGGCATCCTGGCAATGTCACTGCCAGCGCCACCTGGGCAACTTGGTAGTGTCAGGTTTGCACCCAGGTGGCACTACCTGTGCCAGGGTACCACCCTGCCAAGAGGGCTTCCACCTGGGGGCCTCCGACTTCCTGGGAGACCACCACAAATGCCTTTCTGTCTGGTCCATGTTTGTGGAGACCAGTACTGAATGGCGCTCGCCCGGGGTCTCCAGGGCGATACATCCCAATGCCTTGTGTGCATCGGGAAACTGCATTTAGAGTGAGATTAGCTGTCTCATTCCAGTAGGCAGATTTTCAAAAAAGTGGCAAAAAATGCGAGGTATTGCGAGCTGGATAGATCCCGGGAGCGAGTCTCACGGCTTTTATTGGTCACGTTATGCCACAGCATGTTGCTTATTGGGCACGGAGTAGCCGTTCGATTGCTCCCAAAATTAGCAAAGGTTATTGACCACTCTTGATATGAACTTGCAGCTAAAAGTAGCAAAAATTAGGCATTGATCATTTAAAAAAAAAACTTTTGATAACTTCAATAAGGACAGGGAGGTCCACACCGAGTATAATAAAGACAGTAGTTTTATTCACAACCCAATATAGATACTGCCTGATAGATCTCTACAGGGTTCCTGTTCTGGGTGGTGCTTTACTGGCTGACCTTTTATACAAATGTTAATAAAGATCCCCCGCCCGTAGCAGTGAGGTAGGGGTGCAGGGTGTCCAAGTGGCAATGGTCCAGTTTTTCTTTCCACTCTCCGTACCCCTCAAGCATCTCTTCAGCCAGCATTACAAATAAAGAGTTTAGAGTTTACGGTTCACCAATTCTGTCCTAAAGGTCAATTGATGCACATCATCGGACCTCCATTTATATTAGACAAATATGCAAACTAAAACAGACGAACGCTTCATCTGCTCAGCAGTTACCCTCTGTAAACACTGTGGTGGCCACAACGTTGCCATTAATGGACCGGTTAAGTTTCTCGACCCCAACATAAGACCATTAACATCCTGTTAACACTGATTTCTGCAAGCTAAAATTAACCCCAGTGAATTGAAAATTTAAGCCAATCAATTACGGATGGTATCATCTCAGTAAAATTACAAAAAGAAGCCTTTCCTATCTGGAAGTTACTTTGAACATGTCTTGTTGATCACATGACATTCTTTCCCCTCCATCACCTCAATCTTGCTTTTCATAGAATTTAGAGTGCAGCAGGAGACCATTTGGCCCATCGAGTCTGCACCGGCCCTTACAAAGAGTACCCTTCTCAAGACCACGTATCTACCCTATCTCGTAACCCATTTAGCCCCACTTAACCTTTTTGGACACTAAGGACAATTTAGCATGGCCAATCCACCTAACCCACACATCTTTGGGAGGAAACTGGAGCACCCGGAGGAAATCCACGCAGACACGGGGAGAACGTGCAGACTCCGCACAGACAGCGACCCAGCCGGAAATTGAACCTGGGACCCTGGAGCTGTGAAGCAACTCTGCTAACCGCTATGGTACCATGCTGCTGTTATGAATGGGGCATGATTGGTCAAAGCACAAAGCATCGAGAATTTGGTTAACTGGCTGCTGGTGATGAAAATAGTTCCGCATCCTGAGTTTTGTTGGGTTCTGATATGTTTACTGTCGTATAAAGGAGAGATGTGTTTCTATTAACTAGTAGGCAAGATGCTGAATCAGAATTTTTGTTTTAAAAAAAATGGTGTTTACTTTATAGCATTAACACTGATTTGACTTCTTGTAATTTCTAATCATAAACATATCAGCAATTGCGCATGCATACAACTGCAGAGCTAGGCTTTGTCAGCATCTGTTTCTAATCATGCAAAATGTAAAAATCGCTCATTAGTTCAGAAGAGACCCAGCATTTGCTGTAATCAAAGAGTATTGAAACAGTGGGAACAGGTGTCTGGCAGGTGGGCGCATTCTGTGATGCTGAGTGGATTACGCTGGCATTTATAATGTTAATTTATATCAGGGGTACAACAGATTCATAACTATAATATTCAGCTAATATTTAAATAGTTAGCAATCAGCGATGCAAATGTAAGAATGAACAAATTAAATGTGGTAGCATTTATGTTTTTTTTCTCTATTCCAGCCGTGAGCCTGTAGCCTTAGAATTGCGATGCTAAAGATGATATCCTCATTGCAATGAGACCCTCCCCTTGGACTGTGTTTGAACTTTCATCTTTTGGAATGAAGGAACACATAGATCCCAGGGTCATAGCTGAGCCTATGACCCCCCTTGCCGCTTAATTTTAGGAGAATGTGCTAAGGAAGCTGCAACAAATTAAAAAACTAATTTCAGGAAATGGGGTGGCACATTGGGTTAGAATGATAATCTTTCACCTCTGGAAACTTAGTCTGAATCCATCCCAGACTGATAAGATGAAAGCTTGCTCTCTCAAGGAGCTGTAAGTTACTTAAATATGTTCAAACAATAGAGTGTAGAAAACAACAGTGAAACAAAAGAAAATGTCAAACTCAGCACCACTAATTTAGCAGTCATTTTGCAAACACCTCACTGTGAAAGGTAGATTTGAGTGATAGGATCAGACCTATTACCATCTCATGGGAGGAAAGGCTGGTTGGGCTATGGGACATTTTGAAGAGTGCAATGGGAGCTTTACTGTCTACCTCTTGCGTACCAGGGATTTCTGTCGTCCAAAATGCAAAATGTTTCTATTCTAACACTATTCCGACCCTCACCACAATGAGCAAATATAATTAAATAGCTTCTGCATGATCCATAGTGTACGGCTCGGTAACACCTCCCTCTGAAATTAGTCAGTCATGGGTTCTCATTTCAAGGTTGCTTGTCGCTCAAATCCACATGCCAAGCTAGATTATTGGTTTCCCGTGGACTGTTAGATGAATCATTTCTTGATGGTCTCAAATGTTTACATTGGGAGAACCTAAGAGTGTCACAGAAATTAAGTGCACTAATTTGTGCACTAATTGATTTCATGGGCACCTCAATCAGAATGAATTTAGTTGACTATTCTTCACAGGGAACAGTATGCCTACTTACCATTTACACAATGCATCTTAGTCTGATTAACGGTGTCAAACACAAATGCTATTTTAACCTTAAGAAAAGACATTCTGATGGATTACTGAATGCTGTCTGAATACAAGCATGACCTTACAAAACCATTGCAACTATTTAAAGTCCACAGCATGAGAGAAACCTTCACTGTCTAAAATCCTCAATAAATCTTTTTGCAACAGCTCAAAAGCCGAGTTTGGCTTAGTAAATTGTAATTAGGCACTTACTCATTTGACTTGCTGTTGTAGAATATAAGTTGCTCGCTTAAAACCAAATGAGCAACTGAAAGGAAATGGTTAAATGTGTAAATAATGCAGAGTCCAAAGGATGAGATCTAATGTTAGAGAACTGAGCGAAGAAGGACAATCAGAGAACATCGAAAAGCAAAGCTGGAGCGGAGAACTTGTGGAGGCTTTTAAGATATTATAAGGTATATAAAGGTAAACTCAATGTACTCTTTCAAGATACAATTCCATGCTACATCTATTCTTAGATGAGTCTTAATTTACCCCAATTTAATGCTGAAAGGACTCAAGATCATCATAAACCCCGCCACAAACAGCGGGCAAGATCAACTGACCTCGTTGTGCCCGAAATGCAGCACGGCTGGTAGAATCCGAGAAATGCCTCTTCGGGGGCCTGCCTGGCTCGCCACGCCTCGTGCGATCTCGCGAGACAACGCAATGTGAATCCTGGCCATTGTGGGCAGTATCACTTTTTGGAAAATCAGCATATTAGATTGAGATAGCTAGTCTCCCTCTAAAATGCATTCCCGAGATCTACCCAAGGTGTGGGATCTAAACCCCTCGCCTTGGAGACTCTGTTTGGGCTCCGTTCAGTATTGGTCTCCACAAACGGGAGCCAGATGGAACGGCACTCGTGGGGTTCAACGACCGACTGCCGGGAAACACCCAGCTAATCGTGCGCACTTTAGGACTCTGTTCCCTTTCGGATAGGTTGCACCCTTTGCTGTTGATTTCCCACCCGGGATTGGAGGTTTACCATAGAGTGTAAGATCATTTTTAACACACCCCAACCGCCACCACCACAACCCCCCCTCCCCTGCTCCAAGAATGATGTGTGGAAGAGGTTATAATAACCTGAGTCTGCTTTACTACCCTAAAGCCATACCGTTTCTGACTGGCAACTTTTAATCCGCACTGATATTAATTTGGCTAAGGTTCAGACTTACAGGCAGGTGGGGGTCTAGTTTCAATCCTAATGTCGAGGCAAAATGATGTAATCAGTGGCAGGAGAGTATATTTACTTCTGCGTTTGAAAGGCAGCATGAGTGCAGCCCCAACATTGTAAACAAGGCTAGTTTGCATTGAGCGGCCAGACAAGGCCAAGGTAAGTTTGCAAAATTAATTTGTACCTGGATTGCTTGAGTATTCCTGGAATACTCCACAGGTCCTGAAAGGATACCTTGGGTCTGCCTGGCCCCAGATTTCTTCTCCGGTTCGATACACCAGCATTCTTGTCCTTCCAGAACTGTGGCCATTTCCAATGTCATCCTTTCTCATATCTTTCAGAGGGACTATTTCCATGGTCCCCCACAACAGCTCGAATTTCTGTGACTTTTCACTCTTTCCCAATGGCATTGATGACCACTCGCCAAACAAAAATTGAGCTGAGTGTGTTTCAGAACTGGAACGGGATTTAGTATACGTAGAGAAAGTTATTAGTTTGATATTAGCAACATATGAACGGGAGTAAGCCTCTCATCCCTCTAAACTGGTTCCATCCGTCTCAAAATAAGAGGTATGCTATTTAGGACTGCGATGCGGAGGAATTTCCTCAGCCAGGCAAGGTAAATTTATGAAATTCTCTACTTCAGGAGAATGTGGAGGCTCAATTTAAAAAAAAAATCTTTGTCACAAGTAGGCTTACATTAACACTGCAATGAAGTTACTGTGAAAAGCCCCTAGTCACCACATTCCAGCACCTGTTCAGGTACACAGAGTGAAAATTCAGAATGTCCAAATTACCTAACAGCACGTCTTTCAGGACTTGTGCGAGGAAACCAGAGCACCCGGAGGAAGCCCACGCAGGCACAGGGAGAACATGCAGACTCTGCACAGTCAGTGACCCAAGCCAGGAATCGAACCTGGGATCCTAGAGCTGTGAAGCAACAGTGTTAACCACTGTCCTTCTGTGCATTATTGTGGATTTTGAAAGCAGAGGTCAATAGATTTCTAGATACCAATGATAATATTAAGGGATATGGGAATAGCGCAGGAAGAAGGCCTTGAGGTAGAAGATCAAACTTGATCTTAAGTGGCAGAGCAGACTCGAGGGGCTGAATGGGCTGCTCCTAAGTTGCTATGTTCCAATACTTAGTCAATTCAATCATGGCTGATCTGTACCTTAACTGAAATACCTGCCTTGTTTACTGTGCCCTTAATACCCGTGCCTCACAAAAACCTATCAATCTCCGTCTTAAAATTGTCAATTTGCCTCGACTCAGCAGCTGTTTTGGGGAGCGAGTTCCAGATATCCTCTACCCTTTGTGTGAAGAAGTGCTGTCTGACATCTTCCTAGCTCTAATTTTGTGTCAGGATGCAAGGATCTTTTTTGCAGATGAGCTGGAATGGGCTGTGCTCATCTCGTGATCTTGTGAAATCCTCAGAAACAAATAACAGCCTTGCTATATGTATCCAATTATGGAATAATGTACTGATTCCATGCTTCAGTTATTAGTGATGCAGCCACAACTTATTTATGTGCAATGTTGCCATAAGAAGAAGCCTTTTGGTTTACTAAAGATGTTAAGAATAAAAGTTAATGTACCAAACATCCATTCAATAGGTTGTTATTATTATTCTGTGTGAATTGCTCAAGAGAGGAAAACGGCAACTGCATTAAAATTCAGTGACAATAAATGTGGGCTGTTGAAGGTGACCATGGGTTTCTGACTTTAAAAAGAAACTGTGTCTAGCCTATCAGCTGGAACCAATCTTTCGTAGAAATGTTACTGCATTGGAAAGAGCAGCTTAAATATCAGAGCTAATTCTAATTTGTCTTACAGGCATACTATTGAATCCTCATCATTTGAATGCTGATTTTCCTTGTTTCCTTTCAGCATTTGGTGGTGTTTGTTAATGCTTCATTGCTGTCACAAATGCAGCTAAAAGATTACAGTGTGCATTGTTCAAGACCTAACCAACGAGAGCCTGCTCAGGACTGAGAATGCTTATGTATTGGCAATGTTCCTAAATCCGGGAAGTTCCAGTATTGTATACAGTCTTTTGAAAGCATACATTCTCAGATGTTGCTAAACACACATCCAATAAAGATGTACCGCATTTGTATTTATTTCAGTTTAGAGAAATTAAAAACTTCTTTCTTATTTTCCATAATTTCATGACCCCCACGTCACACAGCCTTCCAAAACCCTGCTCCGCTTGTCACGTTTGCAAATTCAGTTGCTCGATTTTTTGTGACAAGTATCTTCTGACGAGCAAGCTGGGGCCTGTTCCAGCCAGCTCCCATTGCAGTTTGACAGATGTAAAGCCCAGGTGGTGTGACATTTGAGAGGGAAACTGAATATTATATGGAAGGTGGTTTGAAGGCAAAGGGAGTCTGTCATAAGAACTGGGCCTTGATACAGATGGAGCTGCAGGAATTACGAGGAAAGATTCAAAGGCTATTTTGTTGTTGTCCAGATGTCCTCCTGGCAAAGGCCAATCCCGAAAGGCGGACCCGTGTTGCTGACAAAGAATTAACTGCACAGCTATGAATAAACTTCTATGTTTTTGGACAAATGATTCGGACAAAACTTTGACCTTCCGCTTTGTTGAGATGCAAATTTAAGAAGGTCTTGGAAGGTATTTAATGCATTAATTTAATGAAATTGTACTTTCAACATCTATTGAGATAATAATTATTTTGTGGACAAAACATTGCCCAAGAACTGTAAAACCTTAACATTCAATCCGGAAATAAAACCACCATAATTATTCATTTTTCCATGAAGTCGAGTGTCTTAGATTAATCAGGTTCTAAGTAGTATTATATATTGCTAATAAATCAATTTGAAAATCCAGTTCAATAACGATGTGCCTGGTTGCTAGAAAAAGTGTATCTCTATGGGGTTAGGTGGCTTAGAACAGTGCAAACTTTTAAGTTGCTTCATGTTATGGGGTACTTGTGGCCTTCTTACCCAATGTTCACAGCAACTTGCCACAATGTCACACACCAAGGATGGTATTCTCCCAAGTCTCCGCCACAGGTTCAAGCTGCAATTCTCCAAAACAAAAGTAGGGGCCGCCAGTGGAAAAATTGGTGCACCCTGGCATCGCACACCAGGTGTTATTCAATGGAACATGGAAGCTGTTCTGGAGAGGGTCGAGTTTCCCCCTGGCCTTGAGAGGGATGACTCCAAAATCCACTGGCAGGTCCCAATCCTCAGAGATCTGAGGCAGGATTCTCCGACCCCTCGCCAGGTTGGAGAATCGCCGGGAGGGGGGGTGGGGGGGGCTGTGCGAAACCCAGATCACACCAGGCCTTTGGCGCATGCGCAAACTCGCGCAGTCCCTTCGGTGCCTTTGAAATAGCCTTGACCTGTCAATCAAGAGACATGTAAAAGGCAATGTATCGTGAAATTGAATGTAAACAATGCAGTTCAAAGCTTTTAAGCTTCTCAGCCTGCCCAGAGGCTTGGAAAAGTTAAACGGGAAGGAAATTGACTGTAATAAAAGCACTTTCAACACATCAGAGGGAAGACTTACACCCTCATTTGATAGATCTTCGAACTTGAAATGCTGGGAGAGTCAACAAAGGATTCCAACACATCAGAGGAATGACTTTTAACTACAACTTGACATGCTGAAAGACAGTTTAAAGATTTTCAAGGCTATAAGAGGAAACCTGCCAGGCAACCACCATCCAAGGAAAGACACCTGACCTGAGCACCTCCAGCTGAGCCAAAGCCTCTACCGATCCTTACCTACCTGGACTTGAAGGACACCCCTTGGCACCCTGTAGCTAAGTGGAAAGAGGGTACTAATCACCCACCCCCCAGAGTTCATGACTCCTTGTCCCTGTTCATTAGGGCCATGAGAGATTGTCACCTAGGGGACTTCCAGCTGGGGGGACAGGAGCACAACGGGAGGCTGGAGCATCTGGCCTCAAACCTGGTAATTATATTTAAATGCATGTAGGTAATCTGTAATCACCCACACTGGGCTAGAACGTGATTGGGCCAGGCACAATGGGCCAAAAGACTCAAAACAGGTACCACACCCGGTGAGAATCCCAATTTGGCCCTCTCACGCAAATCAACAGGACATTGTGAATCCCAGCTGCTGCTAGCAGTCCCGGAGATTTGGCCCCTCAATGGCAGGGGGGATGAAAATTCAGCGGAAGTTCAAAAATCAATCTTGCGTCGGTGTGAATTTCCATGGGCTCTTCCGTTGGTGCCCTCATTGCAGATCGGAAAACCCACTCGAGGCTGGCATGAAAATGATTTACATCCGCTAAGAGGATGCATTTAAAGACTGACCGAAATCTTCCACATGCACTTAATTCTCCATGATGCCTAGGGCTGCCTCCAGAATCTACAGGTGAATTATTCGGATGAATTGCCATCGAGGAGGTACATCTGCCAGCCTCAAAGTGTCCCTGGAGATTCATCTTCTTTTTCAGGAGGCCCATCTTCTTTCTTCAAAAGTGGATTGGTGATGGATGTCAGGCGCTTTTTCAACGTGGCACCAAGGTATGATAATGGCACGGCACACCATCATGCCTGCCCTGCCATGGGATATGGTGCAAAACCCCCACATGCATAATTAATGAAGTTGGGGCCAAATGGCAAGCCTTCACTTCCCATCAGCCTCTGCAGTGGGAAACCCTCCACATTCCCACCCCCTCCATGGGACCTAGGCCAGGATGGGAGAATTCCGCCCTCAGAATTTGCACAC
Source organism: Scyliorhinus canicula (assembly GCF_902713615.1). Classification (NCBI taxonomy): domain Eukaryota; kingdom Metazoa; phylum Chordata; class Chondrichthyes; order Carcharhiniformes; family Scyliorhinidae; genus Scyliorhinus; species Scyliorhinus canicula. Next base: position 254,979,387 of record NC_052147.1, on the reverse strand, counting down.
AGAAGTTTCTTTTTCATGTTAGTTAAAGATACTCTTCATAACATAGAGGGAGCATTTGAAGAATACTTTGCATTCACAATGCCTTTGACCCTGCTACTGCAGGACACCCTAGATAAACTTTCTCTTCAGTAGGGCTACTGCACCTATCTAGACCTTTAATGGCCTATTGTTCGCAGTGATAACTATTCTTTAGGTAATTTTGTCTCCTAAAATGAGTAAAATGCAGCGCAAATTGCAATACTGGCAATTTATTGCTCATCCCCTGAATGGCTTGCTCAGCTAGAACAGGTAAGGATGACAAGTTCGCTTGCCATTAAATGATATTAGCGACAATAGGTATATGATCGTTTTTATGGGTACGAATTTTTAGAATGATTCCCAGATTTTTAAAAAACTGAATTCAAATTATTAAATTACCACAATAGGATTTGAACTCACTGAGTGAAATCTAACCCCCCCCCCTCCCCCCCCTCCCCCCTCCCCCCTTCCCCCCTTCCCCCTCCCCCCCCCCTCCCCCCCCCCCCCCCCCCCCAATGGAGAGCTTGGTGGCAGGGACTACCTAATCAGATGGGAGGTGGCGATCCCTCTGCCTTCCTGTCTGCACATCAATTAAGGCCATGATGCTTTAGCTCAGTTGACTGGACAGCTGGATTGTGATACAGAGCAAAGCCAACAGTGTGGGTTCAATTCCTGTACCAGCTGAGGTTATTTATGAAGGCCTTGTTTTCTCAAACTTGCTCCTTGCCTGATGTGTGAGGATCCTCAGGTTAAATCACCAGCAATCAGCTCTACCCCCTCAAAGGGGGAAGCAGCCTACATTCATCTGGGACTTTACTTTTAGTTAGGTAAAAAATGATGCTTGGTTAGACTCTGTCTGTTGTAATGAGCATTCAAGGAATTTTATGCATTTCATTCGGGGACAAAGGTTATTTGATATCATAGAATCCCTCCCATGCAGAAGGAAGCAATCAGCCCATAGAGTCCACATCAACCCTCTGAAAGAGCACCCTACCTGGGCCCACGCCCCTGCCCTATCCCTGTAATCGAACCCAAACACTTAGACACTAAGCGGCAATTTTAGCATGACTAATCCACCTAACCTGCACATCTTTGGACTGTGGGAGGAAACTGGAGCACCCGAAGGAAACCCATGCTGTCACTGGGAGAAAGTGCAAACTCCACACAGACAGTAACCCAAGGCCGATATTGAACCCGAGTCCCTGGCACTGTGAGACAATAGTGCTAATCACTGTGCCACCCTGTATGTGCTCTCCAGAGTTAAATCAATTTAATGCTTTAGGAGTGGTGACATTTAAAGGAAATGGACGCCTTGCATTTATATAGCATCTTTCATGATTGAAAGACAACCCAAATGCTTTACAGCAAGATAATACTTTTGAATGTTGTGATGTATGAATCATAGCGGCCAGTTTGCCTGCAGCACCTTGTCTGATGCATTTACTTTGTAACTTCGAAGTGACCAGGATGCAACATGAACTTGGATACCAATTGAAATGCATGCAAGGTTCTGCATTTATTTCAATAATTACTCCAAGAACTTGCGATATACATTAAGTACAGATCTTGTGCACAAAGAAAATTCAGCACCTGACTTTGGGAAGTAATAGAACCGACTGATTGCAAGCAATTCCCCATCCTACAGCTTGCCACCAACAATTACGTTTATCTCCCTGCGATTCCTTCCAAATATCTGATGCAGGTAGAATTGTATTTGTTGTGGGAGTGTTTTCTGTGTAGCTCTCAGCACCTCAGCTTGGTAATTTAAACTCTTATTTTTCGTTTCAATTCAAATCAGTAAATTGGCTGCGGTGCAGCACCGATGTAGGTGTAATCTCTTCACGATGGTAATGAAGCTGAAGGTGTGTGTTATTTTAGCACATACAAGCTGTGACATCTCGTGTGAAAAATCCTGCGGTACCTTGCTGCTTAAATCTGTAACAGCCTACATCATATCATTAATGCTTCTCTGATAACCTCACAAACCTGTACCTTTTAACTGTTTGCTGCTCAAAGCAGGCTGGGTTTCAGCAATCGCTGAGGAACCAACACATGATAGCGAGCAAAGAAAGTGGAGAGGATCGGCACTGCACAGTGAATAAGGTATGCAAAGCTTCAGTTATTATATTAATATATTAACATATATTTCATAATTTTGGCAAGGAAATTGCAATAATTTATACAAAAAATCCAACTAATGCGGTTTCCTTACTGAAATGAATTAGCATTAGGAAAAAATAATTGCCATTTATTTGCTGTTACAAATGATTTTGAAGCAATATTGAAGGATTTACAAACAAAATTCTCCTATATAATTAACAAGTTGTTAAACACATGGACGGCGTAATGATGGTTGCCAACAAAATAAACTTATTTTTTTTTAAAAAGGACTGCCTCCATTAACCGGTAAGTTAGCTTTCCTGGGAAAGATGGGAGAGGGAAAATTGAAGTAGCATCTTCCATGATTTCAAGATTTACCCAACTATTCCACAGTCCAACAACTGTTTTTATTTTATGAACCGCAGTGGGTGTTGTATTCGGTTAATGCAGGAGTCAATCTGCCCCAAGCAAACTTTCACAAACAATAATGATAGCAATGACCACTGATGTTAGTTCAGGGATATACATTAGCCAGGAAGATACCCTTGCTCTTCTTCAAGTGAGATATCTTACATCCATATCGGACAGTCGCCAGTACTTGCATTAATATCTTGTCTTCCTCACTAAGCATCAAAAAGCACATTCCCTTTTCATTGCTTGCATTATCTTTTCAGTGCAATTTATTACAAATTTGAGCTCCAATACAAAGCATTCCTTTTACATGCATTACCCAAGTACGTATGACATTTACTGGATTAGAATTGTGTCACAAAGGGAATAAATGGAGATGGGACAGTAGGCTTTCCATTGAGTCCCAATTTCCAATCTTGTCTTTTGAGGGCAGAGGCTCCTGGTCATTCTCAAACAACGCAGACTTTGGGAAGCTGAAAGAGAATGAAAAATTGCCAGAAATACTCAGCAGGCCAGACAGCTTCTGTGGAGAGAGTCACAGCATCAATGGACTGATTTTTACAGGCTTCTGTGTACTTGGTCCCCCTAGGCACCAATTAAAAGGTAGACTGGAGCCCGTTCACACAAGAACTGCTGCCCAACAGCGATTTTACACTCAGTGGGCGTTAACTGGCTTAGGGCAGACTTCCACCCCCTCATCTGAGGGTGCCATCCCATCAGAGAGAGGCCAGCAACTCTGTAGTCCGAAGAGTGCCAGGGCTGAGTAGTGGTCACTGCTGGGAGTACAGCCAGTCCCCTAAGAAGGGGATGTAATTGAGGCCGGACTGAAGGAAAGTTTGGGCTATCGGTGGGCCCTGGCTACCAAGCCACAAGGAGCACAATAAGGGTATGCGGGGAGGCTGGGGTGCCAGGTTCAAGTAGAGCAGGGTAAAAGGGGAAGAGTGATCTTCATGGGGACGATGGGCGTGTTGACTCCAATGGGTATAGGGAGCTCCTAAAAGAGCTTTTCCACTCCCCCATCATCTTGCCCATCACTAGCCCGCCGAGTATAAGTTGCCCGGCTATGGAGACAATTATATTTCATCGAGTCCTGGTCATTGATCATGTACAGAACAGGGGCGAAATTCTCCGACCCCCTGCAGGGTTGGAGAATCGCCTGGGGCCGGCGAAAATCCCGCCCCCGCAGTGGCCGGAATTCTCCGCCACCCGGGAATTGGCAGGGGCGGGAATCCTGTAGCGCTGATCGGCGTGCCCTCCACGCCGATCAGCGAGCCCCCTGCGGCGATGTCACCGGTGGTGACGTCAGCGGTAGCTGACGCACCGGCACATGCGCGAACTGGCGAAGGCCTTTTGGCCAGCCCCGACGCTGGCCCACGGGCGTCAAAGGCCGTTGCCGGCGGTTTTGGCACCAGTCGGCGTGGCGCCAACCACTCCGGCGCACCTTTGGGGAGGCCCGACGCCGGAGTGGTTGACGCCACTCCGCTACGCCGGGACCCCCCGCCCGCTGGGTAGGGGAGAATCCTGGCCCAGATATCAGGCATAATAGGAGATTCTACTTCTGGGGTGCGATTCGGCCGCCATGGCCGGGATTCTCCCTTACCCGGCGGGGCGGGGGGTCCCGGCGTAGCGGAGTGGCGCCAACCACTCCGGCGTCGGGCCTCCCCAAAGGTGCGTAATTCTCCGCACCTTTGGGGTCTAGTCCCGCGCCGGAGTGGTTGGCGCCACACCGACTGGCGCCGAAACCGGCGCCAATGGCCTTTGATGCCGGCCGGCCGCAGACGTCACCACCGGCGCATGCGCGGTAGGGGGGTTCTCTTCCGCCTCCGCCATGGTGGAGGCTGTGGCGGCGGTGGAAGAAAAAGAGTGCCCCCACGGCACTGGCCCGCCCGCCGATCGGTGGGCCCCAATCGCGGGCTTGGCCACCATGGGGGCACCCCCCGGGGTCTGATCGCCCACGACCCCCTCCAGGACCCCGGGGGCCCGCTCGCGCCGCTGATCCCGCCGGCACCAGTGTTGGTTGAAACCACGGCGGCGGAAGAGGCCTGTCAGCGGCGGGACTTCGGACCATCGTGGACCGGAGAATCACCACAGGGGTCTCGCCGATCGGCGCAGGGGGCACTCCGATCGGCGTGGCGTGATTCCCGCCCCTGCCAATTCCTGAGTGGCAGAGAATTCCGGCCACGGCAGGGGCGGGATTTTCGCCCCATGTTATGCCCGGCGCAGTACTGATCATGTCGGGTAAATAACGGAAGAGGCACAGTTTGCAAATCACCTGGTCCGCTCACGATGATGAGTTCCGGATCATGCTCAAAAATGGTGAGCATATCATTACCCCTCACTGGCATTCATTTCAATCTCATTAGTGAGATTGTGGTTGAATGCAGTGGCCTCCCAGGAATTACCTGACTCGACAGCGAGAAATCACTTGGCTGTTGTTTTTAAATACGTTTGTAAATATATTGGGGCATCATTTGATGCTTTATTAACAGGAAGGGGTTCAACTCCCTGAATGTCAGATTATGTGCAGCCACTGCCTCTGTATCATGCATGTGTGCATGTCAGCTACATCCTGGGACACTCGGAAATCCTTGGCATCTTCGATGACCACCCCAGAATGACGAGTTGGCTCTTGGGGGACAAGGCGCACCCGTTGAGGCTTTGGGTGTTGACGCCAGTGTTGATGCCTGAGACCGAGGCGGAGACCCAATATAATGAGGCCCATATTGCCACTCATGCTGTCATTGAGCAGTGCATTGGACTGTGGTTCTGATGCCTGGACCGATCTGGTAGTGTCCTGCACTCCCCAGAGGGTCTCCCACTTTGTGGTGGTCTGCTGTACCCTCGATAACCTTCCATAGCAGCTGGGCGTCATGTTGGAGGAAGAGGGTCATGCGGCTTTGTCAGAGGAGGAGGATGCAGCAGGCCAGGAGAGGCTGGAGGACTAACCCGGGTAGGTGGTGCAGGAGGAGCCGACGGATTGGGGTCAGGTGACGGCGTAGGTCCTGCATGCCCAGAGGACCAGGGAGACCCTCATCCACACATAGGATGAGGCCATGTCCGTCATCACAGCCCCTCCCCACATTTCCCTCTTTCCCCACCGATCCCACCTCCCTGCTCCCTCCTTTACCCCAACCCCCATCTCCCCCCACACTCTCCCTCCCCCCAATTCTCCACCCTCCTCCCCCTCCCCCTAAATCCCCCTCTCCCCAACCCTCCATGAATGTCCCCTTCTCCTCCCCAATCCTCCCTCCTCCACCCAATCACTCCTGACCCCCCAAATCTCCCCCCCCCCCATCACAATACCCCTCCACAACCACCCTGTTACGCCCTGCATTGGATTGTATGAAATCATTCCAGGATGATCGGCCTGTATCGGCACTGTAAGTGGGTCAGTCACTATACAAAGCAGGAGAGTAATGAAAACTCTCTGTAAAGAAAGCACTTGTGCGCCTCAGTTTCTGTAAAAGTCTAATGATAGCTCTCACACCTATCCTCTGGACAGGGTCTGCTTTAGGGCATTAGAGTTTGGACCACTGTGCGCAAGAGTGGGGGGAATGAAGGGCAGCAGAGGCTGGGGTTGAGGCAGGCCCACTGTGAAGATTAACGTGACAGAGGCTTCACATGTTTCAGGTGTAACATCTTTCCCGTACCAGCCTCCCGAACAGGCGGGAACGTGGCGACCAGGAGCTTTTCACAGTAACTTCATTTGAAGTCTTCTTTGACAATAAGCGATTTTAATTTCATTTCATAGTGAACCATTGACATTTCCAGTCCTCCTCGCTACAGGTTGTGAGCCCCCCCCCCCCCCCCCCCCCCCCCCAGTGCTCATTGCTCAGTGCCCAGTACTCATTGCTCCACAACCTTCTTGATCTTTCGTGGTCTATGGCTACGCCTAGGTGGGTCCCCAGGATGCCCATCAGAGGTGGAGGCAGCTGCTGCTTTCCACACCCTGTGACCTTTGAAGCCCTTGGCAGATGTCCTTTGGAAAGCCTGGAGCTGGTGGGCCCGGCGACCTTACCGGTGTCACTCGCATCGCAATGGTACCTTTTTCTGCTCGCTGCCCTTGATATATGCCGATGTCAGGAGTGGAGGGGGATGGGGGGGGGGGGGGGGTGTTGGATTCAGGAGAATTGAAGACCACTGTTGTTTCCTTAGTGGAAGGCCCAGGTTGGCCTTCAGAACCATGGTGTTGACACCCCCAGTGATGCTCCTCTGTGACTGGGCCACATTCTGGAGTGATGACCATGCTCCTGAGTGCCTCGGCGATGTCCAGCTGTGGATGGGACACGTTCCTCAGCTACTGGGACATGATGTTGAGACTCTCTACCATGGTCATCACAGACTGAGCCATGACTTGGACACCAACATTGGGGACGTGGATGTCATAAGAACATAAGAACTAGGAGCAGGAGTAGGCCATCTGGCCCTTCGAGCCTGCTCCGCCATTCAATGAGATCATGGATGATCTTTTGTGGACTCAGCTTTCCGGCCTGAACTCCACAACCCTTAATCCCTTTATTTTTCAAAAAACTATCTATCTTTATCTTAAAAACATTTAATGAAGGAGCCTCTACTGCTTCACTGGGCAAGGAATTCCATAGATTCACAACCCTTTGGGTGAAGAAGTTCCTCCTAAACTCAGTCCTAAATCTACTTCCCCTTATTTTGAGGCTATGCTCCCTAGTTCTGCTGTCACCCGCCAGTGGAAACAACCTGCCCGCATCTATCCTATCTATTCCCTTCATAATTTTATATGTTTCTACAAGATCCCCCCTCATCCTTCTAAATTCCAATGAGTACAGTCCCAGTCTATTCAACCTCTCCTCATAATCCAACCCCTTCAGCCCTGGGATTAATCTAGTGAATCTCTTCTGCACACCCTCCAGTGCCAGTACGTCCTTTCTCAAGTAAGGTGACCAAAACTGAATACAATACTCCAGGTGTGGCCTCACTAACACCTTGTACAATTGCAGCATAATCTCCCTAGTCTTAAACTCCATCCCTCTAGCAATGAAGGACAAAATTCCATTCGCCTTCTTAATCACCTGTTGCACCTGTAAACCAACTTTTGCGACTCATGCACTAGCACACCCAGGTGTCTCTGCACAGCAGTATGTTTTAATATTTTATCATTTAAATAATAATCCTGTTTGCCGTTATGCCTATCAAAATGGATAACCTCACATTTGTCAACATTGTATTCCATCTGCCAGACCCTAGTCCATTCACTTAACCTATCCAAATCTCTCTGCAGACTTCCAGTATCCTCTGCACTTTTCACTTTACCACTCATCTTAGTGTCGTCTGCAAACTTGGACACATTGCCCTTCGTCCCCAACTCCAAATCATCTATCTAAATTGTGAACAATTGTGGGCCCAATACTGATCCCTGAGGGACACCACTAGCTACTGATTGCCAACCAGAGAAACACCCATTAATCCCCACTCTTTGCTTTCTATTAATTCACCAGTCCTCTATCCATGCTCCTACTTTACCCTTAATGTCATGCATCTTTATCTTATGCAGCAACCTTTTGTGTGGCACCTTGTCAAAGGCTTTCTGGAAATCCAGATATACCACATCCATTGGCTCCCCGTTATCTACTGCACTGATAATGTCCTCAAAAAATTCCACTAAATTAGTTAGGCACGACCTGCCCTTTATGAACCCATGCTGTGTCTGCCCAATGGGACAATTTCTATCCAGATGCCTCGCTATTTCTTCCTTGATGATAGATTCCAGCATCTTCCCTGCTACCGAAATTAAGCTCACTGGCCTATAATTACTTGTTCTCTGCCTACCTCCTTTTTTAAACAATGGTGTCACATTTGCTAATTTCCAATCCACCAGAACCACCCCAGAGTCTAGTGAATTTTGGTAAATTATCACTAGTGCATTTGCAATTTCCCGAGCCATCTCTTTTAGCACTCTGGGATGCATTCCATCAGGGCCAGGAGACTTGTCTACCTTTAGCCCCATTAGCTTGCCCATCACTATCTCCTTAGTGATAACAATCCTCTCAAGGTCCTCACCTGTCATAGCCTAATTTCTATCAGTCACTGGCATGTTATTTGTGTCTTCCACTGTGAAGAACAACTCAAAAAACCTGTTCAGTCCCTCAGTCATTTCCTCATCTCCCATTATTCAAACTCCCTTCTCATCCTCTAAAGGACCAATATTTGCCTTAGCCACTCTTTTCTGTTTTATATATTTGTAGAAACTATTACTATCTGTTTTTATATTCTGAGCAAGTTTACTCTCATAATCTATCTTACTCTTCTTTATAGCTTTTTTTAGTAGCTTTCAGTTGCCCCCTCAAGATTTCCCAGTCCTCTCATCTCCCACTAATCTTCGCCACTTTGTATGCTTTTTCCTTCAATTTGATACTCTCCCTTGAAATGAAATGAAATGAAAATTGCTTATTGTCACAAGTAGGCTTCAAATGAAGTTACTGTGAAAAGCCCCTAGTCGCCACATTCCGGCGTCTGTTCGGGAAGGCTGGTCTGGGAATTAAACCGTGCTGCTGGCCTGCCTTGGTCTGCTTTCAAAGCCAGCGATTTAGCTGTGTGCTAAACCAGCCCAGGTACTATTTTCTTCACTATTCATGGTCTATTTTCCCTCTTTCTACCGTCCTTCCTTTTCGTTGCTGTAAACCTTTGCTGAGCACTGTGAAAAATCACTTGGAAGGTTCTCCACTGTTCCTCAACTGTTCCACCTTAAAGTCTTTGCTCCCAGTCTACCTTAGCTAGTTCTTCTCTCATCCCATTGTAATCTCCTTTGTTTAAACACAAAACACTAGTATTTGATTTTACCTTCTCACCCTCCATCTGTATTTTAAATTCCACCATATTGTGATCGCTCCTTCCGAGAGGATCCCTAACTATGAGATCATGAATCAATCCAGTCTCATTGCACAGGACAAGATCTAGGACCACTTGTTCCCTCGTAGGTTCCATTACATACTGTTCTCGGAAACTATCGCGGATTCATTCTATAAACTCCTCCTCAAGGCTGCCTTGACTGACCTGGTTAAACCTGGTCATGCTCCAGGTTTTCCACTGCGGCCCCCAAACTAGCAGTCTTGCCCTCTTGTCCTCGGTGCTACACATGGCTGGCAACATATCCTGCAACCAAAGCCTTTGGGACTCCTCCAATTGGCTATGCAGTCATTGAAATCTACCTAACATACCCTCCTGAATATCACGGCTGAGTCCAATCATCTGCATCAGCTCTGGCATAGCCTTGTCCAAAGGCTTGGTATATGACTTGGACCCAGCGGAGTCCTGGGATCCAGCAGACCTCTGTCTGCTGTTTCCTTTGGATGTTCTTGCCTCCAGATGTGCATCTTCAACTTTGTGGTGCTCACTAGATTGTGCCGCAGAAGACTGTCCGCCAATGTTGCCCACTGAGGTGTGTCTCTACGCTGGTGGAAGGTGGGGTTGATAGCTGTGATGCCTCGATGAGAGGGAAGGATCATTTTGTCTGACATGAACTTGAGACAGTAATCTGTGTTATCTGTTGCAGTGGAACTCACCTCTATGGTGCAGCTGAACCTCGCTGTAAGTGACTGCTCTCTCCTCGGTCAACTCCACGATCTCCAGGGCTCATTCCTCATTGAGAGTAAGGGCTCAGGTTTCAGGGACTCCATCCCCCCCCCCCCCCCCCCCCCCCTCCCACATCTTGGCCCTTTTCCGTTTATTATGAACTATCTTCTCCTGCGGGAATAAAGAAGTGCATTGTTAGCCTCACGCTTGATGGATCAGGGGAGTCTATGGCTGGTGGCATGTTTGGGCTCCGCACCTGGATAAGAGGTGGTTGTGCTGGTCAGTGCCTGGGTGTCTTGAGGAACAAGCATGAAGATTGGGCGTGGGGAGGGTGTGAGGTGCCAGCCAGTGATATGTGTGGGTGGGTGTTAAGAATTTGAGGGCTGGCAGGCAGAACTGGTGCCAGAAGAGAGGTGGTAACTTACCCTTGCAGCTTGGTGGAGATCATAGATCTTCTTCCGACATTCCTGGTCATGCTGTCTGCAATGACAGGCTCTGCCACTGCCTCCCAGCAGTATTTGTGACCTTACTGCTGGGCCCCCGACCTGCTCATGGGAACAGGATGTCCCCTCTCGCATCAATGGCGTGGAGAAGCCTGACCACATTAGCATCTTCAAAGCAAGGAGCAGGTCTGTGCACTGTCATGCTTGTAGTTGACTGGGAATGAGTTAAAAAGCAGCTCCCCTTTGTTAGCGGTGAGACGCTAAGGCCCGAGTCTGACCAGAGGGTGAGATAGCCAGTAATGGCAAAATTCACATGGTGCTCATTATTAGCATTGAATGCTGTTGAAAATGTGCCGCGATCTTGCCTACGTGACCGTCAAGAAACATCCTGCTAAACGCATCTAAAATGACACTCAGAAATGTTTCCATTGAATTGCGCCGCTCGTCTTGCTTGCACCCAGCATACCTCCATTAAATCCAATCTCATTCTCTCGCTCATATTATTTTATTTCTGATTCTTGCTTTGCAACAATGCAAGTCAGAAAATAATGTGGGTATTCATAGCATAAGACATAGGAGCAGAATTAGGCCACTCGGTCCATCGAGTCTGCCCCACCATTGAATTATAGCTGACATTTTCTCATCCCCATTCTCCAGCCTTCTCCGCATAGCCCCGATCCCCTTATTGATCAAAAACTTATCTATCTCTGTCTTAAAGACACTCAGTGATTTGGCCTCCACAGCATTCTGCGGCAAAGAGTTCCACAGATTCATCACCCTCTGGCTGAAGAAATTCGTCCTCATCTCTGTTTTAAATGATGATCTCTTTAGTCTGAGACTGTGACCTCTGCTTCGGGTTTTTCCTACAAGTGGAAACATCTTCCCCGCGTCCACTCTATCCAGGACTCGCAGTATCCTGTAAGTTTCAATAAGATTCCCCCCTCACCCTTCTAAACTCCAACAAGTACAGACCCAGAGTCCTCAAACGTTCGTCATACGACAAGCTCTTCATTCCAGGGATCATTCCTGTGAACCTCCTCTGGACCCTTTCCAAGGCCTGCGCATTAGATACGGGGCCCAAAACCGCTCACAATACTCCAAATGGGGTCTGACCAGACCCTCATGTAGCCTCAGAAGTACATCCCATGTCTTGTATTCTAGCCCTCTTGACCTGAACGGTAACATTGCATTTGCCTTCCTAACTGCCGACTGAACCTGCGCGTTAAACTTAAGAGAATCGTGAACAAAGATTCCCAAGTCCCTTTGTGCTCTGATTCCCTAAGCATCTTACCAGTAGCTGGAAATATGACTGTATTTTAAACTGAGCCCTGGTCCCAATTTGCTTTATTTGATTCAAAGCCTGACCTGCTGCTGTGTATGAGATGAGCCAATGTATTGCTTTGTTCTGTGTGTGAAAAAGAATGTTGTTTTCCTACTCAACAATGCTACGTGGTGCATCCAAACCAGGATAATAAAGTGAGGCCTGGTTTGACCTTTGTGGGTTGCGTGGTAAGCTATATATAAATATTTATATGTTTGAACCTAAATTCTGTTAATTCAATACCTGTTGTCAACACATTTGGCCAGTAGCTTTGCTATCATCTAAAGGGCATGACTGATGTGAACAAGCTTTCTAGATCAGCAGGGTTGTGTGTGTGAAATCATTGTGCATGGTTGAAAATCTCCCAAACTATATATGGCAAGCATGACCAAAACTCGGAGGAGGTGGCGAAAAACTCAAAGAGGAACAAAAATGACGTTTTGCTTTTCAATCAACCAATAAGCAGCTTCTGTTGAATTAATTGGAAACGCAGAATCATATCATAGAATTTACAGTGCAGAAGGAGGCCATTTGGCTTATTAGTCTGCACTGACCCTTGGAAAAAGCACCTCCACCCTGTCCCCATAACCCAGTAACCCCACCTAACCTTTTTGGACACTTATTTGGCACGGCCAATCCACCTAACCTGCACATCTTTGGACTGTGGGAGGAAACCGGAGCAGCCAGAGGAAGCCCACGCAGACACACGGGGAGAGCGTGCAGACTCTGCACAGTGACCCAAGCCGGGAATCGAACCTGGGACCCTGGAGCTGTGAAGCAGCTGTGCTAACCACTGTGCTACCGTGCTGCCCTAACCACCAGAGTTGCTGGTTAGTAAAGGATCCTGGTTCAATAACTAATTGTTTATTCGGGGCCGTGCTGTTATTTACCCAAAATGGTGAAGAAAGGTTTTGAGAAGACACTTCAGGCCTGTTACATTCTGGCTTTCCAGTTTCGGATTGGGCTGGAGAACCTTTCTCGGACGTTCCCAGGTAAGGTTTTACCTGGCAGATATCCACAAGCACTAATTTCTGATGGACAATTGCACTGCGCTGGGAACCATCCGACAAAGTGATTTAAATTGCTAACTTGGGATGCTTCTGCTAGGTTTACACCAATTGTTACTCTGAAAGAACAGGAAGAAATAAAACCTCCGCTAACTTCTGTGTAACTATTTTAAACACCCAGACTGAGCCTGCACAAGGTACCCCGCATTATCCAGACAACCCACCCCCACCAAATAACCTCCAAGGTATTCCCAACCTCCCCCCCACACAACTCCAACAAGCCCACCCCAGTGAGATTCCCCCCAATCCCCGACCCCCAACCAGATGAGACTCACCCCCCCCCCGAAACGTCGAAGTTCTCCCTCTCTCCCAATGCAACTGCCGCACCCCTGGAGCAGACCCGGACTCCGACATCACTGGAGCAGACCCGGACTCCGACATCACTGGAGGAGACCCGGACTCCGACATCACTGGAGCAGACCCGGACTCCGACGTCACTGGAGCAGACACAGACTCCGACGTCACTGGAGCAGACTCGGACTCCGACGTCACTGGAGCAGACCCGGACTCCGACGTCACTGGAGCAGACCCGGACTCCGACATCACTGGAGCAGACCCGGACTCCGACATCACTGGAGCAGACCCGGACTCCAACATCCCTGGAGCAGGCCCGGACTCCGACATCACTGGAGCAGACCCGGACTCCAACATCACTGGAGCAGACCCGGACTCCAACATCCCTGGAGCAGATCCGGACTCAGACATCACTGGAGCAGACCCGGACTCCGACATCACTTGAGCAGACCCGGACTCAGACATCACTTGAGCAGACCCGGACTCCGACATCACTGGAGCAGACCCGGACTCCGACATCACTTGAGCAGACCCGGACTCAGACATCACTTGAGCAGACCTGGACTCCGACATCACTGGAGCAGACCCGGACTCCGACATCACTGGAGCACAGCCGGACTCCGACTTCCCTGGAGCAGACCCGGACTCCGACGTCACTGGAGCAGACCCGGACTCCGACATCACTGGAGCAGACCCGGACTCCAACATCCCTGGAGCAGGCCCGGACTCCGACATCACTGGAGCAGACCCGGACTCCGACATCACTGGAGCAGGCCCGGACTCCGACATCACTGGAGCAGACCCGGACTCCAACATCACTGGAGCAGACCCGGACTCCGACGTCACTGGAGCAGACCCGGACTCCGACATGACTTGTGCAGACCCGGACTCTGACGCCACTGGAGCAGGCCCGGACTCCGACATCACTGGAGCAGACCCGGACTCCAACATCACTGGAGCAGACCCGGACTCCGATATCACTCCTCATTTCAGTGCTTAGCGGAACACCCCTATTTTGAAATTGTGCCCTGTTTCTCGACTCTCCAAACAAGGGAAACATCTTACCTGTGTCGCCCCTGTCCATTCATTTAAGTATTTTGGAGGTTTCAATGCGATAGCCTTTCATTCTTCAAGATACTAAAGAATACAGGCCCAGTTAGTCCAATCTCTCCTTCACCCAAAGAGTGGTGAGCCTGTAGATTTCATTACCACACAAAGTAGTTGAAGCTAAAACATTGAATATATTGAAGAGGTGGCTAGATATTGGGGAGAATGGGATCAAAGGCTATGGGGAGAAAGCAGGATTAGGCTATTGAGTTGGGTGATCAGCCATGATTGTGATGAATGGCAGAGCAGGCTCAAAGGGCCAAAAGGCCTCCTCCTGCTCCTATCTTCGATGTATTTATGTATCTAAGACAGTCACATCAGTCGTGTAATAAGTTTGGTGTAATAATCCTGGTGAACCTTTGCTGCACACCCTCTATGCCAGGGGTGGGCAAACTTTTCCGTGCAAGGGCCGCATTCAGAAATTCACAATTCACAAAGGGCCGCATAGTATATTAAGTAAAATAATTACTTCACCCGGTTATGATTCTGGGCGCCTCATATAGAATATAGAACAGTACAGCACAGAACAGGCCCTTCGGCCCTCGACGTTGTGCCAAGCAATGATCACCCTACTCAAGTCAACGTATCCACCCTATACCAGTAAGTAACCCAACAGCCCCCCCCCCACCCATTTAAATTTTTTTTTTTTTTTAATGACTTGGTGGGCCGCAGAAATACCTTTGGCGGGCCGCATGCGGCCCGCGGGCCGTAGTTTGCCCACCCCTGCTCTATGCTATCATATCATTCTGAGGTAAGGGGACGAAAACTACTCCAGGTGCGGTCTAACCAAGCTCCTATACAATTGAAGCAAGACTATACTACTCCTCTAATCGAATTTTCTTTCAATAAAGGCTAACATACCATTTGCCTTCCTAATAGCTTGCTGCATCAGCATGCTAGCCTTCAGTGACTTATGGACAAGGACACCCAGGTTCCTTTGTACATCTACAATTTCGAATTTTTTTTTTACCTTTCAGGAAATACCCGACACATATATTCCTTCTGCCAAAATGGATTACCCCACATTGTTCCACATTAAATTCCAGCTGCCATGCTCTTACCCACTCATTAAGTCTGTCCAAGTCCACCAGTAGCTGTTTCACATCTTCCTCACAACACATATTCCTATTTCTTGATGTATTTTTATTGAAGAGTTTCATTTACAACAAACAAATAAAATAAATTATAATCAAAATATACAACAGTAACATGAAGAAACGGGCGGAATTCTCTGACCCCCGCAGCGTCAGGGAATCGCCCGGGCCCTTCATAAATCCCGCCCCCGCCGTGGCCGGAATTCTCCGCCACCCGGGAATTGGCAGAAGCAGGAATCACGCACCGCTGATCGGCGTGCCCCCCGCGGCGATTCTCCGGCCCGCGATGAGCCGAAGTCCCGCCGCTGACAGGCCAAACCCGCCGACGTGGTTTAAACCACCTCTGGTGCCAGAGGGATTGGCGGCGCGAGCGGGCCCCCTGGGTCCTGGGGGGGGGGGGGGGCACGGGGCGATCGGACCCCGGGGGGTGCCCCCATGGTGCCCTGGCCCGCGATCGGGGCCCACCGATCGGCGGGCAGGCCTGTGCCGTGGGGACACTATTTTTCTTCCGCCGCCGCCATGGCCTCCACCATGGCGGAGGCGGAAGAGACCCTCCTACCGCGCATGCGCCGGTGGTGACGTCAGCGGCCGCTGACGCACCGGCGCATGCGCGGACCGGCGAAGGCCTTTCGGCCAGCCCCGACGCCGGGTGGCGTAGCGCCAAAGGCCATTGGCACCGGTTTTGGCGCCATCGGCGGTGCAGGAACCACTCCGGTGCGGGCCTAGCCCCTAAAGGTGCGGAGAATTCCACACCTTTGGGGAGGCCCGACGCCAGAGTGGTTGCCGCCACTCCGCTACGCCGTGACCCACCCCCCCCCCCCGCCCCGCCGTGTAGTGGAGAATCCCGGCCCAGATATTTACAAAGTGCAGCAGGATAGAGAGCCAAATGCCCGAGGAGGAGGTGCCAAGGATGCACCGCACAAGGTCTTGTGTGTGCCGGCATCACATGTCATTCGAAGACCTGCTGGACTGGGCATGCCATCGAAGACTATGACTGAGTAGGGAGTCTGTGTGACATATCTGCCAGATCATGGCACACCTGGCACTGCGGAGGTTTGGGGGAGGACACCCACTCCCGGTGGGCGTCAAGGTGACGGTCGCCCTCAACCTTTACACTCGAGGGTCCTTCCAGGCGCCGAGTAGGGGCCTCTCCAGGATCTCACAGACCTCAGTGCACATCCATGCTGTCGCAGAGGCCCTATATGCTCAGGAGGCACAATACATCCATTTAAATGTGGACCGAGCCCACCAGGATGTCTGGGTATGTGGGGTTCGCCGACATCGACAGGATGCCCTGGGTCCTGGGGTGATCGACAGGATGCATGCCCCCCTACGAGCACTGGCGGGTGACAGGCTGCTCTACAACAACTGAAAGGAGTTCCATTCAATGAACGAGCAGTTGATATGAGACATCAGCTGCACATCCTTCACCTCTGCGCCAGATACCCGGGCAATGTACACGACATATTCATCCTGGCACACTGGACGATTCCTGACATGTTCAAGATGCCACTCCTACCCACCCCGTAGCTGAGGGGTTGGCTCTTGGGCAACAGTGTTTATCCACTGTGGTCGTTGCTGATGTTGCCTATTCGGAGGCCAGAGATCAATGCAGAGACACGCTACAACAATGCCCATGCAGCAACCAAGGGCATGATCGAGCGATGCTTTGGCCCCCTGAAGATGCGGTTCAGGTGCATGGACCGCTCTGCAGGGGTCCTCCCAAATGATGCTGAGAGAGTCGCCCGCATCATGGCGGCTTTCGTCCTCCACAATATCGCACAGCAGAGGGACAACATGCTGGAGGAGGAAGAGTAATGCCAGTCCTCGTCTGACAAGGAGGATGTGCTAGAAGGGCAGGACATGGAGCCCAGGTAGGCAAGGGAGGCTGCACGACTTGTGCTCCAGGGCCAACGCGCACGGGAGCCTCTTCCTGCCCAACCAAGGTCAGTGTCTCTGTGATGGTGGAGGGTGTTGGAGACAGCTCTGATGGGAAGTCAGTGTCATCCTCAGACTCAAGCTCCGGGATATACGGCTCACGAGAGGGGCTCCAGCTGTGGCTCTGGGTGGGGGTGGGGGCCGCCAGATGGACCCGCCCTATCCCCAGCAGTTCTGCAAGTTACTAGACCAGATGGTTGATTAGACCACTGGCTGGGGGGAGTTGGAGGGGGGTAGTGAGAGTGGTGGGACTGAGCGGGTGGGTGAGGGGGTGATGAGGTTGGGAGCGGTGTAGGGTAAGGATGGGTGGGAGTGGCATAGGGTGAGGGTGGGGGTCAGGGTGGTATGGGGGTGAGGGAGGGTTCGAGGGTGGTGTGGGGGGGTGACGTTGACACATGTGTCATGGGGAACCGAAACTCAGCAGGGTCTTACTTACCCGCCCGCAGCCGACCTCCACCCCAACGACCTCGTTTTCCTCTGGGCTGCCAACCAGGTCTCACAGTATCTGTGGAGAGAAAAGGGAGCTAACATTTCGAGACTGGATGGCTCTTTGCCAAAGCATTCAGCAGGTGTTTAATGTTTGACGTTAGCTGTCTGCTCTTGACAAACCTGGTCTGATCTTTCTCGTTTACCTCCGGCAAGCAACTCTCCAGTTGCCTCACCAGAGCCTTCGTCAGGACTTTGGCATCAGCGTATAGAAGTGAGGTAGATCTGTTAGGTCTTTGTGTTTCTTTGGGATCAATGAGATAAAGGCCTGTGCCAGTGTGGTTGACAGGGCCCCCCACGACAACGAGTCATTAAACATCTTTCGTGGGACCAGTGCTGCCATGAACGTTTTGTAGAAGAACGTTTTTGTAGGGGCAGCACGGTAGCATGGTGGTTAGCATAAATGCTTCACAGCTCCAGGGTCCCAGGTTTGGTTCCCGGCTGGGTCACTGTCTGTGCGGAGTCTGCACGTCCTCCCCGTGTGTGCGTGGGTTTCCTCCGGGTGCTCCGGTTTCCTCCCACAGTCCAAAGATGTTCGGGTTAGGTGGATTGGCCATGCTAAATTGCCCGTAGTGTCCTAAAAAGTAAGGGGGGGGGGGGTGTTGGGTTACGGGTATAGGGTGGATACGTGGGTTTGAGTAGGGTGATCATTGCTCGGCACAACATCGAGGGCCGCAGGGCCTGTTCTGTGCTGTACTGTTCTATGTTCTATCCTTCCTCAGATAAGGACACCAAAACTGCACACAATGCTCCAGGTGTGGTCTCACTAATGCCCTGTTCAATTGGAGTAAAACATCTCTATTCCTGGATTCAAATCCTCTCTTTACTGCCTGCGAATAACCTCACATTTATCCACATTATACTGCATCCGCCATGCATATGCCCACTCACTCAGCCTGTCCAAATCCTGCTAAAGTATCTCTGCATTCTCTTCGCAGCTCACCCTCCCACCCAACTTTGTATCATCTGCAAATCTGGAGTAATACATTTTGTTCCCTCATCCAAATCATTAATATATATTGTGAACAGTTGGGGTCCTCGCACAGATCCCTGTGTTGCCCCACTAGTCTCTACTTGCCAATCGGAAAAAGCCCCATTTATTCCAATGTATTGCTTCCTGTCTGCTAACCAGTTTTCTATCCATTTCAAGATATTATCAGCAATGCCATATGTTTAACTTTACATAATAATCTGTTGTGAAATCTTGTCGAAAGCCTTCTGAAAGTCTAAACGTATCCACCGATTCTTCCTGGTCAACTCTACTAGTTACAACTTCAAAGAAATCCAGTTGATTTCTCTTTCATAAATCCATGCTGAATTTGTCTGATTATACCACTGCTTTCCAAATGCTGTGCTATGAAATCCTTAATAATGGACTCGAGCAACCTCCCTCCTACCAAAGTTAGGCTCTCCCTGTTTTCTTTCTACCTCCATTTTTGAATAGCGGGGTTATATTGGCTACCCTCCAATATGTAAGAACCATTCTAGATTTCAAAGAACTTTGGAAAAGGACCACCAATGGATTTACTGGAGGGAATTCTCCGATATGGAGGCCAAGTGTTCGCGTTGTCATGAACGCCATCGCGTTTCACGTGGGTGCAAACAGGGCCCGGTACGACCTATTTTGGGGGTTCATGCCGCTCCAGCCTCTTTATGCGGCGCCACATAGGCGCCGCACCAACCCGCGCATGTGCAGTTGGGTCAGCTCAATCCTGCGCATGCGCAGTTGGGCCGCACCATCCTGCGCATGCACAGGGAACTTCATATGCAAGTCAGCCCCGACCCAACATGGGGTCGGTGTTCAGGGGCCGGCTGCATCGGAAAGTATGTGCCCGGGGTGAGAGGCCAGCCCGCCGGTCGGTGGGCCCCGTTCGCGGGCCAGACCCCATCGGAGGCCCCCCCAGGTGAAGGAGCCCCCCTGCCCACCCCACAGGCGCCCCCCCCCCCCCCCGAGCGTTACGCAGAGTTCCCGTTGGCAGGGACCAGGGGTGAAAGACGGCAGTGGGACTCTGTCGTATCGGGGCGGCCGCTCGGCCCATCCAGGCCGGAGAATCGGCGGCCCCGCCGATTCCAGCGGCCCACGGCTGGCACCGCGCCAAACGCGCCGGCGCAAATGGCACCGATTCTCCGCACCTCGGAGATCATGCACCGCCGTCAGGGCGTCGGGGTGCGGTTGCAGCGATTCTCCGGCCCGGCGCGGGGCTCGGAGAATCACCCACCACTATTTCTGGGGTCATTTCCTTAAAATGGCCTGATGAAGATCATCAGGCCCTGGAGATTTAACCCCTTAAATCCCATTCATTTCCCCAAACCATTTCTTTAATGATACTACTTTCCTTCACCTCCCCACTGAAACCTGTGTTTCTAAGAACTTCCGGTACATTATTCATGTCTTCCTTTGTGAATAGTCTTACAATAGTCTTACCCGGTTAAAGTCCAACAGGTTTGTTTTGAATGCTAGCTTTCGGAGCACTGCTGCTCCTTCCTCAGGTGAAGGAGACCTGAGGAAGGAGAAGTGCTCCCCCCAGTCCAACGCTAGGATGTCCACATCATTCCTTTGCGAAGACAGGAGCAAAGTACAAATTTAGTTCCTCAGCCATTTCTTTGATCCGTGGTGTGAATTCCTCTATTTCTGACTGTATTTCTGACATTAGTTTTTATCAAGTCTTTTTCTCTTTACATACAAGTAGAAACCTTTCCAGTCAGTCCCGGCTAGCTTACTTTCATGTCGTATTCTCCTGTTTATTCCTGCTCTCTGTTTTCTACCTGTTAGCCAATCCTCAACCCATAGCAATATGTTGCCTCCTACCCCATATGCTTTTCTTTTGCTAATAAACGTCCTGTGGAGGTCTTTATAACTTCTGAAATTCCAAATATACTGATTCCATCGACTCTCCTATATCAATGTTGCTGGTAACACCCTCAAAAAACTTTTAACAATTTTGTCAAATATGACTTCTCATTTGTAAATCCAGGCTGACCATGCCCAATCAGATCATGATTGTCCAAGTGTTTATTCATTGCATCCTTGATAATAGATTCCAGCATTATCCCTGCCACTGATTTAAGGTTAATAGGTCTGTAGTCACTTGCTTTCTCTCTCCCTCTCTTCTTAAACAATGGTGTGATATTTGCTACCTTCCAATCTTCAGGAACCATTCCAGAATCTATAGAATTTTGGAAGATGATCACCACTGCAATCATCACCACCATCTCCATAGCAATCTCTTTCAACACTCTGGGATGCATAGTATCAGGTCCCAGGGACTTATCAACTGTCAGTCCAATTAATTTCTCCAAGACAACCTTGTTACTTAACACTAATTTTCTTCAACGTATTATCTATCCTTAGTCCCTTAGATATCTACATCTGGGAGATTTCCTGTATCTTCCTTAGTAATCATTTAATCAACACAAAGTAATCATTTAGCTTTTCCGCAATTTCTCTACACCCCAATATGAATACTCCTGATTCTACCTGTAATGGACCCACATTTGTCTGAGCCAAATGTTTCCTTTTTACATAGTTATAGAAGCTTTTACATTTCATTTTATGTATCCTAGAAGCCAATATGTAAGGCAGGACATAGGTTTTTCATTAATATTATCCAAAAAGAATCCTTTTCTCTTTTCATGGCAATTGTAACTTGGACAGCTTGATATTACCAATTGTTCAAATATATTGCAGATTTTTTAAACAAACATTGCATGAGATATATATTGGCAGAGATATACACGACTACTCCCACGACTATGAGGGAATAAAGCATTTGCATTATAAGTACTGCTGAAAGCATAAGATGATTTCATTGAATATTTCACTATTTTAAAAAAATGGGAAATGTTGCTTCATACCTCTCTAATAAATATAAGTAGATCCCTGAAATGAAGAGCAGATGGTACAAAATTGCACCCCCGTCTGTTTAAACTATCCTATTCACAACACAAAGTGATCTCTGATCCTCCAAGTTGAAATTGGTGAGCAAAATACTGCTTTTGCCGATGATGAACTGCTCTCCCCAAAGTTTTGAACATTCATGGAATAACATATGACCCTGGTTACGATTTGGCCAACAAATTGTACTACCAGTGCAGGGAGAAGTTGGTGCATTTGGCATACCAGCTGCCAGTAACATCTTTAATCGCCGCTACTTAATAGAGAAGATTTTTATTTCATAATGAAATGATTTCGTTATCAAAGAAAGTGGGATCTGTTTCAGAAAACAATACTCATTGAGAGGAGCTATAATAAAGTGTTTAAAGATTTTGATGCAGTATATTAGGAAGACTTGTATCCTCCAGCCTTTATAATGCTAAATATAGCACACATATTTAAGATCACCACCCATTGATTGAAGAATGAGATTAAGGGGCGGGATTCTTCGGAAACCGGAGGGGCGGGCAACTCCGACGCGAAGGAGTGGCGTGAACCATTCCGGCGTCGGGCTGCCCCGAAGGTGCGGAATCCTCCAGACCTTCAGGGGCTAGGCCGACGCTGGAGTGGTTTGCTCCCCGCCGGCTGGCGCGGAAGGGGCTTGGGGCCACACCAACCAGCGCCGAAGGGTCTCCGCCGGCCAGCATGAGTTGGCACATTCGCAGGAGCACCAGCGTGTGCTGGCGTCATCTCAGCGCATGCACAGGGGGGTTTCATCTCCGCAGCGGCCAGCGCGGACTGT
The DNA here is from genome assembly GCF_902713615.1 of Scyliorhinus canicula. Classification (NCBI taxonomy): domain Eukaryota; kingdom Metazoa; phylum Chordata; class Chondrichthyes; order Carcharhiniformes; family Scyliorhinidae; genus Scyliorhinus; species Scyliorhinus canicula. The sequence goes on along the minus strand of NC_052147.1, from coordinate 254,956,887 downwards.
TACACCAACCGGCGCGGAGGAATAGAGTGCCCCTACGGCATAGGCCCGCCCGCGGATTGGTGGGCTCCGATCGCAGGCCAGGCCACCATGGGGCACCCCCCGGGGCCAGATCCCCCCCGCCCACGAACCCTCCCTCCGATGACCCCGGAGGCCGCCAGGTCATAACGTACGCAGGCGGGACCCACCAAAAACAGACGGCCTCTCAGCCCCTTCTCGTGTCAGAGAATCACTGGGGGGGGGGGAGGGGGGGGGGGGGTACGATTCCCACCCCCGCCAAATCCCCGGCGCTGGAGAATCCGGCAGCCGCCGAGGGGCGGGATTCACGCCGCCCATGGATTTTTGTTTTGTGTGCAGAAGTTGTTAAGAGTATGGGAACAATGGTGCACTCAGAATACATAATAGATTTCATAAGGAAATTGAATAAATAGTTGTCTTTTGAAATTTCATTGTTAAAAGCGAAGATAATTGCACAAAGTGATTCTTTCAGAGAATTACATGCATCTGACGGACAGAATGGTCTCCTTGCACTGGTGAGAAATAAAGTCAGAATTAATCTCTGAAACCTCAAAATGCTGTTTCTAAAATGCGAGCACTTTGAAATTATACCATTTATAACTGTAAATAGAAACTGTATATTAAATAAATTCAAGATGCTAGTATAAATAGGAAATGAACAGATCCATAGGGTAACATCTATTATCAGCCCAAAATTGTAATAAGGGCGAGATGATCATGCAAGGAGCCTAAACAAACCCATAACACAAGACGATAGAGAAGACAAATGAGCAAGAAATTTCAAGCAGCAAAGTTTGAATCATGAATGTTTACATTTCTGTATGCACTATTTTTATACAAGTTAGTACATTCAAAATAAATGGTTAACACTTGCCTATATGGAGGAATATATTAAGAGTAGATTAACTATTCATACTTGAAGTTGTCCATGGAAAAATATGTCTCAGAAGTCTGAATGAATGAATGAAATGAAATGAAAATCGCTTATTGTCACGAGTAGGCTTCAATGAAGTTACTGTGAAAAGCCCCTAGTCGCCACATTCCGGCGCCTGTCCGGGGAGGCTGGTACGTGAATCGAACCGTGCTGCTGGCCTGCTTGGTCTGCTTTAAAAGCCAGCGATTTAGCCGAGTGAGCTAAACCAGCCCCAGGAGAATGCACTCCTTGTTGGATAGCAGCTGTTGACCAACTGGGCTGTTGGCTAAGAGAGCAAAGTTAGTTGGCCATTTTCAGAAGCATCAATGACATTCACCATTCATTTGCGGCACCACTATACCTCTGCATTCCGATAAATGTAAAACGAATAGGAAACTAAATCTAAAAGAAATGCTACTTTTCTTGAGTGGTAACCCAAGGATCACCAATCTTTTCACAAATGCACTAAAGCCCTGAAATTGGTGTACTCTCTGTGATGTTGAGTTTGAGCACGACCTGGGATTGTAATTTAAACCTGAAGTACAAATACCTCTCGGATCACTGTGCCTGTAATAGGACGGCAACCTTCTCCCACTAATTAGCTTTCCTGTTGCATGATATATACGTAGACTGTTTCAGAGTCATTAATTACTCGTGAATGCATCGGGAGGTCGATTGATGCTGTGGGTTCCAGGATGAACAGCAAAGGAAAGATCGATATTCAGAAATTGTTTTTTATTTTTTTAATGCATATCTCAAAATTAGAGAAGAACTGGAATAGTGATACACTTCTATCAGTCTGACTGAATATTTTGATGCGAGATAGGGAATGTACTTTTAAAATAAATACGGTTTGTTATTTGGAAATGCCACATAACCAGGTAGGTTATAGTACTGATAAAAACACATTCACCTGTACAGATACATAAAGCAACATGATAAAGTTAAATTCAATGTCAGAAAAGATGAGGCTAGGCCATACAACCTATAGTTGTGTTGTACCTGTAATGCAGCAGAGCACCTTATATATCTTCACACTTGGGAATCAGACTCAAACAGGAGTAAAGTAGTAAATTAGATGGGTTGCTCAAAGATGTTGTCAATGACTTATGTTTTAAGGATGCCTTTGAAGGTAAATATGACAATGAGATGAGCAGGCTAAAAAAGGGATGGAGACGATCAACTGAAATGTTACAGCTAATGTATGCATGAGGGCAATTACACTAATGGGCATTATTCATTAGCTTAATTGATGTAATTGGAGGAGGATATAGCCAATTCCTGTTGCTATGATAATGTAATTAGGTGTCTATTCATTTACTGAAAATAGGTGTGAGAAACACCTATATTGAGTGTGAAGACACTGCTATGTATTTGCAGTTGAGGCTAGTGAAGAAATTGAACTTGGAAAGAGCTATAAAATATAGGCTCCATTCTTTGAAACTTAAAGATATTAAGTGGTTTAAAATGTATTGATTGTAAATAAAATAGTGCAGCAGAACATTATTATTACAAACACTGTTAACATAAACCTCTCATTACCTTTTCCTCTCCTGGACACAGTGGAAGTTCATTTCAGACTGTATGGAATCTTACAATCCCCTGCTTATTATTAATATTAGAGTTAGGCTATATAATAATGAAACTCCTCTTTTTAATCCAGTCTAATTTTGTATTCCATTCGTCATTTCATTATCACAATTTCATGTTAAAAATGTGTTTGCATAAACATTAAGGTGCATTGCACAAATGTCATCGGCGAAAATGTTGCACAGCACTGATCTGGGAATTTACATTGTCAATATCCAGAATGTGAATGTGTAGGATTTGTCCCATTGTTAAACCTTCCAGCATTCAAAACATTTCAATCATGTTCTATTAAAACCCATTTAATTTTTGAACCTTGACTCATCAAATTTTGGAAAATTAAGGTTTTGAACTGTCCATATTTCACATGCCTAGGCAATCGTGGAGGCATTAAAGCTGCACTATTGATAGACCAACAACCTTTGTCAGTGTTACTTGCAGTGATTATAGCTGCAACAGAATGATAAAACTCCATGAGAAGAGGCATCATAAAAATAAACAATATCTGCAACAATTAATGTTCTCAAAACACTCTAGATTAAAATTATTGTTTAATGCATTTTGTCTTTAATAGATAATATAATAAAAATGATCATAACCATAAATCTATCCTGTTTGCAACACTTGAATTGACAGTACTGGTTGAGGATAGTAACAATCCATTTTAAGATTGTTGCTTTACCATAGAAAACTGCCTGGTAAACTATGAACCCAGAAAATTAACTCTTTAAATGCCTCCACTTCAATATTGCCTTTGAAGGTTATGCAGGGTTCGTGGGGTATAAGAAATGTCTGGTATTCAGACATCTCTTCCAGCCTTTTGTCTCTTGCTCCCAATTATTTACCTTGATAATTTGAAAACCTCCACATAAATGCATTGGATCAATGGCAAATCCGACAGATTGTTTGAAAGCATGTTAACAAATGTCAATGGGAAATGGGCAAGGGTATGTTTAGACGACAGTAGTTTTGCAAATATCTGTTCAGAATCCTATGGTGTTTGCGATATTTAGAGAAATTCCGAAGGAGGGCAGTTCCAATACAACAGTAATGAAATTGTGCTAATAAAATAAAGAATGTAATACAAAGTAGCAAATATCAGTTGAGTTTGATGATTAATTGAATGTCTGCTCCAGAGAGAGATGAAATTATGTTCCTTTTGAAGAAGTGAGGCAAGTGGAGACTCCTTTACCGAAAGGAAGATGCACCACCAAACTCCAATAAGCTACCAGGGAATCTGACCAACGATTGTGCTGCCTTATTCATTAGAATGTCACAGACAGAGTGCACTTGCCACCCAACTTCCCCTAATCATTATGGTTTGTAAGGAAAGAACTGGGTCTTTTCTTACCATTGGAACGTGAATTCCAATGAAATAATCAAGCAGCAAGCTTTTATGGGTTTAAAATAAAGAAGGTTAGTTATTCTTACACGTTCAACCCGAATTAACATCACATCATACACTCGGTCTCACGGATGCATGCACACACACACACAAAGATTAGATACAGATAGATAGCGCACTTTTACAGATTACAGTTAATTCAGTCTCTGATTTATGATTTCCAGTCTCCCACATGACAGGCCTGTTTCTTGAATGAATTCAATTATTTAAATTTGAAGTGGGGGGTCTTGTGAAGTGAAAGGTTAACAGCAGGTTCTGAGATTGCTTATCATCAAATATCTAGGAGGCTGGTTCTCAGGTACTTTGAAACAGGAACAGGTTAAACAATTTAGCTGCTTGACGATTTGCAACTAGTTTCAGAGCCTGGTTTAGACTGGTTGACAACTAATAGTTCTCATGGTATGCTGGATCTTGCGGTAATTGGGTACAGTCCATGAATCCTGTTTAAATCACATGACTTCTAGGTTAACAATTCTAAGGCCCATCCAGTCTGGTTTTAGATGGGGAGGTCATAGTGATACAATGGGGAATCGATTGTGAACTTTGAGTTATGATCGTCCCTTTTGCCCTGTATGAAACATAGAGACAAATAGTCAGGAACTCCGTGATCTTTATGTATTGGCCTAAATGAGATGTGTGAACTCTACAGATGCTTGTGAGGTACCTTCATCTTTGTCCATATTTCATTAAATATTCACCAGAGACCCAATATCATCAGTAGTCCAAAAAGCCAAAAGTCTGATGATTTGTGGCAGGCAACTTGTGTCCCATGTTCAAAATTATTGACTCAAAATTCAGAATATAACATGTCTTTACTGGGCATGACAAGAGGTATCCCAATGGTGGTATCACATTTTATCGCATGCCGTATTAAAGGAATCTCGGCAGGATCATAAAGAGCCAGCTCTTCCTTTTTGACAACACGGCCAGCTAAATGCACCAATTATTTAATGCAAACCATGGCACATCTGACAATGAACATGGTCTATGTCTGCAGTGTGATCAATGCTTGCAGGTACCATTCAAAACCATTGGGAATTTGCAGAAACTGAAACAGTCAGTGAGGCCTAAACCTTGGGCCCACCTCCTTCAAAGCATGTTAATTGGACCTGTGAGGATAATATCTTGAAGTGGCACAAAGGGTAACTTGGCTTACAAACATTTTTCGTAATACTTTGGCTGAGTCCCAGGACATCACTGCAGGAGTTCCTCAGGGTCATAAGTGGGGATGTTCGATGTTGATTTCAGAATGTTCAGTATCATTCATGACTCCTCGGGCATGTGGTAAGATCATCTCTTACCACATTGTCTGTGTCTTGCAGTAATACCTGAAGAACACTTAGATTTGGGCTGATAAATGGCAAATAACATTCACGCCACACAAATGCCGACCAATGACCATCTCTAATAAGAGAGAATCTAACCATTTCCACTTGACATGCAATGGCATTACTATCACAGAAATCCCAACTATCAACATCCTGAGAGTTAACATTGATCATTGACAGAACTAGACCAGCCATATAAATACTATGGTTATATGAGTAAGTCAGAGGCTGAGAATATTGCGGCGATTAATTCCCTTTCTGACTGCCCAAAGACTGTCCACCATCTGCAAAGCTCAAGCCAGCAGTGTGATCGAATACTCTCCACTTGCCTAGATTAGTACAGGTCCAACACTCAAAAATCTCCACTCCATCCAGGACTAAGCAGCCTTCCATCAAATTAAACATTCACACCCTTTACCTACTTCAGGTATCATTGGATATGTAGGGAACACACTTTCAGGACAGAGGATAAAAGAGAGCACGGGGCTCGAGGTCTTCAGCTTTCTTTAGGCAGGTTTAGGCAGTGTTGGACCTGCTGCCATTGTTCAGGCAACGCACTGATTTTGAAAAAAAAAATACAGGAGGGGCATAACAGGAAAGCAGTAAGCTGATTGGTGGATATCTGATATTAAGGACTGTGACTAAATAGCTGAAGCTAAAGAAAAATGTATTGTTTATTGGGAAAATAATTACTTCCATTTAGATTTATTCTAGTCTAAGGTGTATATTTTTACTTTTAAGACATGTCAGGTGAGGACAACTGTGTGGAATGTGTGGCCTGCCACATTTGGGGATCTTGGACTGTACCAGTGTCCTAGATGACCATATGTGTGGGAAGCACTCCAAGCTGCAGAAACTGGAGCTCCAGGTTTCTGAGCTTGAGCAGTAGCTGGAGACACAGTGGAGAATCCGTGAAGTTGCGTGGTACGTGGATAGCACGTTTTGAGAGATGATCTTACCACAGCTCAAGGGGCAAGAGGAAAAAAGGAAATGGGTGACTACCTGCCAGTCCAGGAAGAGCAGGCGGTAGCACAGGAGATATCTGGGGCGGGATTCTCCCGCAATTGGCGGGATGGCCCGACGCCAGCGCCAAGAACGGCGCAAACCACTCCGGCGTCAGGCCACCTGGAAGTTGCGGAATCCGCCGCACCTCCGGGTGCCAGGCCGGCGCCGAAGGGATTGGCACTGTGCCAACCGGTGCCGAAGGGCCGCCATGGTTCCACGTAACAGCCTCCCCGGACAGGCGGCGGAATGTGGCGACTAGGGGCTTTTCACAGTAACTTCATTTGAAGCATACTCGTGACAATAAGCGATTTTCATTTCATGTGCAGAACCACCAGCGTGTTCTGGCGCATGCGCAGAACCACCGCTGTGTTCCTGCGCATCTGCCGGAGGGTTCTTCTCCGCGCCAGCCATGGCGGAGCCCTACAGAGGCCGGCGCGAAGGGAAAGAGAGCCCCCACGGCACAGGCCCGCCTGCAGATCGGTGGGCCCCGATGGCAGGCCGCGCCACAGTGGCCGCCCCCACCCCAGGGCCGGATCCCCCTGCGCCCCCCCCCCCCGCCCCGAGGTCCCCACTAGACGGCCGACAAGCCAGGTCCCACCGTGATGGACCATGTCCATTTCATGCTGGCGGGGCTGGCCAGGAAACGACAGAATACAGCAGCCAGCGTCGGAGCGGTGGAGCGGGATTCACGCCGCTCCCCGAGGGATTCTCCAACCCAGCGGGGGATCGGAGAATCCCGCCCCTGGAGTCCCACTCAAAAATCCCATTTTGGAAGCTGTTGTGGGTACTGGTACCTCAGAGGAGTGCAGTCAGAGGCAAGCTTTGGGCACCACAAATGGCTTGACAGTACAGGAGGGAGGAAGATGAAAGGAAGAGCAATAACAATAGGGATTCTTTAGTCAGGGGGGCAGACAGGCATTTCTACGGCCGACGACATGCCTCCAGGGTGGTGTGTTGCCTCCCTGGTGCCAGGCTCAGCGATGTCACTGAATGGCTGCAGGGCATCCTAAAGGGAGAGCGTGAAAAATGACAGGGGCAACCACATTGCTGGGAGAGTATCATAGGCCACCAAAGGGTCAGTAGGAAATAGAGGAGCAGATATGTAGACAATTCACTGAGGTGTGTAAAAATAATAATTGAGTAATTATACTAGGGGATTGCAACTACTCCAACACAAATTGAGATAGTCATAGTGCAAAGGGTTTAGAGGGGACGGGTTTCTTGAAATGTATTCAGGGGAGCTTTTTGTATCAATATGCAAAATGACAAGAGATCAGGACAGCAAGATGGCACAGTGGTTAGCATTGCTACCTATGGCGCTGAGGAACCGGGTTTGAATCCAGGCCCTGGGTCACTGTCCGTGTGGAGTTTGCACATTCTCTCCGTGTCTGTGTGGGTTTCACCCCCATAACCCAAAGATGTGCAGGGTAGGTGGATTGGCCACACAAAAGTGCCCCTTAATTGGAAAAAAATAATTGGGGACTCTAAATTTATAAAGAAAAGAGGAAATGACAGAGATGGAGCAGTGCTAAATCAGAAGAACAAAGCTGAACAATTGTTCAATGTGGCAGGGGGGGAGCGTTTCTAGTGATCGCGAGTACAATACGTTTGTTAAAGAACAAAGAACAAAGCATAGGAACAGGCCCTTTGACCCTCCAGGCTTGTACCAGTCATGATACCAACCTTTGCCAAAACCTTGTGCCGTATCCGTCTATACCCACCCTATCCATGTGTTTGTCAAGATGCCTTTTGAATGCGGTTAACGTATCTTTAATTCAAATTTCATCACCTGTCATGGCAGGATTTGAAACCTGGTCCCCAGAGGATGACTCTGGGTTTCGAGTTTACTCGTCCAGCAACATTGCCACCACACCACTGTCTTTCCCCAGTGACGAGGGATTGGGTTGGGTAAAGCAGATTTTACTAAAATAAGACAGGGTCTGGCCAAAGGTGACTGGGAACAGCTTCTTGTGGGCAAATCGAGCACGGGGCAGTGGAGGGCATTCAAAAAGGAAATGGGGCGAGTACAGGTCCAACGTTTTCCCTACAGAGGGAAATGTAGGAGCAACAAGTTCAGGGAAGCCTAGATGTCTAAGACAATCCAGCACTAGATAAGGAAGAAGAGAAAGGCTTTTAGCAAGTCCAAAGGGAGAAATTCAACTGCAGCCTGAGAGGAAAATAGGAAGTGCAAGAGGGAACTTAAGAAGGCAACTGGAACAGCAAAAAGGCAGCATGAATAAGGTTAGGGTGAATCCAAAGATATTTTATTGATACATTAAGGGGAAGAAGTTAACCAGGGAAATGGTAGGGCCCATTGGAGACCAAGTGGGCAATTTGTGTGTGAAGCGCAGGAGATTGTTAGGGTGCTGAATGAATACTACTCATCGATCTTCACTCAGGACAAGGAGGATGTAGATACAGAATTCAGGAAATCAGACTGTGAGGACCTTGAGCAGTTAGACATAGGAAGTGAGGAGGTATCGGAGGCTTTGACGGTTTTAAAAATAGACAAATCCCCAACGCCGGATAAATTACACCCCAGGCTGCTGTGGGAGGCGAGGCAGGAAATTGCAGGGCCTACATTGTTAATTATTCTCTGGCCACGGGGGAAGTGCCAGAGGATTGGAGAACAGCTATTGTTCAACTTTTCAGGAAGGGTGATGGAGATAAACCAGGGAATTTCAGACCGATGAGTCTCATGTCAGTGGGAGGGAAACTTTGGAGAAAATTCTGAAGAGGAAAATTAATCGCCACTTAGAAACCATGGGTCGGGATTCTCTGTAACGGGGGTTAAGTGTTGATGCCAGTGGTAACACGGAGCGTTATCACGCTGGCGTCAACGGGCCCCATAGCCCAGCGATTCACTTACCTGAAGGGGGCCAGCAGGGCGCCAGAGTGCTCCATGCAGCTCCGTCTGCCGATACGTGGCCCTGCACATCCGGCCAGGGGTCCGCGCAACATGGCGGACCAACACAGCAGACACACTATAGGCCTGCCCCGAGATCGCCGCACCCGCCGATCAGTGGCCCCCGATCGAGAGTCTGGTATCTTGGAAGCCCCCCCCCCCGGTGAAGGATCTCTCCGCCCCCCCAACAGGACAGTCACGGACTCAGCCCGGTGGAACCATGTTAGAGCCACTCCGGCGGGAACCCGGCCAGTTGTCGGCGGAGAATCGCCACGGGGCCTCTTTCAATGGCCCCTGGCCGGCACCGCGTCGATCGCATGCGTGCGATTGGTGCCGATTCTCCGCCCCCGCGCAGAGCACGATTTCGCCATGGAGGCTTGGAGAATCCCGCCCCTGATGTGGAGATGCCGGTGTTGGACTGGGGTGGGCACAGTAAGAAGTCTTACAACACCAGGTTAAAGTCCAACAGGTTTGCTTCAAATAATTTGCTTTCGGAGCACTGCTCCTTCCTCAGGTCAATGAAGAGGTAGGTTCCAGAAACCTTTAATCTATGATAATCCCTCTCTCCAGTCGCTCCAGATGGACCTGTAAAGACTTAATTACCTGCAAAGACTCGCATTCAAAGTATCGTCTTCCATCATTGACTTTGTCCATATATATGTTTCTGGAACTCACCTCTTCATTCACCTGAGGAAGGAGCTGTGCTCCGAAAGCTAGTGATTCGAAACAAACCAGTTGGACTTTACCCTGGCATTGTAAGACTTCTTACTGTGTCCACCTGGAAAGGCATGGGGTGATTAGCAATAGTCAGCATAGCTTTGTCAGAGGGAGGTCATGCCTAACAATTTTCTTTCCCAATTAAGGGGTAATTTAGCATCGCCAATGCACCTACCCTGCATATCTTTGGGTTGTGGGGGTGAGACCCATGCAGACACAGGAAGAATGTGCAAACTCCAGATGGACAATGACCCGGGGCCGGGATTGAACCCGGATCCTAGGTGCCACTGTGCCACCGTGCTGCCCAAAGCCTAACTAATTGGATAGAATTTTTTGATAAAGTAACCGAGTGTGACTGAAGTGTAGTTGATGTTGTTTATATAGATTTTAGCAAAGCCTTTGATAAGGTCCCATATGGGAGATTGATTGAGACTGTTGAAGCACATGGAATTCAAGGAAACATGGTGATATGAATCCGAAACTGGCTTAGTAATCAGACACAAAAGGTTGTAATAGAAGGCTGTTTCTGTAACTGGAAGCTGGCGCAGCACGGATCAGTGCTCGGTTCCTTATTGTTTGTTATATCAGGAAATGATGTAGGTGAGAACATGGGGGGAATGATAAGTAAGTTTGCAGATGACAGCAAGATTGGTAGGGTGGTTAACAGTCAGGAAGAAGGTTGTAGGTTACAGGAAGATATAGATAGGTTGGTCAGATGGACAGAGCAGTAGCAGATGGTATTTATTCCTGATAAGCGCGAGGTGATGCACTGTGGAAGAAGAAACAGGACAAGGGAGTATGTAATGAATGGCAGGACGCGAGGAAGCTCAGAGAAACAGATGGATCTTGGGGTATTTGTTCACAGATCCCTAAAAATGGCAGAGAAGGTGAATAGGTTAGTTACGAAGGCATATGGGACATTTCTTTATCAGTCGTGGCATAGAATATAAGGGCAAAGAGGTTCTGTTGGAACTGTACAGAACATTGATTAGGCCCCAGTTGGAGTACGGCATGCAATTCTGGTCATCTCACTATAGGAAGAAGGTGGTTGCACTGGAGGGGATACAGAGGAGATTAACAAGGAAGTTGCCTATGTTGGAGTATCTGAGCTATATGGAGAAGCTGGATAGGCTTGGATTGTTTACTTTAGAACTGAGAAGGCTGAGGGGGAATATGACTGAGGTTAAATAGGAAGCAGTTGTTCTCTTTGGTTGAAGGGTAAGTCACAAGGGGCACAGTTTTAGGCTGAGGGGCTGGACTTTCTGAGGGGATTTGAGAAACAAATTCACTCAAGGGAGTTGAGAATCTGGAATGCACTTCCTGGGAGGTAGTGGAGGCTGGAAATCTTACAAACTTTAAAATACACTTGGCTGAGCACTTGAAACACCATTACATTCAAGGATGGGACAAATACTTGTAAGTGGGATTAGCGCGACATTAGGGATAGTTATTGTCGGTGCAGACTCGATGGACCGAAGAGACTTTTCTGCACTGTACGATTCCATGACACTATGACTACTGATGCACAATGGAAGCAGTGTTTACCATGTACACGACGCACTGCAGCACCTCAGCAAGCCTCCATCAACAGCACCTTCCAAACCCATGACCTCTACCAGTTGGAAGGACAATGGCAACAGGCACATGGGAACACCACCAGCTGCAAGTTGCCGTCCAAGCCACACATCACGTTGATTTCAAACTATATCGCTGTTTCTTCACGATCACTGCGTTGGAATCCTGGAAATCCCTGCATTGGGGGTTCCCCTACACCAGAAGGAGATCACTGCCATCTTCGCCAGGGTAATTCGGCAATAAATACCGATCAAGTCAACAACGCCCAGATCCTGGGAATGAATAAAAAAGAAAAATACCAGTCAGACTTCATCAGCCATTAAACCTGGTGTTGGGTGCTGTGCTGTTATTTTCATATCTGAAGACTCATGTTGGGATCTAGAATTCCCTTTCTCTTATATTTTTCTTGCCACTATTTAAACCTTTGCCCCATTATGGGTTAGGTGGATTGGCCATGCTAAATTGCCCGTAGTGTCCTAATAGTAAGGTTAAGGGGGGGAGTTGTTGGGTTACGGGTATAGGGTGGATACATGAGTTTGAGTGGGGTGATCATTGCTCGGCACAACATCGAGGACCGAAGGGCCTGTTCTGTGCTGTACTGTTCTATGTAAATAGATTCAGACAACATTTAAGGAACTCCAAAAATGTTCTAAATATTTATTCCTCCATTATGTTATTTCCCATTCTTTTAAAATTGATTGAAATAAAACTTTCCAGTCCTATTGCTAATATACTTCCCAAACCAGTCGGAGTCTGCCCTTAATTTGTTGGATAGATATGCAAAAGTACTCGCATCAGAGAAGCAATTCCTGTTTTCACTTGACCATTCAAACAGATTCGCCTCAATTCTTCACTAATTAAAATAATTGATGGCATATTTTTAAAATTGGATCTCTTCGAACATTTCAATTCACACTTGCATGCTTTTTTGGATTATTGACTCTTATTGTTTTCCTTGGCTTTCTCATTTAACTTTCTGGTCCCCTTTACAGTAGGAACATAACATATCGGAAATACTCAGTAATGTTTTTGAAGGGAGGGAAGCAATAGACTAATTTTTCAGGGATTGCTCTTCATCAGAAACCAGTACCAAAATTTTAAACAATGTATAATTCTCATGGTTGCTCATTAAGGAATCTTCATATTCAATGTAACCTTGATAAAAGGCTATGTCATAACTTAGTGCATGTGTTATATTCATAAATACTTCCCTGGAAATTCAAATTCAAATATTCTAACAATGCTGCAAATTTATGCTGCAGGGTAGATTCTTCAATGTCAACCTTCCAAGATTTGGAAGGCACATCATTGGGGGCAAGGTTGTTACAACAACCCTGTAACCCAAGCTCATTTTGAGTGTAGCTTCCCATTGGAAGCCCCAAGTGTGCTTGTGGGCCGGGATTTTCATCCGCTAGTCGGGTGTGCAGTCAGGAGAGTTCCCGGCTCTGAAATGAAATGAAATGAAAATCGCTTGTCACAAGTCGGCTTCAAATGAAGTTACTGTGAAAAGCCCCTAGTCGCCACATTCTGGCGCCTGTTCGGCGAGGCTGGTACGGGAATTGAACCGTGCTGCTGGCCTGCGTTGGTCTGCTTTCAACACAACCCTTTAAAAATTGTTTCCTGGACATATGATTCTCAGTCCAGGGGTGCAGACTAGATTAGAGATTGTGATGGATGATCATAGGAATATTGGAATTAAGAGCAGAAGTAGGCAATTCAGCCCTTTGAGCCTGCTCCGCCATTCAATCAGATCATGGCTGATCGCTTCCTGGTCTCAAATCTACCTCGCCACCTGTTCCCCATATCCCTTTGAGTCATTTTTAAAATCAGAAATATATCTATCTCCTTCTTGAAATCATTTAATGACTCTGACTCCACTGCACTATGGGGCAGCGAGTTCCACAACTTCACCACCCTCTGCGAGAAGTAGTTCTTCCTCATCTCAGCTCTAAATCTACTGCCTCTCAACCTACATCCGTGACCTCTCATTCTAGATTGCCCCACAAGGAGGAACATTTGGTCTACATTTACTTTATCAATCCCTTTTAGTATGTTATATACCTCGATCAGATCCCCTCTCATCCTTCGAAACTCCAGCGAGTATGAACCCAAACTGTTTAATCTCTTCTCCTATGTCAACCCTTTGATCTCGAAATCTTGAAGAACGGAAGTGTTGTGGCTGTCCTGACACAGGTTGGGTGCCTTGGGCACAAATAAAAAGCGAACCTTCTGGAATTGCCCATTTGAGAGACTGTTCATCAATGGTGAAATCCCTGTGCCTCAGAGGAGATGTCATTCCCTTGTCAAGTGAATGTCAAAACTGCAAACTTTGTCCAGCATTAGCTGAGTGTGGAATGCTTGGCCTATCATGGGTTTTCCCAATGGGAGAGTTGCTGCCTTTTCACAGTGTACTGTAATGAACTGCTGATAGCATGGAATGGATTCTGAAGACGCAGCCATGGAGATGGCTGGGGCAGACTCGATGGGCCGTGGCCTAATTCTGCTCCTATGTCTTCTGATCTTTCCACCACAAACTGGTACAGATATTAGGGAGTCATGTAGTTAGCTGCCAAGATGTAGCGAGCGAATGGATGAATGATGAACAGTTTCATCCTCATTATTCCATCCAACTGCCCTCTTGTCACTCATCTATCAGCATATTCCCACACTGTTGATGCTTGACCATGTTTCTTCTTGAATTTTGTTTAATTCCCTTTTCTTCCATGTACTGAATGATCTGTTGAGTTGCTTGCAGAAAAATACTTTTCACTGTACCTCGGTACACGTGACAATAAACAAATCCAATCCAATCCAATCCAATGTCCCTCACATCGACACACTGTCACAGCGTAACTGTTACTGAGATGGAGTAAACCAATAGGCTGTCGGTGGTCCAGGAGCACAGCATGCAAACTTGAAGGAACAGCTGTAACATACATGGCGCAAAGCATTTGTGCAGAGTTATTCTTTCCATTGTTGGTCAACAGTAATCACTGATGATGTGGTGAAAATGTTTAGTGTGTGTGAGCACACAAAAGTGAATGAGCATTGAAATCTGAATGGCTCATAACCCTTTTTGCCTTACATTTGTTTTCATAGAATATCAGACAGAGGAGACGCAGCGGGAAGCGATGGGTCCAATTGCACCATATTTTTCAGACTTGAGCCTTTTTATGTTAGTGGAAGAGGTCGAAAGGACGGAGAACTGGCCAGAACTCTGCTGGCCATTTCAATCCACTTGCTGTAACCAAGAAGACCGAGACACAAATTGAGGCTGGGGTGAGTGCAGCAGGAGACCACCTGCATAATGGATTCAGTTCTGAAAGACGGTTCAGTGACCTGCTGCATTCTGGCAACATAGGTAGTTTGGCTCATCCACACAGAGGACAAAGCTGGCGCTCCCGCGCATGCGCCAACTTGCGCCGGCCGCAGGGCACAAACCACTCTGGGGCGGCCTGATGCCGAAGCAGTTCACGCCACTCCTCAGCGCAGGGACCCCCCGCCCCGCCGGGTAGGGGAGAATCCGGCTCGCGGTGTTCAGAGGTGGGACCTATGGGGCTGGATTCTCCCAAAAGACCATGGAGCCACACACAGAAATGAGACCTCCTTAGATCCATGCCCGAGCATCTAACCGCGTGGATCTAATCCCTGGCCGCCTATAAAGACCCCGCCCCACCCCCGGTGTCCGATTTCCCCCCACCCCTGACCAGGGCGGCCACGGACTGAGTCCACAGCTGCCATGCCAGTATCCCGACCAGCAATAGGTGGTTAGTTGCACGCCATCCGGAACTCGGTCAGTCTGGAGCGGAGGAGCGTTGGGCGGGCCTCTTGTCAATGGGCCCCCAGCCGCGCGGCGAACTCCGTGGTCACACCAATTTTCAGGTCCCGGAGAATTGGTGAATCGGTGCCGAGCCCGATTATGGCATGAAAGTGGATTATCCGCCGCCGTGCTGGCCCCGCTTTTGGCTGAGGGCTGCGAAAATCCAGCCCCTGATTTTCAAGCACTTCCATGGCGATAATCCAACCATACTTTCAAGCATATTTTGGCCGTGCGCACCTTCACAGTAATAGCTCTTCAGTAATTGTACAGTTTGCTTTTATTGAAGTTGGTTGCTAAAAGTACAGCGACCCTCTTTGATTTGAATCTATATTCTCACTCTCTTCAATTTAATACGGTTAGATGTATCCAGTGTTTTTTGGGATGCAGTCATTATTCTTTATTGATGCTGCCATTTATTTTTCTTGGTCTACCCTTAAGCGCACTCAACTTAATGTTACTTGAAGCACCCAACAATCTAAGATAGCTCTGCTTCCTACTCACCAATCCACTGGGCAAAATTTAGAATGACCATCTCAAGTGAAACTGGAATTGGCTGTCTCTTTGAGGTTATAAGGGCAACAGAGGTTTTGCTTGCATTATAGTGCCGTGATTCTGACACCATGGCCTTGAAATTATACCGCTTAATACTCACAAGTGAATTCTTCATGTGCTAATCTGAAATCCGGAGAGATTAGGAAAGGCATGGTTCACATGGGCAGCACGGTAGCATCGTGGATAGCACAATCGCTTCAAAGCTCCTGGGTCCCATGTTCGATTCCGGCTTGGGTCACTGTCTGTGCAGAGTCTGCACGTTCTCCCCGTGTGTGCGTGGATTTCCTACGGGTGCTTCGGTTTCCTCCCACAGTCCAAAGATGTGCAGGTTAGGTGGATTGGCCATGATAAATTGCCCTTATTGTCCAAAATTGCCCTTAGTGTTGGGTGGGGTTACTGGGTTATGGGGATAGGGTGGAGGTATTGACCTTGGGTAGGGTGCTCTTTCCAAGAGCCAGTGCTGACTCGATGGGCCGAATGGCCTCCTTCTTTTTATAGAACAGTACAGCACAGAACAGGCCCTTCGGCCCTCAATGTTGTGCCGAGCCATGATCACCCTACTCAAACCCACGTATCCATCCTATACCTGTAACCCAACAACCCCCCCCCTTAACCTTACTTTTATTAGGACACTACGGGCAATTTAGCATGGCCAATCCACCTAACCCACACATCTTTGGACTGTGGGAGGAAACCGGAGCACCCGGAGGAAACCCACGCACACAGGGGGAGGACGTGCAGACTCCACACAGACAGTGACCCAGCCGGGAATCGAACCTGGGACCCTGGAGCTGTGAAGCATTTATGCTAACCACCATGCTACCTTGTAACAGTGCTTCTGCACTGTAAATTCTATGATACAAAGGACCATAGGCATCTCTCCATGACAGAGAGACATTTTTTGAGGGACACCACTCTTCAAGTATGGGACAAGTCAACCAGACAGGCCTCCATAACTACCACAGTGAACATTGAACATACAGTGCAGAAGGAGGCCATTTGGCTCATCGTGTCTACACCGGCCCACTTAAGCCCTCACATCCACCCTCACATATCCCAATAACCCCTCCTAATCTTTTTGGTCACTAACGGCAATTTATCATGGCCAATCCACCTAAACTGTACGTCTTTGGACTGTGGGAGGAAACCAGAGCACCCGGAGGAAACCGACGCAGACACGGGGAGAATGTGCAGACTCCGCACAGACAGTGACCCAGCGGGGAATCGAACCTGGGATCCTGGCGCTGTGAAGTGCTATCCACTTGTGCTACCGTGGGTACGGGGATTGAACCCCGTGCTGTTGCCGTCATTCTGCATCACACATGAGCCACTGACCCCCTGGGGATAATCACCAATTTATTTGGTTAATAGCTCTGCTAAAAGATCGGGGAGCAGAATTTCAAATGAACATGTCAAGCATTCATAAAGTTTAGTAATCCCACAGCATAATTTCAAGGCATCAGTCAATCAATGCTCTCAAGACTGTGTGCAATCAAAGTTCACACTATCATTGCAGATCAAAGTGTCTCTGACCATGTTATAATGCAAGATTACAAAAATACTGTTTGGATTTGTAATTAAAATGTAATATTCTGTTTTAAAATGGCATGATTTGCTGATAGAAGCAAACTTATCTGAGCCTTATGTAACCGTTTTACCTTAAAAAATTATTAAGTGTTCCTGTGTATGAAGATGAACTCTATGTGCTACACACTCTTCAATCCGGTCTTAGTATTGAAATATTTCCCACCAATTGGTGAGAGGTATAACAGAAAATATGTTTAGATTAGACAACAAGATTTTGCAAGCCCTGAGCAGGAGGGATAAGCACATCTGTGCGATTGAGCTCTAAAGCTAAAATACATCTTTACATTTCCTCAGACCTACAATAAAAGGTGAACAAATGGCAAAACAAAAACTGTACTTGTTCCTGTGGCGTGCAATTCTTCAATAACATAAGCTGAGTGAGTATCATTAAGTCACACACCACCCTCCACATGTTCATTAATTGTGCCATCAACATCATCTCTACTTCTATATATAGAATTGAAGCACAATGCTTAAAATAATTAGATATGCAATCCTCAGCATACAAATCTGGAAATTATACTATTCAATAGTATCAAAGGAATAATCAATGCATTCCTATCAATTCCTCTGGCTGCTGTCTTCATGGTCATGTGAATGGGTGGGTGTGACTGTTAAAATAGCTCTCAAGTGTTTATATGGCAGTACCACACGGTGTGGTTTTCTGGCTGTGTTTCACATGTTACAAATGGTCCCACCCGACATAACCAACTCTTAACGTTGTCACTTGTAAGTTGTATAGCCAGGTGAATTAATGTGTAAACCCAATGCAAACTCAGTGCATGCGCTACTGAATATTGATCTAACATTGTCATTTGAGTGACTTTTTTTTTTAAATTTAGATTACCCAATTATTTTTTCCAATTAAGGGGCAATTTAGCGTGGCCAATCCACCTACTCTGCACATTTTTGGGTTGTGGGGGCGAAACCCACGCAGACACAGGGAGAATGTGCAAACTCCACACGGACAGTGACCCAGAACCGGGATCGAACCTGGGACCTCAGCGCCGTAAGGCAGTTGTGCTAACCACTAGGCCACCGTGCTGCCCTATTTGAGTGACTTTTAATGATGTTTTTCAGTAACGAGGTACAATAGCATTGGACTGTTCCCATGGATTGTAAAGTAATGACTGAAAGCGCTGAAGGAGAGGCACAGTTTAAACAACCTCTGTTCCAAAATTGGCTCCTATCAAAGTCAATCTGGATGTATGAATAATTACTGCAGTGTAGTCTCCAGCACAGTCTGGTGTCAAAAATAATGCATATCTAAATTTCCGATGCTTTATGCTAATTGTCTCAGAAGATCTTCTATCACCTTGAGTATAGAACCCACAAATCTTATTGAACCACGACAGGCCATAACACATATCCTTCCACTACAGGGGCTCATGGGAGAATCACAGCTTTGCATCTGAGAAAAGCTCACCCATTGAGCATGCCCAGACTATTAAAATGAATTGACATGTTAATGCTGACAGGGAGTAGTTGCTAAATTACTGCTCAGCCAGCCACAAGAAAATTCCTAAGCACTGAACTCCTTGCCTTATCTCCTGAGCGCAACCTGAAGCAAAATACACATCTTTATTCTAGAATGCACTAAAACAAACAAACGTCAAAGGGGTTGAGCATCCAGTTTAGTGATGTACCTGTCATAAATCACTGGGATTTTAATCATACCTGTCCCACTCTCCTGCTTTCCCCCCCTCAGAGAGACTGTTTTCATTCTGTTCCCTCCTTCCCTCACTTTCAATTATCTGGAAGCTGTTCTCTTGTTTATTTATTTATCTAAAGTTCACATACTGTATGCATGCACAAATTTTCTCCAGAGGGAGCAGAGGCGGATCCTACAAGGATGCACTGGAGCATGTCAGCTAACAGCTGAATGAATGTACTGAGCCTTTAAACCTGTTTTGAAACTAAATGACAGGAGGAGGCTGATTCTAATTAGCGCGTACAATGATGGATTATGCCTGAATATTAGGCTGTTTCACCTTTTGACTGTTGTTTGACTTTCTGCGCATTGCATTAAGGTTGTAGGAGGCCGAAAAAAAACATCGCTTGCAAATGGTTTATTCACCTGATTAAAAATTCAACAGAAATCATTGTGCCAGCTGTTTAACTCTGTAAGCATGCGGTAATTCTTGGTTTAAATCCCAGCAAATGGAGGGGGGGGGGGGGGGGGGGGGGGGGGGGTTGGTTTAATTTGCAAGACTAACCGGTGGAATGTATGAGATTGTAGCTGCGAATATTGTTGACTCAGGTAAGGTCTGTGTACACTGAATAATACCCTTCATTTGAAACACGGCAAGGGTAATGATTCAGTAATATTGCAATACAACTCTAAAGTGCCACAGGGGAAATACGCCTGTATCAGACTTAAAGGAGCTTAAAGGTGATAGATACATACAAAAGAGAAACCATTTTGTCATTTAGAAGTGAGTATTCCTTTTGTTGATCAAACAGACAGGGTTTTGAAACTGTCAACAATCAAATGCTCACATCCTTGCACATCAGACTCACCAAGATTAATATTTTAGCTCATCGAGTGAGGCAGATGACAGCCCTCTCATTGTTTAGAACTATACTATACGAATCGGGTTAAATTGATGTAAAAATTATTATATTGTCTGTAGCAGGCTGTGAAAATAAAAATATAGTTTTTGTTCAATTATACTCCAAAGAAGACCATGGAGAAATAATTGTTGTAACTGTGATGTAGGGGAGCATCTTAATGTATTAATAAGATTGTAGTCTTCAGGTATTTTTGATTTCCTTTGGCAATAATCAAGGATTGACCTTAGGTGAATGATACCATAAAGGGAGTATGCAGACCACTGTTAATAGAACGTATTTTATTGGAAAAGTTCTTCACAGTTTTCGTCTCAGTTACTAGAAAAATAATAGATGTACTTTTCTTTCACTTCAATCCACCATTTTTCCCCTCCTGAAAATAACAACATGCACTACACAATGGTGGAATGGATATGACATTCACGGTGATTACAACTGCGTCTGATGGGATTTTTCCGCCACTCACACAAGCACACCACCAACTAAGGTGATTGAATAGCGCTTATGGATAGGCTCAGTCTTTTGACCTCCGAACCTCAACTCAAGGTCAGTTCCAATGTTCACACCACCATCCTGACCGAACTAGACTAACTCAGCACAGACCTGGAATCATTTGTGTGACACCATAGTACATTTATTTTACCACTGGGCCATTTGAGTTGTTGAATGCATTTGTACGGAGCTACAGTAGCACAGTGGTTAGCATTGTGGCTTCACAGCGCCAGGGTCCCAGGTTCGATTCCCGGCTTGGGTCACTGTCTGTATGGAGTCTGCAAGTTCTCCCCGTGTCTGTATGGGTTTCCTCCGGATGCTCCGGTTTCCTCCCACAAGTCTCAAAAGACATGCTGTTAGGTAATTTGGACATTTTGAATTGTCCTGTGTACCCGAACAGGCGCCGGAATGTGGCGACTGGGGGTTTTCACAGTAACTTCATTGCAGTGTTAATGTATGCCTACTTGTGACAATAAAGATTATTATTATCAGGATGAAAGTTATATGAAGTTATATTCCTGATCTGTGGCTTAAATTGAGTTAGGGAATACATCTGGCATCATCTTTACAGTTATAAAGGGGTTAGGAAGACAGCTTATTATCTGAATGGTGGCAGTTTAGGAAAAGGGGAAGTGCAACGAGACCTGGGTGTCATGGTGGAACAGTCACTGTAGGTTGGCCTGTAGGTACAGCAGGCGGTGAGGAAAGCTAATGGCATGCTGACCTTCACAGCGAGAGGATTTGAGTAGAGGAGTAGGGATGTCTTGCAGCAGTCATACAGGGCCATGGTGGGGGTCACACCTTAGGTATTGTGTTCAGTTTTGGTCTCCTAGTTTGAGGAAGGACATTCTTGCTATTGAAGGTGTCCAGCGAAGGTTCACCCGACTAATTCCTGGGATGGCAGGACTGACATATGAATAAAGACTGGATTGCCTGGGCTTGTACTCACTGGAGTTTAGATGAATGAGAGGTGATCTCATAGAAACCTATAAAAACCTGATGAGACTGGACAGGCTAGATGCGGGAAGAATGTTCCCGATGTTGGGGACATCGAGAAGTAGGGGTCACAGCCATACAGGACTGAGATGAGGAAGAATCCCTTCTCTCAGAGAGTTGTGAACTTGTGGAATTCTCTACTACAAAAAGCTGTTGGGCCAGTTTGTTGGATATATTCAAGAGAGCTGGACATGGCCGTTGCGGCTAAAGGGATCAAGGGGTATGGAAAGAAAGCGGGAGTGGGATACTGAATTTGCATGATCGGCCAAGATCGTACTGAATTGTGGTCCAAGCTCAAAGGGCTGAAAGGCCTACTCCTGCATCTATTTTCTATGTTTCTATGTATCCAGCATGGGTGCACAACAATTGCAAGTTATTTATTGAGATAGAATTCAATATGACCAACTGTTTATTACAAATCCAAACTCTTGGTTAATAATGGTACATATTTTGCAGGGCACAGAGAATGGTGTAGCCTGGAACTCACCGGCTGAAATGGTGGTAGAGGAAGGATCCCTCATAACATTTGAAAACTTGAATATGCACTTGAAATGCTGTGACCTACACAGCTATGGGCCAAGAGGTGAAAAGTGGGTTAAGGCTCTTTTTCAGCCAGCACAGACATGATGGGCTGAATGGTCTCCTTCTGTGCTGTGAATGTTCTATGCTTCAATATTTCTATGACGTATTTTCCTGTCCTCTACTTTGGTAAGGGCACCTGTAATGGAAATTCATAACAAAGTCTGTATTCTTGTAATCATATTCTCTATTTCTTAATTTCTGAAGCTCTAACCTTAAACTAAATGTAAGTAAATGCAATTTAACTCGGACGAAGATTGATTAATGCTACAAAATTCAAACCTTTTGTCCGCTCTGGACTCTTGTTGGGATACAGACTTGGCAGCATTCCAGTGCATCACCCAAGTGGCCATTCTTTATGTAAATGCCAATAAATTGTCCAGAGGGCCTTAGACTATGGAGTGCATCATTACCAAACCTGAATATGGCTTCACTCCAACACGCAGGTACTTTTCAACAAATGTTACTCGGTAGCAAATAAAAAAAATCTCAGCAAATCTTTCCCCTCCCTAATGCAAGGGTACTCAGACCAGTGGTAACACTATCCCTGGTGCCATTTTCTAACTCAGTACAGAACAGGGAGTTAAGGACTGGATATTTCTGATATTCATGACTCAGTGCATCGCTGTAAGGTGCATCGGGGACCCACTAAATTGCGAGAGGAGTCAGATGAGCTCGAGTCTAATTGTATTTCATTAATAATAATAATAATAATAATAATCTTTATTATTGTCACAAATAGGCTTACATTAACACTGCAATGAGGTTACTTTGAAAATCCCCTAGTCGCCACATTCCGGCGCCTCCTCGGGTACACAGAGGGGAATTCAGACAGTCCAAACCACTTAACAACACATTTTTCGGGAATTGTGGGAGGAAACCGGAGCACCCAGAGGAAACCAATGCAGACTCAGGGGGAACGTGCAGACTCCACACAGACAGTGGCTCAAACCAGGAAGAAGATGTAATAACACCACAGAAGAGCACATGAATTCGGAGCAGGAACAGGCAATTTGGCCCGTCCAACCTGCTCCATTCATCTCGGGCTTCAACTCCACTTTACCGCCCACCCCCTGTATCCCTTTATGCCTGGAGGGGGGCATAAACAGGGCTGGCTCAATCCCCATACTGGCTGAGGTTATACATGAAGGCCCTGCCTTCTCTACCTTGCCCCTTGCATGAGGTGTGGTGACCCTCAGGTTAAATCACCACCAGTTAGCTCTTCCCCTCAAAGGGAAAAACAGCCTATGGTCATCTGGGACAAGGCAACTTTACTTTCACTTTTAATTTCCTGGGACACCAAAAATCTGCCTGTCCCAGCCTTACACATATTCAACGATGGAACATCCACAGTCCTCTGAGGTAAAGAATTCCAAAAAACTCACAACTCCTTCAGTGAAGTAATTACTTCTCATCTCAGTCCTAAATCCTTTATTCTGAGACTGTGACCCCGTGTTTTAGACTCCCTGACCAGTGAAAGTGTTTACCCTATCAAGCCTCTTCAGAATCTTGTACTTTCCAATGAGATCACCTCTCATTCTTCTGAACTCCAGGGGTGCGATTTAGCGACCCCTATGTGCCCAGTGCGAATCTGGGCACAACGGGTGAATTGTGAGAGAGCGCCAAATCATGCTCCACATCAGATGCTAGGCTGATCACCAGACACCCAACTCGCTCAATCCAGCGCGACCTGGATCTCACTCTTGTTGGCCTATTGGCTCATTTAAATACGCAAACGTAGATTTCACCCGGCACCCGGGGCTCACCAGCCACACCTATGATACCCCGCCAGGGCACCGTTTAGTACTGGCCCACACAAACGTGGACCAGGCGTAACGGCACCTCTGGGGTCTCACAGAGCATTAGAAAGCCTGGGTGGTCAGGGACAGGGCAGGGTGGTATCTAGGCACTCTCCCTGTCAACTGGGCACCTTGGCACTGCTACGGTCCCTGAGTGGCACTGCCAGGGTGCCCGGGTGCCAGGTTTCACACTGCTAGGGGTCAGGCCAGGGGGGATTCCCAGGGGCCTCAACGAGAGGGGAGTGGGGTGTGGGGGTTGGTGTGAAGAAACCTGGGGTGGCCTGAAAGGGGAGGGGGTTGGAAAGATCGGGGTTGCCACTCAAAATGGCATCCCAATCTGCTCACAGCCGTTCCTGCTGGTGGGATCAGCTCGCCAGCAGGAAATCTCTCTAAGTGCAGCCCCGGTGAAAGGGCAAACAAAACGGCAAAGTGCCGCTGAATAGCGCGATGATTCGCAGCACTACAGCCGCTGAGAAACACTCTGCCAATGAGCCCAAAATCTTTAAGGGCGCTGAATTGCGCCCCAGATAAATTAGATCCAGTTTGCTCAGCCTCACATCATGGGACAGACATCCCCTTCATCCTGGGACCTATTTAGTGGAGCTTTGCTGTACGCCTCTAAGGCATATATATCTTCTTAAAATTCATGTGCCTCTTTCCACTGGAACAATATCAGGTCCATTTTTGGTTAAATATGTGAGTATGAGAATAGGAATATGTTTCCAATAATTGGTTTATGTACATTATTGGAAGAATAATGTCATCATTATTTTTTTAAACATCATCTGGACACGGTATGCTGGTGACTATTCCATATTTTTACTGGTCTGATTAATTTCATGAAATGCAATTGGTTCAAGGGATATGCGTTATAAACTGTTCTTGGTTTTACATAATTGTGATCCCAGCTTTGAGGCTGACAGTGAAATTTACTGGGTTTCACCTTGGAAATAATTAGTACCTCTCATGGGTTTTGCTTCATAATGCAAAATAAATTCATGTTTTGGCTTCCAATATATTTTCCCTTCCCTTTCTCCAACAGCTGGCTGACCATGTTACACCATTAAAAAAAGAGGTTTCTGTGAGTTAACGGTACACATCTCAAGGTAATGCCTCAATCAAATTTTAATCAATCTGTCACAAACCTTGTCTGCAAGGAATTATAGAGTTGTCTGTGAATCAGTGGTAGTAGTCACACTTAGGGTAGAACTTGGGTCCAGAGACAGAGTACAAAATCTCAACTGTGTCTCCAGTGTAATACTGAGGGGGTTAGTGATTTGGGGGTTATAGTTGTAGTCGCTCTTGCGTTGTAGCACGGCAGGGAATTAGTGCACAGGCTGCAGAGAAGGGAAGCTGTGCACACAGGGAGTAGGAGGAGGATGTGATGTAACGGGTTGAGAGAATAGTTATGGTAATATGATGTAGACTGTGATGAAACAATGACATCAGTAGTCAGATGCTGGACACTCGGGAGAGAGGATGGAATAGTCATAGAGTCATAGATGTTTACAGCAGGGAAACAGGCCCTTCGGCCTAGCTTGTCCATGCCGCCCAGTTTCTATCACTGAGCTAGTTCCACTTGCCAGCATTTAATAATAATAATCTTTATTATTGTCACATTTGGCCCATATCCCTCTATCTCCACCATGCCCAGTAGCACAGTGCTTAGCACTGTTGCTTCACAGCTCCAGGGTCTCAGGTTCGATTCCCGGCTGGGATCACCGTCTGTGTTACTTCTGCCTATGCTGCTGTGGAAGAAGAGACTTCGATCATGGAGTTGGCAACTTATTCCAAATTTGAATGGATAGGGTGCAAGTTTTGCACAAGTGCCCTGTGTCTTGTTGGAGTCGAACTC
The DNA here is from genome assembly GCF_902713615.1 of Scyliorhinus canicula. Classification (NCBI taxonomy): domain Eukaryota; kingdom Metazoa; phylum Chordata; class Chondrichthyes; order Carcharhiniformes; family Scyliorhinidae; genus Scyliorhinus; species Scyliorhinus canicula. The sequence continues at coordinate 254,931,186 of NC_052147.1, read as the reverse complement.
CTCTGTGCTCCTCAACAGTAACAAGAGGTTGTCCGGCAGGCCTGATAGAACATTAATCACCTCGATGTGCATTCTCATTGGCATCATTTTGAATGCCACCCATCAGAGTCATCATCTGAGTCTTCTGTAATGGATTGGTCTGCAACCTCACCCTCTAGGGTTTTGGGAACATACTTCATTCCAGAATAAGTCCAGAAGTGGGGATGTTCACTGACGATTACACAATGTTCAGCATCGTTCACAACTCATATGGTGAAGCAGCCCATGTCTAAATGCAGCAAGACCTGGACAATTTCCAGGTTTGGGCTGAAAAGTGGCAAGTAATATTCATGCCACACAAGTGCCATCTCCACTTGTTAGAGAGAATCTAACCATCGCCCCTTGACACTCAATGGTATTGCCAATGCTGATTCCCCCACTATCAACATCCTGGGGGTTATCATTGACCAGAAACTTAACTGGATTAGCCATATACTGTGGCTACAAGAGCAAGTCAAAGGCTAGGAAACCTAATTTCTTGACTCCCAAACGGCTGCCTACCATTTACATAGCACAAATTTGGAGCATAATGGAATACTTTCCCATTGCCTGGATGAGTGCAGTTCTAAAAGCACTCAAGAAGCTCGACCCCATTCAGGACAAAGCAGCCCGCTTGGTTGGCACCACATCCACAAACATTCACTCCTTCCACCACCTACACACAGTGGCAGCATCTACAAGATGCACTACAGGAACCACCAAAATCTTTGGATAGCACCTTCCAAACCCATGACTGCTACCATCTAGAAGGATAAGGGCAGCAGGTACACGGAAAGTTCCCCTCCAAGCCACTCACATCCTTCAATGTCGCTGGGTCAAAATCGTGGAACTCCCTCCCTAACAGGACTGTCGGTGTACCTACACCATATGGATTGTAGGTCACCATCACCTATTCAAGGACAATTAGGGATAGGCAATAAATGCTAGCCTAGCCAGCAAAATCTACTGGGGTTTTCTGACCCTATTCTCCGGCGCCGGCGGGATTCCCGCCACACTGGTCGGGGGCCGTAGCCAGCGGCCCCCCCAGCGATTCTCTGGGCCCCGATGGGCCGAGTGGCCGACAGGTTTTGCCCAGTCCCGCTGGACTGGTAAATACTCACCTCACACACGGCGGGACCTGGCAGTTAAGTGTGCAGGGGCCATCCTGGGGGGGAGGGGGATCTGACCCCACGGTTGCCTGGCCTGCGATCGGGGCCTAACGATCGGCGGGTGGGCTGGTTCCGTGGGGGCCTTCTTTCCTCCGCGCCAGGCCCCTGTAGGGCTCCACCATATTGCCCGGGAGCCGGCGCAGAGAAGGGAACCCCCGCTCATGCATGGAAATACGCCGCCCGTTCCGCGCATTCGTGAACTCGCGCCGGCCCTTCGGCGCCGACTGGAGCTGCAGGAACCACTCCGACGTCAACCTAGCCTCCTAGAAAGTTGAGAATTCCTCACTTTCGGGGGCCATTGATGCCGGAGTGGTTGCCGCCGGTATTCACGCCGGCGTGGTGACATAGCCCCATTATTGGAGAATCCTGCCCCACATCTCTTGAATTAATTTTACAAAATCATATGCCCTGTCCTGGTGTGTTGTAAAGACATTTGGTGTCTCACAAAGAGGTTTAACATAAACTGTTTTGTTCTCTAGATCCACATTCACTCTTGCTCCGCCCAAACCCCTTACACTGCACTTCGCCCTTTATCCTTACCCAATATATTTACAATATAATCTTCTTTATTTGCTACCTCTCCTCCTTCCTCAATTTTCTGACTTTATAAATTCAGATGGTCCATTGGTTTGACAATTCTTCCAGACCTCATTCTTGTCGCGTTTGGAGGAATGGCGGTCGCAGTTGTTTTTTGTTTATCTTGTCATTTGGGCGTTGAATTTGTAGTATTCAGTGCTCCTTTTGAGTTGTGTTTCTCCTGATAGACAATCTGTCTGCTTTGCTTTGATTTCATGGGCTTGTCTCATTCCTTCCAGAGAGAATCTTCACTCTGTTCATTCCTAGCATGGACTCAGATTTTATTTGTCCATGAGGTTTACTATGTTCTTCCTGGAAGTTGACTTTTCAAAATTGGAACATTCATTCCCACTTGTTTCACAATTTCTGTTTACTCTCATATTTTCCAAATCTTTTTCAAGCTTATGAATTTTTGCATTTCACTCTAGTGAGTTCAGTTGTCTTTGTTTAAGTGTTATCTGTGAAATCCTTATGCAAGCTTTCTTAACAACTCTACTTGGGAATTCAGTTCTTTTCAGAGTCTTCCTTCCATGGTCACTGACTGCTCTTTAGACTCTTTCAATTCATTTGTTAGACCCTCGATCTGTCTCTCAGAATTTTCCTTTCCTACTTTTGAAGTGTGGACTTGGCCTTTCTAACTGTGCATCACATCTTTCATGATATTCAGATTGGATTGAAGTTCAAGGATGTCTTTGCTCTTTTCATGATGAAGTTCCAATATTTCAACACAGGGGATTTGGCCTAGGTGGGCTCCTTAGGAGGGTCGGTGTAGACTCAATGGACTGAATAGCCTCTTTCTGCACTGTACGGACTCTATGAAAAATGAATTGAATTACTATCTGAAAAGCAAGATTACGAAGAATAAGGCAGAAGTGTGGGACTAGGTAGAATGCTCCTCCAGAGTGCCCTTACACACTCGATGGATTGGATGTCCACCTTCTGCACTGTGAAGATTCGGTGATTTCATCAGTTTTGATTGATAATTCTGCATTTAACCAACTGCCCTGATTCAACAACAATCCAGATTCCTGTTCCAGGCATTTTTCATGAAACTTTTCAGATACTTCTGATACTTGAAGTTCATCAAGTTCTGATCTTTCATAATCAAACTCATCTTTCATATGTGAAAGTACATGATCAGTTTTTCCTAATCCTAAGGTTAAGGGGGGGGTTGTTGGGTTACGGGTATAGGGTGATCATGGCTCGGCACAACATCGAGGGCCGAAGGGCCTGTTCTGTGCTGTACTGTTCTATGTTCTATGTTCTATGTTCTGTGTGCTATCTTTCAAGTTCACAGTCTTTAATTTGACTTCTACTGATTGTTCCCGAGACTCTTCACATTCCTTTGTGAGAACTTCTGCTTTCTCTTGCCATTCTATGGTCTTGATTTTCATTTCAGCCATTTTATTTTTCAATGGTGGCACGTTGGCACAATGGTTACCACGGATGCCTCGCAGCACCAGGGGACCGGGTTCAATTCCAGCCTTGAGTCACTGGCCCTATGGAGTTTGCACATTCTCCCAGTGTCTGCATGCTCCGATTTCCTCCCACAGCCCAAAGATGTGTGGGTTAGGTGGATTGGCCATGCTAAGTTGCCCCTTGGTGTCCAAAGGTTAGGTGGAGTAATGGGGATAGGGGCAGGGGAGTGGGCGTGGGTTAGGGTGCTCCTTCGGCGGGTCGCTGCAGACTCGATGGGGCGAATGGCTTCCTTTCGCACTGTAGTAATTCTATTCTAAGATCTGCCTCTCCCATGCTGGCAATGTTCTTTACATGGGGCTTTGCTTCAGCTTTACCATTACTCTGCAGGAGAAATGGAGTGAGGAGAAATTTCTCAAAGCCCCTCTCTACACTCCCCCTCATGTTTTAAAAACAAGGGTGTGAGTTGGAACCTAGTGGTTGATGGCGAGCTCTCATCAAAGTGATCAGAGTTGCCACTAGAGGCTTCAACATTGTGTGTCTCTGTTCAGTGTTCATCGAGTTGACCACCCATTCCCCGCTGGACTGTTATGAGCTGAAGTTTGTGCATGAAGACCAAACAAAAGTTGGAACTGGACTTTCTCATGTTCTCTGCTATTTTACAGAAACATGCTGGCAGGCTGTCCAGTGAACTTAAAGTTTGCGCTGTGTAGCCACCCATTCTTTTCTGTAGGCAGGATTCCTGTGATCTTCATTTCTAACATCGGCAGGAGGACTGGTGTGCAACATTGCCATCCAATGACATGTTACCTGGACTATCCTATCCAGCTATCCTTGCTCCTGCACACTTGGGTTTTATGAATCTCCCCTCTCTAATCTCTAAGTTATGGGCAGTGCCAGTCTCTGGGCTGATGCTTGCTTGAATAAAATTAAGTGATTCTGCATCTTGTGGAGGGGTATCCTGCTCTCCTGGAGTTTCAGGATTTGAAAAAGGAGGGAGAAACAAGAATTAGCAGTCAGTGGCCAGGGTAAGCAAGAGATGGATGAGTGACGGCAAACCTTCAGTTTGAGTGTAGTGCAGTGAGGAGGCAAAGAGGGTGAGATGGTCAAAGCCCAATCTCTCCAGAATCCCCTCCACCTGACCTGCAACTTTCCACAATGACCTGTCACAAGAGGCTGGATCTCCTCTCTGGCTGGCTGGTCCTTGTTATTGTGTGCCTGCTTCTTTTACAACAAATAAGGGAGTGTGTTCATTAGCGTTAGTCTGGTGAGATGTTTTGAGCATGTGCATGTTATAGTTGAAAAGTGTTGCTGTTGTGTGAGAGATGACATAGGTGCGAAGGATGAGGGAAGTGATAATGAGGACAGAGCAGGTGCTACAGGTAATGCACAGTCTAGCAGAGAATAACAAGAAATATAAGTGCGGAGTCTTACCTTAAAAATCCTTGAGCAGAGTATTGCTTTTTAGCCAGGTTGTTGGAGCACTTCAATGTAAACACAACATGCTGAAAACACTGCGGGCAGGCAGCATCCATGAAGAGAAAAAAAGTAATGTTTCAGGTCGAGGTGACTTTTCTTCAGGCCCCAGTTTCTGTTCCTCTGCACAGATGCTTGTCTGACCTGCTGACCAGCCTTTTGTTTTTGTTTCAGATTTCCAGCATCTGCAATATTTTGCTTTCTGTGTTGCTTGGAGCAATGCTGTCAGATCTGATCCACTCTTCCCCCTTTTCCCCACAAAGGAGAGAGGCAGCAAGGCACCAAACTCAAAGGAGTTGAATTTCGGAAATTTCAAATTGGAGGCCGATCAGGAGAGCATGAGAATAGTCAAGTCTAGAATTAACACAGGCATAGACGATGGTTACAGCAGCAGATTAGCTGAGGCAGGGGTGGAGGTGCGCGATGTTACAGAGTTGTAAATAGACAGTCTTGGTGAAGGGCCAAGCCCATGGTTGAAAATTCATCTCGGGGCCAAATACAATATCTTGGCTACAAATGGTCTGGTTCAGTCACAAAACGTTGCCCAGAAGATGGAAGGAGTCATGCCCACCAATTTCCTTTCAAATCACAAGTGTTGATTTTCACTTCAGGAAGGTTGGCTGAGGGAGTGATAAATACTTGGCTGCCAAATTAGTGAAGATTCCTTGGCCATTTTAAGCTCACAAGACATTTAAATCTCACTAGTGAGCTGTTTTCAGCCTTTGACCTCCCATTATAGCTCACCAGCTCTGGACCAATGAAATATTGGGCAGTTCAGACAATGGGAGGGCCTGAAGTTTAGTTGCGAAAGGGGTTTTCAGGGGGACCAGAATGCTGATGTAATTTTATGAGCTAGAATAAGCCACACAATTTCAATTTGTAAAAATTAGATTCCACGGGGAAGGCCAATTAAAGATTGCAAAATTAAGGATGGCACAGTACACAGTGGTTAGCATTGCTGTCTACGGCGCTGAGGACCCCGGTTCCATCCCAACCCCGAATCACCGTCTAGGACCCAGGTTCCATCCCGACCCCGAGTCACCGTCTGCGTGGAGTTTGCACATTCTCCCTGTGACTGTGTGGGTTTCACCCCCAGAACCCAAAGATGTGCAGGTTAGGTGGATTGCCCATGCTAAATTACCCCTTAATTGGGTACTCTAAATTTTAAAAAAAGTTTGCAGCATTAGTTGATGCAGGACAATAACGCCGACAGATTATCTCCACTCCACAATGATTTGGAAGGTGAAAGTTGACTATAGTCCATGCCATAGGATCAATCTACTTGAACATAAAGGGCAGCTTCACCTTTTAATATTAATCTTAAATGACTAAAAGATAGACATTTTAAATAGTTCATGTCTCTCCACTACATTATCTATTCTTCTTTATTTTCTTTTCACATTTTCTTTACTTTTACATCATCACTTTTAAACAGGATCAAACTTCAATGTGAGTTATGTTTAACGGCAGCCAACATTGGGTGTGAAGACTGTAATAGACTCCCAGCTTAATGCCTGTCCCCCCATCCGCAACAACATATTTCAGGTCACCAGCCTCGTCAACAGCTAATAGTTAAGGATGACAATGGATCCTTACTCCTCCTGGCTCAATGGGAAGCTAATTAAATATAACAATAATAGTCAAAATAATAACATAAACTTTGTTGTTGAAGCCGAATGCTTGCTCATCACTTACCAATTTCTATGAGGCAACCTAAGATTGGCATTATACACTTGATTTACATGTGTAAATGACCTAAGGCAGGCTTTAAGTGTTCTCCAGGGTTTGCCTGAAAAATGACTTTGACCCAATTTCAGGTCAGGTGTTTCTCAGGCATCTATAAATCTGGCCTCATTGTGCATTTTTAATGCCTGTAACATGGACACTTTGCAGTGTTATTTCTACCTCAATATACCTGATCCTGATGGTTCCAATCCTGCCTTGCTTCAAATGGAACTTTCAATGAATTCCGTTTCTTTCAGACCTTTCCACCCAGTTATTACTAAATCCCCCAAGCCGACCTTTGCTTTGCCAATTGAGTTCTGGAGTCACAAAGGTTGAAGTCCTTATGTCGTAGGTTTCTTCCCACATTCACAACCATCATTACTTCAAAGTTGAAACTAAAATTGCCAGGATCATGTATGGTTCACAAAACAATAGCTGTGATCAGAGTCTTCAGGGTTAAAGTAGCCGAGGATGCCGGCTTTACATTTCTATTTGTGCTATTATATCGTCAAATAAAGATTATACAAGAACGCAGAAGGGTCGAGCAAAAAGACTTATTTTATTTTTTATTCCATTTGAGCCATAATGGGTGACTTATTTCCACAAGAAGAAACTGAAATACTTGGGAAAATGCCAGGGATCCATATGATTTCCCAATGTACAAAAACTCAGCAAGACATTATTTCACAAAAGCAAACCTCTCACAATAAATGCTCCTTAAAGGACCATGATTAATTTTGCTCTTCCCTCATCCACCAGAAAAATATGACCTATTCTGTACAAAGTTACCATTCTGTACAAGTGTATTACAAGGCAAACATGTGTGAGACAGCATATGTGATATATTTTGTTTGCAACAGAGCTGGTGCCATCAGTCTTAACTAAATTATTTAAAGTAGATTTGGAAACATTTTGGGATGACTTTTCCTGGGCCCGGGCTGGTGGGTTTGGAGGTTGGTGGAGTGGCCTGGCAAATAGCAGCGAGCCCTCTGGAGAGGACAGTTCTCCATATCATGAGGCCAGGGCAGCTATGACAGAGCCTGTAGCATTCACCATCGCTGGGAACATATGTTCCTGCCTTATTCCCCTTCTCAAATTTTGCTTCACCTTCTTCTTGCTATTTGACATAAAGAGTAAGCTGCAGACAAGTGTGACCATGGACCTCTTGCTTTCTACCCCAATTGTTTATCTTATCCCAATCCCTCCCTTTCGGCCTTTTCTGATTTGAGACAGTTCAGGAATTGCCACCTGACCAGCTCCTGCAGTCTCATGACAAAGGGCAAGAGATGCAACAGAACACTGACCATCATTAGATCGCAGTCAGCAGCTAAAATACTGGCACTGCAGGTATTTTAGAGGCTTGTGTCGAGTTGATACCTGCATGTGATGAATAACAAAGGATGCGTGGGCTGCAACCTGTAGTATAAGGGTGTTCGGGCAAGGGCAAGGATTCATGTGGGACTGGAGAAATGTACCACCCATGGTATGATGCAGAGAGTCACATGAAGGTATGCTGTGTGTAGAGTCTAGCAGAAGCCAGCATGAAAACAGCACCCATGCAGAGCAGCTTTCAGATGTTTATCGTCATGACTATTAATAAAAAGCTCACATAGTTGCCAGATCTCTTAGTTTTTTTTTAATTTACAAATTTAGAGCACCCAATTTTTTTTTCACAATTAAGGGGCAATTTAGCGTGACCAATGCACCTCCTGCACATCTTTGGATTGCGGGGGTGAGACCCACGCAGACATGGGAAGAATGTGCAAACTCCACATGGAAAGTGACCCGGGCCAGGATCGAACCCGAGTCCTCAGTGCCGTGAAGCAGCAGTGTTAACCACTGAGTCACTGTGTCGCCCCTTCCAGATCTCTTAGTGAGATACCAAACAACCCTACAACACGGTGGCAGTGAAGGAGGGACCCCAAAATCCCAAAAGCATAGAGAATATGAGAAACCAATATGAGAAATAGAGAAACCACAATCTGACTTGTTAGAAGTGTGCCTTAATCGAGGACACAGCCATGGGTCAACTAAAAAAGCTCCATTGCCTGACCTGCACAAACGCAGAATCAAGGGACCCATCCAGATCACAAAAAGCTGAACAGAATTTGAAAAAATAAAGAAGGCTGAAAGGTATAAGAATAATCAACTAAATTGATAAAGGGAAGAACCTGATTGAACATGGGTCAAGGGACCTAGCCAGATCAGATTAAGGTTGAGAAAAATACAATAAAAAGGCAGAAATTACCTTTTCAAATTGCAGCAATCAGAATTCAACACTAACTTACAAGAGGGCAGCTGGAAGAAAGTTACAGCCGACACCAACACATTTGTCAGCTGACCTCTGTTGAGAAAAGAAAGTGTTTAAAAAGTAGCAAGAGTAAAAAAAATTAGCTTCTATTACATCCTCAAAGTTTAAAAAACCAAGTACTTGGCCCAAACGGCTTGTTTGAGGATCGCCTGAGGAATAGATTTGAAGAGTTGGGCCCACAATTACAGCAGCAGCCCACCAAGGTCCAATAGGCATAGGGATGGTCATGGTAGCGCCATCTTGGAAGAGAGAGAATAAAAATGAAAAAAGTGCTATTGTTCCGTCTTGTGGAAAACATTTATCGATTGGAAATTAAAACTACCAGACCAATTAGAGCACATGCAAGGGACAACCTCCCCGAACAGGCGCCGGAAAGTGGCGACTAGGGGCTTTTCACAGTAACTTCATTTGAAGCCTACTTGTGACAATAAGCGATTTTCATTTCATTTTCATTTCATTTCAAATCAGACACAAACTTGGGTGTCATGATGGAGAAAATCTTTTGATTACACAAGTATATCAGGATCAATTCTTGCTTGGTCTATTTTCTGATGAGGTAATCCTAATGCAAGGCATTGAGGAATCTTAAACTAGCTTTGATGAGACATTAAAACCCTTCAACAAGTATTTTAATCTGCAAGCGGCGGAGATCGCAGACCTTAAAATGTGGCTAGAAACCCCCAGTGAGGTAATCAATGGGCAAAAGACAATATCAGAGCAAATCATACGATGGGAGCACAGAGGCAGAGAACCACCCTAAGTCTTAAAAATATATCTTTTGAAAATCCCGAGATATTACTCAAACTGCAACAGCAGGTGGCAGTGCAGAGCAAGCAGCTGGCTGTGAATGAAGGAAAGATATTCAATGAAACACAGAAGAAACAAACCCTGTAAAAGGAAAATGACCTAACTCAGGAAAATGTTTGTGTCAAAGCTGAATTGGGAGATTAGACTCATGCTGAGTATATAGCTTTGAAAATACATGATAAACAAATGCATGCAAAAAAAAGGTTCTTAAAGAACTCACTGACTTGAAAGACTCTTTGAATAATCAATACATGCCCCTCAAAAAACACGAAGAGCTAAAAAAGACGTTGAATACAATAAACAATACATGCCCCTCAAAAAACATGAAGAGCTAAAAAAAAGATGTTGAATATTACTTCTGAAAAAGAAACATCAATAGCAACAAAGCAGTGAACTGAAGCATAGCACGATTGGCAAGACATCAACAAAAAATAAAGAGTTGAAAGAGCAGATCATCGCCCATCAAGAAGAAATGTAAAAGGACTGCACAACCCTTGAGCAGCATGAAGAAATGAAGACTGCTTTGTACAACAGAATGGAAAAACAGCAGAAAAAAGTTGAGGAGACTCTGTTGAATTACAAGAAACTCAAGATGAAGCAATTGCACTTCACAAGATCAAACCAAATGACTGCGGCTGCTGGAATTCAAAACAAAAACAGAAAATACAGGACAATCTCAGCAAGTCTGACAGCATCTGTGGAGAGATAAGGGAGCTAACCTTTCGTGTCTGGATGACTCTTTGCCAAAGTCGTTTGAGCTTCACAAAAACTTATTATCTTAATGGAGAGAAATGTCAGAGTGCTTCGGTGCAGAGGGATCTGGGTGTCCTCTTGCATGAATCACAGAAAACTAGCAAGCAGGTACAACTGGAATGTTGGCCTTTGCAACTCAAGGAATAGAGTATGAAAGTCGAGAAGTGTTGCAGCAACTGTACAAAGCATTGGTGAGACCACTCCTGGAGTACTGTGTGCAGTTTTGATCTCCTTATTTGAGGAGGTAATTGTCTTGGAGGCAGTACAGAAGAAGTTCACTATATTGATTCCAGAGATGAGGGGCCTGCCTTATGAAGATAGATTGAGCAGTCTAGGCTTATACTTACTGAAGTTTAGAAGAATAGGAGGAGATCTCATTGATTATTTGAGATGATAAAAGGTATTGACACGAGCGGATGTTGTCTCTAGATCTGGAATCTAGAACAAGACGTTATTAGTTTTAGGATAAGGGGTAGCTGATTTAAAACAGAGTTGAAGAGAAATTACTTCTTTCAGAAGGTCGTGAATCGAATTCACTACCCCGGAGCGTGGTGGATGCTGGGACATTGAGTAAATATAAGGAGCAGACAGGCAGATTTTTATTTCTTTATGGGTTGAAGGGTTAAGGAGAATGGGCAGGGAAGTGGAGTTGAGGCTGAAATGAGAACAGCCATGATGTATTGAATGGCAAGGCGAGCTCAATGAGCAGAACTGTCTAATCCTGCACCTGGTTCTAAAGTTCTTATGTTCTTTTGTTTAGAGAAAAAGAAAACCTGTTGAAGAACCTTCACATGCTACAAGGATCTATCAGGCCAAATTTGTTCCTCTGGAAAATTACGAAGAGAAGCAACATTTTATTTAATGTAACTCTGAAAGGTCTAAAGAACCAGTTGGCAGAGAAGACTCAGAAATGTTCTATATTTGAGGAGGAAGTGACTGCAGAGCCGAAGATCAAGGAACTGGAAGGAAAAGCGCGAGATACTTAAAAACTTAATGACAATCATAGAATTCCTACAGTGCAGAACGAAGCCATTTGGGCCATTGGGTCTGCACCGACCTTCTGAAGAAGCACGCTACCCAGGCCCACTCCCCTGCCCTATCCCCATAACCCCATCTAACCTGTATATCTTTGAACACTGGGGGACAATTTTTAACATGACCAATCCATCTAACCTGCATAATCTTTGGACACTAAAGGGCAATTAAGGACGCGGAAAGATGGGACGCGCATTGGAATCTTTCATCAGCGAGTTTCTGCCTGAGAATTCTAGCAGTTCACAGAACCGTTGGGCCTTGCTCTTCCTCTGTAGCTCCAACTTCCTGAACAGATCTTCCTATTTCTCAATTTGTTCTTGTTCCTGTGACTCCAACACTTGCCTCCTTTCCTGCCAGGTGTTCGGAACCCGAGCGTTTGGGACACATCATTTGTCTCAAAACCGGGTAGGGGAAGAGATTTGAGATTGCCACAGAATGAAGGCAGCATGACCGTTGCCAGAATGCCAGAGAAGTAGCCACAAAACCCATTGCCAATGGTCCAAGTTGAGTTGCACATTTAACAAATGGAATCCCTTCCTGTCATTAGAAATGGCTTGGCCTTGTGTGGGGCATGCAAGGCCATGTGGGTGCAGTCAACAACTGTGTCGCCTGCACGAGTAGATCCAGCAACTCTTGCAAAATCTCCTCTCTTTTCCTCTATGGTAACCTTCATTGGGAAGGAAATTCATACCTGCTTTCCAGCAAACAGTGACCTCCTTGATTGAAGTGTGGCTGTCAAAGCTGCTCAAAGAAAATCTCAGGGCTAAGTTGACAGGGACTCAGTCACACAAGCAAACTGAACATGGGCCAGTGCGCCGCCCAATTTGCCATTGCTGCGACCAGCACTATTCATGCCCAAAAAAGCTAATCAGCAATCCTTGAGGGCCCAACTTCCTTTCATCTCAGAACTAAATTGACAGATTAAAGCACAATTGTTTATAACCTGACTTTTCTAGGACTTTCGAAATTCTCTGTCATTGTTTCCAAATATTAACACTTTGCACTTTCTTCCCAGTAAATAACCTAAGACTTCCTTCGATTTCCAACAATCCACCCACCCAGGCAGGTCACAGAACAGGTCGCGTGTGCAACCCCCCCCCCCCCCCCCCCCCCAACTTGCCATTTTACCTTACATTTAAAGTCACAGTCCCGAAAAGTTTGAAAACCAGGAAACATTCAAAAACTCCCAGGGGTTTGAGAGGCTGCCGAGAACATTCCTTGACTCTAAGCCATAGAGTAAAGCCAAATCCATACAATGTTATGCTATAATTAATAATCCCTAAAACATTACAAATATATGTAATATTTTATTTACTTCTTTTCTGACTTCCCTTTCTTCTGAATTTGCCACACAGCTAATAAAGCTTAATTCCCTACAAAGTCTGGACCATTTCCACCTCCTTAAACCTCTGAATGCTGCTGGACTTTTCAACTTCCTGTTTGGACTGTCATTCCAAAAGAGGTGCAGTAAAGTTCACGCTTTGGTTCACTGTGATTCAGTTTGTTCCTCCAAGTTATTTCACCAAATCATTATGGATTGCGTATGGTTCTCTCCCAGAATTTCCTGTTACACGATATGAAGGAAGAGACCATCAAAGGAAATACTTTTCAGGAGGTGATCAACATGAGAGATTAAAGAAACGGCCAGTCCTCTATGTACTGAAACATCTTGACTTATGATTGTGCTTGAGCTCAGCACTTAAGGGCATCGTTGCTGTTTATAGCCAGTACCTTATTTACGTTTCTGTTATCAGACCTACTCACTGTATTTGTGCATGTAACGGTTTAAACACAAGACAACAAAAATGGCAGTACAGTACAAAACTGTTGCGATTTTAATTGTGTCATCTCTCACTAAAATGAATGAAATGAATGAATGAAAATCGCTTATTGTCACAAGTAGGCTTCAAATGAAGTTACTGTGAAAAGCCCCAAGTCGCCACATTCCGGCGCCTGTTCGGGGAGGCTGATATGGGAACTTAAAACAAACTGCAAAGAATCTGGAAATTCTCTCAGGACTATTTAATGCTCCGGACCTAATTAAGAAGCCAAATGCCTCCTTCAAGATGTTAATTGACTTCATATAGTAAGAGATTCAGTAAAGGTATGGCTTTGATTGTAGTACTCCTACGCATCTTTGCTCAGCTTTGTTTTAAAATCATTGGACGAGGGTGTCGCAGGCTGGGCCAGCATTTATTGTCCATCCCTAATTGCCATTGAGGGGGCAGTTAAGAGTTAACCACGTCGCTGCAGATCTGGAGTCACATATAGGCCAGACCAGGTAAGGATGGCATATTTCCTTCCCTAAAGGGGATCAGTAAACAAGATGGGTTTTTGCAACAGTCAACAATGGTTTCATGGTTATCATTAGACTTTTCATTCCAGATTTATATTGCAGTGGCGGGATTTGAACCTGGGTCCCCAGGGCCCCTGTTTAATAATCCAGTGACACTACCCCCACTGTCTCCCCAAGGGATTCCTAATGGATGTCATGTTCTACAGTCTCAGGGAATAACCTAGAATATGGGCTGCACGGTAGCATATGGGCGGCACGGTAGCACAGTGGTTAGCACCATTGCCTCACAGCTCTAGGGTCCAAGGTTGGATTGCCAGCTTGGGTCACTGTCCGTGCGGAGTCTGCACATTCTCCCCATGTCTGTGTGGGTTTCCTCCGGGTCCTCCAGTTTCCTCCCAAGGTCCAAAGGTGTGCAGGTTATGTGGATTGGCCATTGCCCTTAGTGTCCAGAAAGGTTAGGTGTGGTTACTGGGTTTCAGGGATAGGGTGGAGGTATGGGTTTAAGTAGGCTGCTCTTGCCAGAGGCCAGTGCAGACCCAATGGGCTGAATGGCCTCCTTCTGCATTGTAAATTATATGCTGAATGGAGAAAAGTCTATGCTGGATTACTATTGTCCCCAAATAACCAACCTAAAACCCAATGGTCTGGATGGATGAGAGGTGGCAGGAGGGTGTGGGTGTAGAGGTATGGAGTGAGTGAGATCATTGAGGGCTATTGCAGGTTAAAGTCAGGATGGCAATTGAAACGGGACATGGACATGGACGGCACAATTCATATCCTGTACGTCAGCTGAGAGGAAACTCTTCTTTTGTAGGAATAGCCCGTGGTCATAAGATGAAGTTCACAAGTCTATGTGACTCCAGTCATTGACGCTATGTGCCTGGGGGAATACTGTGGTCCAACTAAGACGCAGGGCTCTTCCAACCTGCTCTGCAGCCTTCAGAAGGAAAATAATGCATTAGCTAGCCTTAGTGAAGTGGTATGCATCTGGTACCTGCTTGATCCAGCATGCTGCTCACATCACCTGTGTCAACTTGGAACGAATCAGAAGTGTGGACATGCAGCCACCCTCAGGACCTGAAGAAAGGAAACGCAGGAATGCAATTGATGCTGCAACAGGTGATTTAGCTCTGTCACAATCTCCCTGATGAAGACACACTTCTCCGCAGTATAATTTATGAAAAAATTCCCATGGTGTAAAGATTCCGGTGCCCTCGTCTCGGAAGTTCCTTTCACTCAGCATCCGCCAGTCTTTAAACTCTTCTTTGCCCCATTGCCAATACCCATCCTCTAGCCTCAATGGCAGACAGAACATCATAGACATGTTGGCAGAGGACCTCTGTGTACAAGCTCCTGTGCAGAGATTGGCCTGGCAGCTCTGAATCAAAACTTTGCAGAATTTTCTGAGTCAGTTGCAGCAGCCAACACAGCCAGAATTAGGCATAAAAGCCCATTCGCAGTCAAAAACTACTAACTAGATAATTACCTAAATACAGCAGGGGAACCGTTTAATGTGTGCTTTACCAATGTTGCCAATAATTTGTGGGCGGGTTTGGAATTACACAGAGTTTACAGCACAGAATAAGGTAATTGGACCAATTGGTAATTGTTGATATTTATGTTCCACACGAGCCTTCTCGACATCAAAACCTATCGACAACAACAACTTACATTTGTCTAGTGCCTTTAACAAAATTAAACTTCCCAAGGCATTTAGCATGAGTGTTATAAAATGAAATATGACACCAAGCAATATAAGGCGATATTGGGTCAGATGATCATAGGCACAGGCAAAGCAATAGGTTTTTAAGGATAACTTACAGGACGAAAACGAGACAGAGAGGTTTAGGCAGGGAATTCCAAAACTCAGATCCTAGACAAATGGTGGAATGTTTAAAATCAGAAATGCTCCGGCGCGATTCTCCGCACCCCACGCCGGGTGGGAGAATTGCGGAAGGGCCGGGTGAATCACGCCACGCCACCCTGGTACCCCCCGCGATTCTCCCACCCCCCCCCCAAAATGGCGTGTCGCGTTTTACGACAGGCCGCTCGGAGAATCGCCGCTTGCTGTTTCTCATGGTGACCAGCGATTCTCCGGCCCAGATGGGCCGAGCGGCCTGCCGAACCCGACCGGTTCACGCTGGCGCCAACCACACCTGGTTGCTGCCGGCGTGAACAGCGCGCGACCGGTGAGTGTGGGGCCTGTGGGGGGGGGGGGGGGGGGGGCGGAGGGAGGATCGAGCACCACGGACGTGCTCAGCAGGTGTCTGGCCCGCGATCGGTGCCCACCGATCGTCGGGCCGGCATCTCTAAAGGACGCACTCTTTTCCCTCCGCTGCCTCGCAAGATCAAGCCGCCATGTCTTGCGGGGCAGCGGAGGGGAAGATGGCAACTGCGCATGCACGGTTAGGCACCGGCCAACCTGCACATGCGTGGCTGACGTCACTTCGGTGCCGCCGGCCGCGTCATTCCCGGCGCGCCGCTTTGACGCAAGCGTCAAGGCCCAGCGCGCGGAATTCACGTGCCGCCGCTCCTAGGCCCCCCGGCCGGGGGTGGGGGGAGGAGAATAGGGGGCGAGGACGTCTCCGACGCCGGAGTGAAACACTCCGGGTTTCACTCCTGTGTCAGCTGTATGTCGCTCTTTGGGAGAATTCCGCCCCCCAAATGCAATAATTAGATGAATGGAGCTCTCTCAGGAGGTTGGGTGACTGCAGGAGGTTACACAGCAGGGCCATGGAAACATTTGAAGAGGGATGAGAGCATTCTAATCAAGACATTACTTGACTAAGAACCATTGTAGGTCAGTGAGCACCGTGGTGTTGAAGAAACTGCACTTGCTTGTTAAGACACAGGCAGCAAGGTTTTGAATGACCTTAAGTTTATGGAGGCTAGAACGTGGAATTCAGCCAAGTGGGCATTGAAATAGTCAAGTCTAGAGGTAACACAGGCACGAATTAGGACTTAGCGGCAGATCATAGAATCCCTACAGTGCAGAAGGAGGCCATTCGGCCCATTGAGTCTTCATCGACCCTTGGATAGAGTACCCTACCTAGGCCCACACACACACCCTATCCCCGTGACCTATAAACCCAACATCAGCTTTTGGACACTAAGGGCCAATTTCATTTAGCATGGCCAATCCACCTAATCTGCACATCTTTGAACTGTGGGAGGAAACCCACACATATACGATAAGAATGTGCAAACTCTACAGACAGCGAACTGAGGTTGGAATCAAACCCGGGTATCTGGCGCTGAGAGATAGCAGTGCTAACTACTGTGACACTGTGCTGCCCATGACAGACTGCGACAGGGTGAAGTGGGGATTTTACGGAGATGAAAATAGGTGGTCTTAGTGACTCGAATAGGTGATCGGATGTTCGGCCTGGAGTCAAAAATGACACAAAGGTTGAGAACAGACTGGTCAAGCCTCAGACAGTTGCTAGGGAGAGGAATAGAGTTGATAGCTGGGTATTAGAGATAGGGACCAAAAATGCTGGCTACAGTCTTTCCAAAATTTAATTTGAAGGAATTTCAGCTTATTGAATGCTAAATATCACATAACCAGTCAGATAATTTAACAGCGGTTGAAGAGTTGAGAGAGGTGGTGGTGAGGAAGAGCTGTTACTGAACAGGTTCACAGGCATCTGATGGTAGTCTTTAACAAAAGAATAAAGTATTTATCAAAAAACAATTACCTTACACCAGGCAAAAAGGTTGGAAGAATGTCAATGCAAACATCAGTAAATGACTCAAACACACTATCCCTTTACCCCAACTACACTATTACAGGTAAATAAAACATAATTTACAACATCTATCTTAAGCTATGATATTCACAGTAAGTGTGCGGTACATGTGAAGTGATAGGCGAACTGGGATCGGTATACCAGACTCCAGGATGAAGTAATGGATGCCACCAAAGCAAGGCCTATGGGTCTGCCATTAGCTCCCACCACCAAAATGCATATTATACCGTGAGGCATCCAGTTTCATTGAAACTCTGTCTTTATCATGGCGGCTTTCAATCTTCACATTCAAAGAATTATCCTGCGAATTCTCTCCCAAACTATACTTTCTCTCAGACTCAACAAAGATCCACCTCCAGGGTTTCAATCTCTCCTTCCGATGTTCCTTTCCCCTGGATCTCTATATACATTCAAGCTTCACCTTCCATGCACATTAAGATATTTGGCTACGACAAGCCAAAGGTAATGAGGACTCATCAATCCTCAGCTGCCTCATTAGATCTTTGGGCTCCTCTTACGCCCACTTTTCTCCAGGTCTGCCACTTGCAGCTCTGTCTCTTTAATTTGGACTCTTTTCCTCTACTCCTTACTTTTAACATTACCCATAACTAAACAGTTTCCTTGGGACCTATTTCTGTCCTACCCCACATGTCCTGCTAACTTTGGACACTCTCTTTGGAATGGTGCTCCTCTTCCAGCTCACCTAACCTTCTTTTCATTCTGTTTTGCTTTATTCTTTGTCTTCCTTTTGCTTCTTCTTCCGTGCAGACGCACAGGAGCAGCTTCCAGCTGAAAACAGAAAAGAAACAAACTGCGGATGTGTGTAGGGCTGTTTACCGGCCTGAAGACAGTGAAAATGAACTGACTGTGCGTATGCAGCCGATCTATGACCTGTGCATGAGCAGACACCAAAGGGGCCTGCTGGGAGCTGTGTTTCCCAAACTCCAAGAGTTTTAAATCTCTAAGTTTTTCCTTCCGTTTCTCTTTAGTGTTTGTCACATGGTTGAGATCAGGCATGGCAGGCATTGTCCTAACATTTGGAGGTCCTTATGTTCATTTTACATGGGCAGAAAAAATGGATGTTACTTGAATGGCAAATTACAGTTGCCGAATTTTAATTTCCTAACAACAAAAAAGATCACACAATATAATCAAATGGCATGTTTAGAGGAAATTGAACATTTTCCATTAATTTCAGAACTTATTTGTGGAGATTCTTATGCAGGTGGTAAGTAACAATTAGCTGCAGATGGAATTCCGGAAGATAGGTTCTTGGTAATCGTCCAGAAGCTTTTTATATAAGTGACATTGATTGCCTTCCTTTGTGGAAAAGGCAGCAAAGTGGAGATGCTGTAGTCTTCTCGAAATAGATAGACATGAATCATAGAATCATAGAAAAGTTACAGCACAGAAGTAGGCTTTTCAGCCCATCTTGTCCATGCCAGCCCAAGGACACCCAGGTACACTTTCTAATCAGCAGCACTGTGCAATGATCATCCAGCCCCTCCAAAATCTGAAGAACTATAGTGCACCCACAGACATCTATGCATGCTACATCTATGACACGCTACACACATGCCTGCACATGGAAGCTCATTGACTGATGCATAACCAACATAACCAAATCTTAAGACGAATTACAGATCGGAAGGTCAGATATTTTTTCCAATAGAATTTGCCAGTTCAACTTGGTCACTTACAGCCCCGGAACTGCCAGAAGCACACCTACCATGATTTTAACCGGCCCCACTGAACAGATCACAAGGACACAGCCAAAATGTGACAGATTATTTTTTCAAGT
Source organism: Scyliorhinus canicula (assembly GCF_902713615.1). NCBI lineage: Eukaryota > Metazoa > Chordata > Chondrichthyes > Carcharhiniformes > Scyliorhinidae > Scyliorhinus > Scyliorhinus canicula. Next base: position 254,912,054 of record NC_052147.1, on the reverse strand, counting down.
ATACAAGTCTGGTTACAATGATGTTTTTGGGACCTGATAGTAATTGCTACTCACCTGTGTAAGGGTCTTTCATGTTTATTCCCTTATTTCCCTATTCTTTTCATTCACCATTGTCATGTTTGACCCATGGGTGATTAATGGACATGTATCTTTAAGTCAAGCAACAGAAATAAAGAGGAATTCAGATGTTACAGGAGAGAAAACTCTGCTAGTTTGAACAGGAGCTTCAGACTTTTTGGCACCAGAGAGAGATGGAGAGATAGGGTGGGATTTGGTTTGATTGAGTTGCCACAAAAGGCTGAACTCTGCCCGGTAGCTGGTGATGATTGGATCCTGTCCCAGTGGAATGGTTTTCAGAGTCCCAAGGAATTTATTTGGCTCCTGGAAGCACAGGGACAAGGACTCTCTCTCTCTCTCTCTCTCTCTCTTCCATGTTTTTTCTAGAAAAGCTTTGAATGTGGTCTTTCTGGAACTGCAGAGAACCCGGATGAATGAATCTACAGGAAAACCATTACAGGCTGCAAACAAAGACCATAGTCTTCTCTCCAAACGCTCTGAGAGCTGTATTTCCAAAATGACAGAGGCCTGAATGAATCTACAGTAAAGCCTTGGACTGAAAATAGAGTTTGAAGAGTAAGGTGCTGGGAACAACCATCTGAAACAAAGAATCTTTTCTTTTTTCTTATAATTTCCCCCCCCCTTTCCCCCCCCCCCCTCTGTGTTTGTCTGTCTTATGTGTGTGTGTGTTGAGGGGGGGAAGACACGTTAAGCAGGAAATTAGGAATTAGACAATAGACCAGTTGTACTTGCTGCATATTTCACTCCAGTTCTTGTTATTAATAAAAAGTGACTGTGTTTAAACTTAGAAACCTGGTGACTGTGATTATTCAGCAGCCAAGGGCCAAAGACCTTGTTTATTTTTCTAAGAATTAGTGGTTAATTCGCTTGTGTTGTGACTCTGGGTCAAGTGGGGCTGGAATTGATCATGCGCTCGCCAAGGGTTTCGTAACATCAGCCGATGCAGGCAGTGACACTGAGTTCTTGGGCTGGCCAACACAATGAGGCTACTCGGCCCATCGAGTCTGCTCCGCCATTCAATCATGGCTGATATTTTCTCATCCCCATTTTCCTGACTTCTCCCCATAACCCCTGACCTTCTTATTAATCAAGACTGAGGCGAGAAGACGCCGCAAAAAGATTTGTTCAACATTTTATTTTTACACTTTCCTTGTCATTATGCTAAATATAGAAGAAAGCCTGCTCCCAACCACTGCCATCCTGTTTACTTTTAGAATATCGATCGTATGATAAATTTTACTACATTGTGAGCTTTGATACATGGTTGAAGAGTATGGTGGCTGAAGTGTTGGCAAAGTCACAAGTGGGTCATACCTCAGAAGGCTTTCAAATAGATTTATTGTTCTACATTTCCTCCATGCTCATTGTGAGCATGGGTTGCTGGATAGTAGCTAGGAATGTGAATCCTGGCCAATTTTTCTCTGCTCCCCACCCAGACATTAATTCAATTGTAGTGCCCCACCACTGCTCGAGTTCAAATTAGATCATTCAGCACAGCCCAATGATTAATCTTCAGCTATGTGACTCAGTACCACACCAGATGGTGGATAGTCAATAATAATTGCTCCAAATTTTAAAGTATGGTAAGATCATATTCAGGCCATTATATGGACCAATTTTACACTTCCCTCACTGGTGGGTATTTTGGAGCAGGAGAAGGGGGGAACGAAATTGAAGGAATGGGACTCCCTCCAGGTTCCTGCCCACCCAGACCTTGCAGCAAAATTATGCTGGGGCAGGCAAGACCTTGGTCCATCCTTGCCCCAATTGAGGTCCTTAAGTGGTCATTCAGGGCCGTTTCCCACCCAACCTCAAATTTCTAGGCCGGCAGGTGGATTTAGCTGGCGTGAAGGAACATGAAAATGAACGGACTTAGATCTCAAGCAGAATTTGGGAGTGGTGGGTGGGAGGAGGAGGAGGAGGAGGCGGCGTCTCCATCAGAAATCCCCCCCTCCCCCAAAGACCCAGTAGCCGCTGGACCTCCCTCCGTCCCTGACACCTGGATCACCCACTTTGCACCCTTCCCCAGACTTCCCCGCCCTGGGACTCCATAAACTTACCTTGTCGTCTGGTCCCGGGACTGAGGCTCAGGAATCGCCCTGAAGTTCCTCTTCTGTCCATTGCAGCCCTTACTGCTGCAGGGACTAGTGAGCTGCCAGCTAGCAGCACTCTGAGATGGGGATTGCTTCCCAAATGAAGAGTGGGTGTCCCGCGTGCAGTTAATTATCCATGATGCCATCCCCTGATGGCATTCAAGCATGAAATATCTGTGGGGCTCTCGGAGTTGACAGGAAGGGGAAACCCATCGTCCAGAAAATTCAAGTCAACATCTCATTTACATAAAAGCCACATTTAAATGCAAGCTGCTCCTTGCCTACAAAGGATACCAACAATATGTTGCCTATATTGTCAATCAAAATTCATTTCAACAATACCAACAACAACATGTATTTATATAGTGCCTTTAATGCAGCTAAGCATCCCAAGACACTTCACAGGAACGTTTTGTAAGGAGGGCAAAATGTTTTGTCAAAGAAACATCTTTCAAGGAGGAAATAAATGAAGAGAAGTGGATAGGTTTAGATTGAGAATTTCAGAGGACTGGTCTTTGGCAACTAAAGGCACAGCGCCATTTAAAATCAGATGTTCAGGAGTCTAGAATTGGAAGAATTCAGTAATCTCAGAGTTGTAGGACTGGAGGAGATTATAGAGATGGGGAGTGTTGGGGCCTTGAAGGGATTTGAAAACAAGAGTGAAAATTTAAATTAAAAAAAAATTCCTTTGAGGGATGTGTGTGTTGCTGGTTAGGTCAGCATTTATTGCCCATCCCTAGTTGCCCTTCAGAAGGTGATGGCGAGTTGCCTTCTTGAACTGCTGCAGTCCTTCAGGCACAGGTACACCCACTGTGCTGTTAGGAAGGGAACATAGAACATAGAACAGTACAGCACAGAACAGGCCCTTCGGCCCTCGATGTTGTGCCGAGCAATGATCACCCTACTTAACCCACGTAACCGGTATACCCGTAACCCAACAATCCCCCCATTAACCTTACACTACGGGCAATTTAGCATGGCCAATCCACCTAACCCGCACATCTTTGGACTGTGGGAGGAAACCGGAGCACCCGGAGGAAACCCACGCGCACACGGGGAGGACGTGCAGACTCCGCACAGACAGTGACCCAGCCGGGAATTGAACCTGGGACCCTGGAGCTGTGAAGCATTGATGCTAACCACCATGATACCGTGAGTTCCTGGATGTTGCCCCAGCAACAGTAAAGGGACGGCAATATATTTCTCAGTCAGGGTGGTGGGTGACTTGGAGGGAATCCTCCAGTTGGTGGGGTTTCAAGGTATCTGCTGCTCTTGTCTTTCCAGGTGGTAGTAGTCATGCTTTTGGTCACAGTAGGAAGTCTTACAACACCAGGTTAAAGTCCAACATGTTTGTTTCAAACAAGTGTTTGAAATAAACATGTTGGACTTTAACCTGGTGTTGTAAGACTTCTTACTGTGCTCACCCCAGTCCAACGCCGGCATCTCCACATAATGTTTTTGGTCAATTCAGGGACCACCTTTGACGTCTTTGATAAATTACTCTCCCATCCCCTGATGGCAATCAATAATAATAATAAAAATAATAATCATTTATTGTCACAAGTAGGCTTCAGTGAAGTTACTGTCAAAAGCCCGCTAGTCGCCACATTCCGGCACATGTTCGGGGAGGCTGGTCTGGGAATTGAACCGGCGCAGCTGCTTTGTTCTGCATTACAAGCCTGCTGTTTAGCCCACTCTGCTAAGCCAGCCCCATCAAGAAAGCATGGCTGATACCAGTTGTCCCAGTTAGCCAGCTGCCTTCTGTCAACATCTTTCAGTCACAACAAATCATCCAGGTTGCTTTTGAAGATCTGCAGTAAACCCAGACTCACCACACATACTGACAACAGATTCCAAAGGTCCATGGCCCTGCAAAAAGAGGTATTGCTGACATCTAACCTTAACACTAGACTTTTGTAACTTGTGCCCAGGAGACTTCCCCTGCCCATCTTGTTCAACCAAATTCCCACATAAACAGAAATTCATGTCCTCATTATTTTAAGGACCAAAATCATATCCCCTTGAAGGTTAGGCTTTTGCCAGGTGAAAAAAAACAGTTCCTTCAGTCTATCCTCAGAGGTAAGGGTCCTTAAATTAGGTATTGATCAGATAGTTCTCCTCTGAACATTTCACGATCTTGAAATCCCTCAACATGTGATGTTACCAGAACTGTTTCATATTTAATAGTTCTATCCAAACACCCTGGCATACTAATAGCCTTTGCAACAGTGTTGCAACTGGTCATAAACCTTCAATTTTTCATGAATTACAGTCCTTCCCTGCAGAGAGCCTTGAAAATGCAAGCCAGCAGATTGTATTCAAGCTTGGAAACACCTCAACCCAAAAATGTCATGATTCACTTGTAAGCATTCACTACAGATGGGTCCATGCACCGAAAGCAACGAGGTGATAATGCAGACTTTATTTGCCTAGCTTCATCACATATCTAGATGTAAGAAAACTTGCAGATGATTCTATGATGCCTTCCTCAAAATTATTAATAAAATGGTGAATCAATGGATCTAACCTGAATTCCTACAAGGATCCACAATCGACCAATTCCCATCCACAGCTCCAACTGTTAATTGCTCCCCCACCAAATACCATACATATACAATGAAGGGCTGGATTTTTGACTGTCTGAGGGAGGCGGAACAGGAAATAAGTGGCCTTCTCACTCCCGCCCCGTGTCTCAAGTCGGCGAATTAAGTGTTGGATGGCCAATTAATGGTTGTCCAGCAGGAAGGTGGCTATTTAGCAGTGCCAGGTGAGACTCCAAGTCTAATCAGGAGTCTAGGCTGGGACATCTTCTGCGAATTATGCTCTGAACTGGAAGTTGGTCACAGCTAGAAATTTGAAGGCCCTCTACTTTCTGAATGTGTCATTATTTCTCATGGGTAGCTCAAAGAAGTCAACAAATTAACTCAAACATCATAAATGATGCCACCTTCACCAGCAGAATCTGCTGCTGTTTGCAGCCATGCTTCCCCTGTCAGCCCCAGTTTCTTCCCTGGTACTACCCCATCATACCGGCCAAAACCTTTGCCATTGAATATCCAAAAAATACAAAACATTGGTCCAGGTGGCTCTTTAACAAGTTTAATACCTCGTTAATTGGCCATTTCAAAATGGCGGACAGGCTTCCGATATTGGTGCCTGCTCGTCTTCCACAATTTCTGAGACTGGGGAGATCATGTTGCATTGTCGACCTGATGTCATCATGCTCTATTTTACATTCATCCATGGGCGTCAGGTAGCGGACAGCCCACCCGATTTGCAACTGTAAAATCCAGCCAGAGGCTACTATACGAACTGAAATTACCCACCATTCCCAAAAGTCAAAATCTTACTTGGCAGCCTGTCATGTAGTGTTTTATCAAGGGCTTTTCGAAAATCAAGTTACATGATGCTTACCTTGTTAAGTATTCACTTAACCTTCAATCAGAAGCTGTGATTTCACAGGATGCATCTACACTGCCGTTGGTAGCATTGGTGGGGAACAGTCTCCAGGAAGTCTGCCTGCACTTTGCCGAAGTGTCAAGTCGGGCCTTGACTCCAGATTTACACTACAAACTTCACGTTAGTGTGAAATGAAACTGTTTGTACTGGTTTTATTGTAATGTAAACCCACCCTTTCACTACTTTGGTAAATATCGAGCCAAGGCACTAACACTGCTCAGAACTGATGAGGTCCGTGCAGCAGATATTACGCAATATCCTATCAGTGTAAACATTTATAACCACCAGATGCTGGACTCCAAGCCCCAGTTCAGATACAAATAACATCTGGTCCCCTTTTGTATGGAGCTTCAGCACAAAATACCCTTGAGAGCAAAAGAGACACAATGTTGAAAAGTAGAGCTGCAAACCAATGGGGCTATTAAAGGATTTATTGCACTTTGGGTGTGGTGTCATAAATCTTGGAGAAGTCAACCAATGTCTGCCAAACGTGAATTTCAACAGCATGTTGTTTTTAAAGGTTATAACCCAAATGATGTACATTTGAGTATTCTTTACATAATTAATCCAGTGTGAGAGTAAGGGGAGAGCTGGAGAATTTCCAGTTTAGTTTAAAAATAACTTGGCCGTGGTGATGAAAGTTTTTAACATTAAAGACCAAGAATATGGGATTAATGCCCTTTTGTTTTGAAGTACACCAAAAGTATTTATCCTGGACTTTCAAAGTTGCTTTGAAACCGATATAAGTAAGGATATATTTAATAGAGAATTAATGGCGAATTCTTTGGAAAGCCATTAAACCAGCTGAAGTCACTAACTTTTGTCAAGGGCCACAGTTTCAAACAGTGTCTTGTTCGGGAGCCACTATTATGAACAAGTTATAAAGCAACTCCATATGTCAGCATATATAGCAGAAACAGCTTTAAAAATCCACAAAATATCAGATTATGCACATCCAATCCGTTTTATTTAGCCAATGTGCAGCACATTAGCCACATGTTTCTGAACTGATTTGTCGACATTTCGTTTCACATATTGAAGCTTGGTGGTAAACTGGACACTCTAATCTCAACGGTGGATCATTCTATCCAGAGAAGTAGCAGGAGATGCTGGGAGCTGGGACTAAGAACTCAAACTATCATGTATCAGCCATCGGTTATTGTAATGGTGCATAAACGTTCCTCAATCCAGTAAATTCAAGGTAGGTTTCTGTTTTAATTAAAGATTTTTTTCTAATTGAAGTTGAAATGAGGAGTGTTTTATTCTATGAGCATCCTAGGACAGGGCAATTTAAGAGCATTCCCTGAAGTATTTTCTTTATTAGGTTGTTAGCATTTTTGCCTGCGCAACTTAATGTGAAAAAGCTAGAATATATATGACTAATGAAGCAAGATAGTCAATAAAAATATGAGGCTAGAAATTATGATAGGTGATACGAGTGGAAGAATGCTTTGATGTAGGCATCGCCTTGTTTATTGTAAAATAGTGAACTCCCATTATTCAACAGGGAGTGAGGAACGTCATATAAATGCATTACCAGTTCTTTGTTTCATATTGCCAGCCATAAATTTTAGGCTTTCATAAATAAAAGAGTAATGTTCCATTTAGCAATTTGTTGACTATCATTCCAAAATTCTTTATTTTTGCTTCCCTTTACTCTCTCTTTCCAGTTTTCGCAACCCACTCCTGAATTACCGAGCTCTTACTTTATACTTCTTCCTGGTCTGGACTGATTGCTCGCTTGCTTTTTCCCGTAGTTCTCCCTGTACCTTTCTTTGCAACCGAAACATGTGAGGCCAAGTATTTTCTCGAACCCATATTTGAAAGAGTAGGACAGTGAACTCACCCGGTGAGTCAAAGGTCAAAACCCTATGTCTAAGCCGTATAGAGCAAGATTTCTGCTCAGCCGAAGTATCAGTGCTTCTAGGTGAATAAGGTGTTGGGGGAGGGGGGGCTGAGAAAAAACATAGCCAGGGCTCAACATTGTCAACAGCACTTTCTGGAAGCACATGCTTGTGATCATTAGGTGAGGATCTAGCTTGGTTGCAATGTCATTCAAAGGCAGATGCTGCCACTGTGAAGCCTCATATCTGGGCCAGGTATCAGAAGGTCAACATAGTCATTGGGGGAGGGCAACATGATGGCGCAGTGATAGCACTCACAAGTTTGCCTCACTCTGTGTTCCATCCTGGCCCTGGGTCACTGTCCTTGTGGAGTTTGTACATTCTCCCCGTGTTTGCATGGGTTTTGCCCCCACAACCCAAAGATGTGCAGGGTAGGTGGATTGGCCACGCTAAATTTCCCTTTAATTGGAAAAAACGATTGGGTACTGAGTTAATGGGCTACATTTTCTCCTATCATCCACCTCAAATGGGGGTGAAAGCAACAGAGAATTAGACAAAGCTATGAGTGTGACCTGACCCTGTCTCACTGCCCTGACGTTGGTTCCCCTTTCCCTTTCTCCAGCTGGGATAATCATTGCTCCTTCTCCTCCAATTGCATTCAATTGGAGGCCGTGGTCCAGAGCCTTTGGCCTGGACCTCCTGTGGATTTTCCTGGAATTGTCCCATTCTAATTAGATCTTAAGGCTCACCATCCCAGGTCATTGTCCGTGTGGAGTTTTTTTTAAAAAGGGATCTTTACTAAAGAAAGATAATTTGTCAAAGCTTCAGTAACAATTATGGGAATCACACAATGTATACTATTTGTACGCCAAACCCGGGGAGAAACCGTAATCATCTGTGACAGCTCCTTCCACTCCTCCATCATTGTGCCAGTGGTTAAGTCAGATGGAACCATTAGGATATGTGGGGACTACAAATTAACCCTGAATGAGGTGTAAAAATTAGACCAACGCCAAGAATTAAAGGTTCACATGCTAAAATAGCAGGAGGTTTAACTTACACTAAACTTGATACGAGCCATGCGTACCAGCAATTAGAATTGGTCAAGGCTTTGAAGAGAATTTGTTACTATAAATGCCAACGAAGGCCAATGCCAGCACACCCAGCTACCCTTTGGAGTCTCATCAGCGTGTACAGTTTACCAGTGCATGATGGAAAGCTTACTACAGGACCTATCAAAGTGGTTGTCTATCTAGATGATGTACTGGTAACAGAAAAGTCTGAAGAAGAGCACCTGGAAAATCTCGAAGAAGTCTTAAAAAGTTTTAAGAAGGCTAGAGTAAGGCTGAAAAGATAAAAATGTATGTTCCAAGCTCATTAAGTGACATACATAGGATTTAAAGTAGATGCGAAAGGTTACACCCTATGGAGGAGAAGATAAAAGCAATTAAGGAAGCACCAGCCCCCAAAATTACATCAGAATTGAAATCCATAGAATGGTGAATTATTATGGCAGATTTAGTCCTAATCGTTTTACGTTTGCACCCCTGCACACTGCTCAAAAAGCACCAGAGGTGGTATTGGAGAGAGCATCAGAAAGGAGCCTTTGAACAGATCAAACTAGCTTTGCACTCATCCAACCTCTTGATTAATTCTGACCTCCAAAAGGGATCATTCTTACCTGTGATGTGTCTCCTTATTAAATGGGAGCAGTTTTAGTGCAGAAGATGGAAGATGGTGTAGAAAGGCCTACCACCCTGCTTCAAATGGCCTGGCTGAGAGAGTCCACCAATCATTCAAATCCACCATGAAGAAACAGTCCTCCGTCTCTCTACAAACCAGACTGGCCTGTTTTCTGCTCACCAACAGAATAATACCCATTGTCACCACAGTTGTTACACCCGCTGAGTTGCTCATGGAAAGACGCATCCTTACATGGTTGGATCTGATATTTCCGTATTTGGCATGGAGGGTGGAGGTAAAACAGAAAGCACAGAACATAAAACATACAGTGCAGAAGGAGGCCATTCAGCCCATCGAGTCTGCAACGACCCACTTAGGCCCTCACTTGCACCCTATCCCCGTAACCCAATAACCCCTCCTAACATTTTTGGTCACTAAGGGCAATTTATCATGGCCAATCCACCTAACCTGCATGTCTTTGGACTGTGGGAGGAAACCAGAGCACCCGGAGGAAACCCACGTAGACACGGGGAGAACGTGCAAACTCTGCACACACAGTGACGCAGCGAGGAATCGAACCTGGGACTCTGGCGCTGTGAAGCCACAGTGCTATCCACTTGTGCTACCATGCTGCCCTAAACATACGCAGACACGGGGAGAATGTGCAAGCTCCACACAGACAGTGACCCAGGGCCGGAAGACACATCACAACTTGAAAAAACCTGAGAGAACTTTTGAGGTGGTCAACTTGGTATCTGAAAAGAGTTTTGGTGCTGATCCAAATTGGATCCCTGGAACGGTCCTGGCCAGGAAAGGTCCTGTGTCTTACGAGATCGGTGTTCAAGGAAAAAGGGTGAAGAAACACCTGGACCATTTGAGAAGGAGAGAATTGCACCAAACCAGTGGGGTAGTGCGCCCTGAGTATACTGATCAGTGATATTGGTATGGATGAAGTAATGCTGCAGCAAGCTACCCCGAGATACAGCCCAGTTATGATCCAGAGGGAACTGGGCAAATTACTTGCATGGAAGCACCTTCGTAAGTCGAGAGTCAACCCATTGAGGTTCAAATCTAAGTTACCTCTAATGGGTTGCAGCCGTTATCGAATTACAATGCGCCCAAAGGATCAGGAAGTCCCCGGGCCAACTTATCTTGTAAAGGACGGTGCTACGATCCATTTGTTGCATAAAATTGTAAATCGTTCCATCATTGTTGTAATGTGTTAATCAGGGATTGAAAGGGGGAGGAATGTGGTAGTGGCCCTGTTAAGGTGTGGGTGGGGGGGGGGGGGTTCCCTCGGAGGGTCATGTGACCCATAGGGCCAATCGGGGCGGAGCACTCGAATCCTGGGGCTGAGCGCGGGTTTCACCGTTAGTTAGGCGTTTGGAGTTGTGGAGTACCGTAGCCTTTATCTCACTCTCTGCATTTAGTTATTTGCTATAAGGCTGTGTCCTCAGCCCCCTACTATACTTCTTATATACCTCTGACTGTGTGGCCAAATTCCCCTCCAACTCGATTTTCAAATTTGCTGATGACACCACAGTAGTGGGTTGGATTTCAAACAATGATAAGACAGAGTACAGGAATGAGATAGAAAATCTGGTGAACTGGTTCAACGACAATAATCTCTCCCTCAATGTCAACGAAACAAAGGAGATTGTCATCGACTTCAGGAAGTGTAGAGGAGAACATGCCCCTGTCTACATCAATGGGAACAAAGTAGAAAGGGTCGAGAGCTTCAAGTGTTTAGGTGTTCAGATCACCAACAGCCTGTCCTGGTTCCCCCCATGCCGACAATATAGTTAAGAAAGCCCACCAACGACTCTACTTTCTCAGAAGATTAAGGAAATTTGGCATGTCACCTACGACTCTCACCAACTTCTATAGATGCACCATAGAAAGCATTCTTTCTGGTTGTATGACAGCTTGGAATAGAGCCTGCTCTGCCCAAGACCACAGGAAATTACAAAAGGTCGTGAATGTAGCCCAGTCCATCACGCAAACCAGCCTCCCATCCATAGACTCTGTGTACAATTCCTGCTGCCTCGGAAAGGCAGCCAGCATAATTAAGGGCTCCGCAGATCCTGGACATACTCTCTTCCACCTTCTTCCGTCAGGAAAAAGATACCAAAGTTTGAGGTCACGTATCAACCAACTTAAGAACAGCTTCTTCCCTACTGCCATCAGACTTTTGAATGGACCTACCTCATATTAAGTTGATCTTTTCTCTACACCTTGCCGTAACTGTCACATTATATTCTGCAGTCTCTCCTTCCTTCCCTATGTACGGTATGCATTGTTTGTACAGCATGCAAGAAACAATACTTTTCACTGTATACTAATACATGTGACAATAATAAATCAAATCAAAAATAATAAACCGTTAATTCATTAATCTACTTGGTGGTCACCATTCTTTCAAGATATTACACAGAGAGAATAATATTTAACTTTGTGGTGATTATTGAAAATGCTCAGATGTCTACCACATAGGCCCTGACATAGACTAGTGCAGAAGGAGGCCATTTGGCCCATTGAGTCTGCACCGACCCACTTTAAGCCTTCACTTCCACCCTATCCCCGTAACCCAATAACCCCTCCTAATATTTTTTGGACACTAAGGGCAATTTAGCATGTCCAATCCACCTGACCCACACATCTTTGGACTATGGGAGGAAACTGGAGCACCTGGAGGAAACAGGGAGAATGTGCAGACTCCACACAGACAGTGACCCAGCAGGGAATCGAACCTGGGACCCTGGCACTGTGAAGCCACAATGCTAACCATTGTGCCACCGTGCTGATTGGTCATTGTTTAACCTCTTCTCAGCTATTACCTCCTCTCCTATCTCATCAAGATGTCATTGCCCTTTTAATATTTCACTGGAAGAATTACTCACACACTGTAAAGCAAGAACAAGATTTGAATCTCAAATAGGCTCAAATTTTGAATTTCCTCCATACATCCCTTTTTATTGCAATACATTTAAATGGTGAGTTGACAGATACTTACTGATAACTAACATATACAGATAACTAACTATGTCATATAAATTAAATTTATAGCACTCCACTGTATGACACAAGGGTTTTAAGATATCACTGCACAAAAAACATTTGCACGTAAAGGGGGAGAAAACAGCCTTTTACATCCAAAACGGACTGGCAAATACTCCATTCGCTGAATAGGAAGAAATAACAGATTTATTTCCTCTGTTGCTGTTCATAGTTTTTAACATTCATTATTCTTTAATGAAGTACTTTTTTAAAAATGCCTGTGTCAGTTTTACAAGAGGTTGTTAACTTTATTTAACACTCATAGCCTTAATACTGCAGTAGTTAACACTTTGCAAAAAATGGATATATATTATGTTCATTTATTATAGGAAGCACTGTGGTTTACAAAAGATCCTCTTAAATGTGAAGGCATGCTAAAGATGCCTGTGCGTTGTGCATACACAGAAGTAATCATTGGTAAATGGGAATCTTTTTGAAACAAGCTTTTATGATGCGTGCTAAACGAAAAACCCATTTTTATTACTAAGTAATATAATGCTTATGTGACATATGTGGTTTCATAAATAACCTAATATCTTGCTGGGTAAGAGAAAATGATCATATTTTACCAAACCAATTGCATAATGAATAAACTTCTGTTTGTTTGCATTGCAATCCACCAATCATTTCTACCTCCCACCTGTCAAAACTGACTTTGTAGAGTCGTTAACCTTTTCCTTTTTGCCTTTTTGCTAACCAAGTAGTTGAATCAACTTTTTCCTTGCTTTCCTAAATTGCATTGTTGCAGATTTTGAAAATAATTAAGTGAGGGGTGTACGATGCCACAACTGTGATGCTGTTGATTGCCCTCAACGTCACTTAGTTTTTCACACCGGAATAGTTAAATCATCATTGATATGGCATTTTAAAAATGGCTTTCAATCCAATTCAATCGAAGTTCAGTCCATTCAGCATTGCATGCCCTCCTCAGCCTGTTCTATTTCTTATTTTGAATTGGCATCTCTCTGATTTCCCCTATTTACATGATATTGAAAATGTCGATTTATTTGTTGACGAAGTTAAATCTTGCTGATACTTTTTTTATATCAATGGCTTACTCCACTCTATGTAGTTGATATTTTAATAACTACTTGTGTGTTATCATAACAATCTTTGACAATCTCTGAAAATCAACTAATTCTATAATTCCCCACAATTCGGTGCTTACCTCAAGCCAAAAATCTTAATGTTTGCTGCAAACATTTCAATTTACGGAATAGGTTCCACGATTCAGTGACACTATGCACACACAAGCAGCACATGTACTGCGTGTGCATTATCATTTGAGAGTTTAAGAAGGGAGTTTTTTCAGTTGTAGTGTGAAATTATATTGGAATTAAGGACCTGGTATATTTTTTATCGGGATTGCCAAGGCATACCTGATTATAACAAGTGTAGTAGGTTTCTAATTGAAATATATTGCTTTTAATAAGTAAATCTGTTGCCCAAGGAAAACTGTTGAGAATATTTAGTGATGTTGTGTTATAATTGTGCACTGAAACTAGTCCAATATATATTCTTAAATGCAAGTTGTACAATAAAATATTTTTTATTTATGAATTGCCAAATTATTATTTTATTATGCACTTTGATAAATTGTGTGGCAACATTATTCTCTGAGCATCACGTCACATCACAATATATGGGAAGAGTCTGGTTGCTATGCATTATAATGTCACAAATACAGCCATGAATATATTCCTTACTGATACCTTTTCAATACCTTTATAATATGATTGGAAAAACTGAACCAAGATATTAGTCATCAACATTTTACCCTGAAATGATACATAGTGAAGCAAACAGCTCTTCTCCAATCTTTAGTTGCTGCAGATGCAGCTCAACTTTTAATGGTTATTTAGGAGCAATTTTATTTTACTGAGTCTTTTAGTACATAATAAAATTGTGTTCACATTAGAGAGTGAGCAGAAGGCAATAATTTGATTTTGGAGTTTCCATAATATCCGAAAACCCTTTCAAACTTTTGTTCCTTTGGCTTAGGATGTCATTTGAACATGCTTAATTAAATTATAGCCTTCCCTCTGTGGGAATAGAAGTATTGCGAGAGGATTAGAAGGGAATGCTGGTAGGGTGAAATGAAGTAAGGTGGGAAGAGGCTGGTGTGTGGCCTAATTACCCAGTCTAGACAAATTGCCTCTTTCTGTGCTTTAAGTCGACACAACACTGTTGTATAGCAAAATGCAAAAAGGCAAAATGCTGTTTTAAGTCAAAACTTAATTACATGTTTAAAATTTGGATCTTGGTACATTCTTGAATGAGGGGAGAAATTCTTAAGGGTTCGATGTCTGATCCTCCTTGTCCAGAGAGAACCCATCCAATAAACTGATATTTAAAACTTACCTGGGCATCTTTAGGCCTACCAGGGGCTTGCCACCAAGGAGCTGTGGTAGTCTCCAGTTCTTCCGAAATCCCCTCCTGCCAGCAGCGCATCTCAAGGGCAGTGGACAGAACAGAGCAGCACGGCGACGCCAGTGACACCGGTAAGTCGCCCGGGGCCCTCCAGCTCCAGGCCCTCCAGAGAACGACTGCCAAGGGCATCAAAGGCTACAGGGTGTGGAAAGCAGCAGCTCCCTCCATCTCTGATGGGCATCTCGGAACACATGAAAATGAAAATTGCTTATTGTCACGAGTAGGCTTCAATGAAGTTACTGTGAAAAGCCCCTAGTCGCCACATTCCGGCGTCTGTCCGGGGAGGATGGTACGGGAATCAAACCATGCTGCTGGCCTGCTTGGTCTGCTTTAAAAGCCAGCGATTTAGCTGAGTGAGCTAAACCAGCCCCCCATCTAGCCTGCCATCTAGACATGGCAGTAGACCATGAAAGATCAGGAAAAGTGAGGAGCACTGAGTGGGCACTGGTAGGGTGACTAGCTATAGCTAGGGGGAATGGAAACCTGTCACAAAAAAAGGTTCACTATTAAAACACGTCACACATAATACATGTGAACCCTCTGTAATATTAATCTTCACAGCGGGTCTGCTCGTACCCCCATCTCTTGTTGCCCTCTGCTCCCCCCACCCCCCTCCCCACTGAACATAGTGGTCCAAGATCAAAAGCCCTTTAGCAGAAACTGAGGAGCACCACAGCTTTCCTCACAGCAGTTATCACCATGCTCCTGCCTTGTTAGTTTAGCACAGTGGTCTAAACAGCTGGTTTGCAATGCAGAACAATGCCAGCAGCGCGGGTTCAATTCCTGTACCAGCCACCCTGAACAGGCGCCGGAATGTGGTGACTAGGGGCTTTTCACAGTAACTTCATTAAAGTCTACTTGTGACAATAAGTGATTATTATTATTGTATGTTGACCGGCTGACAGTGCCGACGCAGGCCCATCACCCGGGGGTGATGTCTTGTTGGGGGGGGGGGGGGGTAACAGGTGGTCGGGGAGGAGGGGGATTGTTAAGGGGGGATGGGAGAGGAGGGGGAGGTAAATAGGGGGCAGAGAGATTGTGGGGGCAAAGGGAAAGGGAGATTGGGAGAGTGAAGGGGGTAGGGAGATTGCGGGGGAAGGAAATAGGGGTGTGGGGTATTGAGTTGAGGGACACAGCAATGTAATAAGAGAATCTGGAGGCGATGAGAGCTTCCATGGTCCTCCTCGCATGTCGGACCCTTGCCACAGCCTAGAATCCATCCTCCAGCTCCTTCTCGGGCTCATCCTCCAGCCCCTCCTGGTCTGCCTCCTCCCCGTCCAAATCTCGACCATTCCTGGCTACTGAAGCAAGGACCATTGCCACTCATGACAGTGAGGGGAATACCATGCCTGGAGAACGTCTCCTTACAGGCCTTGATGACGGTCCTCGACGTGAGGTCCGAGAGCTTCACAACCTCTGGGTAGTTAGAGAAGTAATCGATGATGAGCACATAGTCACGACCATAGGCGTGAAAGAGGTTGATGCCCAGACAATGCCTCACATCCCTCCATCTTCTCAGACAAAGTCATACATCCCTCCGTCTTCTCCTCCTCCTCCAGCATGTTGCCCCGCTGTTGCGCCAGATTGTGGAGGACGCAGCTGACCACAATCACTCAGCAACAGCAGGTCTCCCTCTCTGGCTCTCTCCTCAGCCTGATGGGCGGCCGGGTCTTCAGGGTGTGGGGTTGCCCCCTGCACATGGGGTTCCACCTCCAGCCTACATTGTTGCTGTTGTTTTCACCTGCACCTGTCTGCCTTGGCTGCCACCACTAATGCAAAGACATCTTCCGCGGGAACGACACGAGCAAACATTTTTTGATCTGAAATGAATTGGAGAAAGAGAGGGATCAACAATCTTAGAAAAAATGGTACTTCTTTCCAGCTACAGAAAAGAAAGCAAACAGCAACAGCAGCCTCCAGTCATTTGCAGCCACCAGCAGGAGCAAGCAGCAAACACAACCTGCCGCTGTGAAGTGCTCTCACAACTAACAAGGCTAATTCCTCATTTAAAACAGTCTTCAGCTCTGAATCTAGAGTCTGCTCACAGTCACAGGGGGTGAAATGACTTTCAGGAGAGAAGCTGCAGCAGGGTTCTTCCATGGGTGAGCTCAGTAGGGTAGGTAGGCTGCAGATGTGGTTGTCCCTGTTATGGATTTCCGCAATATTTAAAAATGGTTTGAATGCCTCACTGATGCAAAGCTCCTCACCACCTGACCCAGGGCAGTTTCAGCATCCAACCAAGCCCAACCCCCCCTCCACCGACTACTCACCTCCCAGCACTAGGGCAGCATCTCCAGTGCCCTTGAGCTGCATGCTGGAAAATGGAAATGGTTACTCATCTCCTCACTTCCTCTCACTACCCATTGTGCCAGCTTCACATTTTTGAAAAGGAGCACTAAACGACACCCACGTGACTTCCCACTGGGGTGTCGGGTAATTCACGACAGGCCTCTGCATTCGACTTCAATTTCGTTCACGAGATTGAAATGCATACAAATAATAATGATTAATTATATTCTCGCCATTTTCGGGCGAGATCTAGAAGTCGCCAGCAGGAGGGTCTGGGTGAATCACAAATGTAGGGCCGGATTCTCCCGCACCACCCGCCATAAGAACGCCTTTGACCGCGGCCGGGATTCTCCTGTCGCCGGACGGATGCGGGCGGAGAATCCTGCCCTTTTGGTTCCAGAAGGCATTAGATAAGTTGCCACACAAAAGGTTAATAGGCTAGTTAAGGGTTCATGGAATTGAGATCAATTTTTAGCATGGCGAGAGGATTAATAAATGGATAGAAAGGAGCAAGCGAGCATAGACGGAGCTTTTTCAATTTGGGAAGATGTGAATTGTTGAGTGCCACAAGGATCAATGCCAGCTCTCGAAATGGACACCATGACTGAATACCATTCCCTGCCTTTCTCCCCTACATTATTTCTATTTAAATAATCATCAAATGTCCTCTTGAATGCCCTGATTGAACCCACCTCCACCACACTTCCAGTGCAATCCAGGCACAAATTACTCGTCATGTAAATGTATTTTTCCTCACATCACATTTGCTTCTTTTGAATGTCAATTTTAAATTCAAATGAATTATTTAGATGAGGAGACAGAGAGTAATGTATCAAAGCTTGCTGATGAGACAAAGCTAGATGGGAAGCTCAGCTCAGGGGAAGACATGGAGAGACTGCAAAGAAATATGGTTGAATGAGTGGGCAACAGGATGGCAGATGAAGAATAATGTGGAGAAGAGTTTTGTTCATAAGGCTGGAAAAGCAGGATATCTTTAAAAAGATGAGAGACTTGCAAATGTTGATGTTCAAGGAGACTTTGATGTACCTGTGCATGGAACACAGCAAGTCAGCATACAGATGCAGCAAGAAATTAGGGAGACAAATGGCATGTGGGCCTTTATTGCGAGAGGATTGGAGTAGAAGAATAAACAGGTCTTATTATACTTGACTGGGTTGTGGTGAGACCACATTCAGAATACTGAGTGCAAGTTTGGTCTTCACACTCAGGAAAGGATAGACTTGCATTGGAGGCTGTACAGCGAAGGTTCACTGAATTGGTCCTTGGGATGAGGGGCTTGTCCTATGGTGAGGGGCTAAGTGAATTGGGCTTATATTCTATAAAGTTTAGAAGAATAAGAGGTGATCTCATTGGAACCTACAAAACACTGACGGGGTTTGATAGGGTTGAAGCTGAGAGATTGTTTCAGTTAGTCAGGGAATCTAGCACACAGGGTACAGTCTCAGGATAAGGGGCCGATAGTTTTGGACTTAGGTGAGGAGAAATTGTCTCACTCAGACGGTTGTGAAACTTAGAAATGCCGAATCAAGAGACATCAAGGACAGGCTACATGGGTTTATTAATGGCAAGCTATGCTCATCAAAGTTGATTTGGCACAATGAAGAGGTGGGTTGCATGTGGTATATCCCAGAGGTCAACACTAGGTCCACATTTGTTTTTTCTTTTTTTGAAAGATTTGAACCTTGTTAAAGTGAATTTACTAGTGACATAGGGGCAGCATGGTTTTGCAGTGGTTAGCACTCCTGTCACGCTGCCGAGGTCCCGGGTTCGATCCCGGCTCTGGGTCACTGTCCATGTGAAGTTTGTACATTCTCCCATTGTGTGTTTCGCCCCCACAACCCAAAGATGTGGCCACGCTGAATTGCCCCTTAATTAGAAAAAATTAGTTGGATACTCTAAATGTATTTAAAGTCTATTTACTAGTGACACAAGAGGAGGAGGCAAGGCAATCAGCAAGGAGAACGTAGAGTTTGGTGGGATGGACACCTACATGGAATATGCAATTTAATGTGGATGTGGACCATTAGTTCAATTTTGCCCTACGAATATATGAGTTAGAAGCAGCTGGAGCTCTCAAGCCTCTGTGGCTCTGATAGCTGCCGGCCACCTTTCACCTCATTGTTAATCAAGAATCCAGCTAGCTCTGCCTTAAAAATATCCAAAGACTCTGCTTCCACTGTCTTTTTGAGGAAGAGAGCTCTGGAGCCTCACAATACTTTGAGAGAGAAAAGTTCTCCTGCAATATCCAGCTCAAAATATGCTTGTGCCACAGTTTGCTGGGAGTGTGGCTGGTACAGGATCCGGAATGGTAGGGAATTGCATACGGATCACCTTAAACAATGTGATTTAAAGACAGAAGAATGATGGAAAGGGAAGAAGGGTCAAACTGAGTCAAATCAGGCACACAACGATAAATAAAGAAAGATTTGCTTAAGGGAGTGGTTTATAAAAAGATACAGACAGAATTTTTTTTCCCGGGCATTTTCCTTTAGTTAAGTCCCTTGGAGGGCCTCCCATTTTCGAGGGTTTCTGTAGGGAGTGGATCTGGTAGGGGAGGAGTGGACAGGTAAAGCATTTTGGGGGGGTGAGTGAGGTTGGCCCTCACATGGACTTTGTGGGCAACTCCCTTCAGGAGTTACCCCCTTGGCCGACTGCGAGGATTACCATGTCAGGTTCACATTTGGTGATGCCTGTAGCAATATCCACCCACGTGATTCCCAGTCCAGAGGACCAGAGAATCACGGAAGTATCAGAGAATTTGGTGCTGGGGATGTTAAGTGGGAGGAGGATTAGGATCCTGCCGCTGGTGCGGGGTATGGACCTCGATTTTGGCCGGACGCCCAATTCTCCACCCAATTGTGATCAGCGTTGCCAGAATCAAGGGGCAGAGAATCCAGCCCTCTGTTTTCTACCAGCCAGCCAATTTTCTATCCATGCTCCTATGTTACCTCCACACCATTAGCCTTTATTTTCCGCAATAATGTTTGATGTGGCACCTCATCAAATACAAATAAAACCCAAGTACAGTAAGCTACAGGTTCCCATCTATCCATAGCACATGTTATTCTTTCAAAAAGCTTTTATAAATTGGTTAAACATTATTTCCCTTTCACGATGCCATGCTGACTCTTCCTAATTACCTTGCATTTCTGTAAGTGTCTAGCTATAACCTTCCTAATGATCAATTCTAACACTTTCCCCACAATGGTTTCCTGCTTCCTGACTCCCTTCCTTCTTGAATAGAGGGGTTATGTTTGCTATTTTCTAATCTGATTGAACCTTTCCAGAATCTAGCGAATTTTGGAAAACTAACACAAACACATCTTCTACCTCATTAGCCACCTCTTTTAAGACCCTAGGATAAAATCCATCTGGACCCGGAGACTTGTCAGCCATACAGCTCCATCGGTTTGCTCAGTACAGCTTCCCTAGTGATTGTAAATTCATCAAGTTTCTCTCTCCCTTTCACTTCCTGATTCATAGCTATTACTAGATTGTTCCTTGTGTCCTCTATCATGAAAACAGAAGCAAAATACTTGTTTATTTCAACGATCATTTCCTTATTTTCCTATATTAACTCCATATTCTAGCTATCTAGAGAACCAACGCTCAGTTTACTTACTTTTCCTGTTTAAATACCTGTAGAAACTCTTTCTATCCATGTTTACATTCCTAGATCGTTTCCTCTTGTCCTCATTTATTTCTCATGATTTATCTTTTAGTCATTATCTGCTGTTCTTTATGTTCTGACCAATCACCTGACCTACTACTCCTCTTTGTGCATCTTTACTCCCTTTAGAAGTTTTCTTTATTGTAGGACTACACTTATTCTCAGTGTTCTGAAACAAACCCAAACCAGTTCTAAATCCTGATCTCATGATCCAATGTCATCCAAAACTATTGCACAAATGCCACTCTTGATCAACAGTGCTACCCCTCCACCTTTACCTTCTTTCCTATTCTTCTTGACTGTCATATATCTCTCAATGGGCGGCACGGTGGCACAGTGGTTAGCACTTGCTTCACAGCTCCAGGGTCCTCAATCACTGGCTTGGGACACTGTCTGTGCGGAGTCTGCACGTTCTCCCTGTGTCTGCGTGGGTTTCCTCCGGGTGCGCCGGTTTCCTCCCATAAGTCCCGAAAGATGTGCTGTTAGGTAATTTGGACATTCTAAATGGGACATTCGCCCCACAACCCAAAGATGTGCAGGCCAGGTGGATTGGCAGCGCTAAATTGCCCCTTAATCGGAAAAAATGAATTGGGTACTCTAAATTTACAAATAAATAAATTTAGAGTTCCCAATTCTTTAAAAAAAATGTATGTTATATGGTGAGCTTAATTTACTTACTTACTTAATTAACTTAGAATAATTCCTACGTATGCCACACCTCTTTTCCCTGTGCACCGAATTCCCACGTGAACCTAATTCATTACTCACTTGGTCTCCAGCCTAGTTTCCTGTATCCTCGCACGCCCCTTAACTGACCGGAGGACCTCCCAAAGCATTTTACAGCCAAAGGAATAACTTTGAAGAACTTTAATGCAGGAAAGCATTCCCAGGGCATGCTGATGGAGAAAGTGACCCATTCGTATTTTAAAAATACTCTGGACATTTTATATTCCAAGGGTTAACACAAGGCTCTCTCGCTTTAATAATTTCTAACACTACAACATGACTCAGTATTATTCTTGGAAACCAACAATGAAAGTTGCATGCATATCTCACAAGTTACAGAGGAAACTCTGTACAGTTTAAAAGAGCAGCAACTACGATCGAATTACAATCCCACGCAAGATGGTTTTCGCATTTCTTTTTTTCATTATTTTGAATAGTTTTTGAGTTTACTATTAATCCAGCCAACAGCATAATTTGCCATTCAGGGCTGTCGCGCGACTTATTATGTGCATTTTACAAAATGATCAAGTTTTCCCCTTTAGCACACATCAAATGCAGCAGATTTCTAACCTAATCACAATGACCCTAGGAGCGAGCTCTAAAGTAGTGAATTACCGGTAATTGTGAGAGGCCAACCACAGATTGTAGTAGGCTACACTGATAAAATCTATTATGGAGAGCTTTGATTTTGTTAATCCTGGGAGCCTTGTGTACATGTGAAACTTTGTCCAGATAGATATCTTAGACACTCAATAATATCTCTCTTTTATCAGAATATAAATGTAGGAAATTGCACTTAAATATAGTACAAAAAAATTAAAACACTGTGACATTTAAGCTATCGAGCAGCTTAGCCTTCTTCTGAGCTGTTTCAAGCATATTGCCTTGGTTTAACTCTTTATTGTTTTCTGCTATAAGCTGCAGTAGACCAGGCGTTTCCCAGCTTATGTTATGTTTAGTGTCTGTGTAACAGTGCAGAACCTTTAGACATCACTGCATTAATGTGTCAGAATTGTTTTTTATGCCCTCTTTAGGGATGAGTGAAAGTTTGAGCTTAGTGAATAAATGTATCTGAACCAGTGATTTAATAGAATTGAGCAGTGCCACACTTGCACAAGATGATTTATTCTTTCAAAGATGAAATGGAAACTTGGATCTTATTTGTGCGTTTATTTGGCTCTTGAGTTTTAGAACTGAGGTAGGCTTTTAGTTTATTATTCCGGTGATTTTGAATTGGTTGTGGCTTTGGGCAGCATGGTAGCACAGTGGCTAGCCATGTTGCTTCACATCGTCAGGGCCCCAGGTTCGATTCCCGGCTTGTGTCACTGTCTGTGCGGAGTCAGCACATTCTCGCCGTGTCTGCATGGGTTTCCTCCGGGTGCTCCGGTTTCCTCCCATTAGTCCCGAAAGACATGCTTGTTAGGTGAATTTGACATTCCAAATTCTCCCTCTGTGTACCCGAACAGGCGCTGGACTGTGGCGACTAGGGGCTTTTCGCAGTAACTTCATTGCGGTGTTAATGGAAGCCAACTTGTGACAATAAAGATTATCATTGTTATTAAATTTGGCTCTTTTTTAATGGGAAGAATTTCTGCAACCTCAAACAGCCCTCCTTGAGGCCAAAAAGATTATCTAGCGACAACCTGGCTTAACCATCAAAGCCTTGTTTAAAACAGTGTGACCATGACAAATTCCTCTCAAAGAGGTCTTGCTGTCCAGGTTCCTGCTGGGGATAACTAACTTTAGTAAGAGCAAACAGGAATCAGTCACGTAACAAAGACATACCTATTTATTAACACAGCAGTCTGTACACAAGGAACCCGGTTGAAAGTTACCGTTCCTTTCTCTCCATCGCCCATGACATTCTGGCTGACTTTATAAACAATGTAGCTCAGCCCCAAAATTAGCAGGGGAGTTCATACTCCTCGAGCCACACGGGGAATATTAGCAAGCTTGCCCCGTGTGTCCCGTGCAGATTACTGCACTAACCTTCAGTAAACAAATAGGGTAAAGGTTCAGCCGGTAAGATAATAATAGACAAAAAATGCACAGAGATTTTTCCATTTTTAAGAATCAAGGTGGTGGAAAGAACAATGATTTGGTTATCAATTGACATTAATGGAGATATACAAACATTGCTGTGCGATCTGGCTAGGTCTCAATCATATAGAATCTTTTTTCAGTGTATAGTTTCACAAATTGGCACAATTTGACATTTATTTCCTGATCTTCTTCCCTGCCAAAAATGGTAAAAAGACATAATGGCAAGGCCCCGCTGAATGTCAATGGACTTTAGACGGGGCTGCTGAATCTCCTGTGGCAGGTCCCATCGAATCCCAACCAATTTTCTCTCAGGCATTGAAAATCTTCAGTCTTCAACCAAGTTCAAAAAGAAATGCAGGAGTGTCTCCATCTGAAAAATAATCTTTATTAGTGTCATAGGTAGGCTTACATTAATGCTGCAATGAAGTTACTGTGAAAATCCCCTCATCGCCACATTCCGGCCCCTGTTCGGGTACACAGAGGGAGAATTCGGAATGTCACATTCACCTAACAAGCACGTCTTTCGGGACTTGTGGGAGAAAACTGAAGCACCTGGAGGAAACCCACGCACACATGGGGAGAACGTACAGATTCCGCGCAGGCAGTGACCGAAGCCTGGAATCAACCCGGATCCCTGGCACTGTGCAGCAACGGTGCTAACCACTGTCCTACGATACCGCCCAAGTCACTCTCTGTGAAGAAGCAAATGGCTTCTGAAATTTGGCTGTACGGATCCAAGCTGGATGTTCTCGCTTTCCGGCATTTTCCCCATTCAAATCAGTAAGCAAGTCTTTGAAATTCATGTTGTGGTTCAACTGAATGTGCAGCCTCATTAGTATGGTAGTTAGTGGGTTAATTCTGTTTCACTACCTTATAGGTACTTTCATTTACATTTTTATAAAAAGGCTAATAATGATTTCAGTCATAATGGTGTTATGTGACTGATATCTGTTCTTTTTTTTGAGAAATTATTAATACAGTGATTTTGGTACTGACTGGGAACCTGCAGGTATTGAGTTCAAGTCCCATGGCAAATTACAAAATTGAATTCAATAAATCCGATAATTCTCAGTTGCCACAAGGAAAAATCTACAATGAAACCTGTTGGTTTTTTGTGAAAACCCAAGTGATTTATTCATGCTCTTCAGGAAGTCCATCATTTCCACCAAGTCTGGCCAACACATCAATACAAGGTTTCCAATTAATGCCCTCACTGGACCATTTGAAACTATTGTAAGAAAGAAAAATGACGGTTATTTAATCCATGGAACACACTGATTATCGCAATGTAACCAAATCACAACCTTCACTCAGTTATATTTCAGCTTATTCATTGAATATTTGTGATAGCCAATTATTTACTTTTGGAGTTAGTTTCAGAATCTGTTATCTGTTATTACTTCCTCAGAGACCATTAACTTTAAAAAAAAATTGAACTTCCAGCTAATAGCTAAACGACGACATAACAACATTTCAGATTTTAAGGCTTTTACTGTCATAAGCAAACGAAAGGGGATGCAGAGAGAGGGGACGACACCTGAGTGATACATAAGTTGAGCTCCAGGTTGTTCCCCTGATGGACAGCCTCTCCATCTTGGTAAAAATGGATGACATGCTGAAAATCATAAGCCCTACCCCTAAACACAGAACTTTCCGTTTTCATATGGGTGAAAATAGGATGGAGCACATTTCACATATGCATGTTTTACAGAAGCTGCTGGCCATTTAAGTCAATAGCTCCCTCTACTCCAGTCTGCTTTAGGAAGCCAAGGAGTGTAAAACCCAAAGTTTGCACAGCCGACCTGGTAAGAGCAGGTCTGAACTCGGTGCATTTGTTTGGATGGTTAGGGTATGCACCCCTCTGGAATTTTCTTTAATCCTTTATTCACTGGCCCCAGAAGTGGCTTAAAATCAATTCCAACTGTTTTCCCTTGACCCAAAGCAGTAGGAGGGTGGGGCTGCTGGTCTCACATGGTACTTATTTTTGCCCCTACTGACTAGTGCACCCAGATCACAACTAGAACCTTGTGCTGGAGAAGGGAGAATAGTGCTTGAGGTGAAGGAATATAGACTATCAACTTGACAACCTCGCACATAGAGGGCATAAAAGTGAATCATTGTGAGTAGTCTGAGGCCAGAGTGAGGGAAAAAGATCAGGAGGAAGAAGCTGTGGCACATGTGCCAGGTAGGAGGAGAAGGAGAGGCAGGACAAGTAGGTCCTGTGGGAAGGGTGAACAGACCTAGGATATCCTAGCTCAATATCCCAGACATATGTCACATTGTCCAACTGCAGCTTGAGCCACAATCCAACAACCCCTATGCCCTGTGAAGATAACTGTTGCTCTCAACTTCTATGGCTCAGGATCTTTCCAGGGCTCACCAGGAGACCTACCTGAAATGAAATGAAAATGAAATGAAAATCACTTATTGTCGCAAGTAGGCTTCAATGAAGTTACTGTGAAAAGCCCCTAGTCGCCACATTCTGGCACCTGTTTGGGGAGGCTGGTGTGGGAATCTGGCGATTCTCCGGGACCCGAGAATCGGCGTGATCGCGGAGACCGCCGCAAGGCTGGGAGCCCATTGACAGAGGCCAGCCCAGTGACCCTCCGCTCCCAACCGGCCGAGTTCCCGACGGCGTGGAACTGACCTGCTATTGCCGGTCGTGATGCTCGCTTGGCAGCTGCAGACTCAGTCCGTGGCCGCCCTGGTGGGGGGGGGATTGGACTCCGTGGGGTGTGGGGGGGGGGTGCCTTATAGGCAGCTGGGGGACAGAGCCGCGCGGTCAGATCTTCGGACACGCGGTCGATCGGAGAGATCTCCTTTCTCGATGTGGCTGCACTGTCTGGGTCCGTCATGGCGCTTGGTGCGCCCGTTGGAGGCCGCCGCCATTGCATGCGTGCACTCAAAACCGGAAGTGCGGGGACCCGTATCCGCAGCTAAAGCTGCGTGAATTACTCTGGATTCCTGCTTGCCCCCTGAAAGTCATTGATCAGCTCCATTTTTTCACAGGAATGTCCAGAGTAAAACACCAGCATTTTATGCCGGCGTGGGGACACAGTCCCATTTTGGGAGAATCCAGCCCCAGGAATTCCAATGTTTTTATATGGAATTACAAGAAGTGAATGGTCTTTTATGAATGAGAGTGTTTGTTAAATAGTGAATTCTTCAATAGGCACTGAATAACTTTGTGGGGCTTGACTGTTCCCATTGTGGATACTCAGTGAGTTGGTAAGGTAGATGGAAGGGTGATGGGTGGGGAGGGCCATAGGTTGCAACTAAATTGGCATTGGGGCTATAAAAGTGTCACAGGGGTTAGGTCGGCAGACATTGGTTAACATGGAGTTTATGATGGGCAATGGGGTGTGGGTGGGGGCCTGATCTGGCATGGGTTCACATGGGTGGGACTTGATGGTGTGTGGGGTATGAAGGGGTGTGAGAGGAGAGGACTGTTTTATATTTCAATGTGTTTTATAAAACCTTTGACACAATGCCAGTATACCGCGCCAAACTTTCTACCTAGCCTGCTTCTGCACTCAGAAGCCCCCACACTATTTCTAGTGTCACCTGCCACAACTCCCATTTTTACACACCCCCCCACCCTGGCCTGAAAATCTGACCTTCCGTGGCAAATTCTTACATTCTTCCGGGTCTGGTTTGCAGAGCTGGAAATTGTCTCACCAATGCACTTCTGACGCGGGAGCAAATATTCGGAGCTAACATGTCCCCTTCCCTGATATATTGCAGCGTCCAAAGCTTGGCTTCAGCTCATGCATTTTGATCTGGAATTCGTCAAGCCACCAACACGTACTGCAGTCCCTGCGAATCACACTGGCATCTATCAACTCCCGACATACTACAGCTGCAACACATCACCTGTCCTGTCCTTATTTCAGAAGGCTGTGGTCTTCTGGTTTGGTCTGTGGCTAAGGACGGGAGAACTTAACTATGCATGAGGCAGGTATGGGAATCGAGGTAGTAGAAATAGGGGAACCTCAGCTCTTGCAATTGTCGAACAGGTTCGAAGATCTTGCAGCCTGTGTGCCCAAGAGCTCAGGCTGCAAGGTTAATGGGTGAACTGACGATGGCAACAGGGTTCAGGGAGCCCTCCAAGTGGGAAAACAAATAGAAATGTAATAGTGGTAGGGGGCAGTCTAATCAAACACAGTTCCATGTAGCTGAGAGCATGAGTGTAGAAAATTATTTTGCCTGCCCATTGCCAGAGTTCCAGTCATCTGCTCTGGGCTGGGGAGGAAGGGTTCAGTTCTTGCAGTCCTCGTAGGTACCCAAGATGTAGATAGGACTAGGAAAGAGATTCTGCTTAGGCAATGTGAGCAGCTAGGGGCTAAGTTAAAATGCAGAACTTCAAAGATAATCATATCTGTATTATTACATGAGCCATGAGTAAGTTGACATAGGGTAAATGCAGTTAGGGAGTTGAATGTGTGGGGAAAATGGGATTTGATTCATGGAGCACGAGCACCAGTACTAGAGAAAGTGGGAACTGTGCCAGTGGTGTGGTCGTCACTGAAACCATGATGGAGCCGGAGTTCTGGAGTATCCTATGACAAGGGCAGTAGAGCAGGATTTAAACAAAATAGTGAGGGACGAGGGAACAACAGAGGGGAGATGTGGTAAAAGTAGGAGAAAAGACAAGGCAAATAAGCTGTGTAGCAACATGGGTAATTATATCGAGAACAGGAAGGGACATAACATATAAACTCAAAGGACATCAGCAGATAAGGCCAGAGTTTGTAAGAATGTTAAAAAGTCAGAATTAAAGGCCCTGTCTATGAATCCATCTAGCATGAATAACAAAATTGATGAATTGATAGGATAAATAGAAATAAATATGTATAACCTGAAAGATATTTCAGTGACGTGTTTGAGATGACCAAGACTGTATCCCAAATATTCAATACTATTTGACATTTCAAAGGACAGGACGCTGAGAAAAGTGGTGGTTTGGCTCAGTTAATTGCAGATGACATTACTACAGCTGTGAGAGATTACCTTCATTCAGAAGATCAAGATGTGGACTCAGTTTGGGTGGAGATAAGAAATAGCAAATGTAAGAAGTCACTTTTAGGAGCAGTTTATTGGTCACAAACAGCAGCTACATTGTAGGTCAGAGTATACAGGAGGAAATAATGAGGGCATGTGAGAAGGATACTAATATAATCATGATTGATTTTAATCTTCATATAGATTGGATGAATCAAATTGACAAAGGTAGTCCTAAGGATGAGTTCACAGCATATATTTGGGGCAGCATATTTTCCAAGTTCACTTTTGCAAACTCTGTCCCCATAGCCTTGTAATTGCCTTTATTTAAGCTTAAGACACTAATCTTTGGTCTATAATTCTCACCCTCAAACTTAGTATGAAACTCATCATGTTATGATCACTGTTTCTAGAGGCTCCTTTATTATAAGGTTATCAATTCATCCTGTCTCGTTGCACATTAGCAAGACTAAAATAGCCTGCTTCTTGGTTGGCACTAGGATAGACTGCTTTAAGAAATTACCCCAAATCTATGAACTCATCTTCACCCTGGGAATCAGTCGTGTGAACCTTCTATTCCTATACTATCATATGCTTTCTTAAATAAAGAGACCAAAAACTTTACACAGTACTTCAGGAACGGTCTTACCAATGCCCTAAAACCTCCCTACTTTTATATTCCATTCCCCTTACAATAAACAACCACATTCCATTTGCTTTCCTTACAAGAAATATAGGAGCAGAATTAGGTCATTTGTCCCATCAAGTCTGCTCTGCCATTGTATCACGGTTGATACGTTCCTCATCTGTTACCTACAATGCTAAAGACCAAGAGCTGGATTGCAAAATCAGCCAGAGCATCTCCGCCTTAGAACACATGACCTTAGAATGCAGGAGTAGGCAATTTAGCCTCCCGGGCCTAAACACTTTCAATGTGATCATGGCTGATCCCATCCTGGCCTCAACTCCACTGTCCTGCCTGTTCTCCATAATCCTTCAATCCATTAAAAATCTGTCTAACTCTTCCATAAATATACTCACTGTTCCTGCATCTACCGCACTTTGGGGTAGCAAATTCCACAGATTCACAACCCTTTGGGAGAAGTAGTTTCTCCTAAAATCTGTTTTAAATTTGCTACCTTAGTCTCAGATTGTGACCTCCATCATCTCTGGAATCAATCTAATGAATCTCCTCTGGACTCCCTCCAATGCCACTACATCTTTCCTCAAATAAGGGGACCAAAACTGTGCACAATATTCCAGGTGCAGTCTCACCGATGCCTTGTATAGTTGCAACAACACTTTCTTACCTTTATACACCATTCCTTTAGCTATAAATGCCAACATTTAATTTGCTCTCCTTATTACCTGCATGCTAGTTTTCTGTGACTCATGCACAATTCCTCATCACTTGCTATGCCTGGACACTAAGCTTTTTGCGATTCATGTACCAGGACTCAGATACCTCTGCGCTATCGAGTTCTCTTTAGAAACTTAGAAAATAGAAGCAGGAGGAGGCCATTCAGCCCTTCGAGCTTGGTCCGCCATTCATTATGATCATAGCTGATTATCAAGTTCAAAACCCTGATCCCGCCTTCCCCCCATATCCCTTTAGCCTCAAGAGCTATATCTAATTCCTTCTTGAAATCACACAATGTTTTGGCCTCAACTACTTTCCATAGTAGTGAATTCCACAGATTCACCACTCTCTAGGCGACAAAATTTCTCCTCAACTCAGTCCTAAAATGTTTACTCCTGAGATGACCCCTAGTTCTGGACTCCCCCCCCCCCCCCCCCCCCCCCCCCATCAGGAACATTCTGTCTGAATTCTGTCTGAATCTCTGTCTAATCCTTTTAGAATTTTGTAAGTTTCTATGAGATCCCCTCTCACCCTTCTAAACTCCATGAATATAATCCTGGCCGATTTAGTTTCTTCTCAGATATGACAGTCCTGCCATTCCAAGAATCAGTCTGTTAAACCTTGGCTGCACTCCCCCCCCCCCCCCCCCCCCCATAGCAAGGACATCCTTCCTCAGATCAGGACACCAAAACTGCCACAATACTCCAGGTGTGGCCT
Organism: Scyliorhinus canicula; assembly: GCF_902713615.1. NCBI lineage: Eukaryota > Metazoa > Chordata > Chondrichthyes > Carcharhiniformes > Scyliorhinidae > Scyliorhinus > Scyliorhinus canicula. The sequence goes on along the minus strand of NC_052147.1, from coordinate 254,881,583 downwards.
CACCAATGCCCAAAACAATTGCCGTGAAACATCTCGATTCCTATACTCAAAACCTCTCACTTTGAAGGCCAACATGCCATTTGCCTTTTTACTGCCAGTGCACTTACTTTCAGCAACTGATGCATGAAGACACCGAGGTCTCACTGAGTGTCCACCTCTCTCAATTTACATCCATTCAAATAATAATCAGCCTCCCTATTTTTGCTACCAAAGTGGATAACCTCACATTTATCCACATGATACTGCATCTGCCATGCATGTGCCCACTCACTCAGCTTTTCCAAATCCCGATGAAGCATCACTGCATCCTCCTCACAGCTCACCCTTCCACGCAACTTTGTACCACCTGCACACGTGGAGATAATACATTTAGTTCCTTGTCCAAATCATTAATATATAATGTGAACAGTTGGGGTCCTAACACAGATCCCTGCGATACCCTACTAGTCACTGCCTGCCAATCAGAAAAAGACCAATTTATTCCAACTTTTTGCTTCCTGTATGCAAATCAGCTTACTATCCATCTCAAGACACTATCCATAATCCCATGCGCTTTAACTTTACATATTAATCTGCTATGTGAGACCTGGGCAAAAACCTTCTGAAAGTCTAAATAAACCATATCCACCGGTTCTCCCTGGTCAATTCTACTAGTTACATCTTCAAAGAATTCTAATTGATTTGTCAAGCATGATTTTCCTTTCGTAAATCCATGCTGATTTTGCCTGATCACAATGCTGCTTTCCAAATGATGCGCTATGGAATCCTTCATAATTGACTCCAGCGGCTTCCCTCCGACTGACATTAGGCTCACTGGTCTATAGTTCCCTGATTTCTCTCTACTTCCCTTTTTCAATAGAGGGGTTACATTCACCAACCTCCAATCAGTAGAAATCATTCGAGAATTAAAAGAATTAAATGATATATCACCATTCTGCTCTTCCTGCCAAAGTAGACAGTTTCCCATTTTCCTCCATTATACTCAATCTGCAAATCTTCTTCCCACTCACTTAACTATTCTATATCCTGCTGCAGATTTCTTATGTCATCTTCACAATTTACTCCCCTACCTATCTTTGTGGCACCTGAAAATGTAGAAACCATACATCCAGTATCTTCATCAAAGTTGTTAGTAACACTGTCCTTTAAGTAGACATACATTTTTTCTAAACCCAGACCAAAACTCCCAATATTTCCTTTAATTCTTTTATATTCTCACTCTGGCAATGTTTACCCCCCAGAACTGTCCTTTGTGGTGAGGGTTTTCCCTTGAGATTTTTTTCTTATTCGTTCATGGGATGGGGGTGTCACTGGCCGCGCCTGTGTTTATTGCCTATCCCTGAGGATACTTGTCAACCACATTGATGTGGCTCTGGAGTCACATATAGGCCAGACCAGATAATGAAGACAGATTTCCTTCCCGAAAAGACATTCGTGAACCACATTATGACAATCAACAATGGTACCATGGGCATCATTAGATTTTTAATTCCAGATTTTTGATTGAATTCATGCATCTGTCACGATGGGATTTGAACCCGGGTTCCCAGAGCATTACCCTCGGTCTTTGAATTACTTGTGAGAATACCACTATGCCATTGCGTAGTGGTAACTACACCTAACTAGGTAAGGCTAGGCAAATCTTCCAACCTCATTCTAATTCTTCACTAATTTGTGAAACAATATGAATATTGTAAGGGAGATGAAGGGTTAACAATTTCATCTCACCACCAGATGGTGATCAAGCGCCATCACATATATATCACGTGACAATTCTGGATTCGGGGAGAAGGCGTTTAAGCGCTAGAGAGAGTAGTTGTGTATTTGAGAGTTCTGTAGATGTACTTTAGTTTAGCAACCATTGTACGGTAATGGCACAGTTGCTTCACAGCTCCAGGGTGCCAGGTTCAATTCCCAGCTTGGGTCACTGTCTATGTGGAGTCTGCACGTTCTCCCTGTGTTTGCGTGGGGTTCCTCCAGGTGCTCTGGTTTCCTCCCACAGTCCAAAGATGTGCAGGTTAGGTGGCTATGCTAAAATGCCCTTAGTGTCCAAAAATGGTGAGGTGGAGTTACAGGGTTAGGGTGGAGGTGTGGGGATAGGGTGGAAGTATGGGCTTAGGTAGGGTGCTCTTTCCAAAGGCTGGTGAAGACTCGATGGGCCAAATGACCTCCTTCCGCACTGTAGATTCTATGAGTCTGTGATACTTAGGAATACGTTTGAATCTAGTTTAAATTGTGTTAATGTATCAGCTTTGTTAATTTATATAGCTTGATGTTCTTTATTAAACACTATGCATTTAAGACATCCCGACAAAGAAAATAGAGAACATCACAACTTGGCCTTTTGAGTCTGAGTGTGAGATCCCACCTGCATTCATGTACAGTGACCATAGAGATTTTTGGGCTATAGCTGTTTTCTTTCTCCCGTAACATGACACAGTAACTGCGTCTGTGAATTTCAAAGTATACCTTTGGAACCCTTCTCCCTCCAACCCTTTCCATGGCAATATAAATCATATGGGCCTTATTTTCTTAAAACCAAATGGATAGTTTAAAACATAACTGTTTACAATCTTATATTCCTGGGACGTTGGAGACTACCAGTCTATCAATTGTAAACACAGATGCTGCTGCCATTGCCTCCAAGTGTGAACATCTTACACTTTCTTGCCAGCAAAATAACCTGGGCCTTCATTTAATCTTTAGCAGCCCCTTAACCAAGGCCGATTTGCAGACAGACGTCAGAGCAGGTCACATGGCAATCTTGTCAACATTATAATTGTAATGCTCCTTTGAAAGATTTCCTTTCTGATGTTATTCCCTGTGGTTGCACCCAAAACCTCATTGACATTTAGTTATTTTAAATTCCTGCTTCCATTTTTAAAGAGATCTTGTGGTACAATGGGCGGAATTTTCCGACCTCCCGTGGGGTCGGAGAATTGCCCGAGGCCAGCGTCAATCCGGACCCCGCCGTGTCCCGAATTTCCCCCCCCCCAAGATTCGGCGGGGGCGGGAATCGTGCCGCGCCGGTCGGCGGGTCCCCCGCGGCGATTCTCCGACCCGCAATGGGCCGAAGTCCCGCAGCTGACAGGCCTCTCCTGCCGGCGTGGTTTAAACCACATACCTGACCGGCGGGATTGGCGGCGTGGGCGGGCTACGGGGTCCTGGGGGGGACGCGGGGCGATCTGACCCCAGGGGCTGCCCCCACGATGGCCTGGCCCGTGATCGGGTCCCAGCCATCGGCGGGCGGGCCTGTGCCGTGGCACTCTTTTTCTTCCGCCTTCGCTATGGTCTTCACCATGGCAGAGGTGGAATAGACCCCCTCCCCTGCGCATGCGCCGGTATGGCGTCAGCAACCACTGACGCTCCGGCGCATGCGCGGACTTACGCCTGCCGGCGATGTCCTTTCAGTCCCAGATGGCATGGCGCCAAAGGCCGTTCAAGCTGGCCAGCGGAGTGGAAACCACTCCGGCGCGGGCCTAGCCCCTCAATGTGAGGGCTTGGCCCCTAAAAGTGCGGAGAATTCCGCACCTTTGGGGCGGCCCAACGCCGAAGTGGTTCACGCCACTCCGACACGCCGGGACCCCCTGCCCCGCTGGGTAGGGGAGAATCCCAGCTAATGATAGTGTTCCTATCTGTAGGCCAGAGGTTCTGAGTTGAAATTCCACTTCAAGACTTGATGGCTGTGGAAAATGAGTGAAAAATTTGACCAGACAGGTTGATTATCAGCTTCCAAGATGTATGGTCACAGACAGTAAAGAGTAGGAGAGTTTGTTGATCAGGCATACTGCAGAAGGCAATGACGGTATTTTGCTAAGCATAATCATGGACGAATCCAATGGAAGTACATAGTAGCCAACACCGTGAAGGAAAAGGCTTTTATATTTTTAAAAGGAAAGACTTGCATCTATATAAACTACCAGATGCCCCAAACCTATTTATTGAGACATATAGGATTCTCAGGGGATCTTGACAGGGTAGATGCTGAGAAGATGTTCCCTCTTGTAGGAGAGTCTAGGACTAGAGGGCATAACATCAGAATAAGGGGTCGCCCATTTAAGACAGAGGCGAGGAGGAATTTCTTCTCTCAGAGGGTAATGAATCTGTGGAATTCTTCATCCCAGAGGGCTGCCGAAGCTGGGTCATTCAGTATGTCCGAGGCTGGGACAGATAGTTATTTAACCAGCATGGGAAACAAGTGTTATGGGAATAAGGCGGGAAAGTGGGGTTGAGGATCATATCAGATCAGCCATTATCTCACCGAAAGGTAGAGCAGATTTGATGGGCCGAGTGGTCTACTTCTGTTCCTACATCTTATGGTTTTCACTATTTGTGTTAGTCTGCTGAATAATGATAATGGAGCATTCATATGGAGGATAGTGCTATCCGTTTATGTTGGTAAGCTCTTCATAATCCATCAGTTATTAAGTCACTATCATGCCCATGTGACCTTTCAGATGTGTGTGATAAATTGTGTATCCCATTGTTCAATTCGATGTATCTTCTCTGTAATGTTTTTAAAATTTAAGTAGTACATTTCATTTAGTATGAATTTATAATGATCAGTTCAACAATGAGAGTTGGTTGAGAAATATGATGGTATAATAATACAGTAGTTAGGTAGTGTCTATAGTCTGAATATATAAAGAAAAGCATAAAAGCCGTTGATTCAATGCAGTATTAATATCGTGTTTGCACACAACATAACCATCATCAGAGTTAAGGTTGTTATTACCTGCCCAAAAGAAGTGAAGACTATTAATAAGACTTGCTGGGTTGGTAATGCCCTAATAAAATTATATTATCATTCTCCATGCTGGATTTCCTGTTTGCTGTGCTCATCCATTGCATTAGACAAAGAACATGCTTGTGAACATTCTGATGCCATACCAATGCATATTTTCTGCAGCAGGGGTTCATCTTTAGTGATTGGTTCCTATGGTTCCAGAACATTGAACCACTTGATATCTGGCGAGATGTTTAATTGGTTGGCTGGCAATGGTTAAATGGTTACTAGCTCTCAAATGGATCATTAATACCTTGGTTATATCATTTAGACACAGATTGATGATAGCAGTGAAGTCACCTGATTGAAGACATTGCAGTATGCAATACAATTGCTCAGTGCCATAGCAATATGTTGGGCTTCATTCTAATCAGCCCAGCAGGATTTTTTAAAATATCTGTTCATAGATATATTTTACTTGACTGATGTCTTAAAACTCTATTGATTGTGCTAAACATTGCACCTTCACTTTTACTGACAGGTTATTAGTTTCCAAATATGGATCAGTCAAAAGATCAAAAATAACGTATGTTTTCAGAAATCCCGACAATTATTTTGCATGAAGCTCATGTTTTATTTTAATGATATAAAACATTATTTTACGACAGGGACAACTAGCTTTTTTAGTACTACTATCACCTCCTTTGATTTTTTTTAAGGTTGGAGAAAAATCAATAATGAAATCTGTGGAGAGTTTGTAATAACACCGTTGAATGGAAGACTGAACATTTTATTTTCTCCAGTAATGGATTTTTACATCTATACTGTGTGAGCAAAGGTTCCTGTCTTTTATAAAAAGTATCTATCTGTCAAGAATATTTGAAATGACCAAAAATGTCTTTGTAACATTATGTTTTATACTGTACAAAGGTGAGGAAGTGTTGTACACTGAGGATTTAAGAATTTGCACCCTGAGTCCCATTGTAGCATTTTTGAGATTTGTCTTGGGTAACAGTATCACAAAGAACTGATATTAGTAATGTTTTTGCTCACATAGATGGCGTAGATCCTATTAAATGCTTTTGTTGAGTTCCCACAGTATTCTCTCCGTTATTTTTCATTGTGTTGCTATTACATGTTCTGAAGAAGACAAGCTAATTGTCTTAGCTTTGTTATTTTTGTTATCCCTCACCTCCAATGTTATGAAATCCTGTCCAAGATACTTAGAGAAGAAAATTCTAATACACTTTTTTGCAGAACTTTTGCAACAGCAGAATGCTCGAACAACTTCAAAATGCAGTACCAAAGAATAACCTTGATGACGATGCTCTTCCTTACATTGCAATGTATTTATAATTGTCACAGGGTCACAGCAGTAAAATCGGTGTAATGCTAAAGATAACTGGCCCAACAGTTCATTCACTTTTAGCAGAAGCTTATATTAAGTAGTTTGATTGACGGGCTGGATCTCCGCCGGCGGGATCCTCCATTTCGCTGGCAGCGCATTCACGTCCGCGGATTTCCCGATGGCAAAAAGAGGAAATCCCGCTGCCGGGTGGGGGGGGGGATCACATCGGGAAACGAGTGCGAGAGGAAGGAGAATCCCTCATGCCATGTTTGAGATGTCTTGAGGATCTGATATGGAGGACGACAAACTTTGGGGGCTTTTCTGGATGCAGCAAATAAAGGAATCTAAGCAAACCAGTGATGCATGGAGGAGAAAGAAATGAATTCTCTTACTCTTTTGAAAAATCATTTTTTTTGCAGCAACAGTGTCGAAGGAGTTTCAATGCAGAGAGCGGGCCTGTGCAGGCTTCTGCATGTGCAGGTTCGGGGAACATAATCAAACTCTGGATTCTTGAAAAAAATCCCTCCCTACATCCTACCACTTATCGTTGTACTTGCAACCATCTAGGTTGTACTGTTTGAGATTGACTCTAAACCACACTGTGTCACCCAACTTCCCTCTGCTCCTTTAAGACACTCATTAAAGCGCAGCTATTTGGTCAAGCATTTGACTAATTCGCTGAATTTCTCCTTTTAGTGTGACATCCATTTTCCTCCTTATTCCATTGGACTTTGGACTTGGCCTTTTTTTCATGTTAAGGGCGCGTATGAAAGTAAATTGTTGCTGCCTCACGGCACCGAGGACCCGGGTTTGATCCCAGCCCGGGGTCACTGTCTTTAAGGAATTTGCACATTGTCCCCCTGTCTGCGTGGGTCTCATTGCCCCCCCCCCCTCATCTGCCCCCCCCCCCACAAACCCAAAGATGTGCAGGGTAGGTGGATTGGCCATGCTAAATTGTCCCTGATGGAACCATCAATTCACGAGACCCGTGCTTTAAGATATGAACAGAGGTTTTAATCTACTTATTACAGAGCCAGCCTGTTACCCGTTGAACTCTCGATGAACTGCAGGCTGGCTCTCGACAAGGGTATTTAAACAATAGTCCAGGGGGAGGAGTCAAGGGCGGAGCCAAGGATGGAGCCCTGTACAAACTCCTGAGCATTCCCAGAGCTACTCCCCCTAGTGGTCGGATAACACTACTGCGCTTACAATGGTATTGGTAAATTCAGTGTGAATTACTAGGTTACATTCACCACATTCACCCCCTCAAAAAAATCAAGTCCGGCGCGGGTGGTGGTCTACAAAGTAAGTCTGTCCAGTGGTCGAACTGTCCGCTGTGATCTGCGGAGCACTGGGGTTGCAGCCTCTTGCGGTGGCTGGATGGGTGTTGTGTGCTGGGGTACGATGGCGGACTCCAGGGAGGGTTGTGTCCGAGCTTCATACTCTTCTGGTTCGACCGGGGACTGGGGGCGCTGGGGGCTGGCCGGCGCGGGTGCACGGAACTGGTGGAGCGAGCTCGTGGGCTCGGGAGCACGAGGGGACGGCAGCATGGGGTGTAGGGTGAGGGGTCCTTCTGTGGAGGTAGAGGGGGTGCTGGATCCGGCGGGTGCCAGATCCCGGAGGGATACTGTGTCCTGACGGCCGTCAGGGAACTCGACAAAGGCGTACTGGGGGTTGGAGTGGAGCAGGCGAACCTTCTCAACAAGGGGGCCGGTTTTGTGTGCCCTGACGTGTTTCCTCAGGAGTACCGGGCCCGGTGTCCTCAGCCATGCCGGAAGTGAGACCCCCGCGGTAGTGCCCCTGGAAAAAATGAAGAGCCTCTCGTGAGGGGTCTGATTGGTCGCTGGGCATAAGAGGGACCTAATAGCGTGGAGCGCGTCTGGGAGGACTTCCTGCCACTGGGAGACTTGGAGCTTACTAGACCGGAGGGTCAGTAGGACGGTCTTCCAGACCGTCCCGTTCTCCCTCTCCACCTGCCCATTCCCCCTGGGGTTGTAGCTGGTAGTCCTGCTCGAGGCAATGCCCTTGTCGAGCAGGTACTGACGCAGCTCGTCGCTCATGAAGGATGAAACCCGGTCGCTGTGCACGTAGCTGGGGAAACCAAACAGGGTGAAGATGCTATGCAGGGCCCTAATGACTGTGTGGAAGGTCATGTTGGGGCACGGGATAGCAAATGGGAAACGGGAGAACTCATCTACATCGTTTAGAAATTAAACGTTCTTGTTAGTTGAGGGGAGTGGCCCTTTGAAATCAATTGCGAGACGTTCAAAGGGCCTAGAAGCCTTGACCAGGTGGGCCCTGTCTGGTCTATAGAAGTGCGGTTTGCACTCCGCACAGATCGGGCAGTCCCTGGTGACCGCTTTTACCTCCTCGTTGGAGAAAGGCAGGTTTCGGGCTCTGATGTAGTGGGCAAGCCGGGTGACCCCCAGGTGGCAGAGGTCGTTGTAGATGATTTTCAGTCGGTCAATCTGCGCGCTGGCGCATGTCCCTCGGGATAGGGCATCCGGAGGCTCGTTGAGCTTCCCGGGTCGATACTTAATATCGTAGCTATAGGTGGAGAGTTCGATCCTCCACCAAAGAATTTTATCATTTTTTATTTTACCCCTTTGCGAGTTATCAAACATAAAGGCAACCGATCTTTGGGCGGTGATGAGGGTGAACCTCCTACCTGCGAGGTAGTGCCTCCAGTAATGAATAGCCTCCACAATGGCTTGTGCTTCTTTCTCGACTGAGGAGTGTCGGAGTTCTGAAGCGGAGAGGGTACGGGAGAAAAATGCGACTGGTTTCCCTGCCTGATTTAGTGTGGCTGCTAGAGCTACCTCTGAGGCGTCGCTCTCTACCTGGAATGGTGTGGATTTATCCACCGCCCGCATGACCGCTTTGGCGATGTCCTCCTTGATGCAGTTGAAGACCTGGCGTGCCTCAGCTGACAGGGGAAATCGTGTGGCTTTAAAGAGTGGGCGGGCTTTGTCCGCATATTGAGGGACCCACTGGGCGTAGTAGGAGAAGAAGCCCAAGCACCGTTTGAGGGCCTTGGGGCAATGGGGGAGGGGGAGTTCTAAGAGGGGGCGCATACCGGGTCTGGGCCCAGGACTCCGTTTTCCACGACGTAGCCGAGGATGGCCAGTCTGTTTGTGCGGAAAACGCATTTCTCTTTGTTGTAGGTGATGTTTAATTTCTGTGCCGTCTGGAAAAATCGGTGGAGGTTGGCGTCGTGGTCCTGCTGGTCATAGCCGCAGATGGTGACATTGTCCAAGTACGGAAACATGGCCCGCAGCCCGTACTGGTCCACCATTCGGTCCATTGCTCGTTGGAACACCGAGACCCCATTAGTGACGCCGAAGGGGACCTGGAGGAAATGGAAGAGGCGGCCATCGGCCTCGAATGCCGTGTAGTGGCGGTCCTCCGGGCAGATTGGGAGCTGGTGGTCTGCAGACTTCAGATCCACCGTGGAAAAGAGCCGATACTGGGCGATCTGATTTATCATGTCTGCAATCCTGGGGAGGGGATACGCGTCGAGGAGCATAAATCTATTTATGGTCTGACTATAGTCGACAACCATGCGGAATTTTTCCCCGGTCTTAACGACCACCACCTGAGCTCTCCAGGGACTATTGCTGGCCTCGATAATCCCCTCACTGAGAAGCCTTCGGACCTCTTGTCTGATAAATACCCTATCCTGCAGGCTGTATCGCCTGCTACGAGTGGCTACGGGTTTACAGTCCTTTGTGAGATTGGCGAAGAGAGGAGGGGGGGAGATTCGCAGCGTAGCGAGGCTGCAGATAGTGAGTGGGGGCAGGGGCCCGCCGAAGCTGAGGGTGAGGCCCTTCAGGTTACACTGAAAATCTAGGCCCAATAAGAGTGGCGCGCAGAGGTCGGGCAAAACGTAGAGTTGAAATTTTGAGTAGCTAAAGCCTCGGATTGTGAGTGTCGTGGCAGTGCGCCCCTGGATCTGGACAGAATGGGAGCCTGAAGCGAGCGAGGTAGTTTACCGCACGGGGAAAATGGGGAGCGAACAGCGTCTTACCAGGTCTGGGTGTATGAAGCTCTCAGTGCTCCTGGAGTCGAAAAGGCATGGCGTGTTGTACCCATTGATTTGGACCTCTGCCATCGAATTTCGCAGATGCTTCGGGCGTGATTGATCCAGGGTGACTGCGCCGAGTTGCGGGCCGCGTGACGAGCGCCCGGGGAGGTCGTACTCTTCCGATGAGATGTCCGAGCGTGGAGATGCAGGTCGGGCCCGTGGATCGCACGTGGCAGGCGGCAAGGAAGATGGCTTCCAAGATGGCGGCCCCCATGAGTCGCACGTGGCCGGCCGCGTGGTGGAGGTTTGCCAAGATGGCGGCCTCCATGGATCGCACGTGGCAGGAGGGGGCGGGGTCGGGGCATAGGTTGCAGCGTTTCGGGCCCCGCGGGCCTGCGGGTGTGGGGAACGATTACTTCGTGCCGCTGGGGAGTTGGAAGCTGGGGCCTTTTTAGCGAGGCACACTCTTGCGTTGTGGCCTTTCCGCCCGCAGCTGCTGCAGGTCGCGTTGCGGGCCGGGCAGTGCTGCCGCGGCTGCTGATTCTGGCTGCAGAAATGGCTGGCTGGAGCAGTCTGGTGGCTGGGCGTCCGCGTGGCACAGGCCTGGGAGAGTCGCTGGTCGGGGGCCCATGATTGGGTCGCTGGGTCCGCGGGGAACGTGGTGAGGCTGTGGAAGGAGACCTCCATCGTGGTAGCAATTTCCGCAGTTGTTTCTAATTCTTGGGCCCCCTTTTCCAGCAGTCGTTGGCGCACATAATTAGACCTGAGGGCCGCTACAAAAACATCGCGTACAGCAAGTTCTCTCTGTTCAGCCGCGGTAACCACTTGATAGTTACAGTCATTTGATAGATTATTGAGCTCTCTTACAAATCCGGTGAGTGATTCTGTAGGCTGCTGGCGGCGAGTCGTGAACACATGGCGTGCGTAAACTTCATTGATGGGCCTTACATACATCTTATCGAGTACCGCTAGCGCTGCAGTATATGAACCGGCCGAGTTTAGTTGCGTAGAGATTCTGTGGCTCACCCTCACGTGCAGTAGACTTAACTTCTGTTCCTCTGTTGTTTCGGCTGTGCTCGCTTCTGCCAGGTAGGCCTTAAAGCACCGCAGCCAGTGGGAGAAGATTTCTTTTGCCTCTGCATCCTGCGGGTCGAGTTCCAGGCGTCCAGGCTTGAGGGCTGATTCCATGATCGATCCTGGCTGTTCTTAAGTAGATTAAATTGATGGAACCATCAATTCACTAGACACGTGTTTTAAGATATGAACAGTGGTTTTAATCTACTTACTACAGAGCCAGCCTGTTGCCCATTGAACTCTCGATGAACTGCAGGCTGGCTCTGGACAAGGGTATTTATACAGTAGTCCAGGGGGAGGAGTCGTGGGCGGAGCCAAGGGTGGAGCCCTGTACAAACTCCTGAGCATTCCCAGAGCTACTCTCCCTAGTGGTCAGATAACACTACTGCGCTTACAATGATATTGGTAAATACAGTGTGAATTACTAAGTTACATTCACCACAGTCCCTTAATTGGAAAAAAGAGCATTGAGTAGTTTAAAAAAAAGAAAAAAAGTGAATTATTTTTCCAAATATCCCGAGGCGGGATTCACCATTTCAGAAAGTGTTGATGCCGGGACTGAATTGGTGAACTTCTATGGCCACTAAATCGGCGCTGGTCCCGGAGCAATTCATGATCCATTAATGGGTTAACACAGGTGCCACGTGAGACTCGATCGATTTCAATAAAAAATTGTGTCTGATTCGCTAGGATCGGGATTGCTACTTGAGAGGCTGACAAGCTGTAGTCACACATAACCTTCGTCACCTATAGGGTTCAGTGGGATTGTGTGATGGAATGGCCAGGTCGCATGCAGGGGTCACCCAGCTGGACGATGGAAAGTACGACTATGGGCAGGGTCAGATGTTGTCAAATGATGCGGAGAACCAGAGCTCATCGCAAAGCAGGTCATCACCATCCTCCATCCCATGGACCAGCGCCGCTGTTACTGCCGACCCAGGGCCCATACCCCTAATGAGGCCAGCGTGAGGGGGTGGACAGGGGTGGGGTTGTGCAGGAGAAGTTTTCATGGGAGGGAGTGGTCAGCCGAGGGAGTTGAGGGTGGGATGCGCTGTTCGTGCCATCATCCAGCCTCCTGGGTTGGTGAACCTGGAGTTGATTAGAGCATACGCTGCATGCCAGCCCTGGCGCATGCATTGTGCGGCCGCCTGTGACTTCCCAGGCCTCCTGCCCTGACCATCCTTGCCCTCCACCACATGCTACTCATCGGATGAGGGCTGGCATTCACTTCATCATCCAGCACGTCACCCTTCTGCTGCATGATGTTGTGGAGGACACAGAAGGCCCTAAAATGTGGGAGACTCTCCTAGCGCTATACTAGAGGGCCCCTCCAGAGCGGTCAAGGCACCTGAACTGCACCTTCAGCATATCGAAGCACCGCTAGATCACACTCTTGATCGCAGCACGGGTGTTGTTGCGGTGGGTCTCCACCAAGGTCTTTGGTTTCTGTTCAGGCATCAACAGCCACGATCGCAATGGATAACCCCTCACCCAGGAGCCAACCCCTCACCCGGGTGTGCGTCTCGAAGGTATCAGGAACCATCGGGAGTGCCAGCATGAAGGCATTGTGCACACTGCCCAGGTATCAAGTACAGATGTGCACAGTGTGCAGCTCATGGTCACACACCAGCTGCATGTTCACCGACTGGAATCCCTTTCGGTTTGTGAAGGCCGGCCTGTCATGGGCCGGTGCTCGTAGGGCGCATGCATCCCATCGGTCACCCCCTGGATCTGGGGCATTCCGGCGATGGCATTGAACCCTGCTGCCTGGGCATTCTGATGGGCTTGGTCCACATTGAATTTGACATATTGTGTCGACCGGGTAGATTGTGCTTCCGTGACGGTGCGGATGCACCTGTGCACCGAGGCCTGTGAGATTCCGGACAGGTCCTCACTCAGTGCCTGAAAGATCATCGTGCCGTAAACATTCTGGATGAACGTTACCTTGATGGCCACCGGGAACAAGTGTTCTCCCCCATAGACCCACGGTTCCAGGTTCTCCATGATCCGGCAGAGATGTCGCACAGTCTCCCTGCTCAGCCGGAGTCTTCGACGGCATTCCTGGTCCGGCAGGTCCTCGAATGTCAGGCACTGCAGGTACTCATGAAGCTTGATGCCGCACCTCCTTCCCATCTCCTCCCTGGCCTGTTGGTCAGCCAGCTCTCCAAACTCACCAGCTGGCTACTGTTCCTTTGGGGCAAGTTCTGCTGCTGCAGGGCCCTCCCCTAGCAGCACCAGCTCGTACAACCTCACTGCATCCCCTTGGTTGCGGCGGCTAGGATGAAGGCCACAATACCTGGTTGGATTTCAAAGTCCACTGTCTTCAAGGGATGAAAGGCAGTCATGGTCGTGTGGCACGTATCCCCATGCCCAACCGAGTCCAACGGGCTATGCTGTGGCCCCAGCCTGGACTGCAGCCCCTATCCCCCTCCTGCCCCTTCCCCACCCTGCCTCAATTACTCCTGGCACTCTGCCCTCTGCACCGCTGGCCCATCGGTGCCCAGCACAGGGGAGGCCTCTGGCCCGGAACCTGTCCCTGCGGCAGGGGTACGTGTAGTTGGCCCTACCTATGCCAGAGGTACGCTCTGCGATCCTTGTCCAGTGCCTCCTGTAGGGTGGGCCGTGTGATGCCCTGCTTGTGGGTGGCGCCCGGTTGCTGGTGGAGGGGAGGGGTGGTGAGTTGGTGAGGTGGAGGTGTGAGTAGAGTGCAGGGGTGGTGGGATAGGTGCACCCATACAGTTGGCCATGGTGGGCAGTCAGTAGAATGTGCAGCTGGATGGCTGCCGTGCCAGCCATGGCAATGGTGGTCTGTGCCTGGACACCCTGGTCCCGACCCCATGTTCCATCCCCTGATCATCGCCCAATACCCCCCCCCCCCCCCCCCCCCCGCTCCCCAGCCTTGGCAGATGCCCCTCCCAGCCAACCCTACCAGTGGCAGTATTGGCAGCCTACAGTCGCACCTCTGGGAACATGTCCTATCTCTTCGCACTCCCTCAGCAGCCACCGCTGGTGAACCTCACCATCGGTAATTCCTCCTGGCAGAGGCAGAGCCTCGTGGGAGCCCCACGAGAATACCAAGTCGGGCCCGTTAATGATATGCCAACGTCGTTTACCGAATGCACGGGGTAGAATGCATTAATGGCACAGTCGAGGCACCGGAGCAGGCATTCCATTGGGCACCTGGCGCCTAGCGCCGGCTACAATTTTCAGCTCACACGTGATTCTCAGCCCGATTTCGTTTCGCGATTCCAGTGTCACTGGATGGAGAATCCCGCCCCTGGTCTTTTCTCAAAATGCCTTCTGGCCCAAGGAATGTATGTGGCATAGGTAAGTCTAAAGAGGTAATGAGGAGAAAACATGAATAAAAGATACAAAAATACAATGAAAATAATAGCATAATGTTGGAGCTAACGTGTAGAATTGGCAACAGTATGAAAACCAGAATGCTGAAAAATGAACTGATGGCTCTTTTTTGTCTAATCAGCGTGAGAACAGAATAAACTTTGAAGGCCCCAGTTATTGGCTTAGTACAGAGTTGGAAGTGGCAGCGACTGAGAATATCAGGAGAGTTTTTCTACGGGCACCCCTGCATAATGGTTCATTTAGCTTAAAGTAACCATATGGAATCTCTTATGAGAAACCCACGCTGAGTGTGGTAGAGTCAACATTTAATATGGGTATGCAAAATCGAAACCAAACTAGGCTGATGTTTGTGTCATATGAGTCTCTGGAGGTGAGGAGAATTCAAAATGTTTTTTTAATGGTCTGAGAGCTGGAAATTGGACAATGTGTCCTCTTTGGGGATTTACACAACAGTTCACATTTGATTTGATTCTGGTTTTTTCTCATTCCTTCCATACATTGCGGGAAGGGAACAGAAACGCTACGGTTCTCGTATATCTGTGTTGGTTTTAACAGCACTGGTGGTTGAGTGAAAATAATAACTTGAGTATCATGGGAGGAATATTTAGATTGGTACATACCAGGTCCTTTTGCTGGCAGGAAATAGCTAAGAGCTAAATAGCAGCTGAATATTTTACTTTGCTATTTAACTAAAACTCTGATCGCCTCACGACCATCCATAAGTATAAAATGAACAAGCCTAAAGAGAGAGTGGTACATACTCTCCGGTAGTACATACTTTGAATGAAGCTTATCAACAGCGGTTTATGCTATGTTTGGTAACACCTTTGTTTTATAGAGTTTGGTGCTCACCTGAGTGAAAGTAGAATTGTAGGTTCGCGGGATGAGTACAGGTATTGATCATTAAATACTCTGCTGGAACACGTTGGTTCCATGTTACATTGTGGAGTACAGTTGAAAAGTAATCATGTTTGGTATGCGTGGGTTTCCTCCAGGTGCTCCAGTTCCTTCCACAGTCCAAAGATGTGCAGGTTAGGTGGATTGCCATGCTAAATTGCCCCTTTGTGTCCAGGGATGTGCAGGTTAGGTTATGGGATTATAGGGTTAAAGTACTTATTCAAAGTGTTGGTGCAGACTTGATGGGGCGAATGGCCTCCCCCTGCACTGTAGGGATTCTGTGTTCTATGATACTGTCTGAAAATATCAACCCAGATTCAGACTCCAATCTTTGCTGTTCCCAAACTTGACCTATCTCAGGAGATTAAATAGGTTGATTAAAATACGCAGTGGGACAAATTATATACACTGCACAGAAATAGTGGAGTGAGTCAGCGAGACAGCATTATCTGTACTTTAATTTCCAGTACTCTTGTTCAGGAATACAACTGATTTACTAGGCAAGAAGAACATTCAGTCAAACACTGAAATTTTCTGATTGATTTTCTCTTCATTCCCCCCCCCCCCCCCCCCCATCTTCTCTGAAGGACTGACAACATACAGGGGCCTGGTTCCAAAGGCAGGGGTCACCCTCCAGAACTTCAAGCAAGTGACCACTTATAAACCCAAGTGCCAGTCAGCCATTCAAATATGGCTGCTCCGGCAAATCCCTGTTTTTGCCCAACAAGTCACAGACAAATATTTTCCAGTCACTGCTACTGGATGAGCATCAGAAAGAGAAATTCTGAGTCATTCTATGTGACATTCTTTTTTTTAAAAATAATTTTTATTGGAATTTTTTGAAAAATATATATCAACAAAACAATAATAACAATAATAATAAACACCCCCCCGGCACCCGTAACAACGCATATAACAACCCCCCCATCCCCCATAAACAACAAAATAAATTAACAATAAGCAAATTAACTTAAACACTATCCCCCTAAAAACGCCCCCCCCCCCTTTCCCCCCCTCCCCCCCGGGTTGCTGCTGCTGCTGACCTAGTACCTTATCGTTGAGCCAGAAAGTCGAGGAAAGGCTGCCACCTCCTAAAGAACCCTTGTACCGACCCCCTCAGGGCGAACTTGACCCTCTCCAACTTAATGAATCCCGCCATGTCATTAATCCAGGTCTCTACACTCGGAGGTCTCGCATCTTTCCACTGCAGCAAGATCCTCCGCCGGGCTACTAGGGACGCAAAGGCCAAGACATCGGCCTCTTTCACCTCCTGCACTCCCGGCTCCACCCCAACCCCAAATATCGTGAGTCCCCATCCCGGCTTGACCCTGGATCCCACCACCCTCGACACCGTCCCCGCCACCCCCTTCCAGAACTCCTCCAGTGCCGGGCATGCCCAGAACATATGGGCATGGTTCGCTGGACTCCCCGAACACCTGA
Organism: Scyliorhinus canicula; assembly: GCF_902713615.1. NCBI lineage: Eukaryota > Metazoa > Chordata > Chondrichthyes > Carcharhiniformes > Scyliorhinidae > Scyliorhinus > Scyliorhinus canicula. The sequence continues at coordinate 254,864,711 of NC_052147.1, read as the reverse complement.
CGCACCTGTCTTCGCCCCCAAAGAACCTGCTCATCCTAGATCCGGACATGTGGGCCCGGTGCAGCACCTTGAACTGGATGAGACTAAGCCTCGCACATGAAGAGGAGTCCGCCCATGTCCCCTCCTCAATCTGCTCCCCCAGCTCCACCTCCCACTTAGCCTTCAGCTCCTCAACCGACGCCTCCCCCACCTCCTGCATTACCTGGTAGATGTCAGACACCTTCCCATCCCTGACCCACATCCCCGAAAGCACCCTATCCCTTACCCCCCGCGGGGGCAGCAAAGGGAACCCCCTCCACCTGTCGCCTAGCAAATGCCTTGACCTGAAGGTACCTGAACATATTCCCCGGGGGGAGCTCAAACTTCTCCTCCAGTTCACCAAGGCTCGCGATCCTCCCGTCAATAAACAGGTCTCCCAACTTCCTAATGCCCGCCCTGTGCCACCCCAGGAACCCGCCATCCATGTTCCCTGGGACAAACCGGTGGTTCCCCCGCAGCGGGGCCTCCACCGAGCCCCCCACTTCCCCCCTGTGTCGCCTCCACTGCCCCCAAATTTTGAAGGTAGCCACCACCACCGGGCTCGTAGTGTACCTCTTTGGAGGGAGAGGCAGCGGCGCCGTTACCAGTGCCTTCAGGCTCGTGCCTCCACAGGACGCCATCTCCATCCGTTTCCATGCTGCCTCCTCCCCATCCATTACCCACTTACGTACCATTGAGACGTTAGCCGCCCAATAGTACCCAGTGAGGTTGGGCAGCGCCGGCCCCCCTCTATCACTGCCCCGCTCCAAAAAGACCCTCCTTACCCTCAGAGTCCCGTGCGCCCAAACAAATCCCAGAATGCTGCTGTTCACCCTCCTAAAAAAGGCCCTCGGAACGAAAATGGGGAGGCACTGAAACAAAAACAAAAACCTCGGGAGCTGGGTGACATTCTGATGGCAACTCCAGCCGAGGTAACATAATTGTGGTTTGAAGCTGAAAATTTGACCCATCTAATTTAGGCGCTCATTCATAAGGCTGTACATTTTGTAAGGAGTATGGGCCGCATTTACCGACAACCCTGCCTCATGTTTTTCAGCGGGAAAGATGGTCAGCTAGCGGGATCTACCAGGATTTTCCATTGGCAGCACCCCTTATCGCCGGAAAATCCGTGCGCTGCCGTGGAAACAGAATTTCCTGCTTGCCTGAATAGCCAGTAAATCCCACCCTATACCTTTTGAGCCGAGTTTCTGAATCCCAAATGTCATGTGGACATTTGTTGGAAGCATTTTGCAGCCTGTGTACCACATCTGTAAAACACATCCAATCCTCTTGACTTAATGGAGCTTAAAGGGTTTGGTTGAAGTAAAAATGTGCTTCATGCAAAGTGTATTACCTTAATGATATTGAACATTGTATTTAATAATTGTGCCAATGGAGGGAACTGAGCCAGATGCAGTTCTGACAATAAATGCTGTTCCCTGAACTCCTCACTACAGTTGAGCTCCTACAGCTGAGGTTATGCTTTAATAAGGGCATAGTTCCCACAATGTGAAGGGGAACTACGGATAATTACATGCACTCAAGCCGTTTACCATTATCACTGGTCCACATCAGAAAAATGATTTCCCAAGCAGAGCTAGGTAATCCCATTGAGAAACTTCATGTCAATATTATAAATCTCGATTGCCACCTCAGGTTATTATGATTTCTTGAGCAAATTCTTACTCCCAGACCTTCATCACTCACCCACACCAATTTGTTAAGAAATCACAAAACTAAAGTGGACAATTGAGGCCGTGAGTATCGACTTTGAGCGCCCCTTTTAGCTGTTATGACAGGAGTATAGAATATGCATCTAAATCTAACAATTTCAATTTTAAATTACCAATGCAAATAGGGTTTTCTTGCTTCTAAGTAGTTCCTGAGCTCAATGACTGTAAGCAAGCTTTGTTCAATAAAGTGACAAATGCCTAAGACATCATCGTTAGAATAATATATCTTTTAAATTGTGAGAAATTAGTCATGCAAAGTGGTGATTCTATTGTTTATTGGTGTAAATAATTTGCCAAGTAATATTGGAATCTGTCAACAGTGCCAAATTAGGGAGCAGAGCAAGCTGAAGAAGATTGTCTGGGTCATGTTCTTATAATGATATAAATCCTTGAGCTTATTTGCTGTATGAGGCACAAGGCACCAATCACTCAGAAGGGATTGGGCAAACACATTTATTGAGACTAGGCACATGAGAAGAGTTTTACATAGTTGTATAGCTAGGAGACATAAGTGCGCGCTTCTTTTCATTAACGAAAGAAACTAAATCTGCAAACTGTGGGATGAATGAAAATTGCGGTTTATTAAAGGGATACTGCACCAAAGTAAATAGAATCACAAAGGAAACTTAAAACATCAAAATAAATGTGATTAATGGAATGGAAAATACACCCCAGTCATTTGTTACTTTATTGAACAAAGCTTGCTTACAGTAATTGAGCTCAGGAATGACTTAGAAGAAAGAAAACCCTATTTGCATTGGTAATTTAAAATTGAAATTGTTAGATTTAGATGCATATTCTATACTCTTGTCATAACAACTAAAAGGGGCACTCAGAGTCGGTCTCAATTGTCCACTTTAGTTTTGTGATTTCTTAATAAATTGGTGTGGGTGAGAGTTGAAGGTCTGGGAGAAAGAATTTGCTCAAGAAATTCTGCGACTTAAAGCAAAAATGAAACTAAGACTGGATCACATGACACATTTCCATTCAAGTGATGTCATGCTGATATCTCTTAAAGGCGTATTACAACAGCAGAAGCACATTGATAGGATAACCACTGAACACTACAGAGAGGACGCAGTTCTGCACAGAGAAATATCAGTTATTATATTTTTGGGAATGTGATGAAGTCCAATACTTACCTTAATTGTCAGTCAGAGATTGGGTGTTCTGAGGCCAGGAAGTACATTCCCAGTGGAACTTGGGCCTTCTGCACATGTGCTGGCCAGGAAATGGCTGCACATGCGTAGTTTGAGTTTATTTGTGTTTTTGGGTCTTGAATCTGGATAGGGGTTCTTGTGGCTTGGTATCTACCCTCTTCCTGCTGGCACCTATAAATGAGAGAGAAGGGAGCATGAGCGGTGGCACAGTGGTGAGCACTGCTGCCTCACAGCGCCAGGGACCCAGGTTCGATTCCGACCATGGGCGACTGTGTGGAGTTTACACATTCTCCCCGTGTCTGCATGGATTTGCTCTGGGTGATCCAGTTTCCTCCCACAGTCTAAAGATGTGCAGGTTAGATGGATTGGACATGCTAAATGACCCCTATAATGGGTTGGAAGATGGAGGATTGAGGGTGCTCTTTCAGAGGTCAGCGCAGACCCGATGTGCTGAATGGCTTCTTTCTGCACTGTCGGGATATTACGAGCTGCCTGTAACATGGAGGTAACTGTGTTTCCTATGACATACATGCATCATTACTGGTTGGAGGCCCAAATCCAGTCTAATGTCCTCGTCCTGCTCCACCCCTGCTAAATGTCCCCTGCCCGCTCTATCATTTCCTTCAGGTGTCGCTGATTCCCTCCTGTCTTCTTCCTTTCCCACCGGCAATGCCTTAACTTCTCCTGCTCAAAGAGAACAAGGAAAAATGGGGTTGAAAGGAATCATATTTAGAAGCAAGTTTTACATTGAAATTTCACGTTTCTTTCTTGTCCTTTCTCACAGAATCACTGTTGGATTGTGTGGCATGTTATTGGCGTACTGCATGTTGTCCAGAAAGACAACAGTGCCTTCCAGACCACTGAGCCCTTCCGCATACAAAGATAGTGCTTCGATAGGCATGTCATTTTCAGAGCCTGCTGGTGATCTCAATGTCTGAGCCCATTCCCCCCTCTCCACAATTTCCCCTTCTAACAGCATGTGAGCTCTGAGTAGAATCTAATAATAATCCAATAACCTTTATTAGTGTCACAAGTAGACTTACGTTAACACTGCAATGAAGTTACTACGAAAATCCCCTAATCACCACACCCGCCTGTTCGGGTACACGGAGGGAGAATTCAGAATGGCCAATTCACCTCACAAGCACGTCTTTCGGGACAAAACCAGAGCACCCGGAGGAAACCCAAGCAGTCATGGGGAGAACTGCGGACTCCACACAGGCAGTGACCCAAGCCGGGAATCGAACCTGGGTCCCTGCCGTTATGAAGCAACAGTGCTAACCACTGTGCTCCCACATGAGGGAGGCACAGTGGTCCCTTCACCCGCAGAGTGGATGGACAGCAGCAGGTCTATGAGGCATGACCTTTTAGCATTGCCACTCAGGACCATTCATTGTGAGCAGCTGGATGGTGACATAGAAGAGGCCATTCAATCTCTTCCAGCATTGGAGAACTGACCTGCACTGGAGGCCTTGAACGCTGACTGCAATAGCGACCCACTCAATGGTAGGGTGGTTTCCCTATTCTGCCTCTTCCACCCATCAGTTGTGTATAGGATGCCCCCTCTTGGCCTCTGCCAGGGTCAAGGTGGTCACCCAGGAATTAGTCACTAAACATTTATTCTGGTGGTCCCTGTCCCCTTCCTACCATCTAGATCAGCCTAGTTAGTAAGTTTTGCAACGCTGCCTTTTAAATATGGCACCCAGATTGAAAGGTGCACCAACCAGCTTGTCCTGCCACTTGAAACACTGGGAAGCCCTCGACTGCATAATTAAAAGCCAAGGTCACACATACAGAGCAAATTCCTGTCAGCCTCCATGACGGAAAACCCTCCCTATCTCCGCTCCTGACACAGGAACCAGTGCCCGGTGAGAGAATTCTGCCCACAGAGTTTCAGTGAGACTGGCTCTCTCACATTGTTACAAGCATCTGGGTGGTTTGATGAGAAAATCATGGAATCTCTTTTGGTGGCATTTGTCACTTATTTTACAGTTGAGGTGTCAAAACACAGTTTGCCAGTTAATTCACACGCACTCCATACTTACCCTGAATGTTAAAGTATAAGATAGATATTGTAAATTGTATTACCTTTCAGAATTTGCATTTGTCTGTAAAGATATATCTAGGGTGAAGGTTAGTAAATATTTGAATCATTTTCTTCCATTTGAATTGGGATCTTTCCAACCTTTGTGTCTGGTGTAATATCGGGTGGAATTTTCCCATCCTGAGGCTAAATCCCTTGACAGGGTGGGAATGTGGAGTGCTTCCTGCTGAGGAAGGGAAAAGACACCAATTCCGCCGACCCCAATCCCATTTAATTATGCAACCAAGTGTTTTGCGTCATTTTCCATAGCGAGGTGGACCTCATAGCACACACTCTTCCATCCTATCTGAATGCTATATTGAAAAGGTTCCCAACATAACTGACCCACCATTGAGGAAGAAGGTGGAACCCCTGAAAATGAAGATAGATCTCACAGAAGACACTGAGTCCGGAAGACGGACCTCCTGAGAAAGACTATGGATGTTCAGGAACATTCTGAAGATGGAAGATGGACTCCCCTCCAGGAGATCAAATCTCGAAGGTCCACCTGCAGATGTTTTCCTCACCCAGTGCTGTTGTGTTGTCGGGTTCAGGATTTCCGGTGGCCTCCGTCCTGAACTCCGAAGACAGCCCCAGGCTTCCCAGGCATTGTTCAGGTGAGTCCCAACATCTGCACGTCACGTTTTCCATACATGTTGCACACCAGTGTGTTTTCCAGTTGAATCAGGCGTGGGACGCAAATGTGTTTCACGCCGACGAGCAGGAGGCTTCCTGATCCACCATAGTGGGAAGCAGTGTAAGATTCAGTGGGAAATTCATGCTGGCGTCAAACAGATTTTTGGGCCTCCGCCGTATTCCTCGCCCCAGTCTGCCATTGAACCTGCCAACGGGTTAATGGGAGAATTCCGCCCATGGTTCATTTTTCTAGTTTTATAAATGTTTTAATCTTTGTGTTAAAAGTTCATCAGCAGACTCGTGTGAATTTGTTCAGTAATGTCCCTCTACGGTTTCTTTAAAAAAAATTAGGATCCTTTAAGCCAGCTTTCTGGGAGCTGACTTGCCAGTAGTAACATCAGCTGGGAACATAACAAGGAAAGAACTTCAAAAGCAAGATCATCCTAAATGGTAGAAGTTTTAATAGAGTGGAAGGGATATAATGCTGTATATTTGCATGCAAGAGAAAATTAGTGGTGTGCTGGTCAAAAAAAGACATAAAGTAAAATGAGATTCTGGGTTTTAATCCATATGTGTGAGTAAAACATAGAACATAGAACATACAGTGCAGAAGGAGTCCATTCAGCCCATCGAATCTGCACCGACCCACTTAAGCCCTCACTTCCACCCTATCCCCGTAACCCAATAACCCCTCCTAACCTTTTTCGATCACTAAGGGCAATTTATCATGACCAATCCACCTAACCTGCACATCTTTGGACTGTGGGAGGAAACCGGAGCACCCGGAAGAAACCCACGCAGACACGGGGAGAACGTGCAGACTCCGCACAGACAGTGACCCAGTGGGGAATCGAGCCTGGGACCCTGGCGCTGTGAAGCCACAATGCTATCCACTTGTGCTACCGTGCTGCCCAAAAGGCATTGCCACCCTCCCATTGTTTCTGTCTGCACCTCCTGCTGCCATGGGAAGGCAGACAGCATTGTCAGAGGCCCCTCCCACCCAGGCTTTGCCCTCTTCCAGACTTTTCCATCAGGCAGAATATACAAAGGTCTGAAGACCCGCACATCCAGACATAGGAACAGCTTCTTCCCCACGGCTACCAGACTCCTCAACGAGTCTCCCTTTGACTGATCTGTTCCCTGTAATACACTATTCACGACACCCTATGTTGCTTTTGCTCATGTATTAGCTTTGTTTGGCCCTTGTTCTGGACTGTTAACAATTACTTATTTGTCGATGTACTTTGTCGATTAATCTTTTTATCCACTGTGTACGTACTGTGTACCCTTGGCCGCAGAAAAAATATTTTTCACTGAACTTCGGTACATGAGACAATAAATGAACCAATCAATTAATCAAACAAAATGGTTTGTGGGCCAAATCATTTATCCAGTCACTTTTATTAAATTTTAAGAACCAGGTGTTATTAGTTTTTTTTTAAATCTGACCATTACAAGCAGCGAAACAGAGTTGATGGTGAATACAAGGCCCCGGGCTTTGTATAATACAGTAATAAGCTCCAGACCAGCATTTATGTGGTTAAATAAAAATATTCTGTTAATCTAGCACTCAGCTCTTTGAGGCTGACAACTCTATGAGTTGGTATGTTAAAACCTTACTGTTTATCTGTATAAATTAGGTTTTGGTTTAAGTCATAGCCTTTAATCTATAGCCTCTGAACATTTTTGTCTTGTACTGCTTTCCCTAATTAAATTTGGAAATGAATTCTAGATGCAGTTATCAACTTGCACTTATCAAAACTTGAGACGCATAATAAAAAATTAATTACTCGCACTAATTTCCATATTATTCTTTAAAAAAATGTAAAATTCATCTAAAATAAGTGGGGACTTTGTCTTTGAAGATCAAGACAATTAATATGGATCAAAGCTTAGGTTCTGTTGAGATGATTGCTCATTATCATAAAAAAAATTGACTTAGCAATGAGAAACTCTTAATAGGTGAGAGCTATTGAAGTATGTAAGGGGTACTATGATCATACCAGGACTTTTGACAATTAGTGATTGAGTGCTACCTGATTAATTGCGAACAATTATTGATTATTAGTTTAACTGAGTATTTAATTTTGTTCTGTTTCTTCATAACGTCCATCAACATGTGTGCAAACCATTTGAATCATTGCATGGTTTAAGGAGTCAACAGTGTGGAAGAAAGATAACAAAAAAACTTGGCCATGTAATGCACAATGGAAGTAGATAAAGATATTTCAAAGTGCTTTATGGGAAGCGACACTAGCGTAGTGGTAATGTCACTAAACTAGTGACCCCGAGATCCAAGCTAATGCCCTGGGGACATGGCTTCAAATCCCACTACATCAGCTGGTGGAATTTGAATTCAATTAATAAATCTGGAATATAAAGCAAGTCTCAGTAATGGTGACCATGCAGCTATCATTAATTGTTGTACAAACCCCATCTGGTTCACTAACATCCTTTAGGGAAGGAAATATGCTGTTCTTACCTGGTGTGGGCTCCATGGGACTCCAGACACCGAGCAATGAGAAATGTGTTTAGAAAACTTTTCACAACATGCTGCCAAGTTAATTTGAACCCTTTCTAATAGCACAAGCAAAATGCCCCGCACAGAATTCAGTCCAGGCTCTATTTAGGTGCAACCAATCTGGCTTGTACAAATTCCATCTCTCCATAGCCAGTCCCAATGTCCAAGTAATCTGGTGATTACTACTTTTTTTTTTTGAGGACCTTTTTTCCCAATCTTCGATCTAACTCCCTAAATTCTGACTGTGGGAGGACATCCCTCTTTCTTATCATTTGTACCAATGTGGACCATGACTGTTGGCTGTTCACCCTTCCTTCTCAGGGTGCTATGAAACTCCTCAGTGACTATCTTGACCCTGGCAACACACCATCCTCTTTTCACATCTGCATCCAAAGAAATACCTATCAAATCATCTTTTGCCAATGTTCTTCCAGTCTTTGATGTACAATCCATCCCCCGCTCCCCCCCAATTTAGAGCTGATCCACCTATGGTGCTGTAGACTTGGCTCTGGCTGAACTCCCCAAATGACCCATCACTCTCATCAGTATTCAGAACTGAATACTCGTTGGAGTGTGGGATCCCCTCAGGAGACTCCCACATTACCAGCGTGTTCCTTTTTGACTGTCTGGTGGTCACCCACCCCTTCTCTCCCTGCCTATTCTTGAGCTGTGGGGTAACCACATCAACAAATGTGCTATCTACAAAGCTCTCAATCTCATCGATGCACTGCGGTGACACCAGCTGCTGCTCAAGGCTTGACGCCCAGAACTCAAGCTGCTGTGACTGATGACACTTCCTGTGTAGATGGCTATCCATGACGCCAGAAGCATCCTGGAGTTCCCACATATCACAGGATGTGCACTTCTGAGGTTGGAGCAACCATGTCATTCATTTGTTTATTAATTTATAGCCTTGTCATTGATAATAAACCGTACTACTGGTAATAAACCTTACCAATACTAATTAAGTTTTACTAATACTAATAAATCTTACTGCCATTAATAATCCTTAATAATACTGATAAACCTTACTAACACTTAATTCACCTTCGTAATGGTGATAAACATCACTTAAAAATGGAAGATAAGACTCCGTAGCTACTCAGTTGTTACTTATTATATCTAACTAGCACTTTTCATGTTTGTTAAATTCCCAATTGTTTAAATTCAGTCCCAGAACAGCAATACCCATCAACCAAACTACTTACAACTTTCTTGTGTTGACATCTTCACTTTAATTTTCGCACTCAGAGCGCTCTTGGACTTCTCGCTGATAAGTGCTGTTAGCTTTTCTCCTCAGGCTTTATTTATCCACTTCGCAGCCTGCATTTCTCCCACAGGTCTACTCTTCTTCATCTCTCTCCCAAAAGGGGAGTGCTGTCTTATGAGTAAATGCTTTGATAAGCATTATATTTATTACAGGACAATTGATGAATGTAGCATTTAACAAACCTGATGGAGCTGTTTGAAGACTCGTATGGTGTACAGACAAAATACAATTGAGAATGTAGTACAGAACACTGGGGCATAAGTGATTGAAGCTGGAGATCATAGAGTCATTGAGGTCTACAGCACAGCAAAGGATCTTCGGCCCATCATGTCTGTCCCAGTCAAAAATAACCACCAAACTGTTCTAATCCCACTTTCCAGCATTTGGCATGGAACCATAGAGTAGGAGAAAAGAGTCATTGAACTTACCAAGCAGATCAGAGATCCTTAACCTATCATGTCTCTACCAGTAATGGCTTTTCAACTGAAACTCTGCTAAATCCCATTTTGCTGCCATTTCCCCAGATTCTTTTACATTAATCATTGTGAAATAATTACTCAAGTTATTTTAAACTTATAGTTTGTCTAAAATCATTGAAATGGGACAGCATGGTAGCATAGTGGTTAGCACAATTGCTTCACAGCTCCAGGGTCCCAGGTTCGATTTCCGGGTTGGGTCACTAACTGTGCGGAGTCTGCACATTCTCCCCGTGTCTGCGTGGGTTTCCTCCCACAGTCCAAAGATGTGCAGGTTAAGTGGATTGGCCACACTAAATTGCCCTAATAAAGTGTTCAAAACAGGTTGGGTGAGGTTATTGGGTTACGGGGAAGGTGGAGACGGGGCTTGGGGGGGGTGCTCTTTCCAAGGGTCGGTGCAGACTCGATGGGCTGAATGGCCTCCTTCTGCACTGTAAATTCCATGATCCTATAAAATTGCCGTACAGAATGAATTACAGCTCAAAAATTGGCTAAAAACAGGAAACAAGAGGGTACATCCTTCTGTGAGTGTGAAATGGGTGCTGGCGAGTTAATGACCCATTTTAAATCTCTTGATTGTAAATAAATGCTGAGAGGCTGTACCTGGGGTCTGGAGAGTCCAGAATTAGGGGTCATGATCTCAGGGCAAGGACTAAAGTAAGATAAATTTCTCAAATCAAATGATGTGAGTCCCTACTCCAGAGTGCAGCGGGTGCTCAGTTTCTGAGTATGTTCACGACTGAAATTGAAGATTTTGGAGCATGAGGAAAATCAGGGAGCTTGGACAGGAATATGAATTTGATGCAAATGATCAGCCACGATCTTATTGATAGCCAGAGTGGGTGCCAAGGGCCGTAGGTTGTACTCCTGTTCTTATTTCTTATGCTGTCAGTAAATTGGCAGCCCATTTTACATCCATCACCTGTTTATAGTCTTGCACAATCTCAAGATCTAGCCTGATTAGCCATAAATTGGAGATTCCTGGCTTCCAAAGAGATCAGGGAGAGAGAATTTCTGGGATATTGTTAGGTCTCCTGCTATTTTCAAAGTATAGTATACGTTGATGTTCAATTTTGTGAACATTATCAAAACAGGAGATACGGCACATAATGACAATAAATGGGGTAAGAATACGTTTACGTTCACTTGAAATTCAGAATGGGGGAAATATCCAGCAACAAACTTATGAAATTACTTCACTTGGTACCCAAAGGAATTGTTAACCGATTAATCAAGATTCAGAAGGATTTAGGTATTTTCGGCAATTAGGCCAATGGGTGGCAGATAGGCAATTGTAAAAACTTGTCGCGGGACCAAATGAGGAGTGTGCACTCAATGGACTCAATAGCCTACAACGTACTAAAAAGAATTATGCCTTGGAATCATAGGGGAAATTACGACCAGTTCCATGGGCGATGGAACTGAAGAGACTCTCTAAACATGAGAGGAGACTCTCTGCTCCTGCCCCACCTCTGCACACCCCACCCCCAATCCCCATCAAGCACCAGGCCCAACCCTAGGCTCTTCAATCTGGTGAGCTGCGTGTTTGGAGCAATGCACTGACTCTCTGAAAGAACACCCTTCCTGGGCCCAATCTCCTGCCATATCCCCATAATCTCACCTAACCTACACATCCTTGGACACTAAGGGGCAACTTAGTATGGTCAATCCACCTAACCTGCATATCTTTGGACTGCGGGAGGAAACCAGAGCACCCAGAGGAAAGCCAGGCAGACTCGGGGAGAAAGTGCAAACTCCACACAGACAGTTACCCGAGACCTGAATTGAACCAAGGTCCTCGGAGCTGTGAGGCAGCAGAGCTAACCACTGTGCTACCAGATCCCAACCCCATGTCCCCCACATTACCCCCAATCTATATGACCATTATTTGCATGTGATGCAGAAAGTGAGTGCCCACAGGAGCTCCACCATGAACTTATCACAGTGTGGCCTGATCCTCTCGCACTATTTACAATGGGGATTACTGACCTATCATTAGATGCAAAAGTCTTGATTGAATAGTTTATTTTCTGTTAACCTAGAAGCCGTGAGGCTGGGTGTGTATATCAGGCTTAATGGTACCCCAGGCAGGCTGAGAATCCCACCTGGGATTTTCCTCATCTCAATGCAGCACATTCTCAAATTGAGCTTTTACGGTGCAGCCTTGTTGGGGCTTATTTAAACTGCTAAATAGCGTGAACCTTGGTTCAAACTCAGCAGGCAATCCTAGTCCCAAAATCATCGGGAGAGAATCAATGTTCCCTGACCCAGTCCAATCAGTGCAAATGATGCATTTCAAAGAGTGGAGAATGCTTGGTCCGCTTTGAGTAGACACTCGATCCTGGGTTGGTTGGGGCTTGGCCTGGGTTAAGCCAGGAAGATCCATGTTTTTAGCTTTAAGCGCATGAGCTGTCTTATTATGCTATCTTATTATTATGCTATGTTAAAGATCTGAAGAGACAAAGGGCTGGAATCTTTTGTCCCCCAGCCGTGTGCATAGTGGGGGCATGTCATTCGCTGGTGGTGGGATTCTATACTCCTGTCGCTTGTCAATGGGATTTCCCGCTGCCAGCGGTAAAAATGAATGGTGACCGCTGGAGAATTCCAGCCAAGAAAATAAATGGAGGCAAAAAATTCCATTAAAGCATTTTTGATGATTTCAGTTGTCACAGCATCATAAAGGCTGGCATTTATATTGGGGTTCTCTGAATTGCAGATGCAGCTTTACCTGAAGAAAGACGGGTTTCGAAAGATGCCGAGCCAAATAAAAAAAATGAAAATTCACAGCATTTCGCCAGAATTTCTTTTGATTATATAGGAGGCCGGGAAGGGGGTGGGGGTGGGGGGGGGGGGGGGGGGGGGGGGGGGGGGGCAAGGAGAGAAGAACTCTGCAAAAATTCTTCTTTGCATGGAGAATAAACCATGAGTTCATAGCCCCAATTTAACCCCAAACCAGCCAGCAAGAACAGGCCACGTTTAGATAGGCTGATATTAGTCTGAAGTCTGAATCAAACCTTCCCCATTCTTGCTGACGGTGTTAGATTAATATTGAGGCTTAGATTTCACTAATTAAGCGCCATCGCTTGAGTCAGTCTCACTGTTCCCACATGTGGAATCGCTAATCATTCGCACAGAATGCAAATGGATCATCATTTATATTTTGTTTTCAAGTTTGCCAAGTGAGCTTCTGAATTCATATTTTCCCTGTCTACTTCAATCCCTATTGTTTTGCATAGGGAGCAGGGGGGGGGGGGGGGGGGGGGGGGGCCTGGGTACATCGTAAACTCTGGCATTGTTTTAATATTTGGGGGTAGGAAAATACCAAAGTTGTACAGTCAATTATGATTCCATGAAGTAGCCATAATCCTTATAGTTCACAGTGCCTCAGCTAAATGGGAAAAAACGCACATAAAAATTTCTTTAATAACACTTTAACAAGCAAATCCGTGCATTTATGTGCCTGTAATTTAGCTTTCAGGAATTTAACCTACCTTACTAAATCTTGTATGAGAATAATTTGTGGCCTAGGGTTGCCTTATTGACAGTCAGCGTAAAGCACTGACATCCCTGAACTGTTTAATTATTGAAATGAACTGTAACAGTACACTTGATTGTTGCTGAGGTCACTTAATAGCGGTGGAAGTAGAGAAGCATGCGGCTGCTCTGAGTGGCCCTGCGCTGCCTCGGGCATTGTCTCAAACCCACACACTTTTTCTCAGCCGATTGCAGCAGATAGGTAGCCTGATATGGGCATCAATTTACTGTACTTTAAGAGGTCTGACGGTGCTGTCTCAGTGTAAGCTCAGCCAAGATTGTTCTGGTGACCACCGTGACACTGTGATTCCCATGCCCCTTTGCATTCCATTCAAAGATCCCAGCAGTTATTTTTTTTTTCCCTACGTGCTGTCCAGGATGTAGACAAATGAATTCCAGTGACCTATGCGGAGGCGTAGCTTTGGAATAAAGATCTCTCCTGTCCGCACTCTTTCATTAGCTACTTCCCTGGAGCCATTTGCATGTAGTAATACATACAGTAGATGCGAAGGCTAATTATCAAATTACACTCCGCAAGAATTGAACGTCACCCCATTGTACACTTCAACGACATTTCAGTCTTTTAGTGCCGCGCATTTTCTGTAATGGCATATCTAAATTCTGATTCCGAGCTATTTTGCTGTACTCCTGATTGCGGGAAAAAAAGTGCACAAAGTTCTTTAAATAGAAAGTTGACCTTTGGCCTCGCAGAAGTCTGCTGTTTCATTATTTTTTTTTCTGTGTTTTTTTGGCTCAGCACAGAGACCTGTTCACCAAAGCCTGTGGATTACAGGAAATAATGACCTATATGTGCACAGTTGTTCAAAGGAAATTAGTCCAGGCTGATTTTTATTATTCTCTGTAGCCCCACATTCTCCAGCGTAATCACTCACACTGCAGTGTAATTTACTTTTACATCATAGGAAATGTGTAACTTTCTGCCTATATTCTCCCATGACCAATCATGTCCTGCTCCTTGGCTAAACTAACCCTGATGTGGAATGCAAAGCCTTGCTAATACGAGCCAGCCTAGAAACAGAGCAACTAATCTGTTTGCAAATTAGGACCAGCAATTTTGGCAGTTCTTTTCCCAGGTATTCCTTGTTTACAATTTAGTCTTAGTTGTAATCATCTGTGAGTTACTGCAGAGACCATTAACCCTTTCGCCACTCAAAATTAATTGTGGCTTCTCAAACAGGCTTTCAACGCACTGCTAGCATATGTAATAACAATTGATCCTGTTTAACAAAAGTCCTGTCTGCTACCTGGGAGGTGTGATACTCCTTGCACAATAGAATCAATCTCAATATTGCAGTTTGTCAAATTTGTGGACAACTGTCATATTAAAATGCTATTTCAACCTCGGTTATAACACATCAAAATGTTACCTTACCTGTGTCACATGTCTGTGTGAAAACCATTTTTGTCATATTTGCAGCTGGTTCTAATATGTGCACATATCATTATTTTTCCAAAATAGCCCCACTGTTTTAACATCTTTGTATTTATTCTGTGGCCGGTAAGACTAACACTTGGACCTCCAGTGTCCTACCCAGGAGTGTAGTGGAATGGCAACGTTGACCACTGCATGATGACAGCCATGGCCCTATCATAAACGATTATGCCAGCCTTATTTTGGTAATTCATCATCAGACCACTGTTTGTAGACACTCAACAGAGGTGTCCACTCGGAGGGTGCAGCAGAACATTGGAGTGACACCCTGGCAGAAGCACTATCAACACAATGGATACATTTAACTACTTTTTGAGCTTGAAAACTGACCTTTGGTCTCTGAAATTCTTTGTTACTTTGTGAATCATGTTACCTGCGCAGTGCCTTCAAAAAAATAGTCTGAGTGGTCTTCAAATGCACAAGACACAATTTGCATTCAGCCTTTCACAAAACACAACTAAAATGAATATTGTTCCCTTACAACATGATTTTGTTTTCATGTTCAGCCTGCGTGTGATGCCATATCCTATATTTTCTCATTCCTAATTTCTCAGACAACTGAATAGTCTGCAAAAGGCACTTAAGAATGAACGACATAATTGAAAGTGTATCAGCCAGGCCAAATGTCTGAAACCCGTCTGGATGGCACCTAATCTCGGGCCCGGGCACCCTGCGACCATTCACCCCTTGGGGGCCCTAACTCCACCTGATGTCCCGCAGCACGAGTGTGGTGTGCACCAGATAATGTCCCAGGAGATTCTGCGCTAAATTGCCGAACCGAGGCGTCTCTGGGATGGTGGAGAGTGGTGGAGACAACTGTAATGGGAAGTCAGTGTCGACCCTGTACTGATGCTCCAGGGTGCCTCCAGCTGCGCATCGGGGCTTCCGTTCATGTCTGTGTCCGTGTCCTTTTCCCCCTAGCTGCTCTCCTCCTGGGGTTGACATTGTGGTTGGGGTCGGGGGGACACCAGAAGGGCCCTCCCCATTGCCAGGTGATCCTGCAAGACTCAAGACAAAATGCGTGATTGGACCGTGGGTTAAGATGGCGGGTGGAGGTGGATGGGGCAGTGTGGGTGGTGAGGGGAGGGGGAGAGGCAGTGTTTTGGGGGGTTTAGGGATGATGGGGTGGAGAGGACAGTGGGGTTGGGGGTTGTGGAGGTGTGTGGGAAGTGTGGGGAGGGTGGGGTGGAGGGGCAGGGTGTTTGGGGGTTTCGGCATGGTGGGGTGGGGAGGACAGTGTGGAGGAGGGTGTGAGTGTTTGGGAGGGTTGGGGTGGAGGGGCAATGTGGTTGGGGGTGTGGGGGTAGTGGGGGTTTCGGCATGGTGGGGTGGAGGGGGCAGTGTGGGTGAGGGGCAGGGTGTTTGGGAGAGTTGGGAGTGGAGGGGCAGTGTGGTTGGGGGTGTGGGGGTAGTGGGAGGTGGAGGGGAAATTTGGGGGGTGTGGGGGTGGAGGGAGCAATGTGGGCAAAGGTGGTGTGGTGGTGGTGTCACATGTACCATGGGGAACCGCTACTCAACGGGGTCTCACTTGCTGGCCCGATGCCAACCTTCGTCTCGGCGATTGCCCGCTCCCCAGGCCTGCTGATCAAGTCCAGGGTCCGCTGCTCTGCTGCGGTAAGGGCCGCAGGTCTGGTGGTCTCCCTCCTGTTTTTTCCCCCTCCTCGCAGTTGTGCGCCGCCATCTCCTGGGGCGGGTGGTGGAATACAGAAAACACAGTGTTAGACAGTTGGACGCAGGCAGCACAGGGAGTGAGTGGCTGGTAGCCTTCATGGCCAGGACGCCCAGCCATGGCGGCCAGTATGGGTGCTGGGAGATGGTGCAGAGTGGGGGTTTGGTCGCCGCTTGAGGGGTGGGGGTGGGGGGAGGGTGGAGTTACGGGTGGGTAGGACCGGGATTCGTGCCAGGGCACACTGCTACCTACTCACGCTGGCCGCCCTGAGGAGATTGTGCAAGTTTTTGAAGCACTGCTGGCACTCACAACCTCTGCCACCTGCCCTCGGGCCTGGTGCACGGCGGCGAATGCCAACCGCCTCCCCACCCCAGGGTATAGGGTAGCCCGCCTCTCCTCCACTGCGTCTAACAGGGTCTCCAGTTCCACCTTAGTGAATCGTGGTGCCGCTCGTATTTCTGTCATCTGGTTGGCTGGGATGCGTGTGTGTGGGGAGTGGAATGCATGTGAAGCTGCAAACTGTCAGCCTTTCAAGTGCCAATCCTGAATCCGGCGAATCAGACACCATTTTTCATTGGAATTGGTCATGTGGCGCCGGTGCTAGCCCCTTAACGTTCGGTGGATTGATGTAGGAATAGTGTCAATTATGGAGTTGTAGAACGCTGCCCATGTAGTCCCGGGCCGGGATTCTCCCCTACCCGGCGGGGCGGGGGCCCGGCATATCGAAGTGGTGTGGTCTGACATCATAGCGGCGCATGCGCAGGGGAGGGGGTCTCTTCCACCTCCGTCACGGTGAAGACCATGGCGAAGGCGGAAGAAAAAGATTGCCCCCAGGACTCCGGCGCCCGCCCACGCCGCCAATCCCGACGGTAAGAGAGATGGTTTAATCCACGCCGGCAGGAGAGGCTAGTCAGCGTCGGGACTTCGGCCCATCGTGGGCCGGAGAACCGCCGCGGAGGTCCCGCTGACCGCCGCGGAGAACCTGCCAACCGGCGCGGCGCAATTCCCGCTCCCGCCGAATCTCAGGGAGCGGAGAATTCGGGACACGGCGGGGGCGGGATTGACGCCGGCCCCGGGCGATTCTCCCACCCGGCAGGGGGTCGGAGAATCCGGCCCATGGTGTCAGCAATTAGTTTCTGAAAGGGAGAATTCCGCCGATGAGCTTCGGTTTTGCTATTCCAGCAAAACCAGCCCATAATCTCCACGGGAAATGCTGCCAGCCGGCAATATGATGTCATACTGTACTAACACAGAGTTAGTGATGCCATAGCACGTGACTATTGAATGATTGTCCGTACTGAAGCCGCAATTGGGGCCATTCCTGGTGCAGGAAGTTGTTTCTGATCCAGTCTCAACCATAACAGGGGCTGGATTCTCCGATTTTGAGACTAAGTGCTGACGCCATCGTGAAAACTGTGCTCTTTTATGCCAGGAAAACGGGCATCAAAAGGCCACCGATTCCCCATTTTGCTGGGGGCTAGCAGGGCGCCGTCGTAGAGCGCGCAGCCCGAGCTACCGATATGGCCCCCCGCACCTCCGGTTCAGAGGCCACGCATGCGCATGGCGGTGGCCTGCAGCATCCGTGCCGTGCTCCATGGCGGACTCAGCCCGCGGACCTGGACCGCCAAAGTAGTGCCCCGCATCGGCCACTCGTGCGCCCCGGAGCGCCCTCCCACATTGCCACCAGCCTCAAATGAAGCCGCCCCTGCACACTGACCGGTCCTCCCCCGACTGTGGCGGCCCTGGACTGAGTCCACAACCACCACGCGAGGATCCCGGACAGTGTAAACACACGTAAGCTACGCCGTCGGGAAATCGGCTGGTTGGCAACGGGCGGGCCTCAGGCAATGGCCTGGGACTCGGCGGGGGTTCGTCCGGTCACCGCGGGGGCCTCTTTCAGCGACGGCCCATGTCGTGCCACTCCCGATTTCGGCGCCAAAACGGATTCTCCGCCACGTCGCTGAACGCGTTTTCGGCATTGGGGCATGGAGAATCCAGCCACAGATCCTCGTGGTCGGTCTGGAGGCATTATTAATTCCCGGTGAATACAGGCTCATGAAGTCACAAATTGCATAAATCATTCAAGAAATAGAACGCTCTCAAACATTGCACCACCAAAATGATTGCATGTTGCCTTTGCCTGTAGTGTACCAATGATGAAGTATCCCATCAGCACAGCACAGTATACATACTCTGTATTTAGTGTATATTTTATATACTTTTGTTCACAATCTAGAATAAGAGCGTTAGCAAGAGCCACATTGCCCAATGATCATGTACACTTACAATTGACAGAAGGCTACAGTAAAGAAAGGAATTTATAGTTGATATCGGAAGCATGTTAAAAATGAAAACAAATAAAAGGCGGGATTCTCCGAGCCCGTGCCGGGTCGGAGAATTGGCAGGGACGCGGGAACTTCCCGCCATGCCGCTCCGACGCCGCGGCGTCGATCATGGGCCGCTGAAAGAGGCCCCCGTGGCGATTCTCCGCGGGCAACCGGATGAACCCCCGCCGAGTCCCGCCGCCTTCGTTCCAACCTGGTATCACCCGGTGAGCGGTCGGACCCGCGGTCGCGGTGCACTTCCTGGTGGAGGGGCGGGAGGATCTGACTCCGGGGGAGGCCTCCACAGGGCCCAGGCCCGCGATCAGGGGCTTCCGATCGGCGGGCGGCCGAGATCTTGAGGGGGCCTACCTCCTTCCGCGTAGACCTGCTGTTAGGTCTCCGACATGTCGCTCTGCGTCGGCACGCAGACGGCAATCACGCACATGCACCGTCACGCAGACGGCCACCACGTGCATGCGCCGGCGCGGAGACAACCGTCACGTACATGCGCGGACCTACTCCGGCCGTGCAGGGTCACCTTCCGGTGCCGGGGCAGCGGGCAGCACCCCAGCGCCGTGCTCGCCCCCTGAAGAGCGGTGAATTGCTGGGCCAGGAGACCCGTTGACACTGGTGTACACCACTCAGGTGTTTACGTCGGCGTCAACACTTTCTCCGAAATCCCGGCCAAAGTCTTTTTTTAAATATCCATTATGTTTCTCAAGCTTACCCGTTTTAGACTTGAAACTCGGTAACACATGAATGTTACCTGCAGCACTCGGTGACCAAGGAAATAAATACATGAAAGCCAATGACATTCAAGTGCCTGCTCCTCATGTTTTACCATCATCTACTTCAGTGTCATTTTCATTGAGCACCATTTCCAAATCCATTTGGTTGTGCTGCTACTAATTTCACTTTTGCAAAACAAATATTGATATTCTCAAAGCTGATAATTGATCATCAGAGTAATTGAATAATATTAATGGTTAATACCGAATTTCACTGGGGAGTATCCTTTGATTTATTTGGATTTGGATCTGTTGCAAATCTGCAAGACAAAGTGATGACTGGTGCACAAGACTTTCAGGCGGAGGGTGGGGGGTGGGCGCAGCGTTGCTGGGGGAAACGAGACGGGGAGTGGGGGTGTGGGGGGTGCTCCTTGGACCACCAGAGAAGTGGAAAGCAGTCCCGGTTATCTCTCAGAACACTGGGGAATTAGATTCTGGATAAAGATAGGCCACTCAGATCACCACATAAATGAAAGTCTCGGACATATCCCCTGCCTCCAGCATTATGAAAACAAGTTTCTCTGATAGATCAGCACTCGACCATCATAGAAATCAGATGAATTGGACAGATACCAAACAACAAAGTGCAATTCAAACTAAAACCTTGAAGAAACTAAAACTGCTTGTTGCTCCCTCGCAGCTGCTACTTCACAGGATGGAGGCATCAAAATTTATTTTGCCTAGATAAGAGGCACAATTAGAGAAACATATAACAAAAGGAATGGTAAAGTGATTTCTCCATGGACCATTTTCTATTCTTAAAGGAGTCATCACATGCAAGCCTATATTGTCTTGTATTTTCACAAATAAATCCAAATTGGAATAACCGGGATATGAAAATATCACCTGGAGTCCAATAGTTCCTCACGCAATGGGTGAAATTCGCCCTATGAGAGACTAAGGACCAGGTTGTCCGATTCTGTGGCGAAGTGCAGAGGATCTGTGGCGTTTTACATGGAAAATAATTGGCAGCCACCTCTCACCGATGCTCCAACCGGTGAGGGGCTAGCAGCCGCGCCACGTAAAACTCCCGGACTCCATGAAACAACCGGTCGGAGAATGGCGGGGTCCGTGGCCGCTCATGTGCACAGTGATGACCTGCAGCGGCCGCACCGTAAAACATGGCACCAGCTGTGCGCGGACCCAAACTGCCAGATAGGGACCCCCTGGCCACACCCAGGCCACCCCCCACCAGGCCCCCAACCCTCGCGGAAGGCCCCCACGGCCAGCAGCAAGGCTCCCGCCCGACTGTGGTGGCGCTGGACACCGTCCGCAGTCGCCACGCCGGGTTCCCACACGGCTTAGACCATGAGGGAACTGCACAGTTGTGAACTCGGCCTCTCAGGGCGAAGCATCGGGCGAGGGCCTTCAGGTGACGGGTTGAGCTCATCCCAATGGCGTGCGGCATGCACCGCGATGATGCCATTTCGGAGGGAGCGGAGCATACGAAACCTGGCTCAAACAAGCGCAGCCCCCGATTTCGGTGTCAAAGGGGAATCTCCGACTGATCACCGATGACAAAATCGGCATCGGGGAACAGAAAACCCCGCCTATGTTCTCCCACCGAAGGTGAATTGCAACCGATATGTGCGCCCAATCAGGAAGCAATTCACTACCCTTTGCCATGCAAATTTATGTCTGGCGAAGATTTCGAGCGATTCCCTTGGGAATTCCGCTATCGGGCCACCCTTTTGAGTGGGCGGCCCAGTAACGAGGTCCTGCGGCTGGTCCCCCCCACCCCCACATCACACCACAGGGCCCCCACCCCTGGATGTTCAGGGTCCCCCACTTCGCACAAGTACAGGGGTGACCTGATCCACCACTACCCCCTCCCCACAGAGACCCCTTAAATAGTAGGACCCCCACAGACTCCCCAGAAAAGAAACCCCTGTCAGGAAACTAGAGAGGCCCAGACAGAGGCAGTATTAAAAAATCCCTGTCATAACACTCACCTGGGCAATACCTGGGCCATGGGAAAGCAGGCTGCATAATCAAAAACTCCTCTCATCCAGGCTATTCTCTCTTCCAAACTCTTTCATCGGGCAAGAGATGCAAAAGTCTGAAAACTCGTACTATCAGGTTCAAAAACAGCTTCTTCCCCGCTGTTACCAGACTCCTGAATGATCCTCTTATGGACTGAGCTGATATCTTCACGCATCTTCTCTACTGAGTAGTATTACACTCTGTATGCTTCTCCCGATGCCTCTTTCTATGTATTTACATTGTGTATTTATGTATGTCCTATGTTTTTTCCATGTGCGGAACGATCTGTCTGGGCTGTACGCAGAACAGTACTTTTCACTGTACCTCGTCACACGTGACAATAAATAAAATCAATTAATCAATCAATCACCTGCTGGCTCAGACAGATGAAGCACTCATTGAGCTGCAAGCCATTCATTCATTTCCCTTTGTGAGCTGTGATTGACAGCTTCTGCACACGTACACAGATGTGAGCCTTGCTTCATTCATCTACCTTCATAGTTCAGTAGCACTGAAGTACTCTGTTTACAATGTTTACAAACATCAACCATTTCAAAGAGAGTTAAATGCATTCCAATGACCCCCTCCCCCTTCACACTTGACTGATCGGCTGGAAATTGACAGCACTTAATTCTCTTTGAAGTGGTTGATGTTTGTAAACATTGCGGTCCGAGCACATTATAGTTCTGTGGGGGGCTTTCTGACAGGTTCTCTTTTCTGAGGGGGCTTCCTAACAGGGGTCCCTTTTCTGGGGGCTCTGTGGCGGTCCCCCTATCTCGGGGGTCTCTGTTGCAGGTTCCCCTTTTTAGGGCTCAGAGGACCAGAGAATCACGCGGGCCCAGAGAATATGGTGCCGGCTCGCTATGTGGATAAAAATGGGTCATAAAGACCCGCTTGCATCCATTTGCATCCTCCCAGTGGTGTATGACATGAACCCCGATCCAGCGGGTGTGCAGAGCATCGCAAACGTTTTTATCCCGGACGCCCGATTCTCCACCGCATCAGGAAGCCCGCTACCGGCGGCGGAGAATTTCACCCAATATTTATGACTGAGCATAGTTCGCAATCCAAGTTCATCAATTTATTTGGTATAGTGGGGAAACTGAGTTAAGGTTGAGAGACTGGGAAACATCAGCAAAGAGACTTGGGCGTCCTTGTACATGATTACAGGAAGTAAACAAGCAGTTATTGCAAATAATTAGGAAGGTAAATGGAAATTAGCTTTAGATACAAAACAATTGGAGTATAAAAGTAAAGATGCCTTATTGTAATTATATGGGGCATTTGTGAGGCAATACTTGGAGAGGCATGTGTGGTTTTGGTCCTTTCCTCAAGGAGGTGGGGTGGAATTTTACAGTCCTTCCCGCTGGCGGCCCTTCCCTTCCAGACTCATCAAATTCAATGGAGGTTTGAACAGTTGCTACACTTTCTGGACAAGCCCCTTGCCGTGGCAGCGCCATTAAATTCCGTTCATTATTTCTTCAGAGGGTGTGCAATGAAGGTTCACTCAAGACTTTTGAAGAATAAAAGATGATCAAACAAAACAATCTAAAATGCTGAAGGAGTTCAACAGAATGGAGGCTGAGAAAATATTTTCCTTGCCTGAGGAATCTTAGAACACCAGGTTAAAGTCCAACTGGTTTGTTTCGAATCACTAGCTTTCGGAGTGCAGCTCCTTCCTAAGGTGAATGCAGAGGTGGGTTCCAGAAACACATGTAAAGACAAAGTTAATGATGCAAGACGATACTTTGAATGCGAGTCTTGACTGATCAGCTGAAAATTGACAGCACTTAACTCTCTTTGAAGTGGTTGATGTTTGTAAATATTGTGGTCCGAGCGCTTCATAGTCCTCTGGGGGGCTTTCTGACAGGTTTCTCTTTTATGGGGGGGGGGCTTCCTAACAGGGTCTCTTTTATGGGTGGTCTCTGGGGGTCCCCCTCTCTAGGGCACCTCTAAGGCAGGTTTGCATTCGAAGTATCATCTTGCATCATTGACTTTGTCTATATATGTGTTGCTGGAGCCTTTGGAATCCTCAGTTGCAAAGAGTTGTGGACACTCAGTCATTGGGTATATTCAAGAAAGAAGTCAACGGTTTTTGGCCACAATGGGAATTTTTTTAAATTAGGGATTAGTGCGGGGGAAGTAGAGGATAAGCCATGATCTTGTTGAATGGCAGGCAGAACAGAATCAAAGGGTCAAATGGCCTACGTCAGCTCCTATTCCTTCTGTTATAATTAAGAAAAACCTTCATGGTGGGTTAGGTTGGCTCAGTTGCTAATATTCTCACCTCAAAACCAGAAGGTAATTTGTCAACATATAGATTAAGCTGACACTTCATTGAGTTGCTGTGGGAATGCTGCATTATCAAAGGTGCTAGAATTTGAATGAGATGCTAAGCTGAGGCACTTGTCATGAACGAGGTGTATGTGAAACAACTCATGTTATCATTTTGAGACGGATTAATGGAAAATCACCTGATAGCTTCTCAGACGAGTTTTTTCTTCTTCCAGCTCTTTATGAAAAGACTGAAGCCATTGGGCTAGATTCTCCGATTTTGCAGTTAAGTGCCGATGCCGGAATGGGAACTGTGATGTTTTACTGTACCAAAATTGGCGCTGAACCCTCACCGATTCCAGGACCGGTGAGGGGCTAGCAGCCACACCGGGTAAAACTCACGGCTCCCGCGCCACAAATGGCCAGAGAATGGCAGGGTCCGTGGCCGCACATGCGCACGGCAGCGACTTGCTGCAATCACGCCGTACAACATGGCGCCTGCTATGCACAGACTCAACCTGTCAAATACTGCCCCCCTGGCCACCCCCATCAGTCCCCCCAGCCCTCGCAGAAGCCACCACCCCCAGGCCAGCAGTATGGCTCCCGTCCAACTGTGGCTGCGCTGGACAGTGGGCAGCCGCCATGCCAGTCCCGACTGCTGAGACTACACGTCGCCTGCATGGTTGGGAACTCGGCCCATCGGGGGCAGAGCATTGGGGGAGTGCCTTCCGATGACGTGCCAATGGCGTTCCAACAGCGTGTGACGTGTGACGCGATGACGCCATTTCGAAGGGGGCGGAGAATCGAAAACCGGCATCACGTGTGGGCAGCACGGTAGCACAAGTGGCTAGCATTGTGGCTTCATAGCACCAGGGTCCCAGGTTCGATTCCTTGCTGGGTCACTGCCTGTGCAAAGTCTGCACGTTCTCCCTATGTCTGAGTGGGTTTCCCCCGGGTGCTCCGGTTTCCTCCCACACTCCAAAGACATGCAGGTTAGGTGGATTGGCCATGATAAATTGCCCTTAGTGACCAAAAAATTTAGGTGGGGTTATTGGGTTACGGGAATAGGGTGGAAGTGAGGGTTTAAGTGGGTCGGTGCAGAATGGCCTCTTTCTGCACTGTATGTTCTCAACTGTCGCCGCCCCCCGCCCCCCCCCCCTCCCCCGCCACCGATTTGGGGGTCGGAAGGGATTCTCCGCCCGATTGCCGATAACCATATCAGCGTCGGGCAACGGAGAATCCCGCCCATTGTCTGTAATTCCAGCCACGATCCATTGAATTATGTGCCTTCGGAGATGTTGTCATTCACTGCTTCCCTGAGTGGAATTTGAGATTTCCTAGTTCTTTCCATCATAAAGTTGCATTCCACCTTTGCAAATCACTCTCTCTGATGACTACTTCAGATTCACTGCCTTATCTTTAAAAACATCCTGGAAAATGCTCCTTTGACCCAGATTTTGACACCTTCCTAATCTTTTTTTTTCATGATCTGGCATTTGTCATCCATACATCCATATCGCCAGAGGTTGTGTTTGCCAACATTCAACCACACTGATCACCACCACCAAGATCAGATTGTCATTCGTTTGTTTTCTGTTTGTAAGTCCTTGCTGTGCGCATATTGATTGCAAAGTGTTTGGGGTCATTCTTGGGGTGTGACACCCATTATGTTTTTTCAGACTCCTTTCCTTCAGCCATAGATCCGCCACATATCAGTCCCAAACATGAGTATTTATATTTTAGCATGGACAAATATCATACCATCACAAAAGTATTATTCTGGACATTCCAGAAGGAAAATGTAAAAGTGCTCAATCAGATAATAGCAGGGTTGTGCTGGGGTGATCCAGGCATCCTAACTTTGAGCAGCTTGCTCTCCTGAAAGTAAATCCTGATGGTTTACTTCCACGAACATTTCTATTGTATATTTCTCTCCACGTAGTATACATCTGATAATGTTTTGTTTGCCAGATAATAAATATTTGAAGCACAACTCCACAGGAATCATAGGTTAGAGTCATAATGAGGACATTAGTGTAGGCACAGCGAGCTGATGAACTTTAGAATGTCAAATACCATATGGAACAACGTTGATTTAGTGAATCGGGTCTTGGATTAGTTTTGTATATTTAATTTTTGATACATATGAAATTAGCTGATATCATTTGGTAGAATTGATACCTCAGGTTTAGTAGAAAATTTCATTTGCCTTGCAATCAGTTTTGACTAACACATATTCTATCGTATAACGTGTAACCATGGTATCACTGCCATCAGCAATTGATTGCAATCTTTGTTTCAAAAAAGATTAAGCTCCAACTGGAGTTCTGGTGGAATAAAAACAATGACAGCCCAGCCATCTTTACTAAAGAGGTATTTAGCAAAGATGTGGCATTTAAAACAAAATGCATCTATTGATTGACAGAACAAATCCAATATACTTTTTGTGTTAGCAACATAGCTATCTTGAATAACATTGGGAGCAAATCAGGGGCAGGCTGCTCCCACAGAAACCTGGCACTGCTGCTTCCTGAACTAATATTTAGGCACTGTCTTACGAAGCAAGATGGTGTTGTCAAGGAAGTCCTTTATTTATGATTTTTCTGAATAAAATTGTTTTACTGAGTCAGTGCTTGTTGAGGATTGCAGTTAGTTTTTCATAGTATTGGGGAGGTGCTGTTCAACGCCATGCCACCCATCCTTCTTTGATTTGTAGACTGCCGTGCAGAATCAATCACTTTGACCTTGACAGTCACTGGGGCCAACTTCTGAGACACTGGTAGCACTTTTCCGATCGCAGAATAGGAATCCCAACTTTCCCATTGACCAATCAACAGAACCATCCCACCTTGGTGAAAACTTAATGCCTCACCGTCAAAACAGTGCTCTCCAACTAGCGACATTCTTTACACCCACTCTAGTTTTCCGCTTTCCTTAATCTACTGCTTGGTAGCACAGTTCTGCCTTGTTACCAGCATCCTCTGATAAAACTATAGGAGCCATGGCTGTTGTTGCAGTAATGCCACAGGCTTAGTAATCCAGAGGTTCAGGCTAATAATATGGGGACATGGGTTCAAATGTATCATTGGCAGCTGGTGGATGCTCAATTCGGTCAATAAATCTAAAATGGAATTAAAAGCCAGTCTCAGTAATGGTGACCATGAAACCAAAGTCAATTATTGGGAAAAAAAACATATGGTTTACTGATGTTCTTTAAGGGAAGGAAATCTGTCGTTCTCACCTGGGATGGCCTACATGTGACTCAGAGCCACAGCAATGTGGTTGACTCTTAACTGCTTTCTGAAATAACAGTTGATGGGCAATTTGGGATGGGCAACTAATGCTGACCTTGCCAGTGATGGCTGCACCCATGAAAAAATAAAGAAAATGGACAGGGGGGGTTCTCCAGTGTCCAACTGAAGATGTTGCTGTCACCCCATCTCATTCATAAAAGGGCTGTTTCGCACAGGGCTAAATTGCTGGCTTTGAAAGCAGACCAAGGCAGGCCAGCAGCACGGTTCGATTCCCATATCAGCCTCCCCGAACAGGCGCCGGAATGTGGCGACTAGGGGCTTTTCACAGTAACTGCATTTGAAGCCTACTTGTGACAATAAGCGATTTTCATTTCAAGAATGGAACCTTTAAATATACTTTATGATCACCAACGTGCAGATTCTAACTTTTGGCAGGCATCATATAACTTTAAAATTTACCGGCAGGGTAGCACAGTGGTTAACACTGTTGCTTCACAGCACCAGGATCCCAGGTTTGATTCCCGGCTTGGGTTACTGTCTGTGTGGAGTCTGCACGTTCGCCCCGTGTCTGCTTGGGTTTCCTCCGGGTGCTCCGGTTTCCTCCCACAAGTCTCGAAAGACATGCTGTTAGGTAATTTGTACACTCTGAATTCTCCCTCTGTGTCTGAGAACAGGCGATGGAGTGTGGCGTCTTGGGGCTTTTCACAGTAACTTCATTGCAGTATTAATGTAAGCCTACTTGTGACAATAAAGATTATTATTATTATCCTTCAAACTTACCTGTTCCTTCAAAATCACTGCTGCTTTTGAGGCTCAGTCACCTCTCGTCCTGTACATAGAACATATAACAGTACAGCACAGAACAGGCCCTTCGGCACTCGATGTTGTGCCGAGCAATGATCACCCTACTCAAACCCACGTATCCACCCTATACCCGTAACCCAACAACCCCCCCCCCCTTAACCTATGCTGAACAGATTATGTCCAGATGGGGAACTAGAAGAAGATTGGCACTATTTTGCCTCCCACCCTGATTCCTAAGGAAATTAACCCCGTAAGCTTCAGGCATCTTTCTCCCAGGCAGAAATGGAAGATCAATGCTGTCCTTCTGTTCAAAATACGAAGGATAATTTGAAGCAATGGAAAATGTGAGTTATTTACCTCAGGGCACAGATCGAAATCAGAGAGAACCCAAAGGGCAATTGGAAGAATGAAATGAGAAGCTATGGTTAGACTGGATTAGTTTCGGAGTGAGAATGAACACAAGATTCACCAGCCTCTCTGCCCTACAATGTGCTCATGAATTGTGCCAATTTTCCCTTCAGTCTATTGCAGAGATTTTCCAGCCTGACTCAGTGACACAACATGAATGTAGAGTGAAGAAAAGGATTCAATGGTGTTAAGACACTCTGCTAATTCTGAAACCTGATGCACTAAATCATACATATCTGAGATGGTGGCCAAGGACACGCCTTCAATCAAGTAACATGAAACCTCCTGTCCAGACTAGGATAAGTGACAAGGAAGTTCAGCCAAGTCACTCCTCATTAACGTTCGGATTGCTAACTTGCCAACCACAATGTTGGGGTATTCAGTAAGAGGAGGCTTCTTGGCCATTAAAGTTGGGTGTTAGGGGTCCCGGCATATAGTATGATAAGGATCAGAATTCCTGTTGGAGGAAGGTAGGTGGCCGTCTGAAACATGGGGACCCAACATTTCCTTGCGATGTCTGAAATGTAACTCATGTTCCTCCGAACTCAAAGGGAAATGGAACAAAATTTAGAAAACTAACTCTGTTCCAGGAAGGTTTAGCCTAGAGGGGAAACCATCAATGCTCACGTACTCAGGCCTCCGATTAAAATAGCAGCATGCAACCTAATGATATCAGATGTGTAGTTAAAGGGGACACTGCGGGCTTGGATAGGTTTCCTTGCTAGTCACCATTTAGGAACACAGTCGCCCAGAGTGGAGCAAGGAATGAGTGGGTAAAGCTCCTGTTCTGTCTTAACTGTTTTGTCCCAGCTTGACTTTCAACAAGCGAAAGAAGTAAAAATTGACACTTTGAATTTTAGTAGATCAATAAAAAATTATTATATAGAGGCATGTGATTCCATTTTTTGAGAAAATAACGTGTGGGATTCAATGAAAATAAATTCTGGGTGGGATTCTCCGTTGGCCGACGCCGAAATCGGGAAAGGTGAATGGGCGGAGAATCGGCTTTGACGGCAAAATCGTGACAGGTGCTGGTTTCACGCCAAATCGCAATTCCCTGGTGCCTCGACAGTGGCATCAATGCTTTTGACTCCGCACATACAGTAAATGCCATTTACATATCGTCAGCGGGCCTGACCTGGTATTCTCTGGGGCCTCTGCAATTCACCGCCTCAGCTGGGGGCAATTCCCAACGGCGAGGTTCACTGGTGCTTTTAAAAATTGAGAAACAGGTGCCGTGGATGATAAGGGAGAGAGAGGCAGGGGTGGCACGGTGGCACAATGGTTAGCACTGCTGCCTCACAGCACCAGGGATCAATGCCCGCCTTGGGTTACTATCTATGTGGCGTTTGTACGTTCTCCCCGTGTCTGTGTGTGTTTCCTCCGGGTGCTCCAGTTTCCTCCCACAGTCCAAAGATGTGCAGGTTAGGTGGATTGGCCTTGATAAATTACCCTTTAGTGTTCAAAAGGTTAGGTAGGGTTATTGGGTTATGGGGATAGCGTGGGTTTTGGGCCTGGGTAGGGTGTTCTTTACGGGGGGCCGGTGCAGACGCAATGGGATGAATGACCTCCCACTGCACTGTCATGATTCTGTGGTTCTTCTATGGAGAGACACGACTGTGGGCTGCCAGTCTTGACACTGGCAGGGCTGGGTGCAGGGGAGGGGGCTTCTTCCAGAGCTGGGGGGCGGGTGACGGGAGGACGGGCTGTGGAGCCAGTGTGACCTCCCACAGGACTGATGGTGTCTAGACATGAACTGCCATTGCTGAGGCCTGCAAGGCGGCCATCTTGCTGTGCACCCCATTGAACACCCACCTTGGCCCCTGAATCTGCAGAGTGCCACCAGCCATATGCGTGCCTACACTACACCATCTCTGCAACTCAGCCCCTAGCCTGCACCCCACCACCCCTGCAACCCAGCCCCCCACCCCGCAAACAACCCAACACAATACTCCCTCCACCTCAACCGGCCGTCACCCGCCGGCGGGGCATCATTCGGCCCGCCCAAGTGCACGGCCACAGTAGCCTCTACAGAGGGCGCCAGACTGGTGTCGCTGAGTGTACGACATTCATCAACCTTGTTGTAACATCAAGTCAAGGTCGTTAAGTCCCTCCCGAAATGTTTCTGCTGCCATCCTGCCTCCTCTTTCCTCTCACCCGTATGTATGACTGGGCAAAAATGAAAATCAAAACAACGCTCAGAAAGAATTTTTACTTTTGCAAGATTTTTAAAAATTAACTCCAGTGTCTTGGCTTTTCTGCAAGAAAATAAGCGAATTGTATACCGGTCAAAAGTACTCACGGTGAGTTAATTTTTTAAAAATGGAACCCAATTTCCACTATGCCAAATATGTTCTATTATTTAAATATGTTTTGATATTTAATTGCAGCTTTTATTACCTATAGCTGAAAGTTTGAAAGTTTTAAAAGCTTAAGCATACTGTAAAACTGTTATACCTATCAAATAGCACTCTCTTGTGTTCTTTCCATTTTATTAATAACACAGTAGCTCAAGTCAGTAACTCCTATCTTCTATGTAATCCAGCAAATAGCAAGAGTTCTATCATTATGACCACAATTCTGGCACTACATGAGGCACTGGTGAAATCAATGACATAAATTACCAGCATTTAATTTAAAAACTCCACCCTCATTATCGGGATCTCTGGTATACGCAGAATAACAGACAGCTGAAAGTGTTACAAAGTTGTAACATATTTGAGGGGATTCAAATTATGTCAAATTATTCTAAGCAAAAAATCATGTTGGATGCTGGGACGGCAGCAAGCATAGTTTTGTTTTGGTTTTCACGCAAAGTGAAGGAATGGGCAATGGACTAATTGTTTTTGCCTCGTGTCAGATTCAATGGACATTGGACAAAACCAAAATGTACGGTGAGCCAATGCAGAAATCATAGATATAAGACGCCTCTGTTTCAAGCTCAGTCCCAAGCCAAATTTGGTATACGAGGCCCCATCTCCGGTTGGAACCATAAGCCACAGGCTGCAATCAGGCATTTGGAAGCAGAACCAATGACAGCAGCTTCATCAGGGTTGCGACACCAACAGCAGAACTCGAGTAGGTCCAGTCAATGAGAGAAGAGGAACAAAAATGTACAACGAATTTGAGTCTTTTTTCAAGGAAACTTCCAATGATCCCGTTTAGGATTACAGGTTATGTCACTACCTAGATCCATGAGAATGATTCAGAGTTCGTGCATTCCAAGCAATACCTGGTTGCTGGCAACCATTATAGGACCCCGATTTGCATAACCAAATCAGCTGTTTCAGGCAGACATCCTGATTCAAATTTGGGTGAGGCGCAGGAAATAACTTTGGGCCCTGTTTCACCTATTTTGCGCCTGAAAAACGTACACATTGATGCCCAATTTATCTCTGGCTGGCTCCAGGCAAAAATTGCCTGTGGACTAAGACTTTGACTTCACTGCCACCAAGTCGCACGCTCCAATCAATATTGGATCGATGGCATTGGTGTGACATTTCTCAGCAGCTATGCTTTCAGCACTGCCAAATAATGGCGATATTTTACCTGACAAGTACAGTCAAATTAGGAACAGTTGCATGCCATAGACACACAACCAATTATAGGTCCTGGATTGAAATTAAGCACCATTAATTTACAAGGGCCAAACAAAGGAGATGCTCAACTCATTTGTCAGGGCTGGATTCAGGCACAGGCGTCAGAGACCAAACCATCATTTTCTAACCCACTTTGTCACTTCTAGGCTGTAAAATTGTCTATTGTTTAACATGTCATTAGCATTCTCTTAACCTTCTATTGTTTTCTGGTATTTGCAACTGTGCTGGTTCAAGAGGTTTCACATGAGTTTCAGGACAACTTGTGCCACATTTTTGTTCTGATTTGAAAATAACTGGTAATTGTTCCTTTTGTAATGTGCATTCAGAAGCCTGGTATTACAATGGAGGATAATCAGGCAGAGCATTATCGTAGTGGAGGTTCAACAGCGTTGGCGTTTTATTGTAATGACAGTGAAGCTTTTTCCAAGATAAGTTTTAGACTTTAGGATAATGTCACTCTTTCAATGTTTAGCAAACTTTTTTATCATGTGGGTGACTGGGTTGGGGTGGAAGGAGTAGGGTGCACACAGAATGACAGTCGGCAATTTTTGTCACAACCAAAATTGCCGATTTTGTTCCCTGTGACACAGATAAAATTTCCGAATAGGTCATATTGGCTTTGAAACATTAACTCTGTTTCTCTCTCCACAGATGCTGCCAGGCTGGCCGGGTTTTTCCAGAACTTCCTGTTTTCATTTCAGATTTCCAGCATCTGCAGCATTTTGCTTCTATATTAGGATAAGATTTCAAACCATTGCTTGGTTTGAAAACTAATCCCTTCCCAAATCCCAAAGATGGGGTCATTATAATAGTCAACATCATTAGCCCTGGTCGGCACGGTGGCACAGTGGTTAGCATTGCTGCCTCACAGCGCCAAGGACCTGTATTCGATCCCGGCCCCGGGTCACTGTCTGTCTGGCGTCTGCACGTTCTCCCCGTGTCTGCGTGCGTCTCACCCCCACCGCCCAAAGATGTGCAGGGTAGATGGATTGGCCACGCTAAATTGCCCCTTAATTGGAAATTTAAAAAAAAACATTATTAGCCCATACCTGTCGAGGGGCAACAGAGGCACTGTGAGCCTTTACAAGGATATGGGTTAATCAGCCATTTGCTTGGTGTCACATCACAGTCTTTACTCTGCTCGTCCTGAATAACTCATGCCAAGCTATCATGCATATTTTCCTTCAAAGCAGGTATGCTCTGGGAAATATTTACACCTGAAGTGAATGACAATGAGTTTGCTGCAAGTGGCCCTCTAATTTCTGCAAGAAGCGGTAACAAGCTACTGGAAAAATCCGATTCACTTTCTTCTTCCAATTCACTGACTTATTTCCGAGCTTTGGAAGAATTACTTGCCATCTGTTCAAGATCAGTTAGTGACAAGTCTATTTGGCAGCAGTTGTTTATTCTTACTTCATAATCAGAACCAAAATCTGATTCAGAACTCTCATTTGACTCTTCATCACTTATTACTATTAGATTTGGGCTCCTTTCCTTAACCTTCACCTTCAGTCTTGGACTTCTCAGAATCTGGGGCTGGATTCTCCGACCCCCCGCCAGGTCGGAGAATTGATGGAGGGCGGCGTGAATCTCGCCCCCGCGGGCCGCCAAATTCTCCGGCACCGGAGATTCGGTGGGGGCGGGAATCCAAAGTCCCGCTGCTGTAATTCCGGTCCCGCCGGTGTGAATCAAATCACCTCCCTTATCGGTGCGGGCGGGCTCCGGGGTCCTGGGGGGGGGGGGGGGGGGGCGGTCTGGCCCCGGCGGGTGCCCTCACGGTGGCCTGGCCCGCGATCGGGGCCCACCGATCCACCGATCCGCGGGCGGGCCTGTGCCGGGGTGGCACTCTTTTCCTTCCGCGTAGGCCATAGCCTCCGCGATGGCTGACGCGGAAGTGACCCTCTCCCCTGCACATGCGCGGGGATGACGTCAGCAGCCGCTGACGCTCCCGTGCATGCGCGGACTTCTACCGGCCGGCGAAGTCCCTTCAGCCCTGGCTGGCATGGCGCCAAAGGCCTTCCACGCCAGCCGGCGGGATGGCAACCACTCCGGCGCAACTTTGGGGTGGCCCGACGCCGGAGTGGTTCACGCCACACCGTACCCCCGGGACACCCCCCTCCCGCCCACTGGGTAGGGGAGAATCCAGCCCCTGGTTCTCTACTAGATTTTGTGTGGAATCATTATCGTACAGATACTTTCATCGGTATCAGCAGAATCGGATTGACTACCATTGCCAGTTGTTATGTGATTAATGTCTTCGACATTCCTTTTTTTGAGTCATATAAGGTCCCATGAGGTTTCCTAATTCCCATATGCCCCACTGTTTGTACATCATGTGCGATCTGGAGTACTTCCCTCAGACTCTATGTAATCATGGGTGAAGCTATAACCTTCCCTCCTGCCAAATCATTCTCCAAAATTCTGTCTACTCCGTCCACTGGTACTGAAGTTGACACTAAATCACACTTCAATTGTACTTTATACAATAGAACCAGGATATAATCTACACCTATCCCATTAACTAATACCATACCTTTCATTGAGCTCTCTGGAGGGAAAACTAAATCCTTCTCTAGTAAGAGATGATGTGGAGATGCCGGCGTTGGACTGGGGTGAGCACAGTAAGAAGTCTTACAACACCAGGTTAAAGTCCAACAGGTTTGTTTCAAACACATATCTCTTCATTCACCCGAGGAAGGAGCAGTGCTCCGAAAGCTCGTGTTTGAAACAAACCTGTTGGACTTTAACCTGGTGTTGTAAGACTTCTTCCAGTAAGAGAGTTTGAGTAGCACTTGTGTCCCTTCAGATAGTAATGGGTTTTGCTACATCAGTTGATGAAAATGGGGTGATCTTCCCCTTAGGCACAAGCCCAGCATATCTCTCACCTATCCCATTCCTCACACTTCCTCACAGCAGTGTTTACCTCAGGTCTCTTAAGTCATGCTAAAGCTTCAGTCTGCCCTGGAGAATTCTCCACTTTTGTTCCCTTTTCAGAATCCTCCTCATGAACTCCCACCAGACCCATTGGCTATCCTTGCAACTTTGAACATGCTGAACAAACGTGTCCCATCTTGTTACAATAGTAACACCTAGACTTCCGAGTCTCACCTCCACTCTCAGTACCTTATTTCCTGGTCTGAGGAGGAGACACCTCAGCATTCCCAGTTATCCATTATTTACCTTGACTATTTGCCTTCCTTTCACTCTCCCACCTCCTATCCTTTACAAAATTATGTGGGTGACGGAACCATGCTTTAAACTTATGGATTAGATCATAATCATCAGCTCTAATTGCTGCCTGCCCAGCAGTCTTCATCGTCTGGTCTACAACATGGTTCTTATTACAGAATGTAGGGAATTCTTGAATTCCTCAAAGAGAATGACCTCTCTCAGAGCCTCACAGGTAGTTTCAACTCCAATGCTCCTACCCATCTATCAAAATTGTTCTGCTTAACCCTTTTGAATTTGGTATGCATCTGTCCTGGCTGTCTCCTTAAATATTGAAACTTTTGCTTATATGCTTCGGAAAATAATTCACATGCAGCCTTTTAATCCTCATCATAATTATCAGACACCCATCTGACAGGGAAGCAAAAATGTCCTGTGCCCACCCTGTCAATTTCCTCTGCATGGGTAATGTCTACTTTTCCATTTGGGTTGCTATTTTCTTAAAAGCCCTGAAAAAACTTTTCTACCTCCTTCTCTTCGGATTTTGGGAGGACCCATATAAATGTAAACACATTGCCACTGGGTTCCATCCTACGATTAAGATCCCCTCTCATTTCTGACAGCACCTCTCTAATTCCAATCTCCTCCATCTGCATTTCTTTCTGTTTAACTCAATTTCTTTTCTTTTTATTTTTGCTTCATCTCCATTTCTTTTTGCTGCACCTCCATTTCTTCTTCCAGCCTTTTTAACTCCCTTTCATTCTCGAACTGCAACCGAATTCTCTCCAGCTCAATTTCCCCACCAGAAAATGTCCTTGCAGCTACACCACTTCCTGGCCGGGATTCTCCGACCCCGCGACCAGTCGGAGAATCGCTGGTGTGCCACGAAAGTCACGCCACGCCGACCCGTCGCTGGCCCGCCAATTCTCCGGTGCTGATCCACGGGTGCCCGCGGGATCTCTGCCGCGCCGGTGTGGGTAATGTATGGTCCCACCCGGCGGAACCTTGGAGTTCTGGCTGCAAGGACAGTCCTGGTGGAAGGGGGGTGGGCGGATCTGACCCCGGGGGGGGGGGGGGGGGCCTCTATGGTGGCCTGACCCGCGATCGGGGCATACCGATCAGCGGGCGGGCTAGTTCCATGGGGGGCTGTTCCCTGTAGGGCTCCACCATATTGCTCGGGGGCCGGCGCAGAGATGGGAAGCCACACGCATGCGCGGACTCGCGCAGGCCGTGGCACGCCGGCATTCGGGCACCAGGGCTGCGGACGCCACTCCGATGCCGTGATAGCCCCCAAGGAAGGGGTGAATACCTGCCACTTGAGGCCCGTTGGCGCCGGAGGGACTCGCGCCACTTTTCAAGCCGGCGACAGAACTTGGCCACGGAATTGGAGAATCCCGGCTCATGTGTTCTCAAGTGTTCTGAGCATCTCTATCAAATGTAAATACTGAGCAATCCCATCTGTTATCTCCACTTTCCTAGCTATAACTGTTACCTCTATTTTGAATTCCCCTGCCAATTCGACTATCTTATATTTTTGAAGCTCTTTAAATAAACCAGAGACAAGTTGTCCACACGAAGAACGCCTTTAGCATCTTCCAGAGCCATCCTGTTATCTTGCAACAAATCTGTTGCCGTGTTTAAAAAGTTGGTACTATAACCCAAATCTTGTTGTCTACCTTTCCAAAGATCCCAGATCTGAGTCCCCAAATTATGTTAAGGCACCCTGGCCAGCACGCGGTCAATTGCAGACCCACTGGAATCACAACACAAGTGAATTAACCAATAGTTCTTTGAAAAAATACCCAAAGTCTTTGGCCCTTGGTTGCCCAATAATTACAGTCACTAGGTCTGTAAGTTTAAACACACTTACTGTTTATTATATCAAGAACTATAATGAAAGATGCAGCAAATACAACTGGTTAACTATCATCTAAGTCCTAATCCCTGCTTTAACTTGCTCCAACCCTCTACACACACACACACACACACAAGACAGACGATCACAGACAGGAAGAATTGGGTAAAAAATGCATAAGTAAAAAGAAAAAACAAGTCTTTAATTCAAATGGTGGTTTTCAGCACCTTCCTTATCTTCAAACTTTGCTTTCAGTTTGAGGGTTTCCTGTAGATTCATTCAGGTCTCTGTAGTTTCAGACATAAAGCACGCAAAGCCTTTCCGGCGAGAGACAGAGAGAGAGAGAGAGCAGGTTCTTGTCTTTGTTTGTAGCCTGTAACAGTTCCCCTCTAGATTCATTCATTCAGATTCTCTGCAGCTTCAGGAATACAGCACTCACAGCCTTTCTGGAGAGGGAGAGAAAGCGGGCCTTTGTCTTTCTGTGCTGAGGGCTCAACTGCTCCCTCAGGTCTCTGAGAACCATCACACTGGGATAGGATCCAAACACCACCTGTTACCAGGCAGAGTATGGCTTTTTGACCAATTCATTGACCACCAACCAATGAATCAAACCAAGTGCCACCCCATCTCTCTCTCTGATGCTGAAAGGATTGAAGGTCCTGTTTAAACTAGTGAGACTAGTAGAGTGTTCTCTCCTGTAACTTCTGAATTCCTCATTCACTTTGCTACTTGACCTAAAAATACATGTCCATTAATCACCCATGAGTCAAGCTCACAGGCGGCATTGTGGCACAGTGCTGCCTCACAGTGCGAGGGACCCCAGGGCAGCATGGTAGCATTGTGGATAGCACAATGGGTCCCAGGTTCGATTCCGGCTTGGGTCACTGTCTGTGCGGAGTCTGCACATCCTCCCCGTGTGTGCGTGGGTTTCCTCCGGGTGCTCCGGTTTCCTCCCACAGTCCAAAGATGTGCAGGTTAGGTGGATTGGCCATGATAAATTGCCCTTAGTGTCCAAAATTGCCCGCCCTTAGTGTTTGGTGGGGTTACTGAGTTATTGGGATAGGGGGAGGTGTTGACCTTGGGTAGGGTGCTCTTTCCAAGAGCCGGTGCAGACTCGATGGGCCGAATGGCCTCCTTCTGCACTGTAAATTCTATGATATCTATGAATTCCAGCCTTGGGTAACTGTTTGCGTGGAGTTTGCACATTCTCCCCATGTCTGCATGGGTTTCCTCTACTGTTACTGTTTCCTTCCACAGTCCAAATATGTGCAGGTTAGGTGGATTGGCCATGTTAAATTCTCCTTGGCGTCCAAAGATGTGTAGGTTAGGTTAAGGGATTATTGGGAGAGGGCTTGGGTGAGTGTGCTTGGGTGGAGTGCTCTTTCACAGGGTCAGTGCAGACTTGATGGGCCAAATGGCCTCTTTCAACACTGTAGGGATTCAATGAAAACGTCAAAATAAAAGAAAGGTGAAATAAGGGAATAAACGGGAAGGATCCTTACCCATCTTAAGATGTTTTGAATGCCCCAAACTGACATGTTGGATGGAATTCCCTATTTACAATCAGGGAAGTAGAGAGTGTTTTAAACTAAATAATGGAGGCAAGGGGTCACATTGAGGAAGATGTTGTAAACCAAGGAATAGAGACCAGACAAGAGAGAAAGATGGGAAATATGGGAAAAGTTAAACAGACTGTGACATGAAGAGACAGAGAGTACAAATCTAAAAGCAAA
Organism: Scyliorhinus canicula; assembly: GCF_902713615.1. NCBI lineage: Eukaryota > Metazoa > Chordata > Chondrichthyes > Carcharhiniformes > Scyliorhinidae > Scyliorhinus > Scyliorhinus canicula. The sequence goes on along the minus strand of NC_052147.1, from coordinate 254,825,968 downwards.
TCAGCAAATAAGGCTAGATGTTACAAAAACAATAAATGCACAAAACTAAACGCTCTGTGTCTGAATGCACATAGCATTTGATACAATGGAGATGAACTGACAGTGCAAAAAGTAACAAATCAATATGATCTGATACCTATTGCAGAGACATAACTACAGGATGACATGAGTTGGAACCTGAATATTGAAGGGTGTGTGACAATTAGGAGGGACAGGATGTTCGTCAAAGGTGGAGAGTTGGCTCTGTTAATTAGTGATGGTATGAGCACGTTGGCGAGTGACAACATAAGTTCAGGAAACACAAGTGTAGAGGTGATTTGGAATGAGAAGGGAAAAGAAAAAGGCAAGAAATAACTTGTGGGAGTGGTGTACAGGCTCCCTAACTGTGGCTACACGGTAGGACAGAGTACAAAAGAATAGATAATGGGAGCTTGTCAGAAAGGCAGTGAAAATCATGAGGGATTTTCATTTACATATGGATTAGAAAAATCAGGTTGGGTAAAGTTGCATAGATGAAGAATGTTTTCAGGATAGTTTCTTAGAAAAGCAGGTTCTGGAGCCAACCAGAGAGCAGCATATATTAGACTTGGGCCTGAATTTACGGCTCCCCCATTGGTGGATCTTTGGATGGGGGGGGGGGGGGGGGGACGGCAGCATGAAATTAAAGAAACAGTATTCCCTTTGATTTCTAACCCACCCTGACCACACAGCAACCTCACGCTGGGACAGGCAAGGCCTCAGATGAGAAACCCACCCTTTCCCCGATTGAGGTGGCAAGGCCGTTTACAGTCCGGCCTTAATTTTTAGGCAGGATGATTGACCTTGTATGGGAGAAGCCTGAAAATTCACAGACATGGATATCCAGCGGGAAAGTGTGTAGGGGGGGTGGGGGGAGCGCCTCCATCAGAAGGCCTCTACTGAAATCGGATGCCACCTCCTCCCCTTGTGGTCCATGGCCTTCAGATATCCTTCTCCTCACCCCCCCTCCCATCCCCCGAGCCTCTGCCCCAAGACCTCGAATAACCTTTTTCACCCCGCCTCCCAGACATTCCCTACTTTCCCCCCACCGGAACCCCTTAAACTGACCTTTGCCTCTGGTGCCCGGAGTTAGTCTCAGACGTCTCCATACAATTTCCCTGTAGTACACCGCAGTTGTTGTCGCTGTGGGGACTGGAGAACTGCTGGCCAGCAGATTTCTCAGGTAGGACTCCCTCCTAAGTGAGGGCAGAAATCCAGCCTGGGGCACTCAGAGTGAGCAGGTACATGTTCTCATTGATTCTTCAGATGGTGGGAAGCGAAACACTGCCATCTGACAAATTCAGGCCCTGGTGTTGTGCAATGAGATAGGATTAATTGGCAAATCCTGCAACACCGTCTCTAACAGACCCATTTCAAGCATCCCCCAATGGTCATTGTTGTGGGTGTGCCTAAAACAATGGATGGCAGTGGTTTAAGAAGGCAGCTCGCCATCACCTTCTCAAGGGCAATTAGGGATGGGCAATAAATGCTGGCTTAGCCAGTGTCGCCCACAGACCTTGAATAACTTTTTTAAAAGACTCCCATTCCCTTGATCCCCATGCACACCATGCCACACCAGTACTTATTAATGTGACAAAATATTGAATCACACAAAAGGTATGCTTAAAACCTTTTCTGTCAGTTACATGAAGCAAATTGAAATTCGAAGTTATTTTACAGTGTACAGTGTACAGTGTAAATGCGATTTTGTCACTTTTGAATAATCAAGGGTGACCTTTATTACATGAGCAGATATTCTCAAACTCTTTACAGCTGTCAAGACCCACACTTTTAGAAGAGCCTTTGTTTTCTTGGCTGGATGAATCAATTCATTGTAAGGAGGTATACTTAAAGAGATTTTAACATTTATTCTGAGTCACATTTGCAAGTTTTTTACATCATAAAATTCATACAGGTTCCTGTCTCAGACCACATTATTTTGCACAAATGTTATATCTGTGCCCTGGTGAACTGAGGTCAATGTCGAACCCTATTTTCAGGCAGGAAGAGGGTGGTGTCAGGCAAGGTAGGGGGGAACTTCCTTTGCAGATTTCCTGGACTCATTTCAAGCATCCCCAATGGTCTTTCCCTCGCCCTTCAATCCTCTCCCCAGCCTCATGACTCCATCCCCTGACTCACCTCAGCCCACTCGCAGAGATCCCCAATCCAGGATCCTAACTGGGCTTCTTGGCGTGAGAGGACTGCATGTAGTGCCAGCAGAGGCCACTACTCCTGGCTGGTGCTGCTGGGACTACAAATCTGCCAGCCCTCCAGCAGCTCTGTAAGGTGAAGTCTCACCTTAAAGCAATTAACATTGCTCCCAGTGCTGGTGTCAGTCACATTCATCACTCGTCGTGTGTTATTGATGGTGTATCAGGTGGGCAGTCCCCTGACTTTTTGGCTGGAGGGATTGGGATCCATGCACTCTATAAAATACAAACCATGGGTGTAGAACGAACTGCCCTATTCCGGCTCCCAATCCACTCATTGCCATTTTAATTGAGACCAAAATACAGCTGGTCTAGCTGTCTGAGACCAAACCTATGAGGGCAGTAGAACCACAAAACCATTTTAATTAATATTGGCATGTTGAACAGGATGGAAACCACCAGTTTCAGGGCTATTTAAAGGACCACCCACTTACAGATTAGATAGTTGGAATACATTTCCTGAGAACATTTCCACTGAAAGTTTTCATTTATTAGTGTGTCAATCAGCTCCGAGAAGTGTTTGTTTGACTGAAGAAAGGGGATGTATTGGTCATTCCTCACAGGCTGCAAGGAGAAACAGACTCAATAGGAGAAACAGGTGGAGGGGCATCAAAGGGCCTTACTTGGCACTGTGAAGGACTGCTTCAGCAGGCCTTAGCCTGCTCAGAGGTTTGTCCGGTCCAGATGGCACTGCCCGAACCAGAGTGAAGATCAGTGTAGGTGGAACCTGTGCTTCTCAAGATACAGTCTGCAATCCACTACCAGCACTGGCAATTCATTGTCTGTGGCAGATAAAGGAAACCCTCTTCCCAATCCCCCAACAATTGTTTATTTAACGATATCAGTAAAAGACTTTCAAGTGAGGTGTTTTTCACTTTCTCGCTGTTGCAGTTAGTTGAAATGATGTGCACTGTGTCATTGAAGGAGCTCAGAAGGAAGTCATGCTGGACATTTGCATGGAGTTGAGTAGTTTTTGAAGGCCTCTGATTGATTCATTGATTGATTGAGTTGATTGACTGATTAATATTTATTGTCACATGTACCGAAGTACAGTGAAAAGTATTTTTCTGCAGCCAAGGGAACGTTCACGTATGTACATAGTAGACAAAAGAATAATCGACAGAGTACATTGACAATGGTACATCAACAAATAGTGATTGGTTGCAGTGCAAAACAAGGGCCAAACAAGAGCAGTATAGGGCACCGTGAATAGTGTCCTTACAGTCCGAGGGAGAGTAATTGAGGAGTCTGGTAACTGTGGAGAAGACACTATTCCTATGTCTGGATGTGCGGGTCTTCAGATTTCTGTATCCTCTGCCTGATGGAAGGGTCTGGCTAAGGGCAAAGCCTGGGTGTGAGAGGAGTCTCTCACAATGCTGTCTGCCTTTCTGAGGCAGCGGGAGGTATATACAGAATTAATGTGGGGGTGGCAAGCTTGTGTGATGCGTTGGGCTGAGTTCACCACACTCTGCAGTTTCTTGTAACCTTGGGCCGAGAAGTTGCCATACCAAGCTGTAATGCAGCCGGATAGGATGCTCTCTGTGGCACATCTGTAGATGCTTCTGAGAGTCGATGCAGACACGCCGGATTTCTTTAGCTTCCGTAGGAAGTAGAGACATTGTTGGGGTTTCTTGACTGTTGCATCAATGTGAGTGGACCAGGACAGACTGTTGGTGGTGGTGACCCCCAAGAACCTAAAGCTATCGACCATCTTCACTTCGGAGCCATTGATGCAGACGGGAGTGTGTGTTGTGCTGCGCTTCCTGAAGTTGATGATCAGTTCCTTGGTCTTTCCAAGGAATTGTTCAGGATGAACTGAAAAGAATTGCTCCCTGTAGACCGTGTGTAGCTTTCTGTTGAAAAGATGTCTCTTCTCTCTCAGTGCACAGCTTCTTCTCTCTTCTGCCTATGCTCCAATATTTGGTCTTTCCAACATTTAGAGAGAGGTTGTTTTTGGTCCACCATGCAACCAAGTGATCTATCTCCCTTCTGTAGTCTGATTCATCGTTGTTTGAGATACAACCCACTACGGTCATATCATACGCAAACTTATAGATTGAATTGAAGTTGAACCTTGCCACACAGGCGTATGTGTGTAGGGACTACAGTCGAGGATTGAGCACACATCCTTGCGGGGCCCCGGTGTTGAGGACGATTGTGGAGGAGGTGCTGTTGCCGATCCTGACAGATTGCGGTGTGTTGGTGAGGGAGTCTGGGATCCAGCTGCACAGGGAGGGATCAATTCCAAGGTTGCAGAGTTTGGTTATTAGTCGTATTGGAATAATGGTGTTGAAGGCGGAGCTGTAGCCTATGAATGCCTGCTTTCACTCAAATTAGTCATGGTCCTTGTATACCAGCATGACAGGGAGATGGAGCATAGGCAGAAGAGAGAAGAAGCTGTGCACTGAGAGAGAAGAGACATCTTTTCAACAGAAAGCTACACACGGTCTACAGGGAACAATTCTTTTCAGTTCATCCTCAACAATGGACCAACACCTGAAGTACCTACACTTCACTAAAGAATTGGTCATGGAGTTGCGCCACTTCCTCCAATTGGGCCAGTAGTCACAGAGTTTGGTGAGGAGGCCATCACCAAAGGCCTTCAAGGTCACCTTTGCTCTCAATGTCCATGCTTCAGACTGCAACCAGCCACATAATAATAATAAATTTTATTGGTGTCACAAGGAGGCTTACATTAGCACTGCAATGAAGTTACTGTGAAAATCCATTGTCTACATCTCTTATCACTGCATCAGAAAGCTCAATGAGGCCCTATACACAAGAAGTTACTTCATTCTTCACTACTAAGCTTTATGGGTGTCACAACACAGTAGGGAGATGTTCCAGAACTGTAACAAGTTAATGGGCAGCACGGTAGCACAGTGGTTAGCATTGTTGCCAGAGTGTCCGGTTCGATTCCAGGCTTGGGTCACTGTGAGGAAACTGCATGTTCTCCTCATCTGTGCATGGGTTTCCTCCAGGATCTCTGGTTTCCTCCCACAAGTCCTGAAATACGTGCTTGTTAGGAGAATTGGACATTCTGAATTCTTCCTCAGTGTACCTGAACAAGCGCCGGAGTGCGGTGACTAGGGGATTTTCACAGTAACTTCATTGCAGTGTTAATGTAAGCCTACCTGTGACACTAATGAAGATTATGATTATTATTTACCTTAGCAGCAACCATGCCCAGAGCATCACGTTGGTAAGTGTCCAGTATCCAGTTCAGACATTCCTGCCATCTTTGCATTGCCATACCAAACCAGGGAAGTGGCTTCTCAGTGACATGGGCTACCGCTATACACATAGCTCATAGCTTCACTCACCACCTGACCACACGTGAACAATGCACATATAACAAAATCTATGCCACAACCAGAAATGCCGCAGAGAAAACCAGCAGCTTTCTCAAAGACTTCACCACTTGCACCACACGTGGAGAGCCATCCTATACTCTGCAGAGCACGTCTGCATATGTGTAGTCACCGGCTGTGTTCGGTGCAACTTAGCATTTGTGAGGGTCACGCCTTTGCCAGAAAGTAATCAACAGGCACTGAGGAAAAGGAAGAGGAGGAGGAGGAGGAGGAGGACATTACAATTCCAAATGAGCTGTTTTTGAGTGACTCATCAGATTCCTCTTCCCAGATAAAAACATCGCTACATCACTTGTGGTCCAGAATTTTCCACCTTTCCACTTTCTTACAAAAGACCATCATCATAGCCTCTTGGCAAAAGGCCAGAAAGTCTTGAGGCCCCAGCTTTAGACTGCACTGATGCAGCATCGGCGAATGTAGCAGAGGCATCAGGAGGGACAATACTCAAGAGACAGTTGTGGAAGCTTTTGTCCAGAAAAGACACAAAGTTAATGCATCAGGGAGCCACTGCCAGTCCTCGGTGAAGGTGCCTCAGCAAGGGCTGGTTTCCTGGGTTACTTTGAATACCATCAAGCACCTTTGAGCGCTCTTTACCTCAGTGACAATGGCAACAGTCAGCTGCCTGGTGCCAACCTGAGCTTGCACGGTGACACATAGAGATTGAGCTGCCACTGCACCACTTACACATTGAGTGGTTTCTGCCTGTGCTGCAATGGAAACGGAGACAACAACTCTCAGGCATTGCATCACGGTCAGGTCTACCAGTGCTGTCATGGAGTTGTCTACCATTTTCACAGTAGAATGGATCGGCTCCAAGCTCTGCATAAACCCCTGTGCCATATAGAAGCTAGACTGCTGATGTCATGCTCTTGGACAGTGACAGCTGGCTCTCTGGCAAACTTAACCGTACACCAAGCATTTCTGTGTGCACGTCAATCAACGTTTCCCTGCAGGTCACCACATCAATGTCCTCATCTGAGTCCTCTGAAGCAGAACTGGTCAGCGGTCTCACCCTCTGGAAAGCTGGCATACACGATACAACCCCCCCCCCCCCCACCTGCCTGCTCACTCTTACCCCCACCCACCCAACCCCAGCCTTGCTACAGCCCCTCGTGCCCAGTGACTCCACATCACTACTCACCTCTATAGTGCATGCTCACAGTTGGCGAGTGTGAGTTTTATTCCTCATCAGCTAGCTTCTCTAATTCTTCCCACCCTTTACTACAAGTGGCACTGACTGGCCAGGTGGCATTATTTGTGTATCTGAAAGTTTAAATGTGCCAGAGGAGGATTTAGATGGGGGAAGGGGATGGATGGAAAGCTAAAGGTGCATAGACACACCACTTGTGACTTGTACTTCACACCAGACTGCAGGATGAGGCTGAAAATGGATCTGAGGGGGAGCACATGATAGAAGCATACCATCATCCTGGATAGTTTCAGAAACATCAGTTGCAACAGCCTCTGTGATCGCCATGCCAATAACATGGAGCACCTCCTCTTCCAAGGGGCTCAGAAGATGCATTTGTATCTGTCCACCACCAGTTCTCCGCTGTTGCCTTCTGTTACCTGTCACTTGGTCCTGAAAGAAGATCAGTGACTGTGTTGTAATGTGTTTATGTGATGTGTCTGTCATAGCTGAATAGCTGGTGTATGAGTACCAGAGGGTATGAGTATGAGACGTGAAGCAATAATACGTTTTTGAGGGTGAGGTGGGGTATCTGTATGCTCAGCATTAGTCCTGATTGTTAGAAATTGCTGCGGCTGACCCCAGGCCCAGACATAATTTTTCTCCAGGAGGAGATGTAAGGGATCCAACCTGGTCGCAAGGTGCGAGATAAACTCCCCATAATAGTTAACAAGACCAAGGAAAGAGCAAAGTTCCAAGGCGTCCGGCGGGGTGGGGACCTGCTTGAAGGTGTGCATCTTCTCCGCTGATGGAGTGCAAACCTTCACAGTCCAGCCGATAGTCAAGGTAGACAACCTTTCCTGCATGAAATACGCACTTTGCTTGTCGTAAGCAGACACCAGCCTTAGGGAAGTATTTTAACACAGCTTCCAAGTTGTCCAAGTGTTCGTTCTCAGAGGCTCCCAAGACCAGCACGTCATCTAAATAAACAGCCACATATGGCAGCCCTCGCAGGATATTCTCCATTACGTGCTGGAAAATGGCACAGGTGGAGGACACTCTGAAAGGCAGCCATGTACACTGGTACAGGCCTCCGTGCATATTGATGGTAACATATTTATGGAAGGCAGGATCCAACATGAGTTGCAAATAGACGTAGCTCATATTGAGCTTTTTGAACAAATGATCGGCCACATGCTTCTCGCAGAGATCCTCCATGTGGGCCATTGGGCAGCAGTCCAACCGTGAAGTCGTGTTTACTGTCAATTTGTAATCCCCGTAAAAACAAACTGTTTTGGCCGGCTTCATTATTGCTGCCCAATCAGCGAACCAGATGGGCTTGACGATACCCAAGGATTCCAACTAACAGAGCTGTCTCCACCTTTTCATGCAAGGAGTAGGGGACCAGGAATGCCCGGAAATACCATGGCAGGGCTTCTGGGTAGACCTGCATGTGGACTACGGCCTATTTATCGCCCCCAATTCAGATTGTAACACTTTGAGGTATTTTCCTAACTCCTCATCCACACCATCAGAACCCATCTAGAGGATGTGCTGCCAGTGCAGCTGTAACCAGTCACAGCCTAACAGGCTGGGCCCATTGCCCTTTACTACAACAGGCGCACCGGCTGGCACCCATAAACCATCGGGGTGATAGTAGTACCTGTGATATCTAATGGTTCTCTCATATAGGTGGCCAACGTGGCCTGTGTGTCTGTCAAATAGGTCTGAATTCCCAATCAAACATCTTTTGTCCGACCACAGAGACCACCACGCCAGTGTCCATTTTCTTTTGAGCAGGAGCCCATTCACCCACAGTGCAACTTTAATAGGGGCTACTGGGGGGGGAGCTGTCACGTAACTCAACTGTATGCAGTCGTCTTCCTCGCCTGGCTCACCTAAATGGAAAGTACAGGCTCTGGGCTGGCATCTGCCTCCACCGGGACATCTGGACCATTGGTCCACTCGTGGCCTGCATTCACGCCAGGGTTGGCGACCACAAGCCCCACATCGACCAGTCTCCCCATTTGCGCATTCCGGGGAAGTCTCCCGTTGGGAAAGCTCTGATTGTAAGAAATTGCTACCGGTTGGGCCACTGTTTGGGCCTTCGTGGCATTCGGTCCAGGTGCAAGGTGGCGGTTCGGGGAGGGCCCCCTTGATGGGAGAGGGCATGCCCTCGAATGTACACTTCCAACCCCCTGTATCTCCTTCGCCCCTCGCCCTGCGTTTTCCGGGGACAATATAATCTGGATGGCCAGTTGCAAGGTCAGGAAAGGCTTGCAAACCAAGCGGTCACATAGCATTCCAGATAGAGCGACGCCATATTCACAGAATTCTGCAATTTTACATAATCTTGACAAAAGCTCGGTGACCGGACTCACCCAGTATTAAACCGGTACAGTTGTACTATAACGGAAGTGGTCGGGTTAAAATATTGCCCCATTAATACCACAAGTTCATCAAAAGTTTAAGTGTCTGGGGCTGTTGAGTATGTAAGGCTCCGTATCACTCCGAATGTCTGCATGCCACAGGCAATTAACAATATGACTACCAAGCAGTCATTCTCTGTGATATTATTGGCTCAGGAAAAGTAACGCATCCTCTGTGCGTACTGCTTCCAATCATCTAGTCCGGCATCAAACGCGTCTAAATGTCCGCAAAGAGCCACAATGAAAGCAAAGTTCCAACCTGTATCCAAAGAGGTCTGGGAAGGTGGTTCAGCAGCATCAATAGGCATCCAGTATCCCATCCTCATCACCAGTTTTGGAAAGGGCCCTCTGCTGCAAGGGTCAAACCTCTCCCACACTCCACCCAAACTGAGTTCCTGCTTGCATTTATTTAAGCATGAAACAAAGCAGTTAAGTCTTGCAAGGAAAGCAATTCAGAATATTTATTTAGGTTCTGCCTTTTCTGCTGATGTTGCCCAAATTTGCTACACTCAGATGCTGCAAATTAACCTCACAGAGTTAGGAACACAAGGTTGTCTCTGCAGGGAAGGTATGGCGACAGCATGATTCTGATATCTGCTTAGATAATACTAAAATTTATACAGACAGGTTCAGATAAAGTTTAAGATCAGACAGCCTCTTGTGAAAATGTTAGAACTTCAACACATTGAACTGTGTTGTGAGCTTGGAAGGCTGGATCTCTGAAGTGGTTTCTCAAACTTATCTTATGTTCCATGGCTATTCTGCTGCTTGCGTCTCCAAACTGAAAACAGCAAAATCATTTCCAATTGAATCGTACTGCAGTGAGCCCTTCTATCCCTGTCCCTGGTCCAACTCAGCTCCCTGCGTACATCCCATACATACTTTCTCTTCACAAGGATTCTTGGCTTTCCGACCATTGAGCCAGGAGAGAGAGCATGAACGCCAACGTGTTCAAACCTTTGGACAATATAAGATTTAATGACACAACAGTTGGTGCAGATGTTGAAGAGTTAATCCAAACTGTATGTGCAGAGTGGACAGCTGCACTGTAAAACTGAAACTTCTGTATCGACATACATACACGGATATACACATGCAGTGTTCCAGGTTTAGAATCCTTTTGTGGCTTTAAAATGGCAGATTTTCTCATAGTTTACCTAATAGCAGAACTTGGCAGCAGACACAGCCTTGTAATCCTCAGCAAGGGAGCTAGTGGGTGGATTTCAGCTGTAAACCCTACTATAAACCGAGCTGCTTTCCAATGTTATTTATTTTCCTGAATGCTGGGAATCATACGCTGACTGAACGGACAATTTTCAACAACAAGATCCAACTTTTGCAACTTTTTGAAGCTCTTCAAAATGAATCTAGAGCTGCAAAGTACTCTTTGTGCCTTCATGACTTTAAGAGGAGATGCCACGCACCCTCCTCGCAGCCCCCCCCCCACCCCACCATGCCCCCAAAACTTTGTCAAAACAATGATCCCACAAAACCTTTGTTCTGCCAAGCCAAGTCATGTGTAGCAGCATATTAAAAAAAAATCATTTGAAATCCATCGTGGCCTAAACTTTCCCAGCCACCATTCGTAAAGTGGTCACCTGCCAATCATCCACAGCTGGCTGCAAGTAACAGCTTCAACCTTTTTGCTGGAGTATCCAGCAAAGTTGCCAAGGGACAGAAGTGCTGATTTCTGGACAAAGCAGAAACTATGGGAAATGGGGCACATGTTTTAGCAGCTGGAGGGAAATGACAAATTGGTCATGTAAGATTGAAAGCCCCTGCACCTCGATGATCCAAGCCTGTGTATGTGTGCGTGTAGGTGGGAGGGTTGAACTATGGATAAGCTCCAAGTTTGATTTTCTTCAACTTGCCAAGTTTAGAATGAACCTAGATGAGGGTAATAAATATGGAAGGGGTTAGTGGAGCTAAAGCTTCCATTCTCATAGAATGTTTTTGCATGATGTTGTGTGTTTCTAGAAAAACTGTCCATGGAGGATAGCAGTGATTGCAGCCAAGACTCATGCATGGGTCAAAACATGTGATGCACGAACGTTTGAAGGTTTGGAAACCTTCCATTTTTTAAAAAAGCATAGCTATTCAGACTGAATTACATTCTGAAAAAATGGATCATTTCAAACACTATTGCATTGATAAGAAAACGTGCTTGAAATTTTTTTCTTGTTCAGATCAAGAGAAGAGCGTTTTGTCATTCTTGTGACAGTGAGGTCACAAGCAATGGTTGTGAAAGTTGGTCACGATATCATTCCATCATGTTTGTTATCGGTTTCAAAACCAAACAAAAAGTTTGCCCAGCACTTTCTCATGAAATGGTGCCTTTTTAATCCAAACCCATGAATATACATTGGTGAGGAATTTCCTTAGGAAATGTTCTCTCTCGCCTTCACTTTATCTGAATCAAAGAGTGGTGTAATGGGCCTCTTCTGCACTGATGTTGAAACTACGGAGGCAGAGTGGGAGCCAGTCAAGTTTATTTGTTCAAATGCATGAAATCCATGGGGCTGGATTCTCCGATGGCCGATATCGGAATTGGGAAACGCGATTGGGCGGAGAATCAGTTTTGACGCGGAATCGTGGCGGGCGCCGGCTTCACGCCAAATCGCAATTCTCTGGTGCCTCGACAGTAGCGTCAGTGCGTTCCACTCTACACATAAACGCCATTGGCATATAAGTAGCGGGCCTGACCCAGTATTCTCTGGGGCCTCCGCGATGCTCCACCTCTACTGTGGCGAATTCCTGATGGCGAGGTTCACTTGTACTTTTAAAAATCGTGAAACAGGTGCCATAGTTGCTGAGGGAGAGTGCAGGGGTACGGAAAGTGTCCAACATTGCCATAGTTTGCTGACAGTTGTTCCGCTGGGCTGGGGAGGGGGGGGGGGGCTTCAGCCAGGGCTGGGGAGTAGTGGGGGGTGACTAGGAGGTGGGCTGCGGGCGGTCATGGAACACCATTGCTGCAGGCTGCAAGGCAGCCATGCAGCCGTGCATGGCGCTGATTGCCCACTGTGACTGTAGGGCCACAGGTCATATGGGCATCCCCCAGGCCACCCTCCTAGGTGTCCGGATGGGTGCCCTCCAGCACAGCCAGTTGCATCTTGTTGGCTGGGATGAGTGTGTGTGGGGAGTGTCATGAGAATGTCGCTTTAAGAAATGTTTGACTGCTCATGTTACTGCAGTGATGTCAGAGTGTGGGTGGAGTTGAGCTCTGGCCCTGCTTTTTAGTTTCACTTTAAGAAAAGTTTGGGTGTGTCTGTGTCTTTTTGGTTTTGTTTTCAGTGTTGGAGCTGAAGCCAGACAAAGCAGGTGTACTGTTGTTACCTCTGCCATGAAAAGACTATCTCTTGATCATTTGGTGAATTCAGAATTATAAATGTTTTCAGTCGTGAATGTAAACCTGATGTGCTTCTGTTAAAAGGTGTTTCTTTTGTCTTCTGGATGTTGTTTGGGAAGTTATTAAGGATTACTTAGTCTTGTATTCTTTGGGGGTTGTATTTGAATTGATGTTTGCTAAGATGTTCACTGTATGTTTTAAAAAGTTTAACTTGAGGTCATAGAATAAACATTGTTTTGCTTTAAAAAATACTTTTCCATTTCTGCTGTACCACACCTGTAGAGTGGGCTCCCCATACCACAATCTATTAAAAGTTGTGGGTCAGGTGAACTCCATGATACACTTTGGGGTTCTCCAAACCCTGGCCCATAACAGGAGTGAAGTGTGTATATGTAGCTGCAGCTTGCCAGCCTCCCGAGAGTCAATCACAGACCCGGCGAATGCCCTATTGTTTCTCATTGGAATCGATTATGTTCCACGTGGTGCCGGTGCTTGCCCCTCAACGGTAGTTGAATTGATCCAGGTACGACGCCAGTTTTGCAGTCGTAGAAGTCCGCGAATCCTGCCCCGGCGTAAACACTGTAGTCTCAGGAATGGAGAATTCCGCGATTCTCTCTTTCATTATACTCAAACTTGATATCACAGTATCAAAATTGGAATTTCAATTCTCGCCCGGTCCTCAGATTTAGTTCAATCAGCTGCATAGGATTGAACCCAAAGATAGGTCTTGAACTCGTCATCCAGACTGACAGTCCCTGTTTAGTATGGAAGGTGTCCCATATCAATCGATAAATATATTAATTAAGATTATGACTGGCTGCTCTGTTAATTCCAGATAAGAGGACCATGATGGTCAAAGACTCTACCACAACTGATGGAGTGAAGGCACACAGTTGGCCTGCCTCAGGAGAGTGGAAAGTGGAAAATGAAACGTAAGTCACAGATGCTTCAGGGACTTCCTGTGACGGGAATGTGCTGAGCGGACGGACGGAAAGTGTCGCTCATCCTGGGAAATTGAATTTAGGCCGTTTTACCCGAAAGTAGCCTGCCAGATCTGGGGAACGAAGCACTTCATCATCCTCTTTAACCCACTAAAGGAGGTACAGGCCAACAGTTGAAATGCCAAGCAGCAGCTGCATCAGAGTCCGCAAGGAGATGAGAGGCAACAGCAGCCGAGAGAAGCCAACGGGCAAAACAACGGACCCACGAGGTGAGGAAACCTTGGCCGTACCTGAAAGAGAGGGGCCAACGAGCTGTGCGAGGAAATCTTCCTTCCCGGATGAAAGCTGGAGGAAATTCCTTACCCGAGAGCTGAAGGAGCTCAAAGAGGGCATAAGGCCCGAGATTTAGACAACGATCAAGGTGGCGGTCGCGGAAACACTGGCCATCATGCAGATGGCCCTTGACAAAATGGAGAGGTGACTAGGAGCTCAGGAATCTACGATCAGAGAACTAGAAAAGGCCTCCATGGACCAAAGTGACAGGATCGTCGCCCTAGAGGCAGACATAGCAAGGTTGGTGGTGACCAAGAGGAGACTGAAGGAGAAGGTGGAGGACCAAGAAAACCAGTTGACGTGCCAAAACTTAGAATAGTGGGGCTGCCGGAGGGAACCAAAGGCAGAATTCCCACGGATTATGTGGCCCAGATGCTGCACATCCCTTGAATTAAAAAAAGGTTTGAAGATCAGTGAGGAACCCCAGGTATTTGTCACGTAAGTAATTAACATATTTATGTAGCTGATTAAGCATTGTTTTAATGTACAATGCCATCTTTAATGTATGTTTAGTGACCTGTCAACAATTCACCAAGTTTACTAAGGTAAGTGCCAATTGGGAAGAGCTTCTTCAGTGAAACTGTCAAGTTGTGAATGCTTTGATCAGTTACACTGAAGAGCTCCAGCCGTGGCCAGGTGATTGGTTGCTGTTCAAATCCCCTGCTGCTCTGAGAGAGTGCTCTCACTGCTTGGCAGGTGTTTGCCAACTTCATAGAAGTCACTTCACTTGTCTTGCACTTCATTCACCTTAAGCTGCAGTTCCCTGCTGCCAGCCTTCACCACAGTGCAGGTACCTCTGGTTAGGGACAAGAAGAGAAGTACACCAAGGCCAACAGTATCAGCATCACAGGGATCAACAGCAGGAGCCCCAGCTGCCTTCTCCTCAGTCACATGCCGGCCTACAGGTTAGGATGAATAGACATAGAGGTCCAGGTCCAAGAAGGCAAGACCCCCAAGGCAGGGTTTACAGCCAGCACTGGATGTCATGGCAGCGCTGCATCAGCAGCCTTCTGGAAAAAGATTTGCTCGCCACTGGAGAACATGCCTGTCTCTGAAGGGAGACTTTCACCCATTCCATCCCCACTCCCTGCAGATTTTGTGCTGTCTTCCGTGCAAGGGGAGAAAGCAGAACAGTATGAGTGTTCAAAATGGTTTATGTGGATAGCAGAGAAGGACATTAGTGAAGTGTGCTTGTGAAGCAGGGATGTGAGAAGGTAATAAGATGAGGCGGAGAGTGAGTGTTGGCCGTTCAGATTGGCAGGGTGAGGTTATTTGTGTGGAATGAGTGGAGCTGCAAGGTGCATTGTTCTAAGGAGTGCTGTGCAGGTCAGAGTGTGGGGCTCGGCAAGTGAAAGTGTTTTTGCAACTTACCTTTGCTATCCTGAAGCCTTAGATCCTCTTGCTGTCCTCTCACCCAGTTAGAGGGAGCACACTCCTGTTGCCCCCTTGATAAATTAAAAGGAAAATACTATGGATGCTAGAGATCTGAAATAAAAATGGAAAGTGCTAGAAAAAACTTAGTCTGGCAGAATCTACGGAGAGAGAAACACAAGTCCAATATAACTCTTCATTGGAACTGCTATTAACCGTCTCAGCCACCCACCAATTCATGCCTGCTGAATTGGAGAGGTTGTTGTCTTCCTTCCTTCCTTGGAAAACATCACCTCACTGCAGCTCTTCAGATCCCACAACAGGATTTCCTGGTGAGAGGGAAGGAGCCGGAGAGCAGCCTTCCCACCTCTGTTCCAACAGTTGCTGCACCTCAAAAAGCCCAGTGCCAGGTGAACCTCAGTAGCCATTACCATGGTCCCTTTAATTATAAACCCTTTCTTTGACATGTCACCTCACCCGCCCACTGAGGTGGGATGTTAATGCTGTGGTTCAACTAAAGGGCCTCGGTAAAAACCTATTCCAACTGTTATCAACGGGTTTCTGACCTGCAAATGTTCCCACTGTTTGGCCAGGGACAAAGGTTGAAAATATACCACGCTATATTTCAGAAGCATTTAATCGCCCACAAAGTGATTTGGGCATACTGGGGTTGTGAAAGGTGCTACATAATTGCAAGTTTTTTCCTTTCAGCCTCACCATGAACTGATAGAAGCCACATGACTGAAACATCTGACTTTGAGTAAGGGGCAGGCTTGAAACTTAAGGCTCAATAATCTTCTGTTTGTGAGTTCAGTAATTTCTCAAATGTTTCAGCAGTTGGGCTGCTTCCCAAATTCTGTTTAATGTTGTATGTAATCATCATTATGATGAAGATCAAATCTATGCCTTTTCACTCACACCATCTTTAATCCAGAATGGAGCACTAGTTGTATATGACAGATGGTTAAGTGGATGTGGCACATAACTGTTAAAAGGATGATTGTCATGCACAGTGTGAGACAGTTACTATGTATGGCAGTGATGTCGTCTATGGGGCTTTTAGATTGCTGAATGGTATTGAACCTTACAAAGGTTTGTAACTAGATGTATGCAGGTTTGCGCTCTGCATAAGCAAACCCAGAGAGCTATTTCAGGCATATTGAAAGATGCCTGGAGAACATTGAATATATATTTAAATGCCTATTACAGCTCTGTCAAAATTGATTTTTTTTCATCATCTGGCCATCCATAAAATATAGATTATAAATATAATGTAGATATAATCTGAGTGCTGAAAGAAAATTTATCTCTGCCTGCATTTGTTATGAGTTCATTTCAACGCACCTTTCCTTGGACGGCTGTTGAAGTGTATAATCATGATGATGCTTATTGAGGTGCAATACATATTCAAAGAGTGTAAGCTCCATATAGTAAAATATCCCTTCAATAGCTGCAGAGGTGATTGATCGTGATAACATTTCCAAAAACAAAGGTCAGGAGCACCATTGCGCACTAAGTGTGTTTGTGTTACAATACACCATTACAATTGTATTTGTTTACCATTTTCTACTTCTTCATCTCCAACATAAACCAAATCACTATTTTTTAAACTATTAATAATGTTTTCACCATTGATGCAGGCAATCATATGACTACTGCATATTTAAATATTCTCTGCCGTTGTTCTCATTTTTGCAAATATCTATTTTTTTGCTCCTGTCTATGATCATCCCACCCCCGAGCCCCACGTCATTTTAGGAGAGAGTAGAATGAACCTGTCAGCACTCTGCCAATGTTGTTCTACAATCATCTTTACTGATTCTACCAGGACTTGATGGCTTGCGTTATAAGGAGAGGCTGGATAGGCTGGGACTTTTTTCCCTGGAGCGTATGAGGCGTAGGGGTGAATTATATCGATTTTACAGTGCAGAAGAAGGCCATTTGGCCCATCAAGTCTGCACCGGCCCTTGAAAAGAGCACCCCACTTAAGTCCACACCTACACCCTATCTTCATAACCCAGTAATCCCACCTAACATTTTTGGACACTAAGGGCAATTTATCATGGCCAATACACCTAACCTGCACACCTTTGGACTGTGGGAGGAAACCCGGAGCACCCGGAGGAAACCCATGCAGACACGGGGAGAACGTGCAGACTCCACACAGACAGTGACCCAGCAGGGAATCAAACCTGGGACCCTGGAGCTGTAAAGCAACTGTGCTAACCACTGTGCTACCATGCTGCCCATATGACCTTGTAGAGGTCTATAAAATAACGAGGAGCATAGCTATGGTAGATAATCAACATCTTTTCCCAAAGTTAGAGGAGTCTAGAACTAGAGGACATAGGTTTAAGGTGCGAGGAGAGAGATACAAAAGAGACCAGAGGGAAAATTTCTTCACACAGAAGATGGTGAGCATCTGGAACGGACTGCAATGGTAGAGGCAGGTACAATTTTGTCATTTAAAAAGCAGTTAGACAGTTACATGGGCAGGGTGGGTACAGAGGGATATGGGCCAAATGCAGGCAAGTGGGACTAGCTTAGTGACAGAAACTGGGCGGCCTGGACAAGCTGGGCTGAATGGCCTGTTTCCATGCTGTAAACATCTATGACTCTGTGATTCTACCTCCATCATATCCATAGCCTCTCTAAGTCCCTGGCTAAGCTTGCGACATCGCCACGTGGTGCATTGATATATTCCTTCAACAACCTTACCTGAAATTTTATTGCAATACAAAAGAAAACAGGGTAAACTCAGGCCTGCTACCTGCACCTCGCCCTGAGCTCCTATCGCCAGCCCCCCGGCCCTTCCCGTTGCATAGGGACAGTTGCTGGCTCACTCTTTCCTGCCTGAAGCAGTACATGCCAGTGGGAACTCAGAACACAGCGTCCATCCTATTTTCATTCTGCTTGGCCCTCTTTCAACCACTATCGAGCACCATCTGGTGAAAGGTGGGTAGGATTAGGGTAGCTGCGGACAGAACCCAAATTTTGTCCATGGAAAGATGGTGCCAAGAAGTGGCCGCTTTCTCCTTCTAATTCATCACTTATATAATTAGCTGAGTAATTAGTCTTACAAAGCTGGCAGGTTAGTTCATCATTGAAACTCTTCTACCTCTTATTATCATTCCTCTGCAGCACCATTTAATGTTCCTGAATTGCAGTGGAAGGTTCTCTCTCTCTCTCTCTCTCTCTCTGTCTCTCGAGTTGACGGCAATTCTGTTGGGAGCCCAATCGGCTTGGTCAATGATCCTTCACCTAGGAAAACAAAGAGGATTGTAGCAAGTTTAGATTGGAGGATGCAAATAATGTCTTTCTGGTACCCCACTGCGAAGAGGGGAATTCAACCATTTAGTCATCACCTGCTGCTACTCATTCTTCTGGGCTTCAAGACTTTGGAATACAGGCCATCCTTCCTCCTACAAATAAAGGCTTCCAAAAGTTCAGCACTACATTTTAATTCTAGTTACCCCCTCCTACTGTGCACAGACAGGATGTTGTGCACTCTGAGCCTGATCATACACCTTGGGCGAGATTCTCTGTTTGGGAAACTATGTTCTCCCACCGAAGGGGAATTGCAACTGACTGGGAGCGCAAATCACAAAACAATTCACTACCCCTTGCCATGCAAATGTATTTATTTATTTATGATCAAAATCTATCATTAATTTATTTTCAGCAACCATTTGTTGGGTACGGTAGATGGAGCACGGTAATGGACAGGGAGATTGTGTCCGGGGGAGTGGGCACAGGGTAATGGACATGCAAATTTATGCATAGCGAGGAATATGAAGAGTTCCTGAGGGGATCCCACTATCGGGCCATTTTGCGTGGGAGGGTCGCTGGCGAAGCCCCATGGTCGGCCACACCCACCGCACCGCATGTTAGCCCCATCTCCCCATGGCGTTGCAAAGTAGCCCCCCACCCCTGCATTGTCTGGGTGCCCCCTCCCTTCCCCCAGGTATGAGGGTGACCTGGACCTCCAACTTCAAGGACCCCCTAAATAGAGACCCCCAAATTACAGGACCCCCTGCAGAGATCCTTAAACTAGAGGTACTCCCCAGAGACCACCTAACTAGAAGGACCCCCCACAGAGACCCTCAAACTAGAGAGACCCCCACTGAGACCCCCTAACTAGGGGGACCCCCACAGGGACACCCGAAATAGAGGGACCCCTCCCAAGAGGTCCCATAACAAAAGGGTGCCCCCACAGGTAACCCCAGAAAAGAGACCCCTGTCTGGAAGCTTGAGAGCAGTCCAGACAGGGACAATGAAAAAAAAATATTATAGCACTCACCTGGCAGCACCGAATGCCCTTTCTTGGAAAGTGAACAGCTGAGACCTGTGTTTAAACCCCTCAGATCTATTAGCTGCAAGGAATTCATTCATATCAGACAGAGGATTGTGATTGACAGTTTCCACAAAACAGCTGTGAGCCTTGCTTCATTCATCTTCTTCATGGATAAGCAAGTCTAAGTGCTTAAACCACAATGTTTCCAAACATCATCCACTTCAAAGAGTTAAGAGCATTCCAATCACGCCCCTTCATGTTTGAGTGATTTTGAAGTGCTGATCTGGAAATTGACAGCACTTAACTCTCCTTGATGTGGTTGATGTTTGGAAACATTGTGGAATGGCTTGTAGCTGATAGCTCTGAGGATTTAAACACAAGTCACAGCTGTTCTCTTTCTAGGAATTAACACGTGGTACTTCCTGGTGAATATTACAACTGTTGCAATCTTTTTTTGCACTGCTCATTTCTGGACTGCTCGCCAGCTTCCAGAAAGGGATCTCTTTTCTGAGGCATCCCTGTGAGTGGGCCACTAGTTAGGAGGTCCCTGTGGGCTACTTCTACTTAAGGGGGCTCTGTGTGTCCCCCTCTAATTCAGGGGTGCCTGTGGGGGGATCCCTCTCGTTAGAAGATCAATGTGGGGGTCTTCCTAGTTAGAGGGTCTCTGTGCGGGGCTTCTTTAGTTAGGTGGTCCCTCCAATTAAGGGTTTGTGTGCGGGTCCCCCTAGTTAGGGGATTTCTGTGGGGGATCCCTTTAGTTAGGAGGTTCCTGGGGGTTCCCCCATTTTAGTGGGTTTCTGCAGGTGGTGATGGAGGGGTCTGGCAGGAGAGTGGTGGGAAGGTTGTGCATTATTGTGGGGGGAGGGTGGCTCTTGGACAGACTTTGGGAGAAACACTCATAAGGAGTTAACCCCTTGGCCCACTGCAAGGTCCACAACGTCACGTTCACGTTTGGAGATACCTGTTGTAATCCCTGCCCATGTGATTCCCAGCCCAGAGAACTGGAGAATCACAGAGGTCCAGAGGTTCTAATGCCCGGCCTGTTAAGTGGATGAAAATAAGTCATTAGGACCCATTTGCATCCATTTACATTCTCCCGCTGGTGCATGGGGGCAAACCCTGATCCCGGTGCCAGCGGGGGGGGGGGGGGCGGAGGAGCCGAGTGGTTGGTTCAGTGTCTGGCGCAAACCTCGATGTCAGTCGGATTCCCGATCGCAATCCCAGTGCCGCGGAAAATCCAGCCCCTTGTGTTTTGTAGCAATGGACAAAATGTTTTTTAAAAATCTAGACTTTTGCTGTTTTTGGTAGTAATGTCAACATTTAGCTGTAAAGGCTGCGGAATTAGTTATTGGCTCAGCAACAATTTAATCAGCTCCTAAAAACCTTTATCTGAACTTGGGCAAATATCGAAAATATAAGTGTAAGTGATGTTGAGCCCTGTCATACTCCATCTTGTCAAATATATTCTCGCAGTAAAGACACCTTTTTCCATTTTCTATGCTGTTGTGAAAGTCTCATTTGCATCTCATAACAATACAAAGGCAGTTGATTTCAAGCTAGCACAGAGAGAACAAATGGTATTCTTCTTTGGTGAAAATAAATGCAGTGTCACAAGTTGACTTTCTCTTCACTTATAAAGCATGCAGCTTGGAACACATGGCTTTTTTTCAGAAAACCAGTAAAAAATTACCATTTTGAAGCTGGTAGAAGTCCCCATTTAACACTGAAACATCCGACCCTGAAAAATGTCCTCGCATTTCCCCAATCCACATAACCGTTTGTTCTACCCGACCTGTTTGTTTTGAAGCGATTGTGTGTCGCATTTGTGAAACACAGCGGAATATGTCATACACACAATACATGGTGATGGGTTCAGAGACTAGGGCTTCGGGAAGTAGGGAACCGGAAAGGAAGTCAAGCAGATTTTTACACCAAATAGGCAATCGTCCTGTGAAGCAAACGACACAAGGCGGCCATCAAAACAGACGTATATGGATGCAATTAGTTGTATTCCCAGGGAGAAGTGTTTGGTGGACGGTGAAAGGGAGAAACTGCTCCGTCAAACAGACATGTTAAGCCCGATGGTAGCTTCCTGTTCCTTAAGCAAAATGTTTACTTTTTGCTGGTCTTTATTGTGCTTAATCAACATGAACTATGAAAATAGAATCTTCCGTCAAGTTTCATCACTCTGTATGCAAATGTTGCTCGATCTGAGAGTGAAATAACCTGCAGGAAAATTGCAAATAAAAAAATTCAAAGAAAGAACATCGTGGGGGCTAAGCCGGAGCCTAGTCTTAGTTTGTTTGCATCAGAAATTTGCTTACATCAGGTTTCCACTACAGTTGTATTATTTTAAAGGTTTTGGCTATATATCTCAATTGCTTTAATTACCATATTACTATGGTTGGGGACTGGAATTATTCCCTTCCTAGTTGGATAAGTATGATGATAAACATTTGTACGTGAACTAGAAAGAGCCTTTGATTCTTTGATTGAACTAGTTATAATATACAGTGCAACCTTGTTATTACAAACGCTGTTATTTCAGACCTTTTATTATAACAAACTATTTCCCTCGTCTCCGCACAGGACCTGATTAGAGTTGCCAACCCTCCAGGATTGTTCTTGAGCTTCCAGGAATTAAAGATTAATGTCGTGGACTCCCCCTGTGCGCCACCTCAGGAGAAAATCATAAGGGCAGTTTAATAAATTGCCTCTCTGTTTTTGTACACTTTCTTTGAACATTTCTGATGATCAGTTATAAAAATAGTACAGATTAGTGGGGGGGAAGGGCAGTCTTGATGGGAATGGAGGTGGGAGGCCATGTGGTATAACCTCCAAGAATACATTCCACCAATATTGACAACCCTAAACCTGATACAACCAGACTGAGGAGGTCAAACATAAATCACTTGAAATCCTTGGTAAAACAATTTGCGTGCGTATTCCTATCAAATACTAGTGATGAGATCTTTACATTTTGGAATAATAGATGCCCACCCCAAGGGCAGTATTTGGTCCAGATGATGGGGTTTCTCCTGTCGCCTGGACAGTTGGCTGAAGCCCCACTTCACCTCCAGTTAGGCAGTTAAGTAGTCTGTGGTGGGCCTTCCCTGGGATCAAAGAGCCCAGCAGCAGAATTCCCAATCCCTGAGAGCAGTCAACCAATCAGAGGCTGGCGGCTCTTCATTGCTGCCAGCAATACAGGGCGAATGGTGGCAGCTGCCAGCTATGTACCCATCATATGCCCAGGGTCAGCGAGGGTCCCAGACCATAGATGAGTGAGGGTAAACTAGTGGACATGGTGGAGTAGTTGCTGGGTAGGAGAGTTCAGGGTGGTCAGGAGAACGAACAAAGCGGTGGTTTACAGTGGAAGCCCCCTCCTGGAGGCTGGCACTACGATTAGGCACTGAGCTCGCCCCTCCTCCAGCCTCCCCCCCCCCCCCCCCCTCTCCCCACCCCCCGAACCAGTAGCAAGCTCAAGAGTGTCAAGATGCCTTTTGAATGCCGGTAATGTATCTGTTTCCACAACCTCTCCTGGTACGCGTTCCAGGACTCACCACCATCTGTGTAAAAAACCTGCCTCGCACATCTCCTTTAAACTTTTCCCCACGGACCTTAAACCTATGCCCCCTGGTGACTGACCCCTCCACCCTGGGAAAGAGTGCCTGCCCATCCTCTCTATCCATGTCCCTTATAATCTTGTCAACATCTATCAGGTCACCCCTAGCCCTCCATCTTTCTAATGAGAATTATCCGAGCCTATTCAGCCTCTCCACATAGCTAACACCCTCCATACCAGGCAACATCCTGGTAAATCTCCTTTGCACCCTCTCCAAAGCCTCCACATCCTTCTGGTGTTGTGGCGACCAGAATTCTGCGTAATATTCCAAGTGTGGCCTTATCTAGGTTCTGTACAACTGTAGCATGACTTGCCAGTTTTTATACTTAATGCCCCGCCCAATGAAGACAAGCATTCCATATGCATTCTTGACTACTTTGTCTACTTGTGTTGTCACCTTCAAAGATCTGTGGACATGCACGATTTTTCTGACTTTCTATATTCCTAAGTGTTTTGCCATTTACGGTATATTTCCCCTCTATGTTAGACCTACCAAAATGCATTACCTCACATTTGTCTGGATTAAATGCCATTTTCCATTTCTCTGACCAAATCTCCAACCTATCTATGTCCTGCTGTATCCTCTGAAAATCCTCAACATTATCTGCCACTCCACCAACCTTGGTGTCATCCACAGACTTATTAATCAGACCGGCTACATTTTCCTCCAAATCGTTTATGTACACTATAAAAAACAATGGCTCAAGCACAGATCCTGTGAAACACCACTAGTCACAACCTTCCATTCAGAAAAACACCCTTCTACTGCCATCCTTTGCCTTCTGTGACCGAGCCAGTTTTGTATCCATCTTACCATCTCACCTCTGATCCCGTGTCACTTCACGTTTTGTGCCAGTCTGCCATGAGGCACCTTGTTAAAGGCTTTACTGAAGTACATGCAAACAACATCCACTGCCCTCCCCTCATCAATCATCTTTGTCACCTCCTCAAAAAACTCGTTAGTGAGGTACGACCTCCCCTTCACAAAACCGTACTGTTGATCACTTATGAGTCCGCTCATTTCCAAATGGGTATAAATCCTCTCCCTGAGAATTCTCTCCAATAATTTACCTACTACCGACATGAGGGTCAGCAGCTTATAGTTTCCAGGATTAACCCTGCTACCTTTCTTAAACAGCGATACCACATTAGCTATTCTCCAGTCCACTGGGATCTCACGTGTAGCCAATGAGATACAAAGACGTCAGTCAAGGCCCCAGCAATTTCCTCCCTTGCTTCCCTCAGTATTCTGGGGTAAATCCCATCCATCTTAGGAGGAAGCCATTCAGCCCATTAAAGCCAACTTTGCCATTCAATACCATCACAGCCGATCATTCACTTCAATGCCTTTTCCACACATTATCCCTATATCCTTTTATGTTATTCATATTTATAAATGTCAACCTTTACTTTAAGCATTCACAATGACTGAGCTTCCATAGGCCTCTGGGGTCAAGAATTCCATAGATTCACAACCCTCTCAGTGAAAAGAACCCTCTCACCTTGGTCCTAAGTGGCATCCACCTTATTTTGAAATTGTACCCCCTGGTTCTAGACATCCTCAACCAGGGGAAATCTGCATCTACCCTGACTATCCTCTCTAGTATTTTGTCAGTTTCAATGAGATCACCTCTCATTCTTCAAAACTCCAGAGAATACAGGCCCAGTTTCCTCACTCTCTCTTCAAGTCCCGGGAACAAGTCTGGTGAGCCTTCATTGCACAACCTCTATGGCAATATTTTCTCAAAGATTAAAGACTGGATCTTTTTCTGCAACCACAGCTGAAATAAAGTGGGATTGTGGCAGAAACAATAAGAACATTGGGAAGTGAGGCCCACCACTCGATCCTGTCACCTTCTCCTGCCACAGTCACTGCTCATCTTCCCATCGGCCTGGAGTAGTCGTAATGAAGCCTCGCCGTCTATAGTTAGGAGAAGAAGGTCCAGTTAGTGCTTCCTCTTCTCCATTTTAACCCAAGCACCTACCTCTGTAAAGTCTTGCCTTGGCCAAAGTCTACACAAGCGTTCATTCAAACTCTTCTGCCAGGCATAATTTGCCTCCTGCATTGTTATGCCGGCACTTCTGGTCTTGTAGAAATGGTTTCGCTAGAGCACTTCCACAACTAATCAGCCTCATTGTACCAAGATCGCATTGATCAAAAGCCTGTCATGTACCTGCCACTTGGAAATGCCAGGGTCAGAGTGAGAGAGGTGGGGGCAAAACCCCAGTCTAACCACCATCTCACCTTAAAGAGAATCAACCTTAAGTGACTGCAGGCAGGTTTACCACTGGAGCATCGCAGCTGAAACCTGTCCTGTCTTCACATGCTGCCTTGTCACACAAAAAGGATTACTGAATAGTGATCAAGCTATCCTCCCATCTTCATCCAAAGATCTGCCATCCATACCCTAGCTTGTGCTGAGCCATTATTCCTGTACTTGGAGACATACAGTGGATTTTAAAATTCTCGTCCTTGTTTTTAAATCCTTTGATGGCCTTTCCCCTCCCTGCCTCAGTATCTTCCTCCAGACCTCCAGGGGCAGCACAGTAGCATTGTGGTCTGCACAGTTGCTTCACAGCTCTAGGGTCCCAGGTTCGACTCCCGGCTTGGGTCACTGTCTGTGCGGTGTCCGCACGTTCTCCCCGCGTGCGCGTGGGTTTATTCCGGGTGCTCCGGTTTCCTCCCACAGTCCAAAGATGTGCGGGATGGGTGGATTGGTCATGCTAAATTGCCCTTAGTGTCCCAAAAGGTTAAGTGGGTTTACTGTGTTACGGGGATAGGGTGGAGGTGTGGGCTTGGGTAGGGTGCTCTTTCCAATGGCCGGTGCAGACTCAATGGGCCAAATGGCCTCCTTCAGCACTGTAAATTCTATGATTCTGTGACCTCCAACCCTCCTTGATCTCTGTGTTTCTTCAAATCTGACCTCTTGCACAGCTTCAGTTTTTATTGCTCTGCATTTGGAAGCCATGCAACCAGCTGGAATTTTCTCTGGAACTTTTTCTCCTCTCACCTTCTTTAAGATACTATTTAAAACTTTCCTTTTTTGAACAAGCTTTTGTTCACATTACCTGATAGCTCTTCATGCGGCTCAGTGTCACTTTCTGTTTGATTACACTCCTGTAAAGTGCCATAAGGCTCAATATAAATGCAATGTGGTTTTGTTGGCAGTATTTCCCATTGCTAAGTGAACCATGGGGAAAACACTCAGGTTTAACCATTTATTGTGGATGGAATTTCCCTGCGTTCTAATCACTTCTGGGAATGTTCAAAGCTGCACACGAATACTTCTGCAAATGTTGTTTGGTTCTGAGACAATGGAACTATCCTAAAAACAAAGTGCTCTGGAAACTTTCACAAGAGGCTAACATTAAAAGGCGCATTCGCATATTGCTAAATTGTGCCATAAATCTATCAGCAGCAACAATCTTAAATTCATTGAAAAAGTCCATACAGCCAGCACTATGGTGCCTGCTGAGAAACAAAAATGCAACTGCTCCACAGGTCCATTCCGCGAACTGAAGCTGCCTGAAAATCGAGGCGTTGAAGCCCCTTTAACTACAAACCGCTGATGCTAAAAATGACGCAAAAGACAGTTCAAGTTGTTTAACCATGAGTTCAAATGAAATTGATAAATGCTGCACAGTTCTCTCTGGTGGTTTATTACAGTACCCAAATCCCTTGATTGTAGCCTTGGAGCTCACTAAGAACTACGTCTTATCTTCCAGCTACCCAGCAGAGTCACCCAGTCCTGGACATGTATTTGTCACAGTGCGACCACTGAACAAAAATGATCGCTGACAGGCTTAAAACAGTGTCCTCACATCAAAGATGAAATGTAAATATCAATTCTTAAAAAATGCAAATATTTACTTAACAGAGGATAAGTGCCGGGTTTGTATTCAGAATGCTAATATGCAGAATGAAAAAAAGGAGTCATCACTTCTCTCACAGTGTGTCATGCACTCTGCGTTTTTTTTTAAATTACATGTTGTATCTTGGACAATGTTTGTTCTCTAGATTTTCCTGCTCTCTGCACAACAGTTACTATGTAATTTGAAGTCATATACTTGCTGAAAAATACAGTGATAAATGGAGTGCTCTGCTGGCTGAATATATGCTATGTATAATTGTGTTGCGGGGAAAATGGCTATCAAAAGGATATTGCACAGTTCAGTGAAGTTCACTAGAATAAATTGGTAGTGCGCTAGAATGAGGGGGAGGAGAGGAAAGTCATACGTCGCCTTGTTTAGAATGGATAGCTGTAAAACAAATCTTGATAGATTTACTTCCTATATGCACAGATTTTCAGATTTTTAAGTCCCACTACTTCCAAACTAACCTTCAATTCCGCAGGCCCGTTGTCCCAAAGTTACTTCATTTTCCTCTTCCTGTTAACTGTGCAACTAAGAGTATCAACGTTGGACCCCAAACATCACCTTAAGCCTCAACATTTGGCAAAATTAATGGTGAAGCCCTGTGATTCCTTGACTGATAAGCAACAGGAGTGAAAAAGAAAATTATAAGCAGATTTCATAAATCCATAATTAAGCTGATGTGACTGAAAAACGGTATCAAGGATTTTGAAGCATAAATCCTATGCTGCCATCACCCATTTGAGCCTAAATATCAAACACACCATTAGTATCAAACACAACAATAGAAGGTATTGGCTTCAAAATTATCCATCACCTAAAGGGTCACTGTCTTTGTGCAAAAACTATGGAACACAAACTGCAACAATATAAATCACACTGAAGCGTATAATCTCACTACCAAAATACCACAGCAAGTGACATCATCATACTGAATAGTCTCCTCGTCTTTCTTACAATGAAGATAATCTCTTTTGAGGCCAAATTTTTGAACTGGAAAAATCCATTGTCATTTGAGATCAAGTTTTATCCTTCTTCTGGCTCTAATGGGTTCTATCAGATAAAAGCAATTATGAAACCATGATATAAAAAAGTTAAGTACAGCAGATGCTGGAAATCTGGAACAAAAACAGAAAATGCTGGAAATACTCAGCAGATCAGACAGCAGTTGTGGAGAGTGAAGCCATGTTAACATTTCAGCTTGATGTCCCTAATGTTTTGCGGCAAGCATTTCTGGCTCTGGGCGTGATCTTCCGGCTGTTCACGCCAGCGGGAGCGTCACCTCCCGCCGACGGCGCATTCCCACTGCATTTTTCCCCGCAGCCTGGGGTGGATTCAGTGGGAAGTTCCAGAAGATCCGCTGACAGCTAACGGCAGGCCGCCTCCCACCTCGGCGAAACACGTCGCAAGGAGGCCAGATAATCTTGCTCTCCTTTGTTTGAACAATGTTGCATTTTTTTTAGATCCACTGCCACATATTTTAATTCTGGCAGAACTAAAATTTCTTCTGTGACAAATTTTTACCTAAAATCAGTGGGAATGCAAAATACCTGCCTTGTGTTCACATCCTAATTAAAATTATAATAATATAATCTTTATTAGTGTCACAAGTGGGCTTACATTCATACTGCAATGACGTTACTGTGAAAATCTCCTAGTCGCCACCCTCCGACGCCTGATCGGGCACACTGAGGGAGAATTCAGAATGTCAAAATTCCCAAACAGTACATCTTTTGGGAGTTGTGGGAGGAAGTGAACCTGGGACCCTGGTGCTGTGAAACAACGGTGCTAACCACTGTGCTATCGTGCCACCCATAAACAGAAGGAATTGCACAAACCTATGGAAAAGTGGCCAATTCATTCTGCCCTAAATAGTACCATTGCTGCCATCATGGACAGGCACATTTTTTCCTCTTTTTGATCAATATTTTCCTTAGCCGTTATCAATGATGCTATACAGTTAACCCCCAAGATGTACAGATTTTTGCAGTGACACTAATCCAATTTACCTCCAGCCCCCCAAAATGGTTTGCATCATTATCATTCAAAACTCTAATTAACTGAGACCAGGAAAAACCATCCAGTGAAGGTTGGCTGTTATTTGACATTATCATGGAAACTTAGGCTATCTGAATGCCCGATTGTCCCTCCACAATTAAAGACACCACAATTATATTTCAGATAAGTTTTAAACATGCCATTAGTAGTACGAATTTCACTCCAACTGACAATCGACGAAAATTTAAACTATTATTTTCATCAGGCACAAAGCTTAATTGGCATCTGGAACGTAGACATGGGTTTTAAGTTGTGCAACTTTCCTGTTGTTGCTAGGTTATGCGATCGGCAGCTATTACAGTTTTCGAGAGGTTTTGTTCTGGGAAAGATTGCATTGGAGTGGGTTGAGTAAACTGTTGAACTAAATATAATCTGGTTTCACTTCTACACTGGTGTTTTTTTCACCCCCCCCCCCCCTCCCCGCCACTCCTCACCATTACCATCCCATGCCTAACTCTTAACACAGTTATCTTCAAGTTTTTTATGATGCATTACGAAACCTTGTTGAAATGGTTGCTTGTGGAACTAAAATAAAGTGCCTGCTTGTGGAAAGTGGTCAGTTGTTGTCTCCAGGTGACAAATACTGAAAGTTTATACTCTGCAACCACATAGCCCACACTGCAATAGCAACATCATGACAGTGGTTAATATCTCATTCCCACTTGTGCTTTTGGTTGAGATTTTGAGCAAAATCACAGCCCATACGGTTGAATGGAGTAATAGACTTTTTGAGAGGATCATGGTGGAAAAGGAGGGCTCCCGCTGCTTGGTCTCCAGGTTAACAGGAGTTGTGAAGCAGGAGATTCATGTCGTGCTGGTGCAGTTGACTGGTGTGAACGTCCCGTTGTGTTCTGCTGGAAATTGAATCACGTTTTTGCACAGGGTAGGTGCGTGAATACATTTGTGAGGCATGAATGCACTCCAGGGCGGCCCTCAGCACTAATCCGAGGGGATCTCATTCTGGTCAGGGCACCCTGACCCAAATTAAAAGTGATTTCTATGGGGACTAACAGTATAAACAGAGATTTTGGAAGGCTTCAAACATGACGCATTTACTCACGCTCCAACCACATCAGTTTTCCTACTGACTACAGTCGGTACCGTGATAAAGCTGAGCCAAGTAAAAACTCGGAATTGATCTCAATTGGGAAAGATTCACAACCATTCAGAAAACTGATTTTTTTTTTCTCCAGATTTCTCAACAAATAGATGAAAACGTCCATTCTCAGGTATGCAACATAATCAGATACAAAGCAGAGCTCTGTTTCTCATCTGTCTCTACATAACAGCTTCAAAAGCCATTCCCCATGAGTTGGATGTTTTGTGATATGAGAAAAAAGTGAGGAGATTCACATCTCCAATATGAAAAGAGATATCCCATCGTGAATTCGTACAATCCAGTTCCTATCAGTTGTCTGTTCCGGACATGTAAGTAAGGTCCTATGACAAACTAATCTGCCAAAGCTTGCTTCAAAGTTTTCCACTTCCAACAGTGAGCCCTGGAAGGCTTTCTTTGTGTGTCTTTTTATTTGATGTTCTACACGATAGTCATTTTTGAGATAAAAAATTTGGGCCATTTTGAAAATGACAACATGCATTCATATCATAACATTTAACATAACAAACAGTCTCAAGATGCTTCACAATCAGACACAATTATCAGACCAAGCCAGGCAAGGAGAAATTAGGGCAGCTGAGGTCATTTTATGGAGAAGAGGAAGGTTCAAGGAGGAAGTTCCAGACCTTAGAATCTAGTTCTTGGAGGATTGTCGCCCTGGATGAGGTTACATCTGAAAATCTAAACCTTGGCCATTCAGCAATTAAATGCGTGCATACAGGATTTAACTTTAAAGGTCTTTCAATGCTGCTTGATAAGTAAAGGACTTATCCCTTCATTGTATGTATTATCTATCCAGAGACCAGAATGTCTTCCCATATGACTAGGAAGCTCCTATATAAAAATTGCAATGTTTAAACACGTCAGAAATTATTATATAAAGACTCTTAAGTTGCTGAGCTGTTCAGAGCATTACAGTTAAAAATTAACACGAGCAAAGTTTCACTGTTAAAGAAATTAAGGAACACAACACTTAGATTTCACTCATCACTCCACACACCATTAGAGGGAAGCAGATTCTTTGTTAGAGCTCGACAGAAAATGGAAGTGGCGCCTATTTAACAGAAATGGTGCAACAGCATAGATTTCAAGGTTTATTGATCAAGCAACAATTTATCACATTCAGGACAGGAAATGTAAATGTTATGAAAAAATGAGCATCACCACTAGCTGACATTACTGACAGAATGATTCCAACACCAATTTTCGCTTCTCTTTCCCCACTTTCCCACTCCACACCCACACAGGTCACAAAAGCTGGCATCAAGGTGCAGCTTTAGTGTCGGGTTGTATGTCTATCTTCAGTGTATGTGTCATTACCACTATTTGACATTGGGTAGGCTGGTCACATAGCAGTTTCACACCTGCTCCAGATTTCCCTTTTGCTTATGAGTGCATGATACAGCAATAGGTGCAATGAACTCATTGAAGTCAAGTGTGCCCTTTGGCCACAATTGGCAATACTGGCAGAAATTGTGCTGCGAATTGTATGTGTTTTGCCTCCCACAACCTCCCTCAGAGTTTCTACCCAAACTCATTTGTATATTGCCAAATGCAGAATCTGCATGAACCAGCACATTCAGACAGTTGGCGGGATTTTCAGCATCCCCTCGCTGCGTGTTTTGCACCAGTGAGGCCTTCAAGTCATCTTTAAATATTGTGAAGACCCATAACAGGGGCAACCACAGCTGTAGCCTGTCTGTGTTACTGAACTCTCCCAGGACAGAACCCAGCTGCAGCTTCTAACTTGAAGTTCAATTTTACCCCCTTTAACTATGGGCAGTCTCCAGGTTCTCAGCTGAAAGTTATTTAAAGGAGGGATTAACCTTGTTAGTTGTGATTGCACTTCACGCTTCTGAACTCCCAAGTGCCTCCGAGAAGAAACAGGTGCCATGTCTGAGAAGATGATTAGTGGACTGGTTGTCCTGCAACCTTTAATGCCTTGAACAGTGTACCTGTACTCTCATAGCGTCAGCAGCACAGAGGCAACTGCCAACAATCAAACACTGAACAGCAGGGTTTCACAACACAGGTCGCTCTTGTGGCCAAAGGGTAAGTGTCTGGATGAGCGGAGGGCAACTGAGCACAAGCTCCCTAATGTTGCTGTCAGAGGTCTTGCATCTAGCGGTTCCTTATCTGGCCAGGAGTGAGGTTGCAGAGTGAGCTTTGCCAGCACAAATGTTTCGCTGGATGGCGCTCTGAGAAAAGGTGGAACAGACATGGTAATGGTGGGGGAGGCTTGGGGGATTTGAGGATCCCAGGATGGAATCCCGAACTGGTCGTCGGTCTCTCTCCTTCTCCAATTCCTTCCAGAAACAAAGATGTTTGCTGCTGTAGATCCCACGGATACTGTCCTAACTGTGCTTGTTGCAGCCGAGATGGGCAGACGCTGAAGATGGCAGCAACACCAGCGCAGGCCGGAGGTGGTACCACATGTGCAGGAGGCCGCCGCACACCCTGACAACCCGGCCACCCATCAGGCTGAGGAAGAGGCCGGAAGGGGAGGCCAGCAATGGGCCAAGGTGTACAGGGGTTGTTGGTACTTCCATGAGCTGCTGGACAGCATATGCCACAGAAGATTCCTTCTCAGCAGGCAGGCAGTGTGGCACCTGTGCCACGTCCTCCTGGACATTGCACCCTGTGAATGAGCAGGATACTTCCTCCCGTTGGCCATGAAGGTCACTGCAGCACTAACTGTTTACGCTACTAGGTAATTCCAAGGCTCGTGCGGGGACCTGTGTGACATTTACCAATCTTCAGCTCATAGGTGCAACTGGAAGGTGACGGATGCTCTGTATGCCCAGGCATCCGACTACATCATCTTCAACCAAGACCAGGCCCACCAAGGTGTCCAGGCTGCAGGATTCAACGCCATTACCGGGATGCCCCGGGTCCAGGGGGCCATTGATGGCATGCATGTCACTCTGCGAGCACTGGCCACATCGGGGAGTGCTCTATGTGAATAGGAAGGTGTTCCACTCCCTGAATGTTCAGATCGTGTGTGACTACCACCTGAGGATTATGCAGTTATGCACACACTTCCTTGGAAGCATGCATGATAGCTACATCCTGGGACATTCAGAGATCACCGGTGTCTTTGAGGGTTGCCCCAGGATGGTGGGTTGGCTCTTGGTGATCACGAGCTACACGTTAAGGTCATGGCTGATGATGTTGATGCAGAGGCCTGAGACCGAGGTGAAGATCCATTATAATGAGGCCCACGTTGCCACCCGTGCTGTCATTGAGCAGTGCATCGGGCTGTTGAAAATATGGTTCCAATGCCTGAACCACTCTGTACTTGTAGTACACACCCCAGAGGGTCACTTTGTGGTGCCTTCCACAATCTGGCACAGCAGAGAGATGACATGTTGGACGAGGGGAGGAGGCGGTGACTTGCGGCCTCATCTGAAGAGGGGGAGGCAGACCAGGAGGGGCTTGAGGACAAAGCAAATAAGGATCTGGAGGATGCAAGGCACATGGCAGCAAAGGTCTGACATGACAGGAGGACCAGGGAGGTCCCATCATCTCCAGATTCTCCTGGAATAAGGCAATGTCTGTCAGCCTAACAACCCCTTCGAGTCCAGACCCACCCACCACCCTACCCCTCCCCCCATCCTCTTCTGCCCCCCAGTTACACTGCCCCCTCCCCAAACATCCTGTTCAGAAGAACTGGAGACCGGCTTAGCTCCTTGGTGGAAGGCCTTCACCTAGTGTGCATCAGCAGCTGTGTGGTGCTCACCAGATGGTGACCCTGAAGCCTGTCCACCGAAGTGTGTTTCTGCACTGGTAGAAGGTGAGGATGATGGCTGTGACGCATTGCCGATGTTCTCCTTGGAGCTCTCCTCCAAGGTGTTCTCCTGGGTGACAGGGGGATGACTCCGGGTGGCCTGGCCT
The DNA here is from genome assembly GCF_902713615.1 of Scyliorhinus canicula. Taxonomy (NCBI): domain Eukaryota; kingdom Metazoa; phylum Chordata; class Chondrichthyes; order Carcharhiniformes; family Scyliorhinidae; genus Scyliorhinus; species Scyliorhinus canicula. The sequence continues at coordinate 254,791,962 of NC_052147.1, read as the reverse complement.
CATCAGAAGGTGATCCTGCAAGACAATGGACATGTGGGGCGAAATTCACCGAAGACTAACGTGACGCCCATTACCGGCGGGCAAAAGCGGCGCTGGTGACTCCGGCGTCGGGGCCTGCTTATAAACCCTAAATCTCTCGTCCCGAAAGGGCCAGCAGCGGAGTGACGCTGTATACGTCAGTTTCACCCGCTGCGGAAGTGGCGCGTCGGTTGATGTCGGGCGACATCATCAACGCCGCCCGGCGTTGGAGGGGGGAAGGGGTGGGGGGGTGGGTTGCGGCGTTAGGGGTGGGGTGGGGGGGGGGGTGCGGCGTTGGGGGGGTGAGGGTGGGTTGCGGCGTTGGGGGGGGTGGGTTGCGGCATTGGGGGGGTGGGGGGGTGGGGGGTGGAGGGGTGGGTTGCGGCGTGAGGGGGGTGGGGGGTGGGTTGTGGCATTGGGGGGGTGGGTTGCGGCGTTGGGGGGTGGGTGGGTGGGGGGGTGGGTTGAGGCGTTGGGGGGTGGGGGGGGGGAAAGAGGGATGGATGAGGTTAGATGGAGGATGATTTGGAGGATGATTTGGGAGGGGGGTGGGGTGGTTCAATGCAGTGCCCCTGAGGAATGCCAACCCTCCCTCTTTTCCCCGCCCCCACACCTGGGGTAAACACAAAACCTAAACCGCACTGTAAATCTGTGCCAGTGCACAGGTGGATCAAATAGCTCTGGAACAAAGGGCAGGATGAAAAGAATGTGAGAGACAGAGAGGAGAAAGGGGGAGGGAGGAGAAAGAGGGAGGGAGGAGAAAGGGAGAGGGAGGAGAAAGGGGGAGGGAGGAGAAAGGGGGAGGGAGGAGAAAGGGGGAGGGAGGAGAAAGGGGGAGGGAGGAGAAAGGGGGAGGGAGGAGAAAGGGGGAGGGAGGAAAAGAGGCCCAGGGGGTGGGGAGGCAGAATTAATCCAAATTCCTACTTATTTCCTCAGACTCTTCAAAAGGTTGTTTCTCCCCTGGATTAGAAAAGGTGTCTTTATAATTCACAGCGCAGAACCCGCGCGTTTTTCCTGTTGTTGTGAAACTGACCTGAAATCGCAGAGGCTGAAGCTGAAATAGACAAATCCAGACACATCTCCCACCCGGGATCCCAGCATTTCCCTCTGCAGTCTAACCAGGCAATATTCCTGGGTTTAGGCAGATTGCAATATACTCACCAAAGCCCTGCTCTCAGCCAGAGGACGGACAGGACTCCCTCTCTCTGTCTCTCTCTCTCTGTCTGTCCCCACAATCTCCCTCTCTCTCTCTCTCTCTCAGACAAAGACAAGGCAGCTGGGAGGAAGGGGAGCCTTGAGGAAGATCTGCTGATGCCCCCATCCAATGGATGCCTGGGGCCAACGCACCGTCGCCCCCCCCCCCTCTGCACGCCGCTGCCCCCTACCCCTACCCCCCACCCCCACCCCTACACCGCCCACCCCTACCCCCCACCCCCCACCCCCCTCCCCCACCCCTACCCCCTCCAATGCCGCTACCCCCCCCACCCCTTCCCCCTCCAACGCAGCTACCCCCCTCCCCACCCCCTCCAACGCCGCTACCCCCCCACCCCTCTCCAACGCCGCTACCCCCCACCCCTCTCCAACGCCGCTACCCCCCACCCCTCTCCAACGCCGCTACCCCCCCACCCCTCTCCAACGCCGCTACCCCCCCACCCCTCTCCAATGTCGCTACTCCCCCCCACCCCTCTCCAACGCCGCTACCCCCCCACCCCTCTCCAACGCTGCTACCCCCCACCCCTCTCCAACGCTGCTACCCCCCCACCCCTCTCCAACGCCGCTAACCCCCTCCCCACCCCTCTCCAATGCCGCTACCCCCCCCACCCCTCTCCAACGCCGCTAACCCCCCCCCGCCGCTACCCCCCCGACCCTACCCCCCCGCCGCTACCCCCCCCCGCCGCTACCCCCCCCTCCGCGCACTCGATGTAGGTAACTGAACGACATCAACCATCATCAATGGTTGACGCCGTTATAAACCTACTTTGATTTTCGCCGACGTGACCCATGGCCGGAGAATAATTCACCCTAAAAATACAATGACATCCCGCCGGCGCCAGCTGTTCTCCGAGGCGGGCGGCGGGATTTGAACAACGCCGTTTTATGGCGGGTGGGATCATTCTTAACATGGCGGGAGCAGGAATAACGCCGTCGCCGGCCAATTCTCCGACCCTGCGTGGGGTTGGAGAATTTTGCCCGTGGTTTGTGAAAGGGAAGGGATAATTTTGAGAGACATCAACAACTCACTTGAGACAGGTCATCTGGGTGAAGGAGTACTGGATTTTCACTTCTCTGATGCAGGGCGACCTCACTGTCAGTCACTGCTGTTTGAAAATTAGGGGCAGCATGGTAGCACAGTGGTTAGCACAGTTCTTCACAGCTCCAGGGTCCCAGGTTTGATTCCCGGCTTGGGTCGCTGTCTGTGTGGAGTCTGAAAGTTCTGCCCTTGTGTGCGTGGGTTTCCACCGGGTGCTCCAGTTTCCTCCCACAGTCCAAAGATGTGCAGGTTAGGTGGATTGGCCATGCTAAATTGCCCTTAGTGACCAAAAAGGTTTTGGTGGGTTACGGGGATAAAGGGGGATAGGGTGCGGGGCTTAAGTAGGGTGCTCTTTCCAAGGACTGGTGCAGACTCGTTGGGCTGAATGGCCTCCTTCTACACTGTAAATTCTATGCCTATTTTTCAAAAGTACACCATTACGGTAAATTGCTTTAGGACATCCTGAACTGAAATGCACTGTGTAAAATTATGGACAGGTTTCTCCGTCCCGCCGCACCAGATTTCTAGTTCCGCACATTGGCGGATGGTCTGTTTCGCCGGTTGGTCAAAGGAGTTTCCCATTGTGGGGCAGCCCCATGCCGTCGGTAAACCCCCGGGCTGCCGGCAAAACGGAGAATCCTGACACGTGGAGAATTCAGCTCCATATGTCTTTCAAGTTTTTCTCTTTACTTTCCAAAAAGAGGTTGTGACAAAGCAATTAGGAACAACAAGCTCTTGCTGGTTTGTTTTTACCCTCCTTACTGCAGGTTGTTGTTTTAGCAGCATCAGAAACGATGCTGCTGACGCTCCTCCCGAGGTTTGTGCTCAATGAGAGCTTAGGCAGGTATACGATTGCACGCAAACCTTGAACAAGTCCAGCCTATTTTAAACCAAGCAGATTGGCACTGCCAGAATAGTGATCTGAGCTGCTATTTGCACTGAATCCACAGAAAGCTCAGATAAGAATTAAAATAGAGAGAAAAGTCACAACCCAAGCTACACACAAGACCAGATGCAGAACATATGCCAATGTGGCAACATCAGTAGATACAGATGTGACTGGGTTGGCATTTGCATTGTGTGGAAATAGCAAAAAGCAGCTGCGAGACACTGCAGCATTTTGTTTAACGTCGCTTCTACTGTAAAACTAGTAATGAATCTAGGACTCCAGGGAGAATGCACTGTATCAGATTTACAGCAGAATAGCTGATTTGCTAGGGTTTCCACTGGAAACTTTAGAATCTATTCCATTTCTGAGTTCAACCCAGAACAAAGTCTCCACTGTGGGCCGGGGTGCTCATAAATAATGGTACGATGTCAACAATATCCCCAGCTTGTGAGTGAGGGCACCTACCCAGAGAGGGGACACCTCTGGCAACAAAGGCCAAGAAGATGGAACCTCAGCAGGTAGCAATAATTGACAAAAGTTTTTCAAACTTTCTACCCATCGAAAGAAAAGAGCCTGTGCTTGAGAAAAAAAAGTTCAAAGACAAAGGCATTTCCTGCAGAAGTGTGGTAATCGTAGCTGGAATGTTGCTCAAGAACATAACTGACCCTAAGGTGTTGCCAGATTTCCACACTTTAAATAAAAAATATGTTAATGACCATGATATGTGAGGGGCCTGGCAGAGGTTGCAGATTACATTACTTCCTCCCACATCACCTCGCTGGAGCCAGCAATGAACAGATGTGTCACATGAACTAGACCAGGAGGTCAGCAGCACCCTGCCATGGACTACACCGAATTTACAAATGAGCCGCGCATATTATGCAGAACAAACTATCCCATTCCAAAAATAACCAAAGTTAAGTGGAATGGCGCAAGGGCGCTAATTGGATATGACAGAAAAATATCCCCCAAATTCCCTTTTAGTTAGGTGCCAAATCCAATAAGCGAGGAAGAAAGCTCTCACAGAGAGAGAGAGTGCTTAAAAAAATTGAACACACATTCTGTTCCAAACCACAACTTCCACTTGGATGAATGATGCTCATGTGGGGCCTGAATGACTCGGTTGTGCTGAAACCCAGGACTACACCCATATACTTCCCAACAGCTGGTCATAGCAACGAGTTGAGGTCAGCCCACACCACGGGCACAGAACAAGCCTCCTCCTCTTTTTAAAACCGCCGTCTCGTATTACATTGTCCCAGTACAAGCAGTTTAAAATTATTAAGTAAAAAGCACTTTCACATTTCCTCAAACATACCTCAAGCTTGTCATCAGCTTTAACCTTTTTACAGTTGTGCTTTAAATCAACATTTTAGAAGTTTTTAATCCTCTGAGTACCAAATTTCCTTTGCAAGCGTATAAAATACATTCTATCGCATAACATCTGCCAAAATATATGCTTTGTCAAATTCGAATGCTGAGCTAGAATTAACTGAACAGAACCATGGTATATATTGTTACCTTCAGTCACTGATTCAAGCATTTAATGAAATCTTGCCTTAGTTGTTCTAATTGATTGAAAAATGGACTTCGCTCTTTTTCAGCGGACAGGAAATGGTCGAAATCCTGTTTGAATCTTTTGAGAGACATACTATATTTGCTATAAATTCTGTGTAAGTCAGACCTTTGTGGATTGAGAACAATGTCCAAATTGCCTCCTTCTGTGCTATAACCCTGCTACCATTCTAATCTATAATAATTTGGGATTGGATTTATTGTCACGTGTACCGAGGTACAGTATTTTTCTGCGAGTAGCTCAAACAGATCATTAAGTACATGAAAATAAGATCAAATAAAAAGAAAATAATAATTTCCTAAGCTAGTATGTTGTTCAAAAGATCTAACTAAAGTGCTAACTAGAAAATATGGTATGACACCAACCATTAGCTAGCACCCTGTCTTCAGTGACAGTGCTCTGAAGGCAAATGAAGGTATTTCTCAGCATCTCTGCGGCACATCGCACAGAGCAGTAATAGAAAAGCACCAACTGCCAATTTTGCTCATTATGAGAGGGCTGAGTAAAGCCCACCCATCCATAGCAGCTCTCTCACTGCTGACCCATGGGGATTTTATCTACCTTTTGGGAAATTGTGTTAAGGAAGAAATAGTACTGCACATATCCATTGCTTTGGTACTGCAGCATATTCTCTGTGACATCACAGCCTAGGGGATTGCTTCTTGAGGTTGCACTTTAATATAACAGTATAGACTTAATGTGAAGACATATGTGGATCCCTCTGATATGCTTTGAAAACAACTAATGCACATGTGTTAAGTTCAACACAATGGATGCTGTGCACACATCTCAATGTTCAGCACTTCATCTTCTCTTTAGCACCAACAAAAAGCACATCTTCAGTCAGATGTTTCATGTACAAGAGCAGGTCAGAAGGTTGGAAATTTGGTGCCGAGTGTCTCAGCTCCTGAATTCCCAAAGCCCGTTTGCCATGTACAAGTATGAGTCAGGAGTGTGATGGAATACTGCCCAATTGCCTGGATGAGTGCAGCTCCAGCAACACTCAAGAAGCTCAACACCATCCAGGATGCAGCAGCCCACTTGATTAGCACCCCATCCACCCACTTAAATATTCACTGCCTCCACCTTCAGCACAGAGTGGCAGCAGTGTGTACTGAATGCAGGATGCACTGCAGCAACTCGCCAAGCCCCTTTCCAAACCCGTAACCTATACCAACTCGAAGGACAAGGACAGCAGATTCTTGGTAACACCACCGACCTGAAGATTCCCCTCCAAATCTCACTTCCTCCTGAGCTATCCTCACCCCACCTCTTAAGGGCAGGGCACCCCCGGGCCCAATTCTGGGCACCCGAGCACCTTGGCACTGCCAGCTTGGCAGTTTCCTTGCCAGTCAGACTGTGCCACCCAGGCTCCATGGCAGTGACAGGCTGGTAGCGCCCAGGTGCCAGAGCGAGTGCCAGAGTATCACCCTACCCAGAGCTGGACCACCCCAGGTCTCCAATGGCCTCGGAGACCTGGTCCATATGCCGAATGGCTCACTTAAATATGTTAATCTGGATCTCGCCCAGCAAAGCCATTACGGTCTGAAGCATCAACCATGCAACTAGGAGCAGTAGACGCTGCTGCGGATTTTGGGAGACCTTGGGTGTTGGGCTGTGAAAGTAAATAACATGTTCAAAAAGTCACCATGCTGGGAAGATCACTGGTATCTCAGGTGCTTCCTTCCCTGTCTATAGCCCATTCTTTGACCCACGGAGCCTCCCTCACACTGCCCACGCTGTTGCTGGCAGGCCATCTCCACTTATTTCCCCATGTGGTGAACGTTGACCTAATAGTTAAAGGTAATATCACCAAGAGGCAAAATGTAGATGAGAATTAGGAAGGGTCCAACTCCAGAACTTTGAGGCTAGTTCGAGGTAATCTTTGCAGACATAGGAGAAGCAGAACTGATGCCTGACATGGAAAAGGAAGAAATGGTAGTGTGAAAGGGTGATGAGTCCCATGAAGGAGGACTGACCGACTAGATTAAAGACTGCATATTAAACAGTAAAATAGAATGCAGGGAGTCACATCTGTACAGGTTGTCATCATAAACCAGACTGAAGAGGGCCAAGTAGGGACTGTTGAGCAAATTGATCATTGATTTGGGTGGTGATGCACTCAAGGTCTTTGGAGAATAAATGGACATGATAAGTAATTGAAAAAGTTAAGGCAGTAGAGAAACAAGACACAATGAAAGGTAGCAGCTGGGGAAAAAACTGGGTCTAGGGCCAAGGAAACCCAGTCATTTTAGGAGCTGTATTTGGAGTTGATGTGAACAGCTGGAGAAGCACATAGGGGAGGTGAATTTGATGAGAGTTCATGACAAACAGAGAAGGAAGAAGCTACAGAGTATTGTGTCACCATGGGTAAAACAGGAGAAAGGCTTAAGAGGATAGGGGAAGTGAGGGGGAGTGTAGCAAGAGGAGGGTGAGGCACTGAATGAGAAATCACAAAGTTGAAGTTGGAGAAATCACATAGCTCCTCATACACCTGGGGAGGAATATAATATCCCTGATGGTAGATTTGGCGGCGGGGGGCGGGGGGGGGGGGGGGGGGGGGCAATATCATTAGGCTGCACAGAAGGATGCGGGTTTGGGATCGCCTCCTCCTCCAGACTATACCCAGCACGATGCCAGCTGGGCCTCGAAGTCAGGAGACAGGCAAGCAAACCCTATCAGGGTTACTTTCTGCCTCTCAGTGGGAGGAGATGCCTCGTTTGAAAGCACTCAGTGCTTGATCGATGGAGCCAGCAACAGGAAGGAAGGACCCACTGTGAGCCACTCCCCTTGCCATTGCCTCCGACCACACCTACAGCCTCCCTCCGCCCCCTCACTGGCCACAACCTCCATCTGGCTGTCACTTACTTTTCTCCAGGGATGAACCGTGGTGAAGGCCCATTTATATTGTCAGCAGCAGCCACTGCCCCCAGTGTTGCTGCTGGGAATGGGATTGCCACCCTTCTGGGATAAGTGCAGCAATTAAATGTCTGCCGTGGAGCCGGCAGGCTTCCCACTGCCATTTACGGAATTAATTCCCTCAGAGTTCCTGGATCGGCAGGGAGTGCCGCCAGTTTTGGTGGCACACATTGCCCACCGTTCCGCCACCCTCATTAAATTTTGCCCCTAGTGTCAGAGGTGAGGAAGGAGTGGCAGGAGCGAGTTTGAACAAGGTGGATGGTGGCAGTGAAGAGAAGTTTGGGGTTGTCAAGGCCCTTGAGTGACCTTTTGAGTAGGAGGAAGATTTCACCAGAGAGCACAAGAGTCAATAGGCCATCCAAGCTGCTTATATGCATGTTCGGGAAAGGTCAGCAATGGAAATTTAGAAAATTTCCAATAAGATTGCCTTAAAGAAAACACTGATAGACTTCCAAATGTAAGCACAGCCCATAGCCCATATTTGGGGGGAATTTACACGTGCCAAATCTTGTTTCCAAACAAATGAGAGGCATGGATAGAGTGGATGGAAGGCACTCTTTCCCAGGTTGGAGGGGTCAGTCACTAGGGGGCATAGGTTTAAGGTCCATGGGGCAAAGTTTAGAGGAAATGTGTGAGGCAGGTTTTTTACGCAGAGGGTGGTGAGTGCCTGGAACGCGTTGCCAGGGGAGGTTGTGGAAGCAGATACATTAATGACGTTCAAAAGGCATCTCGACAAATACATTGATAGGATGGGTATAGAGGGATACGGCACTCGGAGGTGCTGAGGGTTTTGGCTAAGGGTTGTATCATGACCGGTACAGGCTTGGAGGGACGAAGGGCCTGTTACTGTGCTGTATTGTTCTTTGTTCTTTGAAACCTTATTTGCCTTGTTGTGACTTAGTCTGGCCTCGTTGTAAATCACTCATCCTTTTCCACTGTATAAAACAACTGAAAATGAAACTAAATTCAAATCAGAAATCGCATCCGAATAGAAATGGGGAGGGTTTACACACTGAATGGGCATTTGACATAATTTTCTTGCCCATAGACCAGATCAGTCAGCCACCCGAACAGCATAAAATCATATCAAACATACCTTAGTAAACTGTCAGGAAGTGAATAAAATATCTGTGAAAAATAGTTTCACTATTTTCCATAGTTTCAATGCAAAAGAAATCTGCAAATACGTTTTTTTTTTCTCAAAAGCAAAATAATTAAGAAAGGAGAGTCCTGCATTCTTTCTGCATTTGTCATATGCTGTGAAAGCAGAATTTGTACAGCTGTCAAGCCAAACCAAACTGATTTCATGTTTCTCATGTTGACTAAGCAGATGGACAGTTCCTTTTATAAGTTTTTACTTACCTTTTATGACACTCTGTTGCTCAGTTTATGAATAATCCTCAGGAGTTGTGACTGATGAAATAAAATATGATGTTTGGCAAAGCAAAGAGCCAAGAGTGGGAAACATAGCCTGATTTGTCATGAAGCCTTAACTCTCCCAATAGAATTACATCACCAAATGGGATTGGTCAGGGATGGGGGGAAGTAAGCACATTTCTCCAGTTTTTGGAATACTGTGAGTGGGAGAAATCTAAGAAACTAAAAATCCATTTGGCTTGCCCTTGTGTAACGGAGAAGGAAGTTATGTTTCCTGTAAGTGATGTGAGACGGAGTATTTAAGTTATTGTCAGCCTCAGCCTACTAGTACATAGTTACCATTTTGTAGAATTTACTACAAATCGAGCAGCAACGAATGAATGTTTAAGTGGTCAGTAAAGTATGCCTCCTGTTTAACTGGAAAGATGTTCTCTGTAGGAATGATGTCGCATTTAATTGACTCGGTGACTCAGAGTGTCATGGAGGAAGTTCATCAGAGCATATTGTTGAAAAGTAGTGCAGTGACTGATTCTTCAGAGACGCCAACCATTTTGAGAAAAGATATTCAACGTTCTTTTTCTCTTCCTGTGTCACACACAGTTCTTCAGCCCAAAGAGCAGCCTGACAAAATTGTCCCCGGCGTCTACCAATGTTGTTAGCAGACACTCTGGAGAGTGGCCAACTTGACTAGCTCCGGACCGATCATCCCCCTTCACTCTGCTCCCTTTCCCTTGGGGAAGTGTCTCCTGCTCTGTATCAGGGTTTGGTTGATGCTCTAGTTTCTTTTTCCTCTCCACCAGGTCCTCACAGTTTAATGCCTAATGAAAGAACTGAGCCTTCATTAGTGGATTCCTCCCACCCTTATACTCGCCTGTCAATATTAGGTAGGGCTTGAACTCTCAGCTTTATGATCCAAAAGCAGAAGTGCTGCTAATTGAGCCAAACATCTGTTTAAATTTTTCTTGGATTATCCACCCATTCATGTAACCCTTTACAAAACACTCTGCTTAAAACTGCTGCTCATAATCAAAGCTTGCTAGTTTTTGCATTTATTTTCATAGCTTTTAAAAAAAAAACTAAAGCATTATTAAAAGTAGACATAGGGAATACTGGACAATATTTTTCCATGCTCGTAGTATTAACATAGTTCTAAGGTGTTGCAGTTTATAATTTAAGTACACATGTTGTCTCCCGGCTGGTGTAAAGTTTGCATTCATTTTGGGATGTGATTGTTCAGGTCAATCCGTTAATGTTAACAAGAATATAGGCCTGGATTTTCTGCTCCTACCCGCAGCAGGCACAATGGCTGCGGGAGGGGTAAATACCGTGAGGAACCAAAACACCAACTTCTCATTGGTGGGAAAGCAGGTTGCAATCGTCCACTCCAGCCTTCAATGGTGGGTCGCAATCCCGCTGAGCCATGTCAGGAAGGCCATTAGAATACCATGAATGCTCATTAAGAAGGCAGCTCAATGGAACCTATAAGGCCACATAGGTGAATATTTAGACCAGCGAGCTCCACAACCGGATATAAGCGGCGTGCACCCACCGAACGAACTTCACTCATGGCTTTGAGGTAAGTTGCATTGCACTGCGCACACGATTCCGCAGATCCATGACAGGCTTCAGCACATTGGCCTGAGGGGTCTATCCAGGCAATGCTCCATATACCAGACCATCAGTAAGGAAGAAGTTGGTTCTAATGTGCTACGGGACAAATGTTTGACTAGGTGAGGGGCAGCATGGTAGCATAGTGGTTGTCACTGTTGCTTTACAGCGCCAGGGTCCCGGGTTTGATTCCCAATTGGGTCACTGTCTGTGCAGAGTCTGCACGTTCTCCCCGTGTCTGCGTGGGTTTTCTCCGGGTGCTCCTGTTTCCTCCCACAAGTCCCGAAAGATGTGCTTCTTAGGTAATTTGAACATTCTGAATTCTCCCTCTGTGTACCGAACAGGCACTAGAATGTGGCAATTAGGGGCTTTTCACAGTAACTTCAATGCACTGTAATATTATTATTATAATGTAAGCCTACTTGTGACAATAATAAAGATTATTATTATTATTACAATACAGAAACAAGGAAATGGGCCGGAGGGCAAAGGTTTGGCTGGAGTGGGTGAAGACAAGACAGGGGCAAGACAAAGTGCTGGAGGGTAAAGATTGGGGAATGTTGAATTCAGACACATAGCTGAGGCTGCTGGGGCACCGGGGAAGGGGAGACGGTAGTGGAGACTGTGGGTGAAGAAATCTGTGCCACATAGCAGAGGGCGTCTCAAGGGAGTCCCAGGTAGAATGGCAAGACAGCGCTTAAGTAGTGATTTAAGCTTGAAAATACTTTATTTGTCCCAGCCCAGAGAGGGGAGGGAATGTCAGTCCACTGTTAGTAGTGTCCAGTGTGCTGTGTGGAGGGTGTTGTCAGTACCTCACACACGGCAGTGCGGGAGGTTTCTGGCATCGTTACTTTGCCGCAGATTGGCACGGTCACAGTCAGGGCATGTATCTACAGCTTGTAGATTGGGAAAAATGTAGGGTGGCTACTCTATGCTCTCATAGGTCACTGTACAACACTAGGCGTCCAGGTGTGGAAGGGTAAAGTCTACATGGGGCATAGGAAGCTCCACCCCAAACAACGCAGGGATATCAATCACTAAAAAAATGGAATCCAGAATTAGAGGGAGAGGACTGAGTGTAATAGGAGGGAGGGAAACATGAACAGTATGCTCTTCCAGGACGAAGGGTAGGATTTCCATGATCTCAAACAGAGGGTCGAAGTTGGTCTGATAACAGAACCTGAGGACCACCACCTTGGAACCTGAAGCAATGGAGCATTGGAAAATGAAAGAAAAACAGTGCTGCTGGGGAGAGCTGTTACAGCGTCTGGGAGGAGTGCCTCACAGTACTGGGGACCAGATTAGAGGGGCACGCATGTGACATCTGTATTTCCAAATGCACAGCTGAGACATGACAGGAGCATCACTGTTACAACAGGGCCAAGAATAAGCCGTCAGTGTAAAAATGCATTCATGCAAGATTAATTCCGATTAGTTCTAATTATCAATCTCTGTGCACTAAACCTTTTCAACAATTGTGGTCATTCCCCTCTGTGCAGGGATTCCAAAAACAAGTAGGCACCTGGAGAAGAAGGAGAAGCCACTATCTCAGAACGTCATAGTCACCAGGTTCAGAGGTGGGAACCCCAGGCCCCCCAAAAGATTCTCCTGCCCTCACAGAACATCTGCCATGATGTATATTACGAAAGATCTAGTTGTGCAGTCCACTGAATAAGTTATATGCAATCTGAAATAAACGCAGGCCATCCAAGCATGTGGCCAAGTCCATCTCATAGCAGTGGGTCTCTGAGATGAGACATGTTGTTAGGGTGAGGGAGTGAGAGTTTGTGCGAGGAGTGGGGGGGGGGGGGGGGGGGAGGTTACTGTGACACTCAGAGTGCCCGTAGGCATGGCTATGATGTCATTGGCTAATTTAAGCCTGTACTGTAAGCAAACCCTTAAAGCCACAGTCACTCACTAGTCAGTGACAAAAAAAGAGAGTGAGATTTAACAAAAAAAGAGTTCTGTTTTAGTTGGGATTAGCAAAGCTGTTCCCAATATTTGTAGCACCGGGAATAACCCCGCTATCGAACGGGACTCTGTTATTTTTTAGGGCCTCAGCGGGAAATCCTCTGCCAAGGTCACACTCAGTCGCATTTCCTGCACTAAGCAGCCCCGTTCAGCAGTGCAGGAAGAGATTGGGTCGCCATTTAAAAATGGGACACCTGGAGTGAGATCGAGTTGCCCTGAAGCCCTCGTGCATAGCCACTGATAGATTCCGCCAATGCCTACAACCACTGGTGCAGTGCAGAACCTAAGTCCTGGACTAAGGTCTCCATGGTGGCTGCCATCCTACTTGTGTTGACCTCCATGCTCTGGCCTGCCAGTACTATGACCTGAGACAAAATGTGAAGGGACCCCTCCATTGTATGCTGCAATCTGTGGAATGCATCTGACAACCCTGCTTGATATTCCCGTGTCTTTTGCTGCAGCTCCAACATCTGCATTGAGACCAAGTAAGTCAGGAGGCTCATCCTCTGACTTGTGCTTGGCAGAACCCTGGCCTCCTGCAGTCCTCTGAGTGACAATGACCTTGGCGATCCCTGCCTCCACCTGCTGTGGACAAGAATCTGTGCTGTGCTCACCAGAATGTCACCTCGAGCCTGTTCTAGATCTAGGTCCCACTGAGGCAAGTGTCTCCCAGTGGTGAAGGGTGTGGCTGAGCGCTGTATGGGTCCTCATTTGTCACATTCTCAGGATCTTCCTCCTCAGGATGACCCTCCGAGGTGTCAAGGGGCTGGAGATGAGGGGTTGGCACTCAATGTCCCTAGATCACTTGGTGGAGGTGCCCGTAGAGAATAGAGATAATTAGTGCATGACATTAAAATACAAACCATCACATTGCACTCACTGCCTCACTGTCTGAAGGATGAGCTGATGCAGGGTCCTCACTCAAGTGCATGCCACCAACCTCACTGTTGCCATCAGCGACATGGCCCCTGTTCTCTCCGACCAAATGAAGATCACGCTCCTCATACTTGGTGAGAGCCCTGATCTCTGTCATGATCCGAAACCTCTACCTTTTGTTATGGATGAGTTTGGATTAAGAGAGATGGAAAGAGTGTAAGTATGAGGAATGACAAAGCAAATGATAAGGATAGTTGTGTGTGTGCTGAGTGTAGCCGTGTTCAGGATGTGTACACAAGCTGCACAGGATGTGACGCGAGATGGCGATGTCAAGGTGTATGCGGGAGAGTTAGTGGTGACGCCCCTTGTGATGGCAGCATGTGAGATCCCTGGAGAGTTTAATCCTCTGAATGTGAGTGGGGCTTCTGAGCGTGCGGACTGAGAGCTATCAGAAGGTTGCCTTACCCTGGCTTTGCGGATGAAATCATTCATGCAGTTTCTGTCCTGTGTGGGTGATCTCCTTTGGGTGGAGTTGGTGCTCACCGCAAAAGGCACCTCTTCTCAAGCCTGGTTGGTTACCTCTGTGTGCCTCCTTGGGCAATGGCAGGGTGCAGAAGGTCCTGGCAGGCGTCGACTGCACTAAGCAGGTGTTCCAGCGAGTCATTGGTAAACTTTGGGGATGCATGCTTCTCTTCGTGGATCATCTCTATCTTGCAGCAGTCCTGTGCTTCAAGCTTTGAAAGATGTATGTGTGGATGCAGTTTAAATATAGGGCCAGGCATGATAACCCATTCTTGTTTGTGTGGTGCTGCCCGCCAGCACTTTGGCGTGTTTCCTGTTGATGAATATTTAATGAGACAAGAGGCAGACAGTTGAGCGCAAAAACTTTCTATTACGGCTGTGATGAGACCATCAATTCACGCGACACGTGGTTAGAAGCGAACAGTGGTTTTAATCGTCTTACAACAGAGCCTGCCTGTGACAAGATGAACTCTTGATGAACTGGCAGGCAGGCTCACAACAGCAACCTTTATACTTCTGGTTAGGGGGAGGAGCCATGGGTGGAGTCATGGGCGGAGCCAATGGTGGAGACAGGTAAAAGCTCCTCATCTCCCCCTATGGGTAGAGCCGCGCAACTACACATGATCTGATACAAGGTACAGGCTCAACACATGTTGTACAATACAGTGTGGATTATTAGTGTTTATAATTCACCACAGGCTGGCAGGGAAAATGCCATCTTTCCCGCCTATCCCCGCATTTAGCCCACAAAGAAGAAAATTACACCCATATGCGGAGCAATGATTTGTTGGTCTTTGCTGTAACTTGGCTTTGGATCTACTCATGACCGACAACTGTCACCAGTCATGCAACACGAATACCATTAGAATATACCATGTGTTCTGTCTCTGATTGCTGTTTCTCCAAATCTGAAAAAAAAATCACTTGCATCAGACATGCACACACGAAATGCATGCACAGCAAGAAGCAACTACAGTCATGGACATGTCTCACAATAAAATGGGGAAACTTTATTCAATCTGCCAAGAGCAGAATTTAGCAACGTATCTTCGAACATAAACTAGATAGCATTTTGGCAGAATCTGGACTCATACAGCTTTTTCCCATAGTTAGGGTTTTGATCCACTGTCTAACCAGAGAAACTCATTTTGATGCTGGTATGAGGGGGTTTATTGTCAGGCTGGATCCACACATCAAGTGCAATTCATTCTAGGTCATGGAAATCTGTATTATAATTAAATTAGTTTAGGCCTTGCATGGGGAATACAATAAGGAAGGGTTGTGATAAAGCAGTGGGGAGTGTGTATCTTTAACATAGATTACATTACTTTCTTAACTAAAGTAATCTCATCTAATGATTTACTCTGTTTACACAAAGAACAATTTATTTTCCTGACATGTTAGGTCGAGAGCTTCAGTGCAAGTAGGGACACACCTAAGAGGAAGATGTAAAAAGCTTATTTGAAGATAATCTCAAGCTTGGCCTATAAATATTTATTTACTAAATAAATGTGGCAGTGATTTGAGTGTTTGTGCAGGTTTACTCTTTGCAAACTTCCATGATCCTTTTAGTTAATCCGACAAACTTGTTTTTTGTTGCTAAGGGAGGCAAAAAGAATCATTGACTTTTAGTTGGGGTAAAAAGAAGCCACACCTATCTATTAATAAAACCAGGCATGATTACTCTATCGTTTTACTTTACTCACAAGCATAGCTCACCATCACATGTTAATGAATTCTGCAAATTAATTTGGTGCTTAATATATACAATCATAGAATCATTGCATTCACAGTGCAGAAGGAGGCTATTCGGCCCATCGAGTCAACACCAGCCCTTGAAAGAACACCCTACTTAAGCCCAGTAACCCTATCTAACCTATGGACACTAAGGGGCAATTTAGCGTGGCCAATCCACCTAACCTGCACGCCTTTGGACCGTGGGAGGAAACCGGAGCACTCGAGGAAACCCACGCAGACACGGGGAGAAAGTGCAAACTCCACACAGTCACCTGAGGCCGGAATCGAACCCGGGTCCCTGGAACTGTGAGGCAACAGTGCTAACCATTGTGTCACTGTGGATTCATTTGATTCAAATGAGCACTATGCTTAACTTACAAAAAATATTTTTCTGTTGACGGCACTCGTAAACAACATGAATGTCATCAAAATATCTGTTTGTGAGGATGGGGAGTTATAACAAATATAATTCTGTTAAAATTCACATTCCTTTGCAATGCTGTATGATTTTTAAAAGTTCAGCAGACAGTATGAAATTCAGCATTATGAAACATTATGAAGCATTAAATATTCTATACTCTGGTGAAGAATGTATAATTATTCCCCTGTCTATATCTGTACCAATGCGCTTTTTGTCACAAACTCTCTTAAAAAGCTGTTACAACAACTCCTGATATAACACACATTATTTATGGCTCCCTGATTTAGCAGGTCTGACTGAACCTCAGCAAAAAGATCATCATACATGATTGAGGTCGTGGAAACCGTCCTACGAAGGGCACCCAGACTTCTATTTTCTTTGCTATCTACAAGAAGTGTCACGGTGAGTAGGGAGAATTTTGTTTAGCAGGAATTGGTTCAATTTTGTTCCTGATTTTTTTTCACACAGTTCAGGAAGCAGAACTGCTTTAAGCAGCCTCGCTTGAAAATTGGAAAGAATCTTTGAGATGGAAACATGCTCGCTTCTTTCATGGGTCGGGGAAAACAAAACAACAAAGCTAATTACAAAATGATCATAGGCTCACTAATAAGTCATCAACATGCATCCCTTGCTGGGAGCGTGAATACAGCTTGATAGTAGGAAAGGCAAAGTTAATGAAAATTTTCATCGAACATGCATAATCTGGGCAAGATTTGCACCTGTGCAGCTGTTAGAGATAAAATGAGCGGCACGCTGTACCCTTGCTTGAATCTCTGCAGCAGTTCAGACAGTTGTAAATGCCTTGAGTAGAAACACTGAGTACTGTTAATGGATAGGTTTATTTTAAACCATGCCATCTGCTATCAATCACAGAGAAGTATGGGAACAAGTTGGCTGTGCTCCCTTCTGTGAAACTGATAGAGATAGGGCTCCAGCATACTGGAACATTTAATCCCCAGGAGAATAAAACATCAAACTTACTCACCAGCCTCACTAACAATAATAAAAAATGCCTTCTCCTAAAGGTGACATTCCTAATTTACGATTATTTGTGTCTATAAAGTGTATTCTTTGGCACTTGGCTCATTCATACTGTCTCACTATAAGAACATTACTTCAGTGCTGCTTTCAGCAAATTGAAATCCTTTTGTTTGTATCTATTCTTTCGTACACTCTCCAGCACTTAATAAGTTAATTAATTAGCCACTGCAAGCTACGTTTCTACAATAAACATGGCAAATTGAGTTGGGTTCATGCGATGACTTTCAAAAACAGTTTTTATTGGAAAATATTTATGAAATTTATCTGAATTGATCCTAAAAACCTGTTTATAATGGGCTCCTGTTCAAAGACAGCTAATAGGCATAGTAATATAGGAAATACAGGTACAGTGCTCGTCAGGGACATAAGCTCATGGACACAGTTTATTGCTTCTTCTGCTCTTTATTCCCTTTTGTAATAACAGTAACCATTGAAGTGACCTTATGGATCATTTTTAACCAGTTTACCACATAAAACAATAGCAAAATATTTCCTTGAAGAGGTAGATAAATTATGTCGGTGAGGGGATGAATTATTTTAGTAATGACCTAAACCATGCAATTCTGTACCAGTTTCTCAAGAACAACATTTACTTGTGCAATGAGACTTTCACAACATGTTAAGTGAAGTCTGAAGTATTCCTCTTGAAACTAAAAATACATATATCCTTGGGAAAAAAATCCATTTAGGGAAATTAAAAGCCTCTAATATACTATAGAGGCAAATACAGTCACTGTAAAGATGCACTTTCACAGACTCCCTTAGTAAACACAAAAGGTATGTATTATTCAGAATTGTACAGCAGCAGCATGGCTGTAGCTCACTCCCAAAGTGCCTCAGAGATTTTCTCACAATGGGGTGATTCCACACTCTGAGTCCTGATTTGGCCACTAAGGCTATATGACCCTTACTCTGCTGTGTTGCCCTGAAAGGGACAAAAGCACAGTCACCCTGCAGAAAAGGTTAGGTTACCTCAGTCAATCTTAAGCCAGCATGCAGATCGCATTCTTATTTACATTTTTGCACTCTTAATGGTAACTGGCAAGTAAAAATATATGGAATTATTGGTAGTTTATCTCAGTGATAAAAAGATAGCAAAAATGTCTGGGAAGCAGCAGGAAGTAGGGAATGAACACAATTAATACAGCTGCATAGAACTCTAGCACTGTCCATTGTGAAGTGAGATGTTGATACCATTGTTAGCATAAATGAAATGGAAAATCAGTAAAAATAGGTAATTTCACTAAACCACCCATACATATTCTTCTTCACTCGTAGTAACTGAAGCAAATATGGTTTACTTTGTTATTTCTTTATCAGTAGATACTGATACTTCATGCACAGTGCAGAGAAATAACTACCATATTTCTCTTTTATAGTGTTTTAAAATGTGTGCAAATTTTATCCTAAAAATACTATTAACTATATTTATTTCAGGGAAGCCCTCTCCACCGCCCATAAGTGTCACCTGGGTTCAATTATCACTGTCGGAAAGTTTTATTCTCAAGACCACTCCAGGACCTGAACACATACTCTGGGCTGATACTTCAGTACTGTATTAGAGAGTGCTATATTGTCAGAATTTCCACATTTCCAAAGAGATGTTAGGCCCATCTTTCAGTCCAGGTCAACATAAAAGATCCTGTAGCAAGAATTTAAGAAAAGAGCAGGATGTTCTCTCTGTGTCTGAGCCAACATTCATCCCTCATTGACAGCACCAGAACCAATTAAGTGAACATTTATGACATTGTTGTTTGTAGAATCTTCCTGGATGCAGGTCAGTCATCATTTTCGCAGTCATATCAATGAAACTGCTAAGTTTCTTGGAAAATCATTAGGATGCGCATAAATCACTATATAAATGCAATCTTCTTTGTCTGCATTACATAGTTTCCTTCTACATTTCTTTAATTGCAGTTCCAGAATAGGAGAACATTTCAGCATGCCTGTTATGAGGTTAGTATATATTCAATTTTAACGTAATATATTTGAACATAATATATTACACTCAATATATTAATTAGGGACAGAAATGGCAAGCATCTCAATAAAAGCTCTGATGAAACAAAATTTCATCCCTCCCTCCATTTACCAATTCCCATGGTAAAATTGGTGTCATCACACCCAGGAGCCATTCTCTAAAATTTGCCATTGGATCCCAAAGCCCAATTTACTGTCCACATTCCTTAGCTTAATCCATATGCCATCCATAATTATTATTTATTTTGCATCCACAGATGATAGCTGTGCCACCCAGAAAGGCAGCGAATAAATTGTAAACAATAATTCACACGTATGCAGTAACACATTAATGGAATTCATTAAAAGAAAACCTTCAGGCTTTACGGGGAACCCCATGAACCGCACGCCTCACCATAACGCTGACTTCCAGGGGGATGCTATCAGCATTTGCTCACGTTTATGTTACCTCTGAGCTTTGGATCCTTCACAACCAAGCCGTAAGCTACAATTTGTGGCCAATACTGAATCTATCGCAATATTTGACATTAGAATGGAGTCTGATCATTTAAAAAGTTTTTTCCAACTCAAGACTTTACTTGGCAGCAGAGTGGATACTTTGTGTGATGTGGTTGCACTCGAGGGAATGGTGCTGGACATCAACAAGAAAAAAACTGACACAGTCACGCTAACATTATTACTCAGTGCCTTCTCTGCTAGCCAAATAGCAATTCTCACCCTCCTTTTGAATTGCTTTTATTTCCTCTTGCTCCATGTGATTCAATTTGTGCTGAATCTCAATGAACATTCAGGCAAATGGTATACGAGCATGTTATCAGCCTGAGCAGTTTGGAAAGTCAGTTGGAAAAAATATACAGTGCAGCAACTCTCATTAAAATTGGCAGAGTCCAGGAGAACATGTGGTTAGAAAGAAGGTTGTACAATTGAAAGTTGCCGGTGCATGTCGGCACGTCCTGATTTCCAAGAAGTAAAACTAACAGCAGTGACCACTGACCATCTATTTGTTGCTGTGTTCTGATGGGGAAAGAGGTTACAGTAGCCTGCCCAGCTTCATGGTTTTTGGTGTTCTCCTCATTCTAAGAAGTGCATGCTGGTATTTCAGGAGATGAGTATTTCGCAAAAACTATGAATAGTTTTTGTTGCGTGGAGTCGTTTTCTGAATTTTGCTTTTTTATTTTATTCCTGCACAAATATCGAAACGCTACCACAGAGCTTTGACTGGAATTCAGTTGTGCATCCGTCAATCGATCTGTCTGAAGACTTTACCTTGGTTATGTTAATTTAAATGCAGCACAATGGGCTGGATCGAGCTGGCGCATGGCCATTTAACTTGAATTTATTCTGCATCATTCAGCCCCAAAATGTTTTATTTCCGTTTTCATGGAATTTTAATGCCATTGTCCTGTCCTATTGTCTTACTAGGCCATTTCAGAGGATATTTAGGAGTCAATTACTTGGTTGTGGGGCTGTGGTCACATGTCGCCCTGTCCATGTGAGCTGGCAGATTGCCTTCCCTAATGAAGATTCGTGAACCAGATGGGTTTTTACAGCAATCATAGTTTTACAATTTACAATCACTGAGACTGGCTTTATTCTCTTTTGAGAATTCTAATTAAACAAGCTAAAAGTCCCTTAAAGAGCGAGAATAACTTTAGGTTCCAGAACTCTTCATTTATTTAACTTCCACCAGCTGCTATGGTGGGATTCCTCCCCCCTCCCACACCCCTGCCTGAGCATTAGCCTTGGCCTTCTGGATTGCTAGTCTCGGGAGACTATCACAACACCACCATTGATCCCATAACTTGCTGGAACTGTGAGCTGATAATGGTGTGACAAGGGTATCAAGGCTTGTGGACTTTGAGGGAATGGTAGGATCTACAATGTATATCCTTGGTCAGTAGGATTTAAGTATTGAGAAGGGAAGAGATAAATGGCTGTGGAAGCTGAGTAAGATTTAAATCATGTACAGTAAAAAAATCAAATGAGTGTGAGGGAGGTGTGGGGGGGGGGGGGGGGGGGGGGGGGTGGTATTTGAACCAAAAAGAGGGAGAGAAAAAATAGAGGCAGGAAGGAAAAGTCAGAGAAGTATTCACATTTTGAAAATCTGTTAAAAAAAAATTACCAGCTGAATGAATGAGACCCCATTGCTGAAATTGTTAGATATCTGTTTGAGAGCTGTTGATTGGCGTGACATTAACAAATATCAAGTTTAAAAGGTGCATGCGCTGTTAATTACCTGGCTTATCTTTCTCCAGCAAGTTTAATGGATAATTAATGTATTAATCCAGTGAGTTCTTAAAAATAACCAGGAGGCTTAGGGAGAGGTACCATTTAGCAGAAAACAAACAGCAGAGGAGCATAAATTCAACACCAAATTTTGGAGACTTGCAACTCAGTGTATCTCTTAATCTCCTGAACTTGCTAGCCAATTAGCACATTAATAAGCGTGTGCGTCATTACCATGTCTTTGGGGGGGGGGGGGAAATTGGTGGTGCAGGTGAGTGGTGGTGAGCACTCAAATTGTAATGATACAAGAAATGAGCTGAATTGAGATTGTAATGAACTTAAACTGTCCCCAGGTTCTTTTGCCATCAATCCTCACTGCCAAGTATAGAGCAGCTCATGTCAGAGTGATTCATCTTTTCACTGTTCTGTTTATTCTGACAGTATCAGATAAACTTGGTCATGCAACTCTGTTCATATGGGCTGCGTCCAAATTTAAACCATTCCAATTACTGGCTCGGTTTTAGAGCTTTAAGTTTTTGAAAACTGTATTTTTGCTATGTCCAGCTTAGAAACAGCAGGAAACTTTTCACAAAAAGACAAATATGCCTGAAGCTTTCTACTAGAAAGTTCATTTGTACCTGCTTCCAAGAGGGAGGGCGACGTCAGTGATTTCTAAATTTGTCAGTGCTGACGTTTTACCTCTTCTGCACTGACAGAATCACGGGGAGAGTTTTGTCAGCTGGCATGAGGCTGGACCACAGCAGGGCGGGGCAGTAAAATCAGGAGAGTCACGTCGGCTCCCTGACCATGGCCTGTCTCTGGTGAATTTCACCAACAGTGGGCCCCGCTTCAGACAGGCTTCCTGCCTCAAAGTTTCATTTTCAAGGCTGTTGATATTTTATCAATGGTGGATTGACACCCGCAACCCCACCACCATCTCCAGCCAAGTGGGGAGACCACAAGCTGAAAGCAGGCAACCTCTTGGCAACAACCCCTGGGGAAATTCCAAGGTGGGTGTGCAGGCGAGGAAAGCAGATCTGGTTCCCCACCATCAATGTAATTTTTATGTTTTAGCATTATAGAATACCTACAGTGCAGAAGGAAACCATTCGGCCTCTCGAGTGTCCATCCACCCTCCAACAGAGTACACCACCTAGGCCCATGGCCCGCCCGATCCCTGTAACCCCACCTAACCTTTGGACACTAAGGGGCAATTTAGAATGGCCAACCCACCTAAAGTGCACATCTTTAGATGAGAATATTCCTTACAGTTTGTATTGGGGACAGAAAGGGCTGTGGAAGAGCCAGTCTTACTAGTTCATTCCTTTATCCCAATGGGGGAATAAAGAAAGCAGCTTTCCAGCTGTGCAGTCCAAGAAAGTGAAGCAGACAACCGTGTGAGGATTACAATGAAACATTGCAAAAAAAAAAAAAAATCAGAAAATAAACTTTGCGTCAAAGCTTTATTGAAGAAGCAAAGTGGTTTTGGGTTGTTAGCATAATTAATTGAGGGCAGCACAGTGGTTAACACTGCTGCCTCACTGCACCGAGGTCCCAAGTTCGATCCCAGCTCTGGGTCACTGTCCGTGTGGAGTTTGCACATTCTTCCCCTGTCTGCGTGGGTCTCGCCCCCACAACCCAAAGATGTGCAGGGTACGTGGATTGGCCACACTAAATTGCCCCTTAAGTGGAAAAAATGAATTGGGTACTCTAAATTTATTTTAGAAAAACATAATTATCAGCCTGGCATTGTACACATTTTTGTCACCCTGTCACATAACAGAATTTTAGTATTTTGTACAATTTGAAGGAGCACAAATTCATTCATGGTGTTCACCACTAATACCCATAGGAGATTAATTGAGGAATAGAAAATGAGGAAGACAACACTAATTAACAAAACCACTGTTCTAAACTCCATTACTAGTTTCCCTCTCAGTGAAAAAAATATTCGCAGTAAAGCCTTGTCATTATTTCTCAATTTTTAATAATTGCAATGAAGTACTTATTGAATTCAAAACACAAACAGCTCAGCCATGATTGTATCGAATGGTGGAGCAGGCTCGAGGGGCCGAATGGCATTACTCTGCTCCTTTTTCATATGAAGGATCTTCTTGCCCTTTTTGAAATAAATACCCCACTGCCATCCATTATTCCTGACCTGCCTTGGTATTATATACCCTGAATATATTTGAAAAGGTAACACAGTGGTTAGCACAGTTGCTTCACAGCTCCAGGGTCCCAGGTTCAATTCCCAGCTTGGGTCACTGTCTGTGCAGAACCTGCATGTTCTCCCCGTGTCTGCGTGGGTTTCCTCTGGTGGATTGCCATACTAAATTGCCCTGAGTGTCCTAAAAGGTTGGGTTGGGTGGGGTTACTGGGTTATGGGGATAGGGTGGGGGTGTGAGCTTAGGTATGGTGCTCTTTCCAAGGGCCGGTGCAGACCCGATGGGCCGAATGGCCTCCTTCTGCACTGTAAATTCTTTGGGGCAGCACGGTAGCATAGTGCTTAGCATTGTGGCTTCACAGCGCCAGGGTCCCAGGTTTGATTCCCTGCTGGGTCACTGTCTGTGCAGAATCTGCACGTTCTCCCCGTGTCTGTGTAGGTTTCCTCCAGGTGCTCCGGTTTCCTCCTACAATCCAAAGATTTGCAGGTTAGGTGGATTGGCCATGCTAAATTGCCATTACTGTCGAAAAGGGTGAGGAGGCGTTGATTAGCTTAGGATGGAATTGAGGGCTTAAGTAGGTCGGTGCAGACTCGATGGGCCGAATGGCCTTCTTCTGCACTATATGTTCTATGAAACACCGAGGCAGGACTCTCCGTCCCACCACACCCCTTTTCTGATGCGGCACACTCCTGCCGGCAGTGGGAGCCTCCGTCCTAGCAGCTGGACAATGGAGTTTCCCATTGTGGGCAACCACATGCTGGCAGGAAATCCGTGGGTGTGAGTGCACTGTCGGCGAAGCGGAGGATCCCATCGACAGAAAATCCAGCTCAAAGGCTCCAATTGCCAGCCCTTCACAGATGTTCATGCCTCAATTCCGGATCAAACTCGAGTCCCAGGCCAACGACACAAATCCAAGATGTCTATGGCAGGGCTTACATGAACTCTAAGTCTATAAAGCAAGGTCAGGCGGAATCTCTGGGGCTGGAGCATCCTTCCCCGAAAAATGGACAAGTTCAATGCCCGCTTTGAGCAGTCAGCCAATATATCAGTGCTACTCGCCACAACAGCCTTGGACACTCCCATACCCACTATTTCAGACTCAGAGTTAAGAGCTGCCTTCTTGAAAGTTAATCCGTGGAAAGCAACGGGCCCCAACGGAGTCCCTGGGCGAGCACTCAGAGCCTTCGCTGACCAACTGGCAAGTGTATTCGCAGACATCTTCAACACCTCACTTTTCCACGCCAAGGTCCCTACCTGCTTCAAGAAGACAACCATAATACCAAGGAGGAACAAGGTAGCGTGCCTCAACGACTACCAACCAGTGGCCCTGACGTTTGTTATGCTTCGAGCAGCTAGTTATGAGACGGATCAACGCCAACATACCAGATGGTCCCGATCTATTGCAGTTCACCTACTGCAGCAACCGATCCACAGCAGATGCTATCTCTGGTCCTACAATCAACTCTCGAACATCTCGACAACAAAGACAGCTATGTCAGACTGCTGTTCATAGACTACAGCTCTGCCTTCAACATCATTATCCCCAAAAGACTAATAACCAAACTCTGCAACCCTCCCTGTGCAGCTGGAGCCTCGACTTCCTCACCAACACACTACAATCTGTCAGGATAGGAAACACCTCCTTAATAATAGTCCTCAACACCAGGGCCCCGCAAGGATGTGTGCTCAATCCTCTACTGTACTCCCCGCACACACACGACTGTGTGGCTAGATTCAACTCCAATTCAATCTATAAGTTTGCAGAAGATACGATTGTGGTGGGTCGTATCTCAAACAATGATGAAACAGATTATAAAAGGGGGAGAGATCACTTGGTTGCATGGTATACCGAAAACAACCTCTCTCTAAATGTTGGAAAAACCACGGAACTGATCACCGACTTCAGGAAGCGTAGCACGACACACACCCCCATCTTCATCAATGGCTCTGAAGTAGAGATGGTTGATAGGTTTAAGTTCCTGGGGGTCACCAACGAGAAAAACATCACCATCAGTCTGTCCTGGTCCACTCATGTTGATGCAACAGTAAAGAAAGCCAAACAACGTCTCTACTTCCTATGGAAGTTAAAGAAATTCGGCATATCTGCAACGACTCTCACAAACTTCGACAGATATGCGATAGAGTGCATCCTATTCGACTGCATCACAGCTTGGTATGGCAACTGCTTGGCCCAAGATTGCAAGAAACTGCAGAGTGTGGTGAACTCAGCCCAACGCATCACACAAGCTTGCCATCCTCCCATTGATTCTGTATATACTTCCTGCTGCCTCAGAAAGTCAAACAACATTGTCAGAGGCCCCTCACACCCAACTTTGCCCTCTTCCAGACCTTTCCATCAGGCAGAAAATCCAGAGGTCTGAAAACCCACACATCCAGACATAGGAACAGCTTCTTCCCCACAGCTACCAGACCCCTCAGACAGATCTGTTCCCTGCAAGAACACTATTCATGATGCCCGACGCTGCTCTTGTTTGGCACTGTAACCAATTTGTTACTGTACCATTGTCAATGTACTCTGTTGATTATTCTTTTGACTACTATGAACGTACTGTGCACGTTCCCTTGGCCGCAGAAAAATACTTTTCACTGCACTTTGGTACATGTGACAATAAATATCTATTAATCAATCATCCCCCCAGCTCCTGCATCTCTTCCAACACCCCATCCTTTGAAGACATCTGCCTTTAAGATTCAACCCATGACATTATTACCGGAGAGGTGCAATCAAGTCCTTGCTGGTCTCCCACTGGAGATATGGCTGTACACCAACGGAACGCCTCGTGGATTTTCAAACATAAAAGTGTCCTGGAGTATCTGCAGAATCTGAATCTGAAGTGACCAATAAGTTGCAGGGATGGTATGCAGTGATTGCTGGAGGTTGCGAAAAAAACTGGCCCAGGAAAATGTAATTTTCTTTAATGAGCCCATCAAATGGAATATTCCTACTCGGCCCACAAAATAAATCTGGACTGCTGTTGACCATGGATTCCGCAGGAGCACTTCTCTTTCAATGTTGATCAAATAGGCATTTGCAATAGTCAAATAGTGCTTCAGGTTACTTGAACCATGGGCCGGATTTCCACTGCTGATAGGGGCCAGGGAAGGGTCCGGGGTCAATTTGAAAATTGTATTCCCAGACGGCATCTCTGGATCCCGACATCCCCTAGACATAATTCGGTTTTCAAATTGAAGCCCAGGAAGGGGGGGGGGGGGGGGGGGGGGGGGGGGATAGGGGGAGGGTGGGGGCGGTTGCAGGTGACATACTTGCTTCCAAGTAATTGCCTGTTCAGCTTCTTGCAGAACATTTAAATGGGCCAGGGAGGGTGTGAATGCAATTTTCAAAGTAGAAATTGTAGATGGCCATCACAAACAGTCTGGTGAAAATCAGTGCGTAGCTCATACAAGCAGCTCCCACCTCCTAGTAAGGTTCAGCACCACTAATTGGGCGGCCTGCAGCCCAGTTGAGGCATTTAGGTTCAAGATCACGTCCCACGAGCGATGCAGATGTGGCGCAGTTCAGGATCTCAAAATTGTCTGTCCCAACCCCGAATTGAAAATCAAACCCCATGATTCACCCTTATTTTTATAGATGTATGAGCATATAATTAGCCATTGATAGCAGATCATCAAGCAAGAACGACAAGGTGGAAGAACATTTGCTCTGTTAAAGATAAGCACCCTTAGCTGTGCAGAAAAATGGCTATCATTTGGTTAATAGGTTCTTAACCTGAATTGTTGCACATTTATCTTGCACTGACTTTAGCAACTTGCAATTATTTTCTGATGTGAGTGAGGATTGGTGTTGGTGGGAGTCAGGGAAGATGAGCAGCACTTGCCGGGTGCACGTCAGTGGCCGACCATTGCTGTCATGGATTGTGCAGCAAATATCAGTGAGTAGTCTATATTCCACCTGGCAGAATGGAATATGCCAATCTGCTTTGCATCGGACACAAGTTTTATGCCATGTGAGGAAGCTCTAACTGATAGTTGTTCTCCCAAAGTGTTGGTCGTGAAGCCACCAAGCTACAAATGTTTGTGTGTTCTGCAGTCTGTATTTTGATGTTGGGCCAAAGGTCATTTGGTAGCCAGTTGATATTTATGATGGTCAGCTTACCTATTTTTGATGGAGATGTATTAGGGGACATCTGATTTTCGGTCTTCTGCATCTCTGATGGAATTTTCCTGATATGGCTAAGCTGAATGATCTGGTTATCCTTACTTGCACTGAACTGGTACCAGGAATATGGTCTCAATGGCTGGAGTGGTTCACAGGTGAATTTCTTGTCGGGTGATTATGTCCACATTCCTGTCAGAGAGTTAATTTGCGATTGGTTCACGTTGTTCCCAGCATAGACTTTCAACATTGAGCTGGTATAATCATCTGCTGGTCCTGTTTCTTGACTTTAATGCCCCTGAGAGAATCCATTTTCTAATTTTTTTTTATTACTTGCACTGGGAAGCCAGACTTTGGGCTTTGGTCGCCTTCTTGACAGCATTAATTTGCAGAATTCAGTTTGGAAAACTTACTTCAACAGGAGGAGCATGTGAAGGTTTCTGTCCCTTTCCCTCCAGTGGGAATGTGGTCACTTGATCCCCAAGTTAAGTATGAGGAATAGGTCAAATTGTGATTATGGCCATCCAAGTGAGACCATAGCCTATATACTGAATTCCTAGGCATGCCATAGACCCAGGTGGAACCCATCTGTGGAATTTATGTCGGCTATATTTATAGCTTACTCAAAATTCAAAATCAATAGACTTCCAGACTTCATCGGCAGGATTTTCTGGCCTTCCTTTGGCGTGTTTCTCAGTAGTGAGAGGCCTGCCATTGGCCTGCTCCTTTTTCAAAACTCACCAGAACAAAACCTCAACCTCCTGGTAAGAAAACTGCAAGTCACTCACTTTATGATCTGCTGAACATCCATTGCTTTGAAGGAATTCTGCAATAATTCTGATATATGACTTTTTAGAGCGGAAATGCTGCCTTCAACGGGCCTGCAATGACTATTTCCCTATGGTGATCCAAATATCTCGCCAAGAACTGTTCTTTTGTTTATGGTTTGGAAGTTTACTATCCTCTTGAACTGTATCTTTTTCAAGTATGTCTGTAGGTGAATAATGTAGCGTTTAGACTTTCGGGGTGAGTGCATGAACAAATAATTATCTTTATTTAAACCCATGAAAGATTGCTGCTGATTGTTTAAAAACAGATCACACTTTCAGGGGTTGGGAAACATGAACACATTCCATTCCAAAACCACACTGATTAAGGGAAGGAAGAGAAAGTGTTTCAGTTCTCTGTCAACTCCGTCCGGAACATCATTCAAACACCATTGATCTGTTCCATTCACCAGTTATAGTAGGCTTGGTGTTTGTACAGATCTGTTGCCAGCCAAAGGGTCAACCAACAAACATTGTGTGTTATCTCTCCACATACTGTAAAAGGCAGAGATCAGATATACCCTCCAGCTGCCTGGAGGAGAGAAGCTCCGAAAATCACTCAAGAACTCAACATCAGGACAAAGCAGCCTGCTTGATTGGCGCCCAATGCACGAACTTAAGCATTCACAATCTCCACCTGCGCACCATAGCTGTGTACCATCTATAAGATACACTGCAGCAACTCAACAAGGCTTCTTCAACAACATCTCCCAAACCCACCAGCCCTACCACCCAGAAAAACAAGGACAACAGATGCATGGGAACAAGAATACTTAGGTTCCTGTTCAAGTCAAATACCATTCTGCCTTGGAAACATATTGCTGCTCCTAATCATCACTGGGTCAAAATCCTGGAATGTACTCCTTAACTAGGGGCTGGTTTAGCACAGGGCTACTAAAGCAGACCAAGGCAGGCCAGCAGCATGGTTCAATTCCCGTACCAGCCTCCCTAAACAAGCGCCGGAATGTGGCAACTAGGGGCTTTTCAGAGTAACTTCATTTGAAGCCTGCTTGTGACAATAACGATTTTCATTTCTTTTTTTCATTTCTAATAGTCCTATGGATGCTATCCCATGGGCTCCAGTGGTTCAAAAAGCAACTCAACACTATCTCCTGAAAGATAATTAGGAATGGACAACAATTGTTGCCCTTGCCACATCCTTTGACTCAATGAATAAAGAAAGAGGGCAGAGGTCCACTGGAAATCAGAGTTATGCATCTGTAGGAACTGCTGCAAGTGCCCCTGACAGGGTTCATCAGAGAATCATAGAATCCCTAGAGTTCAGAAGGAGGCAATTCGGCCCATCGAGCCTGCACCGACCCTTTGAATGAGCACTCGATCCATGTCCACTCCCTCGTCCACCCCACCCTATCCCCGTAACCACATAACCTAACCTGCACATCCCTGGACACTAAGGGGCAATTTAACATGGCCAATCCACCTAACCCGCACATCTTTTGACTGTGGGAGGTGTTGCCAATCGCCAACAGAGTCGCCAATAATGTTGCCAATTAATAATGATGCTCTTTAGAGTCGCCAGGTATCAAATGATACCACCACAAGGCTTTGTGAAATGAAATGAAATGAAAATCGCTTATTGTCACAAGTAGGCTTCAAATGAAGTTACTGTGAAAAGCCCCGAGTCGCCACCTTCCAGCGTCTGTTCGGGGAGGCTGGTATGGGAATTGACCCGTGCTGCTGGCCTGCCTTAGTCTGCTTTTAAAAGCCAGCGATTTAGCCCAGTGCGCTAAACCAGCCCCCTCACCAGATATCGATAAAATGACCACACAACCAGTTAGTCAGTTCAAGTTCAAATATGTTTTATTTACACACCAGGATTACTTCGACATGCAACACAAAACACAACAAGTTAAACTACACCTAACAACTACAATAACTGATACTTAACTTCAGGGCAACAGGCTCTACGCAGATGGAGAAGGCCTTTGTCTGGATCTTGCGTGGCTGGGTGGAAGAAGTGGCTCTGTTTCTGCTGGGCTCATCCGTCTGGTAGCAATCATTGGTCTTGAACTTGTCTGTCTGGTCGTTATGCTGCACTTGGGTTGGCATAGGCCAGATCCAAGAGAGACCGAGCACATGGCTGTGTCTCTTCTTATCTCTCTGGGTTTCGCGCTCTTTGGGGTGGTCCTTAACTTGGATCCAATAAGTCGACAGGCTTTGATCACTACCTTTGATTTGGGCCAATAAAGGGGCGGGTGCCTTGCTGGCTGGGCATGTCCTTAGCAGTCATTGGCCTTGGCTGGTCGGGCTCCCTGAGTAAAGGGAGTGGCAGCGATTAGTCCGAATCTATATCGGTTACCTGAGTACAGTTCTTTTGTTCTGGGGAAATGGGCCATTTCACGTCTTGCTATCTGGGTTGCAGATACACACACAAGCTCCGAGTGTGTCTGAATCTTGGGTTGGCCATAATTCCCATGGTCCTTTGCAGGTGGCCATTTGAGATGGCTGCAGACGTGGGGAGAAAGTACAAACTCCACACAGTCAGTGACCCAAGGCTGGAATTTGACCCGTGGTCCCTGGTGCTGTGAGGCAGCAGTGCTAACCACTGTGCCACAGTGTACACAGGTTTAGGATCTAATTCACTGAGACTTCTGCAGCACATGCCACGTAAGTTGACACTTACTGTACTTCAGGCCTCAGGCTGAATCAGTCTTCCTCTACTCCTATACTCACGTAATCCATGCTGTTTAAAATGTTGGACACAGACTAATTGCGAGCAAATGTACTTTCTCACCCGGAGTTTCCCATGAAACCAAATGAAAAAATGCTGCAGACACATGGTTCAGCCTTTTCTGCACGAACAGGTCCACCGAACAATCCACTTTCTCACACTTCAAACACAGGATGTGAATGACAGTGGGTGTACATACCTCATGCCAATGTAATGTTTTCCTCCCTATTTCCAAAGAGTCATTTGTCTTTCTTTACAAATATGAATTACAACAGCAATCAGACTGACAGAAACCATAGTAGGTAGACATATAATGGAAATAGCTTAACTGAAAAATTATGTCAGATATAAATGTGACAGATGTAAGTATTATAAGAAGTGCATTTTATTTACAGTAACTAGGCACAAATGCAAGACTTTTAACATATTGCTGGCATATTTCCTATAATGTTGCTCACTCTAAGTTAGAGGATAAGCTGAAGTGTGAAGTTGTTAAATGGGTGGGAACCATATTGCATTCAACGTAATGTAAGAGTGGTTAGGGTCTGGAATGCACACTCTGAGAATGTGGTGGAGGCAGGTTCAATCGAGACATTCAAGAGGGAATTAGATGATTATTTGAAAGAAAACAATTGCCGGGATTCTCCTTCTCGACTCCATCCCCGCTATCCCCGGAGAATCCCGCGAATGGTCGTAGCCTCCTGCCCAATCTACAGGGCCACGCGTAGAAGGCAAGAGAATGGCACTAGGTGAAATGCTCATTCAGAGAGCTGGTGCTGACACAATGGACTGAACAGCCTTCTTCTGCGCGGTATTAATTCTGTTAGTTATTATTAACTATACCTCAAACATGAACTGAGGGTGGAGAGTTTTCTTCTATATTGCAGTGTACTTTTCTTTACTTTCAGTTAAGCTGTGATTTGCATAATCATGGTAACAACTGCCTTACTGTCCTAAGCATAAGGAGAGGCTCAACCTGCATCCAGTGGTGGAAAATGTATGTGCGCTGAGGCTAATGAGGAAACAATGGGACTTACCTGTGATGAGGGCAGCACGGTAGCATAAGTGGCTAGCATTGTGTCTTCACAGCGCCAGGCTCCCAGGTTCGATTCCCCGCTGGGTCACTGTCTGTGCAGAGTCTGCACGTTCTCCCCGTGTCTGCGTGGGTTTCCTCTGGGTGCTCCGGTTTCCTCCCACAGTCCAAAGACGTGCATGTTAGGTGGATTGGCCATGATAAATTGCCGTTATTGACCAAAAAGGTTAGGAGGGGTTATTGGGTTATGGGGATAGGGTGGAGGTGAGGGCTTAAGTGGGTCTGTGCAGACTCGATGGGATGAATGGCCTCCTTCTGCACCACATGTTCTATGTTCTATGACTATGAACACTCATTGTTTCGGCTTCTGCATAAAGATTGACCAGCCAGAGGAGGCACGGAGGTTGCCTTTGTCTGTGGGTCAAAATTCCAGAGTTAGTACCATCAGGAGTAGACAGGTCAACATTTGGCAACAAAAATCCATTCTCAACAAAATATCTATGGAGCTTTCGCTGCATTTTGAATTGACATCACACTTCAGTTCAGTTGAGAGCTGAAAAGGTATCTGCTTCTGATCGTTTGGAAACAGCAATCTTGACCCAGCAGCTGTAAATTAGCTGTGTAGCAGGTATCTGGCCTCTGATTGATAATCTCCTTGAATGTCATGACCAACACTGAAAGCTCAACCCCACTCCTCCCAAAGATATTAGAGATACCAATCTGTGACCTGTGCCAGCTTGTTCTGTCACCATGATCCCCTGCATCTCATTAAAAACAATTAATTTAACAGATTCGTACACTCAAGATTCAGAAAATAAAATCATGAGAGCCATCCAGTTAGGTAGATAAGCTGCTTTTCAAATGTGTCATATTCAGTTTATTCATATAATATCAGTATAACACACGCCCAATAGACTTGGGTCTCTGTTTCTATTCCTTTATGGGATTCTGCATTAGGGTTTGTTTTAAATAGCATTCTCACAGATGTTAGATGATGAAAAGCAGGTTCTTGCTCTGCAAAACCCTATGGGAAATTTCAGCCTCAAAAGGTTAAATCACACTGAAGCTGAATTAACATTGTCCGTTTGAATACTGTTCAAGAACATATAAAGCTCAGTGAAAGTGGTTGTTATGGCTGACAGGACCTGACTGGCCTGTTTGAGTTCGAAGAATCTTAACCCTTCAGTGAACTGAACCTATAACCATCTGTTAGAATATCCTATTGTAGTGAAGGATGCCTCATTGTTGTGTGTTGTCGTCTGAATTGAAAACTCTTTCACTGTGCACTGAACCTCTCAGAGAGGATCTGATTTCACCCTGGGAAATGCAGGATTTCCTGAAAATAGTTCCTAATAGTTGCAAAGATAGGAACATTTGCTACAAAATGAATTGAGACAATTTAATTCTTTCCAATTATTTAAGTTCACCATTTGTCATTTTCAGGTCGGGATCTCTTTACATGATGTCTATGTGCCAAAACACATATGTATCTCAAGATGTGAAGTTAGCTATCAAAATATTGACCGACAAACTGGATGCACTGCCATTTATCAATTTATCTTTATAATTCTCATAGTTTTTGGAAATTTACCTTCAGGTGACAAGAGTTGCTCATACATTATTGCCCCACTTAGAATGACCGTGTGTAGCACACGAGTTGGCAACGCTGTGATGTGCAGTATGGACAATTAACCATGAGTGCGGGAGCAGATGCTTTTTCCCCATCCACCTCAGAATGGAATTTGATTGAAAGCTCATTCAGAAGACGGGACAATTGTACATGCTTTTAGGAAGGGGAAGGATATAAAATTTCACTTCACATCCCCTCTCTGGGCTCCCCTTTACCCTTGTGGCTCCACCACACACATATTTCAAGGTGACAGACCTGTTTTCTTTGAACAATACCTCACCAATTGGTTTTATGCAAAATGCTATTTCATTTGAGGAGGTATTAATCTGATTGTCTTTTCCAGCAGACCTGAACATTACTTTGTCTGTGCATTCTGCCTCGTAAGAATGTCTGTGCCAGCTTGTTCTGTCACCATGATCCCCTGCATCTCATTAAAAACAACTAATTTAACAGATTTGTACACTCAAGACTCATGACATTCAAGGAGATTATCAATCAGAGGCCAGATACCTGCTGCACAGCTAACGTACAGCTGCTGGGTCAAGATTGCTGTTGCCAAACTATCAGAAGCAGATACCTTTTCAGCCTCTCAACTGAACGGAAGTGTGATGTCAATTCAAAATGCAGTGAATGTCTGCCTCGTAAAAGTGCCTTGAGGGCAGCACGGTGGCCTAGTGGTTAGCACAACCGCCTCACGGCGCTGAGGTCCCAGGTTCGATCCCGGCTCTGGGTCACTGTCCGTGTGGAGTTTGCACATTCTCCCCATGTCTGCGTGGGTTTCGCCCCCACAACCCAAAAATGTCCAGAGTAGGTGGATTGGCCACGCTAAATTGTCCCTTAATTGGAAAAAATAATTGGGTCATCTAAATTTATAAAAAAAATAAGTAAGAGTGCCTTGAAATGTCTCCTTCGGAAAGTAGAATCATGCTTAAACTCGTGAGCAATTTTTCTTGCTTTTGTATTAGGCTGACATACAAGCATTTGGATTGATTCCACCCCTTAAATCTATCCAGTATCAAAGAATTTTGATTTCATTTGTCCCCCTCCACCAATTTCAAATCACAACATTATATATGCTAAGACAGATAGAGAGGACCTTTGAGTTTTTGATGGGGTAACAGAAAGGTTTGATGAGGGCAATGCAGTTCATGTGGTGTACATAGACTTCCAAAAGGCATTTGTTGAAGTGCCACACAACAGACTTGTCAGCATAGGTGAAGACCATGTAATTAAAATATGAATATATATTTGGCGGAGTGCCTGGAAGCAATATACTGATAAACAGTTGTTTTTCACACAGTATCCAATAAGGTTCCTCAGTGGTCCATACTAGAACCATTGCCTTTCTTATATTAATTATCTAGAATTGGGGCTGGTAGAGCACAATGGGCTATGCTTGTAATGCAGATCAATGCCAGCAGCACGGATTCAATTCCCGTACTGGCCTCTCTGAACAGGCGCCGGAATGTGGCGACTAGGGTCTTTTTACAGTAACTTCACTGAAGCCCACTTGTGACAATAAGCGATTATTATTATTATTAGAATTGTGTGTGTACAGGGCACAATTTCAAAGTTGCAGATGATACAAAACTTGGGCGTATTGTGAACTGTTAGGAAGATAATGATGGACTTCAAAAGAGCATAGAAAGGCTGGTGGAATGGATGGATACAGGGCAGCTAATTTGAAATGTAATGCAGTGAAGAGTGAAGTGAAACATTTTGGTGGGAATATCAAGGGGAAACAACATAAAATAAAGGGTACAATTCCAAAGGGGCATGCAGAAACAGAGAGATCATGTATAAATGCACAAATGATGGAAGATTGCAGGGCCTGCGAAGGAAATGATTTACAGGTATATGGGATCCTGGGCTTCATAAATAGAGGTATAGAGTACAAAATCAAGGAAATTATGATAAACCTTTAAATACAGTGGCTTGGGATCAACTGAGGTATCGTGTGCAAATACTGGGCACCACACTTAAGGAAGGATATGAAGGCTTCAGAGAGGGCGCAGAAAAGATTTATGAAAATGAGTGGAGGGAGGAGGGATTTCATTTACGTGGATAGATTAGGTAAACTGTGGTCGTTCTCCTCAGAGCTGAGCAGATTTAGAGGAGATTTGACAGACGTTAAAAATCATGTGGGTGGGAGTGGGCGGCGGGTGCGGGGAAGGGTCGAGAAACACATAGCATCTATTTAAGATCATTCGTAAAAGATGGCGACATGAGGAAAAAACATTTTCAGTATTGTTTGAAAAGAGACATGCTTTGAGGACGATGCCACAGAGTTTCCGTAAACTTCCCTGGGATAAATGGGAGAAGGCTAGCAGCTAAAGCCTCCAAGCTGGTCCTCTTACACATTGTTTTTTCCACCTGTACCCATTCCGCTTCTCCCTATTTCCACCATTGCCAAATGTTTTCTATATCAGCCGCCCAATAATATTACAAAAGATTGGGCAGTGCCAACCCTCCCAACTGCCGCTTCTCTTGTAAAAATATCCGTCACGTTCGTGGAATTGTATTCGCCCATATAAAATCCAAAATTATTTCATCCATCTTGTAGAAAAATGTCTTGGGTAGCAATATCGGAAGGGATTGAAACACAAATAAAACTTTCTGAGAGATATTCATTTTTATGGTTTGTACCCGCCCAGCTAATGAAAGTGGAAGGGTCCCTCCACTCAATTTCATAAATCTTTTCATAAACCTTTTAAAATCTTCTTTTACCCTCTCCAACAGGGCTGTCAAATTACATTTATACATTGTGGTCCAATCATGAGACACCTGAATACCTCAGTATTTAAATTTATTTTTGGTTTGTTTAAAGTGGAACTCTCCCCAAGGTATTTATTGGAAATATTTCACCTTTTGTTATATTTAATTTATAGCCCAGAACGTTCCAAAATGTTTTGAACAGAAGTGGGGATCATGGACAGCCCTGTCCTTAAAAACCTGGAGCCAATTGAGACGTTTTGCTTTTGGGAAACATGTCAGTGCTAGGCCCTATTTACGGAAACCACCGAATCACCATGACAACATTGGATACAACATTTAAACAGTGACATAAGGAGCATTAAGACAAATAAAATACTTAAGGCGAGATTCTCCCGAATTGGCGCACATGCCCGACGCCGCCATCAAAAACGGCGCGAAACACTCCGGTGTCGGGCCGACCGGAAGTAGCGGAATTCTCTGCACTACCGGGGGCTAGGCCAGCGGCGGAGGTGTTGGCACCATGCCAGGCAGCGGCGAAGGGACTGCGGGAGTTAGCACATGCACAGAACCGCCGCCGTGGTCCCGCGCGTGCGCAGACCGGCCGGCATATTCTGGCGCATGCGCAGGGGGTGTCTTCTCCGTGCCGGCCATGGCAGAGCCCTACAGGGGCCGACACGGAAGGAAGAAGTGCCCCCACGGCACAGGCCCACCCGCAGATTGGTGGGCCCTGATCGTGGGCCAGACCCCCCGGGGTCGGAATCCCCCAGAGGACAGCACCAGCCAAATTACCTGCCAGGTCCGGCTGTGCAGGACTATGTCCAATCCATGCCAGCGGGATTGGCCAAAAATGGGCAGCCGCTCGGCCCATCGGGGCCTAGAGAATTGGCGGGGGGGCCACTGCCAACGGCCCCTGACCGGCATGGCGTGATTCTTGCCCCCGCCCAAAAACTGGCACCGGAGAATACGGCAGCCGACGTTGGAGCAACGGGCCGGGATTCGCCGCCCCCCCCCACCCCCCCGGGATTCTCCCATGTTGGAGAATCCCGCCCTTATTTCTAAAAGGTAGATGTGCAACGTTTGAAGAATTGAGGGGAAAACACAAAATGCAGATGGAGGAGAAGTTTAAAAATCTTGAATTGTGAAATTTGGTGAAAAAGGAGTTGTCCTCTTTCCTTGACTACCAGATAACCACCTCCTGGATGAATTGCTTTTACCAGATGATTTTGGAGATGGGAAAATTACTAACATTTATAGATGGCTGATGGACACAAAGAAAACGCTGATGAGAAACTAAAACAAAAGTGGAAGAAAGAATTGGATATAGAATTGGAATGAAGACTATGGAGTGACATTATGCCCAGGGTCAATACTTCATCTTCATGTGCTAGAATAATCCTAGTACAATTCAAAATAGTACATAGGGCCCATATGACAAAAGAAAGAATGAGCAGATTCTTCACGGAAGTAGAAGTTAAATGTGAGAGGTGAAAAGGAGGACAAGCTAACCACGTCCACATGTTCTGGTCATGTCCATGATTAGTTTGGTTTGGGATCTTGGTGTTTGAAACATTATCAAAAATTGTGGAGGTAGAAATATTACCTGGACCTATTGAAGTAACATTTGGAGTGTCGAAAATACCAGCACTAACAGAAGGTAAAAAAGCCGATGTGGTGGCCTTTGCCACATTGATTGCCTGAATGTAAATTTTATTAGAATGAAAATCTGAAGATCTTCCCAAAATATTGACACGATGAGGGGGATCTTATGGAATTCCTTAAACTTGAAAAAATTAGGTTTGCCCTTTGTGGCTCTGATGCGGAATTCTGGACAAATGGAAGCTATTCTTGTCTCTATTTACAGATCTATTTGTTGCCAGTGGGTAAAGTGAGGGGAGATGGAATAAGGGGGGAAGTAAAAAGGCAATGTTTTAACAGAAATTAGAGAAAGAAATTTCAGTTTAGGAGGGTTGTATTTTATTATTGATTGATTGTTTATATGTTGTCGTGCATATTCCTTATTTGAATAAAAATATTTTTAAATAGTGACATGCTGTTGGAAATTTTACCTTGCACTTATCAGGCCAAATACAAGAATGCCAAATTTCAGAGGGAGCAATAATTGATACGGCACAAGAAAGGGTGCTGATTGGTTCACAAGTTGACTCTGATTGGTCAATATGTTGGCATGGAGAATACACCGGGGACTATTTTCCAGCAAGTTTATTAAAATTCAAAAATGGCACAATGTTCCTTTCTCCTGCAGAGGACAGGTCTCTGTGCATGGATCTATGTAACTTCTGGCAAGTGTAAGTGAGCCACATTGTAAACCCAACTGAAAATCTTAAATTGGTTGTTAGTGTAATTATTAGCACACGTAGAATTGTTCAGAAAGATGAATCTCAGGCTAGGAACTGAACGGTCACACGAAAGATGACCAGAAACTTCCTATTACACCTTAATAACCCATCTAACGGGCACCAAAAGTACAAAAAAGACCCCCAACATTTTTTTTTCTTTTTATAAATTTAGGGTACCCAATTATTTATTTTTCCAATTAAGGGGCAATTTAGCATGGCCAATCCACCTAACCTACACATAAGAACATAAGAACATAAGAACATAAGAACTAGGAGCAGGAGTAGGCCATCTGGCCCCTCGAGCCTGCTCCGCCATTCAATTAGATCATGGCTGATCTTTTGTGGACTCAGCTCCACTTTCCGGCCCGAACACCATAACCCTTAATCCCTTTATTCTTCAAAAAACTATCTATCTTTACCTTAAAAACATGTAATGAAGGAGCCTCAACTGCTTCACTGGGCAAGGAATTCCATAGATTCACAACCCTTTGGGTGAAGAAGTTCCTCCTAAACTCAGTCCTAAATCTACTTCCCCTTATTTTGAGGCTATGCCCCCTAGTTCTGCTGTCACCCGCCAGTGGAAACAACCTGCCCGCATCTATCCTATCTATTCCCTTCATAATTTTAAATGTTTCTATAAGATCCCCCCTCATCCTTCTAAATTCCAACGAGTACAGTCCCAGTCTACTCAACCTCTCCTCATAATCCAACCCCTTCAGCTCTGGGATTAACCTAGTGAATCTCCTCTGCACACCCTCCAGCGCCAGTACGTCCTTTCTCAAGTAAGGAGACCAAAACTGAACACAATACTCCAGGTGTGGCCGCACTAACACCTTATACAATTGCAACATAACCTCCCTAGTCTTAAACTCCATCCCTCTAGCAATGAAGGACAAAATTCCATTTGCCTTCTTAATCACCTGTTGCACTTGTAAACCAACCTTCTGTGACTCATGCACTAGCACACCCAAGTCTCTCTGAACAGCGGCATGCTTTAATATTTTATCGTTTAAATAATAATCCCGTTTGCTGTTATTCCTACCAAAATGGATAACCTCACATTTGTCAACATTGTATTCCATCTGCCAGACCCGAGCCCATTCACTTAACCTATCCAAATCCCTCTGCAGACTTCCAGTATCCTCTGCACTTTTCGCTTTACCACTCATCTTAGTGTCATCTGCAAACTTGGACACATTGCCCTTGGTCCCCAACTCCAAATCATCAATGTAAATTGTGAACAATTGTGGGCCCAACACGGATCCCTGAGGGACACCACTAGCTACTGATTGCCAACCAGAGAAACACCCATTTATCCCAACTCTTTGCTTTCTATTAATTAACCAATCCTCTATCCATGCTGCTACTTTACCCTTAATGCCATGCATCTTTATCTTATGCAGCAACCTTTTGTGTGGCACCTTGTCAAAGGCTTTCTGGAAATCCAGATATACCACATCCATCAGCTCCCCATTATCTACTGCACTGGTAATGTCCTCAAAAAATTCCACTAAATTAGTTAGGCATGACCTGCCTTTAACGAACCCATGCTGCGTCTGCCCAATGGGACAGTTTCTATCCATCTTGGGGTTGTGGGAGTGAAACCCATGCAGACACGGGGAGAATGTACAAACTCTACACGGACAGTGACCCAGGGCCGGGATTCGAACCCAGGCCCTCAGCGCTGTCTTCCCAGTGCTAATCACGGCGCCACATGCCACCCTAAGTTCCCCCAACTTAACCTCCAACTACCACTCAACCAACTGAGATGCCGGCGAGCCAGCAGCCAAGAAGTATAGCAAGCAATAGCAAAGAGAGAAAAATCCCAACCCCAGGAATGGAGTATCCGCATGGCAATCCAGAACTAAGCATGAAGGAAGCAACACCAGCCCAATCATTGACAGGGAAGCTAATAGAGTTCATCTCCACAGAGCTACAAAAGTATTGAGAAACGGTGAGGTCAGAAAGAGAGGCCATTCTGGCCCCCTTAAAGGGAGCAATGGAGAGCGGAGCGGAGGCTGGAGGCCCAAGAGGCGATTGTGTGGGACCTGGAGAAGACAGTTACTGACCAGGATGAGGGTTCACCTCACTCGTAAGATTGATTACGAGCGAGGTGATGTTCAGGATAAGTGGATTGGCCATGGTAAATTGCCCCTTAATTGGAAAAAATTAATTGGGCACTCTAAATATATATTAAAAAAAGACTTTGGCAGACATCATTGACCTGAACTCCCACCAACCCATGATGGGGGGAAGCTTCAACTGCATGCTAGACCCAAAAACAGACGAATACAGCCCTAGAATGGGGGCCAAATTTGGAATTAAAAGGGAATTAACCACCTTCGTGGAGCAGATGGATCCATGGAGGTTTAACCAACTGAGAGGGAAGGAGTTTGCCTTCTTCTCCCATGTCCTCAAAGCCTACTCCCGCATAGACTTCTTTGTCAGTGCTTCCAGGGATAGTAGAGGCAGAATATTCCGCAATTGTAATCTTGGACCACGCTCCACACTACATGGATGCGAGGTGGGGGGGGGGGGGGGGGGGGTGACAGGCCGAGCCCAGGAACATACCCCTCCCCCACCACACCCTCCCGCCCCCCATGGAGGCTGGACACGGTCTTCCTCGCCGATATGGCGTTCCGAGAAAAATGTCACAAGCCATCGACGGGTATGTAACCTGCAACCAGAATGGCAACGTCGCTCCCTCCATATTCTGGGAAACTCTGAAGGCAGTGATCGGGCAGGAAATAGTATCATACAGGGCTCTTAGACACAGGAAGAAAAAGGTGGCTAGGCAATGGGTGATCAACTCCACATTGGAAGGGGATTGATGGTACGCCACTGCCCCGACATGGAGCATCATATCCCGTTGGAGGATAAGAAAAAACTACAAATGGAATTTGACGAGCATTCCAGTGGGAATGCAGTGAAACAGTTCTGCCAGACATGGGAGGCCTTTTATCAGCACGGAGACAAGGCCTACTGGCACACCTGCTGGTGTCTGTCACAAGAGAGATAGCACAGGCAAGAGACGGGAACGAAAGGTTGGTCACGCCTCCAAATGAGATCAACGGAGCCTTGCAACCTTCTCCTGGGGATCTCACATCTCCGGGCCCCCCCAAGGGGGACTGGAAGATGAAGTAGTTCCTCGTTGGGCTGGATGTACGAGTTGTAGGGGAGGAAAAGAGACAGGGACTGGAAGCACTGCTAGGACTGGAAGAGATCATGGAATACATTGATCCTGTAAATTCAGGGAAGGCACCAAGACTGGATAGGTTCCCGGTGGACTTCCACAAGAACTTTATGGCAGCACTGGCCCCGCATCTGTGGGAGATGTTCAACAACTTGCTCTCAAGAGGGGTCCTGCCGCTCACGTTGGCACAGGCATCGATCATAGTGTTCCCAAAAAAAGACAAAGGTCCAACAGAGTGTGGATCA
Source organism: Scyliorhinus canicula (assembly GCF_902713615.1). Taxonomy (NCBI): domain Eukaryota; kingdom Metazoa; phylum Chordata; class Chondrichthyes; order Carcharhiniformes; family Scyliorhinidae; genus Scyliorhinus; species Scyliorhinus canicula. Next base: position 254,749,555 of record NC_052147.1, on the reverse strand, counting down.
TACAGACCCATCTCACTCTTGAACACTGATGCCAACGTCCTGGCGAAGGCGCTTGCCAGAAGTATTCGCAAAAGATTAGATTGGGTTTGTCAAGGGCAGACAATTAACGGCGAACATCAGATGCCTGCCAAACGTGATTATGACCCCACCAGTGCAGGGGACACCAGACGTGATCTTCTCCATAGACGTTGAGAAGGCCTTTGATCAAATAGAGGTGCTTGAATGGTTTGGGTTTGGGTCAGTGTCCACCATGTGGATGAAACTGCTGTACAGCGGTCCCATGGCAAGCATCACCAGCTCTGAATATTTACGGCTGCACAAGACAGGGATGCCGGTTGTCTCTGCTGCTGTTCACTCTGGCCATTGAGCCACTGGCCATCGCTCTCAGATCAGTGAAGGGGTGGAAATTAGAGGGCTAGACAGGGAGCACAGGGTCTCACTCTATGCGGATGACCTGCTCTTCTCCATCTCAAACTCCCTAGCCAACATGGGCAAGGTAACGGAACTCCAGAGGGAGTTTGGAGTCTTGTCGGGATACAAATTAAACCTGTGCAACAGCAAAATCATCCTGGTAAGCTCCCGCAGGGAAGGAGCAGAGCTGGGGATGCTGCCGTTCAAACTGGCCCAGACCAAGTTCAGGTACCTGAGGGTTCAGATAGCCCACGCCTGGCACGGCTCCAGATGTGGAATGTGGCCAGCCTGCTGGAGGAGGTGAAGAGGGATCGGCAGAGATGGGGCTTGCGGCAAGAGTGCAGATGATAAAAATGAACATGCTGCCAAGGTTCCTATTCTTATTCCGATCATTCCCAATCATTCCCAATCTTCATCCCCAAACCCTTCTTCACCAGGGTGGATAAGCTGATCATGGTCTTTGTCTGGGCTGGAAAGAACCAGAAGCTCCGTAAAACCGTCCCACAAAAAGGGCGGTGCATGGGGGCTTTGCTCAGCCGAACCTCCTATTCTCGCACTGGGCAGTGAATGCAGAGAGGGTGCGGAGGTGGTTGGGAGAGCCGGAGGGGGAATGGGTGCAGATGGAGGAAGTCTCCTGTATTTGGACAACCTTCGAGCACTGGCTATTGCCCCACTCCCATTTCCCCCAGCCATATACTCGATGAGTCGGTGGTAGTAGCCACACTAAGGAACTGGAACGAGCTCAGACACCACTTCAAACTCGGTGACATGTCTGTTGCAGCCCCCATCTGCAGAAACCATCGTTTTACCCTTGTGAAAATGGACACTACTTAGAAAGCGTGAGAAAGGATTAAGGGGGCTGACAGTAAGGGACCGTTGCGTTGGACGGTAAAATGGCACCCTTGGGGGAACTAGAGGAGAAGCTTCTGCTCCCTGCAGCTACGGGACTTCCTATGTAAGGAGACTACAACATTCCTGCAGACACCTGAACTATTAGTACAGGATGAACTAGGGGATAGTAAATGTGCTGACCTATACGGACGACAGTTAGAAGAGGTAGGGGTGAAACACGGATGAAACATCAGAAAGATGGGAGGCAGATCTAGGCTTAGAGATGGGGGGAGGACTTTGGGTCGAAGCACTGCTTCCGGTGAACTCATAGGATAAACTCCAACTCCTCATGTCAAGGCTGAGGCTAATGCAGCTAAAGGTGGTGCTCAGGGCGCACCGGACCAGGCACACATGAGCGGGTTCTTCCCAGAGGTGGAGGATAAGTGCGAGTGGTGTCAGGGGGGTCCGACTAACCACTCCCACATGTTGTTGGGGGGGGGGGGGGGGCTGAGGAAAGAAATAGCCAGAAGGGGGAGGAGGGAGGTTAGGGGGGTGGGGGAGAGGTTAGACAGGATGGGTGGGGGGAACACTCACCTCACAGTGAGAAGAAGGTGAAATCTTCACAATATACTCGAGGGGCTTTTCACAGTAACTTCATTGAAGCCTACTTGTGACAATCAGTGATTATTATTATTAGGTGGGGGGCCGGAGGGGCACGGGTGGCCACAAACAGCAAAACAGCAAAATTGCATACAAAGGGCGAAATTGCTGGGCTATATAGAACATACACAGAACATACAGTGCAGAAGGAGGCCATTCGGCCCATCAAGCCTGCACCAACCCATTTAAGCCCTCACTTCCACCCTACCCCCGTAACCTAATAACCCCTCCTAACCGTTTTTGGTCACTAAGGGCAATTTATCATGGCCAAACCACCTAACCTGCATGTCTTTGGACTGTGGGAGGAAACCGGAGCACCCGGAGGAAACCCACGCAGACACGGGGAGAACGTGCAAACTCCGCACAGACAGTGACCCAGGGGGGAATCGAACCTGGGACCCTGGCGCTGTGAAGCCACAGTGCTAACCACTTGTGCTACCGTGCTGCCCCTGAGCTACCGTGCTGCCCCCATCTCTTTCTTGCTTCTACCTGGTGGGGAGGCAGTGCTCAGTAATTATCCGCCTCCTCAGGTTACAATGGGGAATCCTGGACTATGTCGTTATCACGCCAATCACAACAATGTAAATAGACCACATTTTTTAGTATGTTTTAACACAAGTGTAAATTTTGATCCCATTTCGCGTATGTCTAGTACAAATATATTTATAACGTCTGCTATGATTGACACAACTGAGTAATTGAATTATGTTCAATAGATTTGCCTGTCATAAATGAAGAACTTCAATAAAAACATTTAAAAAAAGAATTGTTCAGCAAGTGCTGTCCAATCTGTAATCTAACATTAGACGTTATGTTCAAAGTTTGCAAGCACAGGTTGGTTGTGTACGGTCAAAGGAACATCCTTGGACAGTGGATTAGATTCTGGAATGCAATGCCTGGCGAGTATGGTCGAGGTAGATTAAGTTGTGGCTTTCAAAAGGGAATTAAATAGGAGTCTGAGGCAAATCATTTGCAGGATTAGGAGAGAGCATCCATGATCTTAAATAAGATGTCCAGTAGCCACGACTCTCTCAGCAGTGATGCCATATCTTTGAATTCTCGAACCATGGCTTCTAAATTGATTTACAATGTAACATGCACCATGAAGAAACATGAATGATTGAGGAACTATTGTTGAGATATTTTCCCTGTTATTTCGGATAAAGCAGGGTTTCTATTTTTCCTGAGTGCTATTCATGCAAGCGGTGAATGCAGGGAGGTGGTGATTCAGTGGTACTGTCATTGGGCTAGTAATCGAGAGACCCGGGGTTAATACTCTGGGGAACCGGGTTTGAATCCCACCATTACAGGTGGTGAAATTTGAATTCAATTTTGAAAAAGAATCTGGATAGTCTAATGATGACCATGAAGCCGTGGTCATAAAACCCACCTGGTTCACTAATGCTCTTCAGCGAAGGCAATCTGCTTCGTCTGACCTCCATGTGAATCCAGATCTGCAGCAATGCCCTCTGAAATGGCCCAGAATGCCGCTCAGTTCAGGGGCAATAAATACTGCCCCAGCCAGCATTGTCCATATCCCGCGAATGAATAACTAAAATGTTGCAATTGTCTTACATGAGATGTGCCTGTCAAAGGAATGAAGAATTGTTACGGAACAGAAGCTGGCCATTTTCCTGTTACAACAGTTGCAAGAGCAACTTACCGAGTTCCACGCTCCGAGTATTTCCCCTGAAAAGAGACTCCCTTCAAATAAATACCCATTTCAATAACAATAATAATAATCTTTATTAGTGACACATGTAGGCTTACATTAACACTGCAATGAAGTTACTATGAAAATCCCCTCGTTGCCACATTCTGGTGCCTGTTCGGGTACACAGAGGGAGAATTCGGAATGTCAATTCAGCTAACAAGCATGTCTTTCGGGACATGTGAGAGGAAACTGGAGCGCCCGGAGGAAACCCACGCAGACAAGGGGATAACGTGTAGACTCCGCACGGACCGTGACCCAAGCCAGGAATTGAACCTCGGACCCTACCGCTGTGAAGCAACAGTGCTAACCACTGTGCTACCGTGCCACCTTATATAGGTCCGTGCCGTGCCTATTTACTCTGTCCTAACTCCTAATGATTTCGAACACCTCAATCAAATCTCTTCTCAAACTCGGCTTCTCTAAGGTGAACAGCCGCAGCTTTTTGAATCTACCCATGTGAATCAAGTCCCTCAATCCCTGGGACCGTTCTCATAAGCCTCTCTAAAGCCTTCATATCCTTCCAAATGCATGGTGTCCAGTTTTGGGAGAAATGAGGCCAAATCACTATTATAAAGGGTCATCGCAATTTGTTTGCTTTTGTACCCTACCCCTCTTTTAGGAAGCCCAGTATCCCTTATACACTTCTCAACCTGTTCTGCCACCTTCATTGATTTTTGTACATATAACCAATCTCTCAGTATTTGCACCGTTTAGAATTGTACGCTTTATTTTACATTGCCTCTCCTCAATCTTCCTACCAAAATGAACGGCTTCACACTTCTCTGCATTAAACTTGCAACGTGCAGCTCATCGAGTTCCTGGAAATCAGGCAGGGCGGTCAGAAATGAAAGGCCGCAGCAGCACTTTAAGGATATTAGCATCAGGCTTTCGAGCATTTGGCAACACATGCAGAGCCTACAGTAGCAAAATCATTAAACCTGAGAGCCTTTTCAAGTTCAAAACCCACAAGCAACTGCCATAAAATTATCTTTCAAGCCTCCATCCAGCTTTCCCTGATTGCCAGATATGGACCGTTTTTTGGTGCCACTTGCTGGTATGTACCACGTTTAGTGGATTAGGAGAAGAATTAATTGCGTCCTTGCAGACAGATACAAAAAATGACAGCGGGAATCTTCACTGCTTCAGTGAAACAGTGGAAACAGTGACCACAATTCGGTGACCTTTACGTTAGTGATGGAAAGGGATAAGTATACCCCACAGGGCAAGAGTTATAGCTGGGGGAAGGGCAATTATGATGCCATTAGACATGACTTAGGATGTGTAGGTTGGAGAAGTAGGCTGCAAGGGTTGGGCACACTGGATATGTGAAGCTTGTTCAAGGAACAGCTATTGCGTGTTCTTGATAAGTACGTACCAGTCAGGCAGGGAGGAAGGGGTCGAGCGAGGGAACCGTGGTTTACCAAAGAAGTGGAATCTCTTGTTAAGAGGAAGAAGGAGGCCTATGTGAAGATGAGGCGTGAAGTTTCAGTTGAGGCGCTTGATAGTTACAAGGAAGTGAGGAAGGATCTAAAGAGAGAGCTAAGACGAGCAAGGAGGGGACATGAGAAGTCTTTGGCAGGTAGGATCAAGGAAAACCCAAAAGCTTTCTATAGGTATGTCAGGAATAAAAGAATGACTAGGGTAAGAGTAGGGCCAGTCAAGGACAGTGGTGGGAAGTTGTGTGTGGAGGCTGAGGAGATAAGCAAGATACTAAATGAATACTTTTCGTCAGTCTTCACTCAGGAAAAAGATAATATTGTGGAGGAGAATGCTGAGACCCAGGCTATTAGAATAGATGGCATTGAGGTGCGTAGGGAAGAAGTGTTGGCAATTCTGGACAAGGTGAAAATAGATAAGTCCCCGGGGCCTGATGGGATTTATCCTAGGATTATCTGGGAAGCCAGGGAAGAGATTGCTGAGCCTTTGGCTTTGATTTTTATGTCATCATTGGCTACAGGAATAGTGCCAGAGGATTGGAGGGTAGCAAATGTGGTCCCTTTGTTCAAGAAGGGGAGTAGAGATAACCCTGGTAACTATAGGCCGGTGAGCCTCACGTCTGTTGTGGGTAAAGTCTTGGAGAGGATTATAAAAGATACGATTTATAATCATCTAGATTGGAATAATATGATTAGGGATAGTCAGCATGGTTTTGTGAAGGGTAGGTTATGCCTCACAAACCTTATCGAGTTCTTTGAGAAGGTGACTGAACAGGTAGACGAGGGTAGAGCAGTTGATGTGGTGTATATGGATTTCAGTAAAGCGTTTGATAAGGTTCCCCACAGTCGGCTATTGCAGAAAATACGGAGGCTGGGGATTGAGGGTGACTTAGAGATGTGGATCAGAAATTGGCTAGTTGAAAGAAAACAGAGGGTGGTGGTTGATGGCAAATGTTCAGAATGGAGTTCAGTTACGAGTGGCGTACCACAAGGATCTGTTCTGGGGCCGTTGCTGTTTGTCATTTTTATAAATGACCTAGAGGAGGGCACAGAAGGTTGGGTGAGTAAATTTGCAGACGACACTAAAGTCGGTGGAGTTGTAGACAGTGTGGAAGGATGTTGCAGGTTACAGAGGGACATAGATAAGCTGCAGAGCTGGGCTGAGAGGTGGCAAATGGAGTTTAATGTAGAGAAGTGTGAGGTGATTCACTTTGGAAAGAGAAACAGGAATGCGGAATATTTGGCTAATGGCAAAATTCTTGGCAGTGTGGATGAGCAGAGGGATCTCGGTGTCCATGTACATAGATCCCTGAAAGTTGCCACCCAGGTTGATAGGGTTGTGAAGAAGGCCTATGGTGTGTTGGCCTTTATTGGTAGAGGGATTGAGTTCCGGAGCCATGAGGTCATGTTGCAGCTGTACAAAACTCTGTACGGCTGCATTTGGAGTATTACGTACAGTTCTAGTCGCCTCATTATAGGAAGGACGTGGAAACTTTGGAACGGGTGCAGAGGAGATTTACCAGGATGTTGCCTGGTATGGAGGGAAAATCTTATGAGCAAAGGCTGATGGACTTGAGGTTGTTTTCGTTAGAGAGAAGGTTAAGAGGTGACTTAATAGAGGCATACAAAATGATCAGAGGGTTAGATAGGGTGGACAGTGAGAGCCTTCTCCCGTGGATGGAGGTGGCTAGCACGAGGGGACATAGCCTTAAATTGAGGGGTAATAGATATAGGACAGACGTCAGAGGTAGGTTTTTTACGCAAAGAGTGGTGAGGCCGTGGAATGCCCTACCTGCAACAGTAGTGAACTCGCCAACGTTGAGGGCATTTAAAAGTTTATTGGATAAGCATATGGATGATAATGGCATAGTGTAGGTTAGATGGCCTTTAGTTTTTGACTTCCCATGTCGGTGCAACATCGTGGGCCGAAGGGCCTGTACTGCGCTGTATCGTTCTATGTTCTATGTTCATCTGCCCCAATTTGCATAAAACGATCTCAGACTAAGCAGCACGGTAGCACAAGTGGATAGCACTGTGGCTTCACAGCGCCAGGGTCCCAGGTTCAATTCCCCGCTGGGTCACTGTCTGTGTGGAGTCTGCACATTCTCCCCGTGTGTGCGTGGGTTTCCTCCGGGTGCTCCGGTTTCCTGCCACAGTCCAAAGACGTGCAGGTTAGACGGATTGGCCATGATAAATTGCCCCTAGTGACCAGAAGAGTTGGGAGGGGTTATTGGGGTGGAGGTGGGGGCTTGGGTGGGTCGGTGCAGGCTCGATGGGCCGGGTGGCCTCCTTCTGCACTGTATGTTCTATGTCTATGTCTACTCCCGCCTGTTTCTGACTAGGACCTCAACCACCACACGGAAGGTTCACCCAACGACCCAGATAGACAGCAACTAAGCAGCAAGTCTCTTCTATTCTATCATCCAATACGAATTCTATCATTCATATCTTTTTGTTCCCAGTCACGAAGCGCAAGTGGGGTGGTACAATAACAAATGTCACCCCAGCATACTCTTATTTTCAGCAATGTCTGTGTGGAGTTTGCACTTTCTCCCCGTGTCTGCGTGGGTTTCCTCCGGGTACTCTGGTTTCCTCCCAGAGTCCAAAGATTAGGTGGATTGGCCATGCTAAATTGCCCCTTTGTGTGGAAGAAAATCTTCCAAACATTGCACCTGAGTTTGAAAGTAAAATTCAAGCTCCTCGTGGGATCTTTTACATTGCCAACTGAGGATAACTAATACTTCTCCATGTCCAGTTTCATACTGGGACTTGTTGAGAAATTGCCGTATAGACTGAGGGACAGCAGAATGGACAGAGAAGTGCAGATTGAATTTAATATAGGGAAGTGTGAGGTGATGCTTTTTGGCAGAAAGGATAGAGAGAGGCAATATTAGCTTCATAGCACAGTTCAAAAATGTGTACAGGGACAGGGGGACCTGGGGATTTATGGGCATTGATCTTTGAAGATGACAGGAGATATTAAAAGACTAACCAGCAAAGAACACAGAATCTCGGGGTTCATAAATAGAGGAATTGCACACAAAAGCAGGGACATTATATTTATAAAGCTCTAATTAGGTCATAAATTAAGATACTGCAATTCTAGAATTGCATGCAATTCTAGCCACCATACGGTAGGAAGGACAAGGGTGCAGAGGAGATTCACTAGACTGGTGTCAGGGATTATATTTACAAGGTTAGGTTGGAGGATCAGGCCTTGTTCTTGCACCATTGAAAGTTTGAGGGTAGATTTGATCGAAGTCTGCAAGAGTTAGGCTTAGACAAGGGGGACAAAGAAAAGCTGTTCCCAGTAGTTAATGATACAAAGGCCAAGGGACACAGGTTATGCGCAAGAGATGCAAGAAGGATGTGAGGGAGAATTATTTCGTGCAGCAAGTGGCAATAACTCACTGCCTATGGGGGTGACAGATACGTTCAATGATTACAAAAGGAAATTGGATGGGGTCTTGAGGAAAATGAACTTGCAGAGTTATGTGGATACAGTGAGGGAATGGTACTGACTAGATTGTTCTGTGGAAAACCTTTACGAATTGGAAGGACTGAATGGCCTTTTCCTGCACTCTAATGACCTTCTATATCTCTCTGAAAAATTCACAGATGAATGATTCATGTGACGCTTTCTAGTCTCATACCTGATACTGTAGCCTCTGTGGAAGCCACTGAAAGCATGGCATAAACACAACGATTTGCATGCTTGTTAAAAAGAGCAAGGTGAGACTTTCCATTCAGTTGTAGCATGCAACAATGTTGCGGGCTATAAATAGTTATTCAAATTGCTGGTAGGTGGGAAGGAGTGTCCCATAGAGATCAATGTTCAGATCACTAACGTTCAATATTTGTATCTTGAATGTTATATCTTGCACTGATTGACTTGGCCATCTCCTTCCATTGTGTTCGGGAAACCCCCATTGGGAATCATTGGTTCCGTCCCCTGTCTGACATGTCCAACAAGCGCTTGCATTACTGCCTTTAACAAAAAGAGATGGGGACTAATAGCCCTTGTAAAGATTTAAGCAGATTCATTGTGATAAAACTTTGATCATCTGATCCCAAGTAACTTTGGCCTCTTGATCCTGCTGCAAGCCTTTAAATGTTCCAACTGCATGCTCACTCCATACCCAGGCTGAGTTCCCACTGAAAGACTTTGCTAAAACCTGAAATTCTTCCTCATTATTCAAATTAGACTTATGGTGGAACCTATGCCAGGAACAGCCCACTTTATATCATCATGTTGATGCACCATCAATTGGACTCGAGTCGTGAAGTAGTTCCAAACAACAGGCTTTAATACACTAGATGTGTGCCCGGCAGTAGATGTACAGAGAAAAGCCGACTGCCAGCCGGTACGGGTTCTTATACCCCACCTTGTAGGCGGAGCTACCAACCTCTCAGCCAATCGGCGGGGAGTCACATGACTAGCCACAGCCAATTGGCAGAGAGGCACATGACTTGCCTGGGCCAATGGGCAGCGAGTCTTCTGCACCAATGGCAGCTTGTTTCTAGGGTACAGTAATCTCCCTAGTCATACTTCCACATTCACCCCTTGTTGAGAAAGAAGCGGGGGGGGGGGGGGGGAGGGGGGGTAGGTGGGGGGGAGGAGAGGCGGACGAGAGAGGGGGGGTGTAAGACTAGTAAGACTAGTAGTATGACTAGAGATAATTCAAGCTGTACCAAGGTATCTATGGCTGCCCACTGGCCCGCGACGATGGTGCAAGAAAGCAATATCACTGCAGGCAGTGTACAAGAGAACAACAACTAAAAAAATGGAAAAAGAAACAAGCAAGGAACATGAAAAAAATGAAAATCGCTTATTGTCACGAGTAGGCTTCAAATGAAGTTACTGTGAAAAGCCCCTAGTTGCCACATTCCGGCGCCTGTTCGGGGAGGCTGTGACGGGAATCGAACCGTGCTGCTGGCCTGCTTGGTCTGCTTTCAAAGCCAGCGATTTAGCCCTGTGCTAAACAGACCCTGTGCAAGAACACAAGAGTCCATAAAGTCCATCAGTACATCAAATTGACTCTATCAGCCGGATGGGTGCCTTCGATGTCCTGCTGGACCTGCGCAGCGGTGCCGGTGACGTTGGAGCGGTGGTCGTCCGTGACTCCGGGAGCAGCGGTCATGGTCCTATGTCCGTACCCCTGGTCGGAGCTAGCGGTGGCCGGGCCGGGGGAGGGGGTTCCTGTGCGCTGGGTTGCGGGGGCGGTTGGGACTGGAGGGGGGTGCTGGTGCTGGGGGGGGGGGTGCAGCCGCACTCTGGCAGGTGCCAGGTCCCGAAGGGAGTCCGTGTCCTGTCGTCCATCGGGATACTCCACGTACGCATACTGCGGGTTCGCGTGGAGTAACTGGACTCTTTCAACCAACGGGTCGGACTTGTGCACCCGCACATGCTTCCGGAGCAAGATGGGCCCGGGGGTGGCCAGCCAGGTCGGGAGCGGGGTCCCTGAGGAAGACTTCCTGGGGAAAACAAGAAGACGTTTGTGAGGTGTTTGATTCGTGGTGGTACAGGGGCTGTTTAGCACACTGGGCTAAATCGCTGGCTTTGAAAGCAGACCAAGCAGGCCAGCAGCACGGTTCGATTCCCGTAACAGCCTCCCCGAACAGGCGCCGGAATGTGGCGACTAGGGGCTTTTCACAGTAACTTCATTTGAAGCCTACTCGTGACAATAAGCGATTTTCATTTCATTTCAGAGGAGAGACCGGATAGAGTGGAGGGCGTCTGGGAGGACCTCTTGCCAGTGGGAGACCGGGAGACACCTGGACCGTAGGGCCAGCAGGACGGTCTTCCAGACCGTACCGTTCTCCCTCTCGACCTGTCCGTTACCCCGGGGGTTATAACTGGTCGTCCTGCTAGAGGCAATGCCCCTGCTAAGCAGGAATTGACGCAGCTCGTCGCTCATGAAGGAGGACCCCCGGTCGCTATGGATGTACGCGGGGAAACCGAACAGGGAGAAAATGGAGTGGAAAGCTTTGATGATGGTTGTCATGGTCATGTTGGGGCAGGGGATGGCGAACAGGAAGCGGGAGTACTCGTCAATCACGTTTAGGAAATATGTGTTGCGGTTGTTGGAGGGGAGGGGACCTTTGAAGGTTGCCCATGCCGAGACGTTCAAAGGGGCGGGGAGCCTTTATCAGATGCGCTTGCTCGGGGCGTTAAAACTGCGGCTTGCACTCCGCGCAAATATGGCATTCCCTGGTCACAGTCCTGACCTCCTCGATGGAGTAGGGCAGGTTGCGGGTCTTAATGAAATGAAAGAAGCAGATGACCCCTGGATGGCAGAGGTCCGCGTGGAGGGTGTGGAGGCGGTCCACCTGTGCGTTGGCGCAGGTACCGCGGGACAGGGCATCAGGAGGATCGTTAAGCTTCCCAGGACGATACAAGATATCGTAGTTGTACGTGGACAACTCGATCCGCCACCACAAGATCTTGTCGTTCTTGATCTTGCCCCTCTGTGCATTATCAAACCTGAAAGCTACTGACCGTTGGTCTGTGAGGAGGGTAAACCTCCTGCCAGCCAGATAGTGCCTCCAATATCGCACAGCTTTGACTATGGACTGTGCCTCCTTTTCCACCGAGGAGTGGCGGATTTCGGAAGCATGGAGGGTTCGTGAGAAGAAGGCCACGGGTCTGCCCGCTTGGTTCAGGGTGGCCGCCAGAGCAACATCAGATGCGTCGCTCTCGACCTGGAATGGGAGGGAGTCATCGATAGCATGCACCGTGGCCTTTGCGATATCCGCTTTGATGCGGCTAAAGGCCTGGCGGGCCTCCATCGACAGGGGGAACGTGTTGGACTGGATGAGAGGGCGGGCTTTGTCGGCGTAGTTAGGGACCCACTGGGCATAATAGGAAAAGAAGCCCAGACAGCATTTGAGGGCTTTGAGGAAGCTGGGGAGAGGGAGTTCCATTAGGGGACGCATGCGTTCGGGGTCGGGGCCTATCACTCTGTTACGCACTACGTAGCCGAGGGTGGCTAGACGGTCGGTGCTGAACATGCACTTATCCTTATTGTAAGTGAGGTTAAGGAGTTTTACGGTACGGAGGAATTTGCGGAGGAGGTTGGTGTCGTGGTCCTGCTGGTCATGGCCGCAGATGGTGACATTGTCGAGATACGGGAAGGTTGCCCATAAACCGTATTGGTCAACCATTCGGTCCATCTCCCTTTGGAAGACCGAGACCCCATTTGTGACACCAAATGGAACCCTTAAAAAGTGGTAGAGCCGCCCATCCGCTTCGAACGCAGTGTACTTTCGGTCACTCGCGCGGATGGGTAGCTGGTGGTAGGCGGACTTAAGGTCCACCGTGGAAAAGACTTTGTACTGCGCGATCCTGTTAACCAGGTCGGAGATACGGGGGAGAGGATACGCGTCCAGCTGTGTAAACCTGTTGATGGTCTGCCTGTAGTCAATGACAATCCGGTTTTCTCCCCAGTCCTAACCACCAGCACTTGTGCTCGCCAGAGACTGTTGCTAGCCTCTATGACCCCTTCCTTCAGAAGGCTTTGGACCTCGGACCTCATGAAGGTCCGTTCCTGGGCACTGTACCGTCTGCTCCTGGTGGCGACGGGTTTGCAATCCGGGATGAGGTTTGCAAACAAGGAAGGGGAGTCGACCTTGAGGGAGGCGAGGCTGCAGACATAATGGGGGGAATAGGGCCGCCGAATTTGAAAGTTAGGCTCTGCAGGTTGCACTGAAAAGCCAGTGTCCTAGGAGTGCTGGTGCGCAGAGTGGGGAAGGACGAGGAGTTTATAGATTTTAAAAACCTTCCCCTGGACCGTAAGGTCCGCAACGCAGCACCCGGTGATTTGGACTGAGTGCGAACCAGAGACCAGAGTGCTTCACTGGGTGAACGGGGAGCGCGCAGAATTTTATCGTGTCGAGGTGGACGAAACTCTCAGTAGGCAGCTCATCTCATGACCGTTGAGGAGGATCTGTGTGGTCGCCGTGGAAAGGATGCGGGGCCGTGATTGATCCAACGTCACCGAGGCGAGTCGTGGCAGGAACTCAGAGTCATAATCCATCATTGAGTAGTCACTTGCGGGGTCCCCCGTGCAAATCCAAGATGGCGGCGCCCGTCGGCCGCACGTGGTGGGGGGTGAACAAGATGGCGCCTCCCAGGGGTCGCACTTGGAGTCGGGGGCCCAAAATGGCGGCGTCCGGGGATCGCACGTGGCGTCCGGGGTCCAAAGTGGCGGCGTCCGGGGATCACCCGTGGCGGTGGGGGGTGGAGGCAGTGAGGTCCGCGGTCCGCACGGGGCCCTAGAGGAGTGCGGGGGGGAGGAACCATGGTCACTGTTCGGGATGGCAGCGACCGATTTGGATTGGCAGACGGCCGCAAAGTGGCCCTTCTTGCCGCAGCTTTTACATGTTGCGGTGCGGGCCGGGCAGCGTGGGCGGGGGTGCTTGGCCTGGCCGCAAAAGTAGGAGCGGGGCCCCGTGGGTTTATCGGGGCATCCCGCGGCGCAGGTCTGGGGGGGGTCGGAGTCGGCGGGGGTGAGGGGGGGTCGCGTGCCACGCTGCCCAAGGGGCCGCCGCGTGGCCGGGGGCATACGCGTGGGCATTGCGGTCAACGCCCTCTAAGGAGGATGCGAGAGTCCGTGCCTCAGCGAGGCTTAAAGTGTCCTTTACCAGAAGCCTCTGGCGTATCTGGGATGATTGCATGCCCGCAACGAAGGCGTCCCTGGTCAAGAGTTCGGTGTGTTCAGCCGCAGTGACTTGCGGGCAGGCGCAATGTCTCCCCAGGACAATGAGGGCCCGATAGAATTCGTCGAGGGTCTCACCAGGGAATTGTTGCCTCGTAGCCAGGAGGTTCCGCGCGTGGACCTGATTCACTGGCCTGATAAAATGTCCCTTCAGCAGCTCCATAGCGGCGTCATAATCCAGTTCGTCCTCTATCAGAGAGTAGACGGCGGTGCCCACGCACGAGTGGAGGATGTGGAGTTTCTGTTCCCTTGTCGGGCAGTTTTCTGCTGTGGTGAGGTAGCTGTTGAATCATGCCAGCCAATGTTTAAACGTTACTGACGCATTTGCAGCATGCGGGCTGATGCGGAGGCATTCTGGCTTGATTCGTAGCTCCATTTCAAATTCTAGTGTATTAAATTGATGCACCATCAATTGGGCTCAAGTCCTGAAGTAGTTCCAAACAACAGGCTTTAATACACTAGATGTGTGCCCGGCAGTAGACGTACAGAGAAAGACCGCCTGCCAGCCGGTACGGGTTCTTATACCCCGCCTTGTAGGCGGAGCTACCAACCTCAGCCAATCGGCGGGGAGTCACATGACTAGCCACAGCCAATTGGCAGAGAGGAACATGACTTGCCTGGGCCAATGGGCAGCGAGTCTTCTGCACCAATGGCAGCTTGTTTCTAGGGTACCGTAATCTCCCTAGTCATACTACCACACATGTCGAATTCTGCTCGGAATTGCACTCGAGTTCAAAATCTAGCCAATGGTTGGAAAATCTATGACTTCCGGTGGAATTTTCTTATTTTTCTGCAGAATGGTGCAGCAGGCAGGGAAAAATAGGATGGACTATGCTGGCCCCAAGGATGGCAAAAAAAGGTTAACGCCACGATTGAAAAAAAATTTAAATAGATCCTCCCCCACCATGAAACTACTCCTCCCGCCCCACGGAACTCCGTCTGGCACTTCCCCCACAGAATCCCTCCCCACCCCTCACCTCCCATCGCCAGAGAGACCCTCATGGAATCCCCTGAAACAACCTCAACCCTGCAGAAAACTCACACGTAATGCACCCACTCCACAGAATATCCTCACTGGCACTAACACCTGGCACTATCTCCTGGCACTACCCCATGGTGCTGCAGTCCCAGAGGGCAGTGCTAGTGGAAGTGCATGGGTACTGCCCGGGAATGACCCTCTCACCCCTGGGGCTGTACTCACCTGTGCGACTCTGGTGGATTTAGCTCACCAGGTGCACATTGAGGGGGACGCTAATGTGAATGGACAATTCAACCTGGCGGGGACTGAAGTGCGGAAGCCTGATAACGATTTGCATGGAAATATATGCAAATGGGGATCCCAACTCCCATTACATCATTGGCGGGGACAATCGATCAGAGAAATCCGCCAGTATAAAAGTGTTTTGTTTACTCCCAAGGGATTTACCAGCCCTGCCACCGTTCCCGCCCGCCCGAGAACAGGGACGGAAAATCCACACTATATAATTTTGCTGGTCCACATCTCCTTAATATCAGGAACTGCAATGAGCATGGCACTCTCCAATTAGGTTTCTGCTCCACCTACAAACTGAAATGACCTTATCCTGTGTTCAAATCCTTCCAGAATCCTACCCCTCCCTATCTCTCTAACGTAGCCAAGCCTTGCCAACCTCAGAGATCTCTGCATTCCTCCAATTTTGGCCTCTTGTGCATCTTTGGATTTTCATTGCTCCACCATTGATGCCTTTGCCTTCAATTTCTTGGAATGCCCCCTCCTAAACTTTTCCACTTCTCTACCTAACTCTCCTCCTTACCAAGCTACTGGTCACCTGTCCAAATATTTCTATGTGGGGCAGTGTGCAAATTCTTTTGGCTGATGCTCTTGCAAAATACCTTAGTACATTTTTACGAATTTAAAAGTGTTACATTACCACAAATTGTTGCTGTTGCACCCTGGGGACACTAGTTGACAAGACTGAGTTGACACACAAGGCTTTTGCTGTAAAGGTGATCTAAAGATTCACCTTGCGTGTCTCATTTTGTGAAGAGTTCAACAGCTGGGTTACGACCCAGCAAAACATTGCGCCGTACCTGAGTTTTCAGCAGTGTCACAAAATTTAATGATTTTTAATAAATGACATTGAAAATTCTGCGAACAAAGCAGTGCCACATCCTCACATGCCGTGTGTCATTCGCTGACCATAACCCGCAACGTCCCACCCATAAGTCAGCAAGTTATTTCCCGTCCTATCAAAATAAGACTTGTTTCATTTTATTTTTCTTTGAAAAGGAGGAGGGTGACAAAAAGCTTCCTGCGTGTCATCTTGCTTCTCGCCGATAACTGTGACACTTGAAGGCATTACAATGAAGCAGAGTTAGTTGATCTCTCTTCAGTTAGGAATTGTTTAACCTTCGGAACAAATTCCATTTTTCAACGTGGCAAAGTAATAAGTCCAGAGCATATTTTAATGTGCTGAGTCCAGTTACCTAATGGCCGAAGCAAAGGCTTATTAAATTATAAATACAAACAAGTCTGGAATTGAAAGAAAGAACTTCCATTTATATTGTGTCTTTCACAACCTCAGGATATCCCAAAAAAGGGTTGAAGCCAATTAAGTGCTTTCTGAAGTGTAGCCATTATTGTAATATAGGAAACACGGCAGCCAATTTGTACCCAGCAAGATCCCACAAACAACAATGTACAATGATCAGATGATCTGATTCTTTGCTGATGTTGCTTGAGGGGTAAATATTGGACAGAACAATTGGGGGCTGCTTTTCTTCAGACGTGGTGGCATGGGATCTTTTACATTCACATGAGAGGGTAGGCTGGCCTTTGGTTCAAAGTTTCACCCAAAAGGTGGAACCTCCTTCAGCACTGCATTGAAATGTCAGCTTGGATTGTGTGCTCAAGTCTCAGTAGTGAGGCTCAAACCCATGACCTTCTGACCCAGAAGCAAGAGTGCTACAATTAAGCCACAATGGGCAAAAACCTGTCTGTCAAAAGTGGCCATGATGCTGTTGGATTCTTATAAAAACACAATTTGTAAAGCAATGTCTTTCTTAAGGAAGGAAATCTGCTGCCCTAACCCTTGTGCGGCCTATATGTGACTCCAGTCCCACACCATCTTGGTTGACTCCGAACTGTCTTCTGAAGGGGCTTCACGCCATCCAGTTGTGCTGCGGATGGGAAATCAATGGATGATGCCAACAAGGTCCACATTCTGAAAATTAGTATTTTACAAAGTTATTTCCTGTCCCCTTCTTTTAGCATGTCTCATGGAAGCATACGTTGATTCTATTTTGACTGACAATAAACTACATTTGCTTGTATTAGTGGCAAAATAGATGCAGTAACCCACAAGGCCCTATTTTTTCCTCAGCCTCCACTATTGTAATTGAATAACAAATTCGAGAATTGCGAAAAACTAACACCCTGAACAAACTGTTCCAGGTTGTACTTGATGTGATGTGTTTCATCATTGCAGCAATGCTTATGAAACCTGTGTGAAGATCAGTTTTGAAAAGGGCAGTTTGTCTTATGTTGCTGGGCAATATTAATACTTTTGAAATTCAGGAAAGGGCTACTAACTTAATTGCTTTGTTTTTGAGGCCATTACAATTGTCTTCAATTTCCACTTTAAAAATAAAATGGAGATTTGAAAAAATGCAGTGTTACTTGTCTCCCTTCAATAATACCTTTAATGAATCGTTCGGATACTCTCTGCAAGCTCAGAAACAATTCGCAATTGGATTTTTCAAAGCATTGCCTTGTCTGGTGAGTTGCTCTTTGGTGACAATTTCTCAGGACTGTGGATGGAGAGATGTTACTTGTATTTTAATGATTTGTGCTTAATTGGATGCAGGTGGTAGACATTAACTAAGATTCATGTCAGCTCCTGTAATTCGGAACAGGCTGGGCTTGGGTTTGGCAGGTCAATGCTTGCAATGTGAATAATGCTTAAAAAAGTGTGCAAACATTGGCTCCGGTCCTATCCTTCACCACCGGGATTTCTGGAAAGTATCACAAGGAACCGAGAGAGCGTATTGTTTTGGGGCCTCCTATGAATTGGGTTGCAAAATGAGCGGTATTGAGTTTGTGCTAAAATCTCAGCTGTGTCCCTAAGAAGGGATAAGAACGAGGAAGGAAAGTCATCTTATGTGCCCCTGATGGTTGTCAATTGGTAAGAACAGGCCATTGGTTCCATTGCTTATGGATGGTGTTGCATAAAGCGATCAAAAAAGGGATCAGCAAGATAAAAGTATTGATTATAATTACAAAGTAATCGTGTCAACTGTACGATTTTAGCTTTTATTTGGAGCCGTGATTGAAAATTGTTTTTGAAAAATGTTTCAAAGATTCCCACTGCTCTACTCCACTGCTCATCACAGGATATATTTGATACTGTAGCCAACAGGGCTTTTGTGCAGAGGAGATTTCAGAGGTTGTACTGTACTTCGATCTTCCAGGAACTGAGATTGCCTGAAGCTTCACTTTGGAAAAACCATTTCAAAATCTACATCAATCTGCAGCAAAGAATTGTGATTGAACAGGACTTACTGGCGTCCTGCTTTAAAGTCTAAAGCTCACAACCTATTCTTCTGAGGTCCTGGCTGTTTATAGCTATCCTAATCAAAACCTGGGAGTTTTTTTATTGCAATTGACTGAATTGCTGGACATTTCAGGAACTGGAGCAAAAATCAATGCTGAAAGGTTATTTATTTATGTGGCAAATAGTAATTGATCTAGTGGCCAGGTAATATTTTAACATATTGGCTCTGTAGTAAACAGCTATTTGCTGTTTAAAAATAAATATACTCAGAATGAATGCGAGATAATGAGTGGCTAGCGGTCATTTGCTTGGCAATAATTTAATTATGTGCTTTCTGGGGCATCATAAAGTTTTGAGGGTGAAGTTTGTACAATTTGTAAATGACACCAATGTCTATGATTAACTTTAAAACAGAAAATGCCGCGAGTGTTCAGCAGGCCAGACAGCATCTGTGGAGAGAGAGTGAGAGAGAGAGGGGCAGAGTTAACGTTTCAGGCTGAAAGTCTTTTATCAGGAAAAGCCATAAAATAATGGTGCTTCGGAGGAAATACAGGAATGTGGCACCAAATGAGCTTTCTTGGTGTAATAATAATAATCTTTTATTGTCACAAGTATGAAGTTACTGAGAAAAGCTCCTAGTCGCCACATTCCAGCACCTGTTCGGGTAAGCGGGAAGAGAAACTGAACCCGCACTGCTGGTCTTGTTCTGCATTCCAAACCAACTAGTCCAGCCCACTGAGCTAAACCAGCCCGATGCAGATAAATTAACAAAAATAGACAATGCAGCTTTCAAGGAAAAGTGGATTTTAAAAAATATTTACACCTCTCAGTGTGTGATGGGGTATTGTTTGCGAGCACTGGCTTGAACATTGGACTAGACCACTGTCCTTTCATTTCCTGATTCTGGGATTTTCTGCGTTTTGGAAATTGTACAGGCCTCTGAGTGAAATCCAATTCATGCTCTCGACAAAGTTCCCTTCAGACGAAAACCTCCAGCACAGAGCTTTCAGTTGCTATTCTTTTGCAGAAAGATCCCAATTATGCTTGTTTGGAAATGTTAGACAAAGTTCTGCTGCAATCAGGATGTTGTTCTAGTTGAGACTGAAGTTCATTAATAGGACTGCGCAGAAGAAATGTTGCCATACATGTACAGGCCCAAAAAGGTAGCAATGTATTGCCAAGTAACCTGGCTCCAATTTCATCAATAAATTATCAAGCCTGTATAATCTGAATCAACATCAACATGAATCAAATACATAACAGGACCATATAAGTCAATTAAAAATAGAAACTCTCCTGGCCCAAAATGATCCGCACCATTTTCCTCCAAGACATGTTGGAGCTGTTCACATGGACAAATGCTCCAGTTTGCCACTGTGAGTTTGAATGCAGAATCTAGATTACTCTTCCGAAATGAGGCAGTAACTATCCTCTGCCTGACCTGATTGTGCTTGCTGCTGGCATTCAGTGCAAACTCTTTCATTACTGAGTCAGTCGAAAAGGGCACAGCAAAAAGAAACTGTAAGAATATGCTCCAAACCTCTGTCAACAGAAACAAGCAGAACTAAAAAAGGTCCAAAACCAAACTTCAATTTCTGAACTATCAGCAGAGAAAAGCAGAACAAAAGTGTCTTACCTAAAATAAATGTAAAAATGATTTGCCCTGAGTCAACTGTTATTGGCTGCGGTGAATGATCCAGCATGTTCTTTCAATCTGTGTTTTAATTAATGCTTTGGGCCCTGGTTCAGCACAGCCCTGGATCGTTCACCATACACCTATTATACCTCCGAGCACACAAGAAGGCTCATCGCAAACACAAAAGGGGGAGTTTTACGGAAGCCACAAGAGCGGGAAAGATTTTGCAGGATGCAAAATTTTGAATTCCCGACAGTTTGCGATGCATCAAGTTTGTGGCCTATCAGAAATTAAGCGGGTTCCTAGATGTGATATGTTTACATGCCATGAATACTCATTGGGCCACCCAACCCAGGTGATTTTTGCGGCGGGGGAGGCAGCCAACCATTGTTGGGTGGGATCTTCCTGTCTTGCCGCTGTCAACAGGGCTTTCCGTTGTTCACACTCTACTCTGCCGGGGAACCCATGGTGGGAGGGGGGGCATTGCCGTCGACGGTACCAGAAGGTCCACCTGCAAGAATGGCTAGAAAATCCCACCCATTAACAAAGAACACTGCAGCAGAGGAACAGGCCCTTCGGCCCTCCAAGCCTGCGCCGACCATGGTACCTACCTAAACTAAAACGGAGTCCGTATCCTTCCAATCCCACCCTATTCATATACTTGTCTAGATGTCCCTTAAATGCTGCTTTTGTACCTGCTCCTCCTCAGGCAGCGTGTTCCATATAGTTACCACCCTCTATGTAAAACATTTGCCTCGCACATCAGTTCTAAACTATTCCCCATGCACTTTAAACCTGTGTCCCCTAGTACTTAACAAACTATCCTATCCTATCCTAGGAAAGAGCATCTGACTATCCACTCTGTCCATGCCACTCATAATCTTGTAGACCTCTATCAGGTCACTTCTCAACTTCAATCGCTCCAGTGAGACAGACCGAGTTTATCTAACCTCTCCTCATAGCTAATGCCCTCCATACCAGACAGCATTCTAGTAAACAACTTCTGTACCTTCTCCAAAGCATCCAAAGTGACCAGAATTGTACACAATATTCCAAATGAGGCCTACCTAAGGTCCTGTACAGTTGCTACATGGCTTGCCAATTTTTATATTCAATGCCCTGACCGATGAAGGCCAGCATGCCATTTGCCTTCTTGACCATCTTATCCACATGCGTTGCCACTTTCAATGATCGGTGGACATGCACGCCCAGATCTCTCTGCCTATCAGTACTCGCTCAATGAAAATAATCTGAAACAGTTTTCAATCAAGTCTTACCCTCTGAATAAAGTCAAAAGTGCATGCAAATTTTCTGGCACTTGGTTCAAGATTGTTTAAAGATGTTTGGATGCTGGGTGATACAATGAAGGGAAGGGAGGGTGGACAGAGGGTGGTGTTCAGATGCAGGGAGTTATGGTGGAGGAAAGTATCTTAGTGTCCTGGGTCTGGTGTTCCAAGAAGGAATTGGTAGTCAGAGGTGCTTCAAGGCAGGGATTGAAAGATGGCTGAAGGGCCTAAAGGGTGGCATCGATGATATTATTGGGGGTTCCTGATGAGCGAATTGAGGGTCCTGGTTGACAAAGGGAACAGGCAGAGTCAAAATGAGAGTTGCATTCAGCTTGGGGTAGGTACCGAGTCAGGGTCAGATGTTAGATGGTCCTATGTGCTGGGCAAGGCAGAAAATAAAAGCATGGAGGAGGATAACCGAAGGGGGTCAGGGTCAGAGTGGGCATTGGGGTGGGCATGTATGTAGGCACAGGGGTAGAGTTGGAATGTGCAGCAAAATTGTAATAGGTTCCAGAGTAATGGGGAGGTTCAGAAGTACCAGAGTGGAGGGAAAAGGTAATGTTGAGTGGGTCAAGTGTGATGGATGCAAGCGTGAAGGTGACAGGTAGAGAATAGAAGATACAGAGTCAGGTTTCAAAAGTAACACTGTCTCTGGCTCACTGATAATGTAAGTTCAGTTGCAACTTTCACATCGTAGTTGGAGGAAGGTTTTTTTGCGTGGGTGGAATAGATGTTGTGCATAACTGGCTAACTAATGGGACTCCCTACTAATTAGTTAAATGGGTGAGGACCATGGATGAGTATGCAATGATGTCTGCCCTCTTCACATAATGCAATTACTGCCACAACCATGGGTCTCATTCGCCAATCTTCCTGCAACCTCAGGAGGAGAGAATCTGAAGAAGGGGAGCTCAGTGAAGATGGGCACTGGCTCATCAATGCATCCAAAGGACAAGAACAAACTACCTCCAGATGTCTGGGGAGAAAAGCAGACACACCTGAGGATGCCCTGGGAAATGGTCACAGAGATATGTTGAATTGTTCATCTTGATCAGGGCACGAAGGGTGACTTATGTGGCTGCCACACAGGTGCATAAAAGAGTGATCAATGCTCTGTTTAGAACATAGAACATAGAACGATACAGCGCAGTACAGGCCCTTCGGCCCTCGATGTTGCACCGACATGGAAAAAATCTAAAGGCCATCTAACCTACACTATGCCCTTATCATCCATATGCTTATCCAATAACATTTTAAATGCCCTCAATGTTGGCGTGTTCACTACTGTTGCAGGTAGGGCATTCCACGGCCTCACCACTCTTTGCGTAAAAAACCCACCTCTGACCTCTGTCCTATATCTATTACCCCTCAATTTAAGGCTATGTCCCCTCGTGCTAGCCACCTCCATCCGCGGGAGAAGGCTCTCGCTGTCCACCCTATCTAACCCTCTGATCATTTTGTATGCCTCTATTAAGTCACCTCTTAACCTTCTTCTCTCTAACGAAAACAACCTCAAGTCCATCAGCCTTTCCTCATAAGATTTTCCCTCCATACCAGGCAACATCCTGGTATATCTCCTCTGCACCCGTTCCAAAGCTTCCACGTCCTTCCTATAATGAGGCGACCAGAACTGTACGCAATACTCCAAATGCGGCCGTACTAGAGTTTTGTACAACTGCAACATGACCTCATGGCTCCGGAACTCAATCCCTCGATCAATAAAGGCCAACACACCATAGGCCTTCTTCAGAACCCTATCAACCTGGGTGGCAACTTTCAGGGATCTATGTACATGGACACCGAGATCCCTCTGCTCATCCACACTACCAAGAATTTTACCATTAGCCAAATATTCCGCATTTCTGTTATTCTTTCCAAAGTGAATCACCTCACACTTCTCCACATTAAACTCCATTTGCCACCTCTCAGCCCAGCTCTGCAGCTTATCTATGTCCCTCTGTAACCTGCAACATCCTTCCGCACTGTCTACAACTCCACCGACTTTAGTGTCGTCTGCAAATTTACTCACCCATCCTTCTGCGCCCTCCTCTAGGTCATTTATAAAAATGACAAACAGCAACGGCCCCAGAACAGATCCTTGTGGTACGCCACTCGTAACTGAACTCCATTCTGAACATTTCCCATCAACTACCACTCTCTGTCTTCTTTCAACTAGCCAATTTCTGATCCACATCTCTAAATCACCCTCAATCCCCAGCCTCCGTATTTTCTGCAATAGCCGACCGTGGGGAACCTTATCAAACGCTTTACTGAAATCCATATACACCACATCAACTGCTCTACCCTCGTCTACCTGTTCAGTCACCTTCTCAAAGAACTCGATAAGGTTTGTGAGGCATGACCTACCCTTCACAAAACCATGCTGACTGTCCCTAATCATATTATTCCTATCTAGATGATTATAAATTGTATTTTTTATAATCCTCTCCAAGACTTTACCCACCACAGACGTTAGGCTCACCGGCCTATAGTTACCGGGGTTATCTCTACTCCCCTTCTTGAACAAAGGGACCACATTTGCTATCCTCCAGTCCTCTGGCACTATTCCTGTAGCCAATGATGACCTAAAAATCAAGGCCAAAGGCTCAGCAATCTCTTCCCTGGCTTCCCAGAGAATCCTAGGATAAATCCCATCCGGCCCCGGGGACTTATCTATTTTCACCTTGTCCAGAATTGCCAACACTTCTTCCCTACGCACCTCAATGCCATCTATTTTAATAGCCTGGGTCTCAGCATTCTCCTCCACAATATTATCTTTTTCTTGAGTGAATACTGACAAAAAGTATTCATTTAGTATCTCGCTTATCTCCTCAGCCTCCACACACAACTTCCCACCACTGTCCTTGACTGGCCCTACTCTTACCCTAGTCATTCTTTTATTCCTGACATACCTATAGAAAGCTTTTGGGTTTTCCTTGATCCTACCTGCCAAAGACTTCTCATGTCTCCTCCTTGCTCGTCTCAGCTCTCTCTTTAGATCCTTCCTCGCTTCCTTGTAACTATCAAGCGCCCCAACTGAAACTTCACGCCTCATCTTCACATAGGCCTCCTTCTTCCTCTTAACAAGAGATTCCACTTCTTTGGTAAACCACGGTTCCCTCGCTCTACCCCTTCCTGCCTGCCTGACTGGTACGTACTTATCAAGAACATGCAATAGCTGTTCCTTGAACAAGCTCCACATATCCAGTGTGCCCAACCCTTGCAGCCTACTTCTCCAACCAACACATCCTAAGTCATGTCTAATGGCATCATAATTGCCCTTCCCCCAGCTATAACTCTTGCCCTGCGGGGTATACTTATCCCTTTCCATCACTAACGTAAAGGTCACCGAATTGTGGTCACTGTTTCCAAAGTGCTCACCTACCTCCAGATCTAACACCTGGCCTGGTTCATTACCCAAAACCAAATCCAATGTGGCCTCGCCTCTTGTTGGCCTGTCAACATATTGTGTCCGGAAACCCTCCTGCACACATTGTACAAAGAATGACCCATCTAATGTACTCGAACTATATCTTTTCCAGTCAATATTTGGAAAGTTAAAGTCTCCCATAACAACTACCCTGTTACTTTCGCTCTTTTCCAGAATCATCTTCGCCATCCTTTCCTCTACATCCCTAGAACTATTAGGTGGCCTATAGAAAACTCCCAACAGGGTGACCTCTCCTTTCCTGTTTCTAACCTCAGCCCATACTACCTCAGAAGAAGAGTCCCCATCTAGCATCCTTTCCGTCACCGTAATACTGTCCTTGACTAGCAGCGCCACACCTCCCCCTCTTTTGCCCCCTTCTCTGAGCTTACTAAAACACCTAAACCCCGGAACCTGCAACAACCATTCCTGTCCCTGCTCTATCCATGTCTCTGAAATGGCCACAACATCGAAGTCCCAGGTACCAACCCATGCTGCCAGTTCCCCTACCTTATTTCGTATACTCCTGGCATTGAAGTAGACACACTTCAAACCACCTTCCTGAACACTGGCACCCTCCTGCGAAGTCAAATCTGTGCTCCTGACCTCTATACTCTCCATCTCCCGTACCCCAAAACTACAATCCAGGTTCCCATGCCCCTGCTGAATTAGTTTAAACCCCCCCAAAGAGCACTAACAAATCTCCCCCCCAGGATATTGGTGCCCCTCAGGTTCAGATATAGACCATCCTGTCTATAGAGGTCCCACCTTCCCCAGAAAGAGCCCCAGTTATCCAGAAATCTGAATCCCTCCCGCCTGCACCATCCCTGTAGCCACGTGTTTAATTGCTCTCTCTCCCTATTCCTCATCTCACTTTCACGTGGCACGGGCAACAACCCAGAGATAACAACTCTGTTTGTTCTCGCTCTGAGCTTCCATCCGAGCTCCCTAAAGGCCTGCCTGACATCCTTGTCCCCTTTCCTACCTATGTCGTTAGTGCCAATGTGGACTACGACTTGGGGCTGCTCCCCCTCCCCCTTAAGGACCCGGAAAACACGATCCGAGACATCACGTACCCTTGCACCTGGGAGGCAACATACCAAACGTGAGTCTCTCTCGCTCCCACAAAATCTCCTATCTGTGCCCCTGACTATTGAGTCCCCAATTACTAATGTTCTACTCCTTTCCCCCCTTCCCATCTGAGCAACAGGGACAGACTCCGTGCCAGAGGCCCGTACCCCATGGCTTACCCCTGGTAAGTCGTCCCCCCCACAAGTATCCAAAACGGTATACTTGTTACTCAGGGGAACGACCGCAGGGGGTCCCTGCACTGACTGCTTCTTCCCAGTCCCTCTTACAGTTACCCATCTATCTCCAGTCTTTGGTGTAACTACTTCCCTGAAGCTCCTATCTATGACCCCCTCTGCCTCCCGAATGATCCGAAGTTCATCCAGCTCAAGCTCCAGGTCCCTAACACGGTTTTTGAGGAGCTGGAGTTGGGTGCACTTCCCACAGATGAAATCAGCAGGGACACTGACGGCGTCCCTCACCTCAAACATTCTGCAGGAGGAGCATTGTACTGCCTTCCCTGACATCACCTCTAGATTTAAAAAAAAACAAGAAAAAGAAAAAGAAAGGAAGAGCTTACCTGATATTACCTCAAACCCTGCTCCCGCTGAAAGGTAAGCAAATTTAAAGGCACTCACTCACCTTCACGACAGGCCCCTGCTCCCGCTTCCCAACCACCGTGGGGTGGGGGGGGGGGGGGGTTGGTTAGAGGAGGAGGTAGGGTGGGAAACACTCACGAAGTGTTTCGGGTTTAACTGTCACTTGCCAACAGCCTCTCCACAAACCACCTTCAACTTAGGCTGACCGCACTGCACGTATGCAAATTTCCCCAGAACATCTGATCAGTAGCTCTGCTCTGCTGCCCTCTGCTGGATGATTGCCTTCACTCAAACTCCTCGGGTCTCCTTCGCAGATTCACCTTCAATTTAGGCTGACCGCACTGCACGTATGCAAATTTCCCCAGAACAGCTGATCAGTAGCTCTGCTCTGCTGCCCTCTGCTGGTTTAGTTGTGCCAACGATATAATCCACTTTGCCACCGATGAAGACAGTCAGGTTGCAAGGTCAACTCCGATCGATTTCATCTCTGAGTTTCTTTCAAGTGCATGATGTTAATGACCGTATTCATGTGGTCAGAAAAGCTATTTGGGAACAGCGAGCTGCATTTGCAAATCCTACAGTGTTTCACTCTATGAATGTACAACTGGTGTACAATTGGAAGAGAAGAATAATGTAGTTCTATGCTTGTTTCCCAGTGAACTGACATGATGCATACAACCTGCACAATTCATGGATCCTGGAACTTTATGAAGCCCCAGCTCAGGTTGATGGATCCTCAGTGACAAGGACACTGGAAACACGGCTGATGATGCCAGTGAGGATCCCTCAAAGGTGGTAGTGGAGTTCTGCAATCAATCTCATATGTCCACCAGAGCCATCATCGAGCACACTACTAGGCATCTTAAAATGTGCTTCTGCTGCCTTGGCCATTCTGGATGGATTCTGTAATACACACTCTAGATGTTGTTACGAATAGTAGTGGTTGGCTGTGCATTGCACAACCTGGCACTGCAATACAGACAGATGTCACCCCTTCTCAGATTGGGAGGATGTTTCAGAGCATGAGGAGGCCATAAATCCTAATGAGGCTTTCATTAATGATTGGGCAATGGGGAAATGTGCAAGGGATGCAAGGGACAATCTGATCTATACAAAGTTTTTTGCACAACAATGACACTTCTACATGACCATCGCTCCATCACCTGAGGTGTGGGATCTTCCAACCAGTCTTGCCGGTCTGTTCTGCACCATTGCTCAAGAGGTTTGAATGTAACTGCATCTGCCTCATTTATACCGCCTGAGGGTAAAGTGGCCCTCCAGAGTGTAAAGGTGGGGAGTGGGGAGGTGCAGCTGCGCCGGCCTTTAAAGCCATGTTCCGCAGAATGATCATCACAGCAGTAACAATTCAAATGGACATTCAATAAAGAATGCAGAAAAACACATTCGGGAACCTTGTCTGTCTCCTTTCTAGTCGTCACATTGTGAGAAACATGGGACAAGTCCCAAACAATTTTAATAATTACAAAGGACAACAGAAAATAAATTACATTGCGCAAATTTTAACAAAGGAAACAGACATGGAAAAATCACACATGCCACACTTTTTTTCAATTATCTTTTTCTCCATTATGTCATAGAATTTACAGTGAAGAAGGAGGCCATTCGGTCCATTGATTCACCGGTGCACACCGGCCCTTGGAAAGAGCTCCCTACTTCAGCCCACGACTCCACCCCATCCCTGTAACCCAGTAACCCGACCTAACCTTTTGGACACTAAGGGGCAATTTAGCATGGCCAATCCGCCTAACCTGCACATTTTTGGACTGTGGGAGGAAACTGGAGCACCCGGAGGAAACCCACACAAACACGGGGAGAAAAAGGTGCAAACTCCACACAGTTACCCGAGGCCGGAATTGAGGCCTGGAACCTTGGAGCTGTGAGGCAGCAGTGCTAACCACTGTGCTACCGTGCCGATGGAATTCCTCTCACCGGTCCAGCCTTACTGACCGCAGCCTCCATGTGAGGAGCTTCAAGTCTGGAACTCCTACTCTCATGGGAATTCTGTGTCTCTTTGTCCTACATGACACAGTGCAGAGTTAGTGACATGTCAAGTGACACCTAACCCTCTTGCCTGCATGCATCCCCATCATACCCATGGACCAATGGACCTGTCATTTACACGTTGCGTTCAAGCAAATGTCCAGAGTCTTTGGGCTCAGTTGTACTGATCCAAGTTGTACTTTACCCTTCTGACACAGCTGCCCACTTGCACTGCTGGCCACACAAGAGACTCCTGTTGAATATGGAGCACTGGCACTGACCCTTGCAGTTTGCAGCAGGTCATTGACCCGTTTGCTGCACTGGACCCAGATTCAGCGGGTAATCCCACAGTTGCTCACGCCCCATGCCACCTCTATCCAGGCTGCCTTGGTCTGGCTTTTATGTTGCCTTCAGGAAGCAGCACCTCCTGCCTTTCCCTGATGGCCTGGAGGAGAAGTTGCAGGGAGACAACGCTGACGCTGGTGTGACTCAGTGGTCACACATCTCTCCAAAGAATGTGACACTCTCAAGCAGTGGCACGCCCTGGCAGTAATGCACAGCCTCCTTGTTTGAAAAGCAGCTCCTTAACAAGTCACACACAGGTGCAGCATTGTCCGCTGAAAGCGGGTTTCACCAATGGAAAGCTCCTGTGCCACTAAATTGCCCGTGTTTTGCATGCACGCCACAGACATTTTGAATTTTAATTATAATCGCATGGGGAAAGCCAAAATGGGAGGATGCGCAAGTGCCTCACAAGTTCCGGATACGCTATTCACAAAATCCAAGCCAGAGGATTCAAAATATTTGAATGGGAAATGTGGAGATGTTTTGTGAAGATCCAATTTATGAAATTAAACACTCACATGTTTGTGGATGTCGCACAACAGCTGTATTTGTGTTCCATCATATTTAATAAATATTGGATGGTTCTTCTGTTTCATGTGCTCTGACACATGTTCTGATCCACTTCTCTCTTTGCTTCTCTCTTTCCCATGAAAGCTTCTTACCTTCCTGTGTCCTAACTTTAGTTTTGAAGAGTAGGACAGTGAACCACGTGTTTGATCTGCGATTTAAAGAAAAGCTCAAATGTTCCTCCATGCGGAATTAATGGGAGGTGAGTTTGATAGGTTAGGTAGCCTTTCATAATCCACAAAGTGTGTGAGGCAAAGTTTGGGTCTAACCACTTGAGTTGAGGTCTATGACGTGTGTGGCGTTTTATATCAAAGGGCCCCACTGTTGGTTTGGCACAGTGCTGATGTGATGATGTAATGACTAAACAGACATGTACTGGGCAGCTGCAGGAATACCACTTGGTTCAATGAACCATCTTTCCATGGTGCCTAATAAAAGATGACAAATCTAATTCAATTGTTTTTTTTTTCAACCGTTATTTCCTTTGGTGCTCCTGTGAATTTCTGTCACTTCTTATATTTGTATACCATGAATGAAGCACTCTAAAACGGTGGCATTTTCCCAATTGACATCCAGTGTGAAATTCTATTATTTTGGTTCTGTGTCAATGCATTCAGGTCATCCGACACATTTTTGCACTGTACATGAAAATGAGATTGAAATATACATTGATGATAGATGCAGCTTTTAACAGGATGAAGTCAACTGCGCCGTCGTCAAAATAACATCAACTTGCATTTGTATAATGCCTTTAATGTACAAATCTTCCTGAGGTGTTTTACAGATAGCCTTTGGAAAATGGTTACTCGTTAACAGGAAAGGAAAGATAAGCAAAAATCTCAGTTAAGGAAGTGAATCATAGCATTTACTGTGCAGAAGGAGGCCATTTGGCCCTTTGAGTCTGTACTGGCCCATGGAAAGAGCACCCCACTTAAGCCCACACCTCCACCCCACCCAACCTTTTTGTACACTAATGGCAATTTAGTATGGCCAATCCACCTAACCTGCACATCTTTGGACCGAGGGAGGAAACTGGAGCACCCGGAGGAAACCCATGCAGACAGGGGGAGAACGTGCAGACTCCGCACAGACAATGACCCAAGCCGGGAATCAAACCTGGGACCCTGAAACTGTGAAGCAACCGCGCTAACCATTGTGCTGACGTGCCGCAGGGGTTTTTTTAATTCAAAGAGCGTCAGGTGGGCTGGCTTTGCCATCAATAAAGAACGATTTGCATTTATAAAACGCTTTTCATCTAACAATCCACTGTCTGTGGTAATTTTGGAATCAAGGGCGGAGAGAGAGAACTCAGTAGCCAGGATTCCAGGCACGGGGTGATCCTTGAAATCAGGACCTGGTGGTTAGATGGACTGTAGTGGTGATCTTCCCCATGACGGCCAATTAAAATGGCTTTCGCCAACCCTGCTGGCTCGCCACACTGATGACCCAATCAGAATGCTGACAGCTCCACTGCATTGGCAGTGCCACCGAAAGAGGTGACCAATGCTGAGTCTGCCAGGGAAAAGAGAGTCTCCCTCACATGATGTTTAGAATTTCTTTTCTCTTTCGGAGCTAGGCAGGCCCCAGCAGTTAGAGGAAGGAATATATCTAGCGTCGATGTCCGAACTGCTTCAGGGGAAGCCTCTTCCTTGTCTATGGAGCCTCTGCCATCCCCTCCCCTGGAGACAGTGGAAGGCCATTTCCATGCACCACATGGCCTGCCCGCAAGGGGTGGGGGTGGAGTGAATAGCGGGGAAGTCGGTCTGCCAGGGACAAAATGCTGGTGTCCAAGAAAATATTCATCAATTATCTCTTTGATTATAATAATATTAACCTTTATTGTCACAAGTAGGCTTACATTAACACCGCAATGAAGTTACTGTGAAAATCCCCTGGGTGCCACACTCTGGCGTCTGTTCGCGTACACAGAGGGAGAATTCAGAATGTCCAATTCACCTAACAAGCACGTCTTTTGGGACCTGTGGGAGGAAACCGGAGCACCCGGAGGAAACTCACACAGACACGGGAAGAACATGCAGATTCCTCATAGACAGTGACCCAAGCTGCAAATCAAACCTGGGACCCTGGCACTGTGAAGCAACAGTGATAACCTATGTGCTACCGTGCCACCCATTACTTGTTTCCAGTAAAATCTTGCCCCGTGTCAAGAAACATAATTGTTTTCCGATTGTAATCAATGAGGTATATTTGTGCAATAGGAACTGCCACACACAGCATACAATATTTATCTGTTTAAATTGCCTCTAAAATGCTGGAAAGTGTACCAAATAAAACATCATGATGCAACATTTTATGAGAAGGCATTTCTGTGTCGTCTGCAAATTTGGCTACAGTACATTCGCTTCCCGTACCAGCCTCCCTGGACAGGCGCCGGAATGTGGCGACTAGGGGCTTTTCACAGTAACTTCATTGAAGCCTACTCATGACAATAAGCAGGGGCTGGTTTAGCTCACTTGGCTAAATCGCTGGCTTTTAAAGCAGACCAAGAAGGCCAGCAGCACGGTTCGATTCCCGTACCAGCCTCCCCGGACAGGCGCTGGAATGTGGCGACTAGGGGCTTTTCACAGTAACTTCATTGAAGCCTACTCGTGACAATAAGAGATTTTTATTTCATTTCATTTCATTTCCTTCCTCCAAGCCATGAATATATATTGTAAACAGTTGCCGTCCCAGCACTGAACCGTGTGATACCCCACTTGTTGTAAGTCGCCAACGTGAAAAGCAACCCCTTATCCTCACTCGCTGTTTCCTGCCCATTAGCCAATTGTCTATCCATGCCAATATACTACCTTCAGCACAATGAAATCTTATGTTGTTACTTAACCTTATGTGAGGTACCTTGTCAAACACCTTCTGGAAGTCTCCACATCAAGCAAACTGTCTCCCACTCCAGATAATTGGACTACTGCAGTCACAACCTCGCAATCTATCTCTGGCTCCCCTTTTAATCTCTGCAGCCAAATATTCATCTCCATAACCCCATTCCCCAATTTACGGGTCCTCTCCATCCCGAATACTGAGGTCTCTCCATCCCCAGTCTATTCAGATTCTCTATCCAGGGGTACTCAGACTGATGCAAGCCCCTCACCGTGCCTGCCACCCCCAATTTCTTCTTCCTCCCTCTCTGCTCCTTGGCTACAGCCTGGTCCTGCAGACCTTCCCACATGACAAGTAGCCTGCAACAGACCAGCAACTGTTCGTCCCAAGACCGTAGGAAACTATAGAGTTGTAAACACCACCCAGTTAATCATGAAAACCCACCTCCCATCAATTGACTCCATCTACACTTCCCGCTGCCTTGGGAAAGTGGGCAACATAATCAAAGACCCCTCCCTTCTCTCTTCCAACCTCTTCCATCGGGCAGAAGATACAAAAGTCTGAGGAAATGCACTAACAGATTCAAAAACAGCTTCTTCCCCGCTTTTACCAGACTCTTGAATGATCCTCTTATGGACTGAACTGATCCCTCCATGCATCTTCTCTACTGAGTAGCACTACACTCCGTACGTTTCACCTGATGTTGATGTCTATGCATCTGTCGTATGTCCTATGTTTCTCATGTATGGAACAATCTGCCTGGACTGTACGCAGAATACTTTTCACTGTACGTCTGTACACATTACAATAAATCTAAACCTAAATCCAATCTTTCCATCTAACATGCTGCCAAATGGGACCCAGTCTTTGAAATTTTTAATTATTTCCTGCTATTGTTGAACATTTTTCACTTTTTGTATGAATAACAAGAAGTTGGATCTACATGGTGCAGCTAAAAATCGACAGGTTTTGTTCCTGGTACTAGTTTCTACTAGTGCTAGTTCCCCGTTACTGGTTCCTGGTTCCTAATACTCACACTAAAATTGTGTCCCCCAATGTTGTTCCTACATAGTTTAAGGGGGCCTCACATGCAAGCACTGCTTTGGGTGTATTGTTCGCAGTTGTCTATCTATGTTGGCTGGAAAGCTGGAAAATCCACAACTCCACCACCTGATAACTATTGAATGTTGTACAATGCCTTGGCCTCCTTTCCCCTAGTCTTTCCAATGATCTCCACAATCCTCTGAGTAAATCTTTTTAAGTTCCTGTGAAGAAAAGGGGATTATTTTCTTCCAGGTCAGGACCATATCCTGACCAAGACGGATCTGGTGTGAAGCCCACCTTTGATCCCCTGAGAAGAGTTAGACAGGACATCAAATACACTTTTCTCATGTCCTCTTGTTTCTCTCTCCCAGGCTGTAGCCAGACCCTGTTGAGCTTTTCCAGCACTTTCAGTTTTGATTTTGATCTTCTGAAGTGTGGTTCACTCAACGTGCTCGGTATTGTGGTCTTCGCTTGGTGCTAAGTTAACTGAACCAAAAGAGTGAACATTCCCTGCATTGGGTCTCATTGCCCTTCTTTGTCACTTCTTTGTGAGGGACAGATAGAGGGTCATGCAGGATAAAGAGGCAACAGAAATAGCAAAGACACAGTGCAAATGTAGTTGTGCATGAAGAATATGGGGCAGAGTTTCCATTTTGGGTGAAATCGGCGATCTGCATACAAACTGCAGGGCAGAAATTGTGCTAGTTCTGAGAATTACTTTTCTCAAGCTTCTGCTCAAAATACTTTGCATCTTGCTGAATGTAAAATCTGCCATGAACCGGTATATTTAGAATTATTTTTAATACATTCCTCAATATATTTAGGAGAGGTAACTTTAAAATGGGCTTGATGCAAATGGGCTTGGATGTAACATGCACTCGAAATTCCAAGATCTTTTGAACCAATTTCTCTAATCTAGGGCAAAGTGTGCTCAGAAAACAATGCAACCTAATGTAAACTTCACCATAATCAGTTTAATGTTCTAACTGCACGTCTGTTGATATGCAGGTATGGATGTAAAAAAAGTGCATATCCCATTTCAGAGACTTAATTTATAGCACTACACTGTAAGAGGTGCAGTGTTTCAAATGAGCCCAATGGCATAATAAAAGAAGAGAAAGTGAGTTCTACTCGATACCCTGATCAACCCTCAACCAGTATCACCAAAATGAGTAAACGGAACCTAATTATTCTTTGGAGGATCTTGCTGCATGCAAATTGAATACAACATGTCTCCATGATACAACAGTGAGCAAATGTTTGCAACACATGTGTGATATCCTGGTGCTTTGATAAGTGCTATATAAATGCAAGTTCTGATATTTCTGATATGAAGTGGAAAATTCGGTTCCTGTTTGGATAGATACTGTAGACATTGTCTTAACTATAGAGAATTCCAATATAAGTTCAATATGTCTATGAAAATCATTGCACGTGTTCCACAGTTATCCATTCACACAACCCAAGTATGTTTTGAATGCTTCCATTTAAAAAAAATGTAATAGCCCGCCTGTTGGATTAGTCCTGCCATTTATAACCATTCAAGCGAAGTATTTCCTTCTGATATGTTCCACATCATTTTTCATTCATTTCCACTTATACAGTCTCGTTGCACTCCCCTTGCTTACTTTGAAGTAGCAATTACCTTATCTGTGCCATTAAAATGTTATGTACTTGAAGGAGATTTCCCTCCCCCAAGTGCCTTCTTATTGACTGTAAAGCTTAAGCTTCCTTAATCTTTCTTCTAGTTTGTCCTTCTTCCACTCGGGATATCGGGATATGTCTTGTTGTCCTCCTCTGTGCCATTTTCAATGTTCGCATAACTTTTAGTGATGTGGTGATCAAAAGTGAATGCAGTAATCTTAGTGTGATCTGATTAGTGCATATGAAGGATTTAACATAGATTTGTATTCTCCTTTCAAGCTACCTTAGTCTCCTATTTTCTTTTTTAGTTCCTTTACTAGTCTGTCAGGACGTTGAAAATTGCGTAACTATGAATACTCCCCTGATCCCTTTGAAATTTCCGAACTTAAATTTTATTCAATGCAAAATAATTATAATGAATGTTCAACTTGTACTATGTGCTATAACATTTTAATTTATCAGTTTTAAATATAGGTTCCTAATTGTCTGTCTAATTGCATACTCAATCTAAATCCTCCATTTCAACTAGTCTCCTTTTTCAACTGTCAATAACAAATTTGACTTTCCTCATTGACAGTTGAGTGCTTCAGGGTGAGAGGTTGAACAGTTAATAATGATGCTGCGAGATCAAAAAATATTTTCAGTTCTCGTGACTGGGATGCCTATTAACATCATTGTAAGCTGTGCCAGTGAGTTGTGTTGTGACTGTAGCTGATGTTAATGCTGAGCAAGTTAGATCTCAGGTCGAAGTCCATCTCGTCTTGATCATAATTGTCTTTTTTTGTATTGTCAAACCGAGCAGGAAAATCTACTGAACACAAAAGCACAGGACTCCAGTGATAACATTTAAAATTCAAAGAATCAAAATGTTTCTCGAAAGGGGAAAAAATTAAAACCTAAACACACAAGATAAGAAGTGCATTACAAAATAACCCAAAGATCAAAAGTACACAATAAAACTACCCTTTTGGCAACAGTCCTTATTGATTCTTAACCATAAAATCCTGGAAATATTACCCAAACTAAGAAATGTTGTTCATTTTAAACAGAAGTACCGTCTACAACTTCACATTACTAATCCATGCTGATGTGATTTTTCCAAACGAAGATTCAAAACACATTGGGCGGGAATGGGCATCAGACCCGCGATGCAGGTACTTGAATGAATGAAATGAATGAAAATCGCTTATTGTCACGAATAGGCTTCAAGGAGGTTACTGTCGCCACATTCCGGTGCCTGTCCGGGGAGGCTGGTACGGGAATCGAACCGTGCTGCTGGTCTGCTTGGTCTGCTTTAAAAGCCAGCGATTTAGCCCAGTGAGCTAAACTAGCCCCTATAGTGAGCTGAACCAGCCCCTAATAAATTTAATAATAAACTTAATAAAGGATGTGAGGCATCCCATCTCTACCACCCTCCCAGGCAGTGCATTCCAGACTGCCACCACTCTCTGGGCAAAAAGGTTTATCCTCAAATCCTGCCTAAACCTTCCACCACTCACTTTGAACTTGTATCACCTCGTAACTGACCCTTCAACTAAGAGGAACAACTAATCCCTGTCCACTTTGCCCATGCCCCTCATAATCCTGTGCACCTCAATCAGGTCACCCCTCAGTCTTTTCTGCTCCAGAGAAAACAACCCAAGCATATCAATCCTCTCTTTATAACATAGAACATAGAACATAGAACAGTACAGCACAGAACAGGCCCTTCGGCCCTCAATGTTGTGCCGAGCCATGATCACCCTACTCAAACCCACGTATCCACCCTATACCCGTAACCCAACAACCCCCCCCATTAACATTACTTTTTTTAGGACACTACGGGCAATTTAGCATGGCCAATCCACCTAACCCGCACATCTTTGGACTGTGGGAGGAAACCGGAGCACCCGGAGGAAACCCACGCACACAGGGGGAGGACGTGCAGACTCCACACAGACAGTGACCCAGCCGGGAATCGAACCTGGGACCCTGGAGCTGTGAAGCATTTATGCTAACCACCATGCTACCCTGCTGCCCTGCTTAAATGTTCCGTCCCAGGCAACATTCTGGCGAATCTTCTCTGCATGCCCTCTAGTGCAATGACATCATTCCTATAATGTGGTCATAGAATTATACACAGTACTCCAGCTGTGGCCTCATCAAAAGTGAGGTGAAATGCTACAACTACATCAATATTAACACGTATCCACAAATGCAAATTTCAAATCTACTCTGTTGACCTGTAAGTTAAAACTCGCTATAATAATAATCGCCTATTGTCACAAGTAGGCTTCAATGAAGTTACTGTGAAAAGCCCCTAGTCACCGCATTCCAGTGCCTGTTCAGGGAGGCTGGTACAGGAATTGAACCCATGCTGCTGGCCTTGTTCTACCTTACAAGCCAGCTGTTTAGCCCTCTGTGCTAACCCAGCCCCACATTAATCCACTATAAATTATAACTATATTAATTATTAACT
Organism: Scyliorhinus canicula; assembly: GCF_902713615.1. Lineage (NCBI taxonomy): Eukaryota > Metazoa > Chordata > Chondrichthyes > Carcharhiniformes > Scyliorhinidae > Scyliorhinus > Scyliorhinus canicula. The sequence continues at coordinate 254,712,341 of NC_052147.1, read as the reverse complement.
ATAAATCCACATTACAAAATGCAAGAAGATAACACTCACATTGTTTATCCCTTAGACTCCACAAACAATCTGACTCCAAAAACCTCTCCTTTGATTAACTCTAGGCACACAGAGGCATAGCTTTACCCTTACCTACACGGAATATGAAATGAAAAATGAAATGAAAATCGCTTATTGTCACGAGTAGGCTTCAAATGAAGTTACTGTGAAAATCCCCTAGTCGCCACATTCCGGCGCCTGTTCGGGGAGGCTGTTACGGGAATATATACAAAGACACAGAAGTACAAAAATATACACATTATCATTACAGTTGAAAGTTGGAAGCATGCCTACCATCAGGGCTTACAGCAATAACCCAGAAAAATAGCTGCCGAACCCCAAAGTCTTTGTTTAACACATAACCAGTTTACTAGATCACCATTCTATCATGGAAATACATCACTGTTCCTTCATCGTCTCTGGACTGAAGTCCTGGAGCTTCTTATGTAACAGCACTGTCAGAATACCTACAGCACGCAGACTGCACTGGCTCAAGAAGGAGAGTCACCGCCACCTTTTCAGTGACAACTAAGGACACAAAATAAGTGCTGGCCTTGCCAAAGATGCTCACATCCCAAGGCTGAATTTGAAAAATGAATGTTGTGAAACTAAAGCAGCCAAAAAAAACATTGACTGATCTGCTTAGTGATACATTAGGACACACTGCCTCTGATTTTAATTTTTTGACAATAGGGGAGGCTCCCTGGTTCCCCAGATGCGTGTTTTTCAGTGGCGTACTGGTGGAGGGATTCTATCTTCCCGCCACTTACCAATGGGATTTCCCATTAAAATCACCCCATACCGCTGGGAAACCCGCTGGCGAGGATGCGCTGCCAGTGGTAGAAGTGAATCCGGGGAATCCTGGTCAATGTTACTTATGTTGGGGAGGAGGTTAAAAAAAAAAGGAAGGGCAGAATTTCTGTTGCTTTGGGTTAGGCATTTACTCTTCACTTTTTGGATCTGGTCTAGACAGTTTCCTCTGTCTACTGGTCATAAATGAAATCTCAATCCAGTTAATTACACACATGGACTCACAGCACAAAGTTCAGACTACTTTTCTGCTAATTGATCCTAAATTGGTAAAGTCACTTGAAGCCACAGGATAGTGGGCTTTAGTCTGCGCCTACTCATGGAACAATATCTGGGTGTATGCAATATTGACACACTGTGTGCCTCAGTGGAAGGATTTCATTCCCTATTCTGCAGGAAAAGAATAACAAAACCCAACCAAGACATTTTATTTAAACCTCCAACTATTGTCAGAGTCATTTGAGCTCTGTTATATCTCTTGTGGTCAAAGTTGGAACTGGAATCCTAAAAAATCAGCCCTCTTTTGCTGACACTTGCCAAATAGAAATTGGCCTGAATAAGGAATAATTATGGACAGAAAAAAGAGCATTCATAAATTAATGCGTAACCCGCTGTCTTAAAGTAATTTAGAGAACAGAGGATCTGTGAGTACTAACAGTTGATGTTGATCATAATGATTGAATAAAATGGAGGAATGGAGTTTAAAAATGCCACCTATGCCGAGGATTGATGTATACAGTAGCACAGTGGTTAGCACTGTTGCTACACAGCAGCAGGGTCCCAGGTTCGATTCCCGGCTTGGGTCACTGGCTGTGCGGCGTCTGCACGTTCTCCCCGTGACTGCATGGGTTTCCTCCAGGTGTTCCGGTTTCTCCCACAAATCCCGAAAGACGTGCTTGTTAGGTGAATTGGACATTCTGAATTCTCGCTCTGTGTACCTGAACAGGCGCCAGAGTGTGGCTACTAGACTATTTTCACAGTAAACTTCTTTGCAGTGTTAATGTAATGCTACTTGTGATCATAAAGGTTATTATTATTATATAAGTCTATACATATATTCAAAATATTCTCTGTCTACTTCTCTGCTGAACGTACAGATCTTATAGACATGAGAGAAAGATTTGAGAGAGAGAGAGAGAAATATAGCACAGAACAGGCCCTTCGGCCCACGATGTTGTGCCGAACTTTTATCCTAGGTTAATCATAGAATTTTGGACACTAAGCGCAATTTATCATGGCCAATTCACCCAACCTGCACATCTTTGGACTGTGGAAAGAAACCGGAGCACCCGGAGGAAACCCACACACATACGGGGAGGATGTGCAGACTCCACACAGACAGTGACCCAAGTCGAAATTGAACTTGGGACCCGGGAGCTGTGAAGCAATTGTGCTATCCACAATGCTACTGTGCTGCCCTTAAGAAGAAATTAATCTACACTCCATTATTCTACCCTAACCCATGTACCTATCCAATAGCCGCTTGAAGGTCCCTAACGTTTCCGACTCAACTACTTCCACAGGCAGTGCATTCCATGCCCCCACTACTCTCTGGGTAAAGAACCTACCTCTGACATCCCCCCTATATCTTCCACCATTTATCTTAAATTTATGTCCCCTTGAAATGGTGTGTTCCACCCGGGGAAAACGTTAGATGTAGAAAGGAGCAGAAGCAGGGATTTGATTGATTTAATGATCATTGTGTCACATTGGAAGAAATTAAAAATAAAGACTATGGTCAAAAGACTCAATCTGAAACTATGGGTGGGGTTTTATGGCCGTTCACGCTGGAGGGATCTTGTGGTCTCGCCGATGGCACAATCCTGCCATGGGAGGAAAATCCTGCCTAATGGTACCAAATGACCTGGATTGAAGAGATATGAAATAATAATACATTTAAGGTACACTGTTTACCTTATCGTCCAGTTACACATACTTTCTTCAGTCTTAAAACTGGTACAATAATGAAATCCATTTCTGTTCACCTTGATATCCATCAAGACAGAGGAATATTTTGAACAAGGGCAGCACGGTGGCATTGTGGATAGCACAATCGCTTCACAGCTCCAGGGTCCCAGGTTCGATTCCGGCTTGGGTCACTGTCTGTGCGGAGTCTGCACATCCTCCCCGTGTGTCCGTGGGTTTCCTCCGGGTGCTCCGGTTTCCTCCCACAGTGCAAGTTAGGTGGTTTGGACATGATAAATGGCCCTTAGTGTCCAAAATTGCCCTTAGTGTTGGGTGGGGTTACTGGGTTATGGGGATAGGGTGGAGGTGTTAACCTTGGGTAAGGTGCTCTTTCCAGGAGCCGGTACAGACTCGATGGGCTGAATGTCCTCCTTCCGCACTGTAAATTCTATGAACAAATAAAAACAACCCACGTCCAGTGTTCAAATTATCTTTCTTTGATCATTCCTCCTTGGTTCTTCCTATTCTTTTCCTTCTTAAAACTTAACCCTTCTCTGGGAGTTAAGTAGGACTGCTAAAATGTAAGTAAGTGATTTTAAAATTTCATATCAACAGGAACCCCAGTGGCTATAATGCTAAGTGACATTTCAGGACCCCCATGGTCATAATTGAGGTTTAGCTGCTCTTTAACTTGATAATTACTGCCTATTAATGTTCATGTGCTTTCTTTTGCCTCGAGTCTTGTGGTTCACTACAACTCTTTTAAGTTCGGTGCCCTCCTCTCCGAACAAAAATGCTTTTCAGTGTCTCAGTTTATATTTTTAGCAGTGCTTAGGTCCTCTATAGGATTTATAAAATGACAATCAAATAAGTGTGTACTAAATTTGTCGTGCTGATAGAATTAAATTCTTGAGCTTGAAAGAATCAAAGAGGGCAATATTAGCCTAACAATTTCCCTTGGCGAAAATGTGACACAAATTATACCCAACATCATAACTAATTAGACTTTGCCCCGAAACGGACCCAAAACAGATAAGTTATGGGGAGATACAAGTCTCAGTTGCTCACTGCGAACTGGAAGTGGACTAAGAACATTGCAATGGATCCTAATTGACAGAAAGCTAACTTGTATGTGAGCATTTTTAATTCAGAATTCTTCCCTTTTTTTTGTTCCTCCTCGAAAAATAGGTTTTATTTCTCCCCAACAATATTTTTCAGGTTTATATCTGGGTATCTCTGCTGTCATTTGCTTAGTCGCTGAGCAACAAATACAGCAATGATTTTCCTCATTATACTTCGCTTAAAAAAATACTTCTTATAAAAATATCATTATATGAACCCAGTTACATTGCATTTCCACTCGCTGCAATGTGTGTGAGCATATCCTTCTCCTTATGAGAGATGTACAGCATCCAGATGCAATGATCATAAAGTGCTGCTACCCTGCAGCAACCTTTCAACATACAGAGAGACTGATCAGATCAAATGCTTTCCCCGAATATTAAAAGCACATCGAGGCTTTTTAAAAGTTACCTATATATAGAAATTCAGAATGAAATAGAAATGCGCCGGGCAACACTTGCAGATGTGATTCCTGGGCGGTATTCAACCCCCCCCACGCTGGGTGGGAGAATTGCCGGGCGCGGCGCGACTCGCGCCACGCCGCCCCGACCCCCGCAAGAGATTCTCCAACCCCCCTGAAACCAGCGCCGCGAGAATCGCGCTGGGCCGCTCGGAGAATCGCTGCAAACGGCGAGCAGCGATTCTCCGGTCCGAATGGGCCAAGCGGCCAGCGGAAAAAATGACAGTCCCGCCGACGCTGTCCACACCTGGTTGCTGCTGGCGTGTACTCGTCGCGAAGGCTTGTGGGGGACGGCCTGTGGGGGGGGGGGGACGGTGAGGGGGCTCCTTCGCCGATCGGTGAGCCGGCCTCTCCCCCCCGGGCCTACTTTCCGCCGCGGCCGGCCCCTGAATACCGACCTCATGTTGCACCGGGGCCGGCGCGCACAAGACGTTCCCCGCGCAGGCGCAGGATTGAGCTGGCCCAACTGCGCATGCGCGGGTTGGCACGGCGCCCATTTGGCGCCGCGTAAGGAGGGTGGAATGGCGTGAACCGCCCCAGTGCCATGCTGGCCCCCTGTGGGGGCCAGAATAGGTCATGCCCGGGCCCTGTTCGCGCCGTCGTGAAACGCGACGGCGTCACGACGACGCGAACACTTGGCCTCAATATTGGAGAATCGCCCCCCCATCTTTAAAATAAAATAATCCCAGAAACTATATACCAGTTAGTTTAATGTGAGCAGTAGGGACAATACTCGATTCTTTGTGAATGTCCAGACGACAAGACATCTAGATCAAGAGACTTTAATGTGGTCTTCTGAAAGGAAGGTCTTTTTTAACCAACTCCTTGAATTCTTTGAAGAAGCAACAAAACAGACAGGCAGTGGGTGCAGTGGGGCTGGTTTAGCTGGGGCTGGTTTAGCTCACAAAGCTAAATCGCTGGCTTTTAAAGCAGACCAAGCAAGCCAGTAGCACGGTTCGATTCCCGTACCAGCCTCCCCGGACAGGCGTCGGAATGTGGCGACTAGGGGCTTTTCACAGTAACTTCATTGAAGCCTACTCGTGACAATAAGTGATTTTCATTAAAGATGGGCTTTTGTTTTTACTTAGCTGCCATGTTAGAGACACCTGCCAAAAATTAGGGTGTGTGGAGACAAGAGTCAGGTAGCAGGCAATGGGAAGGAGTTGAGAAACATTTTCCAACTGGTGATAGGTGGCAAATAGTGTGTTGTTGTTCACCAATTTTCTAGAAATTTTCAGATATTAACCATTGTGAGGTTTTATACCTCAGAATACAGAGCTTGAAAAGTGGGCAGACAAATGGCAAAGGAATTCAGTATACCAAAGTGACTGTGATTCATTTGGATGAAGGGAATAAGAAGGTCACAATTCCTTATAATGCAAGAGACAAAATGGGGGAGAAGAACAAAAGTATCACTAAAAGTAGCAATGTACGTTTGTCAGGTCATAAGAGTGCAAACAGGAGTAGCTTTCATTTCTGTACAAATAGAATTCAAAAGAAGGAGGGCAATTGCATTTTTATAGTGCCTTGGTTGGATTAATGATACATTTGGACTAATACTTTTAAAGTGGTATTTATGGATTTCCAAAAGGCATTTCATATAGCATCATATAATAAGACTATGTGAGCAAAATTACAACTCATTGAATGAAAGGGATAGCAGCAACATGGACATGTAATTGACTGAGTGATATTTTTTCAGACTGGAGCAAGGTTTGTAGTGGAGTTCCCCAAACGTCACTGTGTGCCCCCTTACTCTTCCTGATATTTATTAATCACTTAGGCTGATGTACAGGAAGCAATTTCAAAGTTTGCAAATTATATGAAACTTGGAAGCACTGCGAACTGTGAGCAGGATAATGTAGAATTTCAAAGTTGATGGAACGGGCAGACAAGTAGCAGATGAAAGTTCAAAGCAGAGAAATGTGAAGTGATTCATTTTGGGCAGAAGAACATGGAGAGACAGGATAAAATAAAGTATACAACATTAAGGCCAGAATTTTGCGATCCCCCACACCCCCCACCACATGTTCTGAGGCCAGGGGTGCACAAAATTGCAAGGACAGCGTTCCTCGTCGCTAGAGCTGGTTGCGATTTTATGCTTGGGCAGGGAGGGCTTTGAAGGGGCAGCCTGCCCTTGCCCTAATTAAGACTCTTAAGTGGCATTTCCTCGCCCAGTTTCAAATTTTAAGCTGGCAGACCTAGATAGATCGGGGGGAATAAGTTCAGTCTCGGACAGGAATGGAAAGCCTCCTTCTGACTGGAGGCGCCTTCCCTTTAGGGCATGGTGACCTCTGAACCTCTGGACCTCTATGATCACCCAACCTATCCCCTGAGACCCCAACCATCCCTCTGGTGTTGCTACCACATTTCCCCTCACCTTGTCCCCTGCGACAGCTACTTAACGTTTTCTCCGGAACCCAGCACTTTGTTCCAGGAAGCTAGTGCCTCTCTTGACCACTGCGGCATAGTTCCTGGAATGATGGACTGCTGCCAGCCAACCTGAGTGGCCAGCCAAGATGGGGTTTCCTCCCAGTGATGGACAGAAGGCATGCTTTCTGCCACTCAACCGAGCCTCTACCATCTGAAGTGGGTCTAAAGTGGGTGCCGAAGCAAAGGGTAATTGATGGTGGCAGAACAGGTTGAGAGAAGGCCAAAAACAGTATACAGTGTTTTAACTTTATTAATAGGGACATAGAGTACAAGAGCAAGAAGGTGATGTTGAACTTGTAAACGATGCTAGCTTGACCACAGCTGGAGTATCACATCCAGTTCAGGGAAGTGCACTTTACGAAAGATGTGAACGCATTGGACATATTCATGAGAATGGCTCAAAGGATGAGGAGTTTCAGTTATGAATGGAGATCGGAGAGTTGGGAATGCTTTCCGTGAAGAAGAGAAGACTGAGAGGAGACTTTTTAGAGGTATTCAAAACCATGAGAGGTCTTGTCGGAGTAGATGGAGAGGAACTGTTCACACTCATGCAAGTATCAAGAATGAGAGAGAGCACAGATTGAACTAAGTTGGCAAAAGAACCAAACAGCAACATGAGGAAAAACCTCGTCACACGACGAGTCATTAAGATCTGCAATGCAGTGCCTGAGAGTGCAGGGTTAAGTGGAGATGGCAGTCAATTTATCCAGTGTTTTAATTTCTTTCACTTCTTCATTCTCGCTTAACCTTTGATTCTCTAGTATTTCTGGGAGGTTTTTTGCATCTTCCTCCATGAAGACAGACACAGAATTTGTTTAGTTTCTCTGCCATTTTGTTATTCCACATTGTAATTCTTCTGTCGCTTCCTGTATATATCATTGCTAATCTTTACCGTGTTAGACCATAAGACCATAACACATAGGAGCAGAATTAGGCCACTTCGGCCCATCAAGTCTGCTCCACCATTCAATCATGGCTGATATTTTCTCATCCCCATTCTCCTGTCTTCTCCCCATATCCCCTGATCCCCTTATTAATCAAGAACCTATCTATCTCTGTCTTAAATACACTCAGTAATTTGGCCTCCACAGCCTTCAGTGGCAAAGAGTTCCACAGATTCACCACCCTCTGGCTGAAGAAATTCCTCCTCATCTCTATTTTAAAGGATCGGCGCTTTAGTCTGAGATGGTGTCCTCTGGTTCACGTTTTTCCTGCAAGTGGAAACATCCTCTCCACGTCCACTCTATCCAGGCCTCGCAGTATCCTGTAAGTTTCAATAAGATCCCCCCTCATCCTTCTCAACTCCAACGAGTACAGACCCAGAGTCCTCAACCGTTCCTCACACGACAAGTTTTACACAGCTAAAGAAGCTTTACAGCCTGTTTTCATGTTTCCCACTAGTTTGCATTCATGTTCTATTTCTTTCTTTATCACATGTTTAGTCCTCCTTTGCTACTATCCTCAGATTTATTACTTTTTTTGGTAACTTTATAAACCTCTTCCTTTGATCTGAAACGACCTTTTACTTCTCTTGATGGCATGGCTGGATCACTTTTCCTGTTGGATATTTGTGCCTCAAAGGAATGTACATTTGTTGTAAACCATGTTTTAATTGTTTAAATGCTAGCTATTGCCCGTCTACCAACATGCCTTTTAATATTGGGCGAGGTTCCCTGGCGTTAACCCCCCCCCCCCCCCCCCCCACCCACAACCCTCCACCCCCACCCCCACCCCCACGGCATGTTTCTCGCTGGCGGGAGGTGGCTCGTCTTTGGCAGGTGGCGGGATCTTCTGGTCCGACTGCAGTCAATGGGATCTTCGATTGAAACCACCCCATGCTGCCGGGAAACCTGCTGGGGGGTGAGGGGGCGAACCATTGGCAGGATTGGAAGATCCTGCCCGCGTCGACTGCCGAAAGATCTCGCCCATAGTTTCCCTATCTACCACAGCCAACTTGTCATTCATACCTTTGTAGTTTGTTTTTAGGTTGATGCCGATTCAGTGGCCTCATTGCCCTCAAGTGGGAGCGCGACGAGGCAGGTGAGCAGCGGGAGAGGTCAAAAACGAGAACTGCGCCGGGCGGCAGACGGAATGCAATTCAACCTGCCCGCTCCCGTAGGCGAAATTGGGATTCCGCTCTAGCGTGGCGGGAAACCAATAATTACCACTTAGGCTCTATTTCCACACAATTAACATGAGCCTTCCCATATCCAATGGCCTCCCGGGATCCAGCCGCCTCCCCAGCAAGTGGTCACGCCAATGCTGATTAGTACTCCATTTGAAAAATGTGAACCTGGTGGAAGGGCTGCTGTGGGACCCTTGGAGGTGAGTGGCCATCTTCGCTCACAGGCAAGGATCTTGGGGGCACTGGGCCTGCTGCCGCTGTGCTCGGAGGGGTGTGAGGGTCGCAACCAGGGGTGCAGCCCCGGTTGGGGTGAACCACCATGCGGGACTGGGGGATTGTGTCATCTGGCCCTGCCAGCACTGGTTGCTTCTCAATATCTTCACCATAGTGTCGATGCCCTCAGCGATGGTGCTCAGTGTCTGGGACATGTTTGGAGTGCTGTGGCTGCACCCTAATGTTGGCATCAGCTCCTGGTAAACATGTTCCAGAAGCTCAGCAAATGGCTGGGACCCAGCTGGATGGGCCACGCCATCGGCTGGAGATCCTGCGAGGGAATGAACATGCGTCAGTGGGAAGCATGGGTCAGTCTGAATGGCATTAACAACTCACATTTGACAGGTCCTCCGGGTGGGTCCCAGTGGATATTCACCTCTGCGGTGAATGACTATGATTTAGTGGCCATTACTGAAATATTGTTATAGGATGGTCACGACTGGGAGTTAAATATCCAAGGGTATCAAACTATTCGGAATGACAGAGTGGATGGTAAGGGAGGTGGTGTAGCACTGTTATTTAAGGATGACATCCGGGCAATTGTAAGTGATCACATTGGTGCTATGGAGGATAAGGTTCAATCCATTTGAGTGGAAATCACGAATAGTAAGGCGAAAAAGTCACTGATAGGAGTAGTCTATAGGCCACCAAATAGTAACATTATGGTGGGGCAGGCAATAAACAAAGAAATAACTGATGCATGTAGAAATGGTACAGCAGTTATCATGGGGTATTTTAATCTACATGTCGATTGGTTTAACCAGGTCGGTCAAGGCAGCTTTGAGGAGGAGTTTACAGAATGTATCTGCGATAGTTTCCTAGAACAGTATGTAATGGAACCTACGAGGTAACAAGCGGTCCTAGATCTGGTCCTGTGTAATGAGACAGGATTGATTAATGATCTCATAGTTAGGGATCCTCTCGGAAGGAGCGATCACAATATGGTGGAATTTAAAATACAGATAGAGGGTGCGAAGGTAAAATCTAGTGTTTTGTGTTGAAACAAAGGAGATTACAATGGGATGAGAGAAGAACTAGCTAAGGTTGACTGGGGGCAAAGACTTCATGGTGAATCAGTTGAGGAACAGTGGAGAACCTTCCAAGCGATTTTTCACAGTGCTCAGTAAAGTTTTATACCAACAAAAAGGAAGGATGGTAGAAAGAGGGAAAATCGACTGTGGATATCTAAGGAAATAAGGGAGAGTATCAAATTGAAGGAAAAAGCATACAAAGTGGCAAAGATTAGTGGGAGACTAGAGGACTGGGAAATCTTTAGGGGGCAACAGAAAACTACTAAAAAAGCTATAAAGAAGAGTAAGATAGATTATGAGAGTGAACTTGCTCAGAATACAAAAACAGATAATAAAAGTTTCTACAAATATATAAAACAAAAAAGAGGGCTGAGGTAAATATTGGTCCTTCAGAGGATGAGAAGGGAGATTTAATAATGGGAGATGAGGAAATGGCTGAGGAACTGAACAGGTTTTTTGAGTTGTTCTTCACAGTGGAAGACACAAATAACATGCCAGTGACTGATAGAAATGAGGTGATGACAGGTGAGGACCTTGAGATGATTGTTATCACTAAGGAGGTAGTGATGGGAAAGATAATGGAGCTAAAGGTAGACAAGTCTCCTGTCCCTGATGGAATGCATCCCAGAGTGCTAAAAGAGATGGCTAGGGAAATTGCAAATGCACTAGTGATAATTTACCAAAATTGACTAGACTCTGTGGTGGTCCCGGCGGATTGGAAATTAGCAAACGTGACATAACTGTTTAAAAAAGGAGGTAGGCAGGAAGCGGGTAATTATGGCCAGTGAGCTAAACTTTGGTAGTGGGGAAGATGCTGGAGTCTATCATCAAGGAAGAAATAGCGAGGCACCTGGATGGAAATTGTCCCATTGGGCAGACGCAGCATGGGTTCATAAAGGGCAGGTCGTACCTAACTAATTTAGTGGAATTTTTTGAGGACATTACCAGTGCAGTAGATAACGGGGAGCCAATGGATGTGGTACATCTGGATTTCCAGAAAGCCTTTGACAAGGTGCCACACAAAAGGTTGCTGCATAAAATAAAGATGCATGGCATTAAGGGTAAAGTAGTAGCATGGATAGAGGATTGGTTAATTAATAGAAAGCAAAGAATGGGGATTAATGGGTGTTTCTCTGTTTGGAGATCAGTAGATAGTGGTGTCCCTCAGGGATCCGTGTTGGGCCCACAATTGTTCACAATCTACATAGATGATTTGGAGTTGGGGACGAAGGGCAATGTTTGCCCTTCGTTTGCAGAGTTGTCCAAGTTTGCAGACGACACTAAGATGAGTGGTAAAGCGAAAAGTGCAGAGGATACTGGAAGTCTGCAGAGGGATTTGGATAGGTTAAGTGAATGGGCTAGGGTCTGGCAGATGGAATACAATGTTGACAAATGTGAGGTTATCCATTTTGGTAGGAATAACAGCAAAAGGGATTATTATTTAAATGATAAAATATTACAACATGCTACTGTGCAGAGAGACCTGGGTGTGCTAGTGTATGAGTCGCAAAAAGTTGGTTTACAAGTGCAACAGGTGATTAAAAAGGCAAATGGAATTTTGTCCTTCATTGCTAGAGAGATGGAGTTTAAGACTAGGGAGGTTGTGTTGAAATTGTATAAGGTGTTAGTGAGGCCACACCTGGAGTATTGTGTTCAGTTTTGGTCTCCTTACCTGAGAAAGGATGTACTGGCGCTGGAGGGTGTGCAGAGGAGATTCACTAGGTTAATCCCAGAAATGAAGGGGTTGGATTACGAGGAGAGGTTGAGTAGACTGGGACTGTACTCATTGGAATTTAGAAGGATGAGGGGGGATCTTATAGAAACATACAAAATTATGAAGAGAATAGATAGGACAGATGCGGGAAGATTGATTCCACTGGCAGGTGAAAGCAGAACTAGGGGGCATAGCCTCAAAATAACCAAAGGGTTGTGAATCTATGGAATTCCTTGCCCAGTGAAGCAGTTGAGGCTCCTTCATTAAATGTTGTTCAGATAAAGATAGATAGTTTTTTGAAGGATAAAGGGATTAAGGGTTATGGTGTTCGGGCCGGAAAGTGGAGTCCACAAAAGATCAGCCATGATCTCATTGAAATGCGGAGCAGGCTTCGAGGGGCCAGATGACATACTCCTGCTCCTAGTTCTTATGTTCTTATGTGTGCACAGACTCCGCATTGATGCCCACTCTGTCCTTGGACACACCCAGAACCTCCAGGGCCTGTTCCTCGAAGGCGGTGAGGATTCTGATGTCCGGCACGCCGCCACCAGTCTGGGCCCTTTCCCGATTGTTGTGGGTCAACTTCTCCTGTGGGGACACAGAAAATGCATTGCTGCCCCACCTGTGGTTCACCGTGGTGGAGAGGGGTTGAAGGAAGAGTTGGGTGTGAAGGAAGGGTTTGGCAGGGGAAGGGAGTGTTGGGTGGGTGGTTCGCGTGGGGGTGGGAAGGTTTCAGAGAGGGGGTGCCAACTCACACGTGCAGCCCGTTGTAGGTCATTGACCTTTAGCGGCACTGGAGGCCTGTCCCCCGGTCATGCTACCCGAGCCAACGGCTGCTGCCACTTCATCCCAGGCCGCACTGGCTGCCCTGTGGTCACCCTCTGGCATCCTCAGGGGGGAAGGACATCCCTCCTGGTTCCAACCGCCTTTAAGAAGAGCCTCAGCAGGTCTGTGTCTCCAAACCTTGAGGCCGGTTGTATTGGCGCCATGCCTCCGTCTGAGTGGGATTGGATGTACAAGACTTATTTAAGTACTTCTTGACCTTGTTAGCGGGGATGCTGGCGAGCACGGTCCAGGAGAATCGGCTGGAGAGCCTTCATTTGCGGCGTGAAGCTCGTGGTGCCTGCTCAAGTGGATGAATTAACGTATTGTGCTGCGGGCCTTGGCGGGCTGAGTCGGGAAGCTCGGGGCAGTTCCCACTCGCTACCACATTTTCCGGAGAATCGCAACCACCATTTTCAAACTTAATCGAAAACCATATCATAAAATTGCTTGTTTTGTGTGCTCACAGTTCAGATTTTCAATGAATCTAATTGGTTTGTTTATCTTACCTAAGCAGTGGCAGGTTTGTTTGAGCATAAGAACAGGTGTTCCATTGTGCAGAGTTATGTTTGACTCAGTCGTGTGAAGTGTTTACATTTACATTACTGGTTGCTCACAAATTTATTTGCCGCACCTGTATTCCAGTGTTAAATGAAGTGATGCATGAAAAATTGTTGAATTTGTTTGGGAACCTCCACATGGAACGATTAAGAGAAGTGTTGATGTAACCTGAGGAATTAAAACATGGAGGTTGCAAATACAGCTCATGTTATTTGCCATGCTGTTAGATCAGAATGGGAGTATGACTGTCATTAGCGACTTGAGGAACATCATCAGTCAGGGGCAAAATTAGGTATTAGGTGTACCTGGAACTTTTTATTACTCACCTGAGATTCAAATTCAATAAGAAACATGTTCTTACAAAAGGAAGGTAGTTGTCCCTTTCTGGACTTTTTGATGTTACACAATATACACATAATATACTGATCATCGTTTTCAAATTTTTATTCTTCATGTTACTATTAATTTCGAAAGAATTATCAGTTGCTATAGTCTATAAATCTCTCAATTGTGCAGCTAAATCTGTCTTTTTGAAAAAAATATGTTGGGTTAAAATGAAATATAAACACAGTAAACAGATGAACACTAATATGAGCATTTTTTAAAAATAAATTTAGAGTACCGAATTAATTTTTTACCAATTAAGGGGCAATTTAGCTTGGCCAATCCACCTAATCTGCACATCTTTGGGTTGTGGGGGAAAAACCCATGTAGACACGGGGAGAATGTGCAAACTTCACACGGACAGTGACCCAGAGCCGGGATCGAACCTGGGACCTCGGCACCGTGAGGCAGCAGGGCTAACCCACTGCGCCACTCTGCTGCCCTTAATATGATCATTTTAACATGTTAGGCACACAGCTTTGTGGGATAGGGCGCAGAAATTTTCAACAGCCGGGTCTCGTCTGACAGAAATCACTGTGAGAGAGGCAGCTCAAAAGGAGTAATTCTCTGATCCATGGCTTCAGGTAGGGAATCTCTGTTCAAACGAAATACTGGCTGGAGTTAGGGGCACAATATTGTCATCTTGAATCTCAAACCAAGCTTTCTGGGAGCTTGGCGACCCACTGGGAGCACACTTGAAATTAGTTCTAAAAGAACACCCCAAATCTGTAAAATTCTTCTACCCTGTCTCGACTATATAATTAAGTTCTCACTTGCAACAAGCATGTACAGGCAGCTCTGTGAATTTGACTGAAGCCTGTTAGAAAAAGATAAAGATTGTCTAAATACATTTCACATGAGATCTTCAACAGACATTGGGTACATTCTCACATGTTTGAGCTGCATTTGAACTCAAAACCATGAGATAAAACAGTTTTTCACTAAATCCACTGAAGTACCCTCAGTGATATTTTGGGATGCTTCATGCATTTTCAATAGATATCCATATTCCATATATACAGCACTTTCAAACTAGTGTTCTGGAAATGCTCCTCTTGACTCAGAATACAGGTTATGCCTGTGGTAGGACCTGTAAAGGCAGGCAGGCATTAGTTTAATAAAATCTATAGAATCCCAGTAGTGCAGAAAGAAGCCATTCGGTCCATCGAGTCTGACTGGCCCTCCAACATAGCATTCTACCTAGTCTCACTCCCCCGCCTTATCCCCGTAACCCCACACATCGATGATGACCAATCCACCTCACCTGTACATCTCTGGACAGTGGGAGGAAACAGGAGCACCCGGAGGAAACTCATGCAGACATGCAAACTCCACAAAGATTGTCACCCAAGGCCGGAATCGAACTCGGATCCCTGGAGCTGTGCAGCAGCAGTCCTAACCGCTGTGGCAGTGTGCCGCCCCTTTCCTTTAACAATTCCATGTTAAAATGCAATAAGATTACACTTTCATAGTTTACCCAAAGAATATTGTCACATCATAAATTGCAGCAAAAGCCTGGTTGATCACCTAACATTAGAAACACAAACGAAAATGGTACACAGAATTACATAATACAGGGCTCGGCATCAAAGTAACATGCACCAAAAAAAGTCTAATAGGTTTTACAGGCACTTTTCACCATTCAAGTTGGTTCATTTACAGGCATTTAAGTATTGAAGTCATCCATCTTCAAAAGCGCCATATAGTGTAAGCAGTATTCAGTGTACAGTAAGTAAGTGTACAGAATCCTGAGGGATTCCTTACAGTTTTTGAACAAACCATATGGGAAACTGAAGAACAAATTGGAAATTTGGCAGGAGTTGCTTCTGCCTCACTGGATCTAACAGTGTTCTATAGGGCAACCTCCAAATCCTATAGCAGCGTAGCAAAGGTTTTTTTCTTCATCTGTTCAGGCCAAAACATTTACCCTTTCAGAGAAGTTAATTATATCTAAGAATAAGGGGAGATAATTAATAATAGATTACGGTTTATGATTAAATATTTGTAAAGGTCTTCAGTCCTATCATCAGCACTTGTAAGTATGCACTGGCAGCAGCTGCACTATAGCAGTCAGTAGGAAGATCAAGTTTAAGTCTCAGTGATTCCCTGGGGCTTTAGAGGCTTATCAGAGGCTTTATTCCTATTTGTCATTGATCTGAATCTTGAAATTTTGATGCGACCTTCACAGTCCGTTATTTTAGAATGAGTGCAACTCGAGGAAGCAAACTTATCCAATAATTTCTCGAAAATGATGGGATCTTTCATTTTTTTTAACATTTCAAATTACTGCAGATATGGTCTGTTTTGTATTTATAAACAATTGGTGCCAGTTCAAAATACATGTGTATACATTTGGAGTCGCTGAAAAATGACTCACGTCCATGGAATTTTGCATGACAAATTGAGTCTATGCTTCATCTATGATAAGTGTAGCTATAACCTACTTTTTGAGCATTCTTAACATACTCTTCTATAATTACTTTATTTTGGCATTCCCCCTTTCCTGGTTAGACAATGAAAACAGTGTGAGATTTTTTAAATGGTGCAAAGTCTCGGTTGAACAGGAACAATTCACAATGACGGATGAGTGTTTAATGTGATTTGGAGGATATTATTTTTTGTCCCATAGTGGGCAGTACGGGGTGGGGGGTGGGAGGCGAGAACTTGCGTTTTCAGCGAAGGTACACAATCGATTAGCTTTGTTCACATGCCAAGCCGATCCATATTGTTCGTATCGAATGGATAAGGGAATGCAATTCTTTTTTCATCGTTTGTGGAGTCATTGTCCATTTCCAAAATTAATGTCAAACAGGTGTAGTATTCTGTTACCTTCTAGTCATTCTATGGTGGTTCAAGTTATTTAAATGTGACAGTTTCGGTATCCGAGATGGAAGTTAAATGTTTGTTTTAAATTGCAATCGTGTCTTTTGATGGATCTTGTCAAATTTCATAATTGGGGCAAAAAGGATAGCCTTTTCTTTGACAAAGCTACTGTAACTATGTAAATGCAAAATGGCCAAAAGTGCATTGCCTCATGAGGAGCAAGGTGCCAACACCCCTGAGACCTGTAGCCCAAACTGAAAGTCAAAAAGTCTCTATTCTCTTTCTCTCAAGCCTAGAAAACATACCAACAGAAATGCAAGCTTGGGGTAGTCTGTCTAGCCAGCATTGGGTATGAATGAGCAGGAAAAGATACCTACATTTAGCACTGATTTCTCCTAATTTACCATAGGGAGAGAAAAGAGCGAGCGTTTCGAGTCCAGGTTGCCCTTTGTCAAAACCCTGCAGATGCTGCCGGACCTGCTGAGATTTTCCAGCATTTTCTCTTTTGGTTTCAGATTCCAGCATCCGCAGCAATCTGCTTTTATCCAGAGCTTAAACTGAATGTATATCAGGATCCAAATACAATATTCTGTATATTATTCTGTTTCTGGCTAATATTCTAGTCAGTTAGAAGTTTGTTTGTTCAGGCAATTATGTTCTGATAATTCAGTTTGATACTGATAGTAGAGCAATATTGGAAAGCTAGCTTACTAAATTCCAGCCTTCTGAAAAAGTTCAAAGATTGTTACACCATCAATCTTCTTTTCAAAATTCCAACAGTGACAAATCATCATCCTCTTGGCAATCGTTTTCTCATTTTCCCCACTCCATTGCCATTGAACAATATTGCACCATCTCAGCCAACTAGAAGGACAAGGGCAGCAGATACCTGGGAACTCCACCCACCTGGAGGTTCCCCTCCAAGTCACTCACCATCCTGACTTGGAAATTTATCACCGTTCCTTCATTGTCGCGAGGTCAAAATCCTGGAACCCTCTTCTGAACAACACGGTGGGAATACCTACACCTTAGGAACTGCAACGGTTCAAGAAGGCCACCACCACTTCCTCAAGGGCAACTGGAGACGGACAATAAATGCTGGCCTAGCCAGCGATGCCCACACCCCATAAATGAATTTTAAAAAGGCAAGTGAATCCTGGAAGGTTATTAGTCTCATTCTCCTCCACCTGTGTTGAGTTAGTCTCAATGAAGGCACGCACAGCATCCCATCCAAGTACAACAACTGCAGTCCCTTGGGGAAATTTAGCAGGATTGCTTCTATCTGATGTCCCTGCTGGAGGTGGGCACATAGCAGGTGAGAAAAAAATTGGGTTTGGCTGTGATAACTTCCAAAGCCAGGTGATCTCCTAGCCCTTATTATAGCACATATAACAGCATTTATGAAACAGCCAGTAGCACCTACAGAACCATATCTAAGATGTGAAGCTGAAACAATTTGTATTACTAGACATTGTTGATGTCATCATCACAGAGAACTGGCTTGGAGCAGTTTGAGGAGAGCTTAATTAACATCAGTGGAGATATGGTCATTATCCCAAGGTGCTTCGGCAATCTTTTAGTTTCAGACATGTATGTTAATTCAGCTCAGTCACACTGTCAGGATCAGTATCTTGTCCAGCTAGTTCCCTGATGGTGTCATCAACAGCCACCATTTAAAGAAAAAAATGTCTTGAGAAGTTACAAAAAAAAATTAAGAGCAACATTTTAGCTGACTTTTAAAGGGTTCTTTATGTTCTAACTCTCTCTGTGTCCCAGTTTTCACTGCTGCTCAAACGCGATCAATAGGGACGATCATGTGCTTACGAGCCACTATCTATGTTCCTGTGATTCACATGAGATGTCAAGGCTGGGAAGAGAAGAGCTCATTAGTTGTCATTGCCTTTCCTGTTAATGACAGATCAATGGACAATTGCAAGCACAAAAATATTATTTATGATTATTAATAATGTACTGACTCCCTAGCACTTAGCCTGATTTCATATTCCCCATCCAGCTATCAACATTAATACAATATTAACAAGGCTACATTGCTAATCTTTTATTTTCAGTTTATTTTCAAATTTTTGGTTCGCTTCAGCTTATAGCAATTTTGAACAGCAAAATCTTTTCATAATTTTACCATCAGTAAATCAATGCATTATTGCTGCGATTTCTCCACACGGTGTCTACCCACATAACAAAATGCATCAGGAGGTGTTCCTCCATCAATTTATATCTTACCACTCTTCAGTGGAGAATAAAGGGCAATGAGACGTGCTCACCACACATGTTTTAACTTCTCTCTGTAATTCAAAAAAAAATGCAAATAAGCTAATAAATCATAATGCAATGCTCATAGTAAAATGGCTTCTTCACATTGAGCACAGTCCTCTCGTACTTTGGCATCTACTTTTTATACCTGTCATTCTTCCGTCAAAACAGTGATGTGAAAAAAGCAATAAATTCACTTCCAAGAGGATGTTGAGGTACTAAAGCTACAGTTCCAGTACTACACCATGGTCGATGTAGTATTTCTGATAGCTATCTGTTAATACTTATTGTAGCCTAAACATTTCATTCACTAAGGGCTTTGACAGCAGATGCATTTCTATTGTCAATGTCGATCCATTCCAAGTTCCATTATGGAATCATGGGATTGAACATAACTGACAGCACAGGATGCTACCAATTATGGATCAAGGGATAGCATCTATCTATGCTTTTTGATGTGATTTATCAACAGAGGACTGACTGTGCTTTTGTATTTAGACTGTGTTGGATCAGCACTGCCTATAAAGTGGCATGTAGCTCAGAGTGACATTGACAGACTCACGTAATCAATTCGGCGTGACTGCAAAGTGCTTGCAAGCGGCTGTCACTGCTGACTGACAGCACAATCAAGAAATGCAAACTCACACGACAAGAAAACTGATAGAAATCAAGGAAATACACAAAATCTGAATATTTATTACAGCCGATCCGACATTAAACATATCTACACATTATTTTTTTTAAATTCCTCCAATCCTACATCCTATTCCCATTTACCTCATTCACGAATTATCTCCCATCGCTCTGAGGGTTAGTGAGTTGTGTTTTTCTGCTTGACTTAAAGGCCACTACTGCCATGTATGCACTGGGAGCAGGTGCACTTCCCACAGGGCAAATGGCCTATGACCAGAATTTCCTCCCTGAGAGGCAAGATGCTTCACTGCTCTGAGGGAGCCCACCTAGAATTCTGGCTCAGGTTTGCTGAAATCATTTCAAGTGCAGCAGGACAGCTCAAGCACCGGGTTGTACCAAAATTTGTACTGATGACCACAAAGAGCGTTTGAATGAAATTATCTTCAAAGCAGTCGATCAAAATTCTTTCCTGACAGTTAAATAACCTAAGCAAACGTGCAGGGCACCAAGGTAGCTCAGGCATTATAAAATACCTGTGCGTTGACAGGTAAATTTCATTTTAATTTGAAATATTGGTGCCAATTGATATCACAAATCTGTTCGCCCCACAATGTGGATTCAAGCACAGAATTCCAATGCGTCAAATAAATTCTTAACTCAAAAGCTCAGCATAGAATGGAAATGCACAATTATGATTCAAGGTTTATTTTGTCCTGTATTCTCCCCAGGCAGCACTCTGTACCAGAGGATATCTTTCAGGTAAATATTTGGACATTGATGTCTATAGCTGTAGTTTAATAACGTATGCACCACAGCAATAAAAACATTACAGGCAATAGTAATAAAATTCCCTATGAAAGCTTTATTTAAAAAATTGTGCTTCTATCACACTCCTCAATGTTTAAGAAAGCTCAGATTGTCTGAAAATAAATTCCGCCATTTAAAACCTAACCTTGTCACTTTTCAGCTGCAGCTGAATCTGAAGGGGCTGGAACTGCAGTCCGACATTCTGAAAGAAATCCTAATTTCCACCTAGTGCTCAGTAGCATATGTGAAGACACAAATCTTTCCCAACCAAATGCCTTTCTGAAGATGCGTTTGAATATTTGAATAATTGAAAAGAGATTCCTGTTATATGATTGTTATTGACTTTTAGACATTGTTAGTTCTCTACTGCAAATTTCTCTCATTCTTACAGATAGATATAGATAATTTTGTGTGTTCATGCCCTTTAAATGTAGAGGCATATTTATAAACTAGTGCAGTTTGTTGAAACTGTGACAATCACACACATACACACGCACAAGTGTTAGATGCAGTTAGGCATCTAAATTGTATTACCAAAGTTTTTGCGCTGGATTCTTCCGGCCCAACCATTGCAAGATCGCCATGGGTGGGATGCGGACCATGTAAATGTCCATTGACCTCGGGTGGGAATTTCCGGTCGCCCGGCGGACGTGGCCAGAGAATCCTTTCCTTTTCGTATAATGCACATAGAAACCAGCCAGTTGTCAATATTCAGGATTCTGACTCCCAAAGTCCACTCACCATCTACAAGACACAAGTCAGGAGTGTGATGGAATACACTCCACTTATCTGGATGAGTGCAGCTCCAACAACACTCAAGAAGCTTAATACCATCCAGGACAAAGCAGCCCACTTAATTGGCATCCCATCCACCAGTGTTCAACATTCACTCACTCTACCTCTGACGCACAGTTGCAGCAGTGTGTACCATCCACAAGATGTGCTGCAGCAACTCACCAAGTCCCCTTCAAGTCACTCACATCCTAACTTGGAATTATATTGCTGTTCCTTCACTGTCTCTGGGTTAAAATCCTGGAACATGTATTCCTAACAGCACTGTGGGTGCACCTACACTACATGAACTGCAACAGTTCAAGAAGACAGCTCACCACCACCTTCTCAAGGACAATTAGGAATGGGCAATAAATGATGTCCTCACCAGTGATGCCCATATCCCTTGAAATATATATTTTAAATGATTTATCTTTTTAAAGTGATAAAGATATCTTAACTACAGTTAGAACAAAAGTTTGTAAAGTTTTTACAGATACTGAAAACTTTCAGATTTATCACTTGTCTTGATTAGGTGTTATGATCCCCAAAGGGTCTTGCACCTGCATTGTATTAGATTCCCCTTCTACACCTTGGAATACGAGCTCGCCAGATAGAACATAGAACATACAACATAGAACATACAGTGCAAAAGGAGGCAATTTGGCCCATCGAGTCTGCACCGACCCATTTAAGCTCTCACTTCCCCCCTAACCCCGTAACCCAATAACCCCTCCTAATCCCTTTGGACAATTTATCATGGCTAATCCACCTAACCTGCACATCTTTGGACTGTGAGAGAAAACTGGAGCACCCAGAGGAAACCTACGCAGAAACAGGGAGAACGTGCAGACTCCACACAGACAGTGACCCAGCGGGGAATCGAACCTGGGACTTTGGCGCTGTGAAGCCACCATGCCAACCACTATGCTACCGTGCTGCTGATGATTAGGGAGCTGCACTCATCCAGATAAGTGGAGAGTATTCCATCACACTCCTGACTTGTGTCTTGTAGATGGTGAATTGACTTTGGGAGTCAGAATCCTGAATATTGACAGCTGGCTGGTTTCTATGTGCATTATACGAAAAGGAAAGGATTCTCCGGCCACATCCGCCTGGCGACCGAGGTCAATGGACATTTACATGGTCCGAGTCCAGCCCATCCACCCAATTGGAGGATCCCCCACAGGATATAAACCCCAGCCTGGGAGCAGGTTGGGAAAGAGGACCATGAGGAGGACGGGAGAGTGAGAGAGTATTGTATTGAGGAGTAGTAGAAAAAAACCTAGTTGTATCCGGTCTGTCTGGCTACGTGTAGAGTCCTTACCTTCAGTCACAGCACTAAGTAATGCATTAACAATGCAAAGATCGGGGGCGGAATTCTCCGACCCCCCCGGGGGGGGGTTGGGGAATCGCTCGGGGCCAGCGTCAATCCTGCCCCCGCCGTGTACCGAATTCTCCTCCACCTGAGAATCGGCGGGGGCGGGAATCGCGCTGCGCCGGTCGGCGGGCCACACGCGGCGATTCTCCAGCCCGCGATGAGCCGAAGTCCCGCCGCTGACAGGCCTCTCCCGCTGGCGTGGTTTAAACCACCTACCTGACCGGCGGGGTTGGCGGCTCGGGCATGCTCCCGGGCCCTGGGGGGGGGGGGGGGGGGGGCACAAGGCGATCTAGCCTCGGGGGCGGCCCCCACCTTGGCCTGGCCCGCGATCGGGCCCCACCAATCGGCGGGAGGGCCTGTGCCATGGGGGCACTCTTTTTCTTCCGCCCCCACCATGGCCTTCACCATGGCGGAGGCGGAAGAGACCCCCTCCCCTGCGCATGCGCCGATATGACATCAGCAGCTGCTGACGCTCCGGTGCATGCGCGGACTCGAAGTCCTTTCAGCCCCGGCTGGCGTGGCGCCAAAGGCCGTTCACGCCAGCCGGCGGAATGAGAACCACTCTGGTGCGGACCTAGGCCCTAAAGGGAGGCCCAACGTCGGAGTGGTTGACGCCACTCCAATATGCCGGGACCCCCCGCCCCGCCGGGTAGGGGAGAATCCCGCCCCCTGGCATTTTTCTGTCCATTGTCGGGTCCTGTAAATGTTATGTTAATGTTTATAACAGACCAATCATTTTTGATACCTGTTAAATAGCTGGATTGAGCCTGAGCAAGGAGCCTCAAGTGGATCTTAAGAAAGCATACTCTAAAAAAAACTCAACTTCCATAACTTATGCATTGTTTTCAGTGGAAGTTTCCACAACAGAAGATGTGGCACCTGCTGCAGCATAAACAGTATGAACTGTTCCAGTACAGTTTATGTGCTACCTTTCATTTATCGTTTGCTTCTTTTTAGTGTAGATATATTCACTGATGTGATGGTAACACAATGTCATGCAATTTCTTAATTAACATGACAAAGTGATGCCAAAATTGAGAGCCCACAATTTTTAATGAGAGGAGGTGAGGTGGAGTGATGTAGTTGATGACATGTGAGTCTGCAATGATCTTTTTGATACTGCAGTGGAGCTGAAAGGGACGTTGCTGAACATCATAGCTACACATTCAGCTAAATGTTTCCCAATAACTTATCTTTTTGCTGGTGGCCTCCAGAACCACTGGTTAGGTCACATTTTGATTTTGTTTTCCTGAAGCAACCGACTCAGTGCTAGCTGCATTCAGGGTAACTAATATTGGGCAGCACGATAGCATAATGGTTAGCGCAATTGCTTCAGGGTCCCAGGTTCAATTCCCAGCAGTTCAGTGTCTGTGCAGAGTCTGCACGTTCTGCCCGTGTCTGCGTGGGTTTCCTCCGGGTGCTCCGGTTTCCTCTCACAGTCCAATGATGTGCGGGTTAGGTAGATTGGCCATCCCAAATTGCCCTTAGGTTAGGTGGGGTTACTGGTTTACGGGGGGTAGGATGGAGGCATGGGCTTACGTGGGGTGCTCTTTCCAAGAGCCGGTGCAGACTCGATGGGCCAAATGGCCTCCTTCTGCACTTATAATTCTATGACAAAGGAGGCCTTAAATAGGCCTTAGGCCATCTTTTTGCATATTCAAAAGATCTAATGCCTTTTTCAGGTGCCAAGCTGAAGGCCACTTTTCCTACTTTTATTGATATGGCAAGCAGGTGGTGAAATTTGGATTCAATAAAAATCTGGAATTAAAAATCTATGGTGACCATGAAACCATTGTCTATTGTCAACAAAACCCAACTGTTTCACTCGTGTCCTTCAGGGAAGGAAATCAGCCGCTCTTACCTGGTCTGGCCTAATTGTGACCCCTGATCCACAGCAATGTATTTGGCTCTTAAACATCCTCTGCAATGGCCTCAGTTCAAGGGCAATTAGGGATGGGCAATAAATGCTGACCCAGCGAGCAATGGCCACATCCCGTGAATGAATTGTAAAAAAGAATAAAATGGTTTGAATCCATTGTGGAATGCTCATGTGATCTCTGCCACCAATATTGAATGTGTTGGCATCTGTTTTACACCTGTTAAACTGGCTTGGCATTGAGAAATTTCTAGGCCTGAGTTACAAAAAAATTAACATATCACATCTGCTGCAGGGTGGACCTTTTGGCAGCCAATATAGTGACATTAAAGCCTAGTTTTCTGAACAAGTTAATCTTAGTTCTTCCAAAAATTGAGAACACACCAAAAAAGGGGTGATGCCTCTTTGGAAACTAGAAATTCAAACATTTCAACTCTGCATGTTATTTTTGATTTCTTCTACTGGAAGGCTCAATAATTACTCAAAACCAGTTTTGCCAATGATACTACTACTGTTCAAGAAAAATTACTTTTTAAAAAATCTGTCTCAAATCAATAGCAGGGTATTGCAGCTAATGTTAATTTGTTACCATGGATTGATTCTCATGTAAGTCCTTCTATCGGCCATAGGCAGCCATCGTCCAAATATCACTTACTCTACAGTGATTTTAGGTTTTTCAGCTGCAATGTAACTCAAAGAAGAACATAATCCTTCTGGAGTGAAGCCCTGTTATTGTCACTTCCTGCTTATACTTCCTATTTGTAAACCAAATAAAATATGACAGAAACAGGACTCTACTGTAATGTAATCGCCTTCCAAAAGCTTGACTGTTAAACTCTCTATATTTTATTGACAACTAGCACATTTTTTTAAATGCATTCTCTGAGGGACAAGGATGAAATAGAACAGAATCACCTGTTCCCTTCCTTTAATATCCAAAATCAATGTTTTTTGAAAAGGAATATGTCTTTGTTTCTTAACCCTTGAGTGTATGATCAATCTAGATGAACAGCAGCAAGCTTTTGTGGATTTAAATAAAAAGGGTTTTGTTCTTTATGTTCACCCCAAATGCATTATGCTATGTCACTTACGCACTACACACACACACACACACACAAATGCAATAAAAATACAATGAAACGGGATAGGGGTGACATGGTAGTACAGTGGTTAGCACTGTTGCTTCACAGCACCAGGGTCCCGGGTTCAATTCCTGGCTTGGGTCACTCTTGTGTGGAGTCTGCATGTTCTCCCTGTGTCTGCGTGGGTTTCCTCTGGGTGCTCCCGTTTCCTCCCACAAGACCCGAAAGACATTAGATGAATTGGATAATGATCTGTTTGAGATGCTCGCAGAAAAATATTTTTCACTGTACCTCAGTACATGTGACAATAACCAAATCCAATCTAATCCTAGTGGCGAGGCGCAATCCTGCCAATGTCACATCCTCTTTGGCATCTTGAGCTGAAGACACACTTCTTGACGTCTGTCATGAGCTCAATGATAGGATGGTGCTTGCAATGATTTTCAATTGTTTCTTTATTCTATTTTTAAATCACATCTTTTCCCACCGGACACCACCCAATCCCTGGCTCATTCCCCACACATGGACATTACCCCCACGGGGATGCTCGGCTCTGCTTCCCATCCCCATGGCACACCCAATGTTCTCCCCACCTAACCCCTGTCCCAGGGCATCCAACTCCACTCCACTCAAATAACAAAAGATATACATTAATTGTCTCCTGTTAATCAAAGCACAATAAAATGAAGAAACCACACTGCTTCAGAAATAAGGAAATGATTTGGAGTAATTGATAACAATTCGCTATACCCACAAAAGCCTAAGGATTATTCTTGGTGATATGAGCAAGTGAACCCTCAAAATGACAACAGCAAATTTTCATTTGATGCCTTTAACATAGAAAACCATTCCATGGCGCTTCACAGAGGAATGGTCAGAATGAAAGGGACATTGAGCTGAAATGAATTTGAAGCTAAAGTTGAAGCTGAAGTGAAGTTGGTGGATGAAGTGTTTTTTCTGAAATACTTCAGAGGGGGAGCAGAAGATGAAGTGAAGCAGTTTAGACAGTGGATTCCAGAACATTGTGATATTTAGACAGCTGAATACATGGCGGGGCAGAAAAGGCCAAAGCCGAATCAATAGAGAATTTGAGGAAAGGTGAAGCTGACAGAGGTAGGGAGCTGAGACCCACAAATAAATTTAAATGCAGAGGTGAAGTTACAAATTTGATATGTTGGAGCGCCAGAAACTAATGTAGGTCAGCAAGGCTACGAGTGATAGATAAGTGGAACTTGGAGACAGAACTTTGAGCGCATTAAAGTTTACAGATGGGATGAAGGATTGGAGGCTGGTAAGGACAGTATTGGAATAGTTGCTTGGAGGTGACTGAGGATCTTTGCAGCAGATGGGCCAAGGCAGACTCATGTTGTTGTAACGTTCCTCTATCTGCTATTCTAACACCAGTGTTAACCTGCTTATTTTAAATTAGCTGACAGACGAATGCCATGCAAATGTGTTAAGTGTGTTAAGTCTATGTAATATCGCTAATAATAATTTTTAGGCTGCTGTTTTTAATAAGTTGCTCGAAAAACATGCTATTTTGTAATTATAATTTGATAATATTGATCAGTTTGACTTCTTATTAATAGACATTGTGCTTTCAAAACACGCCTCTCAGAATTCAGGGGGAACCTTTATTGCCCAGTAAGTGGTTAGAATGTGAAGGGTTGTCACTATAATGATTAGATGAGGTGAATGGTATAAAGACATTTTTGGGGAATCTAGATAAATAAGGGGGGGGGGGGGGGAAGATTGGATTATACTGATCTGGGAGGAGAAAGAAGATTGGGAAGAGACGTGTGTGAAGCATAAACACTGAAATAGACCAGTTGGGCTGAGTGGTCTGTTGCTGTGAAGTGTAAGTAAGGGGTTATGAGCATCATACTTCTTTGTAAAGACTATTCAACCTGACGTTGCTTGATAGTGACACAGCTGACTTTCATGACGGTGTCATGTAAACACTGATCAACACTGAAGTATTAAACTTTAAACAGTCTGAAGCAGGGGTAAATTACTAATACACCGGCATACATTGAGATTTCCGCAGCACGCACTTTGACAGAAGGTAGGCTTACAAACAGGCTGTGGTGTCTGTCACAGCATAGTGAACCGGTAGTCACTGCTTGTTTAGAATGTGCTGTTTGACACCATTTTATGATCCTGCTGGAACAATGACTTGAGTACAGCAGATAGATTCCAAGGACAGTCTTCCAGCATTTTTCTTTCATAAGGTATATGACTGAACAAGTCAATTCATGCTTTTCTTTTCAGCTGAAATTCGTAAGAACTTTTAAGAACAAGGAGAGGCAATTAGCCACCAAAGATTAGCCCCCCGAACACCGCCAAAACTTGTCCTCTTCGTCACCCCTCACCCGTTCCCCATCACCCTTGTGTTCACTGACCTATGGTGGCTGCAGGTTAAGCAACATTGCAGTCTTACAAGTCCCATCTTTTATTTTCAAATGCTTGCATGGCCACACCCCTTTTTATCTCTGTGATCACCTCCAACCCACATCCCTCTGAGTTATCTATGCTCCCTGAGCTTCTTAGCATCTTGAATTTAATTGCTCCACCATTGATGGCTCTGCCTTCTGCTGCATAGGGCCTAAGCTCTCGGATTCCCTCCCTATACCTCTCCACCTCTCTACCTCACTTTCGTCCTTCAAGCCACTCCTTGAAACCTACCACTTTGGCCAAGCTCCTGCTCACATGTTTCCTTGAGTGGCTCAGTGTCATTTTGGTTTTATAATGCTCCTGTGAAGTGTCTTGTGATGTTTTGTTATATTAAAGACACTGCATAAATACAAGTCATTGGCCAACATTCTCCGGCCATTTGCTGGCGAAGGGATTCTCTGCGCCAGCCAGTAATGCACCCCCACCCATGGGTTTCCCGATGACATGGGGTGGGAGCAAAGAATCCCTTGCAATGGTGAGGAACACACTGCTGAGAGGCCGGATAATTGTTGCCGCTGTTACATCTATCAATCGTTTTGCATGTCAGAATCACATCGAATTGTTTCTTGCCAATTATGTTAGCCTGTTTCAATAGATTTCTCTGGTAATTTATTTTGCAAACTTTTTACTCTTTGTGTAAAAACATAGTTGAATCTTCCTTCTCTTCTTACATCTAACTTCTTACTTTTAACTTTGTGATGCTTTGTACTTGAAACTTGTCCTGTTGTCACTTCTGTCAATTCCTTTCATAATATTTAAAACTTCATCCAGATCATCTCCAAGTTTTTTCTTTTCCAAAGAAAACAAATCCGACTTCTTTAACCGTCCCTAATAATTCGCATTCCTGATATCCAAAGTTATCTTTGTTATTTGCCTCCATACCTGCACTAATCTTTAACTGCTTCACAAAAATTGGGGAAATAAAACGTATTGGAAAAACAGCGGAGAAGCGCCATTTTTGTCTGAACATCATTCAAACTCTGAATTGAAATGAATATATGTTTTCAACATGAGAGAATCTAACTTGATTGTTCTTGCTGAAACTTATGGCCAGCTGTGTGTGGGGATGAATATTTCCTCTCATGCAAACTGGTTAGGTAATTTAGACATTCGGAAATCTCCCTCTGTGTACCCGAACAGGCGCTGAAATGTGGCGACTAGGGGCTTTTCACAGTAACTTCATTGCAATGTCAGCCTATGCTTGTGACAATAAAGACTGTTATTATTTTTTAAAAGATTTTTATTATTATTTCCGAGGACAAGATTTTTCATGATGCCCAAAGATTTTAGAGAAAAAATAGAAAACATTTAAACAGATAGATAGACAGTAGACAAACAGACATACAGGCAGACCAATAGAGAGAGAGAGACGTATAGACGTACAGACGGACAGACAGAGCATTTGAAAATGGGAAATATTCAAGTACATTGAAATGATTACATGATGTACAAGCTAAAACAAAAGGGCTGACGCGGCAAGGCTCCAAACTAGTGTGTTACATGGGAGTGCAAGTTAGAGATCTGCATTCTTCTCTATTCTGGTAGCACAGTTTCACTGAATTTGCCCCCATAGAACCCCACTCAGAAAAATTGGACTTTCTCTGGTCCTACAGAGTTAATGATGGGGACATAATCACTACAAGTTTAAGTGACAATCAACAATTAATTGTATGATATTTAACAGTGCCTCAACCATCTTTTTAAAAAATAATCTTTATTGTCACAAGTAGGCTTACACTGCAATGAAGTGAAAAACCCTGAGTCGCCTCATTCCGGCACCTGTTCGGGTACACAGAGGGAGAATTCAGAATGTCCAAATTACTGAACAGCACGTCTTTCGGGGCTTGTGGGAGGAAACCGGAGCACCTGGAGAAAACCCACGCAGACACAGGGAGAACGTGCAGACTCCACTGGAATCGAAACTGGGATCCTGGAGCTGTGAAGCAACAGTGCTAACCATTGTGCTACCGTGCCTCTGAAAGGTACAGTGTGTATTCCCATGACAGGAATGAAAACTGTATTTAACAAGAGTACCATCAGCTAATTTTATTTATGTTTCATGTGTTTCATTCTGCTTTTAAAGCAGACCAAGGCAGGCCAGCAGCACGGTTCAATTCCCGTACCAGCCTCCCCGAACAGGCGCCAGAATGTGGCGACTAGGGGCTTTTCACAGTAACTTCATTTGAAGCCTACTTGTGACAATGTGATTTTCATTTTCATTTCATTTCCTTTCATTTTTAAATTCATTTCATTTGTTTTTATAAGTCAAAAAATAAATCGCTATTGGACGACACCACTTAGTTGCTGTGACATTACAACTTGTGGGCATATTGAAAACATTTTCATAGTTACCAGCCCTCAGGAGAGTGACAGCAAGTTGCTCAATAATCTGAGAATATATTATAATGTATTTATGCTCCCATATAAGTGTCATGATCTAAATCAGCAATATACAACAAATATCATGAAATGCAAAACTAGTCTAAAAAGCGGGGGGGGGGGGGGGGGGGGGGGGGGACTTACATTTGATGGAAATGCAAAATAAAAACGGAAGATATAAAAAATGTTACAAAGGTTAGTCATCATTTGAAGTAAAACTTTACATTTGGAATGACACCCTTCAGCAGAACATGACAGTCAGGCTAGAGAAGGGGGTAGGGGCACGGAGGGGGGGGGGGGGGGGTCGGGCCGCTCTTGCTGAAAGCAAAGCCCTGTTTCTTGACACTGGTTTCTTGACAGCAGGGGTAGATTCAGTGGTGCACCATCTCTTGCCGCTGAGAAACACTCGAGGAGGACACAGTTGACAAAGTAGATGGGGAAGAGGTAAAAACAGGCAGAGATTGAGTCCCAACATATTTGCTACTTCGTTTGTAAGAAATCAAACTTCCTAATCATCAATATTTAACTGATACACTTCACCCTTCAGACATGAAAAACTCTTGATTGCCATTTTCAAAATGGTAACTATGCCGTTTTTAAAAAGCAGAGGCTTCAGTTGCGAAGTATGTTTCCTGTACAAAATACAGTTTCTGTCCGTGTGAGTTAATATATTTAGTTTTCCTAAAAACAAAACTATGGCTTGGTAAAATCTTATAAAGCCTGAAGGTAGATTGCTGTGCAAAAACATCACCAACTCCAGGGCACTGCAGGATGTTCTGCATGAGGGCTGTGCCCTTAAAGTATTTTGCCAAGTGGGTGTTGTCATAATTGGCTTCATTGATGGGTTTGGATACATTAAACCAGAAATACTCAACATTTGTTGACTTTACAAAATAAACCATTCAAATAAAGTGTACACAAGTTTATTTACATAGATGTTTCCAGTCATTAGTACTAGAGAGTCTCCTATGTTTGCAGTACACTATTAGCCCAAGCCAAGAACCATTCAACCTATCCTTGCATTATTCAAATTTATTAAACAATATTTCACATGTGTTTGAAATAACGTCAAGTCCAGGACTCCTGTGGAATTGCTTTAGCTCTGGAACTGTTCTGCTACTTCAGCATTAATCATTTTTGGCTAAGGTCCACTTCCTGTAAGAAACTGAAACAGCTTTGGAATGTCATCTCCTCGAAAGAAAACAGTGAGCATCCAAGAGGAAGCTCTCCTCCGCTCTAGAATCCCAGATACTAAAACATATGGATAGCTGGAAAATGTCAAACATGAGTGAAGGAAAAGGACACACTTTTCCCACATACAAATAAACATAAAATTCTGGCTATTTAAATGGATTCCATGAACTTTAACACTTAATTTGCTTTTTATTTTTACTGTGTGTTAAACCCATGATGCAGGATAGAAGGAATGCAGTGAGTGCAATATATGGCAACAAGGCTGCGAAAAACAAGCAGTCAGTTCTTATTCCCTGGAAGGTCCCCAGATTGACTACGGTGGACTATTGGTCCTTGGTATGCAGACAATGCAGACAATGTGGATGTCTATGGGTACATGGATGTATCTCACGTGGCCAGCAAATTGCAGTTGACAATTCTGTGCTTGCAGTTTGTTTAACCTTGAAACAAAACACTCCAGTGCTGTAGCGGGACTCACTGTTTGAGTGCTGGTCTGTGTTTTACAGGATGTTCTGTTTCTCACTATTTCTGTATATATTTACATCAGTGCATAGCCCTCTAAATGTGCTTCCATGTGCATCTGTTTTTGCTTCACTGTATTGGTACTGTGGCTGTGTGTATGACTGCCCATCTTTGCAGCACTCCCTATAATTACTAACATAACATTTAGCATGAAAAATTAGATTAATAGAAACAAAAACGTTCAGTGGACATTTGAGGGCTTTGTCACCATGGTAACCATGAAAACAAACCTGATGACTCCAATTGTCTCATAACAAACTTCAGTGTCGGATAAAAACAGAAAGTGCTGAATATCAGCATATTTGGCAGCTGCCATAAAGAGAGAAAGTCTTCTCTCCATCAATGCTGCCAGTCCTGCTGAATATTTTCAGCATTTTCTAATTTTATTGCACATTTACATCATCTGCAGCGTTTTTCTTCTGTACTGACCCAAGATGGGTGTGCATTTAAACAATAGAGGGCTGCTTTGTATTTCCCTCTTCACCAACCCCTCACCCCCACCTGACCATAAAACAAGTCCTAGCCTGTTCCGAACCCAACAGGCTCAGATTGTTTCCCTGGGCACACGTCCATCAAAGATGAGTCAAACCCTGACACCGCCTCAATAAGGCAGAAATCCGGTCATTATAGAAACTGCAATTGCCACCAAGAAATAATTTCAAAAACAGCAGCCAGAAGGCTACCAGTTGTGAAGAGTCCGATGTGACGTAGCCTGCACCACCAGTTCCGTGCACTTCCCCTACCCCCTCACCATCCATTTGATCTGAGGCAGCCAAGTGAAACATCTAAACCCTGCTTCCTCTAAGCGTCCTTGATATTTGGCACCATTCAACACTGCAGGAAGGAAATAAGGCAGGAGATGCTGCCATGTCTTTACATTTAAATCCAGTCGCTATGCTGACACTTATAGAATGCTTGTGTTCTCCAGATGCATGCATTCCAGTCCAGCTCAGCCCAGGTGAAACTTGGCAGGTTATAATTTGTAAATTTGCATCAGAGGGATGAAGATGTGGGCCGGAATTCTCTGGCCATTGGGATTTTCTGTTCCCACTGGCAACACAACCCCACCCATGGGTTTCGCAGTGGTGTGGGGTGGCTTCAATGGAAAATCCCATTGGCAAACAGCAGAGGTAGAGAGTCCTGGCGCCAGCGAACGGCGCGTTGCCGAGAAACACGCGGCTGGGGGACCGGTGAATCCAGCCCATTGGAATACCGAGTCTCTGTCACTTTTGCCAACACTAATCTCAGGAACGGAGTCGTCTCTGAGTACCGACCGAGCAGTTAAAAAGCATTCCTGATACATCCAGTTTGAATCTACTGGCAGCTGAAGTAAAGGGCAAAATAAATTTTAAATGAGAATGTAAATGATGGCTTTCAAGATTTGTTGAACAATAGGAGTTGCCTTTAAAGAAAGAAAGACTTGCATTTACATAGCACCTCAGAGAATCCCCAAACGTCACAGTTAAGAAAATACTTTGGAAGGGTAGCCATGTTGTAATGTAGAAAGCACCGATGCCAATTTGCACAGAGCAGGCTCACACAAATAGCAATGCGATAATGAGCATTCAATCTGTCCTGGTGACATAGATGGAATGAAAAAAACTTGGACAGGGCACTAGGCAAAACTCATACTCTCCAAAATTATGCCATGGGCCTATTTACATGCACATGAGAGAGCAGATGGGACCTTGGTTTAGCATCACAACTGAAAGACACCGCAACCGACAGTGCAGCACACCTTCAATATTGTGCTCAAGTGCGGTGACTGAGGCACGTAGTTCAGGTCAGGAAATTTCCTGATTTGTCGGACTCACCTTGGTAAAATGTGCCCTGAATCATGAGATTTTGCTTCAAGGGGATGGGTGCATGATAAAGTTGAGGATACAGTCACAGTGGAATCTGTTTGAACTCTGCATTAAGTTCAAATGATCATGCAGAGTTGATGGTTTCCCTCCTGTGTGATAAACAGTCCTCCCCCTTACTCGCACCAGCAAAAGTGGGATCCGTCACAAATGGAGCAAGGACTTCTACATCCGGGTCTCGTCCGCCATTTTTAAAGGCCCTGACTCTGTGAAATTCAGTCCCTAGTCTCTGGATTGGGACTTGGGCCCAAAACCTTCTGACTCAGAATAGCACTGAACCACAGCAGGAACCTTTAAACTTGTGCACGGAAAAGTAAATGGGGTCAGCCAAAAGAAAATTTTCATTTCTCCCATTTACTACAGTTTTCTCAATTTTGTTTTAAATTTCAAAACCTTGACAAGTGATGTGAGCAATTGGCCGAGGCTTCCTTTTTCAGCATTGCATCTGCTTGTGTTCTCATGGCACAGGACCAGTTTCTGAAGAAAATTCATTTCTCAAGACAAAATGAACAGCTTTTTGATTGCTCTATTAGCAAAGTTGAAAGCAACAAGCCATTGGACACTACAGAATGTAATCTGCTTCCCTGTGGCATGTTTGATGGTGGGGGGCATTTGTTCAAGCTGGAGGGGGACCATGCCACTTTTCACCTCCAACCTGTTTAAGCCACCACCAATTGAGGCCCTTAGGAAGGCAATTAATGACCACCCCAGGACTTAATCCTGCCGTCACAGGCATTAACCTGGCAGTGGATGGGGCCTCGTTATGTGGGCTGTAGGGCGATACGGTGGTGAAGTAGTCAGCACTGCTGCTGCACAGCACCAGGGACCCGGGTTTGATTCTGACCTTGGATGACTGTGAGGAATTTGCATGTTCCTCCCGTACCTGCGCATCTCTCCTACAGCTGCTCCTGTTTCCTCTCAGGGCTAAAGAGATCAAGGAATATAGGGGCAAGGTGCGATCAGGGTATTGAACTTGATGATCAGCCATGATCATAATGAATGGCAGAGCAGGCTCAAAGGGCTGAAAGGCCTCCTCCTGGTTCTATTTTCAATATACGTTTCTATGTATTAAAAATGTGCAGGTTTCTTTAATATATATATATTAAAGATGTTCAGGTTAGGTGGATTGGCCATGGTAAATTGCCCCTTAGTGTCCAAAGATGAAGTGGGGTTACTGGGATCGGGCAGGGGATTGGGCTGAGGTATGGTGCTCTTTCAGATGTTTGGTGCAGACTCAATGGGCCGAATGGTCTCCTTCTGTACTGTCGGCATTCTATGGAAAGACGCACAAAACCAGTTTTGTTGCTTGTGGCCCTGCAGGAAGCGTCCCTCATTCTACAGCACTCAATGTCTGATCGAGGGAACTGGCACCCACTCTCAAGTCCGCCACCCCCTTTCTATTGCTGGTAACCACCGTCCTCCCATCCCCTGCGATTTTCCTCCTGTCCTCACTCAGCTGTGGCATGGGATCCAGTGATCATCTTAGGCCTCCGATGGGTGTCATAAGGCAGCGGTGCTGCCTCAATCCCTGGTGCTACCTCTGATTTGCTGGCATCTCTCAGCAGGCAGGACTTCCTTCCCTGGGCTCCTAGATCTTGGGGAAGGCCCACTGCTTCCCAATGAAGTTCATGAGTACTACATTGCAACAGGCCTTTGCTAAAAGAAGTAATGCAGTGTTTTCGCCGGATCTCAAGCCGGCACATTAGACCTCCAACACCTCCATTGTCCTCCGTGTGATATCCTGCCACAATATTGTTCAGAATATTCCTTTCCCCCGACCCAGGCCTTACGTCATCTTCCTATTTAAAATAGTGGCTGCACTTCATTGACTACAAAGCACTTTCCAGGTTCATGAAGCTATGAAAGGTGCAGTTAAGCGCAATATTTCTTAGTGGTGAGCTAATTAGAGAGAGGAAAATTGTTGGGAATTTTCTCCCTCAAATTTTTGACCATGTTCTACATTGACTTTGACAAAGAGTCATCGGACTCGAAACGTTATCTCTTTTCTCTCCCTACAGATGCTGCCAGACCTGTTGAGATTTCCCAGCATTTTCTCTTTTGTTTCAGATTCCAGCATCCGCAGTAATTTGCTTTTTTTTCTACATTGACTTCCTCCTTTCCAGCCAGAAGACAATATTTATCTGAATACATCATTATTCTGGATGCAGATATTTCTGTATCATCACATATTGTTGCAACCCGAATAGAGAGCTGGGCACAAGTTCTGGATGTGGGCACACAGACAGATGGTAACAAGCCCTTCACTGTGCAGGGAGCATGGGACAAGCTCCCCCAATCCCTTTTGATAGCTTCACAAGGCAGAGCAGATTTAGTTCAAAAATACATTGTAGCTAGAAACCAAAAATTTAAAATGGTACAGAGACCACTGAAAAATTATGTTAACTTGCTTTTGGTTATTAAGTACATGATTTTCCCTCTCCAGCAGGACATTGGCTCACATTTCAACTTTTGCACATTTCATATTGAATATTGTGATTCACATATCAGTCCAAGCTTTATCTGACTGGTTCTGGCATGCTGGTGAGATGGCGACTTCAGGATATTGAATACAAGTTCCAGACAGTGGGAGTTCTATCAAGGCACCATTATAGTTTCATCCACCGTCATTATCAATTAAGGCTAAAACCGTATTTCATTTTTTTCCTTGTTATATTTACTCATTTGTGCCAATTATGCATTCTGGGGGGAATTATGCTCTGTGGATTCATGGCAACTAGTTTCTGCCTGTCCAAATTAATTTCAGCAAGAATATTTAAGACTTAGCAAAGAGGATTTTTAGTCCAGCCATTGGAGCTGGAATCCAACATTAGCTCCAAAGGTGCAAAATACAGTTCTCACAACCTACTGTACAATCCACTCCTGTGCAACGTTTTGGTTGGTCAGCTTCAAGATACCTGAAAAGAAATAACGGGTGGGATTCTCCGCCCCACCAGCCCCGTTTTCTGGCGCAGTGCGCCCCTGCTGGCAGTGGGACTCTCCGTCCCTGCAGCTGGACAATGAGGATTCCCATTTGTGGGCATGGGGAAACACTCAGGTGTGGGCGCGCTGCCGGCAGGATCCCGCCGACAGGGAATCCTGTTGAATATCTCTCTTTTGTCTTCCATTAATATTGCTCAGTCAGAACCAGCCTGGCAACTTATTCAGAGGCTTTGAGTACAAACATGAAAGCAGTCTGAGGTGATTTGTTCTCCATCATAATAATAATCTTTATTATTGTCACAAGTAGGCATACATTAACACTGCAATGAAGTTACTGTAAAAATCCCTTTCCGGCGCCTGTACACAGAGGGAGAATTCAGAATGTCCAATTCACCTGACAAGCACATCTTTCGGGACCTGTGGGAGGAAACCGGAGTGCCTGGAGGAAACCCAGGCAGACACGGGGAGAATGTGCAGACTCCGCACAGACAGTGACCCAAGCCGGGAATCGAATCTGGGATCTGGCACTGTGAAGCAGAAGTGCTAACCACTGTGTTACCGTGCAGCCCTTGTAAGGAAACATTGGCGATCATTCTTGTGTTATTTGCTGAAAGCACAATTCTGAGAATTTATGTGAAGATTCGCAGATGAGAATCTGCATCAATGCAACAAAATGTCACCTTTTGAATGGTATCTATTATTTACAGCTAACAGCAAAGATATTTGCTCATTGTTTTCACCATTTATTCTGGAGCTACATGGACGTTATTAACAATACCTTCATGCAAAAACCGATACAGATTGGGCTGTAACCGCCTCTACAAGTGCTGATAAATCTCAATATACAAGTGGTACTGAGCACTACAGATTGAAGCCTGTTTATGTCTTATAGGGGGTGGCACATGTAAGGTTAACATGGGAATGAGTATAGTACCACCCACACAGTGATGTCAGAGGCACATGATCCACACTCAGCAGTATATTAAGCGTTGGACAGAGCAGTGTATGCTAGCGAGACAGTCCCCAGCTTGTACCCTGTACTGTATATTTGTAAATGGTTTTAAGAGCCAATGAAGACTTGCAGTTAAGTTATATATGACTGTGAAGGCTTCTTTAGACCTATCAAACTGTAACCAACATCTGATAACAGTCTTTGGTATGATGTTATCCAAAGGAAAGTTTAACATCTGTGAGAAAATCCTTCAACATCCATCGGTGATTTTTTTCCCACTGGTATAGTAGTTGCACAGTCAGTCAACATTCTCTTCACTCTCGAACTAATATTCTCAACTGTGAGGTTACTTCAAGTTTAGCAAATGTTTCATGGTCCCATTGAAATCTCCCTCACTCATCTCAACTCTCTTTTTCCAAGCTCTGTCTTGTGTCTCTGCTTTGCAGTGTCACACTTCAATTTTCAGGCTGTTGATCTCTTAGCCACCTTCTGGTGTCTTTTTTCCATTTCCCCACTCTACACATGAAAAGGGAACAAATTGTTAACTGGATATCGTCCATTATTGACGGCACAGTAGTTAGCACTGCTGCCTCACACGCCAAGGACCTGCGTTCAATTCTAGCCTTGGGCGACTGTCTGCACGTGTAGAGTCTGCACTTTCTCCCCGTGTCTGCGTGGGTTTTCTCCGGGTGCTCTGGTTTCCTCCCACAGACCAACGATGTGCAGGTTAGGTGGGATTGTGGAAATTGGGTGGAGGAGTGGGCTGGGCAGGGTGCTCTTTCAGAGGGTCAGTGCAGACTTGATGGGCCGAATGGCTTCTTCCTTCACTGTAGGGATTCGAGCAGAAATTGTAACTATATTTTGACCAGAGAGCAGGAATATCATGTGGTCAGATTTTTTGTACCATAAGAACTCAGGATAAACCATAACAAAACTTATTCCATCCAGAATGGTTAACTCAAAACCCCTTGAGAGGTGAATGGCCAGTGCCCTGGCACTGAAGCTATATCTCACAGAACATTGTCACATCATGCATGGAAATGGAAAAGTAACATTATAAGATGGGGCACAATGGGAAAGAAAATAGAATAGAGACTAAAAGGAAAAATGCTCATCTGACAAAGTGCTGTAAATAAACAAACTCTGAGCGTTCCCATCTTGATCTGTGTCTCTTACATTTTCAACAGAAAAAAAAATCCCTATTCTGTCCCTTGAGTCATTTAGCTTTGTATCGGCACTCAAAGTCCTTTCACTGTGGCTTGCAGACAGTTTGTTATCTAATATCACAAGCTTTTGGCTAGATGAAGATGTTCGGAACTAAGAATATTGCAGAAATGAAAATCCATTTTATACAACTGACATAACTCACCAAGGGTATGTGTTTCACTAATGATAAGATATGTCAGAAGCAAGAAATAAATGGCACTGGCCGTGGTATGTAAAACTTCAGCAGCAATTTGGTGAACAAGACTAGTCTACAGCTAGATTTTAAGATGCGCCCTTGTTTTGAATGGCAATAGAAATCCTGTCAAGAGTCAAAAAAAGTTCCATCTGTTTCCTTGCAATGGCATTAGATATTTAAATTTAACTTTTTGCATTTTGCAGTCTCTTCACTACTCACTCTGTGTAGTGAATGCTTTATGGCCTCTAACCGAGCTGTGAACCAAACTAAATGCAGATGATAGGAATGCCAGAAAAGGTTTTTTTTTTTGTTATTCGGGAATGCACACAGTTCTGTCTAGTTTGAAACATTAAAATAATACTTTTCCAGCCTAGGTCAGGGAGTGGTGGGTATGCAGAAATATTGAGAGGGGGAGCAGGATGGAAATCCAGTGTTACGAAAAGCAATTCAGATTATTTTGCCACTGGTGGCTTCTAACATTGTGGCTGGGATTGTCCAGCCCAGCTGTGATGGGAACCGCATGGGAAATTCGGTCACCCAGCCAAAAGCCATTTGACCTTTGGCTGGACTGGATGAT
The DNA here is from genome assembly GCF_902713615.1 of Scyliorhinus canicula. Taxonomy (NCBI): domain Eukaryota; kingdom Metazoa; phylum Chordata; class Chondrichthyes; order Carcharhiniformes; family Scyliorhinidae; genus Scyliorhinus; species Scyliorhinus canicula. Next base: position 254,672,736 of record NC_052147.1, on the reverse strand, counting down.
CCTGGCGGAGGACGGGGCCGGAAAATCCTGCCCTATGTCTTCAGTGCCTGTGATAGCACACGGTATTTCCCGCATGGCTGGCATTGTGCATCATGTGACAATGTGTATTTCATAGACTTCATAGAATTTACAGTGCAGAAGGAGGCCATCGAGTCTGCACCGGCTCTTGGAAAGAGCACCCTACCTCCATCCTATCCCCATAACCCAGTAACCCCACCCAACACTAAGGGCAATTTTGGACACTAAGGGCAATTTAGCATGGCCAATCCACCTAACCTGCACATCTTTGGACTGTGGGAGGAAACCGGAGCACCCGGAGGAAACCCGCGCACACACGGGGAGAACGTGCAGACTCCGCACAGACAGCGACCCAAGCCGGGAATCGAACCTGGGACCCTGGAGCTGTAAAGCATTTGTGCTAACCACTATGCTACCGTGCTGCCCTAATTTCTGATGCTTAATGATATTTTTGCAAGAGTGTTATTGCCTCGCAATGTCACCGTGGTAGAAATGACTATTTTATATTGTGCATTTAAAGATAGAGTCTTCTCTCTGTGTATCGTTTGGAATTTCTTTCACCAACACAAACTCATGTTGTGGAAAGAAAAATTGTTTGGATGCCGGCAAAATCTATATTTCTGTTTATCGTCGGGATGCTCCAGAAAATGTCACTGTTGTGTTAAATTTCCAGAGTGAACTGCACATCAGTGTCCGGCGGGAATTTTAACAATCTCACAACCAGTTCCATTGAATTGGTAAGGAGAACCAACTTTGAAAAAATTAGCAAAATTGGGTCTTGTACCGAAAGCTGCTGCAAAATTGCCACTGGAGAGTGAAGAGTTTAATGCATTCCTATCTTTTTAAACAGGGTGTAGTTTGTTACAAAACATAGACCTTCTGAGAGTAGCATGAGGACAAGAACATAAATTATTTTCAATCTCAGTCCATTTGAGAATGAAGTTAAATAACTTAAGTATGCCTTTGATCAAATATCTAAACAGCCTGCTGTTGCTGAGTGGTTGAGAACTGCAGTTTACAGGTCATATTAATCATAATTAAATCAGTTAAACAAACTAATTGGTCATCATTGTCTCACCCTCTAGTTCTAGCAAAGAGAAAGCCACATGCTGACAAGGGAACTCCCCCGGAAAATGTAATTTCATAAAAATAGCTTGCACTGTATCTAGCCTGCATATTCACTGGTGCATTTAACTATGAAGTAACAGCACCAGATGAATGATCATGAGTATGCTGCCCTTCTGCAATCAGTTTTTGCAGGTCAGTGCCATTTACCCACTAGGAGAGCTTGTAGCGTCTACACACAGCCGGAACCACGAGCGGCAAGAGCCTGTAAAGGAGGACTGGGGTGAGGTCAAATTATCTCAGGGAGAGGAGGCAGAGTTTATTCCCAGGTCTTGAAAAATAGCTTCAATTCAAAATGCCCAATTGCAAATGTTGAGCTGCCCAGGCAGTGCATATTCTAAAATGGTGAATTTTTTTTTGAAATACTGAAGAAATGCCAGCAAAAGATGTGGGGCTGAATTGAATGCAGACCATATGGTGGGAAACATGGCGGGAGAGCTTAATCGTGGGAGGGGCCTTCTTTCAGTCTCCCAATTGCGGCAAAATCTCCCCTGTTAAGTGGGAGAACAGAAAGGACGAAAGTGGAATTCCCGGCCCCCATTGAAGGAATATTAATTAGACACATTAATGAGCCAATTGACACTCATTATCCTTAATCTCGTTGCAATGTAGTGGTGCCTCAAAGAATAAATGGGGCAACAAGGTCTTTCTGCACCCTCGGAAGGCTTAGCCTAGCAGCCTCTGGCGAGTCGGAGGGATGGGTTTCTCCCCCTCCCGAGCACTCTGTACCCATTCAAAGCACCCACCGCTGAGCAGGAGGATGGTCACCGAAAGCCCTTGGATCTGATTCCCCTTCCTGCGAACCCCCACCCCACGTCTCTCGTGACCCGCTATCCCACTCTCACTCACTGTTGGCCTATGGTTCCCACAATGGCCCTGTGCCGTTGGTGAGTGCACTGTTACCAGCAGCCAGTGACCCCACTGGTGCTAGAGAATTGAGGAGATGCCTGCCTCAGAATGGTTGGAAGCTCTCAGTGGGCAGGACCTTTGCCGCTAAGGACCTCAATCATGCGGAAGGCCTGACAGTGCCCACCTAAGTGCCTGAAGGACATTTGATTCCATTAGGCTCCCCCATGGAACTGGGAGGGGGTGCGGTCCACCCCACCCAAGTGGTTCTTCAACTGAATCTCAGTCTTTCTAACTAAAGGAAGTCAAAGAACTCTTGTAGAAAGACATCAATCTTTCCTTTATATATGCATCCTGTGAATAGAGTGCAACACTCAGAAAGGTGAGAATATTTCTCCAACAATTGGCATGGTGAATGGAAATAAAATCATCAAAATGCAATAGTTAGAAAAGTTCACATTCAAACCCAGTTATTTGTCCAGTTTCTGCCAGAACGCATATTATCCATTGGACAATGTAACCTGCACCACATCTGGAATGCATTTTCAGATGTAAGCCCCATGGGTCATTTTTGTGAAAAGCTTATACACTGTTTACAGAGTGGGCACAGATTCCACACGCTGCTCTGTTTATGTGCACACAGATCAGCACTCAAATCTTTAAAAAAATGATAGGAGTGGAACTGCTTTTTTCTTATTTGCTGCAAATGAGCGCAATTTTCTGCCATCTGTTCCTCTCAAAGGTTCATCTTCACAGTGCCCAGTGAGTTTCCTCAATGAACATTTGGCAGGGACCATGTCAGTCGCTACATTTCCAAAGTTATTTTTTGGTCTGAATGGGTTTTAATGGTTCCCCCTTCCCCCTCCCAGGCCAAACAACATATACGCACTACTAACTGTCCAGTTGTTAATAACCATGTCATGTAATCGGTGGACACGTATGAGAAGGGGCTGTTTAGCACAGGGCTAAATCGCTGGCTTTGGACGCAGACCAAGCAGGCCAGCAGCACGGTTCGATTCCCGTAACAGCCTCCCCGAACAGGCGCCGGAATGTGGCGACTAGGGGCTTTTCACAGTAACTTCATTTGAAGCCTACTCGTGACAATAAGCGATTTTCATTTCATTTCATTTCATGTGGCCTCTGTCTTTCGCCACTCTCAACACAAGGAGCATTGACATGGTTAACAAAAGATTGCCAGCATTCATATGCTGCGGGTCAGAACTGTTAGTCTCCAAAGCAAGAAAAATGCAGTCACTTGCATATCAGCCAATGCAGAAAACATTTGTTTAAGCAAAAGCTAACATCCTATTCAGGGTATTTTAACAATTGTCTAGAACTTGTATTAAGTTTTAATAACATCTCAAATACACTGCCAGAATATTTAGAAAATAATTTCCCGCTAGGGAAGGCTGAAAGAATTGGGTTTGATTTGTTGCTTTATCATCCTCAACCCCAGCTACACTCCTACCGTCACTCATAATTTTGGAATAGTTTGTTGCATAAATAGGAAGGAAAACAGTCCACCTATTCCTAGGCCTTTCCTGATGCTGGCTGTTCATCCCGTTCTATGAGATAGGCAAGCAGCAACAGGGTTTTGGTGGCAGAGTGGTTAGCACTGTTGCCTCACAGCGCCGGGGACCAGGGCCAGGATTTTCCTCTACCCGGCGGGGCGGGGGGTCCCGGCGTACCGGAGTGGCGAGAACCACTCCGGCGTCAGGCCTCCCCAAAGGTGTGGAATTCTCCGCACCTTTCGGGGCTATGCTCACACCAGAGTGGCTCCCGCTCCGCCGACCGGCGCGAACGGCCTTTGGCGCCCTGCCGACCAGCGCCACGGCTGGCCGAAAGGCCTTCGCCGGCCGGCGTGAGTCCGCGCATGCGCCGAAGCGTCGGGGGCCTCTGACGTCACCCCGGTGCATGCGCGGTGGAGGGGGTCTCTTCCGCCTCCGCCATGGTGGAGGCCGTGGTGGCGGCGGAAGAAAAAGAGAACCCCCACAGCACAGGCTGCCCGCCGATCGGTGGGCTCCGATCGCGGGCCAGGCCACCGTGGGGGCAACCCGGGGTCAGATCACCCCGCGCCCCCCCCACCCAGGACCCCGGGGCCCACTCGCGCCGCCGGCACCAGAGGTGGTTTAAACCATGTCGGGGCGAGAGGCCTGACAGCGGCGGGACTTCGGCCCATCGCAGGGGGCCTGCCGACCAGTGCGCCGCGATTCCCGCCCCCGCCGATTCCCGAGTGGCGGAGAATTCCGGCCATGGCGGAGGCGGGATTTACGCTGGCCCCGGGCGATTCTCCGACCCTGCTGGGGGTTGGAGAATTCCGCCCCAGGGTATGATTCCGACCTCGGGTGACTGTCCGTGTGGAGTTTGCATATTCTCCCCGTGTCTCCATTTCCCCTGGATGCTCCGGTTTCCTCCCATACTCCAAATATGATGTGGAGATGCCGGCGCTGGACTGGGGTGAGCACAGTAAGAAGTCTTACAACACCAGGTTAAAGTCCAACAGGTTTGTTTCAAACACTAGCTTTCGGAGCACTGCTCCTTCATCAAGTGAATCTCAGGATTCACCTGATATGTGCAGAGGCTTGGTGGATTGGCCATGCTAAATTGCCCCGTAGTGTCCAAAGATGTGTAGATCCAGGGTTGCCTGGATAGAGTGGGGGAGTAGACCCTTTTAGATGGTCGATGCAGACCTGATGGATCGAATGGCCTCCTTCTGAACTGTAGGAATTTTATGCGAGGAAACGAAGTAGTGAGAAACAAGCCATGCATCCTATCAAACCAATTCCTTCCACTACCTGTGTACAATCTGTCCTACCAAGGTCTCTCACGTAATGAATTCCTAATTTCAGATTAGTTCGTCCAAATATAGATGGCTGAATTGCAACCAAGTGCATTTCAGACAGAAATGGGAAACTTAATGAGCAGTCATCATGGGCAATTCTTGTTCAACTCTCAACAGCTGACTGCAGACAACATTATTGCAGGGCTGAAGCATGAATCCGCGCAACCACAGTTGGACCAGGGAAACTCTTGTAATGCTGGGCAGGAGGGGGAGGAAACCGATAAATTAAATGTTACATATCCTGAAAAAAATGGAAAAATGTGAACTGGAATTGAATGAACTAAGAACAGGCTGTTCTTCACTGTTCTGGGAAATGCGTTTGGCTTCAAAGCTCTCCTAAAATGCAGTTCCTTTTTCACCTTCTGGCACTTGACATTTCCCAGAATGGCTTTACTGTTACCTAAAATATACGGCATAGCCCAGCATTGTGTTGCATATTTCTAACATCCAGGACATTTTTTAAAAACTCCCAAAATGTCCACTTGAACACATCAAAGCTGTAATTTGCAATGATATGAAGCTGAAATGGCTATCCAAATGGTGACAGAGTAGGAGAATGAAAATTAGTGTAACTTAAAGGCCAGGCTGCAATATACTTTGGGACGAGAGTAAAATGTGTTGCCTCTATGACACTTTAACCGGTTGTGGAAAGGGGAGGTACAGAAGAGAAGACCTGCCCTTACAGTGAGCTGTGAACAGTCTCTTGGCAGCTCATGCTTGTAATTGTCGTTTTTGCTTTCAATTCGACAGCCCTCAAACAAACAGAAAAATCACACGAGCAAGTATGAGATGACAATACAAGAGTTTCCATCTCACACCGATGCCGTTTTCCTTGTAGAACAACCAGCATGAAATATCTTGCAATAAAGCCACTGTAAAAGAAGTCATACTTTCCACAGAAAGTGCTATTGCAATTCTCCAGAACTGAAATTGCTTTGTTCATTTAGATGGAGCTTTTTTCTGACAAAGGGTGGTCATGGTGAAATGCTAATTTGTTGGATACTGCCAGGTTGCGTTTTCTACAAGTGAAGCAATAGGTAAGAACTGACAATAAAAGTGGCTCTGAATTATGTAATAAAACAAGTGATAGGGCACATGGTATAGCACAAACCTCTACTATACTGTATTAACTCAACATTATTACAATGTCAGTGCAGAATCAATGGGCCAAATGGCCTCCTTCTGCACAGTGGAGGTTCTATGGCTCTATGGATTCTAATTACACAGCTCTTGAGGCTTTTTCCAGCCTAGTTGATGCTCCATAACTACAAAGCTGAAAAGATATATCTTTTTATTAAGAGCTTCCATCTCACTAACGAGGCTTTCGGCCAAACCACATCCAACTATCTGCTCTGAAACTCTGCACACATTTTAACCACTGTGGCAAATTGCACCTCATCAGCTGAGACAATCCATAAACTTCCAAAACAATCAACAATATTCAAAATAAAACAACATAATTGGCACTCTAAAAATTGGTCAATTTGCCCTATCTCCCAATGTGAATAGATCCTTTGAAACAATTCCCGAATCTGGAACTGCATCCACATCTTCACCAAAAACTAATCAGTTCTTCCTTGCACCACTAGGTTTTGAGCTACAGGGGTGGATGTTTATATTCAAGGTGGTTAATTGAAGTTGGGAAATTTCCCAGCTCTCTGCCTTGGGGGAAAATGCCCGTAAAGGTAGCTGGGCGCGATTCTCCGCTCCCCCTCCGCATGGGAGAATCGCGGGAGGGCCCCCCGATAAATTTCACGACCCCCTCGCGCCCCCCGTGATTCTACCCCCCCCCCCCCCCCCCGGCTCGGAAAAATTGCCACTCGCCGGTTTTCACTGCTAAAGTGTTCCCCGACTGGAAGGGAACATTCCTGCCTGCCGATGGGACCGAAGGGTATACTTCATGGGAGGTGGGCATCATGCAGGCTTGTGCTGGTCTGGAGGGGCTCGGATCTGGGGTCTTTCCTTGGTTTCTCCTGAAAAGAGCAGAAGCAGACCCCACTGCTGCATTTTATATGAAGCACTTGAAAAGAAAGGGGCAGCCTTCTGAACAAAAACATTGGGTTAGAGAAACAGCTGCTCCCCTGAGTTAATGGATCCCTGCAGAGCCATGTAAATAAACAATCTTAATCCCTGCTTTGAAACTGTCTCAATCTGTCAATCAAAAAATTCTTTGGAAGCACTGGTGTGTGAAATTGAATGAAAAAAATACATTTCAAAGCTCTGAGCCTTCTTGGCATACATACTTTAAAGGGTAATGAAATTTACTGTAAGAAAACCACTTCAAAGGTTTCCATGACTTTTCTTTCATCTCACAGACCTTTAAGCTTGGCATACTGAAAGGCTTTTAAAAGGGTTCAGGGTACAGGTGGAATCGCTATCATTTTTATGAGAGATGTGTATTTCTGAGATAGTGACTAACTGTTGAATGGGTTTAGAAGGACAGATGAGAACACTTTCACTTTATTTTGAGAAAACTTTATTTTTTAGATACTCACTTAAAGGGTTTAAAGCTGCAGACGGGAACAGCAGCCAAATGTGCCCCCATCTCAAGAAAGAAACCCACTCTGAGCCCCTGAAGGACCCTCTTTAGCAGCCTGGAGTCAATTATAGGGAGGATGCTCACACACAGGACTAAATTGTTGGCTTTCAAAGCAGACCAAGGCAGGCCAGCAGCACGGTTCGATTCCCGTACCAGCGTCCTCGAACAGGCACCGGAATGTGGCGACGAGCGGCTTTTTACAGTAACTTCATTTGAAGCCTACTTGTGACAATAAGTGATTTTCATTTCATCTTGGAGTGCAAGGTTGGCAATGTCAAGGGTTGGGAGCTGAGGAAGGGATAGAGGAGGCAGGCTGAAGGGGGGGGGGGGGGACTGATGGGGTTGGGGGGCGGGAAAGAGAGGCGCTGAATTCCAAGTTCCATTGCATAGCAAGTTGGGGGTGCTCCTAGCACAAGCGAGAACCACTCTGGTTTTCCCACTGGTAGGAGGATGTAGTTGCAGATCGGAAGAATCGTGCCCTTTATCTTGTGGACCTAAACATTGCAAAATTGAAAGAATATATCAAAAGAAAGAGCTGTCAATCAAGCATTGTTTTCCCTGGAGTGCATTTGTTTCAACAGAGTAATGGTTGTGTGAGTTCTCAGTCAAGACTGCGTAATGAGGTTTAGCTGAGATCCCAGTATTCATTACTCTGTTGAAATAGCTGTGGTCCATATTATTTACAAACAACCTAACAAATAGTAAAAGTTACCTTTGTCCACCTTCATTAGTGGAGTAATGAAAGGATTTAGTGAATAGATTAGGATCTTTGAAAAATTTGTCAAAGTGCAGGATGATGGTCTTGATTCAGCCACCGTCCTGCGCCTGCACGGATCCGGGCGCAATGGGCAAAACGCGCCAGAGCCCAAAATTGGGTTCCATGCATGGCTGATCGCGGGTCACCTTACTCGTTCTGCCGGCATAATCTGGATCTCGCCCTCGTTGGGTGCGATCCAGGTCTGCACATTTAATTAAATACCCGGACGCCATGTGCACCCAATGCCCATGATTCATTAGCCACACCTGCGAGACCTCGCCAGGCACCATTTAGCACTGGTTTCCACAAATGTGGATCAGGCGTGACAGCACCTTGTGGGGTATGCAGGCCATAACAGACCTGCAGATGGTCAGGCACAGTGCAGGGTCATGCCCTGGCACTCCCCTGCACTCTGCTGGCACCTGGGCACCTTGGCATTGCCAGCCTGGCACCATGGCATTGCCACCCTGGCACCCTAGCAGTTCCAGGGTGCCAGGTTGGCACCGCCAGGGGTCGGGTCCGAAGGGCCTTGTCCACTGCAGGGGCATGATGGGGGCTTCCATGTCCCTCAACATGATTTGGGGGGGAGGGGGCGAAGCAGGGTGGGGCCCGGAAAGCAGGGGGCTGAAAGGGGGGATGTGTAGAGATAGTGGCTCTTATTTAAAATGGCACCCTGAGGATATCGACTAAAGTGTGGCCTCGTCATGCAGAAACTCCCCGAGGCCCCAAAAAATCAACAAAGTTCTGGTGAATAGCAGGATGAAGAACATCCATCAAATGTGCCCAAGAGTCGACTTTTTTTGCTGAATCACTCCCGAAGTTGAGGTTCTTGAGTTAAAATGTCTGCTTGTTTGTTTGTGAGTGTGTTTATACCTCACATGTGTACAGGTGAGTATGCCTGCCTTAAAATGGAGATCAAAACACCCATATGGATAAATTTAGAGAAGCATTAGAAAATAAAGTTTAACCTTCAGAGAAATCCAGCTCTGTATAATAGATCGATACCTGTCACAGGTGTACTTTTAAAAGTTTGAAATATATCATTTATGTTTGCGTTCACTGTCTCCCGGTCAGCTGCGGTGCCAGACAGAGTCGTGAACCTATCACATCCAACCCTTTACTTCATACTGCAGTAACTAAGAATGGAAGTGATGAACCATCAATTGAACGCGAGACGAGTTGCTGAACAAAAGTATGGCTTTAATATACTAGATGTTAAGCCCTGCGGTCGATTACAGTAGAAGGACGACCGCCGGGAGTACTGGGTATTTATACCCCGCCCTGGAGGCGGGGTTAACTCAGCCTCTCGACCAATCGGGGAGCCATCACATGACTGGTCGAGAGGCACATGACTGACCAGGGCCAATGGTAAGCCGGTGTTCTGCACCAATGGCAGGCAGCTATGCTAATCATACCACCACAGGAAGTAATTAATATTACTTTATTATAGTAAATAAATACTACTTTAGTGATAAAAGTGGAAAACGTGCAGCTGCATTGCTGACTAAGGTGGCCAACTGCTTTAAACTTCTCACATTAGCTGAATGGTACAGCGCAGAGAGACACTGATGCATCATCAATGTCTTTGGCCAACTAACTGTGAAAGAAGGATGTGGGGCGGGATTCTCTGTCCCACCACACCCATTTTCTGGTGCGGCAAGCCCCCGCCCGGCAGCGGGATCCTTGTGGGCTGACTTTCAGGAATCGCATTATCAGAATCGATTCTCATCATACTACTGATTTCTGATCAATGTTTTGCTTGTGTAGTTAAAGATATGCACGTTTGAACTGTTTCTCTTAATTTAATCATCAACTTTTCTCAACCACGGAAGGGCATTGAACCAAGCGTCAGCCTCTCCACTGAATGGTTTGTATACTCGTGAAGCAATGTCACTTTGGTTCAGCTGATACCAATCTAACCTCAAAACCATAGGTTGCCAGTTCAAATCCCAGAACAAGATCAGAGCATATCATCTTGGTAAACGTTTCATGTGGAGTATTGCATTGACAGAGATTCTATCGTTTCACTCAGCAGTTCAACCAAGGCCGTCTTTTTTTTAATGAATGTTGTCACAGCATCTATTATAAACACCTGAACAAGAACAGATAGTTCTGCTGCTATTGTAGCCAACATTTCACTTTCAGCCAACACCACTAAAAACAGATTAGCTGTTTTTTAATCTAATTTCCTGTTTGTGGGTCCTTCCTTTGCCATGTGGAATTGGCTGCTGTGTTTTCCCAAATAACAATGGCTGCATTTCAAAACTTCTTCGTTGGTAACGGCAGCTTCAATTGTACAATTTTCATTCAGACCCTCTCTGGAGGGCTGTGTTCAGATTTTTGCCCTGGGGAAAAAAAAGTTACATTGTGAAAGATATATTGGCCTCAAAAGGGCGAAGGGACACATTCACCTGGGCCTTGAGCATTACATTAAGAGGCTGCATCAACTTGGTTTGTATGTGGTCTATTACAATCCTAGTCCCGTTTTTTAGTATTATTCGAGATCAGAACGACCTCCTGATTAACTCCCCTCAACTTCAGCCAGAAGTAGTCAGGCTCAAGGACACATAACTGGGTCCACAGATTTTAAACAGCATCCATTCAAAGGAAAATAATTAGTCAATATTATTGCCTTCTTCTTGATAGCATTGTTTCCAACTCGTTTTTGGCTAAATTGTAATTTTCCCAGGTATTATAAGGGCCCGGGTGTGACAATCCTCAATAAATATTCCCCCATCATAAGGGAACGGGAGTTGGGTTCAGGAATCTTTGATACGGAAGACTAAATGTGTCAATTTATGTTTTAAGCATACACTGATTTAATATAATAAAAACATTAATTTAAGCATTTTTGTGCTAAAAAAAAAGCATAAATCGCAACACTAGATAAACCCTGAAAAGAAAAGATAACTAGATCTAATTTCTATAAGAGAGCCCAAACTTCAGATATTATTTGTTACGCATTTAAGATTTTAAAAAGAAAGTATGGATATCCATTAGATATTAAAATAAGATTATCCTAATCCCCGAGGTGTTGGGCCTACTAGGTTCAGAATGGATCTGGAGCCAATCTAAATTATGCAATGAATATGAAATTGTTTGAATTTGGATTGGGATATTTAAAATGAATTTTGGAGACATAAAGATGTCCATTTAATCAATAAATGAGCAGTCCTAATTAATATCCCATATTTAGTGAAAGGACACCCTATCACAGGGGTGGGCAAACTACGGTCCGACAAAGGTTTTTATGCGGCCCGCCAATGAGGTGGAATCATAACCGGCATTTTTGAAAAGCCGCTGAAGTAAATGCGCTTATTCAATAATGTTAAAACAGCAGGTGGAGAAAATTGAGGCAAGCAGTTTATCATCTAAGTCACAATGAAGTATGATGTGGAGATGCCGGCGTTGGACTGGGGTGAGCACAGTAAGAAGTCTTACAACACCAGGTTAAAGTCCAACAGGTTTGTCTCCAACACGAGCTTTCGGAGCGCTGCTCCTTCCTCAGGTGAATGGCGAGGTATGTTCCAGAAACATTTATATAGACAAAGTCAGAGATGCTGGACAATGCTTGGAATGCAGGCATTTGCAGGTAATCAAATCATTACAGATCCAGGGAGAGGGATAATCACAGGTTAAAGAGGTGTGAATTGTCTCAAGCCAGAACAGTTGGTAGGATTTTGCAAGTCCAGGGCAGATGGTGGGGGGTGGATGTAATGCGACATGAATCCAAGATCCCTGTTGAGGCCGCACTCATGCGTGCGGAACTTAGCTATAAGTTTTTGCTCGGCAATTCTGCGTTGTCGCGTGTCCTGAAGACCGCCTTGGAGAACGCTTACCCAGAGATCAGAGGCTGAATGCCCTTGACTGCTGAAGTGTTCCCCGACTGGAAGGGAACATTCCTGCCTGGTGATTGTCGCACGATGCCTGTTCATTCGTTGTCGCAGTGTCTGCATGGTCTCGCCAATGTACCACGCTTCGGGACATCCTTTCCTGCAGCGTAAGAGGTAGACTACATTGGTCGAGTCGCACGAGTATGTGCCGCGTACCTGGTGGGTGGTGTTACCACGTGTAATGGTGGTATCCAAGTCGATGATCTGGCATGTCTTGCAGAGATTTCCCTGGCAGGGTTGTGTAGTGTCGTGGTCGCTGTTCTGAAGGCTGGGTAATTTGCTGCAAACAATGGTTTGTTTGAGGTTGCGCGGTTGTTTGAAGGCCAGTAGTGGGGGTGTGGGGATGACCTTGGCAAGATGTTCATCTTCATTGATGATGTGTTGAAGGCTGCGAAGAAGATGTCGTAGTTTCTCCGCCCAGGAAAATACTGGATGACGAAGGGTACTCTGTCAGTGGTGTCCCATGTTTGTCTTCTGAGGAGGTCGATGCGGTTTTTTGCTGTGGCGCGTTGGAACTGTCGATTGATGAGTCGAGCGCCATATCCCGTTCGTACAAGAGCATCTTTCAGCATCTGTCGGTGTCTGTTATGCTCCTCCTCGTCTGAGCAGATCCTGTGTATACGGAGGGCTTGTCCATAGGGGATGGCTTCTTTAATGTGTTTCGGGTGAAAGCTGGAGAAGTGGAGCATCGTGAGGTTGTCTGTGGGCTTGCGGTAAAGCGAAGTGCTAAGGTGACCGTCCTTGATGGAGATGAGTGTGTCCAAGAATGCAACAGAATTTGGCGAATAGTCCATGGTGAGTCTGATGGTGGGATTGAATTTATTGATCTCATCGTGTAGTCGTTTCAGTGATTCTTCGCTGTGGGTCCAAAGGAAAAAAATGTCATCGATGTATCTGGTGTATAACATCGGTTGCCGGTCCTGTGTGGTGAGGAAGTCTTGTTCAAACTTGTGCATGAAGATGTTGGCATATTGAGGTGCAAATTTGGTCCCCATGGCTGTTCCGTGCATCTGGATGAAGAATTTGTTGTCGAAGGTGAAGACGTTGTGATCTAGAATGAAGCGGATGAGTTGCAGAATTGCGTCTGGAGATTGACAGTTGTCAGTGTTGAGGACTGAGGCTGTTGCAGCAATGCCATCGTCATGGGGATGCTGGTGTAGAGTGCCGAGACATCCATTGTGACGAGGAATGTTCCTGGTTCAACTGGTCCATGGGCGCTGAGTTTCTGTAGGAAGTCCGTTGTGTCGCGACAGAAGCTGGGTGTACCTTGTACGATGGGTTTCAAGATGCCCTCGATGTGGCCAGAGAGGTTCTCACACAGGGTCCCATTGCCTGAAACGATAGGACGGCCTGGTGTGTTGGCCTTGTGTATTTTCGGGAGGCAGTAGAGATCTCCAATGCGGGGATTACGTGGGATGAGAGCACGTAGGGTGCTCTGAAGGCCTGGATCCAAGGTCCTGATCAGTCCGTTGAGTTGGCGGATGTGTTCCTTGGTTGGATCTGCGGGTAACTGTCTGTAGTATTCCTGGTTGTTGAGTTGTCGGTATACTTCTTTGCAGTAGTCCGTTCTATTCAGTATGACGGTGTCCTGCTGTCCTTTGTCTGCTGGTTTGATGACGATGTTGCGGTTGGGTTTGAGAGCGCGGATGGCGTTGCGTTGTACTTGGGTGACGTTCGGGGCTGTCTTGTGACTGATGAATCTGGCATTGACACGACTTCTGACAGCTTCAGCATACATGTCGAGTCTATGGCAGCGGCCTTCCGGAGGGGTCCAATTCGACTCTTTCCTTTTCGTTTGCTGCACCGCAGATCTCTCGGTCTGCTGTTCAGGTTCATTGGTCGTCTCCTTGGGTTCGCTGTCGGCCTCTTGGGGTCTGTGGAAGAATTCCCGGAGCCTCATTCGCCTGATAAATTCCTCCGTGTCCGCCGCGAGACTGATGGGGTCCTTTTTGGTGGTGGTGCAGAAATTGAGCTCTCTGCTGAGGACTTTGATTTCGTCTGGTTGAAGGGTGTAGTCCGACAAGTTGACAATACATTTCCCTGTATTGTTTTCAACTGTGGTACTGGGGGAGGCTTGGTTGCTGCTGGTGGTGATGCCGAGTTTCTCAAGCTTCCTGTTCTTGGTGTGCATATAGGTGGCATAGTATCGTTGTCTCACCTGTTGTGTTGTAAGACTTCTTACAATGAAGTATTGCATAGCATCCAACATCTAGCATTGCATTAGGATCGGTCAGGATTGCCTGGCCCAGCACAGGGGGCGGGATTCTGTCAGCCTGGGGCTGGGCCGGAGAATCTTCACGACCAGAGCGAATCGCGCCACGCAATTCTCTGCAGAGCCGGCCAGGGGCCGCAATACGAGCCCCCCCCCCCCCCCCCCCCCCGGCGATTCTTGGCACGGGATGGGCCGAACTGCCGTGTCAAAAAACCTGAGTCCCGCCGGCCCCGTTCACACCTGCTCTCAGCCGATGGGAATTCGGCGTGGAAGGGTCGGGGGGCGGCCTGTGGGGGGGTGGGTGGGAGAGGGGGTCCAACCCTGGGGGGGGGGCTCCAATGTGGCCTGGCCCTCGATCGGGGCCCACCAATCAGCAGGCTGGCCTCTCTGGCTGGGGGCCTCCTTTCTTCCATGCCAGCCCCTGTGCCATGTTGTGTCGGGGCCGGTGCAGAGAAGGGAGACACCGCGCATGCACGCATTGGCACTGGTGCCACTGTGCATGCGCGGGTTGGTGCCAGACCCACTGCGTATGCACAATGCCCAGTTCCCAGTTCACGCCAGGATCAGCAGCTGGATCAGTAGCAGGATCAACAGCTGGAGCAGAATGGGCCACTCCAGTGCCGTGCTGGCCCCTTGGAGGGGCCAGAATTGCTGATCCTGAGGCCGTGTTGACGCCGTCGAGAAAAGCAACGACGTTTCCGATGGCGTCAACAGTTAGCCTCAGGATCAGAGAATCCCGCCTAGAGTCTGAGCAATCAAAGGATTACCAGTTATTATAACATCAGTAAAGATTACAGGCAGGATTTACCGCATAACCCACCGTGTATTTACTGGCGGAAGGAGGCTGCCCGCCATTGGCCAGCTGTATGATCTTCTGGTCCTTCTGTTGTCATAGGGGTTTCCTGTTGAATCCATCCCTCGCCACCATGGAACCCACAATGGGGGTGCGCCATCGGCAGGACCGGACGATCCCTCCGCGTGAACAGCCTGAACATTCCAGCTTTCACTGCTTGCAATTGCGGATCTCACACTCATGGTGAGACGTGAGGTCAATATTACCAGAACGTTCACCTCCTTTTTTCAATTTTCTGTTTATATTGTTCTTGAAGTGCATGATCTGAATAGAGCTTCTATGATATATTGTGATCATACTTGTTCCTTCACAGGAAAATGTCAAAGATCAACAAATTTAGATTAAATACCGCATACTTTCAATTGGAGAAATCTTGAGAGAAGTTTGCACACAACGTCATATCCCCACTGTGCACACACAGAGGCTTTCAAATTGTAATTCTCTGCAGCCAATTAAAGTGGCGGGCTTTGCAGAATGCATTTTATATTGCTTCGCTAATCTCTGGGATTCCTTCTAGTGTACTTTTCATAAAGGCCTCCTGCGAGATACACTGATCCAGTTGTAAGATTCCCAGCTGAGGCACTGCCAGGTTGTGCTCGTCATGGCTTTCGTGACTTCATGAATGGGCAGTGCCATTCACAAGCTAGGCTTTCCTGAGAGAATCTTGACTTTTCATCCGCAATGTCACTCAAATGCAACGCAAATGATGATCATTGAAGGGCCTGCTCAGCATACATTTTTCGTTCACTAGCAACTACAGTCTCAAAACAAAAATCAAATGAACAAGATCAAGGGGGGTTGGTAAGTGTATAAATTCTGTATTCGGTTTTAAATACTGCCTGATAATGCTCCTGTGGAGTACCTGAGGATGTATTACCACGATAAAGGTGCCATATAAATGCAAGTACATTTTTGTTACACTCAAGGTTGAGTTAATTAAATTAAGTACATTTGACTCTAATGAAGGAAAGGCTGCAATTGTGAATGGTAGCAGATGATGTTATGTTAAAGTGTTTTCTGCACACACGGTGGAAATGTTACCTTATGTCACCTTGATCAGTAAATAAGCTGACTGGATACTTCAGCTTGAGTAGAATGCTCTTTTTGCTTCGCTTGTGTTCTGGTATCAGTGTGCCTCTGCATCCAGCTGTGCAGATGGAGAGTTTGTGTATCCTTGTGTCTTGGTAATTTGGTGTTCTAGAATCTTGGCAGCCCATTCTGCAGATGTTCTTTCAGTTTCTTTTGGTCCGAATATTTGCACTGTATTCGCAATTCTGTGTTCCTTCAAGAATGGTGGGTGGGATATGGATTTGTAAGTCCAACTGCATTTCCAATTTTTGCCAGTAGGGGAAAGGAAGCAAGGTGTGGTTCACACATGAGGGAACCCCGAACTCAGCAGGGTCATTTGAAATCAATACTGAGTTCAAAAAGACCCCATTTTGGCTGTAGCAAGGACCTTAAACCTTATATGCAATTCCCAACTCTTTCATTTCCAATGGTTCATTTCCAGAGTCGGGTGTCCTTTACAACCCTGCCGTTGAAGCCCCCAAGAAGGATGATCTTATCTTCCTCAGGAATGTTGGGGAGTATGGTGTCCAGGGTGGAGTAGAAGCCTTCTTTGGACTCATCATTGGCATCAGGATTAGGGCATAGGCACTCACGACTGTTGCCTGCTGGTTCGTGGTAAATTGTAGACAGAGGGCCTTGAGGGGCTTGTTGATGCCAACAGTGAGCTCGGAGAGTCGGTACCAGTTTGTTCTTGATGGCGAATCTAATTCTGGGCTGATCCTTGGGTTTTTCTCTCCAGACAAAGGTGTAACCATCGCAATCTTCCCTAAGCTGTCCTCTGCCTGCTCTTCAAGTCTCTTACAGGGCAGTGATGTCACTGTTGAAGTGCCTGAGTTCACGGGCAACAAGGTCAATTCTCCGTTCCGGTCAATTGTTTTGCTCATTATCCATGAGGGTTCAAATATTCCAGATTCCGGAATTCAGTTTAAATTTGATTTTCTGACCATAGGTAGGGGATGGAACAAACTATTTTTAGTGCACCCTTTCCAGCCCTTTCCCTGTGTGGGGTGAACAGAGTGGATCCTGAAGAGGGCTGCTCAGCCATGAACAAAGCTGCCAAAACGCTCGACTCTTCCTATTCCAAGAGTGAGATGATTGAATCAACTCCACCGCCCATGTGCCAACCCGAAGTTAAGGTCTTCCAGATATCACGGGCCTTGTACCTGTCACCTCTCGCTGATCGTCACAGGGCTTGTCTTTGTGGAGGGTGGGGGGGGGGGGGGGGTGCTGGTTTCCTCAAGGTAGACCTCTGGTGCAGGACATCCTTTAACTTGGGTATGTCGTTGTACATCAGAGGACACGCGATTCCAATTCCATGGCAAGAGAGCCTTAAACAACTGGGGAGTGTCCTACTGCTGCAGCCTTGATCCGCCATTGGTACCATGAAAGTATATCTTACCTGATCGGCTGGTGAGGACTTGTTTTGGATTGTGCTTTGTCTGGTTCCTCCCCTCCAACTTTACCATCATGGGCAACCCTGCCAGGAGTTTAAGACTCCAAACAGCAGTTCTCTCGGAATCAACGGAGCTCCAGCCACTCAACTACGGTAATGTGGCAATCCAATGAAATTGGGTTGATCTTCCTTCACGGTTGAGTAGCTCTGATGTGTTCTTATCACATTATTTATAAACAGCAACCACTTCAATGAGAGTTAAGAGAATTGCAATTACCCCCTTCATGCTTGAGTGATTTTGAAGTTCTCAGCTAGAAATTGACAGCACTTAACTCTCTTTGAAGTGGTTGATGTTTGCAAGCATTGTAGTCAGAGTTGCTGAAAAAGATGAATAAAGCAAGGCTTATTGCTGTGCGTGTGTGTTTGTGGAAGCTGTCAACAACAGACCACTAAGGGAAATGAATGAGTGGCTTGCAGTTCAATAATAATAATAATCTCTTATTGCCACAAGTAGCCTTCAATGAAGCTATTGTGAAAAGCCCCTAGTCGCCACATTCTGGCGCCTATTCAGGGAGACCGATACGGGAATTGAACCCACACTGCTGGCCTTGTTCTGCATTATAAGCCAGCTGTTTAACCCACTGAGCTAAACCAGCCTGTATTGATCTGAGGTGTTTAAACACAGGCCACTGCTTTCTCATTCCAGGATTTGGCACATGGTGTTTCCTCTGTCTGAACCAGTGGGTGTATGCCCAGGTGAGTGATACAACAGTAATTCTTTTCACTGCCTCTGTCTTGACTGCTCTTTAATTTCCAGGCAAGGATCTCTTTTATACGGAGCTTCCTTACAGGTCACTCTATTCCGGGGGTCTTCTTGACAGGCCCCTCTTTTCTGGGGACTTGCTGACAGGTCTCACTTTTCTGGGGGGGGGGGGGCTTCCTGAAAGGTCTCTCTTTTCTTGGGGGGCTTTCTGACAGGGGTATAATTTCTGGGGGAATCCCTCTAATTAGGGGGTCTCTGTGGAGGGTACCCTATTTTGGGGTTCTCTGTGGGGGTTCCCATATTTAGGGGGTCTCTCAGAGGTCTATTTATTTTGGGGGTCTCTGGGTCTCTTTATTTAGAGGGGTGGGTGGCCCTTGGATGGACTTTGGGGGCAACCCGCTTCAGGGTTACCTCCTTCACCCACCGTGAGGTCCACCACATCAGGGCCAAGCTGGGAAATGCCATTAGTAATCCCGGCCCATTTGATTCCCGGCCCAGAGGACTGGAGAATCACATGGGCCCAGATAAAATGGTGTCCAGCCCGCTGCATCCACCCGCTGGAGCACGGGCGTAAACCCCGATCCTGCTACCAGCAAGGGGATGGGCAGAGCACTGATTCCATTTTTGACCTGGACTCCTAATTCTCCACCATATCAGGAACCCTGCTATCAGCAGCGGGCAGCGGAGAATCCAGGCCAATGTCTTCTCCAAAATTTCCAAATTCGAATGGAGTGGAGGAAAGCTGGGAAGAGCTGAAGACAACCATCATCTCAAATTGTGAAGAAACCATCAGCTTCAAGACCAAGAAACACCAAGACTGGTTCAACATGAACAACTGCACCAACCAAGACCTCATCGACAAAAAGAAGAAAGCTCTCCTCTTCTGGCAAAACAGCATAACCAGCAAGGGAAAGAGGAGAGCTCATTACTCAACAAAGGAAATCAAGAACCAATGCAGCACGGTAGCATGGTGGTTAGCATAAATGCTTCTCAGCTCCAGGGTCCCAGGTTCGGTTCCCGGCTGGGTCACTGTCTGTGCGGAGTCTGCACGTCCTCCCCGTGTGTGCGTGGGTTTCCTCCGGGTGCTCCGGTTTCCCACAGTCCAAAGATGTGCGGGTTAGGTGGATTGGCCATGCTAAATTGCCCGTAGTGTCCTAAAAAGTAAGGTTAAGGGGGGGGGGGGGGGTTGTTGGGTTACGGGTATAGGGTGGATATGTGGGTTTGAGTAGGGTGATCATTGAGGGCCGAAGGGCCTGTTCTGTGCTGTACTGTTCTATGTTCTATGTTCTAAGGAGCTGCAACTCCTCACTGACGAGCGTGACACCCAGGGCTTCTTCAGTGCCACTAACACCGTAGGACTGAAATCAGTGCAGAGTAAGGACGGTCCTCTCTTGAGAGACAGAGAAAACATTAACCTTGGATGCAGAGAACATTTCAAAGAATTCCTTAACCACGATACAATTATAGATGAGGATGTGTTTGAGGAAACCCCCCAACTTTCCATCAAAGGTGATCTTGGACACCCACCAGGCATGGACGAAGTCGAAGACGCCATTGAACACATCCTCATGGAAAAACCACAGGATTCCAGTGGGGATTTTCAAACTTAGTGGAGAAGAGATCATCCGTCATCTCCAGTAGCTGTTCCTGAAAATCTAGGACAGAGAAGAAATTCCTGCAGACCTCAGGGATTCCGTCATCGCCACCAACTTTAAGAAAGAAGACAAAGTAAACTGTAGGAACTACCGAGGAATCTCCCTGTTCTCCATCGCCAGGACGATTCACCTGATACCTCACCAGCCGCTTTCTCGTAGTACCTGAAGAAATCCTTCCGGAAGGCCATTGTGGCTTCCGACCAAACCATGGAACAGCAAACATGATTTTCACTGCTTGACAACTTCAAGAGAATTGCCAGGTGCAATTTCAGCCACTCTAACGTGGCCTACATCAATTTGACCAAGGCTTTTGACTCAGTCAATCGTCAACTGCTATGGAAGCCCTGGCTGTTCATCAAAATTCACCGACTCTTCCATGACAAGATGTTGGCGACCAGCTCGCCGACGGAAATAAGACAAAAACATTTGAGGTTAAGATTGGAGTCAAGCAGGGATGTGTCATCACCCTCACCCCCATCACCCTTTTCTCCATCTTCATCGCCACCAGCCTTCAACCGGTCAAGAACAAGCTTCCCAATAGAGTGGACATCGTCTACAGGATGGACGGAAAACCTTTCAACTTCAACCGGTTGAAATCCAAGAAGGAAACAGCACTGACGCTGCTTGTAGACCATCAATATTTGGATTACATCGCCATCTCCACTCTTTTAGAAGAGAAACTTCAAGCCATGCTTGACACCTTCACAGAAGCATACTGAAGAATTGGTCTCAGCCTTGAAGACCTGCCCCAGAGCAAGATCTAGTCCTTCACTCCATGGAGAACATTTCATCAACCTGGGGAGCAATCTGTCATCTGAGTAGCAACCTGACTGAAAACAACAAATTGCAAGTCTACCAAGCCTGTGTTCTCAGCACACTCCTCTACAGTAGTGAGACCTGGACAATATATGTTAGTCAGGAGAACAAGTTGAACTGTTTCCACCGTGGCTGCCTCAGATGTATCCTTGGCATCTCTTGGCAGGACAAGGTTACTAATGCAGAGATCTAGGAATGTGCTAATTCCATCAGCACACACTCACTGTTAAACCAATGGCATCTGTGTTGGCTCGGCCATGTTAATATGGAAAATGGCCATGTACCCGAAGGCCTTCAGTATGGCGAATTGGCTACTGCGTCATGGCTTCCTGGGCATCGATACCTCTGCAACAAGAACACCCCAGATGACAGATGTTGACATTGGCACTTGTGATATGGTCACTGACAGCGATGACCTCTGGAGGCTGACTGTTTGGAGGGCCTGGAAGGGGTGAGAAGAAAGAAAAGGTCAACTGGCCAAGAAGAGACACCAGAGAAAACAGGGCAGGGAATCCTACACCTTGAGAGCCAACTGTCTTTCTCTTCAGCAGATGCAGCAAAGACCGTCATGCCAGACTCGGGTGCCTGAGTTGCACAAGCCAATGCTTAACACAGGGTTAACCAGCATGGCCAATGACATCGTCTTGTGAGAGAGAACGCTGTCACAGGGATTATGCAGAATCACATTGAATCGGCAGCTCAGAAACAGGCCAGTTGACCCAACTGCTCTATGTCAACATTTATACTCCACACACTCTTCATCTAATCCTATCAGCACATCCTTGTATTCCTTTCGCCCTCACATACTTATCTAACTTCCCCTTAAATACATAGTGCCAGCAGATGGTAGCTAAAGCTAGATTTCCAGGATGATTCAATTCAGACCATGGTAACAGACTTAGAGAAGATTTTGTGATATTCTAGGATGGTTCTGCTTTATATTTTTATTCATGGTCTGTGATCCAACTCTTGCTGCATTATCGTGGTTCAGATTTTTAATTACCAGTTCTGGAACTAAACTATTATACTGCCAATTATTGTCCATAGAATCCCTACATAGCAGAAGGAGGCCATTTGGCCATCAGGTCTGCACCGACCCTCTGAAAGAGGCCTACTACCCCACCCTTTCCGCAATCATGGCTAATCCACCTAACCTGCACATCTTTGGACTTTGGGAGGGAATTAAGCAACCGAAGGAAACCCAGGCAGACACATGGTGAATGTGCAATCTCCACACAGTCAACCAAGGCTGAAATTGAACCAGGTCCCTTGCTGTGTGAGGCAGCCCTGCTAACCGCAGTGCCACTGTGCCGAAATCTGTCCTCTGGTTGCCAACCCATCTATCAGTGAATATGACTTTTTCTTATTTCCTCAAACAAAACACCTCATAATTTTAGTACTGTGATTAAATCTCCTCTTAACTGTCTCATGTCTAAGGAGAACAATCTCAGCTTCTCTAGTCTCTCCATTCCGGCGCCTGTTCCCGTAACAGCCTTCCCGAACAGGCGCCGGAATGTGGCGACTAGGAGCTTTTCACAGTAACTTCATTTGAAGCCTACGCGTGACAATAAGCGATTTTCATTTCATTTCATAACTGACGTGTGCACCATATAAAACATGCACTGCAGTAATTTATCAAGGCTGTTTCAACAGCACCTTCTAAACCCATGGCCTCTACTATCGACAGGGATAACAGCAGCAAACGCACAGAAACACCATCACTTGCAGGTTTCTCTCCATGCCACACCAACCCTGACTTGAAACTACATTGCCGTTCCTCCACTGTCCCGGGTCAAAATCCTGCAGCTTCTTTCCGAACAGCAGTCTAAATTTGGATAACAGCGGTATAAGAGGTGGCTCACTTTATCCAGGGTAATGAGAGATGAGCAATAAATGCTGACCTTGCTAGTGATGGTCACAGTCCATGATGATTAAAAAATGTCCATTATCCCTGGTAATCTCCGAGATATCTCCTCCACATCCCAGACCCTTGGCTTCATTCCTGGAGTGTGGTGCCGGAAATTGGACATCATACTTTAGCTGATGGCAATATAGCGGAATGTTGAAAGACACCTTTAATGGTGAGACCTACATTTCAATAGTGACAGGTACAAATATAGTATAAACTACATTAACAGCTGCCGTGTAAATTGAGTAAAAGAGGGGATGAGATGGCTCAGCACTCCAGAGGTGAGCTGTGCCATAGGGACTAAAACGCCAACCATCACATCAGTATAACATTTCAGTGCCAGCACTGGCCTTTCCCAAACAGTCCTCGGAGGATTTATACAGAAGATAATTCCTGAGTTGATACAATTCACCATCCTCGCAGGTACCCATTCCTTGACTGGGTTGAGGATGTCATTATTTAACATATATCCTATGCTTAGTGTTGTAACATGTCATACTCCTGCCTACTATTCTGCAACACATTTATTCTAAATGCACCAACCTGCTAATAATTTCATTTTCTGGTTGAATATTTCTAAATTAAATTAATCAAATGAATGTGTTAAGTGCACTGATTGCTCTTAACACCTCAGCCTGTACTTCTGTGAAGGGCATTTTTGATGATCTGGTTGTAAAACGTGGTGACAGATGTGACAGTCTGTTAGGAACATGCAGATCATCCGATGACGATTCACAACCCTTAAAGGTTATTGACTTTTTAAGACATCTTTGCAGATCTGAAAGAAGTGATATGGTAATGCCAGATGCCAAACTGTTAAAATAATTTGCAGGAAATTATTCTGCAACAACCATTTTTTAATGTTCAACATGGCACTTCATAAAACTTTTCTGATCTATGTAAAGCCTGCTTTGAAATCTATAGTGCAAAGATGATTTAATCTATAATTAGTGGCAAATTAAAATGTTGCAACTTAATAACTTGGCAGAATTTTGGAGCAAATGATCAAAGCGGGTTTGAAATGTGCTGTCTCTAGTAAAAAAAGACACTAAAAGCTGGCGTCTCCAGTTTTCTCTCCTGCTCAAGTCACAGTTTAAACAATTGTTTCATCTCCTAATCTCTTCAATACAATATCAAAAGAAAGGGAAACAGCATTTTTCTTTGAGTATTTTTCCAAAGTGAAATTCTTGCACAATCTGCCCAGCCTGTTCCAATGCCCATTTAAGAGGGCATCCGGGGAATCTACCTTCCTGCTTTTTTCCAAAGTTGCCCATGAAATGGCCTCAAAGTGTTCTATGAGTATCATTTGCAATGATTCACCGTCAACTGCTTCTCCTGTCTAATGCCAAATTTGTGCAACATTAATTCATGACTGGGATTGGTTGCTCACTGGCCAGGATCGCCCGTTTGGGAGATGTTCTACCACAGGAGGTGAATTGGAACTGATATGCACTCCCGCAAGAAGCAATTCAGTATCCATCCCCATTGTGTACTGATTAATAAGGGGATCAGGGGTTATGGGGAGAAGGCAGGAGAATGGGGATGAGAAAATATCAGTCATGATTAAATGGCAGAGCAGACTCAATGGGCCGAGTTGCCTAATTCTGCTCCAATGTCTTATGGTCTTATGGACTTATGTAAATTTATGCATTGCAAGGAATAGGAGGGATTCCCGAGAGAATCCCGTTGTCGGGCCACCATTCTGAGCAGGCGGACTGATAGTGAGGTCCTGCAGTTGGCCGCCCCACCTTCCCCACATCCAAAGCAGCCCCCACTTTTCAGATCAGCCCCCGCCCCCAGATTTTCTGGGTTGCCCCCCCTTCACCCAAGTATGGGGGTTACCCAACCCTCCTGCCCCCCAGAGACTCCTCTAATAGGGGGACCCCCACAAAGACCCCCTGACTAGGGAGATCCCCTCAAGACCCCATGAATAGCGAGATGCCCCACAGAGACCTCCTGAATAAGGGGATTTTCCAAGACCCTCTAATTAGGGATATACCCCCTGTGACCCTCTGAATAGGAGGACGCCCAGAGACCTCCTGAATAGGGGATCCCCACAAAAGGGGGAGAGGGTCTGGTAGGGGAGGATGGGCATGTTGTGCATTGTGGGGGGAGGGGGGGGCGCGGGTAGCCTTCGGATGCACTTTGGGGGCAACTCCCCTAACTCCCTTGGCGTACAGTGATATTACTGCACCAGGGCCACACTGATAAATACCAGTAATGATCCCCGCCCACATGATTCCTGGCCCACAGGACCGGAGGATCATGTGGGCCGAGAGACTCTGGTGCCCAGCCTGCTAAGTGGATCCAAATGGGTCATTAATACCCATTTGCATCCATTTGCAGCCTCCTGCTGAGTTACGGGCGTGAATACAATCCTGCTGCCAGTGGGGGCCGAAAGCATCGTAAATGAATCGGTGCCCACCAGTGCCCGCTGCCCATCCCAATTTTCTCCAGATGCCCGATTCTCCACCGCATTGGAAACCCGGCTGCTGGTGTCACGAGGCTGAGAATCCAGACCACTGTATATAGGCTCTGGATATAGTCACAGTCTGCACTGACTCTGTCTAAAGGACCCCAAGCATTCTATACACCTATTAAAACTGACTACAGGTTCACAGACATTCCTGATTGGATCAAGTATGCTTGTGCTAAATCCACTGCTGTTTCGGTAACCTGGTTATTCAGCTAGATCCAATCTCTTTTTCAGGGACTTTGGAAAAGGAAACTTGACTTAACTAATAACAAGGCCCTGCAGTGGGGCAAATAAAACCAATTTCACTATAAGGTTCACAGTGTTCAACAATAAAATGTATTTTAAATGGCCAAGCTGTTAATAACAGTGACTTTTTAAATCGGTATTACACATGAATGAATATATATATTATTGATGTGCAGCAGACTGAACTGATATTATCTGCTAGCATAGAATGC
Organism: Scyliorhinus canicula; assembly: GCF_902713615.1. Taxonomy (NCBI): domain Eukaryota; kingdom Metazoa; phylum Chordata; class Chondrichthyes; order Carcharhiniformes; family Scyliorhinidae; genus Scyliorhinus; species Scyliorhinus canicula. Next base: position 254,647,113 of record NC_052147.1, on the reverse strand, counting down.
ATCTACATCTCGCATATGAACAAATGAAGGAGATTATTTTGCAGATATGTGGTTTTGTAGCGAACTAGAGTATCAGTTTGCACCTCATTTGTAAATCTATTTCTCTCCTAGTAATGGTACTGAGCTGAGGTGGTCTTTCACAGGATGGGAGGAACATTCAGATGCACGCCATCATAAGGTTCTTGAGTCTAATTCAGCAAAGCCCTAATGGAGAGCAAAGAGAATATTAGCTAGGGTCCACCTTGTCTCAGTAGTAGCAAGCTCAAGCCAACCAAGGATTTGAGCACATAATCTTGACTGACATCTCAATGTGGCACTGAGGGAATGCTGCATCGTGTGCGGTGCCAGAATTGAGTGAAATGTTAAAATGAAGCCCAGTCTGTCATGTCAGGGGGGTGTAAAAAGTCCTACAGCATTAACTGAGGAAGAAAATGGGAGTTCTGGAAGTCTCCTGGCCAACATTTATCCCCTTACCAACACCACGAGAAACAGATTAACTGGTCATTTATTGTGTGGTCCTTTTGGTGGGGCCTAACAGTGTGGAAATTGGCTGTTGGGCTTGTCTACAAAATAAATGACTACACTTGCATGTAATACAACACTTTTGGACATGCTATGGACATGGTAGATGGTGTATAAATGCAAGTTATTTCTTTAAATACCAGTTCTATGTACTGACATATTTTGAGTTAAATTCGGATAATGTACATCATTCAAGTTGCTGTTCACCTCAAAAGCAAACGCAACAGCAGTTTAAAGAAAGACTAGCATTTATAGAGTGTCTTTCATGGCTTGAGGACAGCCCAACGTGCTTTTGGGCCAATGAAATATTTTTGAGGTGCAATCACTGTTGTCATGAAATTGATGATGGCTTCTGAACTGTTCATGGCCGAGTGATTTTACATGCAAAGTGACCAACACTGTCACTGGAGAGGGCAATATCAGGTGTTGTAATATGCTTTTAAGGGATAGCAGCATGCCATCACTGGAAGGAATGTGTGTCATGTGCTCCAGTCTTGGTTTCACTCTCGCCTGTGAGCAGAGCCCACAGGACACACAGCTCTGCTGCTGATGTCTTTAAGATTGCTACCCATGTATTCGTGTTCTCATGTGCCTAGTTCAAATAAATGAACCCACAATGCATTTACACAATCCCTTCTGAATGACAGGTGCCTTTATATCAGTTTAGAAACATGGCACGGGCAGCCTGAATTAACTTAATACGAGCCCAAATTCATCAGCTTCTCGGATTTATAATGATACATCACATTTAGAGGAAAGACTTATCTTTTGCTGCAAACTATCAGCCATCTTTAACGTTTTCTTTACATTATTCTTTATTGTCTATCTCAAATCACAAACTGTATTTTCCTTACAGTTTCAATGTCAATTCTTTCTTCACATGACAATTGTTTCATAAGTCATTTGCTGGCTAAAAAAAAATGTTCTTTTCCTACTTTTTTTGAAAACATTATTCCTTTCTCACACTAAAGGTTTAATTTCTTTGCGATTTCTAAGGAACAATCCCCTTCCTCTCATCAGTTTTTGTCCTACTCTATTCATTGGTCATGTTCTAATCTAGATCCAAAAAGTATGTTCATCAATGTACATAATTTAATTATTTAATTCCATGACCAGATCTCAGCCTATATTGGAAGCATGCAGGACAAAATTAAGAGTGGATAAACGACCGGACAAAATGCAATGAAGAGAGATTGATTTTCCCTGGATCTTTGACTGACTCCCCAGACAACTTCTCTTCGCAATAGATGGATAGATCAATAGATAGAGGCAATAGATCTAGTGGCAATAGATGGTAACATTCACAAGTAGTGGTGGCCTCCCATTCCAAAGTTCTGAATCTAATGTCACCTGAACTAATGTAGTTTACAGCTACTAAAATGTATCACACTTTGTTTAATTTGAAAATCAATTCAAATCTCAGACGCAATTATTCCAGGTAAAATTAATATTGAACATTCACATCTTCTGAAATTATTAAATAGTGTTCTCCCTTTCACACAGACTTGCTGTGTCAGAAAGAATTTGCAATTTGTCCCAAAGCCCTTCGTAGTTGATTAATTATTTTGAAGTGTAGTCACTGTAATGTAGGCACAGCAGGGTAGCATGGTGGTTAGCATAAATGCTTCACAGCTCCAGGGTCCCAGGTTCGATTCCCGGCTGGGTCACTGTCTGTGTGGAGTCTGCACGTCCTCCCCCTGTGTGCGTGGGTTTCCTCCGGGTGCTCCGGTTTCCTCCCACAGTCCAAAGATGTGCGGGTTAGGTGGATTGGCCATGCTAAATTGCCCGTAGTGCATTGAGGGCCGAAGGGCCTGTTCAGTGCTGTACTGTTCTATTCTATTCTATTCACACACGCGGACAATTGCCACAAAGCAATGTCCCACAAACTGAAACAGGGTTAATGACCAGCTATCCTCTTTTGTTAGTATGATCTGGTAGCCAGGACTTTAGACAATGTTAGCCAATGCACTGTTCTTCTTCAAACGGTGCCACCTGAACAGACAGGCAGGATTTTGCTTTAACTTAAATTTTAAAAGTGTTGGAAATACTGAGCAGCTTTGGCATCCTCTGGGGAGAGAGAAACAGAGGTAAAGGCTGGAATTTTAACACCCTCCCCCGGCAGTGGCTGTGAGGTGGGAGAGCCGGCAAAATGACATGGGGAAGCTCTGACAGCGTCCTGGTACCATGCCACGTCGCTTGCTGCAGGAAAACTGGTGTATGTCCTGCCTGCCAGGAACCCAATTGAGCCACTTGTGGCCAACTAAGAGGCTATTCCTGACTTGCCCCATCAGGGTTGGGGGGGGGGGGGGTGTGGGGGTTGTGGGGGTGCTCCCCTTCAGTGGAGAGACCGTCCAGTGAAACGCGGTGGCCTCCCAGTGGGCTCTGAGGGTGGCGGTGGGCAGGGGACCCCCTTTTTGGGAGCTCCTTGTTGAAATGGGCATTGCCAAGATAAAGGCATCACCTATGCTTCACAGTCCACCACCCCACACCCCTGATGTCAGGGCTTGCCTTCTTGGCTATGGTGTCCTCCCCAATCCCACTGAGCAGTTTCAGGATTGTTCTGCCCTTGCAACTGTAGTTTTAGCAATGGCCACTGCCAGTGGTGGCGCTGCTGAAGCTACTGAGCTGCTGACCCCCTCTGATTGAATTGAGGGTTCCAGCAAGGGGGGAAGGGGAGGGGGTGGGGTGGAGTGGCGTGTTCTGTCCTTAATTGGAATGGTGGCTCTGGCAGTATTTATCTATTAGCAGGAGTGCGCCTCAATGTATTTCGAGGTGAGGCCTTTGCCTCCTGCACAGAATCCATCCCAACCTTTCAAGTTGATGAATTTTTATCAGGTCATCAATATTAAACACATTGGGTGTGATTCTACAGACTTGAGTTAAAGTCCGCTGAATGGCTTGAAAGGCTGAGAAATATCCCACCATTTAATGGTACTTTGCCAGTTTTTGTTGCCTTGGGAAGTTTCTCTCCACTGAGGCCGCACCTAGAGGAATTTCCTGCTGGCAAGCTTAGGAAACGCTCTTCACCGATCGGGGCAATATTTTGCCCGGCAGCCGTGGCATACTCCACACAAACAATTACCCAAGGCCGGGTTTGAACCTGGGTCCCAGGTGAAGTGTTGGCTAGTGTGGACTTGAGAGATGAACAGACACTTCCAACACTGATGAAGGTTCAACTTAATTTTATTAACTACACGATGACTGTGGGTCTAAACGATGCTAATTTAAACTAGAGACCTAAGCCTTGCCCGAACCAGTTGATTCTCTCAGCACATGGTGTGAGTCTGTGCTGGGCTGGATGAGTTCTTGTTACACTGAGAGGCAGCACCCAGAATGAGCGGGAACCGTGGTGCCCTCTGCCTTTATAGTGTGTATATTCTAACTGGTGATTGGCTGCGGTGTTTGTACATGTTGATTGGTCCCTGTGTGTGTCCATCAGTGTGTGTCTGCACCATGATATATTGATCTATATTATGACACCAGGTGCTGTGGTGCAGCAGTGCTAACCACTGTGCAAGTGTGCCGCCCTTGGGTTGGCCATGTCTTTGGGAAGTCAAAGCAAAGGGCTGGATTTTTCCGCCGGATTGAGGACTCTGCTGAAGGTACCAAATTGGGATCCTGAGCCTGCATTTGCCGTCAGTGAGGCTTGCTCAGTAATCACCAAGGACATGGTCTAATTAACCGACTCCGGGTTCACCATCCAATTAAGGACAGCAAGCGGCCACTCAATGCTGTTGGCACAATGAAAGGGCCGGCATTACTGAGACAGGTCAATGTCTGTGAGGGAACCTCCCTCACGAGGCATCCATGCTGTGCTACACAAAAATTAACAAAATCTAAGCCAACAGCACAGGAGGGATCACACTGGGTTGGACTCGAATGCAATTGCAGCATTTTCTGTCTGCTATGCCGACACTGGCCATGAAGTCTTTGGCTTGCATGGTTACCCAGCCTCCTGCAGCGAAGCATTGAGACGGCGGGGTCTGCTTCACTGATAGTAAAATGCCAGTGAGGCAGCAAAATTGCCCCAAATTAGGGCCCTAACCATCTTAACTGGTTGCTTGCATTTGTGGAAGTAAGGCAGCCACTCCAGTTCCCAGCCTAGCCATGGGAATCTTACCTGGAATGTGTCAGGGAGCTATCCCCACATATATCTCCTCTATCTGTCTGGCCCTCAACCTCCAAGCCCACCACCACCAACACAGGGCCAGGAAAATTTAGCCTAAAATACAAGAACGATGTTGAAACACCGCTTGTAACAACGTAGAGAATCTTTGTCAGCATGTCTACTACAAAAGTGTGTTGGAGTGATTAGACAAACAGAGGGCAAACTACAAGTTAAAAGCTCTCATTGTTTCCAGTGGGAGGGGAAAATTAACCTCTTGATCTTTAACTGAGATGTAAATAAAGATAAAATAATGCAAACGTTAAATCACATAAATCAGATATAAACAGACTTTAAATCTGCAAAGACGATTTGTCATTGAATGTTTGCACAGACACATGTGGAGGACACCATTGAACAATCTAAACATGACATTCTCAGCCAAGTACAAACTGTGATAGCCAATCACAGCACCAATGTGGAGATCCCTGCAACTTCACTACATATCAGCAACACTTTCACATTTAAACTCAGAGCTTTAGAAGTAATGTGCAACTTATGCACAAACCTTTTTCATCAAAATAATCTTTAACACTGCTGCTGTTGTCATTCTTCTGTATGTATTTTTACATTCAATTTTATTACCAGCACCTTGACAAACATAATTTCAACCCATTGTAATGTTCTGCACCAGCCATATTAAGAGTTCATTCCATGTAAATAAAGTAGGTTAAAGGTAGAACTGGGGCCACTGTTACAGACTCGGGGACAGCCTGTGGTACCTGTGTTGATGTTGTTATTTTGTTGATTATTATTGTTGTTTCTGCATTGCTCTGCAAAGTTTGGATATTGAGTGAAAAATGCCAATAAAAATATTTTTTTAAACAAAGAGTTCATTCCAAGAAAACACAAACCATTTGCAACACACTTTCTCCATATCCCGGGTACAATTCACTCCACTTAAATAATTCTTCAGATGGGGTGAAAAGATGCTGAAATTCATTTTGAACCATTTTCTGACTACATGTATTGTACTTAAAGCTGCAGAGTTGTAAATTCATGTGAAGCATCTTTTTCCCCGTCAAGATTTGAATATATTGCTCGGTTTGTAGCCAATATGGCAAACCAGAAACAATAACAATATGAAACAGTTTACATTTTGGAAGCTATTCTGCTTTGGTATGTAGAAAAAAAATTGTGCAACAGAATCATTTGACTAATATTTAACTGGGAATTCCTGACAAGCAAATGTAGTTTTTTGAGGCAAACAAGCTGTTCCCTTATCGGGGTTTGACTATATCACAAACAACATATTTCAAGGACATGTCTAGAACATTCAGCAAATGAAAATGTTAAAATACAAATAATTAATGTTGTAAATGTAACACAAATCTAGCAGTTAGTTGGCCACGCCGCACTGAACTGCTGAAAAGATTGGTGCTAGTCCTCTCGTACTATTCTCTAACTTGGACAATTAATTGCCTCCACAAAAGAGGATCTATCCTTGCTTCATAGATAAATATTGCATTTCACTGTAATCTCTTCAAATCTTTATGTAAGTATGAAAACCGCATCGATGGCCAAGAAGCAATGACTTGAGGTCAGTTACTTTCCCCGAAAGGACTCTCCAGACATCGCAGAGTCTGTCACCCTGAGTTTGCCCTCAGTTACCAACTTGCACATGGTTAAAAGTGAAATACAGAAGGAACCTACTGAAGAAGTTTCAACCAACAAATTATTTCAATCTTTTCCCTTTTCAGTGGCTGCCATTTATTTGCAGCAATTATTTTTTTCAGATTTCCTATCTTAGCAATTTATTTCACCCTTTTCATCCTTGTGGGTTATATACCAACCATGATATCCTTTGCAGGACAGAAGGAAAACAATGCAGCGTATGGAGTTCAAAGTTTCCGACTGAAAAAACTGGTTTGTTCCAGTTTGATTACATATGCATACACAGATGGCCGCAAGAGGGTGCTATCAAAGTTCTCCCTCCTTAATGAAAAAGTTTACACAAAAGAGTTCAAATGCCGCACACCTTATATATTTTCTTATTTATCATTTATTCACAAATCCAACTTAACCACCGGTTTCCTATTCATAAGAAATGGCCGTCCATCTTGACCAAATTTCCAGAACTTGGGGAAGGACCTTGATTCTGTCCTGAGTCTGAGAAGACGTTTTCTCCAAGGAAGTCGTTTTCTCCAATTGAATTTTCCACTTTGTCAAAAGTTATTAGCCATATCTGTCTGATTCTGATTCGGATCGCAACTGGTTTCAGAAACAATTTGTGTTGGAGCACCAACTCTACTCGTAACCCAACTACCCAAATCATCAGACACATTTGATTCTTCCAACTCCTTTATTCTTCATGAACCGCTGCAGGAAAAGCATTGGGCTGAATTTTATGGCTCCATCCATAATGGGCTGGAAAATATGGCAAGCCATTCAAAAGTCCACTGACTTCAGCGGGAGCAGAAAATCCTGCCGGCGGAAGTGTCCAACCATGATCTATATGTAAAAACCTAACCTTTTCACTGTCAAACATCTTGAACAAATATGTGCAAGGACCACATATTTTCATGACTGTTCCTGGTAACCACTTCAACCACTTATGATGATGTTCTTTCATCTTAACCTTCTGGTTCAACTTCAGACTTCGTTCTCTTGCTTTAACCTTAGCATGACTCTATTTCTGCCTGGTTTCATACTCCCTGACTGTTTGTACTAGATGTTGTTTCAGCAATTAAAACCTCGCTTTGGCTGACTTCTAAGAAACGTTTCAGGAGTATGAGGTATGTTATGATACAAAGCCAAAAAATCGCCAGTTTGTGATTCAATGACAACTGACATTTCTTCTTATTTGTAGCTTTCATTTTCTTAACAAAACCATGATTAACAATTTGCAATGTGCACTCTGTTGCTCCATTTGAATTAGGATGATGTGGTTAAACTTGTGTGTTTTACAATGTGGATTCTCATAAATTTTACAAACTCTTCTGAACAAAACTGAGGTCCGTTGTCATACATAGTTTCCTCTGGAAATTATAAGCAGAAAATAAACTGTACACAGAGAGTTTTGCTAGCTGTTGTTCAATTAATTGGGAACCCTTCAATCCACTTTGAATGGCTATCTATTATAATGAATAGCAGTTAGCCTTCAAAATGAATGTCCAGCTTCTGCTACTCTCCAGCTGTCCATTTCTATGGTTGCAAAGTTACAGATGATGGATTGACATGCTCTACACTGTTTCACTGTGTTTTCTATGCCATTATCCAACCCTGACACCATAGATAGATCCTCACTCGACTCTTTGTCAAGCTCATCCCTAAGTATTGATCATGAAGATCACATAGCATCTGTGATCTGTACTTTTCAGGAATTAACCATAACACAACCTTTATCACGGAAAACTCATTCTTATGCATAAAAATGGCCTGATTTCTAAATCCAGTATCCAAGTAATAATAATAAAAATGATCTTTATAAGTGTCACAAGTAGGCTTACATTAACACTACAATGAATTTACTGTGAAAATTCCAGAGTCGCCACAGTCTGGCGCCTGTTCGCGGACACAGAGGGAGAATTCAGGATGTCCAATTCATCTAACAGCATGTCTTTTGGGACTTGTGGGAGGAAACCGGAGCACCCAGAGGAAATGCATGCAGACACGGAGAGAACGTGCAGACTCCGCACAGTCAGTGACCCAAGCTGAGAATCGAACGCGGGTCCCTGACGCTGTGAAGCAATGTAGCTGTATACTTTAGCCAATACAAGGGCCGGGATTCTCCCCTACCCGGCGTGGCGGGGAGTCCCGGCGTGATGGAGTGGCGTGAGCCACTCCGGCGTCAGGGCCACCCCAAAGGTGAGGAAGTCTCCGCACCTTTAGGGGCCAGGCCCTAACATTGAGGGGCTAGGCCCGCGCCAGAGTGGTTTCCACTCCGCCGGCCAGTGTGAACTGCCTTTGGCGCCATGCCAGCCGGGGCCGAAAGGACTTCGCCGGCTGGCGTAAGTCCACGCATGCGCCGGTGCGTCAGCGGCTGCTGACGTCATCCCGGCGCATGCGCAGGGGAGGGGGTCTCTTCCGCCTCCGCCATGTGAAGACCATGGATAAGACGGAAGAAAAAGAGAGCCCCCACGGCACAGGCCCCGATCGCGGGCCAGGCCACCGTGTGGACACCCCCTGGGGTCAGATGGCCCCCGCGCCCCCCCCCCCCCCCCCCCCCCCCCAGGGCCCCGGCGCCCGCCCGCGCCACCAATCCCGCCAGTCAGGTAGGTGTTTTGATTCCCGCCGGCGGGAGAGGCTTGTCAGTGGCGGGACTTCGGGCCATCGCGGGCCGGAGAATCGCCGCGGGGGGGCCCGCGACTGGCGCGGCGCGATTCCCGCCCCCGCCAAATCTCTGGTGGTGAAGAATTCGGGACACGGCGGAGCGGGATTGATGCTGGCCCCGGGCGATTCTCCGACCCACGTGGAGTCGGAGAATCCTGCCCAAGGTTCCTCCAGGGTCTATAAATGTTCACTGTTGTGACTGACAACTCGCCTACATGTGAAAAGAAAAATGTATCTATATTAAGGTCTACCTCTGAAGGGGATGGTAATCTTGCCATTGCATTGACATTACCATGATCTATACTTTAAGTTGCACTGATAAGCAGACACAATCAAGCCCATCCCGACATTCGGGTTGCAGCTAAAGTGGGAACTGGAGACTTTGGATTCAAAGTTGCCTTCGGTGGCCTATGATCGCTTTTAATCATGAAACTACAACCATGCAAGCATTTATCAAATCTTCTTATTCCAAAAATGAAAGATGGTTTTGCATTCTGTCTGAGCATAATTTCGCTCACTGGCACTGAGGGTGCATGAGGCACCCTCACCATTATCCAACACATGAGAGGCCAAAGCATCTACTCTGTATGTAGAGCCATCGCATGCGAGCTAAATCTTTGTGGAGATATCAAAACGTACAATTCACTTTTATGCAATAGGAATGCTTTGTCACACTCTCTTATCCAATTGCATGAAACATCCATCCTCTAGAGTTCATTTAATGGACACAGTAAGGTTGTCAAATTAGGGATGAATTTACTGTCATAAATGCACTAAGCCCGAGCTCAGAGATATCTAGGGTCTGGCGCATTTATTATTGCTTGAATCGTACCCTTGGTAGGATGTCTACCCCATGACCCAAATACTCTACAGAGTGTTGAAACATTTCACATGTATGCATCTTCGTCTGAATTCCATCCTTTTCCAAACACTGGAGCATTATTTGAGACTGTCATCATGGACCTGCCTATTTGGAGCTGAAATAAGTATGCCATCCAAATAACACTGTGCTATCTGAATTCCTTGCAAAATTTGGTTCATCACCTTTTGGAAAATTCCGAGAGATAAAGAAACACCAAATGGCAGCCTCTGAAACGGAAATAGACCCATGAGTGTATGAATAGTCAAATATGACTTAGACTCATCGTCTAACTCAAATTGCAGATAGGCATTTGTCGGATCTGATTTTGAAAAAATCTGGCCTCCTGACAACATTATGAACAGATCCTCCACGTTTGACAAAGTATCATGTGGATTATTAAAGTATCTGATTTACAGTTGCCTTATCTTCAGATATTCTTTCACGACAATCTGACTTTGTTAGTACCACACTGGGAGTATCCCAATTGCTCTGTTCTACTTGGGAGAAAATCTCAGTATCAAGCCTTTTCAGTTCTTTCTCTACTTTCTCCCTTAGAGCATAAGGTTCATTTCTTTGCAACAATTGCATTTCAGTTTTCCCATATTAGCAATTCCCCACCCCTCTAACCGCAAAATTATTAATTATATCCCAAACCAGGGTATAAACCGTGCAACCAGGAAAAAACCGGAAAAAGCATTTTTAAAACATTCTTTGAAACTACATCTGAAATGAAAATCGCTTATTGTCACAAGTAGGCTTCAATGAAGTTACTGTGAAAAGCCCCTAGTTGCCACATTCCGGCGCCTGCCCGGGGAGGCTGGTACGGGAATCGAACCGTGCTGCTGGCCTGCTTGGTCTGCTTTAAAAGCCAACGATTTAGCCTGGTGAGCTAAACCAGCCCCTACAGCCATCTACAATGAGACAGCATGACAACTTACTTAATTTTGTCATGGTGCTTTTCTTTTATCAGAGAATATCTCAAATTGGATGATTTCTTCCCTTTAAAATAGTAGGATTGTAAACTATTCATTTATTTTACTTTTAGCAACTGTCAATTTGATTCAAAACCGTTCCTTCTTCAAAATTTATCACAAATGTTAGAGCTCAAATGCTGGTGTATCCAATTCTAGAAAGTGAAGCTGCAACCTCCACCTCGTTAAAGGAAAGTACTTTTTAACTTCAAATTACAAGGCACTCATTTCCTGCTCACTGAAAAACAAGATTTGTCCTGACATTTTATTCACTTCTCATGAACTCCAAGAAAAATATCACTGATGCTTTTGCATTGTTTTACTTTTTGTTTTGCATACAATTGATTTTGTTTCCAAGCCTTGCACTTTCTAAACACTTAATAATATTTGTACAATTTATATTACAGATGATTACATGTGCTTTGACTGTAAATCTGATATAATACACAAAGCAAGCAATACAAAATGGCATGAACTGTACAGGAACTTATGACTCCACTGATACATATTGCAGAACTGCATACGATGACTTAAGAATTTTAAAATTCCCATGTTAAATCATTTAATAGAAGTATACACTTACCATGTATTCACTTAATTGAACTGTACTAAAATGACAAGCTTGTGAACAGAATTCTTCATGCCTACAATATTTATTTGTGCCTGACAGTAAGTTTTCCTGCAATAAACTTTACAATCCAAGGAAGAAAATAGATAACAGAAGAGTTTTCTATTCAACGCTAATCACTTTCTGGCTGGAATCGAAGTGGCATTTTTTGAGTTTAAACATTTCCAGTTGTGGTTATTTATGCCTGAGAGAATGGTCGGAGATGAGAAATAAAACTTTTTTTTTCTGGGGGAAAAAAACAAGCAAAAAAATTCCCATGTGAAAGCCATGCTATTTCTGTGACATGTACATGCTGTGTTCGTGCATGAAGTGAACTCATGTTTCTGGACATGTTTTGAACAACGTAGCCTATTCATTCGATTTATGCACAGCAAAAGAGCCTTTTGAAACGGGATAAAATCATTTTCCAATTCACAGACAAGCTGTCGATTATGTCCATGCCTGCTTTTTAAGATTGATTTTTTTTTATCCTCACTTAAAGCCAACCCTTTTCTTGGGCTCAGCGCGTACAAGCTGTTTTGGGAGGTTATTATGGATGTGGGTTTTAAACAAGAGAGAAATGGAAGGGAATGGAATGCTTTCTGTAAGGCTGTGGTGAAATGCTTTTGGATTGTTTCCCAGCTGAACAGTAGGGTTGCAATACTTGTAGATTACTGTATTGTGATTTACCACTTAGCTGGTAACTTCACTGGAATTTTATTATTTATTATAAATACATGGGTTTAGATGTGTGGTTTGTGATATACTCTGGCTTTGCATTTACTTGAATTTTTCAAAGGTCTAGAAAATATATACTGGTGGTTAATATGGTATACAGGTGAAGCAGTTTTTGTGGTTTTTTGTCTTTTATGATATGTGAGTATGCATCAGACGTTCGTCCCTTTAAACTATTTGCCAGAAAGCTGCACTTGCTGATCTAGAATTAGCAGTGAATTAACATTAATTATGTAATGGTTGTGCTATAAACGTCATTTCTGGGTTATTTCTGGTTTGATTGTTTTTCTATTTTTTATGGTCCTTTGTTCTTATGATCTTATTAAACTATGTTGGTGATATAAGGTAACCGTTGGCCAAATGAATGATCAACAATTATTAAGTGAGAACGCATGTATTTCTTCATTATTAGATGGTGCAAATTGATAATAACCAGCTTCAGGAAGAGTAAATTCATAAAATAATTCAATTTGTGATGTCAAGAGCACGTAACAAAATGACTTGTTGGGTCACTTGTTGTTGGTATTTTTAGGTCAATTAATTTTCATATCCCAACTCTTTCCACAGTCTTCTGCAATATTTTCTTGAGCACAATTTCAAATGCATTTTAAATTCAATGGGTGCTCTGGAGCTTGCACTGCCTTTAACTTTCCATAGATCTGTAAATTATAAAGTAACACATTCCAACACATCTCTTGGACTGTGACTATAATTGTGACTGTTAACAAGATAAAACGGGGGGTGTGGGTGTGGGGGGGCGGGGGGAAGAGAGGAAATCATTCGATTTTAAAGCAGGGATTCTAAGATGGATCGCTGTGAAGTTAACAGAAATGAATGCGATTTTGGATTTCCTTTCGAAGAAATGTTCCACGGGATATGGGAGGCAAGATGATGCAAGTCTCCCGAATGTTAAATAAAAGAAATTGATTTTCCAAATTTTCTTGGAGAGGAGCCTTTTTTCTGTACAATGACACCAGTTAAAAAGGAACAATGTCGAGTAGGACAAGCGAGTTATTTTCCCTTGGGGGATGTCTACTTATGATTGGTGTCAGCCTGACCAAGCGCGTCACAAGACATTTCTTTTTTGTTGATTTCGGTCGCTACTGAACGTTTTCTATATTTAGATCTTAATGATCAAAAGTGAATTATTTTTCTTTGTGCCACCCTTTTTAGCTCCACAGAGGAGCTCTGTGAATGAGGATATTCGGATTTTTTTTTAAGTATCTGGGATTCATCTGCACGTAATTACTTAACATGAATGATACTTGGCCCTAGATTTCTATTCCCTTAAACTGGGATTAACTCCTTCAAATCTCCTGCAAATCCTGTATTTTTCTATTTTCTCCATTTTGGTTCCAAGGGAATCTAGAAAAGAGATCAATTTGAGACGTTCAACATATATTAAACTCACACATGTTTTATTTATTACTTTGGTGTGATAAGTTAAATATAACAGCCAAAGTCAAAGTTTCTAGCTCTCTTTAAAATAAAATCTAGAAAATCAGAACCATAGTTAATAGGGTAGAAATATTATTTGATATGAAATACATTATTTCTTCTGCATAAAAATGCATTTCTTGTATAGAGCTACCACTGTCCTCTGTCGAGCATAGCTCTGATTCACTTATGCAAAATATAGTTCAGTATTAGAAAAACTGCCTTACAGTCATTAACACTGTACCATAAAGTACAAATGTAATTGATGCGTGTGTTTAAATAGAATATTAAAGTTATTCCAGTTATTAAAACAGTTACACTTACAGCAAGTTACTACTACTGCTGCTGGTTATTAATCAAGTGCTTAAGAGGGTCTTGGTTTCCAGGTATTTACACAAGGCTCTGATCTAACTATGGTTCTGATCTTCTATGTTTTAGTTTGTATTTGTGCGTTGGAATTAAACATCACCTTCTGGCACCCAACACCAAAATAGGCTTTAGATTTTTGCAAAAAAAACCCCACTAAAATTTTACTCCCTTCCAGCATGCAGGTTTTGCAAGCAATTAGTCAAAAACATATTACACACATGATAGTGACACAAATGACAAACGATGCAAAAAAAAACTTGTGTAATTTTGGTGCGGTTTACACAAATTTACATATTATTACTCCTTTTCAGCATAACTTTAAACCTGAGAAGGCTTTTTTAAAATCCTAGTGGTAGTTCTCTCAGAGCCACTATCATTGCATTTAATAAAAATTGTGTCATTATTTGATTTTAGGGCAATTAAAGTTCCTACCTTATGAATAAACAAGCAATTCATGCTCTAATTGGTGTCATTTTTCAAGGAGCGGCAAGGTAGTTGGCATTTCTAGCAAGTTCCTTTAAAAGAGTCATAATTCAGGCAACAAAGTTCACTTTCTCTCCCCTTATAAGTTTTTTTAAAAACTTGCACTTTGTACATGTATTTATACATAACCCTGAATTTGTTACAAGTGAATTTTGTGGCACATGTTTTTGACTGTTGAATAAAACAGTGGCTCTAACACGCTTGTTGATTATCACATCTTGAAACAAACCGGTCTGCACTATCCAACGGATGTTCGTACTTGTATAATGCCTGCACCAAAGGGGAGAAAAATGTGCAGTCGGAATACATGCACTGTATTCCACCCCCAAACCCCCCACGCCCATTCACACCCCAGCCTCAAATAATAATCCACAGCATTAATAAGTATATTGAGACCTGTGACTCTCTCCCACCCCCCCCCCCCCCCCCCATTTTTTTCCAATTCCTTTTCGTAAAAGGAAGTTGCAAGACGTGACAAAATACAGCTCTGGCAATCAATTTACTTTATTTTTAAAAAGGACGGTAACCTTGTCACACAATACATGATGGAATTTGAGAAACTATGAAAAACAAAATGTTCTGTCAGAATCTTTCTGAGTAATTCCTTCCATGTAGGAGAGACAGCTTCTCTTAACTGGTTGATGTTTCCCTGCTGTTTTGTGTTAGCAAAAACATCTGTCATAGAAGCAAGGAAGAAACCTGTGGAAACTATATTTTTTAAGAATCAGTTTATCCACTGTAAAAACCACACTTTCCCATTTAGTCATTGGTTCAAAATGGAGCTGTCACAGCCACAGTGATTTATTTTGGTTAGAAGTACTAGGGGGCATGAGTTACAAGCTATTGTTTGCACATTACATCACAATAAGTCACTCATTTATTTTTGAATTTTCATTTAAACCCCTAATTACCCTAACAGTTGCCCTATTTTTTATCCTCAGAAGAAATGCGCAGACTCAGTTTTACCAAGTTTTACAGTCACTGAAAGTGAAAAACACATTGGTTACTGAACAATGCTACAAATGAAAATAATGAACAATCATCACTGAGCAAAATAGGAATCGTTATTCCTGAAACGTTTATACTTTTGGGTACAGTTCTGCATACTCATTTAGGATACTCGAGCTGCAATCAGAATTCCTCGAGGGAAGCGTTTACCAAGTTTGCCCAGGTAAGGAGGGAAAAGGGCAGAAAATGGTTATTCCCCATGTCACCCAGATGGACCTCCGTACGTATAAATTAAGGTGCTGCATTCATTCAAATCGTGTCAATGTCAACAGGCTACAGCCCCCTGCATTTCAGATTGCTGATATTTTGAGGCATAGGTACTGTACCACCAGCTCTACAGAGAGCAAGAGAAAAATGTTAGCTAGATTAGCAGTTCAGAGGCAGTGTTAAGCTCCATAATTGGGCGGTAGAAGAAATGAAACTATATTAGCCAAAAGTGTTCTTTGATTCGGAGAAAGTTGGGGTTGGCCAGTACCACAACATTGCCAAGTAACCAACATAATCAAGTAGGCAAATCACCAAAAACAAGAGCCTGAGGGCAACAAATAGCAGTAGCTGGGAGGGCACTAGGGTCATGATCACATCTATGAGGTAGGGATATTCAGTGACTGACAAGTATGTTACTGACTGGAATACATTACTATGATGTAATGAATTTATTTTCCCCTGCTTTTTGATTCTTTTTTATTGAGAGCTCTCCTGTCCATATAGAATCCAGGTCAATTCTTCATCCCCAGCACGTTACCATTTACATCTACCACTTGGCAACAACATCCAGAGCATGAGATCAGCTGGCACATCAACACCATCCTTTACCTCACTGCCTCCAGCATTGATCCAAAGGCTGCTGCTACATTCTCCAGCTGCTTATCCAACATCAATACTAGTATGGACCAAACATTTATTACAGTTTAATGGCACAATGCCAAAATAATCCTTTCACACCATTTCTCTGGGGTTTCTGCCGATTTTCTGCCTAAATCATGGCAACAGATCAGGGAAACCCCTGCTGAAATTCTATTTCCTGGAATTAACTTGCACTCAAATAATGTTAAGATACATGTTACAGAAAGAAGACATGTTTCACAGCGCTGGGATATGAGACACTCGAGCAGGACCAGCTTCTGCCAAATACAAAATACATTAAACTAGGTCAAATTCATATCTTCTCGAATGTAGTTGAAAACTATGAAATTTGAAGTTTTTATTCTGGGCTAACTTAATGGGCATTCTTCTCTATTCCATTGTTGATTTGTTTAAACCAAATGTAGTTCTGATAGAGTGGCATGATAGAGCAACAATTTTGCCGTGGAAGCAAAATGTGAGAATGTCCGTCCTGATGCATGAGTAATGGGCGTTACTTGAAACTTTAATAAGGTGTCCAATTGCATCTTTAAGTACTTAGGTACTGAAATAGTAATAGAAACAGGGGAACAGGGGTCAGCCATTCAGCTTCTCAAGCCTGTTGTGCCATTCTGTTCGACATTGATTAATCCGTCGGTGAGATTTTCAATCCCCCCGCCACCCCCCCTCGCTCATTGGCGAGTCGTCCGGTCCCACTGAAGTTATTAGGGATTTAAATGGATCGCCGCATCTGCCTAGGGAAGGCCCTTGAAACCCTGACTTGCTAAAAAGTTGCCAATTTCAGTCTTAAGACTTGCAAGCTATCTTGGATTTTTATTCTTAACTTACTCCTCGTTGCTGGCCTCAAACAGGTTTTCGAAAAGGCCAACAAGCTGCCCCCATGTATCCAGGAAGCCTTCCTCTGACCGTCGGATGGCATATTTAATCATCTCCAGGTGGAGAAATTCCGAAAGCTCAGCGAGCCAATCTGCAGCTGTGGGTGGTGCTGTTGATCGCTAGACGAGCAGGATTCTCCGGCGTGCGATTAGGGAAGCGAAAGCAAGGGCCCCTTCCCCATGTGCCCCTCTGGCACCATTCACATTTATCTTATTTAACTTATATTAAGTTAAGAATAAAAAAGCAAGATAGATGAGGAACCAAAAGGGGGGGGGGGGGGGGAGATGGAAGGAAGGTGGGGTAATCGCAAAGGAAGAGAAGAGGATGGAGGGTGGTGGTAACCCCCTCCCGGCTTTCCCTGAAAATAAAAGCAAAACAAAGCTGAAGCCAAAGGGTGGGGAGGGGAGGGGGGGGGAGGGGGTGGGGGGGTGGCGGGAGGTGGCAGGAGAGGGGAGGCACGATGGACCAATCCAGAAGGCGGTGGAATGTATATAGGGTCAATTAAATGAAAGACAAAATAAACCTCTCTATATGATGAAGTAAATTAACATGGGTAAGAAACATGTGATGTATATATACATAGAATTTACAGTGCAGAAGGAGGCCATTCGGCCCATCGAGTCTGCACCGGCTCTTGGAAAGAGCACCCTACCCAAGGTCAACACCTCCACCCTATCCCCATAACCCAGTAACCCCACCCAACACTAAGGGCAATTTTGGACACGAAGGGCAATTTATCATGGCCAATCCACCTAACCTGCACATCTTTGGACTGTGGGAGGAAACCGGAGCACCCGGAGGAAACCCACGCACACACGGGGAGGATGTGCAGACTCCGCACAGAGAGTGACCCAAGCCGGAATCGAACCTGGGACCCTGGAGCTGTGAAGCGATTGTGCTATCCACAATGCTACCGTTTATAATTGTTTATAAATATGAGAAATGGCAATAAAAGATTATTTTTAAAACTTGCAAGCTTATAAAACTTGCCAACAGCCAGGGCCTTTTGGACGCATGAATTTGACATTTCTACTAGTCTTTGAGTATAAAAATGCTTCCTGAGTTCAATCCTGAAACGGCCTACCTCCAATTTTAAGTTTTTGCTCCCTTTTTCTAGATTTCCACAACAGCGGAAATAACTTCCCAGTATCTGCTCAAATCCTTTTATCATTTTGAACACTTCAATTGGATGAAAAATGAAATGAATGAAAATCGCTTATTGTCACGAGTAGGCTTCAATGAAGTTACTGTGAAAAGCCCCGAGTCGCCACATTCCGGCGCCTGTTCGGGGAGGCTGGTACGGGAATTGAACCGTGCTGCTGGACTGCCTTGGTCTGCTTTAGCAGCCAGCTATTTAGCCCTGTGCTCCAGTGAGCCCCAGTGAGATAACCCTCACCTTTTCAAATGAAAGGGAATACAGTCCAATTTTATGCAACCTGATTATAAGAATGAAGAATAACTTCCCTTATCTTTCTGCACGTAAACAGTTAAAAGGTACTGAAGGTTTTGTTTTCCGTGTCTCCCTGTAGTTTGCTGATCTTTGCCAAACCAGTGGCGAAGGAGCCACCTCCTGCTATCACCATCAGTGATGAGGGCAGGTCGAATTCAACTGTAAATTGGGTTCAAACAGCTGAATGGCCTACTCCTGTACCTGTGTTCTTGCAATGATTCTCCTCAGTACCTCTGGCTGGTGAGTGCTAAATCAGTTAAGGTTCCAGCTCCTGATAGCCACACAACAGCAATATTATCCCAGTCAAAGAAGCAGCTGACAAGCACTGTTGAAGCTGACACTAGAGAAGTGACAACTTGGGTGTGGTGATCCACTGTGTAATTGTGTGTGTGCCTGTATTAGGGGATTTACAGTAGTACCTTTACTACAGGTTCGCCAGTAGCCCCTGCCGGCTAGCTCCGCCCACTAGGAGCCGTATAAATATGCATGAGTTCTCCTGATCAGCCATTCTACCAGCTGCAGTCTGAGGACAAACATCTAACGGTAATAAAGCCTCTTTTGTACCCATTCGAGTCTTTAGTACAATTGATAGCGCATTAATTTATTACCGTTAGATTTTCAGAATCATGGACATCAGGATCAAACCAGATCGCTTGCAGCTGGATCCGCACTCGCCAAACGCCAGAAAGGACTTTAATCACTGGTTAGCTTGCTTTGAGGCCTATATCAACTCAGCAACCCCCGAGCCGACGGAAGATCAGAAAATCCAGGTTCTCTACTCAAGATTGAGCTCCAGCATGTTCCCGCTGATACAGGATGCGCCGAATTACGCAGGCGCCATGACCTCCTTAAAGAAATCTACGTCCAGAAGATGAACGCTCTTTTGCAAGGCATGTACTCGCCACTCGCGTACAACTACCTGGTGAGTCGATTGAAGACTTCTGGCGGGCCCTTATCCATCTCGTACGGGACTGCAGCTGCCAGGCCATCACGGCCATGGAACATTCCAATCTCCTCATGCGTGATGCATTCGTGAAGGGGATTGCATTGGACCCCATCCAGCAATGACTGCTGGGAGGGACCGCACTCGACCTAATGGAGATGAAAGCTTTAACGCTCTCCATGACGGTCATTTCTCGTAATGTCCAGTCCTACCCCGCTCACTGCACGGCCCACCCATCCAACCCTCGTGGACCCCGCAACCGGCCCCCCTGACTGGGGCCACCCCTGCGCAATATGCCTGCGCTGCCCGCCACACCGCGCACTCTGGGGGTCCCCGCTGCTACTTCTGCGGCCAACAGCAGCACCCCCGCCAGCGCTGCCCAGCCTGCACCGCCACCTGCAAATCCTGCGGCAAGAAGGGCCACCTTGCAGCGGTGTGCCAGGCCCGCGCAGTTGCCGCCATCGCGCCCGATTTCGCTCCCTTCCCCCAGCCGATCGCACAATGGGCCCCGCCATCCTCTGTTCCCGGGGCCACGTGCGACCAGTGGGTGCCGCCATCTTGCACCGCCCCCACAACGTGCGCACCATGGGCGCCGCCATCTATTCCTCCCCAGGTTCACGTGCGGCCAGTGGGCGCCGCCATCTTGCCCTGCGCCCGCAATGTGCGCTGCATGGGCGCTGCCATCTTGCCCCACACCCACAATGTGCACTGCATGGGCGCCGCCACCTTGCCCCGTGCCCGCAACGTGCGCTGCATGGGCGCCGCCATCTTCTCCCCCACAGGTCCTTCGGACGTCGCCATCGCCGCCATTTTGTCTCCCCCTCGGGACTGGACCGCTGGACCCGGGTCGCTGCCACTCCTCACGGACTCCTCGGATGACCGCCCGCTGCTTGCCTCCATGACGCTGGACCAGTCCCGTCCTCACAACCTGGCCACCGCTTCGAAGACGGTGCTAATCAACGGCCATGCGATTTTCTGCCTACTAGACTCCGGTAGCACCGATAGCTTCATCCACCCGGACACGGTAAGGCGCTGCTCCCTCGTGGTCCATCCCGCCAATCAGCGGATCTACCCGGCCTCCGGATCCCACTCTGTCCCGATCTGAGGTTTCGGTGTGGTCAACCTCACCGTGCAAGGCGTTGAATTCAGCGGTTTCCGCGTGTATGTTCTCCCCAATCTCTGTGCTACACTATTACTGGGCCCCTACTCCCACTCACCGTTTGCGGCCTCACAACCCTCAAGGTTGACCCTCCCTTCCTCTTTGCCAATCTGACTGTGGATTGCAAGCGCCTCGCACCCAGGAGCAGACGGTACAGCGCCCCGGACAAGGCCTTCATCAGGTCCGAGGTCCAGCAGCTGCTTCGGGAAGGTATTATCGGGGCCAGCAATAGCCCCTGGAGAGCCCAAGTGGTGGTGGTTAAAACTGGGGAGAAACACAGGATGGTCATGGACTACAGCCAGACCATCAATCGGTACACGCAGCTCGACGCGTACATCCTCCCTCGATTATCTGATATGATCAATCAGATTGCACAGTACCGGGTCTTCTCAACGATTGACCTTAAATCCGCATACCACCAGCTCCCCATCTGCAATTCGGACCGTCCATACACTGCCTTTGAGGGGGTCGGTCGCCTCTATCAATTTCTTAGGGTTCCCTTCGGCGTCACTCACAGGGTCTCGGTATACCAAAGGTAAATGGACCGAATAGTTGACCGGTACGGACTGCGGGCCACGTTTCCGTACTTAGATAATGTCACCATCTGCGGCCATGACCAGCAGGACCACAATGCCAACCTTGCCAAATTTCTCCACACCCCATCTCTCCTCAACCTCACTTACAACAAGGGGAAGTGCGTGTTCAGCACTAACCGCTTGGCCATCCTCGGCTACGTAGTCCAAGACAGACTCCTGGGGCCCGATCCCGACCGCATGCGCCCCCTCATGGAGCTCCCCCTTCCCCACTGCCCCAAGGCCCTCAAACACTGCCTGGGGTTCTTCTCCTACCACGCCCAGTGGGTCCCACAATACGCGGACAAGTCCCGCCCACTGATACAGTCCACTCAATTTCCCCTCATGGCCGAGGCACAACATGCCTTCGCCCGTATTTACTCAGACATAGCCAAGGCCGGGATGCATGCAGTAGATGAGACACTGCCCGTTCAAGTAGAGAGCGACGCTTCAGATGTCGCCCTTGCCGCCACTCTATACCAGGCAGGCAGACCCGTGGCATTTTTTTCCCACACCCTCCATGCCTCCGAAATTCGACATTCGTCAGTTGAAAAGGAGGCCCAGGCAATCGTTGAAGTGGTGCGGCACTGGAGGCATTACCTGGCCGGCAGGAGATTCACTCTCCTCACTGACCAGCGGTCGGTAGCCTTCATGATCAACAACACGCAGCGGGCAAGATCAAAAATGATAAAATCTTGAGGTGGAGAATCGAGCTCTCCACCTATAATTACAAGATCTTGTATCGCCCCGGCAAGCTCAACGAACCCCCAGACACCCTCTCCCGAGGTACATGTGCCAGCGCACAAGTAGACCAGCTCCGTGCCCTGCACCACAGCCTTTGCCATCCGGGGGTCACTCGGTTGAACCACCTCATCAAAGCCCGCAATCTGCCCTACTCTGTCGAGGAAGTACGGACAGTCACCAGAGACTGCCAGGTCTGTGCGGAGTGCAAGCTGCACTTCTACCGGCCAGACCGCACGCACCTGGTGAAAGCGTCCCGCCCCTTTGAACGTCTCAGTGTGGATTTCAAAGGGCCCCTCCCCTCCACCGACCACAACACATATATCCTTAGTGTGGTCAATGAATTCTTCAGGTTCCCATTCGTCATCCCATGCCCGGATATGACGTCTGCCACCGTCATCAAGGCCCTCGACTCCATATTCGTTCTGTTCGATTTCCCCGACTACATCCACAGCGACAGGGGATCCTCAATCATGAGCGATGAGCTGCGTCAGTTCCTGCTCAGCAGCGGTATCGCCCCCAGCAGGACGACCAGCTACAACCCCCGGGGAAACGGGCAGGTAGAGAGGGAGAACGGGACGGTATGGAGGGCCGTCCAGCTGGCCCTACGGTCCAGGAACCTCCCAGCCGCTCGCTGGCAGCAGGTCCTCCCGGATGCACTGCAGTCCATCTAGTCGCTTATGTGCACTGCCGTGAATAACACACCTCATGAATGTGTCTTTACCTTCCCTAGGAAGTCCACATCCGGGCCGTGGCTCCCGACTTGGCTCGCAGCTCCAGGACCGGTTCTACTGTGTAGGCATGTCCGACTCCACAAGGCAGACCCCTTGGTGGACAGGGTACGCCTGCTCCACGCCAACCCCCAGTATGCCTACGTGGAGTTCCCCGACGGCCGCCAGGATACGGTCTTGCTCAGGGACCTGGCTCCCTCGGGTGCCACTCCCACTCCCACACACCTCCCCACCCACGCGCCACCCGCGCTCCCAGCACCAACCCCACCAGATTCATCCCTCCTTCCCCTGCCCACGCTAGAGGACGAGGAAGATTTTGGCACACTCCCGGAGTCATCCAGCTACTGGCCAGCACCAACACCGCCAGCACCGACACCGTCGACGCCACCACCAACAGACCACCGGACAGACTTAACCTCTGACGGGCACCGGATTACAAGATGGACACATATTTTTTTCCCCTCCCCTCTGTAAATTATTTACAATTCTGTATATAGTTCCACGCCACCCCCGCCGGACTCATTTTTAACAGGGGGTGAATGTGGTGATTCACTGTGTAATTGTGTGTGTGCCTGTATTAGGGGATGTACAGTAGTACCTGTACTACAGGTTCGCCGGTAGCCCCTGCCAGCTAGCTCCACCCACTAGGAGCCGTATAAACATGCATGAGTTCTCCTGATCACCCATTCTACCAGCTGCAGTCGGAGGACAAACATCTAACGGTAATAAAGCCTCTTTTGTACCCATTTGAGTCTTTAGTAAAATTGATAGTGCATCAAAGGAGCCACCTCCTGCTAGCACCATCAGTGATGAGGGCAGGTCGAATTCAACTGTAAATTGGGTTCAAACAGCTGAATGGCCTACTCCTGTACCTGTGTTCTTGCAATGATTCTCCTCAGTACCTCTGGCTGGTGAGTGCTAAATCAGTTAAGGTTCCAGCTCCTGATAGCCACACAACAGCAATATTATCCCAGTCAAAGAAGCAGCTGACAAGCACTGTTGAAGCTGACACTAGAGAAGTGACAACTTGGGTGTGGTGATCCACTGTGTAATTGTGTGTGTGCCTGTATTAGGGGATTTACAGTAGTACCTTTACTACAGGTTCGCCAGTAGCCCCTGCCGGCTAGCTCCGCCCACTAGGAGCCGTATAAATATGCATGAGTTTTCCTGATCAGCCATTCTACCAGCTGCAGTCTGAGGACAAACATCTAACGGTAATAAAGCCTCTTTTGTACCCATTCGAGTCTTTAGTACAATTGATAGCACATTAATTTATTACCGTTAGATTTTCAGAATCATGGACATCAGGATCAAACCAGATCGCTTGCAGCTGGATCCGCACTCGCCAAACGCCAGAAAGGACTTTAATCACTGGTTAGCTTGCTTTGAGGCCTATATCAACTCAGCGACCCCCGAGCCGACGGAAGATCAGAAAATCCAGGTTCTCTACTCAAGATTGAGCTCCAGCATGTTCCCGCTGATACAGGATGCGCCGAATTACGCAGGCGCCATGACCTCCTTAAAGAAATCTACGTCCAGAAGATGAACGCTCTTTTGCAAGGCATGTACTCGCCACTCGCGTACAACTACCTGGTGAGTCGATTGAAGACTTCTGGCGGGCCCTTATCCATCTCGTACGGGACTGCAGCTGCCAGGCCATCACGGCCATGGAACATTCCAATCTCCTCATGCGTGATGCATTCGTGAAGGGGATTGCATTGGACCCCATCCAGCAATGACTGCTGGGAGGGACCGCACTCGACCTAATGGAGATGAAAGCTTTAACGCTCTCCATGACGGTCATTTCTCGTAATGTCCAGTCCTACCCCGCTCACTGCACGGCCCACCCATCCAACCCTCGTGGACCCCGCAACCGGCCCCCCTGACTGGGGCCACCCCTGCGCAATATGCCTGCGCTGCCCGCCACACCGCGCACTCAAGAGAAGTGACAACTTGGGTTAGGCCAGCTGCAACCCATTAAACTTTACTCCAGTCTGCCGTGTTGCCTTCAGGAGAAGAAGGGAGTAAATCGGAGGGAGGAAGGTGCACCTGAGACAGCTTGCAACTAAATTTTGGCAACCTATTTGTCAGCTTGCACATTACTTTGTGGCTACATAGAGTCTCGTTGTAATGCATAACTTCGGTCTATAGTTCTGAGGAAAATTAATTACATACTCAATAAGGGCAGACTATAAAGATGGTGTGGTTGCAGACTGGCAGGAACTAAATGAAGAAATCTCTAAAGTTAATTTTACAAGGAGAATACTCCCAGAAACTTCATATTTTACAAGTCTACAAAAAAAGTAATTTGAAGCACTTAAATTGAGGCGCAAAATTGACACTGTTGGGTAATATTATGCACATGGTGAATGCACTTTGATTTCTCACTCCAGTGTTTCAGTACAAGTGTTAACCCATTCAGTCCAACACTAAAACATTCCACGGTGAAATTTCAGGGCCACAGTTTTCAAGGAAGTTAGACGGAATTTAACTATCGGTAAACTTTCTTTTGCTTTCGTTCCAAAAGTCTCATAGGCCTTTCAGAAAGTGAATCTCTTCAGGTTTCAGGACATACCACTCGCTGCTGTGGAGGCTGCATCGCTAATGTCAGCTCCTGTCTGCATGATGATCCTCAGCAGGAAAGGGACTCATGTTCTGCAAGCTCATCTAATCTGAGAGGGCATTAGGTGAGACAAAGCAAAGATATTCTTTTAAATTACGAGCGCCA
The DNA here is from genome assembly GCF_902713615.1 of Scyliorhinus canicula. Lineage (NCBI taxonomy): Eukaryota > Metazoa > Chordata > Chondrichthyes > Carcharhiniformes > Scyliorhinidae > Scyliorhinus > Scyliorhinus canicula. The sequence continues at coordinate 254,621,618 of NC_052147.1, read as the reverse complement.
TCGAAAATTGTTTTACTCCGTTGTTAAACGGATTTGACTGGGATTAAGGCAAAAATGACAGCATCAAAACTAAACCTGAGCTTCCAAAATAGTCACAGTTGTCAATGTTAATGACATAATTGGGAAAAATTATTCTTGCGTTTTTGAGCTTGGTCATTTGGACGGGACTGAACAAGAGTCCATGCTCAGAATTTTTAAGCGCAAAGAAGTGTCCAGGTTAATGATTCCATTTGTTTGTTTTGTTTGCTCCTGGTGAATGATATGGCCTTAATCTCTGATGAAAAGCATTCGCTGCTGCTAACTGAAGCTATTTTCATGATTTAAAATGTTTCACTGGAACTGTTTAGACTCATCACCAGTTGAAACAATGGGCACGATTCTCCCAAAAGGGAACAAAGCCCCATCGCGAGCGCATTTAGCCGCACGTTTCCCGGCACGCGCAGTGCTGAGAAACACATGGCTATTCAACACGACTTGCATTGTTTTAGGAGCCTGAAGGGGGAACGCTGCACAGAGCCACATTTTCTGCAGCGAGAAGCTCCACTCGCTGGAACTCCCCAGTGTCGCAAGAGATTGGAACACCAATTTTAAATGGTGTCCCAATCACCGAGGCCCCCAAAGTGATCCCTGATCTCCCCCCAGCCCGTACGCACTATGGGAGGGTCCACAGCCCCTCCTCCCCGCATCCATCTAACACTCATGCAGAGCACCCCAGCCCAATCATGCGTGCACAAAAAAATGCCAGGTTGTCACCTTAGCAGTGCCAACCTGGCAGTACCCATGTCAGCTGGCAGTGTCACATGGACATGCTAAGGTTCCAGGTTGGCACTGCCAGAGTGCCCAGATGGCACCAGCAGTACAATGGGACCACCCTGCACAAAGGAAATGCAGCTGGGGACCTCCGATCCCCTGAGAGACCCCCACAAGTACCGGTCCATCTGGTCCCCATTTGTGGGGACCAGTGTTGAACTGCGCTCACCCGAGTCTCCCAGGTGAAGGAAATGAATCCACAACCTCAGGTACCTCGGGAAACTGCACATTAGAGTGAGGCTCGCTGTCCCGCTCTAAGTGATCCTGCCAATAATGGCCGGTATTTACATCGCAATGTCTCATGGCACCGCTTTCGATCCTGCGAGGTGTTGCAAGCCAGGAAGATCCTGGGAGCGGAGTCTCTCGGCTTTCATTGGCCATGCTGCATCGCGGGAAGCTGCTTTTCCGGTATATCATGACCGTTGGATCGTGCCCAATGAATAATGTAACAAATGTTAAAAAGATTCTATAGTTAGGGGAACAGACAGCTGTTTCTGCATCCACAGACATGGACCCAGGATGGTATGTTGCCTCCCTGGTTTCAGAATAAAGGATATCACTGAATGGATGCAGAGTACTCTAAGGTGAGAGGAATGACCATGGTGCATATTGGGGGTGACACAGGTAGAAATGCAGTTGAGGTCATTCAGGCAGATTTAAAGGAGCTAGGTAGGAGGCTTGCAAGCAGGATCTCAAAGGTAGACACAATGGCACAGTGGTTAGCACTGCTGCATCACAGCGTCAGGGGCCTGGGTTCAATTCTGACCTTGGATGACTGCCTGTGTGGAGTTTGTCCATTCTCCATGTATTCGTGGGGGTTCCTCCAAGTGCTCTGGTTTTCTCCCACAGTCCAAAGATGTGCAAGTTAGGTGGATTGGCCATGTTACTATCCAAAGCTATGTAGGTGACGTTATGGGGTTGAGGAGATAGGGCAGAGGAGTGGGCCCAGGTGGAGTCCTCTTTCGGAGGGTTGGTGATGACTGGATGGGCCAAATAACCTCCTTCAGCACTGCAGGGATTCTATGATTCTGCAGTGACCTCTAGATTATTCCAGTTGTCATATGGTAGGAAATATATAAATAGGAAGGTAGAGACTGCATGTCTGGAGAGATGCTCTAGAAGGAAGGTCTTGGAATCCTGGAACAGTAGCACCAGTTCTGGCTGAGGTGGGACTGATACAGGCTGGCTGGATTGCACCTCAATAATGTCCACACCAATGTCCACATGGGTGATAACCTAGTGCTGTTGGGGGGGGGGGGGGGGGGGGGGGGGGGGGGTTGGGGGGGGGGGAGTGGTGGAAATTAACTTGGCATGGAAGGAGAACAAGGACATAGCATTAAAAAAGAGAGGTGCACATAGGATTGGGAGGGACAGATATCACTAGAGTAAGAATAGTGCATAGATATGAACATAACAAATTAGAAGCAGGTACAGGCCACTTGATCTCTTGAGCCCACTCTGCCATTCAATGAGATCATAGCGGATCTGATTCTACCCTCCGCTTCAGATTCCTGCCTACCCCCCATAACCTTTCACCCCCTTGCTTATAATATTCAAAAACTCTGCATCCATCCCCTTTTGAGGAAGAGGGTTCCAGGGGACTCATGACCCTCCAAGGGAATTCATTTTTGCATCATTTCTGTCTGAAATGGGTGACCCCCTATTTTCAAACAGTGACCTCTCGTTCTAGATTCTCCCAGAAGAGAAACCATCCGCTCCACATCCACCCTGTCAGGACCCCTCAGCATCTTATATGTTCCAATCAAGTTGCCTCTTACTCTTCTAAACTCCAATATATACAAGCCTAGCCTGTCCAACCTTTCCTCCTCAGACAACCCAGCCATTCCAGGTAGTCATCTAGCAAACCTTCTCTGAACTGCTTCTAAATATTTACATCCTTCCTTAGATAAAGTGTACAGTACTCCAGATGTGGTCTCACCATTTCCCCCATTGTCCTGTATAACTGAAGCATAACCTTCATACTTTTGTATTCAATTCCCCTCGCAATAACAATAGTATTCTGTTAGTCTTAGTAAAATATTAGGTGGGGTCTTGTAAAAGGAAACATAATGTTTATGGAAGGTTCACAGTGAATGCTTGTTAAAGCACAAAGTGTAATAAGTAAGGTTGGCGAGTTGCAAGCACAGGAAAGTACACAAGAATATGATGTATTGCCAGTGAAGGACATTTGAATGAATGAATGAAAACGCTTATTGTCACAAGTAGGCTTCAATGAAGTTACTGTGAAAAGCCCCTAGTCACCACATTCCAGCGCTTGTTCGAGGAGGCCGGTATGGGAAATGAACAGGCACTGCTGGCCTCATTCAGCATTACAAGCTAGCTGTTTGTCCCATTGTGCTAAACCAGCCCCTAATAAGAGCAGTATTCGGTACTAAATATACTGAATTCAAGATGATCAGGAAAGGTAGTGAAGAAAAAAAAAGGAGGTTTTGTAGTATTGAGTAAGAAGATTACTACAATGCTGGAAAGAGAGGATATCTTGAAGGGGTTACGGACAAATGAAAATGATTAAAGTTAAAAAACAATAAGAAACCATTACATTACTATGTATATTCAATGGACTCCTAATGAGTGAAAAAGATATGGAAGGACAAATTTGCAGGGAAATTACAGAGAGGTGAATAAACTATCGAGGAGTGATAATGGGTAACTTTAATTACCCTGATATATACTGGGATACTAGTAGTATAAAGGACAATGATAGGAAAGAGTATTTGATGCATATTCAGGGAAATTTTCTTAGCCAATATTTTTCCAGCCTAATTAGGAATGAAGCATTTTTGGATCTGACTCTGGGGAATGAGGTGGGTCAAGTGGATCAAGTGTCAGTCGGGGAACTTTTAGGAATCAGTAATCATGAGGTTTGTGTTAGCCTTGGAAAAAAACAAGGAGTAATCTAGAGTAAAATCACTTAACTAGATGAAGGCAAATTTCAATGAGGTGAGATCAGATTTGGCCTCAGTGAATTGGAATAAAAGATTGACATGAAAAACCGTAGCAGAACTGCATTTAAAGAACAGGTGGTTCAGGTACAATTGAGGTACATTCCCACGAAGGGGAAAGGTAGGGCAAACAAAGAGTAGGTAAAACAGAAAAGAAGTGCATATATCAGATGTGAATTTGATTTTACAAGTGAGAACCAGGCAGCATATAAAACGTTCAGAGAGGAAGTGAAAAAGGAAATGAGAGTCAAAGACAGAGTATGAAAAGAGACTGGCAGCTAACAAAGGGAATCCCAAAGCATTCTATAGGCATATAAATAGTAAACGAATGATAAGTGGAGGAGTAGAACTAATTAGTGACTAAAAGGGGATATATACACGGACACAGACCCAAGTTTGAGGTATTAAATGAGTACTTTTCATCTGGCATTATCAAGAAAGAGGTTGCTGTTTAAAAATGAGATAGTTCAGACACTGGTTGGGCTAAAATAAAATTATGTATGAAAAGGCAATCTTAGAAAGGCTCTCTGTATGTAAATTTGATAAGTCACCAGGACCGTTTGGGATGCATTTGAAGATATTGAGAGAGGTAAGGGAAGAAATTGCGGGAGCACTGGCCATAATCTCCCAGTGCTCCTTAGATATAGGTGTTGTGCCAGGGGACTGGGGAATTGCAAACGTTGCACCCTTGATCAACAAGAAAGGTGCAGGGATAATCCCAGCAAACGTTGGCTAGTCTGCTTAACTTCAGTGGTGGGAACGCTTTTAGGAACAATAACCTGGGACAAAATTACCAGTAAATTGGACAAGTCTGGTTTAATTAAAGAAATCCAGCATGCATTTATTAAAAGCAAATTATGTTTAATTAACCTGATTGAGCTTTTTGATTAGTTAACAGAAATGGTTAAAGAGAGTAATGTAGTTCATACCAATAATAATCTTTATTGCCACAAGTAGGCTTACATTAACACTGTAATGAAGTTACTGTCAAAAGCCCCTGGTCGCCACATTCCGGTACACAGAGGGAGAATTCAGAATGTCCAAATTACCTAACAGCACGTCTTTCGGGGCTTGTGGGAGGAAACCGGAGCACCAGGAGGAAACCCACGCAGACACAGGGAGAATGTGCAGACTCCGCACAGACAGTGACCCAAACAGGAATCAAACCTGGAACCCTGGTGCTGTGAAGCAACAGTGCTGACCACTGTGCTACCGTGCCGTCCATTGATGTTGATGTTCTGTACATGGATTTTCAAAATACCGTTGATAACGTGCCACATAACTGGCTTGGCAACAAAGTTGAAGCTGATGGAATTAAATGGAACGTGTCAGAATAAATAATAGTCTGGCCGAGTGACAAGAAACCGAGAGAAGTGATGAACGGTTGTTTTTTTTGGACAGGAGGGAGGTATGCAAGGGTAGGTCCGAGGACCACTGTGTTTTAAAATATATATCAATGACCTAGGTGTACAAGGAACTATTGCTAAATTTTGAGATGATGCAAAACTTGAAAGTATTGTGAACTAAGAGAAGCAAAGTGATATATTTCAAGAAAATAGACAAGCTGCTGCTATAGGTGGACACATAACAGATGGAATTTAATGCAGAGAAGTGTGAAGTGATACATTTTGGTAGAAAGAATGAGAAGAAGCAATAAAAATAAAGGGGGCAATTTAAAAGCGGGTGCACAAATAAGGAGATGTGATATATGTTCTCAATTATTTGAAAGTGGCAGGGGAAGCTGAGAAAGTCATTAAAATGAAATAAGGGATCCTGGGCTTTAAAATTAAAGGAATGAAGTTTAAAAGCAAGGAGGTTATGATGAACCTTTATCAAGGCTTGGTCTCAACTGCAGTATTGTTTCCAATTCTGGGCATGCAACTTCGGGAAGAAAGTGAAGTCTTGCAAGAGGGTGCAGAAGTGATAAACGAGCATGGCCCCAGGGATGAGGGATTTCAGTTACGTGAATAGAGGCTGGAGAAGTTGGGGTTGTTCTCCATAGAGAGGGGTAGGCCGAGATGAGATTTGATAGAAATGTTCAAAATCATGACGGGTCTAGATAGAGTCAGCAGAGAATGTCACTTTTCCTTTTATTGCCTGACCTTCATCTTTGTTGCCAAGCCTGTTATGTGGCACTTTATCAAATGTCTTTTGAACGCCCATGTACAGCACATCAACTGTATTACCCTATTCAACCCTTCCTGTTAACTTATCAAACAACTCAATCAAGTTAATTAGACATAATTTGATTTTAAAAAACCATGCTGTATTTCCTCAATTAATTTTGTCCCAGATTATGGCTCCCACTACAATGTTCCTATTGCCAAAAGATGGAAAACCAGAGGATACTGAGATTAGTTGAATGGCAAAAGAAGCAATGGCAACATGAGGAAAATATTTCTCAGGCATTGAATGCTTAGCATTAAGAATGTGCTACCTGAGAGTGAGGTACAGGCGGGGCTTTCAAAATCACATTGAATATGCAGCTGAGGAGAAAACAAATTGCAGGGCAATGGGAAAAGGGTGGGGAGTGGATCCAACTGATTTGCTCTTTAATGGGCATGCTGGACTAAAAGACTGTAACTATTCTTTAAAACTCTGATTCTAAACAGCAAAATAATTGTCATAGTTAAGGGAGATGAAACTGCGGACCATCATCAAAGTTCCGGTGAGAGGAATCATTCATATTTTAATAAGCCCGCTTCTCACCTCTCAACAACAATGACATTGAAAATGCGTGGCTGAAATAATGCTTGCTTCGGATCTGAGTCCAGCTATATCAACATGGCAGCATACTGGTTAGCACTATGGCTTCACAGCGCCAGGGTCCCAGATTTGATTCCCTGCTTGGGTCACTGTCTGTGTGGAGTCTCCCTGTGTCTGTGTGGGTTTTCCTCATGGTGCTCCGGTTTCCTCCCACAAATCCCAAAATATGTGCCGTTAGGTAATTTGGACATTCTGAATTCTCCCTCTGTGTGCCCGAATAGGCGGCGGAATGTGGCGACTCGGGGCTTTTCATTGCAGTATAATGTAAGCCTACTTGTGATAATAAAGACTATTTAAAAAAAGACAGGAGACTTTCATTTCATAAAACCTTAATTAGGTGAAAATAAATCTATTACAGAGAAACAAAAGGAAATATAGGAGCAGAAAGCAATTTACATGCCATCTGTACCAGTAGCTAGATTGCTTTAATTGCCTACTCTCTCAAATTTCTCTACAATTCATCCATAAATCAATCCATAATATCTGTCTTTCTCGGCTGTATGTTCTCAACATTCACCGTTCTCTGAAAGAAAAAGGTATCTAAACTACCTATGCCCGATCCCTTTTGTATGCTCGAGCTCATGTGTTCTAGACCCAGATTTTGTGGCATACTCAAACATCTATTCACCTATTACCTTAAAGATCTTAAATATGACTAACACTGAAGATTAAATGAGCAAAATGGAAAAGCTGGCCGTAAATCTTCTCCTCGACTCGCAACTGACCGTATTCTGCTTTTATGCCAGTGCGAGGCTGACAAGTCTATAATGGCTTTGCCTGATTAGAAAAAAAACAGGTAAACATAACAGGAAAATAAAGTCAATATTCCAGTCCAATAGAAAATCAAGACCTATTGCTTGGCTGATGTCAAGTCAGCTCCTTCACCCTGTCATATTGAATAGTTCCTTCAAGCCAAATCCACCAAATGATGTCTCAACATTAATTATTTTTTTTTCAAAGGTATTCAAACAAAATAAGCAAAAGTATCTTACGGTCGAATTCATTATTTTCCGTATTAGGTATGTAAGTATATTTGAGAGCTACATGATGTTAAGTTACCTTTCAAATTTAATGCAGACTGGTGAACATCATTGACAGTGAATCTGTTGCACTGAGGTAACGGTAGTTAGCTTTGAATTGCTACATCCTTTATTCTGTGTTTGGTCCAGCAGTGGTTTTTTTTACCCTTACTCAAATTGCACCGTTGTCCTTTCTTTGTGAGGCTGTGAGTGCAGTGAGAACTACTGTGAAAGAAAGCAAATGGCTGTTTATTTTTTGACGGGTATAAGAGCAGACACTGTCTGCCTCTAAAGGCGATGATGACAGAAAGCGACAGAGTATAAAATGGAACTGTTTTATCTGTGACTGCTGGATCTTGTGCAGTGTGTTCCCATACAATTATTGTTTTACCGTTGTCAAAAATAATCAACAAATTCCGCGAAAGGACCACCAAATGGTACAGGTATATAAAAAACTATGCCACAACATAGTACAAGGTGGAATGCATTAAGGAAACTTGTTAACAAAGAATATCTTTAAGAAGATATATTTGTAGAATAAATGCTGCACTGATTTGAATAAAAAATTGGCCGAAACTTTTTTGAAACTTTAGGCGGGTTTTTGCAGATTGCGGCAGGGTCACAGCGACGGAAGCAAAAGGACACATCACGTCTCCTGCCACCCTGCGCTGTGATGACAATTAGCGGGTGACTGGTGGGAGTGCTGATAAATTGGTGGCGAGGAAGGAGTGTTCTGCGGTAGGGGAGTTTGGCAGTGAAGGAGAAGGAGTGTACTGGTGAGGAAGGAGTGTTCTGCGGTCGGGGAGTTTGGCAGTGAAGGAGAAGGAGTGTACTGGTGAGGAAGGAGTGTTCTGCGGTCGGGGAGTTTGGCAGTGAAGGAGAAGGAGTGTACTGGTGAGGAAGGAGTGTTCTGCGGTCGGGGAGTTTGGCAGTGAAGGAGAAGGAGTGTACTGGTGAGGAAGGAGTGTTCTGCAGTCGGGGAGTTTGGCAGTGAAGGAGAAGGAGTGTACTGGTGAGGAAGGAGTGTTCTGCGGTCGGGGAGTTTGGCAGTGAAGGAGAAGGAGTGTACTGGTGAGGAAGGAGTGTTCTGCGGTCGGGGAGTTTGGCAGTGAAGGAGAAGGAGTGTACTGGTGAGGAAGGAGTGTTCTGCGGTCGGGGAGTTTGGCAGTGAAGGAGAAGGAGTGTACTGGTGAGGAAGGAGTGTTCTGCGGTTGGGGAGTTTGGCAGTGAAGGAGAAGGAGTGTACTGGTGAGGAAGGAGTGTTCTGCGGTCGGGGAGTTTGGCAGTGAAGGAGAAGGAGTGTACTGGTGAGGAAGGAGTGTTCTGCGGTTGGGGAGTTTGGCAGTGAAGGAGAAGGAGTGTACCGGTGAGGAAGGAGTGTTCTGCGGTCGGGGAGTTTGACAGTGAAGGAGGATACCAGCGTTGCATTTAAAAGGCCTAGACCATTTTTGGTGACACTCTCAAGGGCTTCTTCTGCCACGTTGTTAGCCATCAGCTGGGAGTAAAGATAGAAGTGTGGGGAGAGAGAGAATTTCCTTGGCAGAACATCTGGCTCTATTCTTCTAATCTCTGTGGTAGCTGCTACCCCTGCCACCCCCCCCCCCCCTCCCCCGGCCAACCAGATCAGAGTCACCTATTCTCATAGCATTGGCTACCACGAGCAATGGAAGAGACAAAATGCTGGGTGGCAGTTTGGTGGTTGTTGCCAATGTCTTATCAATTACACTGTTAAGGTTTGTTAAAGTTAATATAAACAGGTGAAATGAAATGAAAATCGCTTATTGTCAGAAGTAGGCTTCAAATGAAGTTACTGTGAATAGCCCCTAGTCGCCACATTCCGGCGCCTGTTCTGGGAGGCCGGTACAGGAATTGAACCCGCGCTGCTGCCCTGCCTTGGTCTGCTTTAAAAGCCAGCTATTTAGCCCTGTGCTAAACCAGCCCCTGATGGCAGATTGTAATTGCCTTTGAGCACATAGAAGTAGGGGATGCATCTTGAGGTTGGGTTGCATCATCTTCCCTGATCTTGTAGCCACAGTATGGCTAGTCCAGTTCTATTTCAGGATAATGGTAACTCCCAGGATATTGATAGTGGAGGATTCAGCGAAGCTAATGCCACTAAATGTCAAGGGGCAGTGGTTAGATTTTCTCTTGTTTGAGATGGACATTGTGGAGTGAATGTTACTTGCCACTTGTCAGCCCAACTTGGATGTTGTCCAGATCTTGCTGAATTTGGACCCACAGCTTCAGTATCTCAGGAGTTGCGAATGGTGTTGAACATTGTGCAATCATCAGCGGATACCCCATCATCTGACCTTATGATGGAAGGAAGATCATTGATGAAGCAACTGAAGATGGTTTGGCCGTGGACACTACCCTGAGGAACTCCTGTAGTGATATAATGGAGCTGAGATGATTGACCTCCAACCACCACAACCATCTTCCTTTATGCCAGATATGACTCCAATCAGCGGAAGCTTTTTCCCAGGATTCCCATTCAGTTTTGCGAGAGTTTCTTAATGCCACACTCAATCCAATGCTGCCTTAATGTTAAGTGAAGTCACACTCACCTCATCTCCAGAATTCAGCTCTTGTGTCTATGTTCGATCCAATGTTGCAATGAGGTCAGGAACTGTGTGACCCTAACTGAACATAAACTGAGCACCAGTGAACAGGTTATTGCTAAGCAGTGCCACTTTTCAGCACTGGAAATTACTCCTTCCACTACTTTACTGATGATTGAGAGTAGACTGATGGGGCAATAATTAATCACATTAGATTTGTCCTGCTCTTTGTTTACAGGACATACCTCGGCAATTTTCCACGTTGTCGGGTAGATGCCAGTGTTGGAACTATACTGAAACAGTTTGGCTAGGGGTGCAGCTAGTTCTAGAGCACAATCTTCAAGACTATTGCCAGACTATTGTCAGGTCTCATAGCCTTTGCATGTCCAATAAGACAGTTCTCCTTCCCCCAACATACAAGCAGAAACCCCAGCGGGAGAATCTGGTTAAGAAGGACGTGCAGTGTTGATCCGAGGCAACAGACGAGCTCCTTACATGACTGCTTGAAGTCAGTGGTCTACTCCATATTAAGAACTCAGTGACCAAACTAAACGAGTATGCCACCACCGTCACAAACTTTATCAGCAAGTGTGTAGAAGAGTACATGCGAAAGAAGGTAGTATGTTCCCCAACCAGAAACCATGGTTTAATAATAATAATCATAATCTTTATTATTGTCACAAGTGGGCTTACATTAACACTGCAATAAAATCTCCCAGTCACCACAGTAGGGAGAATTTAGAATGTCCAATTCACCTAGCAAGCACATCTTTCGGGACTTGTAGGAGGAACCGGAGCACCCAGAGGAAACCCACGCAGACACGGGGAGAGCGTGCAGACTCTGTATGGACAGTGCCCCAAGTGGGAATCGAACCTGGGACCCTGGCGCTGTGAAACAACAGTGCTGACAACCATGCCACCAGGAAATTGACTCGCTACTGAAGGCCAGGTCTGAGGCGTTCAAGACAGGCGACACTGACCTATACAAGAAATCCAGATACAACCTCCACAAAGTCATCAGGGATGCCAAGAGACAGACACTCGTTGGTTGTGGCAAGGCTTAAACAATATAATGGGCTACAAAGTGAAGCCGAGTAGAATCTCTGGCAGAAGCACACCCCTTCCCGATGAACTCAATGCATTCTACGCTCCATTTGAGCAGGAAACCATCAAAGAGTTGTCAAATGCTGCAGCAGCCTTGGACACATCCATATCTACCATCACAGCTTCCAAAGTCAGATCGGTCTTCTTGAAAGTGAACCCTGGGAAAACGATGGGTCCTGACGGGGTCCCTGGTCATGCACTCAGATTCTTTGCGGACCAACTGGTAGATGTGTTCGCGGACATCTTAAACTTCTCTTACTCCGTTGCGAGGTCCCCACCTGCTTCAAGAACACCACCATCATACACCCGGTGCCAAAGAAGAACCAGGGAATGTGCCTCAATGATTATCGTCCGGTGGCCTTGACATCAATTGCAATCAAGTGCATTGAGAGGTTGGTAATGAGACACATCAACTCCTTACTCCCAGAATGCCGAGATCCACGTCAATTTGTATACCGCCACAACTGGCCCACAGCAGACGCCATCTCCCTGGCCTTACAGTCATCCCTGGAGTATCTTGACAACAAGGACTCCTACGTCAGCCTCCTATTCATTGACTACAGCTCCGCCCTAAACACCATAATCCTATCCAGACTCATATCAAAGCTCCAAAACCTAGGACTTGGCTCCTCCCTCTGCTTGGATCCTCAGTTTTCTGACCCATAGACCACAATCTATGGTAAGGATAAACAACGACACCTCCTCCATGGTAGTCCTTAATACCAGAGCCCCACAAGGCTGCATACTTAGCCGCCTACAATTCTCCCCAAACACACACAACGGCGTGGCACAATTTGGCTCCAACTCCATCCACAAGTTTGCTGAGGGCACAACCACTGTGGTCAGGTCTCAAACAATGATGAGTCAGAATACATGAGGGAGTTAGAGAACCTAGTGGAGTGGTGTAACAACAACAATCTCTCCCTCAGTGTCAGCAAAACCAAAGAGCTTGTCATTGACTTCAGGAAGCAAAGTAGCGTACACAGCCCTGTCTGCATGAATGGTGCCAAAGTGGAGATGGTTGACAGCTTCAAATTCCTAGGTGTGCACATCACCAACATTCTGCTCTGGTCACACTTGATGATGGACATTGAGGTCCCCCATGCTGAGTGCATTTTGCAACTTTTCCACCCTAAGTGCTTCCCCCAAGTAATGGTCAACATGGAGGAGTATCAAGTGAAATGGGGGGATTGTTTGTTGTAATTAGCAGGAGGTTTTCTTGCCCATATTTGGCCGAATGCCATGTCCAAAAACAATGTTGAATACTCCCTTCTGACTATGTACCATTGTGCCAGCACCTCTCCTGGGTATGTCAGGATTGGACAGGGCACACCCAGCGAAGATAATGGGACATTTTCTGTGACGTATGATTCAGTGAGTATGATTGTGTCAGGCTGTAGCTTGACTAGCCTGTCAGACAGCTTTTCCAATTTTGGCACAAGCCCTCAGTAAAAGGGGCTTTGCAGAGACGACAGATTTGTCAATGCCGAGGTCATAGAATCCCTACAGTGCAGAAGGCCATTCAGCCCATTCGAGTCTGCACCAACCCTCCAAAATAGCACCCTACCTCGGTTCAATCCACCGCCCTATCCCCGTAACCCTGTAACCCACCTAACCGTTGACGGCCAAGGCTGAGACAGCACAGTAGCACAGTGGTTAGCATGGTTGCTTCACAGCTCCAAGGTCCCAGGTTCAATTCCCAGCTTGGGCCACTGGCTGTGGGAAGTCTACATATTCTTCATCTTTCTACAGGAAAGTTGTGAGTACTGTCATTCTAAACTACAGGGAAGACCATTACAGGCTGCAAACCAAATACTTTACGCTGTAAGCTTACTGTGAAGTATACTAAGAACCATCATCTGAAACAAAGACTCTTTCTTCCTTTCCCTTTCAGTTTTTACCCTTTTCAACCCTCTTTGTTTGTTATCTTGTGAGTGTATGTGTAGAGGGTGAGGGGCAAGTTAAAGTGGGAGTTAGGGACTAGTTAAGAGTTAACCAACTGTAAATGCAGCATATTTCATTACAGTTCAAGTTATAACTAAATAGTAATTGTAAACTTACAAACTTGGTGATTGTAACTATTGGGCACCAGGGCTCACATTTTCAAACACAGAACAATTAAACTTTACTGAGTGGACTTCATGATGCATCTAGCCTGTATCTGGTGACTCCTCTCAGGGTGCTCCTGAAGGTGAGAGCGGCTCCCCCCCCACCAACACTCCCTCTGCTATCAACACCAGAACCTCAGGGTGCTGCAGCAAGAAAGGAGAGTATTATTCTTATGGAGGTGTTCCGAACAATGTTGGGGCTCTCACAGACTCAGGTGGGCAGCATGGTAACACAAGTGGATAGCATTGTGACTTCACAGCACCAGGGTTCCCAGGTTCGATTCCCCATTGTGTCACTGTCTGTGTGGAGTCTGCACATTCTCCCATGTCTGCGTGGGTTTCCTCCGGGTGCTCTGGTTTCCTCCCACAGTCCAAAGACGTGCGGGTTAGGTGGATTGGCCATGATAAATTGTCCTTAGTGACCAAAATAAAGGTTAGGCGAGGTTATTGGGTTACGGGGATAGGGTGGAAGTGAGGGCTTAAGTGGGTCGGTGCAGGCTCGATGGGCTGAATGGCCTCCTTCTGCACTGTATGTTCTATGTTCTATGGTAAGAGGATGCTGACTAGGATCCAGCAAAGAGGTAGCACCACAGCACATGTAAAATAATTAGGAATTTATATTGACAGGTATAGGTCATCACTGTTGTTCATTAAATTGTTTTTCAGTGTGAGAGATTGTCTTGAGAATCTTTATTCAATGTGTATGAACAAATACGGACTTAACATTGTTGCAAGAATCTCACGGTTAAATTGTAGTATAAAAAGCAGCAAACCCATGGCCACTTGGTGGTGTCCAGAGGTTCCTTCATGATGCAATTCAGGCCTAGTTGCAGTCAGCTTGGAATAATCATACACTATTGCAAGAGCGCTGCTTTTTGGTATTGAAAGGTGCCCACAACCTCAGGAGAAATGCCTCATTATTAGGGACTTGAGTCTCCCTGGCACCCAATCCTTGTTGGTCCTCAGGTGAAATGGCAGGCTGATCTAGATCTTCCTGATCCTCTTCTGATTCCTCGTCTGACTCTTCATCTGAGGTTATGGGCAGGTCATCTAGAAACCTCTTCTGCCAGTGTTTCCCCGCTGCCGAGTGCAAGGTTGTGAAGGGCACAGCGGATGACGACAATCAAGGCAACACAAGCCGCTGCACACTGGAATGCTGTTCCAGGCATAAAACGGTAGCCTTGTGGAAGCATGGCTTGCATTGTACTGGCACTCAGCCCCGAACATGGATTCCAAACTGTTTTATTAGTCAAGAGACAGGTGCTTTGTGGATTGCTTATCTGTCTTTCCCGACACACTTGAATGCATTTCAAATACCCTGCTTTGATGCTAACCACAATGTTCCTCACCACATCAAAAGGAGCTAAGTGGGTTTTATTTCCTGTTATTCATAGCAAACAGCACTTTGCTGTAAATCATAGCAAGAGTGTTTCTAAATATTGTGGTTAGCATCCACACAGTTTAATGGAGATGCATTCAAGTGTGAAGAGAAATAAAGACAAAATATCCACCAAGCATCTGTGTCTGGATGAATAAAACTGTTAATCACTAATGAAATGTATTGTTGGGTGTGAAATTGAATGGAGATTTGAATTTCAAAGGTTGTTAGGGGATTTGAACCCTTTCAAGTGTACTTGGCTTTCAAGGAAACCTCTGAAACTTGCAACTGCTGCTGCTTTAAACACATTTGGCTGAGGCGACAGATGTTAGGGAAGGGCAAGTGAAAATGCAATGATCTTTCACTGTACTGCCTGGGCTGCTCTTCAAATTTCAGCAGAGGTGACTGATGTGGGTCTCTGATAGAGGTCTCTGATGGGGGTGACTGATGGGGGGGGGGGGGGGGTGGTCCCTCCACACCCCTACTTCCCTGGCCCTTTTAGTACTGACCTGCAGTTTGGCTTGCCCATGGAACTGTCAGGATTCCTGCCCTCCTCTTTAACACTTGTCTTTTCCAGTAATTAAACTCTGGACAGCCAACTGACAGTGTGTAATTGAGACTTGACACAAAGAGCCTCTCACGGAAGGTTCTGTGGACAAACGTCAAATCTGATTTTAGAGTATATAAAGCCGTGCCCCCTTTGCGTCCTTCTTCATTGTCTACAATATTTCCTTTTCTGTTTTAGGTTAAGGTCGGAATATTAATAAGACACCACTTGAAAAGATGAATTAGATATAATTTTTAAAAACCAATGTTTTAAATTAATAACATACCATGAATACATTTAAAAAATTAGGATTATAAATTTTGTATTTTAATTATCTTTAAAATCTGTCTTATTAACACCCAGCTGCTCCAAGGAAGTCAGTCACAATTTTAGCAAGGCAAGGTTCATATGAACTTACTCCCTTGTTTCTTCAGTTGGTACGTTCACTCTTAAAGGGAAATTGTATAAAGTGAGCAACTTGCTTGAACATCAGATCCAAGAAGGAAATAAGTAACAAGTCAACCAGGGTTTCTTCAATGATCTTACGCTGGAAGAGTTAAAGAAAAGACTGGCATTTATATTTCAGAGATTTCCCAAAAACACTTTGCAATGAATCACGTTAAGATGAAGTTGCTGTTATGCAATAAAGACATTTTATACAAAGTAAGATCTCGCAGACAATTAGATGAGCGACGAACTCATCTGGTTTTGGTAGTAATAAAAGAGGAATGTTGAAAAGTTCATTCAAAACCTTTACAAGATACATTAGAATGCTAGTGATCCATTATTAATTTTTGCACGGATTTGTAGTGAAGACACATTCCTGTGAGGACTAAATACGGTTCCTTTCAGTGCTAATTTCAAAGTTACTTAACTTTTCGAAATGGAGGTTAATGGCAGCAAAACACCGTTTTGTGTACTTAAGAGTACGAACCTCTCCTTTGTCCTTGTTTCTGATTTTGCAATTCGAAGGCCTGGAAAATGGAGGTGTATGGAATCCACACAATACCAGTGTCAATTTCTGCCACAAAAGAGTGAAATATCTTCCAATCTAATAGTTGAGCAATGTCCTTTTACACAGAAAGCCACCCAGGAACAATTTAATTGTTGGGCTCTGTGGCTTTTTAAAAAAAGGCCTCTTTAGGAACAAAGCTTCTCGAGACCATTCCCTGCGAGTATAGATGAACAGCTTCAATACACATAGATTGATTTAAATCAGTTTAATTAAGGTAAGTTCTGTTTTTTCATTTATGGGTATTAAGTTTATGGTCCATACTTTAATAGCCCCTGTCAGATCATGAAATAATCTTACCCAGCGCTATGATTGCATCTTAACCATTAAACTGCAGACATATGGATATTATATGAAATAATCCACGGGTAAAAAGAAAAGGTTCATTTTAACAGATTATTTTTATTGCATCCAGGATGTAACATTCTGGGTTTTAAAAATGTATCCTGGACAAATACTGAATTCCATTTTAGACAAAGTAACTAAATAAATAACAAGCTAGCTTTCAGCTGAATAATCTGATCTTTGTATAATATTCCACATAAATATTTCAGTTAATTACAGGAGTATCTCGTAAGACAATACTAAAACAGCATCATTAATTTATCATTGCATTCCCAGCTGATAGCACTTTGCATATTTTTCAATCAGTATAAAAAGTTTAGCGTGCAAACTTTAAAAAAAATGCAGAAGATTAAAATGCTTTCAACTATGGCGAGTTTAAGACCAGCAAGACTCAATCAGGATTCAAAGAAACACATGTAATAACGCCATTACCTGTTGCACCTGAGATCTAAGCACACTGTGGGCTCGATTCTCTGGCCTCATCACACTTGCGCTCAAGCGTAACGAGGCCTGTGAATAGCAGAAGAGGCCAAAAACGAGAACCGCACCAGGCTCCAAACAATTTGCGATGCAACCGGCCCGCTCCCGGAGGCGAATTTGAAATCTCGCCGTAGCGTGGCGAGAAACCAATTGTCACCATTTAAGCCCCATTTTCATACAATTAACGAGAGCCACCTGTCATCCAATGGCCTCCTGCCATTCACTGGCCTCACGCAAGTGTTAAAGCTGGCGCCGATTGGTACTCCTTTTTAAAAACATGAACCTGACAGAAGGGCTTCTGTGGGGAGCCGAGGAGGGGAGTAGCAATCTTTGCTCACAGGCTAAGAAACCGGGGGCACAGGCCTTGCCACCCTGGCACTTGATGAGGGGTGGGGGGCCGTCCGCAGGGGTGGGCCACCATGCGATGGTGGGTGGGGAGGTGCTGGGCGGGCAACTGATGCCGATTGGCATCTGATGAACCGACTTCTCAGCTGGAACTGATTGAACTGCATAAAGAGGACAGAGCGAAACCGATTGCTTTTTGGAGGGCTGGACTGGGCTGTGTAAAGTACTCAAGAATCAAAACCCTTACCTTTATCTATGTTCAATTCCACCCCTCTGGGGGTGACATGTGGCGCAGTGGTTAACACTGGGACTGGGGTGCTGAGGACCCTGGGTCACTGTTTGCGTGGAGTTTGCACATTCTCCCCATGTCTGCATGGGTTTCGCCCCCAAAACCCAAAGATGTGCAGGTTAGGTGGATTGGCCACGTGAAATTGCCCCTTAACTGAGAAAAAAAATTGGATACTCTAAATTTATTTTTTAAAAATGCCACCTCTGTGCACAAATTTATCTCTTGTCCTTCATCGGCATCCAAAACCGAAGGTCAGAAAGGTAGTGGGTGGGATTCTCCGTCCGTGCCCGCCCGGTCATTCCTGCCTGATGTCAATGGACCATTATATGGTCCGCGTCCCGCCCGTGGCGATCTTGCAGTGGGCGGGGCAGAAGAATCCAGCCCAGTGAGATAAAAGTAAAGACTTGCATGAAGACACCTGAAAACTCTTCACAGCTAATGAAGTACTTTTTGAAGCGTAGTCACTGTTGCAATGCAGGAAATGCAGCAACCAATTTGCGCACTGCAAGCTCCCAAAAACAGCAATATGATAATGACCAGATAATGGTTTTAGTGACGTTGATTGAGGATACACAACGACCAGGGCACAGGATAATATCTAAATATCTAAAACAGTCGAACTCTTGCTTTTGCTTTCAGGCTGAGCTGATCTTCATTCTTGCTGTTAGCTCTTACTCTGGACCTATGCTTTGTTTCTGTATGACGACATGGTGGCGCAGTTGTTAGCATTGCTGCCTCACAGCGCCAGGAACCCAGGTTCAATTCCCACCTTGACTGTATGTGTGGAGTTTGCACTTTCTCCCCGTGTCTGCATGGGTTTCCTCCGGATGCTCCGGTTTCTTCCCACAGTCCAGGTTAGGTGGATTGGACATGCTAAATTGCCCGTCAGGCTGAGGTTACAGGGTGGGGGATAGGGCCTAGGGTGGTTGGTCTTTCAAATAATTGGTGCAAACTCAATGGGCTGAATGGCCTGTTTGTGTACTGTAGGGATTCTATGAACTGTTGCCACTCCCTTTGATTTTTGTTTCATGGCATCTTTGGTAATTAATCTCCCTTGCTTCTAACCTATCCCTGGCTGCCCCATTTGTTCCAGCTGTCCCTTCCCCCTTTCTCAACCCCATGAAACCTATCGCAATTCCAGCTCTTTCCTGTTCCAAAGGGTCATTTTGAACTTAAAATGTTAACTTTGTTTTTCTCTCCCCACAGATGCTGCCAGACACTTTGAGTTTTGCCAGCACTTTCTGTTTCTATTTCATATCTCCAGCATCCGCTTGATTGGTTTTCACGTCACTGAATTCAATATTCACCCTCTCCATTACTGTCATACTATTATCTGCAGGATACACTACAAAAATTCACCGATTCCACTTGGCCAAATACTATTCCTACATTGTTGGGTTGAAATCCCTCTTTAACACCATTATTGAAGTTTAATTGCTGCAAGTAGTACAGTAAGCACGTAGAGCAAGCCAATTCACCTGTATCCATGGAGACAGTCGGTGGCAGCATAACAACCAACTACAACGTAACAATGTGACATGATTCCACAATGTCCTAAGTGTCACAAATTCCATTAACTTGGCCAAACATTTTTCATGGATCAATCTCAACAGGAAATGGTTCCACTCTTTCAACAGACATCACGGTAGCACAATGGTTAGCACTGCTGTCTCATAGCACCAGGGACCTGGGTTCGATTCCGTTCTCAGGTGACTGTCTGGTGAATATTGCACTTTCTCCTGTGTTTAGGGCAGCATGGTAGCACAAGTGGCTAGCACTGTGGCTTCACAGCTCCAGGGTCCCAGGTTCGATTTCCCGCAGGGTCACTCTCCATGCGGAGTCTGCACGTTCTCCCCGTGTCTGCGTGGGTTACCTCCGGATGCTCCGGTTTCCTCCCACAGTCCTAAGACGTGCAGGTTAGGTGGATTGGCCATGATAAATTGCCCTTAGTGACCAAAAAGGTTAGGAGGTGTGATTGGGTTATGGAGATAAGGTGGAAGTGAGGGCTTAAGTGAGTTGGTGCAGACTCGATGGGCCGAATGGCCTCCTTCTGCACTGTATGTTCTATGTCAGCACTCTAGCTAGCACAGAGTGTCTCCTGAGGGATCCAGGGTACCGACTACTGCCATGACGGTTCACACCTGTTTACTTACCCTTAGATCGCCATTATAACAAACTGATTCACTATACAATGCACAGTGAAAATTTGGAGATACATTTGAGGTAACTGGATTGGTTAATGGTACTGTGCAATTGAATTTGGCTCGAGTCTCAAGGGTCATGGTGGTATGTGGTCTGTGGCATTGTTGTACATAAAAAATCCAAAGGAGGAATGAGCCTATGAACTGCTGAAGAATCAGCCAGAGCTACTTGAACAGGATGCAATGAACACATTTTTGCCAGTTACATGGCACGGTTATGCTCATGTTATGTTGGAGGCTTTCTGTTGAGCATTGCAGTAAATTGACCTCTCTACATCTTTCCCCTTCCATACAACCATAAGACACAGGAGCAGAATCGTCCCTTTAGTCTGAGATTGTGCCCTCTGCTTCTAGTTTTTCCTACAAGTCGAAACATCCTCTCCACATCCACTCTATCCAGGCCTCGCAGTATCCTGTAAGTTTCAATAAGATCTCTCCTCGTCCTTCCAAACTCCAATGAGTACAGACCCAGAGTCCTCAACCGTTCCTCATACAACAAGCTCTTCATTCCACGGATCATTCTTGTGAACCTCCTCTGGACTCTTTCCAAGGCCAGCACATCCTTCCTTAGATATGGGGCCCAATACTGCTCACAATACTCCAAATGAGGTCTGACCAGAGCTTTATATAGCCTCATAAGTACATCCCTGGTCTTGTATTCTAGCCTTCTTGACATTGCATTTGCCTCCCTAACTGCTGACTGAACCTGCACGTTAACCTAAAGAGAATTGTGAACAAGGAGTCCCAAGTCCCTTTGTGCTTCTGATTTCCTAAGCATCTTCCCATTTAGAAAATAGTCTTTGCCTCCATTTCTCCTTCCAAAGTACATCTCCTCACACTTTTTCACATTGTATTCCATCTGCCACTTCTTTGCCCACTCTCCTGGCCTGTCCAAGTCCTTCTGCAGCCTGCCTGCTTCCTCAATGCTACCTCCACCCCTACAGATCATCTATCATCTGCAAACTTAGCAACAGTGCCTTCAGTTCCTTCCTCCAGATCATTAATGTATATTGTGAAAAGTTGTGATCACAGCACAGACCCCTGAGGCACACCAGTAGTCACCGGCTGCCATCCTGAAAAATACCCCTTTATCCCAACTCTCTGCCTTCTGCCAGTCAGCTAATCCTCTATTCATGGCTGGATCTTACCTTTAACACCATGGGCTCTTAATTTATTTAACAGTCTCCTATGCGACACCTTGTCAAAGGCCTTCTGGAAATCTAAATAAATCACGTCCACTGATTCGCCTTTGTCTAACTTCCTTGTTACTTCCTCAAAGAACTCTAACAGATTTGTCAGGCATCACCTCCCCTTGACTAAGCCATGCTGACTCAGTCCTATTTTAACATGCACTTCCAAGTACTCCGCGATCTCATCTTTAATAATGGACTCTAAAATCCTCTCTTCTTCTTAAACAGGGGGGTTACATTAGCCACTTTCCAGTGCTGTGGGACTCTTCCTGCCTCCAGTGATTCCTGAAAAATCATCACGAATGCCCCCATAATCTCCTGAGCTATCACTTTTCGAACCTGGGGTGTAGTCCATCCGGTCCAGGTGATTTATCCACTTTCAGACCTTTCAGTTGCCCCATAACCTTCTCCTTAATAATGGTCACTGCACTCACCTCTGTACCCTGACTCTCCTGGAGCTTTGGCATCCCACTGGTGTCTTCCACCATGAAGACTGATGCAAAGTAACTATTCAGTTTGTCTGCCATTTCTTTGTTTCATATTATTACTTTGCCAGCCACATTTTCCCGTGGTCCACTGTCTATTTTTGTCTCTCTCTTACCTTTTATATATTGAAAAAAACTCTTCCTATCTTCCTTTATATTACTAGCTAGCTTGCACTCAGACTTCATCTTCTACCCACTTATTGATTGATTTTTCAGTTGTCCTCTGCTCACTTTTAAAGGCTTCCAAATCCTCTGGCTTCCCACTAATCCTCGCCACTTTGTATGCTTTTTTTTTTAGCTTTTATGGTCTTCCTTGACTTCCCTCGTCATCATGGGTAGAAATTATGTATCAGTTCACCTCCACGTAATTAAATGTCAAGCTTGGAAAGCTCATGTTACATGAGTTCAAGTAACAACTTGATCATTCTTTGCAATGTCAAATTTGATTTGTCCAGATTCAAAAATATTTCTGTCAGAAAGGGCAAATCTAAAAACCCTGACTGCCTGTCAGCTCAAAATCTGCGTTGCACTTTGCTTAGAGAGATGCAATTCAAAAAAAAAATCTAGCAAATGGTTTTCAACTTCAAATCCGTCACATGGCATAGTGAAACATAAGACATCAAGGAATATATTCATCATTCAGTTTAACAATCTGATTTCATTGTCTTTTATATATTCCAAAATGGCCTTCATGTTATGCTTCAAACCTGGGTTCTTTGCTCCAAGTTGTTTTCAAAGAATGATGCGTTGAAATATTCAGAATTCGGGACAGCTGCCAGTAGATTTACAATGTTCTAGTAACTCACTGTCTGTGTGGAGTTTGCACATTCTCTCCGTGTCTGTGTGGGTTTCCTCCGAGTGCTCTAGTTTCCTCCCACAGTCCAAAGATGTGCAGGTTAGGTGGATTAGCCATGCTAAATTGCACCTTAGTGTTAAAAGATGTGCAGGTTAGGTGGGGTCACACGAATAGGGCAGGCGAGTGGGTCTAGGTAGGATGCTCCTTCAGAGGCTCGGTGCATACTCGATGTGCTGATTGGCCTCTTTCTGCATTGCAGGGATTCTATGGAGTTGGAGACTTTGGTGGAGGTCCTCGGCCTCGCAGGCAAGGTTGGGAGAGGTAGGATGGGGTAGAGTGAGGGTTACCCAATCGTAGGGAAGAGCTCTGTTTGCCGGCCAGATATAATGGATCCAACTAAAATGAAATTTACTACATGGACATAGCGATCGTTGCCTGCATTTATCTGTCCGTTTCCCAAGGTTTAAGGAACACAGCTCCACAATGTTAAATTTGGAATAGGGACCAATGATGAAACTACCAACTCACCTCCTTGGGGCTGGATGGTTCCCCACATGATTGTCTCACCTCTGTTAGAACCAGAAATAGACAGACTGGAGGAACACTTGTTTTTAACACTTCAACCTCCCACTGACCCAAACCTCCCCGTTTCTTCAGGTTAAAACTCCCACTTTATTCTGACAACACTTCAAATAACACGGACCTGTTTAACTTAAGCCCATCCTTTTTAAAGAAACATTAATATATCATGGACTATTCCCAAAACCAGATATGTTTAATTATTTTTTAACGTATTGTCCACTAAAAATACATTTGAAATCAGTTTGATGTCTTAATATCATGCTTCATTATGATTGTGATGCTCATCTGACAACTGACTCCTTTCTGTGTACGTAATTTAATATTGTTCAAATGAATTAGAATACAGCATTATTTTACCCACAAATACAGTTTCATCGTCATACCATTCCTGAACCAGTATTTCTATGCAGACACCTCGAGAAAGAAGGAAATACCTACACAGCCATACCTGTTAAGTTGACTATTACAAGTTAATGATCTCCTCATCCTTAATGGATGTAAAGTATTATCCTTGTACATGGTCATCAACAGCTACCTCGATGACTCTGGAGACAGCTCTGGTCAAAAACAAGAAATCAAGGAGGTTATTATTGATCTCAAATTGCTGCCTTTGCAGGAAAGCCAATTTAGCTCTGCTGAACCTCTGCTCTGAAAACAAAGAAGCAAGATTTGCTTTGCTAGGGCAGCACGGTGGCGCAGTGGTAGCACTGCAGTCTCACGGCACCGAGGTCCCAGGTTCGATCCCGGCTCTGGGTCACTGTCCATGTGGAGTTTGCACATTCTCCCCGTGTCTGTGTGGGTTTCACCCCCACAACCCAAAGATGTGCAAAGTCGGTGGCTTGAACATGCTTAATTGGAAAAAATGAATTGGATACTCTAAATTTCTAACAAAAAAAAGATTTGCTTTGCTAATACTGATGTGCAATATCGGTGAATTGTGCCCTCCAGGTTCTGCGCACCAAAGCCATGCCCACAAGATTATTCATCTGCCTTAACTTTCTTTCTCATAGGAGCCAAAAACGGATCCAAATTATCGATGTCTTTGATTACGTGCTACAGTGTTAACTTCACATCCAGTACACTTCAAT
The DNA here is from genome assembly GCF_902713615.1 of Scyliorhinus canicula. Classification (NCBI taxonomy): domain Eukaryota; kingdom Metazoa; phylum Chordata; class Chondrichthyes; order Carcharhiniformes; family Scyliorhinidae; genus Scyliorhinus; species Scyliorhinus canicula. Next base: position 254,597,549 of record NC_052147.1, on the reverse strand, counting down.
TCTAAAATTCTCATCCATGGTTTCAAACACTCCCAGACCCTCACCTTTCCCTATTTCTGCAATCTATACCAGCCCTGCAATTCTCCACGTTCTCTGTGCTCTCACAGTGCTGGCCTCTTGTGCATCTCCGATTTCACTGGTCCACCTATTTCTTTTTTCCAATTAAGGAGCAATTTAGCATGGCCAATCCACCTAGCCTGCACATCTTTGGGTTGTAGAGGCAAAACCCACGCAAACTTGGGGAGAATGTGCAAACTCCACACGGACAGTGACCCAGAGCAGAGATCGAACCTGGGACCTCGGCGCCATGCGGCAATAATGTTAACCACTGCACCACTGTGCTGCCCATAGTTGTACTATTCTGTGTGCATAGTGCTTCTTAGCTAAATAAATCACCGTTGTGATTAAACACAGCATCACTGCTTTCCCCGCAATACAACCCCACAGCCTGGAATCATTTCTGTTATCTTTAAACTAATTTTTGAAGGAAGTGACCTAAACTGGACAGTCTACACAACAGTTACCTATACACCCTTGTTCTTGTTCTGATTTATATTCCCATGTCCTCCAAATGTTGTCTATTTTCAGTTGATTAGATTTGCTTCATTCAAAAGTGTTTCATATTGGTTTGATATTGTGAGGACAATATAGTTCCTTTCGCTACTCACTAATGAACAGTCTTTCATGTTACAAATGTGACTCTTCCCTTCTTCTCCCTGCCCTATCTTTATATTAAAATCTATCAACCTCTCAGCCCAACTGCTTAATTGGTATAAATCTCTCTCTGAATAGATCAATCTTCTTTCTGATCATTACCTGCCCAAAATAGCTTTTATGTCATTACTACTGTTCCAAAACGTTCACAAGTAGTGTCAACAGCCTTCCAGGCAGAGCATGTTCCATGTATCATTATCTTCTGGCTTCTGTTGCAAACCCAATTTTTAGTCTAATTGGATAATCTATAGTCTAAAATATTGAACCTTAACTTTCCTTCACACCTTCACAGGAGGAACGTTGTCATAAAATCATGAAAATCTTTGCAAACTGTATAATGGATAGTCTTATGGAAGTTATACTTCGAAGGCCAGGTAATTTCAATAGATTATTTCTAAACCATGTTAACTTCGAAAATTATGTCACCTGCTCTTTAGATATGTGTGTGTTTTTTTTAGAAGATTCTCTCAAGCACTGTAGGTGTTAGACTAACTGACTCATAACAGCCTGTTTTGCATCTTTTTCACTGAAAATTGGATTCATTGATTTTTCTACACTTCATGGATAACACTTCCACGTTAATGAGCTCCTCAAATATAATTTAGAGCATTGGCAATCTTCACATTCACTTCAAAAAGAGGTTTAAAACAATTGAGAAGTTAATAAGGAACATTGAAATTAAAATAACAAAGAGCACAAAACAAAATGGTAAAGTATATTCTGGGCACCTAAGTAAAAAGGAGATCTAAGACAAGGGTACGGCTGGTAAGGGATGAACAAGATAAATTTATTGGCAACGATGCTGAAATGGGTGGGATACTAAATATACTACCTATTGACTTTAGGTCAGTTAAAACTAAGCAGAAATAACAACATTCGAAGTCAAAATGGATATTAGAACTGCAGAACAAAAGTAATTGCTATTTTCAAAATGGGAGATAGAACTAACCCAAAACTAAATAAGCTTAACGTCAGATACTGGAATAATAGTTTATAGATCAGGTTGCAAAACATGTAGGGGTACCAATTATAATAAAAATAGCGTGGATTCTAAAAGGGAAGATCATGTTTAACTAACCTTATTTTATTATTTGAAATAACAATAGAAAACATAAATAAGGGGCTTGTGTGATCTTCTTGAAATCCGTCAATAGGTGCCACATGGTAGAAGTGTGGAGTCAGGAGCAAAGAAGGGCTGTATGGTGAGGCTAGATGCATACATTGGGCAGAATAGGATAAAGGGATTTGGGATCAGTTTGGGCAGCGATAATTTGAGTGGAATGATGCTGATGAGGAGCATACATGTTAGCATGGATCAAAGGGGCCAAATGGCCTCTTTCAATGCTGTAGATACAGGACAGGATTCTTTGTTTGGGAGACTATAATGTTGCCGCCAGGACTGAATTGCGTGTGATTCATATTCCTGTTAATGGCACTATTCGGATAGTAAGTCAGGATATGCAAATGGGCCAGCACTCTGCCGGTGCAAATTTAGAGAAGTTCCCGGCCTAGCGGACTTCTAACCACTTGGGCTGGAGTTAGTGCTAAAGAGCTTAGCAGCGAGAGCTGTTTTTTTTTTTTATAAATGTTTTTTTATTGAGTTTTCATATTTTATATATGACATATTACAAGTTATTAGAGAGAGAGAAAAAAAAAAGGAAAACACAAAAATTTAACATGAATATTTACAGGTAAGCATCTTCATAACAATAATTGTGGCCGCCCCCTTTAGCCAGCATACATATTTTACATTCCCCAATATGGCCGAGGCACATGTTTATAGGCATTTATTTATAATTTGGTTTTGGGCCTTGGCTTGCCATCAAACCCCCATACCGAGCCCGTAGCCCCCCCCCCCCCCCCTCCCCCCGGCTACCTTCCCCCGATTCCCGCCCATTTTCCCCTGGTTCTTGGCCACCCGACTATTCTTCCTCATGTACGTTGGCCACAAACAGGTCCCGGAACAGTTGCATGAATGGCTCCCACGTTCTGTGGAAGCCGTCGTCCGACCCTCGGATGGCGAATTTGATTTTCTCCATTTGGAGAGATTCCGAGAGGTCGGACAGCCAGTCTGCAGCTCTGGGTGGTGCTGCTGACCGCCAGCCAAACAGGATTCTACGGCGAGCAATCAGGGAGGCAAAGGCAAGGGCGTCCGCCCTCCTCCCCAGGAATAGATCTGGCTGGTCTGAAACCCCGAAGACCGCCACTATCGGGCACGGCTCCACCCTCACCCCCACCACTTTGGACATAGCCTCGAAGAAGGCTGTCCAGTACTCCACAAGTCTGGGGCAAGACCAGAACATGTGGGCGTGGTTGGCCGGGCCTCTCTGGCACCGCTCACATTTGTCCTCCACCTCCGGGAAGAACCTACTCATACGGTTTCTCGTTAAGTGGGCTCTATGTACCACTTTTAGTTGCGTCAGGCTGAGCCTTGCGCACGTGGAGGTGGAGTTGACCCTATGCAGTGCTTCGCTCCAGAGTCCCCACCCTATCTCCATCCCCAGGTCGTCCTCCCATTTCCTTCTTGTTGCGTCCAGTACGGTGTCGTCCCTGTCTACCAGTCGGTCATACATGTCACTACAGTTCCCTTTCTCTAGGATACTTGCGTCCAGTAGGTCTTCCAATAGTGTCTGTCGTGGCGGTTGTGGGTACGTCCTTGTCTCCTTTCGTAGGAAGTTTTTGAGCTGCAGGTACCGTAGCTCGTTCCCCCCAGCTAGCTGAAATTTCTCTGTCAGTTCGTCCAGTGTTGCGATCCTGTCGTCCGTGTATAGGTCCCTGACTGTCAGTGTCCCCCCGTCCTGCCTCCACCTTTTGAAGGTGGCGTCGGTCAGTGCTGGTTTGAACCTATGGTTGTTGCAGATGGGAGCCTTGTCCGACATTTTGTACAGGCCAAATTCTAGAGCTGTTTTTAAGTGCTTCACTTATCACAAACTCACTTCAGCCACAAAGGTGACTCAGAGAAGACCTGCCCCCGAGGTCTGCTAACCGAGGTGGACCCACAGCGCCATGCCAGTGAGGAGAGGAGAGATGCCCACTTCCCAGGGTGGGCTGCAGACTCAAGCCTGCCCCCACCCCCCGAACACCTGGGGAGGTGGTGGCAGCGGCAGTTAACACTGTCAGCCTCACCAGGAGGAGAAAGCTGGTGATTCAGAGGGGTGCGGGTCACTTGTGAGGCCTCTGCCCTGAGAGGGGCAGCTATCCAGGGATAGTCCAAAGGCCATGGTGCTGGTGGCTGGTTGGGGTCAGCTCTGCTAATACCCTGCTTCCTCTGCAGTGGGGCAGCGCTTCTGTGGAGTGCCATCACCTGGTGGGCCCTTGATTGAGCTTGGTGTTGCCGATCCCCTTGATGAAACAGCTGGGGTATGAGGGTGTCCAGAGGGTGGCCTGGGTGGGCTCCCACATGACCAGAGGCTCCCTCAGTATTCAAAGGACATGAGCTGCATTCAGCAGAATGAACAGCCAGGGGCCTGTAAGGAGCACGAAAGGTGTGCATTTAAAAGAAAGACTGCAGCAATGGCAGTCTGAGCCAGGCCACCCTGATCCCAAGGGGACACCTCAAGTCCACAGACTTGTCACCAATTGCTCCCCGCTACTGCCCCCGGCATGGACAGCCATCCCCTAGCAAGCCTGGCAAATTTATAATGTATTACAGTAATTTTAGCCTCCCGTTTCCCCTCAACGGCCCAGGCCCCATTTGTCAATACTTGCACAAATTCATGCTCACGAGACGTCCGCCTAAGAGGGTGGTGCATTGCGGAAGCGTGGATCATACTGTGTCATCCGACGCAGGGCACGAAGATCAATACCAGTGCCAGGGAGGGACCAGAACATGGTATCGGAATCGACGATGGGCGCAAACCTCGATTTTTCAATCTTGCGTGATTCTTCACCCGATCGCAATCAGCATTTCCAGTGTCGCGAAACAGAAAATTCAACCTACTATGTAATTGTATCTAATTTCCATGAAGATTCCAGGATGTAACCAGTACAACCTAAGGGTGCAGAATATGCTCTGGGTGGGGGACTTCAATATCCATCACCAAGAGTAGTGCCACCACAGACCCAGCTGCTCAGGTCCTAAAGGACATAGCTGCTGGACTGAGACTGCAGCAGGTGGTGAGGGAACCAACATGAGGAAAAAACATACTTGACCTCATCCGCACCAATTTGCCTGCTGCAGATGCATCTGCCCATTACAGTATCTGTAGAAGTGACTACCGCACAGTCCTTGTGGAGACAAAGTCCCGTCTTCACATTGAGGATACCCTCCTTTGTGTTATGTGGCTCTACCATCATGCTAAATAGGATGGACTTCGAACAGATCTAGCAACTTAAGACTGGGCATCCATGGGGCACTGTGGACCATCAGCAGTAGCAGAATTGTGCTCAACCACAACCTGTAGCCTCATGGCCCAGCATATACCCCACTCTACCACAACCACCAAACCAAGGAATCAACCCTGGTTCAATGAAGAGTGCAGGAGAGCATGCCAGGAGCAACATCAGGCATACTTAAAAATGAATTGTCAATCTGGTGAAGCTACAACACAGGACTACTTGTGTGCCAAACAGCATAAGCAGCAAGTAACGGACAGAGCTAAGTGATTCCACAATGAACGCATCAGATCTAAGCTCTGCAGTCCTGCAACATCCAGCCATGAATGGTGGTGAACAACCACTGGAGGAGGAGGCTCCACAAGTATCCCATTCTGTTTTTATTTACTCTTTCTCAATTCAGTGCTCTTTTAATTGACCGATCATTCTCCTTTTCTAGTTTCACAATGCACCTAATTATGTTTTGGGGGGATTTTTTCCCAACTGTTATTCTGTTTTCAAATTAGCTGATTGTTCCACTTCAATACACAAATCAAAACCAAGCTAAGTATTTTCCATTCGAAAGAGAAAATGCTGGAAAATCTCAGCAAGTCTGGCAGCATCTGTGGGAGAGAAAAGAGCTAACGTTTCGAATCCGATGACTCTTTGTCAAAGCTTTGTATTTTCCATTGTTGGATTACAACATACTAATTTTCTAAACAGTGTTTTGAGAGTGCTATCCACTTAAATACATTGCTTTGCAATATCTCCATAAGTCTGCAATTATTTTTCCTTTCAAGCATTTATGCAATTTCCTTTTGAAAATTATTATTGAATGTGTTTCCACCAGCCTCTCTGGCAGTACATTCCAGATCAGAAGAACACGGTGTAAAAACAAAAATCACCTCGTCTTTGTTTATTGTCCCGCGTACCGAGGTACAGTGAAAAGTATTGTTCTGCATGCAGTCCGGGCATACGATAGGTACACAATGTAAATACGCAGACACAGGCAGCAGGTGAAGCATATAGAGTGGAGTACTACTCAGCAGAGAAGATGCGTTCAGTACATAAGAGGATCATTCAGGAGTCTGGTAACAGCGGAAAAGAAGCTGTTTTTGAACCTGTTAATGCGTGCTCAGACTTTTGTGTCCTCTGCCCGATGGAAGAGAGAATAAACCGGGTGGGGGGGTCTTTGATTGATATTCAACGGCTGGAACCGCACATTGTGTTTCCTTTTCTTGCTGCTGAACACAAAATGCTCTGAAATGAGATTGGTAAACTCAAATTTTTGTTCTTTATTCATGAAGAGTAAGACATACATGTACTATATTGGTGAGCCCTTGATGACATTTCTGACTTGGATGATGCTAAATCACTGGTTTTTAAAGCAGACCAAGGCAGGCCAGTAGCACGGTTCGATCCCCGTACCAGCCTCCCCGGACAGGCGCCGGAATGTGGCGACTAGGGGCTTTTCACAGTAACTTCATTGAAGCCTACTCGTGACAATAAGTGATTTTCATTTTTCATTTCATTACACACAGCTGACTAGGTAAAGTAAAGTCGCCGTAGTCCCAGATGACCATACGCTGCTTTCCCCTTTGAGGGGGAGTGTTGACTTTGGGCAATTTAACCTGAGGATCACCATACTTCAGGCGAGGGGCAACGTTGAGAAGACAGGGCCTTCATGAATATCCTTCATGAATAACTGCAGACTATCTATTATGTGACACAGTACATCATATCCTCTATGGTGATGTACATCGATCCTAGCACAACTACCTAATAATAATCATCTTTATTATTGTCACAAATAGGCTTACATTAACAATGTAATGAAGTTCCTCTAGTCGATGAAAATCCCCTAGTCGCCATATTTTGGCGCCTATTCAGGTTGGTACACTGGGAGAATTCAGAATGTCCAAATCACCTAACAAGCAAGTCTTTCGGGACTTGTGGGAGGAAACCGGAGCACCTGGAAGAAGCCCACGCAGACATGGGGAGAATGTGTAGACTCCGCAGGATTTGAACCCGGGACCCTGCTGCTGTGAGGCAATTTTGCTAACCAATGTGCTACCTTGCTGCCCTTAAAGTTACAGCATAACATGGTGTCAAGAAGAGTCATGAGGTTGATGCTAAGTGTCAAAGATTTGAATTGTGTGGAAAGCTGGAGAGAATTGAACTTTGAAGTCTTGGAAGGGAATGTTTGTTAAGGGTATTGTAAGGTAGTTGTGGGAATGGGATAAGTCAATTGAGAGCACCACTTTGAATTCCACCACAAGGGACAGAAAGACAAAGGCTCAAACTAGTAAAAAGTAAATATCGGGCTGATATCAATAGATCCTTTTTCATACAACGATGAAAACCTCCAGATAGACCAGTGGAGTGATAAACTCTAGGATTATTGAAAAGAATTAGCTGTAACATATGTGGCAGGGAGGGTGAGTACTGTGGGATCATTCTAGATGGTTGAATTGAGATGAACCAAATTGCCTTCCTCATCAGTGATTATCTTGTGATGAGAAATTATAGTTATACGGAGAACATTGCAATGCTGGCAATATTTGCACTGAAGCGAAGAAAACCAGCAGAAGATTTAATAAAGGTTTTTAACATTATGAAGGGCTCAGGAAAGATCATTTTCTCTGGTTGGAGAATCAGTGACAAGAAGTCTTTAATATAAAATAATCATGAAAAGTATGAAGAAGGAAGGAAGGAAGTTGGGAGAAATCGCTTACCCAGAAAGTTGTTAAATTAGAGGATCATTTGCCAGAGAGAGCAGTTGAGGTGTGGACCGTTGTGTCATCTCAGTCAAAAAGAGACAAAGATGAAACGTTATGGCGAAAATGAAGTGGGATTAATTTTGGTTCACTGCCATATCAACCTTGGCCAATTGGACAAAGAATCTCCCGAGCTATAAATTCATCCTCGACTCTGAGGGACTGCCTAATAAATTTATTCATGGTCAATTGAGCCTGGATATTTGCCCGTACGTTAGGTGTGTGCTCCACGAACCCGACTTCTAAAAAAGCCTGATCGACCGTTAGATTTCCGGTCGAGGGGAGCGGGCTATAAGAGTCTGGGGCGGGAAACCCCGGAAGCAGTGAGGAGTCGGAGGCAGGCCCCAGCAGAATAAGAAAGTCATCAGAAAGGCCTGTTTGAGAGGTTTATCATCCATGGTGAGTTCTCTGTTCCTTGGAGGAGATGTCATTGATTTTTCTGGTGAGTGGGAACTCTGTAAATGTTAGCTGACACTGGAATAGATGGCCCATCATGGGCCTTCCGCCGAAAAACATTGTCATTGTTGCTGCCCGTTCACAGTACTGAAGCACTAAAGGCAGAGAGTGGATTTGCAAGACACAGCCATGGCATTGTATTGCCACCACTCTCAGGCAGTCATGTAATTAGCTGCCAAGTCTCAATGGATGAATGATGAACTGTACCATGGTCATTATCCCCATCTTATCTTGCCACCCATATATCAGGATGCACCCATTCAGTTGACCCTTAACAGGGTCCCTCACATCTTCATGCTGGAATGGTATAACATTGTGAGTAAGAAGGAGTAAACCAGCAGGTCTGTCAGTGGTCGCAGAGCATAGCATACTACCCAGAGTCACAGCCGCAGCATACCTGGCACAAAGCTTTGCACAGAGCCATTTTCTCCACCACACCTTACCAGTAATCACGAATGATGTGGTGAAAGTAGTATTCTTGTAAGCACATGAAAGTGAATGAGACCATTGAATGGCTCACAACTCTTTTCATCTTGTCCACCCAGCCCTACCCTGTAAACCCATAACCTAACCTGCACATCCTTGGACACTAAGGGAAATTTATCATGGCCAATACACCTAACCTGCACATCTTTGGACTGTGGGAGGAAACCGGAGCACCCGGAGGTAACCCACGCAGACACGGGGAGAATGCAAAACTACACAGACAGTTACCCAAGGCTGGAATTGAACCACTGTGCAAACGTGCCACTCCATTATGTCTAGGTGCCCTCCCACAGATAGTGGCATTAGAGGCAGGGTGCTGACTTTGGTACTTTGTTGGCATAGATGACTTTGGCCAGGCTCCTCCTGAATGGGTGCGCTCAACGACATTGCTGGGCACTCCTCAGTCGCTGTGGCCTCGAGGATGGTGCGGTAACTAAAAGAGAGAGACAGGGCAGCTGTTGCCCTTACCTGGGGTGCCATGAGAGGCAGTCCCAGAGATGATAGATGGGAGTGGGAGGGGATGTTAGGAGAGACATTAGTTACATAATTGACTTATTTTGTAAATGTAGTGTTTCGTACGAAGCCACTTTTCTAATATCAGTTGAATACAATTGATATTATCAGTTTAACGAGTCAGCATTGGACCTTCAATTTCACCACTGCTCCAGTAACTCTGCCTATTGTATGCAGTTGTAATGAAAGTCAAAACCTACATTTCTAAAGCATCTTTCACAATGGCCCAAATTGCTTTACAACTAATTAAGTACTTTTGTGTAGTGAGGCTGGATTCTCCCGTCTTGCAGCTGCTTGTTTCCCGGTAGCAGAAAGTGGCGCACCGTTTGCTGTCAGTGGGATTCTCTGTTCCCGCTGCTTTCAATCGGAATTCTCATTGAAACCACCCCACGGCTGCTGGGAAAGTGACAGGCGGGGGTGTGCTGCCAGCGGGGCCAGAGAATCCTGATTGCCAGCGGACGGCCGGAGAACTGTGGTCGCGGTCACTGGTGTAACTTAGACAATTTTATCAAATGGCAAGCCAGCTCAACGGGCCAAATGGCCTACTCTTGCTCATGATATGTATGTTTGTAAGTTTGTAAGTTTGTAGGGGCTGGTTTAGCACAGGGCTAAATCGCTGGCTTTGAAAGCAGACCAAGGCAGGCCAGCAGCACAGTTCAGTTCCCGCACCAGCCTCCCCGAACAGGCGCCGGAATGTGGCAACTAGGGGCTTCTCACAGTAACTTCATTTGAAGCCTACTTGTGACAATAAGCAATTTTCATTTCATTTTCATTCTGGGATGCATGAGGTGAACTGGGGGTATATGGTCTTTTTGATCCATAATCATGACTGGAATTCTGTTTATTTTGTTGAATTAAAGTTTACTTTGAACAGGATTTATGGGGTGAGATTGCCAGGACAGGAATATGTAATCAGTTCAAAGTGAATAAAAAACCTGTTTTATACAACAGATGATTCTAAAGAACCTTTTCCATTGATTTGAACCTTGCCCTTTTGTCTACTTACCTGTTATACCAATCTGTGAGATGCTTTTTACGAGTATTTTTGAAATACGGCGCCGAGGTCCCAAGTTCGATCCCGGCTCTGGGTCACTGTCCGTGTGGAGTTTGCACATTCTCCCCATGTTTGCATGGGTTTCACCCCCACAACCCAAAGATGTGCAAGGTAGGTGGATTGAACACGCTAAATTGCCCCTTCATTGGAAAAAATGAATTGGGTACCCTAAATTTTATTTTTTTTTAAAGAAAAGACAGACACAATTGTGAACCATTTGATATTTGTTCTCTGGCCTCTTAAAAACTGTGTTGCACAGAGACACCTGAGGACTCCAATACTTCTCACTGACAGTGAAGACCTCTATTGTTTGATCATTCCACTTTGTCATTGACTCAGGAGTCATTTGATCTTTGTACCCTGTGAAATCACTGATAAAATATAATGCAATTGCATCCCTTGTATGAAATAGTTATATTGAATAGTGCGGCACCACTGAGACGGCAGCACCCGTATCCAACTCAATTTGGATTAAGTGTCCATTGACTTGAACAGGGATATGACTAGGGGTCACCTGGGCGGCAGCCACACAGTCCAGCTGCATTTCCAATGTGCCTCCAGCTTCTTCAAATATAGAGTTCGGGCACAGGGCTAGGACATTGTCCGTCATGCTGTCGGCGGCCTTGGCGTCCCCGATGTCCACACTTCTCACAGGATCTGGAGAGGGTGTACAGTGTGGCCCAGGCCCTCGAGACCTCGGGCCCGAAGCAGCGCGGCATCCATTCCATTCGCAGAAAGGCAGCGAAGAGGATGGCGCCGGACAACATTCACCTCCAATCCCTGAAGTTTTTGTACGCCCCGAACGGCACTCTTCTGTGAAAGGGAAATTTGCAAAGCCTGCAGGAACGTTGGAGATTCTTCACCTAGAAGCTTCTTTTGGATGTCAAGATTGTTAATACCGCAAACCAGGCGGTCACGGAGCATAACCGCCAGCACAGTGCCGTATTTGCAACATTCGGTGATTTCTCACATTTTTATTCTCAACTGACTCCCCTTCTGAATTTTCTGCCATATTGAATCTGTAGTTTTGCACAATGGTGGACAGAATAGGGTCAAAATGGTTCCCCACCAACCCGATAACCTGGCCAACTGCTAGCGTATCAAGAGCCATTGGAAATATAAAGCCTCCAATTACTCCAAATGTGTGCACTCCGCAGGCCATCAATTGGCTCACTGTCTGGGACTCATTTTCAGTAATGTTGTTTACTCTGAAAAAGTAACGCAGGCATACCATGTACTGAGTCCAGGTTTAAACAGCCAGGTCAAAAGCATCCAATCGACCAAACTAAGGCATAGTGAAGCACTCAACGCTGTACCTTAGTCCAAGGGAGAAGCAAAGTCATGGCGAGGCGGCACAGTCGGCAGATTTGCACAGCGCTAGTTCCAGTTTAATCCTCGTCGCCAGTTTAAGAAAGGTGCGGGGTCTCCGCCAAGGAAACAAAACACATTTAATTTTAAGACAAATATTTACATGAGGCCCGCTTATACCTCACCAGGTCCACTCTCTATCGGTCAGTTCCTGACTGGCCGACCTATTATACAATATGGTTATGAGCCCCATGGTTAGTAGGGGAGCTCCCACTCCTCGTGTCAGAGAGTTTCAATGATCAGACTCCATGAGCAGATGCTGGGTAGTAACGACATCCCAAAAATGGATGTTGGCTCATCCACATGGCACTAGCACACATTGGCCAACGTGTAAGCATCGCAGCTGGACACTCCATTCTCCAGGGAATATTGTTCCATTTATTGATCTTTCTATATTGGCAGCATTTTCATTCCAGGTGGCAGAGGATGTGCTGATGAGCAAATCTGAGGGGCAGGATTCTTCCCTCAAATTTCTAAGTTAGTTTGTGGTGGGTTTTTCAGGGAGTTTCCTACTGGCTCTGCCGGCGAGTTCCCCACCGCTATCCCGTGACACTTAGTCATTTTCTTGAGCCCTGGGGAGTTTCTCACCGGTTTAGCCCACACGTAGGGCTGGATTCTTCTGCCCTCCCGCGGAAAAGAACACCATGGGCGGGCGTGATTCTCCGGCAGCCGGGCGGACCCGTCGGAGAATCCGCCCTTAGAATGTTTTTTAGCACTGGGGAGCTGAACTCAGAGATCGGGCCGCCAGTTTGAAAGGGTGCCACAATCTCTAAGTGAGATTGTGGGTCCACTCCCCACCCATGGGCAATGTCACCTCCCACACATGGACACTACCCCACACCCCCCCCCCCACACCCCCCTAAGTGAGGACACCCTGCTATAGGGTCACGGGGGGGTGTTCCTTCTTCAGGCCCCCACAAGCCTCCTTACAGCACCACCTCCTTTCCAGGACCCCCACCAGTCAGCGCCCCCAACCTCCCGGAGGCACCTACTTACCTGCCATACACTGTCCCACCCTTCAAATCTCCACCCCCCCCCCCCCCCCCCCCCCCCCCCCCACCCTCATTTCATGGGCATGGACCCCTCGGCTCCTGACTCTTGCATTGCCACTCTGACACGCGGGCAGTGCTCCTGCCGGCTTGACAGTGTCTTCTGGGCAGTGCCAAGGTGCCCAGGTTCCAGAGGCAGGGCAAAAAAAACACCCTGAACTGACCCTGACCACCCAGGGACCTCTGATGGCCCGAGAAACGCACTGGGTGCTGTTTCACCTGGTCCACATTTGTGTGGACTTGCACTGATCGGTGCCCAGGTGCAGCCTCTCTGGGGAGGCCAGAGAATCGAGTGAGGCCGGTGGATCCCAGGCAGGTGGGTTGTAAGTAGGTTGATAACCTACTTGCGCGAGCGTCATTTGGTCCCGCTCATTTTGGGCAGAGTTCCGACTCTGACGTCTCGCGGGGCTTCGGTGAATCTCACAAGGCATGGAACCTGCCAGGAAATATGCTGGGGGCCTCTCCTGAGCTCGAGCTTGACAGCAACACAGCAAGCAAGCTGCACCTGAGGTGCATGGAATCCTGGATTGTTACATCTGGTGTGCACCTCAGAATCTCAACCATTTGGTGGAATAGTTGGTGCGCAAATGTTTAAAGAGCTGTTGTTGGGCAGTTGTGGGCTGCGCAATATACCTCATCTACATATTCGTTCCTATGATCCCTCTCTACATATAGAGGGGGTAAAGTTTTCAGCCATGTCACTCTCAGCATAGAAACATTAAAAATAGGAGCAGGAGGAGGCCATTCAGCCCTTCAAGCCTGCACCGCCATTCATCATGATCATGGCTGACCATCCACCTCAAAAGCCTAATTCCACTTTGATGCCCTTCGCCCAAGTGCTTTATGTTTTGCCCTCAACGCCATCATGTGCAGTGCCAAGGTGACAACTGGGCAGTGCTAAGGTGCCCGTGTTCCAGCAGGAGGACCAGGGAGCGACCCTGCACTGACTCTGACCCTGGTTCTGGAGACACTCACCATTGGGAACATCCTTTCAGCATCTACCCGTCTAGTTCTGTTAGAATTTTATAGGTTTTTATGAGATCCCCCCTCGTTCTTCTGAACTCCAACAAATACAATCCTAATCGATTCAATCCCTCCTCATATGTCCATCCCATCATCCCATGAATCAGTGTAGTAAAGCTTCACTGCACTCCCTCGAGAGCAAGAACATCCTTCCTCAGAGAAGGATACCAAAACTGCACACAATACTCCAATGTGGCCTCACCAAGGCCCTGTATAATTGTAGCAAATATCCCTGCTCCTGAACTGAAATCCTCTTGCTATGAAGGCCAACAAACCATTTGCCTTCTTTACTGCCTGCTGCACCTGCATGCTTACCTTGAGTGTCTGGTGTACGAGTACATCAGATCTCGTTGCACATTCCCCTCTCCTAATTTATGGCCAATCAGATAATAGTCTGCTTTCTCGTTTTTGCTATCAATGTAGATAACCTCACATTTATCCAAATTATGCTGCATCTGCCATTCATTTGCCCACCCACTCAATTTGTCCAAATCACACTGAAGGATCTCTGCATCCTCCTCACAGCTCATCCTCCCACACAACTTGGTGTCATCTGCAATCTTGAAGATATTATATTTTGTTCCCTCCTCTAAATCATTAATATACATTGTGAATAGCTGAGGTCCTAGCACTGATCCATGCAGTACCCCACTAGTCACTGCCTGCCAATTTGAAAAAGACCCATTAATTCCTACTCTTTGTTTCCTGTCTGTCACCCAGTTTTCTATCCATCTCAATACACTATCCCTAATCCCATGCACTTTAATTTTACACGCTAATCTCTTATGCGGGACTTTGCATTGTGGGCGTGGTTTGATTGTGGACAACATAGCAAATTTGGAACTTAATTTTACCGGCACTGGCATTTATGTGAGGCAAGCAAATTGTGAATGATTTTTTATCATGTGTGTTTGTAATATGTTAATGCACATGCTTCTGATGGTGAAGGTTTCAGCCATTTAAATGTAACGGAGCTAAATGTTGATTCTCTCTCTTGTAAGGATGGGCAATCCCCTGAGTAATTGTACCATCAGTGTGAGAGGTCCTTTACTTGAAGGTTGCTCACCAGGGACTGGCTGAATGCAAATGTGAGATGAGAGAACCTTATTGATGGAACCATCAATTCTACGGACACATGCTTGTAGGATTAGAATAGCGGTTTTAATATACTTACAACAGAGCCAGCCTGTTAGCCGTTGAACATTTGGTGAACTGGCTGGCTGACTCTGTGGCACGGATCTTTATACAGCAGCTCCAGGGGAAGAGTTCTGGGTGGAGCCAAGGGGGGAGCCAAGTACAAACTCTCGAGTACTCCCAGAGCTACTCCCCCTGGTGGTCAGGTAGTGCAACTGCACTTACAATATCGGTACATATATATACTGGGAACAGAGTGACATTGGTAACTTATAATACCGTGTGAATCTCATTCACCACGCTTATGTGAATTGATTTTGTACGAGGACAAGGCTGCCAACGATCCCCTCCTACACAGAGTCAGCCCTGGCAACATGACCTTGCATCTGCCATTGGTTGCCTCCTCACCCTCCTCTGTTTGAGAATCATCAGAATGGACAGGAGCTTTCTCCTCTCCTACATCTTCCTCCTCCTCAAGTTTGGGTCTCTGCCAATTTGGCCACTATCATTGATTTCTAGGCTCTTCTGCTGAATAATGTTGTGCAGCATGATCGAGAGACCTAAAGTGAATTGTTTAAATGCCACTGGTCTGCTCAATCCCTGTGATGGCATGTCTCCTGTTGTCAATACTCTCTGCTTCAGATTGAGGGGTAGTATGGGGGTCATTGGCCAAGTTCTTAAGGGTTAGTAGCCCTTGAACCAAGATATCAATCACAGATTCACCTCTGGAGGTGGCTGAAGTAGCTGAGGGTGTTGTGAACTTCTTGGTATAAAGGAATCATGGCAGCTACAAAAGAAACTTGCACACACTTGAAGGAAGACCTTGTTGTGGACACTAACCACCTATTCATTGAGTGTGGCTGAATGACTTTCAATTGATGAAGGTGGCCAAATTATGAGTTGAAGTGTTTATGGAAACCAGGATGCAATAAACAACACCCTGCACCTGAGGGAAGCCTGCTAATTAGATAAAGGCCAGGGCTGTTTCTGTTGGAGATGCCAAATCTATAGTGTGGCTCAAGTTGATGTGGCATTAGTTTGTTACCACCTCACAGCTTAGTCATCAACTTCAACACTGGTTCTCTGTCATATTCAGGTATGATGTCCAAGGAGATGTATACACCCTTCCCACAGGGTAGTACCTGGCTGTCCGATCTCTCATCCTCCTTCATCCTGGTGCACATGGTGGTGGCTCTTCCCTCTGACCTTCTGCCCTTCCTCTAGCCTCCAGCAGCTCACATTGATGAGCTTTTATGCTATCCATGTGCAAGGGTGCCATGCCCACCTTCTGTCTTCCTTTGCATGAAGCGTAATGCACCCTTATCAAGCACAAAGATCCCTTGGCACCTGGGTGCACAAATCAGCATGGGTGTAGAAAGATGTGCCTGCTAGGCTTGCCGGTTAGTTTTTTTTACCCATGCTGATACATGCAGACAAGTCTAGCAAGATGGTCTGTGGCAATTAAGACAAGTTGAAAGCCAATTCGACAAGGGCACCTACAGCACTCCAAACAGCTACTGACGCTACCCAAAGAATTGCACAAAGTTCAGACCTGCTGCAACCAGGCACACTCTGCGTCTCCGACACGCGTGAGACTAAAATCCGGCGTCGACAAAGGCAGCTGCTGTCTTAAATGGGCAACTGCTTCCGTGAAGAACGCGTGTACAAGCCTCGATCCAGTGCACTCCCAACCTCGAAAATATTCAAGTTCTGTCTTTGGGGATGGGTCTTCCGATTTCCAGCAAATCCATAATTTTCGCACTGACAGATAGGTTCTCCATTGGAGCAAAAATCCAGCCTTAGTTAAACAATGATTTTGTGACAGACGTTGGACGCAGTTAGGGTGAGATTTAACGGAAATGAAACAACTTGTGTTGAGTGCATTTAGCCGGGTGTTTCCTGGATCTGGCAGCACTGAGAACGACCCTGCCAATAAAAGGGACTCTAGCTTAATTTCAAAGCCTCGGTGAGGAATGCCGCACCAAGGCTGCACTTCATCCCATTTCCTGCACTAATGAGCTCTGCTCCAGACACCCCAATGCCCCAACTCACCTATGAGAGCCGTCCACACCACACTTCCTAAAGGCAGGGCATCTCTGGGCCCGATCCCCTGGCAACTTGGCACTTCCAGCCAGACACCCTGGCAG
Organism: Scyliorhinus canicula; assembly: GCF_902713615.1. Classification (NCBI taxonomy): domain Eukaryota; kingdom Metazoa; phylum Chordata; class Chondrichthyes; order Carcharhiniformes; family Scyliorhinidae; genus Scyliorhinus; species Scyliorhinus canicula. The sequence goes on along the minus strand of NC_052147.1, from coordinate 254,580,514 downwards.
TACCCCTGCCAGAATGGCATTGCCACAGTGATCAGGTGGCATCAGCAGTGATCGGGCACCACCCTGGCCACTCAGGGGCCCGTTCGAGCTCACAAGGCGTAACAACCCAGGTAAATCTCACGAGGTGGGAGCGGCCATTAGATTGTGTCCACAGCCTCTGCGGGGAAATAAATTGCAATTCCCAACGGGTGGTTGGGCGCGATCCAGATAACAATCCACCCACACTTAGAAATTATTTTGGAGGGGGGCGAGTTTTAGACTGCCACTGAGAGGGTGGGGCCTAAACACGGCGGCGAGCCTGGTCTCTCAGAGATCGGAACACCATTAGCACATTTAATAATAAATTATTAATAATATTAATAATAATAATAAATAATAATTAATAATAAAGGCTGTTTAGCACAGAGCTAAATCGCTGGCTTTGAAAGCAGACCAAGGCAGGCCAGCAGCACAGTTCGATTCCCGTACCAGCCTCCCCGAACAGGCGCCAGAATGCGGCGACTAGGGGCTTTTCACAGTAACTTCATTGAAGCCTACTCGTGACAATAAGCAATTTTCATTTCATTATTAAAGGGTGCCCTGATTCAAAGAGGCAGCAAAGATTCCCTTCACCCCTGCAACCATCGTCGGCGTAAGGGTTTCAGTGTCCCCCCCCACCACCAGTGCCAGGGTGGCACTGTCACGGTGCCAAGAGTAATGGCTCTGCTCTGCCATGTCCCTGACCACCCACGTGCTACAATGTCTTCAGAGCCCCCCCACCCCCCCTCTGCCCCCAACCCCTGGTGTGGTTACCACATCTGGGGCGGGATTCTCCGACCCCACGCAGGGTCGGAGAATTGGCGGGAAGCGGCGTGATTTCCGCTCCCGCAGGTCTCCTAATTCTCCCGCCGGTAAAAAACCGGCGTTGTGCAAATCCCGCCGGCAGCCTGTGAAAACAGCTGGCGCCGGCGGGATTTCATTTTTTTAAAACTCACCTTTAAATCTCCGGCCCGGATGGGCCGAAGTCCCGCCGCTGGGAGGCCTTCTCCCGCCGCCGAGGTGTACACCACCTCAGAAACGGCGGACTCAGCGGCGCGAGCGGGCCCCCGGGGTCCTGGGGGGGGCGGGGGGCGATCGGACCCGGGGGGGTGCCCCCACGGAAGCCTGGCCCGCGATCGGGGCCCCCCGCTCACTCCGCGGGGCAGTGCCGTGGGGGCACTCTTTCTCCTTCCGCGCCGCCACGGCCTCCGCCATGGCGGACGCGGAGGAGAACCCCGCATCGCGCATGCGCCGGCAGTGAGGTCAGCGGCCAGCTGCCGCTGACGTCACTGCCGGCGCATGCGCCGACCGCCGAAAACCTTTCGGCCAGCCCCGCTACCGACTGCGCCGGGTGTTTGCGCCAGTCTACCGGTGCAAACTGCTCCGGCGCGGGGCTGGCCCCCAAAGGTGGGGAGAATTCCCCACCTTTGGAGGAGGCGCGACCCCTGAGTGGTTGGCGCCACTCCCCTACGCCGGCACCCTCCGTCACGCTGGGTAGGGGAGAATCCCGCCCCTGGTCTCTGGTGGTGGAGACCAGGGGCTAGATTCTGCCACCCCACCCGCCTCAGGAATGCCACGGGCGAGAGGCAGACAACGGTGAAATCCATTGACCTCGGGTAGGATTCTCCGGTCGCCGAGCGGACGCGCCCGAAGAATCCCGCCCCAGGAGTGATTTGCACTGGCTTCATATTGCACCGACGGGCAGGAGAATAGCGGGAGTGGGAGAATTCGGCTCAAAGCCCATTTTGAATATGTAACTGCTCCTTTTAATATGCTAATCTAGTTCATGCCCAGTGAGGGTGTGAACCAGATCACATCAGCTGGGGCAGGCCAGGAGTATCACACACTCTTCGGTGCCTGGCGCAAATCCCGTTTCGGGTTCTCCTGCTATTCTTCCCACATAGTGGGATTTGCACTGGACACGATGCCCCCTTTATCTACTGCGACATTCCAATTTCCTGGACACGCTCCGTGCTCGAATCAGTCACAATTCCATCATCCAACAATACCAATAAATAAGATAATAGTCGTTTTAATTTATCAATTGAATTAAGAAAAACTTTGGCTTGGTCTTGTTGGCCTCATGAAAATATGTCCATTACTGCTCTCAAAATGAATTAAAAATTGAAATTTTATGTATAGTTCAAATATGTCCTTATTCATCCCTCAATTCACATCACTAAAAAAATGTCATCATCACATTGCTGTTTGCAAGACCTTGCTGTGGGTAAATTGACCATTGAGTTTCATTGGTTAAAGGGAGCAGATAAAAAAATATTTAGATCATAGAATTTACAGTGCTGAAGGAGGCCATTCTGCTCATTGAGTCTGCACCGGCTCTTGGAAAGACCACTCTGTTTAAGCCCACACGTCCACCCTATCCCCGTAACTTAACCTTTTTGGATACGAAGGACAATTTTAGCATGGCCACTCTACCTAACATGCACATCTTTGGACTGTGGGAGGAAACCAGAGGACCCGGAGGAAACCCACGCAGACACGGGGAGAACATGCAGACTCCGCACAGTGAACCAAGCTGGGAATCGAACCTGGGACCCTGGATCTGTGAAGCAACAGTGCTAACCACTGTGGTACCGTGCCACCCTGTCAAGCATCTTGGAAGTTCTTCCTTGGTTTTCCTATGTCTTGCTCAACAAATCATATTTGTAAAAGAATCTGCCTCCTTTCTGTAACACATGATGACAACAAAACTTTACTGGTGAGAGTGAGTCATTGATAGAGTAAAGTTGGCAATAAGTCTCTGATTCAGGTGCCAGTGTAAATATAAATTAATTAAAAACTGTAAGGAACAGTGTGTTCGGAAATTTTAGACTTCATGAGCACACATAAGCCAGGTCTGGAAATCAGTCTTGGTTGTTTGGGAGTCACCCACCTGTGTCTATCTTTGGGGAAAAATAGATATGGCTCTTATCAACATGATATATGCAACCTTCTTTGTGACCTTTATGCTTGTTTGAGGGGACCTTGAATTTTAATCAGGCTGTAGAACCCATTTGAAAACAATCTTCATTGTCCTTTAGTGTAAGTACAATAGCTACCTTAATTCCTGGCCACGTCTTTGGATAAACAAAATGATCTGGTTGCTGTAGCTGCACAAGGTGTTGAGTGTTTGACTCCTAATTAAATCCAATTGATGGGACTTTTCGGTTACCTGACTATTCTTATGATTGGTTAAGCACAATTAATCATCAGTCATCAGATGAGAAAACAAAGTACTACTTGGAAGCAAGTTAATGTTTCTTGGTGGAGTCACAGGGGACTGGGAGGGAAGAATGGATTTCATCCAGGTCATATTATTTGAATCATACCTCCTGTACAGATCTCCCAGTTATACAACACATACAATATAAATACTTCTGTTTATTAGCTTCAATTGACGTCATGTGAAAGGGCTGCATTAAGCAACCTTAAAGTGGCAAGTGTTTAACCTGGCAGGATGAAAATTTTATTCCAGGAGAAATTCTGCAAAGGCAAAAGAATAAGCAGATAATTGAAGTATAATAAACCGAATAAAATCTCAACTGTAGTGCAATGTATCCTAAAATGCATTGTTTTCTATTGAAAGCTTGACAATTGATATACTGCTCACATTGGCTGTATCTCCTCTGGCTAGGGCAAAAACTGAATATAAAATTGCCTAAGGTCAACTCCGCAAGATTTTATGCTTTTTTTAAATAAACAAGATAACCCATAATATGGTTCCATTTAATCTCGTTCATTTTTCAATTGGCAGCATTGATAACCTTCACCTTCTATGTTTTTATCAATTTGTTTTTGTTGCCTTTGTTTTAACATGGCTCTCGTTCAAAGTTTAGGTAATTTGAGGTAAATGAGTCTGCTTTTTATAGCAGTATTCTGCGCCTTCCTGTTAAACTGGCAGATAAAGCTTTGTTCTGAATTTTAGATTTACTGAGCTACAATCTCGACACCATCAGAACCAACGATCTGATAACCTGCCTTTGGTAATCCAAGGAGCAAACCACACCTGCTCTTGTAAGTCCCTGTGTGGTTTCATATACCTCAAATTCTAAATGTGTATGGTGTCATTAAAGGAAAGGGGGGTGACTTGAATTTTTTTGTCTAGATGCCATGTGACAAGACTAGTAGTTTTACAGCAAAGTTGCATGGGAACTGAATTAGGGTTGAATATTTTTGTCTAGATAATGCAACATTTATCTATATGCTTACATGTCTGCTGAATATATGTATTTGTGTGAATATTTGTGCGTGCCATACAAGCATGTATTTTTGTTTTAATATATCTTGTGAATGTATGTATTTAATTTAAAGCTCAATATATAATTATATACCTATCAATGTACTGTATATAAGCTTATGCTTATGTGTGTGGAACATATTTGTATTTGCATTATTTTGATTTAGATGCTGTACAGTTCATATCCCTATATTACATACATGCACATTTTAATGCAGGTGCTGTCCAGTTTATAGATTTGTGTTTGCTGTGTACACATATATGTTTGAGTTGTAAAGCAAAGGGAGAGAGAGAGAGAGGAGAGAGAGAGAGAGAGAGAGTATAAAAGAGCCCCATGTACAGACAGTCTGACGCCAGATGGCTTCTTCTAATAAATATTCAACCTTAACTCGGTTCCCATGTAACTTTGTTGTAAAGCTGCCAGCACACCCACACGGATCTAGGCCAGCAAAATGATTACAGTAGTACAAACAAAAAAGTGCAATAGAGGAAACAGGCAGACAAGGTTCTGTATACAGAGAGATACAGCAGGGATATGTGCTGATGAACCTTCACTCATCAGTGGGAAAGTAAGAAAGGGTGGAAGTTGAGGCAAGCCAAAATGTACGAGAGAACTACAGCTGGAAAAACTAACAGGCTAAATTCCCGCCAAACAAATGGGCACCGAGAACCATGATAATCGAAATTGTATTTTTTTTGAGAAACCTGTCTTTATCAGCAATCAATTTATCTTAATTAAGACAGTCAACAGCTTCTAATGGGAAGGCCTGGGTATTTTCTTTTTGGTGTGTGGTGCATCAAAGACTGCTGGTTTTCTTGCCAAACCAACCTTCCTTCCTGCCTCATTTCAAACCCAGGTGACTGCAGGCAGCTGAACAGACACTTTCCCAGAAGCTTATGTTGACCTGGCTCCAGCCTTTTTTTTTTCCCCAGTGTGTTTTTTTGTATTTTCTTTTGCCTCAGGAAACCTAGGGATATTCATGGCACTGAGGCAAATAATCTGGAATTAAAACTAAATTCTTCTGCCTTATCCTAGCAACAGCCCCATCACCATCTGTTCATATGAAGGGCAGCCATTATCTGCTGTATTCTTTATGCATACTCCATCACCTGTGAGAGAAGGCATGGCCCCTCCACCCTGACTCTTTTGTCCTCTAAATGAAATTTAAAACAGTTGTCTGCAATATATTTCACAAACCTGAGCAACAAACGGCTTAAATCAACTCCTTCCACTTGAGTGAAGAAGACATTTTAAGTTTTTTTTGCGTTCAACAATGCATGTTCAGTCCCATTAGAGCGGTGGTATTATCTCCCAGTTTGCACTGCCTGTGAGAAAGGCAGACCTCTCCCACTTTTTGTTCTCTCTGATAACAGACCTGGCTGCTGTCAGGGCTTATCATGTTCAAACATCTACTAAGCATTACAAAACTAAGTTAAGCAAAGTAAAAACTGGCTGCCCAGGAAACGATTATTTCCTCCAGGATTAGACCCTATTTACACATTGCAGCCTAACTTTAAACAGTTTTACCTTGTTTACTGTAAACACTCATTTGCACTTTTTAAATAAACTCGCATAAAATGTACATACTTTTGAAAAAAATATTCCAAACGATTCAACAAAGAATTGACAATTGTGAGAATTACAAAATGATAACCGATATGTACACAAATGCAACATTTTACAGCCAATCGTGTTCAGTTAAAATAAACTGACTTAACCCTTCACTGGCTTTACATACCTATCCTTCACCCCCTTCCAAACCATGATATTCATATCAATGGGGAGGTTGTGTCTCTGAAACAGTTAACATTCAGAACACAGTTATTCTCAAGTGAAGAACTGGCAGAGTGTGACATTTGTTAAGTCAAAATTAGATTGGAAACAGACTTAAAACTATTTTAAATCTAATCCGTGATTTTTTAATGTGGATCTTTACAATTGAGTGAAATTCTTTTTCGTGAATAAACTTTTACAGAAATAAGAAAAAACAAGTTATATTATGGTCTGTAGCTCTTGATGTATGGACATCAGAATTAAAGGTTTGTTAGTCCATTCTTTAAAGTGTCCATTCATTCATAAAAACATGTACACGCAATTGTACTTATTCACTGCACATATACATGCACGGCATAAACATGCAACATATAAATTCTCATACATTCAAATATTTAGCAATATACATATGAAATAGAGACATATTCCAAAATATGTATTCTCTCACTGATATAAGATTTTGCAACTACAAGAGCTGCACATATGCGCAGCATGGATATTCTCATATAGTACATACAGTATATTGTGTTCACATAAATATAAAATACATTAATCTGATAAATGTACACAGAGCACAGACATCCAGGAATTTTGAAATTCATCTTGAAATTTTCATTTTGTGTATAATGCATCTTGAACCTTACTCTTATTCTCTACAGATCAGTAATTTATTCCTTTAAGGGGTATTAAGCTGTATGTATTCTGCAGCTTATCTTGAAATGTCAGTGTGGGCAATGGTGAATTGACAGGAGTGCCTGACCTGCTCTGAATGTTGTGCCAGGAAGTAGTAGACGCCTCTGCAGTTTTAAAACTTTCACTAATTAACGTTGTACAAATGATTTCCTGTAAAATGCCAGCCCTGCTTTATTATAACAAGGTTACAGAAACTTAAGGGACTGGACAAAGTTTGCAGAAGTTTGCATATAAACTGAAGGAAAGCTAAATAATAAAAAGGGGAAACACTAATCCAGATGTATACATAAAGCTACAATGAAGAAATGTTTTGTATTTCCGTCTGGTCTCCTGTTCTGCTATGCAAGAGTCAGCAATAGTAAGTAATCACCGAAAATATAATGATTTAACTGGTTAGCAAGTAGCAAGGGGCATTAATTCCCACTAGTTTGCTTAAGAATAGTCCGTCTGTTCAAAGTATTATATCTAGCCTTTAGCAATTCATGGGAAGTAATACCGGCTGAGATTTGAAAGTGGCAGGAAAGAAGCCTGTTTCACAAGCTATTAACTCATTTAAGTTTTCAAAGAGTTAATTTAAATGTTTCATTTTAAATGGAATACGATAGCTACTATAGTATGGATTTAGAAAATGAGGGAAAGTGAATCAAACACCGTGCACACAACCGCACTTGTCCATGTGCCAGTGTTCACCATCCATGTGCTGGAAGTGATGCCACACAAGGAGATTTATGCAGTGTTCTCTGAGTTTGCTGAATGGTTCATTAGCCTTTCCATTGCACCAAGCATCGGGAGGTTTCCAACTTTCCACATCCCTAATTATCACCTTGGCTATTTCAGAGCCAAAGAGGCTCTGAGAGAGTGTTAAGATATTCTGATAAGCTGCCTCTGCAAGTGAACAAGAATGAGCTACAAATACAGTTTAAGTTTGAAATTAATACAAAGGGACAATTCTTCCTTTGCTTTCAATGAATGTAGACAGGAGAGTACAACTTATTCAACAGTCCGTTTAACATGTCCAACTCATAGCTAACAGGGTGGAAGCAAAATGTGTGAATGGATTGATTGGAGAATGAGGTTATTTTACTACCAGTGGCTGAAAAAATATGGCCCAGCTTTATTTGGAAAAACATTGAATTTGCTGCATCTACTTAACTGCTGAAATGTCCAGAATCTGGAAATGATGGGGGTAAACTTTTGTTTTCACTACCTGGGCAATATCCATCGGGCAAAGAGATTACCCACTCACTACAGAACCTTCCCTATTTTCATTCCATTGATTTCATGAGCTTTATAACAGGTGGGTGATCCATTCGGCCAGATTATACAGTGGGGTGAAGCTGATTGTAAAATATTATGCAATACATGCTTAAGGGATTCATTCTCTGGTCATCTATTTCTTTTCAGAAGCATTAACCATTTACTTTTTAAATGGATTAACACCACCATCAAGCTATCTTTGATTAAATTATACACCATAAACTCCAGGGTCATTCAATTTGCAATGGCTCTTAAAGGAGTCTGATCACCAGAAACTCTTTTGAAAAATTGCACTGTTATATAACAAAGCACACTGGCTATAATCTGAATTTTTGTCTTTTCTATTTTTGAAACAATATATTAAATCCAGTATGCTCTCTATGGTCAAGAGATTTATTGCCACTTTTGGAGCACCGCCTACTTTATCAGTCACCCTAGCCTCTCTACCACTGAATGCCTTATCTGTGTTGTCACCTCCAAACTCAATTACTTTGATATACTTCTTTCTGACCGTCCTTGAAACGTAAACATTTATATGTAACTGATCAACTTGAGATCAGTGAGCTTGAAAAGAGGTTTTAGCCCAGAGTTTGCATTTTTGTTTATATTGTCGGCCATTACAATTCCTGGTTATGTGGATGTTGGTGATCACTCTCCTATTCCTGGGTTTCAGTGTGAATGATCATGTGACATGAGCCTCTGGCATTTCCCTTGAATTTGTGCTTAAGTCATGGCCGTTGAACAAGGCCACAGAACCACAGCGGTACCACAGCAGGGAGGCCAGTACAACATTAGAGCCATTAGAGAGCTTTAAAGTGGGGAAGCACCCTTATGGCTCCTCCTGATGTCATTGATCAATACCAGGGCACTTTACAGGTATGTGCTGAGCCTAATTTTAGAAAAGATGGGGGCGGGATTTCGTAATCCGTGATAGGGCGGAGAATCCGTTTTGATGCCAAAATCGTGTGGTGGCGCATGTTTGACACAAGTTTTGTATGCCCCGCCCCTCCAAAATGGTGTCATCGTGTCACGCGCCAAACGCCGTTGGGACAGCTTTAGCGCATCACCTGAAGGCCCTCCAATGATTCTCCGCCTCTGATGGGTCGAGTACCAGACCACGCAGTTGACGTGTGGTCTCAGTGGTCGGCAACCCAGCGTGGCAACTGCGGATTGTCTCCAGCACCGCCACAATCAGGCGAGAGCTGTGCTGCTGGCCGGGGGCTTCCGCGAGGGCTGGGGAGGACTGGTGGGTGGGGGGGGGACACTATCTGGCTGGTCGGGTCCGCGCATGGCGCATGTTTTACAGCGCGACTGCTGCAGGTCAGCGCAGTCATGTACCTAGCCATTCTCCAGACGTTTTTATCGTGGGAGCCGGGAGTTTTACGCGGAGCAGCTGCTAGCCCCTCACCAGTCGCAGGATCGGTGAGGGGGCGCCGCCGATTTCTTTCACGTAAAACGCCACAGATCCTCCTCCCTTAGGTTCAAAAGCAATGAATCCAGCCCTGTCTTCTTCTACTGGGGAAATTAAGGGGGGAGGGATCTTTCACCATAACTAAGGGCCGACCAAAATCTTCTGCCTGACAGCCCTAAGAAGCATTGGTAAATTAAGTGGATGGTTGACAGCATCACTTGCATGCTGCAGGCAAGGAGAAATGGGGCAGTAGTAGACCCAGTCTTACTAGCTGAAGAGAGAATCTTATCTGGGCAGTGAATCGGCTGTAGAGTCACACTGCTGAATTATCCCACACTACCCAATGCAATCCTATCCAATTTTCAGTGGGATTGTGGAGAATCCTGAACTGTATTCCAGCTGAGATCACAATTTTTTGAATGTGTGGTCCACAGCTTGATGTTTTGTTTTACTAGCTGGTGTTGTTGGTGACAGTGTTGAATCTCTTTTTAAAATGTCCAATCACAGAAAAGACCTTTATTTAAAAGCTGAGTGAAACATATAGGGCGGGATTCTCCCAACGGGAGCCTAAGTGCCGACGGCGGAGTAAAAACCGGAGTGTTTTATTCCGGCGTCGGCGCCCATTCCCAGACCCCTATTCTGGGGCCTCCGCGGGGCTGGCAGGGGCGTCGCACGATTTGCGGGGCCGGGGCCTCGGCACGCAATCGGAGACCCGGTGCCACGTAAAAGACGCGGCTCCTTGGGTCCTGCGCATGCGCAGTTGGGCCAGCTCAATCCTGTGCATGCGCAGTTGGGCCGCGCCATCCTGCGCATGCACGGGGAACTTCTTACACGCCCGGCCCCAACCCAACATGGAGTCGGTGTTCAGGGGCCGGCTCCGGCGGTAAGTTGTCCCGGGCGTGGAGAGGCCGGGCCACTGATTGGTGGGCCCCGATCGCGGGCCAGACCCCATCGGAGGCCCCCCCAGTGAAGGAGCACCCTCCACCCCCAACCCCCCTACAGGCCGCCCCCCAAGCGTTCCCGCAGAGTTCCCGCCGGCAGCGACGAGGGGTGAACGGCGCCGGCGGGACTCTGTCGTGTCAGAGCGGCCTCTCAGCCCCTCCGGGCTGGAGAATCGGTGGCCCCGCCGATTCCAGTGGCCCATGGCCGGCGTCACCCAAACGGCTGCCGCAAATGGTGCCGATTCTCCGCAACTCAAAATCGCGCACCGGCGTCGGGGCATCGTGGCGCGGTTGCTCCGATTCTCCGGCCTGGCGCGGGACTCGAAGAATCGCGCCCATAATGGGGTGAAATTGCACAGAGGTGGAGATACATGACAGGCAGATAAAAGCAAATTACTGCGTACGCTGGAATCTGAAACAAAAAGCAGAAAATACTGCCCAATCTCAGCACATCTGACAGCATCTGTGGATAGAAATGGGAACATTTTGAGTCTGGAAGACTCTTTGTCAAAGCTGCTGTATTTATTATTTTGGTATCATTCTGCGATGCAAAGTGTCTGATTGAACAAAGTGAGTCTGATCACAACTTCTGTTTCACTTGTCCACCACTCGGAAGTTGCCAATTCATATTAATTCTTACTTCGCCCGTACATTTACACACTCTGCTTTCTGAAGGATAAAAGAATTGATGTGCAATAGACAAACTATACTGTTGAGAGCAAAATGGGACAATGGGCATAATTCATCCACTGGGTTGAGCCAGGTGCGACATGTGAATCCCAGGGGTGCACCAAATTGGGCTTTGCGCTGGGTGCTGGGTCGATCGCAAGTCACCTGACTCACAGCGCCCACGGTGCCTGGTTGGCATTGACAAGGTGCCAAGACTGGCCATGCCAAGGTGCCCAGGTACCAAGTTGGCACTGCCCATGAAAGGGGGGTTATGAAGGGTCCCGCAGAAAGGCTGCAGGGGGTCAAGGGGGGTCCTAAAAGGCGGGTGAGGCTGTAGAGATTGGGAAAGCTTTTCAAAGTGGCATTCTCTGGTGGCAAATTCAGCTTCCCAGTGCCGGAAAGATTTCAAAGTGTGGCCTCCACTGGAGAGAAGCTCCCCAAGGCCCAAGAACACAGCTAAGTGCTGTTGAATAGCAGACTCCATCTCAGCATTGCAGCTGACATGAAATACCCCACCAAACGTACCCGAAACGGCACTTTGAAATTGTTCTATTGAATCGAGCCCACTGTCTTTATGCCCTTAGGTCACACAAGTAGATATAGGACGATGTGTTTCAGCTCTTAAAATTGTGAGTGGGATTCTCCAGCCACGCTTGCCCGGCAACCAGAAATTCCCACCCTAGGTCAATAGACCTTTACATGGTCTGCACACATCCGTGGTGGTCTTGCGACGGACGGGGTAGAAGAATCCAGCCCTATAATGCTCAGACTGAAGTGATTGATGTCACTGAACCCACGAAGATATCTAAAGTAGACTTGAACCTGCAACTAGGTTCTTGGCCAGAATTCTCTGGCTGTTGGGGTTTCTTTTCCCGCAGGCAAAGCACCCCCCACCCCCCACCCCCCCCCCCCCCCCCCCCCCCCCCTGCCTGTGGGTTGCTTGGCAGCCCGGCATGGCCTCAATGTGATATCCTATTGACAAGCAGTGGGAATAGAGAATCCCACCGCGAGTGAATGGTTCGCCGCTAGGAAACACGCAGTTTAGGGAGCCGGTGAGTACAGCCCATAGTTAGATGGCTCAGCTCTTAGTTTAACAATTGTAATTTCTAGTTATCTGAGATCTTTCCGAAGTTAGTACGCAGGAGTGGTGAGATATCTGCTTTTGCCACTTTGCACTGCGAAACCTGATAATAAAAATTTCTTTCTGATCAGACGCCCACAGGTGAGAAATAAAGATGGTGGATATTGACACTGACAACTTGGAGACAGCCACTGGAGACAGAGACTTCTGGAGACTGACTATTTGGAAGAGCATTTAAAGAGGTCACCAGGAACAAAAGAAACTCAGATGACCAAGAACAGGGGCCAGAGAAAACAGAGACCAGCGAAACTTGCTCCATCTCAGCCCACTGTCTCCCACAATTAAGGGGCTGATTTAGCACAGTGGGCTAAACACCTGGCTTTTGCAGAACAATGCCAGCAGCACGGGTTCAATTCCCGTACCAGCCTCCCCGAACAGGCGGCGGCATGTGGCAACTAGGGGCTTTTCACAGTAACTTCTATGAAGCCTACGTGTAACAAAAAGCGATTATTATTATTATTATTACTGCAGCAAATGTGGCAGAGACTGGCATGCCAGAGCAGAGCTCCTGAGCCACACCCGGCAATACCCAGCGCAGCGTTGACCACCATGGCGCAAACCATTGTCTTATGAGATGGAGCACTGCCACAGTTATGATCAGAAATCAGGACAACAAATTTGAGGTGCAAATTGTGATCATTTTATTGAGTTGCTGCTCTTTATTTTTGCCAAGAGAAGATGTACTTTTGGAAGTTGGTGATACCTTCCACATTGTTGGTTAACGATATATTCCAATAAAAGCAGCAATAATTGTCATGTGATCATTCCACGATCATTGAGGTAATTACCAGAGAACATTACTGCTGGTATTTATCGCCCAATTTTAAAAGTCTTCTTCATTTTCTGTGCTGTTGAAGAGACCACAGAACAGCAAAACCTGTTATCGTGAATCTTTTCCAGTTACAAATAAACCTAAAATGTCATTTTGATAAGAAAATATTTTGTTTATGTTCCGCCGTGTAATTGTATTTGCTCCTCTTGGAAGGAATGAATTGACCTCTTGATTGATTGGGCGGAGGTACTTAATTATTGGTTAGTTCCCTTCTTGGCCCCCATTAAAACTACCAATACAAGTTGTTCCTTTTCCTTGGACATTACCCCTCACCTTTTTAGAACTGCCACCATCACAGCCCATTACACTCTCCTGTAAAATGCACTTTCAAGGCAAGTTATTTATTTCTCTCCTCATGCAAACCATTTGAGATGTTGCCTTCCAGGTCCAAACCAGTATTCTTGCGACTGCCTAGTTAAATCCCTCCATCAGGCTCCTCCAGTCCCACAGCACTAAATAGCGCCACCGACATCTTCAAAAAATATTCAATGCATCTGTGACTATTGTGCATTGTTCCGACTCGTAGTGCTCAATGTGTCTGCAACCATTCCATTCTTCTCCAATTCCCCTTCTCTGTTATGTAGCTCAGTGGGTTTGGGGTTCCATGTAAATTCAGGGGGAATTTGTGTCTAAATCTGCATGTGAATCAATTTTTAAAAAAATAATCATTATTGTCACAAGTAGGCTTACATTAACACTGCAATGAAGTTACTGTGAAAAGCCCCTAGTCACCACATTCCGGCGCCTGTTCGGTTACACAGAGGGAGAATTAAGAATGCCCAATTCACCTAACAGCACATCTTTCGGGACTTGTGGGAGGAAACCGGAGCACCCGGAGGAAACCCACGCAGACACGGGGAGAACGTACAGACTCGACACAGACAGTGACACAAGCCGGGAATTGAACCTGGGATCCTAGAACTGTGAAGCAACAGTGCTACCAACTGTGCTACTGTGCTGTCCTACCTCCAATTAATTATAGATTAACCTGTGATTTGTGTTGATTCATTTGATAATAGCAGAGTTTTTGCTAGTGTTAATGACAAATAGGCCTGGAAATTAATATGAACAATTATATTTTACTTTTGTATTGATGTGGTTAAAGTTTTTAATTTAAATAGGTAATGGAACTGTTAAAATAGAAGGGCTAGAAATTTGATATAAACATGTTAGGCTTAAGTACAATAATAGTCCAATTCGGTCATTAATGCTAATATTTAGAAATGTTAAGATACGGCCCTAAGATTGAATGATTTCAATGATAGACACATTATATATTATGCCTTGTATAGTTTTAGCAGGACTCCAGTTATACTCCATTCTGTTTGAAATAAAGGCTAACATTCCAAGGGCGATACGGTAGCACAGTGGTTAGCACTGTTGCTTCACAGCGCCAGGGTCCCGGGTCTGATTCCCGCTTTGGTCACTGTCTGTGCAGAATCTGCACGGTCTCCCTGTGTCTGCATGGGTTTCCTCCGAGTGCTACAATTTCTTCCTTCAAGTTCCGAAAGACGTGGGGCGAGATTCTCCGCACATGCGGAGAATTGTAAAGGCTGCCGTGGGACAGGCCGTGACCCACGGCAGCCTTCACGCCCACTTCCGGGGCCGATTCTCCCCCCCGGGCGGGGCTAGGAGCGCGGCCCCGTGCGTCACGCCGGCTGACGCGGCCGATGACGTCAGCCGCGCATGCGCAGGTTGGACAACACCAACCCGTGCATGCGCAGTTGCCGTCTTTTCCCTCTACCGCCCCGCAAGACGTGGCGGCTTGATCTTGCGGGGCGACGGAGGGAAAAGAGTGCGTCCGTTACGGACGCACGGCCCGAGATCGGTGGGCACCGATCGCGGGCCTATGCCCCCCCTTGGCACGGCCGTGGTGCCAGTTTCACGATGGCAGCGAACAGGTGTGTTTGCTGCCGTGTTGAAACAGGCGTGAAGGCCCAGCCGCTCGGCCAATGGCCTCGGAGAATCGCCACTCGCCGTAATAAACGGCGAGCGGTGATTCATGGCGTGGGTCGGGCGTCGGGTGGGGAGAATAGCGGGAGGGCGCGAAAAATGTTGGGAGGCCCTCCCGCTATTCTCCCACCCGGCGTCGGGGGCGGAGAATCGCGCCCGTGCTGTTAGGTGAATTGGACATCCTGAATTCTCCCTCCGTGCACCGAACTGGCGCCGAATGTGGTGACCAGGGGATTTTTACAGTAATTTCATTGCTGTCTTAATGTCAGCTTACTTGTGACAATAATAAAGATTATTATTATTATTATTATCATGCCAAAATTGGTTAACATGTAATCAAATCATAGCAAGGAAGACACATTCCTATATATTTCATTTTTGCATCTACAGTCACATCTGTGCTGTACTTCACAAATAAGAAAATATATTTACAATTATACTTCAAACAAACTCTTGTTAAAGAAAATAAACATATTTTTCTTTATAAAGCACCTTTCACATTCTGAAGATATCTCCAAGTACTTCCCAGCCAATGAGTTATTTCGGAAGCATGGTCAATGTTCTGTAAGCAAATAGATTTGTACACAGTAAGGGCTCACAAAGCACATGTGGGAAGGAGCCACTGATTCCCATAACAATGGAATTGTTTGTGGGAGTGATATTGGCCAGAATGCTAAGAGAACTCTCCTTGTCACATCCCGCATGGGACATATGGAGTGGGAATGACTATCTTCCCCGTGGTTCTCATGGAGCATGAGTGTCCCAGAAGCCATTCAGCCCTGTATAAAAGGTCGGCCAGTAAGGCGCCAATCGTGGAGAGAACCAATAGGAATCTACCGTGAGTTGTATATAATGTAACTGTAAATAAACCAAAGTTCTTTATTCTTACTCAGTATGGATTCCCCCTGTCCTTATTAAACTCCTATTCTTTTTTTAAAGTAACACAACGGCATCTTTTATATCAAGCTGGACAGTGCTCAGTTTAATATATTATCTAAAAGATTGCACCTTAGCAATACAGCATGCATTCTCTGAAGGATTAGGTGTGTTCTAAAATGGCTGCAGCTATAGCATGTTATATGGTTTATATTATAGTTCCTGAAATGTGGCAAAATATTTTTAGAACAATGAAACTCATTTTAAGTCATGGTTCAATTTGTTAACCAATTAACTAGGCACTTGCCATGATGTAGATCTGTCTGTAACCCAAATGGCTGAGGAAGGTTGAATTCACTTTCTGGTTATTCTGCACTGTCACTGATTGATCAAAAATAATAATATACATTTATTCCTTTAGGAGTACTTGCAATTTGCGTCAGTTAAGTTCACTGTCCGAGGCGTAAATGTAATATCATGAAATGGCAGTCGAAACAGAGGCTTTGACAATATTTTAAAACCTTAAAGAATTATTATGAGTACAAAGTTAAAATCCCGGACTAAAAATCTGAAGCTTGACAAATGTATGATTAATTTGGTAGGAACTGTTGGACTTAAGTCAGGATCGTATTTGGAATGGGATTTCTATATACTCCAATCTGCCAATTCATAAATCTTCACACTGCAATTCATCTGCTTATTAATTCCACAATTGCAATCTAAGCAGAAAAAACTGAAAACATTTACCAAAAAACATATTTGACAGAATGGGGATAAGGTTTTGAAATATGCTGTGATCCCAAGGTTAAATCTAGAAGTAAGTTCACAAGGATTAGCAGTGAAAACTAGTCATTTGGACAATGCATGTTTGCTATGTTCTGAAGTTCTATCTATTGAAATATGGTTTGGTACACTGTGTGCCCATGATTGGTTTATGTACATGTTTCTTTGAAACCGGTTGTATGTACAATGTATGTATGCAATGTCCAGCAAGGAAGCTTTTTGTTAATGCGGCTGCATATTTTATGTTCCTTGTTGAAGATACAAAAATCTTAAATTTGTGGATAAATTGCATTTTTTTTACATTTCTACATTATTTGTATTAATGATTTGGAGTTTCTACAGTACATTGTCAAAATAATATTTTCAGATAATGATACAGCTTTTGCACACTCCTTTTCATTTAGTTCAGTAGTATATTTTCCCAAGTCCTTTTAGACTTGTGATTTAGTTAGAGCTGAAATTAAGCAGTAACATTTACATAGCTGAAGAATTTAAAACATAATTTCTTTTGTCATTTGCACAGCAATTTTACTCCTGAATGCGTTGTTTTAGGCAGGAATTAATAAAAATCGTATGCGCTTCAGGTGCCGGTTAGTTCATTCTTTCACACACCAAGCCTGGAGCCCTGAATGCTCCTTTCTTATCATCAGTTAATAATTCTTTCTCATTGAAGCAAATTAGGAACTTGACTGTGTTAAGAGAGTCAGAGCTCTGCTAGAGGCAACTGTGGAACTGGGGCTAAATGGCATAAATTCCACCCTGAGCAAGATGCATGAAGCACAACATTGTGTCCACCACAAAAGCAGCTCTGTATTTTTTTGTCCTTTCTAATTTAATTAGCCCAAGAGGTAGCGCATTAATTGCCAAGAATTCTTCTGATGCAAAGCTGCCCCCAATGCAGAAGGGGAAAAATAACCTGCGTGCTACCCTGGCATGCCAGCAATGAACTCTCTTTGAAAGGGGGTCATTTTTATGTTACAAATGGCTTTGTAAGTACCAGTATGATTACAGACTTGAAAACCTTCGAGTTTTTTATCTTTCATTTGGTCACACTTAAATCAGTGTTCTACAAAGGACAATGTAACCCTTTGGTTTCAAGTCCAGGACTCTTCCTGGAATAAGACTTCATTAGTTGGGGCTGGCAGTAATTGACACTACCTAACCCATCCAATTTAATGCACACATTTCTAATTTTAAAGTCAAATTATTAACAGGATGACCTTCGCACGACTTGAATGACAACATCACACATTGACGTTTAGTCCAAACATTAATTTTCAAGATAGTCAGATTAGTTTGGTTCAACTCCATACATTTCTAATCCTCTTTTTTTTGTTTATATCAGAGGTAGTTTTTAGTATCTTTATTTACTTGCAGTAGCTACACTCACCACTCAGATCCATAAAGGTTCCTTCAGGTAATGATGGAAGGAACTTATGGGCGCCTTGACACTCCTGCTCATGCAACTGAATGTCCAAAGCATCAAGGATGACAGACTGGATTTTCAATGTCTGTCCGCCATGCAAATGAGCTAGTTTAAGAATACACCTTAGAAAAGGAGGGGAACTAAAGTAACCAAAGTCAAAAGGCATGTGTTCCTCAATTCTCAGAATACGAATGTTTCTTGACATTGGAAGAAATATATTTATTCTGTTAATGCTACATTGGTTATTTCCAAGCGGAAGCCCACCAACAGCCCACAGGGGCTGTTTAGCACAGGGCTAAATGGCTGGCTTTGACAGCAGAACAGCACGGTTCGATTCCCGTACCAGCCTCCCCGAACAGGTGCCGGAATGTGGCAACTAGGGGCTTTTCACAGTAACTTCATTTGAAGCCTACTTGTGACAATAAGTGATTTTCATTTCTGTAGGATCCATTGAAAGTTAATTCTCTCTCTGCATTGTCAAGATCTCAAGCATGAACAATGGTCACTGTGGGTGAGGTATTGCCAGGCAATCCATGTGCAAGAAACCACACTCCAGCAAGAAGGCGATGACTTCAGGAGAAAGGGGAGGCAATTCTGCGGCCAAAATTAAACACAACACTACTTTTAAAAAGTTGCTTTTTCTCATAAATTCATCCTTGTACAAGCAGTTTGACTTCAGTTGATATGAACTGATTCTAGAATGCACTTAATCTAAACTGTATTATGGATGCCTATTTAAAAGATCCAGCACAGGGTAGTTACAAAAAGAAGGGTGTTTGGAACTTACAAACCCCATTGTAGCCCTTGCTACAATGACCTCTTAATAACTCATCTATTCTTCATTTGTCACTGTATACATAATCTCCTGGTAACAAGGTGTAGGATATGGCCTGAATAGTCTGTTAAACCACCTTCCACCCGCACTCTGATGTGTCCTAACCCTGAATGCTTATGCTTAAAGGTCTCTTGCATTTCTGTTAGACAGGTCTGAAAGTAGGCCTCAGGGACCTCCCACGGCAAGACTATGACCTCCCGCCTCAGGGCTGCCAGTTTAAGATGGAAAGATTTCCTTACAATGTCAAGATAAGCAATAGCTAATCCTTTTAAATGTGAAAGGACATCTCTGCTGCCGACAGCAAAGCAGGATGCCTGGACATACAAGCATTGTTTGCTCTTCCCATCTCCATGGCATCAAGGATGGAAAGGATGGGATATTTCTGACATGGTACCCGACCAAAATTGGGCAGTCTTATTGCACGAGAAATTGGAGAACTGTACAAATTGGAGGAGACCAGGTGGAATGGGTGCATGGCCTATTTTCTACCCCTGCCCAACACAGTTTTGCAAAAGGAAGGTTGGCGCAGAAAAATCCAAATTCTATTTTTTAATAAACTAGCAGCAACATAAAGTAGCAGACATCAGGAAATGCATTTTGGGGCCAAAATCCAACCTCGGGGTTCCAGTGACAGTTAGAAAGTGTTCCAGCTCCGCAGGATTTATGGCCACACTAACTCCTTGATTAGATAACTGGCTTGTAATCACTCCAATCTATCCATTAGCCTCTTTTTTTAAAATCGTCGTAAATTGGATATTAAAACTACCAGCATTCAGATCTAAAAATGATGTGAAGATACCTCCGGCTTATTGCACAGCGTGCACAAATGAAACACAAATGTCAGCCAGTTTTTAAAAGCATCGGATGAGGCATCATGTGAAGCAGGTCAATGTATCAACACGCTGTCCTTAATTTCCATACATGGTAGGTTATAAGGGGAAAGGTGACGGAACACATCAGCCATTTCCATACCGAACGAAAGTGAAATCACCATTGTTCCTTACCTTGTGTGTTCCATCACAGGTCACAGAGAACTTATGGAAATCTGGCTGCAGATTGCCCACTCATTGTCTTTGATGTGGAAAGGTACCAACCACATAAGGAATAAACTTAAAATGTAGTGGGCGAAACATTTAAACATTACAATATCTTCAGTAACGATTCTTTATAGGCACAAGCTGACATACAGTTCCTTCTGAAGATTGGCTGTTTCTGTTAGCTCTTTATATGGCAATTGCTTTCTCTTTACTTTGTCTAAATTCATCACCCATCCATGCACAATAAGCAGTAAATCTAATGCCAACAAACTCACAGCAGATTCCATCTGTAAGTTCAGTTTTACTAAGATGACTTCTCACATGGAGACTTGACGGGGTCTGTAACTAGCTGAATGATTGAAAGCCTACAAAATGAAAAATGTATTATTAAAATTACCCTTAGTCACACCCGTGGAGAAGCTCAGTTTTAACATTTAAACAGGACTTTAGATATTCTGTCAAGCTAAGACTTTTATTTCTACTTTAATTTTAATTTTCAGATGCTAACTTTGTACTTAGCCCCACACCACCAGAAATGTTACATTAGAGAAATGGAACAAATGTCCTTGGCATCATTCTGCTATTCTTTGGCTGGGGATTTGCGAATATGACAGCTGTAATAACCTTTACTGTGCTGTGATCCCGGTTGATGTTATAACTGGCGGGAAGATCCCAGAATGGAGCCCTGGCTCAAAAGACTGTAACTTTTATATTTGTTTTATAAAATGTAGAGGGACAGAGTAACAGGACCGCTAATTAAACATCTCTTAAACGTGGTAAAATTGGATAATGAAGGGATGGCACGGTGGCGCAGTGGTTAGCACAGCTGCTTCACGGTGCTGAGGACCCCAGTTCAAATCCGGCCCTGGGTCACTGTCCGTGTGGAGTTTGCACATTCTCCCCGTGTCTGCTTGGGTCTCACCTCTACAGCTCAAAGATGTGCAGGGTACAGGGTACCCTTGGGGGCAGATTGGCCTTGCTAAATTGCACCTTAACAAAAGAACTTTTCAAAGAAAAAAGTTTTTGATTCAAAGTGGATTATGATATAATACTCCTTTACTCCCCCTTAGTTTAACAATTACACACAGGTTTTAGGATTAATATGGATTCCAAATTACATCTTAATCTACAATGGTCTCATTAACACAAAGTCCCTTTTAAGCACACAAGATGACTGAGGGCAAATACACTCTCCACTCTGAACCCCAATTAAATGTTTGTGGATGCCGCCTCAGAATCCCCCCAGATGATTGTCACATGAGACTTTCCAAACTACTCCCAAAAACGTTTTATTTCATAATTATGCTTTCTCTTAGCAGTTTGCATTCAGAAATCCAGACCAGATTTTCCAAATGATATTTTAACAAAACTTTCGCTCCACCTTTAACAATTAAGCCACTCCAGGAATTTACACCAACCCCTTTAGGATTTCTTTGCCTTGACTGCTGTGAAAACTGCTCACAATTGCTTTAACGCTCAATACCCAGACTATTTACTCTTCCTTGAGTTCTTCTGAATACTCTGTTCACTTAATTCCAGTCTACTTGGGCACTTCTCTTCATTTCTCTAGTTTCCATAACAGCTGATCTTCACTTTCTTCATTTATTTTCTTAACCTTTACTCCATGGTCTGGTTTTTCTTCTGGCAAAGCTGTGAGTGTTGCACCCTTTCTAGCCTACTAAACAAACTGCTTCTAGCTGAGCTGTGAGAACTGCCTTCTCTCTCAATGCATATCTCCAAGTGCAATCAAATTTGTTAAAATAAAACATAAAAGCTTTTCCACCTTACAAAGTTGCTAAGCAATCCCCATATGCTTATGTCTTTGATATGTTCTTTATTTATTCATTATTGATTTATTTAATCTTTATTGTCACAAGTAGGCTTACATTAACACTGTAATGAAGTTACTGGGAAAAGCCCCTAGTCACCACATTCCAGCGCCTGTTTGGATACACTGAGGGAGAATTCAGAATGTCCAAATTACCTTACAGCACATCTTTTGGAACTTGTTGGAGGGAAATGGAGCACCCGGAGGAAATCCACGCAGCCACAGGGAGAATGTGCAGGTGGTGACCCAGGCCGCGAATCGAACCTGGGACCCTGATGCTGTGAAGCAACAGTGCTAACCACTGTGCTACCATGTCGCCCATTTTAGCCCTCTCTAGGCACAATAGAAACATAATTGTAACTTAACCAACCTCCAGAGATACAAACACCTTTGTCCAGCATGTATCTAGCTACAGGTTTTACCCTCCCAGGCACAGATGTGTTAAATTAAACCCACTTAAAGCTGTACATTTTTTTGTAATGTTTACAAATACAAATATAAACCCCATAAAACTATCTTTATTTTCCGAACAACTAGTATTCCTCAGCTATCTGTTCCGTATTGCTATATCCTAGATCTGTTCTGCTGAGCTGCTGGAAAGGGAATCTCACATCTCTGAACTCTGGGGGAGGATTTTCCATAAACATTTGATCCTTTTTTTCATTGTTCGACAAAGTTCAGTTGATTGGATCTCAACGGCCCTTCCTATTTCTTTCCTCAGCCAGCGCAGTAAATGAAATTGACAATATTGATACTTACATTGATATCTCTCTACCCTACATTTCCAGTCTATTTCAATCCACTCCATTCGTCTACATGGGACAACAGAGACTGAAGTTGGGGTATTTCTTTTTTAAATTTAGAGTACCCTATTATTTCTTTTCCGATTAAGGGGCAATTTAGCATGGCTAATCCACCTAACATGTACATCTTTGGGTTGTAGGGTGAAACCCACACAGACGCGGGGAGAATGTGCAAACTCCACGCAGACAGTGACCCAGGGCCGGGATTTGAACCCAGGTCCTCAGCGCCGTAGTCCAGTGCTCCACCGTGCTGCCCCCATTGGGGCATTTATTCACAAGCTCTGCTACTCTTAAATCTCCGCTGGTGATTAAATCTGCTGTCATCAACACTTGTCACTTCCATCCATGCAATCCACACTCCATCGCCAACATTGCTTTCCTCCAAAATCTTTGAATGCGGTGGCACAGTGGTTAGCACTGCTGCCTCATAGCGCCAGTGCCTCGAGTTCAATTCCGACTTTGGGTGACTGTATAGAGTTCAAGAAGTCAGCTCACCACCACCATCACAAGGGCAATTAGGGATGGGCAGTAAATGCTGGATTAGTCCATTCACATCCCATAAACAAGAATAAAAATAATATTAATCCGGTATCACCAACCTGAGGTTTGAGCCAATTTTTACAATTGAACTCGCACAACACCCAGAATTGTGCCTGCCATCAGCATTTACGCAGATACAAATGACAGAAATGCAAATTGTACAAATAAAATGAATGCTTATGTCTGAATCGTCTTACACCAGGAAGGTATTTGCAAAGGCTGTCCCACCATTTGCATGGCTTTGAAAACAAAATGGTTAGAAAGAATCAGCTAGTGGGTAAAATAACCATCTGGTATAGGACTAAGTCATGCACACCTGATCTACATGAAGAAAGCAGATCTCAGCTGGGGTGCAGGAGAATGTTATAATTCACTGGCTGTCCCTGGGCTAGGCAGACGCAAAATTAGCCCGGCTAGAAAATTGGAGAAGACTGAGGGGAAAGGAGAAGAGAATGAACAGGATTTTCATTCATATAGCACCATTTACAATCTCAGAATGTTAACTAAATACTTTTGAAGTACAGTCACTGTTGTAATATTTGATAAAAGCAAATTACTACAGGTGCTGGAATCTGAAACCAAAGAGAAAATGCTGGAAAATCTCAGCAGGTCTGGCAGCATCTGTAGGGAGAGAAAAGAGCAAACGTTTCGAGTCCAGATGACCCTTTGGTAAAGGGTAGCCAGTTGAGAAGTTTTTTTCCCCGGTTGGGGAATCTCAGACATGGGGAAGCAGCTTTAGGATAAGAGGGAAACTATTTCAGACTGAGGGGAAATGTCTTCAGTCAGAGGGCTGTGCATCTTTGGGGCTCTCTATCCCAGAGGGTTGCACACGCTCCATTATTCAGTATTTTCAAAACTGGGATAGGTAGAATTTTGATCTCTCAAAGAATCAAGGTGTGCGGCACGGTGGCATAGTGGTTAGCACTGCTGCCTCATGGTGCCCAGGACCTGGGTTCGATCCCAGCGCCGGGTCATTGGCTTTGTGGAGTTTGCACATTCTCCCCGTGTCTGCGTGAGTCTCACCCCCACAACCCAAAGATGTGCAGGTTAGGTGAATTGGCCACAGTAAATTGCCCCTCATTTTGAAAAAAAGAATTGGACACTTTAAATTTTTTTTTTAAATCTCAAAGAAAGAAGGGATAAGGGATGGTCGAGAAAGTGGTGTTGAGGCAGGAGATCAGCAAGGATCGTACTGAATCCATGGGCGGAACCGTGGCACAGTGGTTAGCACTGCTACCTCACAGCTGCAGGGATCCGGGTTCAATTCCGGCCTCGGGTGACTGTGTGGCGTATGCACTTTCTCCCTGTGGAGTTTGCACTTTCTCCCTTTGTCTGACTGGGTTTCCTCTGGGTGCCCTGGTTTCCCCCCCCAATCCAAAGGTGTGCAGGTTAGGTGGATTGGCCATGCTAAATTGCACCTTAGTACCCAAAGGTGGTATGGTTCCTGAGTTACGGGGACAGGGTGGAGGCATGGCGCTCTTTCCAAGGGCCACTGCAGACTTGATGGGCCGAATGGCCTCCTTCTGCACTGTAGTGATTCTATGATTCTATAAATGATGGATCAAGTTTGAGGGCCCGAAAGGTCTGCCCCTGCTCCTATTTCCCATGCCTTATGGAACCTGACGAGGGATGTCCCCCTCAGTTGGATAATGGAGGAGAGGCCTTGGGAAAGGGTGATGTGCTCAACCATGTCAAAGGCTGTTGACAGGCCGTGAAGGATGAGGAATTGTGCAGAGAGTGTACGTTGTGACTTGAACTCGGGTTGCTTCAGAGTTGAAGCAGAGGCGGAAACCTGACTGAAGAAGCACAAATGTTAAGTTGCAGGAAAGATGGGCACAGATTTATCTTTTGGGAATAGGTTAGCACACTTTTGGATTTATAATATGCTGAATATTGTCATCCAGCTCCAGCATTAAGCAGCGTGAATTAATGACGCAGAACTGCATCACGGGCAAATGTATAAAGTAGGAGCAAATAAACAGTAAGTTCCGTTAGTCATTATACTTTTCATTTGTACTGTTACTGTGAAAAAAAATCAAGGTTCAGAAGGGAGTATCACACCGCGAACTTAATGGGACAGCATGACCCAGTATAATATATTTTATTGGAGTCAAAATAAATTGTGATAGGCCACTGGTCCAAAGAAGGACCCTGCTGTGATGTGAGATCTTGTTTTATTTTATGCGGAATCATTTTGCTTCTAAAACCAAGCCATAAGCTGTAGGGCTGTAAAATAGAATGACTTTGATTGTTTCAAATTGGTCAGATGCAGTAAACAGCAAAGAAAGTTGAGCATGCTTCAGTGCAACAGAACATATTCAGAATTTGCTGGCAAAATTAAAGAGAACTGCACCATTTTCTTCCAGCTTGTGGGGTAATGCTACCCAGCTCCAAACCCACTCGAGAAAGTGCAAATAAAACCTTGCATTACAGGAAAACTTTGGCTGAGCTGATTGTTCCATTTCTGTTTTCATCATAATTTTCCTTCTTTTTTCACATTTTCAATTTTTTCTCGAAACATTGAAATCATAATCCCTACATTGCAGAAGGGGGTCATGCGACCCACCGGGTCTGCACCAACCCTCCGAAACAGCACTCAACCCAAGTCCAATGCCCCGTCCAACTCACCCTAACCCATAACCACAGTTAGCCTAGACAAAGAACAAAGAACAAAGAACAATACAGCACAGGAACAGGCCCTTCGGCCCTCTTAGCCTGTAACGGTCATGGTACCAACTTTCGTCAAACTCTCAGCACTTCCTTGTGCCTTTTCCCTCTATACTAAGGACACTAAGGGGCAATTCAGTATGGCCAATCAACCTAACCTGCCCATGCTTGGATTGTGGGAGGAAACCGGAGCACCTGGAGGAATCCCGCGCAGACACACTGGGAGAAAGTGCAGACTCCACACAGACTGACCCGAGGCCGGAATTGAACCGGGTCGCTGGTGCTGCAAGGCAGCAGTGCTAACCACTGTGTCATCCTGCCACAGCTGCTTCTCTCGTACCTGCTGCAGAATTGTGCAGGAAGCATGCATCTCCTCAGAGAGGAATAAAGACAATGGGCGGGATTCTCCAGCACCTCCAGCCGTGTGTTTTCTGGCGGATGGATTCTCTGCTCCTGCCGCTGTCAATGGGATTTCCCATGAAGCCACCCCACGTCGCCGGGGATCACAGCAACAAGGGTGCATTGTCGGCAGGACCATAGAATCCCGCCGGCCAGTGAACAGCCAGAAAACTTTGACCAACATTTAACATTTAGGAATAAAACATTAAACTGCTAAGCTATGTCTTAAAGAGGCATTATCATTGTGAAGCAGGATTTATCAAAACCCTGGCTTGAATCTTACCCTGTAAACGTGGGCGCGTGCTCAATCCAACCCCACGTGAAGTTGCGCGCAAAGATGCTGTGCGCACATCTCAACTTCAGATTACACTGGAGCATTATTACGTTTGGCAGTCAGCAGTGCTGACAAAATGGAGAAGTGAGCAATCCGTTTTTTTCATGATTTCATCCACGGGTGGGATAAAATGGGTCTGAACCTTTGCCATTGTAGTGAGGGGTTTATGAGATAGTTCGCTGCTGGTTGCTTAGTGAAACTTGACAGCTTTGTCACTGCTTTTAGCTGTGTCACTGCTGTGCTGAGCCCTGGTTGCGCTCAATGTGTCTTCAGCTTGCTTTTGCAGGTGTTACATCTTGGTGCCCCCCACTCACTGACAATAGCATTAGAGGCTGTTTGCTGTCTTTGGTGCTGTGTAGCAGTAGAGACCTTGGTGGTCATCCTCTTGTCTGAGCGAGGCACTAGCTTGGAAGGTGCGCTCAGCAATGTGGCTGGGCACTCCTCGGTCACCACGGACTTGGAGGATGGCACAGTGACTGGCATGGAGGTGGAGGAGCTGCTTCCATTGTCTGGGCGCCATAAGAGGAGGCCCCAGAGACAACAGCCAGCTCTTTTACCATTGTGTGGTGTGTACTCGCCTGTCTGCCCACCAATGAAGGATGGGCACCATCACAGAGAGTGGTTGCCGCATCCTTTCCCCACACTGACAGTGACCTCTTGAGGTAAGTGTCTTTGTGAGGACTTGCAGGTCCACTAGCAATCCCAGGAACTCCCCATTGCTTACCTGGAGCTGCCACTCCAGAACAGTCACCGCAGAGCTCACACTCCTCAAGGACTCCTTCATGACAGAGTATGGAACGCATATCCTCAGGGATCTCCACCAGATGCCCCCTGCATCCCGCTGGATATCCAACATTTGCCGCCTGATTGATGACTCAAGAAGCTCATCATCTCCCTCGGACTCAGCATGATCCTGGTTTCCAGCATTCTACTGACTGCCGGCGGCTTGGGCACTCCCTGTCTCCACCATCTGCTCCAGTGAATATGATATGCCCTCACTATTGTGCACTACCAACTCATCTGACATGATAATGCCCGCCAATGTGCCAGTATCTGTTCTGGTACTGGGTACTGAATGAGGGTGTGCCACGGATGCATTTTCAAGGCATCCTGCTCAAGTATCAAAGGAGGGTGTCTGAGGGATGAAAACAAGTAGAGAGAAATATTACTTATATCACACACAGCCAATTTTTAAAACATGTTGCCCAGCGTGATTGCTCTCAGTGGTCGTGAAGTGCCTTAGTGACCAGCGTAATACTGAGGTCGTTCTGAGGGATGAGGTGCCCATGCATCATTTTCACTCTCAGCCTGTCTTGATTCTGCCCAATGAGCTCTTTCCTTTCTCCGAGATGCCAGTCTCGCTGTGACCTGATGCACCCCCCCCCCCCCCCCCCCCCCCCCTCCTCCTCCTCCTTACTTGAACTCGAGATCCAGGGCTCCCAGCTCATGGCTGATGAGGATCACCAGTTTTGGCACCTTCACCACCGGTGGCTGCTCTCTCCCGGTTATTGCTGCTACGTTTCTCCTGCCAGTAAGTGCACTGTCTACCTTCAGTGGAATCCCATGATGCCTCCCCACTCAGATCACTCCCGACAGGCTCGAGAACGTTACTTCCCCCTCGGAGACCTGACCCTTTGATAGACCCAGGGCTTCAGATTACCCACACGCTTCATCGCAACTATAGAGATACCCTTCTGGGGCAGCATGGTAGCACAGTGGTTAGCACTGTTGCTACACAGCGCCAGGGTCCCAGATTTGATTCCCGGCTTGGGTCACTGTCTGTGCGAAGTCTGCACGTTCTTCCTGTGTCTGCGTGGGTTTCCTCCGGGAGCTCCAGCTGCCTCCCACAGTCCAAAGATATGCAGGTTAGATGGATTGGCCATGGTAAATTGCCTTTAGTGTCCAAAAAAGGTTAGGTGGGGTTACAGGGTTATGGGAATAGGGTGGAGGTATGGACTTGGGTGCTCTTTCCGAGAGCCGGTGCAGACTCGATGGGCCAAAAGGCCTCATTCTCCACTGTAAATTCTATGATTTTCAGTCCCCACACTGTACAATGCCCAGTGCAGAAGATCATTGAACCTTTTCCAGCGTTGGATTCAGGTACACCAGATCAGGTCATGCCCATCAACCTCAACTGTCAACTCTTTCCAGGCTTTCTTGCTGAGGTGGAGTAGCCTCATTCTTCCATCCTTGGGCTTTAGGATGTCCCTCCTGGCTGTCACCACCTCCACCAGGGTTTGTAGACACTTGCCGGAAAAACAAGGGGCTTGCTGCTTGCTTGAGCTCCCCTCGCCCATGATGTATTTTCCAGTGGACCGACATTCTGAATCCTCTGGTTTCTTCTGCGGCCTCTGGTGGCAGGCTCCCATTGGACACCATGCCTGCCACGCACACATCGCTTCCCCCACGGACCCTGCTCACCTAATGAAACCACAATTCACGCTGGCTGCCACTTAAGTGGCCAGCCTGCGTTATATTGTGATTCTTAAGTGATGCCTCCGGGAAACTTGGGCGTTTCTGGTTCCACCTGCCAGACTGACACATCGCGTGTAAAAGTCTACCCAAAGAAATAAGTGATGCACCTGGAGTTGTCAGAAAGCAAAAATAAGGGAAAATCTTAAAGTTGAAAAGGGAAAATATGGTGTTGAGTTTGTGACCTGAAATTGTTGATATCAATGGTGAGTCCAGAAGACTGTAAAGTTCCAACTCAGAAGATGAGGTACTGTTCCTCAAGCATCACTGAAACACTGCAGCAGGCCAAGGACAGAGAGATCAGCGTGAGACCAAGATGGAGATTTAAAATGACAGGCCGCCAGAAGCATATTTTCAATTTGTCAGTTCAAAAGGTTGTTTTGTCTGATTGTCTTCCCATAACATTGTCAAATTCTGATGAAGTAGGAGTGTGAGTAATTAAAATGTTTCATTTTTGCAAATGAGGGTAGAATCGTATCGATTGATTTCAGAGCCACAACGAATGTAGACTGGAAATTGTCATCGCTGTTTGTGTTTAGTCATCAATTGTCGTCAAATATGTTGACATCAAGTGAAATTTTCAGAAACAGGAACCAGGCGAATTGCACAGCTCGTACCTTAAAATTGAGGACGACGGAACACGATCAAAAGTGCTAAATGGGCATGTTCAGGTCAATGTTTGAGTTCTGCATTTTCTCTCCATTTAGGGGAAGGGAAGAGTTTTTTGTGAGTGAGCAGCTGGAGAGAGTTTGATGCTTAGCAATGTATATTAAAATAATTGGCCTTTTTTGTCACACTTGGGGGCAAGTGAGGAAGAAAAAACTGTGAAACAATTTACAATAATGTGAGGAAAGCCTGACCAAATATTGGTGAAAGATGTGGTAGTTTTGAAGGATGTTCTCAAAGAGGAGTAGGAGGTCAAGACATAGAGCTATTTAGGGAGGGAATTTCAGAGCATGGGACTGAGACTTAAAGGCATTGCCACCAATGATGGGATAAAGACATTGTCGATGCCAACAGTCCAGTGCTGGAGGAATGGGGTCTGGTGGGATGGGAGGTGAGTTGATTGTGCTGCTGGAGAAAGTTATATAAAATATGATGGGATGTAAGCACAAGAATGATCATTTTCAGTTTGTTGTCTTGGGTGAGCGGGATCTGATAAGTAAAGACAGGAGAGATGGATAAGTGGAACTAGGTGTGGGATAGGATATTTAAGCTGCAGCTACAAATGGATTAATTTTCCATAAGCTAGAAATTTGGAATCTGGCCAGAAGGCCACAGTAAAATCTGGAGATTTAAAACTTAACTTTAATTCTATAGAAATACTGCATTATGTTTTATAGGTGGAAGTAGAAAGTAACAAAGGAACATGGGCAGTGTGGGCGAAACTGTAAAACAAAGAGAAACAAAGAAACAAAGAAAATTACAGTACAGGAACAGGCCCTTCGGCCCTCCCAGCCTGCGCCAATCCAGATCCTTTATCTAAACCGAGAGCCCCTCAGGGCTGGCCTCCCCGCCTCACCGGGTAAGTGAAAAAACGATGTAGGAAAGGGAGACTGTGTGGAGTTTGCAATTTCTCCCCGTTTATACGTGGGTTTCCTCCGGGTGCTCCGGTTCCCTCCCACATTCCAAAGATGTGCAGGTTAGGTGGATTGGCCATGTTAAATTGCTCCTTAGTGTCCAAAATGTAAGGTGGAGTTACTTGGTTACGGGATAGGGTGGAGGCATGGGCTTAAGTAGGGTGCTGTTTCCAAGGGGCAGTGCAGAGCCACTGGGCCGAATGGCCTCCTTCTGCACTGTAAATTCCGTGAAATAGAGTTCAATTTGGGGACCTATGATCCAAATACAGATCCAAGAAGAACATAATCAAAAGATTTTGCTTCCGGTGGAAGGCTAGGATCTATGAAGGAAGAAAAGGATTTTGATGCCCAGGCACATGAATCAAAACAGAGGCTACTGGAATGCTGGCCTTTATCTCAAATGAACCTGAATACAAAAGTTATGATGTGATGCTTTGGTTGTCAGGAGCTTGGTCAGACACCATCAGTTTTTGGCACTGTCCAAAGAATATATGTTGGCTTTGAAAGGCTTACAAGAACCAATTCACCAGATGATACCAAGTTTTGAAGAGTCAAGTTATGAGGACAGATTGAAAAAGTATGGACTTATGTTTCATTGAGTTTGTATGGTTGTGGTGTGATTTAATTAAGGTGTGTAAAATGATGAAATTATACAATAGATTAGCAATTTTATTTGGTTGGGAATTCACAACAAGGTGACAATCTTAACATTGGAGGTAGGACATACAGGAGTGAAAACAGGAAGCAATTCTTTTCAGAAAGGATAGTTGAATCTTGAAATCTCGACCCCTGAATCGATGGACGCTGGAGCAATTGAACATTTCAAAACTGAGGTTTAATCTGTCAAGGGATATCAATTAAAGGCAGCTAGATGGATTTGAGTTTTCAGATTAACCATGATGCAACTGAACAGGCTTGAATGCTGAATGACTTCCTTCTGTTCTTATGTAACAACAGGGCACGATCCCCCAGCAGATATTAGGTAAAGTACAATGGAAAAGCCATCCCTACTCACAGATTGTATTCTACATATGCTTCAGAGCCAGAGAAGAAAAAACATCATTCTTTTAATATGTGCTTTTATATTCTGTGGCAGCCACATTTTTGGGTGTGCACCAATGAACAGCGAATACTGACTAAGACATCAGGATAGCAACATTCAATCATATATTTCATCTTCTGACACTCTTGTGGAAAAGGTATTATAGTATTTTTAGCACATGGCAACGTTCCTAGGGTACAGCTGCTTACATTGGTGAGCTACAGAAATAATTTTGTTAACCTTTAAAAGTCTCGTCGAATGCATTGTATTATTACTTTTGGTTCACTTAGCTACTAGAATCCCAGACAATATATGATTAGAGCACTTGGATCTAAATTGAGACGCAAAGAGAATTAATAGCGTAACGGTGAGGGAATGCCAAACTACCAGATAGCTGTAGATTATATTACCAAAGAACAAAGAATAGTATAGCAGGGGAACAGACCCTTCAGCCCTCAAGCCTGTGCCGATCATGAAGACTGTCCAAAGTAAATCCTTCTCTACTTCCGAGTCGTATCCCTCTATTCCCATCCTATTCATGTATTTGTCAAGATGCCTCAAACATCGCGATCGTATCTGCTTCCACCACCTTCTCTGGAAGCGAGTTCCAGGCTCCCACCACCCTCTATGTAAAAAACTTGCCTCCTTGAAACTTTGCCCCTCACACCTTAAAGATATGTCCCCTTTTGCACCCTGGGAAAAAGCGTCTGACTATTCACTCTGTCCATGCCACTCATAATTTTCTAAACTTCTATCAGGCCATCCCTCAAACTCCGTTGTTCCAATTATGAAAACAATCTGAGTTTATCCAAACTCTCCTCATAGCTAATGCCCTCCAGAAAAGGCAACATCCTGGCAAACCTGTTCTGTGCCCTCTCCAAAGACTCCACATTCTTCTGGTAGTGTGGCGACCAGAATTGAACACTATATTCCAAGTGCAACCTAACTAAGGTTCTATACAGCTGCAGCATGGCTTGCCAATTTTTATACTCAATGCCCCGGCCGATGAAGGCAAGCATGCCGTATGCCTTCTTGACTACCTTCTCTACCTATGTTGCTGCTTTCAGGGACCTGTGGACCTGTACACCTAGATCCCTCTGCCTGACAAAGCTCTGAAGGGTTCTTTACTGTATATTTCCCCCCTGTATTAAACCTCCCAAAATGCATCATCTCACATTTGTCTGGACTAAACTCCATCTGCTATCTCTCCACCGAAGTCTCTAACCAATTTATATCCTGCTGCATCCTCTGACAGTCCTCATCTCCGTCCGCAATTCCACCGACTTACATGTTGTCCGCAAACTTACTAATCAGACCAGTTAGATTTTCCTCCAAATCATTTATATATACTACAAACAGTAAAGGTTCCAGCATTGATCACTGTGGAATTCCACTAGTCACAGCCCTCCATTCAGAAAAGCAACCCTCCGTTGCTACCTTCTATCTCCTATGGCCAAGCCAGTTCTGTATCCATCTTGCCAGCTCACCTCTGATCCCAAGTAACTTTACCTTCTCTACCAGTCTGCCATGATTGACCTTGTCCGAGTCCTTATCGAAGTCCATGTAGACAACATCCACTGCCCTACCTTCATCAATCATCTTCGTCACTTCCTCGAAAAACCCGATCAAGTTAGTGAGGCACAACCTCCCCTTCACAAAACCGTGTCGCCTCTCGTTAATACGTCCACTTGCTTCCAAATGGGAGCAAATCCTGTTTCAAAAAATCCTCTCCAATAATTTGCCTACCACTTTGGGGCAGCACGGTAGCATGGTGGTTAGCATAAATGCTTCACAGCTCCAGGGTCCCAGGTTCAATTCCCAGCTGGGTCACTGTCTGTGCGGAGTCTGCACGTCCTCCCCGTGTGTGCTTGGATTTCCTCCGGGTGCTCCGGTTTCCTCCCACAGTCCAAAGATGTGCGGGTTAGGTGGATTGGCCATGATAAATTGCCCTTAGTGTCCTAAAAAATAAGGTTAATGGGGGGGGGGGGTTGTTGGGTTACTGGTATAGGGTGGATGCGTTGGCTTGAGTAGGGTGATCATTGCTCGGCACAACATCGAGGGCCGAAGGGCCTGTTCTGTGCTGTACTGTTCTATGTTTCTATGTTTCTATGATGTAAGGCTCACTGACCTGTAATTTCCTGGTTTATCCTTCTACCCTTAAACAAATGAACAAGGTTAGCTATATTACAGTCCTCTGGGACCTCACGTGTAGCCAGTGAGGATAGAAAGATTTCTGTCAAGGCCCCAGCAATTTCTTCCCATACTCCCTCAGTATTCTGGGGTAGATCCTATCAGGCCCTGGGGACTTATCTACCTTAATGTTTCTCAAGACGCCCAACATCTGGCTTTTAAAGCAGACCAAGTAGGCCAGTAGCACGGTTCGATTCCCGTACCAGCCTCCCCGGACAGGCGCTGGAATGTGGCGACTAGGGGCTTTTCACAGTAACTTCATTGGAGCCTAATCGTGACACTAAGCGATTTTCATTTCATTTTCATTTTCATCTTCTCCTTTTGGGTCTCAATGTGACCCAAACTATCTACACACCCTTCCCCAGACTCACCATCCACCAAGTGCTTCTCTTTGGTGAATACTGATGCAAAGTACTTATTTAGTACTTCACTTATTTCCTCTTGCTCCACGCATAGATTCTCCCCCTTTCCCTGACTACCCTCTTGCGCTTTATGTACATATAAAAAGCCTAGGGATTTTTCTTAATCCTGTTTGCCAATGACTTTTCGTGACCTCTTTTCACCCTCCTGACACCTTGCTTAAGTTCCTTCCTACTTTCCTTATGTTCCTCACGGGCTTTGTCTGTTCTCAGCTTTCTAGTCGTTACAAATACTTCCTTTTTCTTTTGGTCTAGGCTCACAATATCCCTCATTATCCAATGTATGAAACTTGCCATACTTATCCTTCTTCCTCACAGGGACATGCCAGTCCTGAATTCCTATTAACTGACATTTAAAAGACCCCCACCTGTCAGATGTTGATTTTACCGTCAAACAGTCGCCCCCAATCTAGATTCTTCAGTTTCTCCCTAATATTGTTGTAATCAGCCTTCTCCCAATTTAGCACCTTCACCCGAGGACTACACTTATCTTTATCCACGAATACCTTAAAGCTTGCGGAATTATGGTCACTATTCCCGAAATGCTCGCCTACTGATACTTCAACCACCTGGTCGGGCTCATTCCCCAATACCAGGTCAATACGGCCCCTTTCCTAGTTGGACTCTCTACATATTGTTTAAAAATTCTGCCCCATTCAAGCCTCTAGCACTAAGTGAGATCCAATCAAGATCGGGGAAGTTAAAATCACCCACCACAACAACCCTGTTGTTTGTACATCTCTCCAAAATCTGTCTAAATATCTGATCCTCTGTTTCTCGTTTGCTGTTGGGAAGCATGTAGTAAACCCCCAACATTGTGATTGCACCCTTCTGAATGCTACCCATAATACCTTGCTGCATGAGCCCTCGGAGGTGTCCTTCCTCGGTACAGCTATGATATTCTCCCGAACCAATAATGCAACTCCACTGTCCCTTTTACATTCCCCTCTAGCCCCCTGAAGCATCTAAATCTTGGGATGTTTAATGTCAATCCTGTCCCTCCCTCAACTAAGTCTCTGTAATAGCAACAACATAATAGCTCTAAGTAGTAATCCATGCTCTAAGTTCATCTGCCTTACCTGTTATACTTCTCGCATTGAAACAAATGCACTTCAGGCCACTAGGCCCGCTGTGTTCAGCAACTTCTCCCTGCCTGCTCTTCCTCTTAGTCTTACTGGCCTTAGTCTCTAGCACTTCCTCAGTTACTTCACCTGCTGACCTACTGTTCTGGTTCCCACCGCCTCTGCCACACTAGTTTAAACCCTCCCGAGTGACGCGAGCAAACCTCCGGCCAGGATATTGGTGCCCCTCCAGTTTAAGTGCAACCTGTCCTGCTTGCACAGGTCCTATCTGCCCTGGAAGAGATCCCAATGACCTAGATATTTGAAACCCTCCCCCCACACCAGCTTTTTAGCCACGTGTTTAGCTGCACCACCTTCCTTTTCCTAGCCTCGCTGGCATGTGGCACAGGGAGTAATCCCAAGATTACGAACCTAGATGTCTTGTTTTTAACTTGCTACCTAAATCCTTGAACTCCCCCTGCAGGACCTCATCACTCTCCCTGCCTACGTCATTAGTACAAATGTGTACCGTTACCTCTGGCTGTTCACCAGAATGTCGATCCCCATTCAGAGACATCCTCAACCCTGGCACCAGGAGGACAAAATGCCAATCTGAAGTCTCTTCCATGACTCCCAGAAGCATCTATCTGTGCCCCTGACTATAGAGTCCGCTATAACTACTGCTCTTCTGCACTTTGACCATCCCCGCTGGACAACAGAGCCAGCCATGGTGCCATCACTCTGGCTGCTGCTGGAGTTTTCCCTTGATAGATCATTCCTCCCCCCACCCCCAACAAGTATCCAACATGGGATACTTGCTAGCGAGGGGGCAGCTACAGGGGATTCCTGCATGGGCTGCCTGTCCCTCCTAGTGGCCACTCATCTATCTGCCTGCACTTTGGGTGTGACTACATCTCTAAAACTCCTATCTATAATGCTTTCTGCCACCTGCATGCTCCTCAGTGCTTCCAACTGCTGCTCCAACTGATCCATGTGGCCTGTGAGGAGCTGCAATTGGGTACATTTCCTACAGGTGTAGTTGTCCAGAATGCTTTAAATATCAGAGGTTTCCCACGTCTCACAGGTGAAGCATTTTACTCCACTGATTGACATTTCTAGCACTAATTAATTAATTTAAAAATAAATACTTATGAATTAATTTACAGTTAAATATGTGGTCCCTGGAGTTAGATTTCCACTGTAAATATTAAATGTTAAATACATTAATCTCTGCCCTCTTGGTGGTTGAGTTCCGGTCTTAGCCTCTCTTCTCAGGGGTCCTGTAACTGAAAAATTAGGCCCTGAAAAGCCCAGCACTAAATGTTATATCTTACCCGGGATTTGTCTCTGCCCTCCGGTCGGTCGAGTTCCGGTCCTAAACTCTCCTCTCAGATAGGACTCCTAACTCAAGGAAGAAGCCGCCATTGATACTGGTGTTGATTCGAGTCGCTGACTTCCACCATCAGTGGGGATTATATGGTCATTTATTTAGTTGCTCTTTATGGAATCTTGCTGTGCACACTGTGTTTGCCTACAAATTAACTATGACAGTAATTTAAAAATATTCATTGCTCTTTGATTTACACCTATTGTACATGCTCCCTCTTTTTAATTTACCATCAGTGGCAAAACCTTTGGTCAATCTGTCCCCATGGCTGGAAACCTACCTGCCTAACTCTCTCTCTCTCACTCTCGCTTCACAAGTTTATAAGTCTCCTGACAAATGGATACTTTGCCTAACTCTTCCCACACTCTTACTCAGGGCAAACCTTCATTTATGAAACACCTTGGTATATTTTACTGCAATATAAAAATGCAAGCTGCTATTGGTTATCAATTATATTATCTTTTTCAATTTTTTTAGTTCCTTTGTTTTACTTCCATGCGCAATTAAAATAGTTTCAATAGCTGCAATCTGGTACATGTTAATTCTCATTTACATTGCCTAGATTAGAAAAGGAGAGGTATTGCTGACTGGAACATGTTCTGTATGTGCTGTTAACATCACACAACTGGCACTTTGAAATGTACGACCAGTTACAAAGCTCTGCTTCCAATTCATTTCATTGGGGAAACAGACGCAATTAATACTGAGATTCCTGGCGGTCGGTGGCAGTTGAAAATTGCTACAAAGACTCCAGAGAGTCTATACTATAATATCCAACTTAAATAATTGAAGACCAGCAATGATTTTTTTTTAACTCTTTGATTTCTTCTCGGTTCCTTCTCGGTTTTCATTCTCAGGCTGGAGTAAGTCATGGCAGAGGTGGACAACTTTTGTTGACAGCATCTCTGGTTGCCCCAGTTTTCAACAAGTGACTTTCTTGCATAAGTCGTGGAATACTCCAGTCAGAATGTTGGCCCACTCCACCGGCCAAAGCACAGCTGGTGAGAGGAGGTGGCCTCCTCGAGGCAGCCTGAGTCACTTTAGGACCCTGACCTGCTGTCGATGGAGAAAACAGGCCACAGTTCCAGCTACAGGCCACTCTGAAGAGGGGTTATACCCCCACAAAGATGCCTTGCAGCCATTGTTATTCTCCAAGATTTAAAAACTTCTGAGAGGGTGGCTCCGTCTTGAGGCTCCCTATTTCTTCCTTACCTGCATCAGCAGGAGGCAGCTACAGTATCTCAATGCTGGAGGGCTTCTTCCTATTGGCCACCTTATGAAAGGAAACAGCCCCCCCCCCCCCCCCCCCCCCCCTTTCCATCCACCATCCTTAATTCGATGGCAAGTGAGCCCTCTGGCCATTAATTGATTAATCCAACAATTTCCATGTCCTTGCAGGGTCGGGATCCAACAATAATCTCAATGTCAGGCTCAAAACTCCAAGACAAAAATCCTGTCCATTGAGTCTTGGCAACCTCTCTGTCACTGTATTCTTGTTGAACACACATTTGATTTTCTACACATTTTCACGCAATGACAGCCATCTACCCATGATATACTTTGTAGTTATATATATGGTGCATTATTTACCATCCTGCTGCATTGAAACAACTGGGAAGATGACGTTTCCCTCTTTTACTACCCAATTACAATATCGGGTCTGAACACATTTATTGTAGTCAATGAGGAGTCCTGAAAAGGAGAGATGTAAATAGTTTATTTCCTACTCACGCAAGGAAATACAATAACACAACTACAAAGTAACAGTCCAACTCCCAGCCGGGACCATCCCAAGATGCCGGCTCCTTCCTGGCCAGCTTTTGTCCCGGGAAATGAACAAACCCACTGTAAGGCCTCGGCCTCTCAGCGGGAGGGCTTTTACTCCGTCACCACCGTGGGTCACATGGGAGTCATAACATCCATCCATCCATCCCCAAAGTCCATAAGTCCCTCTGTTGTAGGGAGTAGAGGAGGTTGTCTTCTCCATTTCGCCAGTGGTTGCGCCTCAGGCTGTTGTGGGCAGGGTGGGGAGGTGGTCAGCGTGCCAGGGAACGTTATTTCCGTACCAATCATCTAGGGGCACCATCCCCGGTGAGGCCGTCATCTGAAAACTCAGATGTCTGAATCTCGATGTCGGATTCCGAATCTTCCACTTCACGCATCCAGTGTCGTGGTCCTCAGACCCCCTAATGCTGGCTGGCGGAGCTGGAAGACGGTCCCTCCAAATGGGGTTGTCCTAACTCTTGCTCCCTGCTCCAGAGGTGATCTAGGTGTTTCCAAACCATCCATTCTCAAGTCTTTATTTGCTAAGATACCAGTCCAGCCTATTTCACCGCAGTCACTGGAATCCACAAAGCACCGTCACCGAAATTACGGACAAAAACTGCATCACCTGTTCGGAAAATTCTGATCTTCGTCCGTCTGCCTCGGTACTACCTCTGAAGGTCTTTCCTGCTAATATAGAGGAACGTTACGCTAAGGCAGGTTTTGAACCTCCAGCCCATCAACAGTTCAGCCAGTGCCACTCCAGTCGTGTGGTGTGGTCTGGTAGCTGAACAATAAGTGTGTCAGCCTCGTCTCCACGGATTCCCTGGCTTGTTTCCTCATACCCTTCCTGAAAGTCTGCACTGCTCGCTCAGCCAGACCATTTAAGGAAGGATGGTATGGGGCTGTCTGGATGTGCTTCACCACGTTTGCCTTCATGAAGCTTTTGAACACTTCACTGGTGAACGGGGTATCGTTGTCCATGACCAGTCCCTTTGGGTTGCCGCGGGTGCTTAAAGAGAACTGTACATTCTCGACGGCCGCCTTTGAAACAATGGATGACATCTGATGGACGTCTAGCCACTTGGAGTAGGCGGACACTATCAGGAAAAACATTAAGCCTTGGAAAGGTCCGGCAAAATCTGCATGTAAGCACACAGAAGGCCATCCGGGTCATTCCCATGGGTGGAGTAGTGTGTCTGGTGGGAGCTACTTATGCTCCTGGCATATGGGGCATTGCTGAGCCAGTCGCTCAATCTTGCCATCCAGGCCTGGCCACCACATGTAGCTTCTAGCTAGCATTTTCACCTTTGACACCACCGGGTGTCAATTGTGCAAGTCTTGAAGAATGGCCCGTCTGTCCTGACTTGGGATCACGATGTAAGCTCCCCGCAGGCGGATCCTGTCTTCCATACTGAGCTTTTGCTGCTTGCTCTCAAAAGCCTGCAGTTCCTTGGGCAGTTTCCCTTGCTGGTCCCAATGACATAACTTTACCAATGCTGAGTACTTCTGTGTCCAGTCGCATATCTGAGCGGCGTTGACCGACAAAGTATCCATAAAGTTTAGGGTCGATACAACCTCGTCAGTCCTTGGTCAAGATGAGGGCATGTCAGTAGCGTTCGCAATTGTGATCTGCATGCCCAGGCGATGGTCAAACATGTACTCATACGCCGCTAGCAATTCAGGCCCATCACTGTATTCAGGCAGATGCTAGTGGCGGAATCACCTTGTCTTCTTTAAACAATCCAAGCAATGAACGCCCACACAGATACTGGTGAAATTTGTTCACCACAAAGGCGACGGGCAGCCCTTATTTCTCAATCTGGGCATAGTTGCGCTCCGCAGTGTCCGAAGTCGGTGAAGGATATGCTATCAGTCTTTCCTGCCTGTCATCCATGATGTGTGATAATACTGCCCCATTGCATATGGTGAGGCCTCATAGGTGGCTAAAAGGGGCTTTGAGGGGTTGAAATGTGTCAACAACCTTGAGGACAACAGCTTCTGCTTCAACCTGTCGAAAGCTTCTTCTTGCGAACCTCTCGACACCCATTCTTAATGCTTCTTCAGTAGCACGTGTAGTGGTGTGAAGATGCTTGCTAGGTTAGGGAGAAACTTCTTGTAATAATTCACAAGTCCTAAGAATGACTGCAACTCAGTCGCATTCTCTGACATGGGGGCTTGTTTGATTGTTGTACATTCCCTTCTATTGGGTGTAGGTCATGTTGATCAACACAATACCCTAAGCAGGTGACCTCTTTGGCATAGAAACCACATTTTCCTCTCTTGAGGCAAACGTCTGTCTTGGAAAACCAACAGAGGACTTCCCCCAGGTTGCTCAGGTGTTCCTCTTCAGTGGCTCCGGTGATCAGGTCGTCATCCAAGTAGGCCGCACCTCGCTGTAGTTCTTGAAGGATGTTCTCTATGACTCTCTGGAAAATAGTGCAAGCCAATGGCACACCAAATGGCAATCTTGTGTATTTAGGCCTCTTTGGCTATTAATGTTCACAGATTTTCTGGAATCTGCATCTAACTCCAATTGGAGATATGCGTGGCTCATATCAAGTTTAGAAAAAGAGTGTCCACCAGCCAACTTTTCATAGAGGTCTTCTATTCATGGCATTAGGTATCCAAACGAGAGACCTTATTTACAATTAGCTTATAAACCCCACACAAGCAGACAATTTTGTCGCGTTTCAGTACTGGAACTACAGGCACAGCCCAATCTGCAAATTATACCAGCCGGATGATTCCTAGGTTTTCCAAGTGGTGAGTTCATTCTCTACATCTGTCAGAAATGCGTAGGCCAGGAGGTACTTTGGTAGGGCCTCAGGATCTATGTGTATCTTGGCCATGGCACCTTTGGTTTTACCCAAGTCCTGCGAGAAAACTGGCGTGTGCTTCCCAGTACTTTATATATTGGGTGACATGGTGGCACAGTGGTTAGCACTGTTGCCTCACAGCACCAGGGACCCGGGTTCAATTCTAGCCTTGGGTGACTGTCTGTGTGGAGTTTGCACGTTCTCCCCGTGTCTGTGTGGGTTTCCTCCAGGTGCTCCGGTTTCCTCACACGGTCTAAAGATATGCAGGTTTTTATTCATAGATTTTACAGTGCAGAAGGAGGCCATT
This sequence comes from Scyliorhinus canicula, assembly GCF_902713615.1. Lineage (NCBI taxonomy): Eukaryota > Metazoa > Chordata > Chondrichthyes > Carcharhiniformes > Scyliorhinidae > Scyliorhinus > Scyliorhinus canicula. The sequence goes on along the minus strand of NC_052147.1, from coordinate 254,539,019 downwards.
CGGCCCATCGAGTCTGCACCGGCTCTTGGAAAGAGCACCCTACCCAAGGTCAACACCTCCACCCCATCCCCACAACCCCATAACCCAGTAACCCCACCCAACACTGAGGGCAATTTTATCATCGCCAATCCACCTAACCTGCGCATCTTTGGACTGTGGGAGGAAACCGGAGCACCCGGAGGAAACCCACGCACACACGGGGAGGATGTGCAGACTCCGCACAGACAGTGACCCAAGCCGGAATCGAACCTGGGACCCTGGAGCTGTGAAGCGATTGTGCTATCCACAATGCTACCATGCTGCCCGCAGGCAGGTTAGGTGGATTGGCCATGATAAATTGTCCCTTAGGGTCCAGGGATGTGCAGGTTAGGTTATGGGGTTACGGAGATAGAGCAGGGAGTGAGCATGAGTAGAGTGCTCATTCGAAGTGTTTGTGCAGACTCAATGGGCCAAATAGCCTCCTTTTGCACTGTACTGATCCTACCACAACGCTCATCTTGAAAATCTGTTGCCAGTCCAAATGGAATCTCTGTAGCCAATCAGGGCCTAGCAAACCCAGATTGGGACCAAGCATTATTATTACGGGTAGCCTGACGGACTGGAGCTGGGGTTATTGTTGTACCTACGATGGCTACGGGTTCCTCCATGTATGTTGTCAATGTCGCCTCGGTGTCCCACGAGTTCAACTGCTGGATTCCTGCCCTGTTCTTTTCAAATGTCTGCCTCCCTATCACTGAGACTGAGGACCCGGTGTCCAGCTCCATTTCTAGCGGATGACCATTCACCTGGACATTGATCTTCATGGGGGCAACCCGCAATGCGGCAATGCAATTCAATTGCATGCACTCGCCTTCATCAATATGCTCTATTTAGAGGCTCCTAGCTCTAAGCAGGCAGCTCCCTTGACCATGACGATGCACCTGCTGGTTGACCTGGCATTGCCTGCCTCTGTGGTTTCTCTGGCCACAGGTGTGGTACCTTCATAAATCTTCCTCCATTGATTCTGGGGAGCAGTCTCGCCTGGTTGCAGCTTCCCTTGGCCAATGGACCTAATCCCAATGGTATTTGGGAAAGAGCAGTTTCCCAGAGGTTCCACTCCCGAATGGGGATATCCTACACTAATCATCTCCATCCTGACATCCACTAGAGGTCCTGGGCTCCTTGCTCCGCACCCTCCTATGAGAGGGAGATCTCAATGGCCTTTTTTAGAACCACCAACGGCTCGGCCAGCAATTTCTGCTGGGTCACCATGTTGTTTATACCGCATGCACGGCGGTCTCGTAGCATCTTGGTTAGGAATGGCCCATAGTATTCTGCCAATTTGTGCAACCATGCTAAAAGCTCCAAAACAGATCCCCGGGGGTTCTTTCGGCCATATTAAATCTGTATCATTGGACAATGACCTACAGCTTGGGGTCGTAGTGATTTGGCACGAGCGCCACTAGTTCCTCAAACGCCTTGGAATCTGGAGCTGCAAGGCAGGTGAAGCTCTTTATCATGCTGAAAGTAGGGGCCCAACAGGCGGTCAAAATAATTACCATCTTGTGCTCTTCTTCAATAATTCCATTTGCCCTGAAGAAATAGTGCATGCGCTTCGCATACAAATCTTCCACACTTGCAGCAAATGCGTTGATTCTGCCAAAGGGTGGCATTTTTGAAATCGTGCAAATCTTACTCCTTTGTGTTGAGTGGCCTGAGTTGCCAGCAGCGCCATCCGTAGTTCCGTTTTATCCTCATGGTCAATATTGTAGCCAATGAGGAGTCCCAAAAAGGAGAGTAAAAAATAGTCTATTTCCTACTCACACTAGGAAATACAATAACAAAGTAACAGTCCAACTCCCAGCTGGGACCATCCTGAGATGCCGGCTCCTTCCTGCGCTGGCTTTTATCTCGGGCAATTGATGAACTACTGTTGGGTTCCACCGCTCACCAGGGAGCTTGTACTTTGCGAGTCCCATGGGAGATCAACTGAGTCATCTCTGTGGGTCTTGTGCGGTTAAAGCAACATTGTACCCCTGACACATCTGAGGACATTGCAATTACATATGTGCCTTTGCCAATGCTTCCCTGTAATCAATTTGCAGGTGTGCACACTAATTACCATTTCTCCCAAACATTGTCTGCAGTTTCTCCCATGTGGTGGAACTTACATCCTGGCTGAGACCAAAATTCTCAAACAACAAAGCTAGGAAGATACAGCCAAGTATCATAATCCATGATGCAGATTACCATTACATTAGTAGGATACTCTTCAACTCGGAATATCACACCTGATTATACTGTATAGAGGTCAGAGTTTTAAAAAATAGATTTAGAGCAACCAATTATTTCTTTTTCCAATTAAGGTGCAATTTAGCGTGGCCAATCCACCAACCATGCACATCTTTGGGTTGTGGGGATGAAACCCACGCAGACACGGGGAGAATGTGAAAACTCCACACGGAGAGTGACCCAGGGCCAGGATTTGAACCCGAGTCCTCAGCGCGATAGTCCCAGTGCTAACCACTGCGCCATGTGCCACCCCGTAGAGATCAGAGTTTACTAGTTATGAAGCATTGAAGGAACAATGCAGAAAATGTTGGTTGGGCCCATTCCTGCTCAATCATGCAGTTTGCATTATACCTAAATTTGAATCAGTAGTTCAGAGTCCTATGCTAGGTTTTCAGAGATTCTGGGAGATTCCTTGAAAAATTACAAAGGGAATATGTTTGAATGATTATGGCTGGTTAGCGCCATTAAATTCCACCCCGTCCTGCCCTGAAAATCGTCATCTCACTTAATTCCTTAATACCTTCGGATGGAAACCACCTGGGGCTGTGGATTTATCATTCTCTAGTGCCATTATTTTCTTATTTATTGTTATTGCTTATGTTAGTTTTGTCAAGTCTCTGACAGTTTTCTTGGATTTCTGGAAAGCTGTCCTCTGCTGTAATTACTGCACATATGTCACATAATCCATGTGCAGTTTTCAGGATTGTCCAGAATGTAACAGTCCTCCTACATCACCTGAAAATTTGCGAGTTTGTTTGTTATTTTCGGCTGAAAAAGAAATGGAAGATTGGATTCTTTCAACAATTATTTCAGGCAAGTACAACATTAACCCTTTCTACAATATACTGTCCAGCTTGCATCTCTTGGACAGTTAGACAACATCTGGTAATGCAGAACCTGTAGTTTCTTTTGTTGGCACTTAGGATGGAATTTTAAACTAAACTGCTTGATGGAAACAGCCAGGATCTGGTTTACCCCACCTTCCTTCCCCAAACTCAGTTACTCCAAGCCACAAGGCCATGGATGCCTCCATCCCACCCACTTCAGTACAACCGGAAATATAGCCTCCTGTACATCAACTCTACCTTACTCAGGGCATCTTTTCCTTTAGCTCCCAGAGCTAGTACCCCCTGCCGGTGCTCACAAATCTCACTGGTGAACCACTCCCAAGAACATCCAATTTCCTACTATTCCTAGACACCAAGCGCAGCATGAAAACCCAGGCCATGAGTAGCTCCCTTCCAAGTGCTCCTAATGCTCCCTGACAGAGATGTTCAAAATCATGAATGGTTTTGATAGAGTAAATAAGGATCAACTGTTTACAGAGGCAGAGGGTCAGTAACCTAAGGTCACAGACTGAGGATGATTGGTAAAAGATTCTGAGGTAGCAAGAAGCAGTATTATTTGGGGGATCTTTCAGAGGGTCGGTGCAGACTAGATTGGCCGAATAGCCTCCTTCTGCACTGTCGGGATTCCATGATTCTACAGCGAGTAGTTGTCAATTGGAATGCACTCAGTGGTTAGCACTGTTACTTCACAGCGCCGGGGACCCGGGTTTGATTCCTGCTTGAGTCACTGTCTGTGTGGAGTCTGCACATTCTCCCAGTGTCTGCGTGGGTTTCCTCCGGGTTCTCCGGTTTCCTCCCACAAGTCTCAAAAGACGTGCTTGTTAGGTGAATTGGACATTCTGAATTCTCCCTCTGTGTACCTGACTTCATTGCAGTGTTAATGTAAGCCTATTTGTGACACTAATAAAATTATTATTATATTATTATGAAAGCATGATGGAAGCAGATTCACTGGCAGCAGTCAAATGAAAATGGGATAAATGATTGAAGGAAATCTAATCTATTGTCTATTGTCTATAAATCTATTGTCGAGGAGAACACTCAGGTTCAGTCGACCAGGCTAGATGGAATTGAGGTTCAAAAGGAGGAGGTGTTAGCAATTTTGGAAAATGTCAAAATAGATAAGTCCCCTGGGCCAGATGGGATTTATCCTAGGATTCTCTGGGAAGCCAGGGAGGAGATTGCAGAGCCTTTGTCCTTGATCTTTATGTTGTCTTTGTCGACAGGAATAGTGCCGGAAGACTGGAGGATAGCAAATGTTGTCCCCTTGTTCAAGAAGGGGAGTAGAGACAACCCTGGTAATTATAGACCTGTGAGCCTTACTTCGGTTGTGGGTAAAATGTTGGAAAAGGTTATAAGAGATAGGGTTTATAATCATCTTGAAAAGAACAAGTTGATTAGCGATAGTCAACACGGTTTTGTGAAGGGTAGGTCATGCCTCACAAACCTTATTGAGTTTTTTGAGAAGGTGACCAAACAGGTGGATCAGGGTAAAGCTGTTGATGTGGTGTATATGGATTTCAGTAAGGCGTTTGATAAGGTTCCCCACGGTAGGCTATTGCAGAAAATAAGGAAGTATGGAATTGAAGGTGATTTAGTGGTTTGGATCAGTAATTGGCTAGCTGAAAGAAGACAGAGGGTGGTGGTTGATGGCAAATGTTCATCCTGGAGTTCAGTTACTAGTGGTGTACCGCAAGGATCTGTTTTGGGGCCACTGCTGTTTGTCATTTTTACAAATGACCTGGAAGAGGGTGTAGAAGGATGGGTTAGTAAATTTGCAGATGACACGAAGGTCGGTGGAGTTGTGGATAGTGCTGAAGGATGTTATAGGATACAGAGGGACATAGATAAGCTGCAGAGCTGGGCTGAGAGGTGGCAGATGGAGTTTAATGCGGAAAAGTGTGAGGTGGTTCACTTTGGAAGGAGTAACAGGAATGCAGAGTACTGGGCTAATGGCAAGATTCTTGGTAGTGTAGATGAACAGAGAGATCTCGGCATCCAGGTACATAAATCCCTGAAAGTTGCCACCCAGGTTAATAGGGCTGTTAAGAAGACATATGGTGTGCTAGCCTTTATAAGCAGGGGGATTGAGTTTCGGAACCACAAGGTCATGCTGCAGCTGTACATAACTCTGGTGCGGCCGCACCTGGAGTACTGCGTGCAGTTCTGGTCACCACATTATAGGAAGGATGTGGAAGCTTTGGAAAGGGTTCAGAGGAGATTTACTAGGATGTTGCCTGGTATGGAGGGAAGGTCTTATGAGGAAAGGCTCAGGGAATTGAGGTTGTTTTCGTTAGAGAGGAGAAGGCTGAGAGGTGACTTAATAGAGACATATAAGATAGTCAGAGGGTTAGATAGGGTGGACAGTGAGAGTCTTTTTCCTCGGATGGTGATGACCAATATGAGGGGACATAGCTTTAAATTGAGGGGTGATAGATATAGGACAGATATCAGAGGCAGTTTCTTTACTCAGAGAGTAGTAGGGGTGTGGAACGCCCTGCCTGCAACAGTAGTAGACTCGCCAACTTTAAGGGCATTTAAGTGGTCACTGGATAGAAATATGGATGAAAATGGAATAGTGTAGGTCAGATAGGCTTCAGATGGTTTCACAGGTCGGCGCAACATCGAGGGCCTAAGGGCCCGTACTGCGCTGTAGTGTTCTATGTTCTATGTTCTAAGAGGAAAGAGCAGCGGAGTAGGATCAGCTCTAACATAGACCCTGTACAAAGGTAAAGAACTGAATGGCCTTCCTCTCCAAAGTATCACTCGATGATGCTATGATCCCAAAATCTTTTTCCCAGTACTCCCAGACCGTAGGGCAGCACAGTAGTTAGCACTGTTGCTTCACAGCGCCAGGGTCCCAGGTTCGATTCTCGGCTTGGGTCACTGTCTGTGGGGAGTCTGCACGTCCGCCCAGTGTCTGCGCGGGTTTTCTCCGGGTGCTCCGGTTTCCTCCCACAGTCCAAACATGTGCAGGTTAGGTGGATTGGCCATGCTAAATTGCCCTTTGTGTCCTAAAAGGTTAGGTGGGGTTACAGGGATAGGGTGGAGGTGTGGGGCTTAAGTGGGGTGTTCTTTCCAAGGGCCGGTGCAGACTCGATGGGCCGAATGGCCTCCTTCTACACTGTAAATTCTATGTTCTATGAATGGCCTGAAAATATTGCTGGAAACTGTACCCCAACCTGATACGTCAGACCTTGGGCTCCTTATCAAATGTTCTGGATCCCAGTGATACTTTAATATTGGTTAGCCTAACCCTTGGGGGGGGGGGGGGGGGGGGGGGGGTGCTCATGCTAAGCAGGTGGAGGCCAACTTTACACTTTACACCTCCAATCCCAGCGCCAGTCTTTTGTCAGTGGCCATTCCCTTGGATCCACAGGGGCACTGGTTCCCTGCCTGAAACCTCACTCCTGTTCACCTGCCACAACGTCACACTCACTAGTTTTGGACAAAGGACAATTCAGCTGGGTGTTAGCAAGACACCGGAGTTCTAATAGCCCAGGTCTCGCATTCCGACTTGCCATGAGGGATCCTCAGCTGGCTAGCTGTCTCAAATACAACTCGAGTTAAAATCAGTGTTCATACTTCAAAGTGTCAAAATATTTGAGAAATAAAGCCAGTTATTTCCTGCTCTTTTATTCTGACCTTGACAACTCAGTCTCCATGGGCAGGAGCTGGGGATTTAACCGCAGCTGCCAAACCTCAGAAATTACTCTTAACAATTAGCCACTAATTAACCTTACAATATGCTTGTTTAAGTTACTTCCCATCCCATTCCCCCACCCGCCAACTGCCAGGGAATACCTGAAGCATCAATTTAAAGGGAAACGCCAGCTTTTTCGTGAAACTAACATGATCTATTGTGCTCCAACCACCTGCATGCAACCCTTGGGACCTCAATTATCAAACTGTGGCAAAACAACCTGGTGTAACAGGTAAATCTGCTTTACATTCAACAGACTAAATTGTTTGGGAGAATTAAATATTTTGGTGCACCGCTGTCAAGATAGAAAGAGGTTTTAGTCTGGTTCAGCTCCCCAGACAGCCTGGAAAGCAGCTTCAGCTAAAACATTGCAACAAGGAGATTGCTGTGCAGCAGATGCTACCATTAACATAGCAAAAACCATTGCATTGTGTTTTTAACTGTCTTAAGCAAAGAAAATACAGGAAATACGCAGCAGGTAAAATAGCTTCACTTGGGGGAAGTTGGGTCAACATTTGTGGTTTGACCTTTCAACACAAATGTTAAACTCAAAAATCTTAACTATCTTTCCCAGGCTAATTTTCATTTATCCATGTTACATGTTTCATTGAATCATCGAATCCCTGCAGTGCAGAAAGAGGCCATTTGGCCCATCGCGTCTGTACAGGCGTTTTGAAAGACCACCATGCCACCGTGCCGTGTTCATTTCCATGTCCCATATTTTATTTTAGATATTTAACATTCATGTTTTTCTTTTTTCACCTCAGCTATTTGTGTTCATGTTTTTAACAGCCCTGATCTAATTAAATTTCATCATGTCACCTATTGGATCTGTGCAAACGCTTTAAAACGAAGCACCAAAAAGTACCTTGAGAGATTATTTAATATGCTCGCAACACCTCTTCAGACATCAATAAAATTAAACAGGTTAGCTTCTTTTGTGAGCTATATTCCATTTTTAAAATCAGCCACAGTGTTCTCCTGGTTAAAGTAAGAAATTACATCAGATGTTTTGTATTTGAGAAATATGGTCTCATAACTGTAGCTACTCAAACCTACATGAAACTTTGTGCACTCTGATTAGGAAAAGCTTTCTGTAATATGAATAAGATAACCTATGAACAAAAACGCAAAATTGCTGCAGTTCAAGTTATGTGAGTTAGGAGTACAAAAGCAGAGTGGTTTTGTAACTGGTACGTGGTACATACTCGTGCGACTCGGCCAACGTTGTAGGGACTGTAGGGACTGTAACTGGATCAGTCATCCAGTAAACTGGAGGTAGACAACGTTGGCCGAGTCGCACCAGTATGTACCGCATACCTGGTGGGTGGTGTTGTCACGTGTAATGGTGGTACCCATGTCGATGATCTGGCACGTCTTGCAGAGATTTCCATGGCAGGGTTGTGTGGTGTTGTCACTTTTCTGAAGGCTGGGTTGTGGGTATGTGGTACATACTCGTGCAACTCGACCAATGTTTTCTACCTCGTATGCTGCAGGAAAGGATGTCCCAAAGAGTGGTACATTGGCGAGACCATGCAGACGCAGCGACAATGGATGAGCGGAAATCGAGCGACAATCGCTAGGCAGGAATGTTCCTTTCCAGTCAGGGAACACTTCAGCAGGCAAGGGCATTCAGCCTCTGATCTTCAGTTAAGCATTCTCCAAGGCGGCCTTCAGGATGGGCAACAATGCAGAATCACCGAGCAGAAACTTACAGCCAAGTTCCGCACACATGAGAACGACTTCAACCAGGACCTTGGATTCATGTCACATTACATTCACCCCCCCACCATCTGGCCTGGACTTGCAAAATCCTACCAACATTCCTGGCTTGAAACAATTCACACCTCTTTAACCTGTGATTATCCCTCTCTCCAGTTGCTCCATCTGGAACTGTGAAGACTTAATTACCTGCAAAGACTCCCATTCAAAGTATCGTCTTGCATCTTTGACTTTGTCTCTATATGTGTTTCTGGAACCCACCTCTTCATTCACCTGAGGAAGGAGCTGTGCTCCGAAAGCTAGTGATTTGAAAGCTAGTGATTCGAAACAAACCTGTTGGATTTTAACCTGGTGTTGTAAGACTTCTTACTGTTTTTTTTTTGATGGTGGTGTCAAGGGGATACAACATTTGGTGGGTTCCCTTTGTGCATCTGGGATATCCCCACCTTGCCGTGTTCCTCCCTGCCTCGCTTCTAAAATAAGCCCTCCCACCTCCTTCACTCCCCTGTCTAGTATGCCCAATCACTCCTTGTCCAAGTACTTCATACTTACCATAAAATGACAAAAAATCAGATAAAATCTCTTTGAAAATTCCTACGGCATTGCAATCCGAAATTAATTTGTCTTTCAGGGCTCCATATTCACAATTCTCAGGCAATCAATGAAGTAATCCACACTCTTTCCCCATGTTCTTGTTGAATTTTGCTTGTGCTATAATGCTGTTCCTTTAAAGATTAAAATAAGTATCAACAGCTTTAATCGCTTCTTCATAAGTCACTGGGTCTTCATTCATGCCTCGTCAGACTATTAGGTCGTCTGCCCTGCTGCCTATGGTCACGTTCTTAGCTCATCTTCTCTGCGAGGCCCAAAGCTGGCAGAGCCTGCAAAGCCAGCTCTGCCACTTCTCGGCTTATTCCAGACCATCCATGTGGTCCAAAGATTCTGGTAAAGGTAGGATTTTCTCCATGGCTTCCCTTCAGTGTAACCTTTCCTGAAGATTTTCCCATGCTGTCCTTGACCTGTGCTTAGTTCTCTCGTTATTTCTTTCACTTGCTGTGCTCTTCACTTGTTCCTTTGATCGTATTTTGCGTTGTCACTGCCTGTTATCATTGTGGGTCTTCGATGAGGTTGTTCATGGTCTGAAGTTACAGATACTGCTGGAGGCAAGGCTGTTGGTGAACTCTACCTTTTATTTAATATAATACTAAATATGTACAATACAGAACTAGCAGGAGGCTCGACATAGAACTATCTCTCTTCATGCTCTGTTGTCATATTATCTTGCATCGCAGATGACGTAGACGATATATTTACATATTTCACTTAACCTTTTATACCACATCAAACCCCTTTGTAATCCCAAAGTGGTGGGGGTGAGGGTGGAGCCATGCCCGATAGTGGCGGTCTTCGGGGTTTCAGACCAGCCAGATCTATTCCTGGGGAGGAGGGCGGACGCCCTTGCCTTTGCCTCCTTGATCGCCCGCCATAGAATCCTGTTTGGCTGGCGGTCAGCAGCACCACCCAGAGCTGCAGACTTGCTGTCCGACCTCTCAAAATCTCTCCAAATGGAGAAAATCAAATTCGCCATCCGAAGGTCAGACGACGGCTTCCACAGAACGTGGGAGCCATTCATGCAATTGTTCCGGGACCTGTTTGTGGCCAATGAACAAGAGGAAGAATAGTCGGGTGGCCAAGAATCAGGGGAAAATGGACGGGAATCGGGGGAAGGTGGGGGGGGGGGGGGGAGGGCTACGGGTTTGTTATGGGAGTTTGTTCGCATGGTTTTACGCTTATTTATTTTTCTTGTTAATTTATTGTTTTTGTATTGGAGGGGAGGGGTTACTGTTTTTCTCTGTTGTGATAAAATTTGTTGTTGAAAACTTGAATAAAAATTATTCCAAAAAAAAAGGAAGGACAAAGCCGCAAGCGACCGTCTGATGGCAAGCTAAGGCCCAAAACCAAATTGTAAATAAATGCCTATAAACATGTGCCTCGGCCATATTGGGGAATGTAAAATATGTATGCCGGTTAAAGGGGGTGACCACAGTTGTTATTATGAAGATGCTTGCCTGTAAATATACATGTTAATTTTTGCGTGTTTTTTTCTAATAATTTGTAATTTGTTGGATATAAAATATGAAAACTCAATAAAAAACATTTCCAAAAAAAAACCCTTTGTAATCCTGAATATTTCAATAAGGTCAACCCTCATTCTTTTAAACTCCAGAATATAGAACCAATTTACTCCACCTCTCACCATAATGCAACCCTCTAATCCCAGGGACCAATCTAGTGAACTTCTGCTGCACCACCTCCAATGCAATATATCCTTCCTCAATAGGCAGACCAAAATTGCAAAAACAAAATTCCAGATGTGGTCTCATTATATTCCAATGCAACTGTAGAAAGATTTTGATTTTGGGAGGGAGTCACCTTTGCCCGATGCTGATATCATAATCGACGATCAGGCAGAGAATCCTTTCCGATGACCAAATCGGGGGCGGCACTGGTTTGACTCTGGTTTTCTATCCTCCGCCCCTTCCAAAATGCCATCATCGCGTTGTGCGCCACACGCTACTGGAACGGCATTGGCACATCACTTGAAGCCCCTCCTCTGATGCTCCGTCCCCGATGGGTCGATTTCCCGACCGCGCTGGGGATCTGTGGTCTCAGCAGTCGGGTGGGGGTGACCAAGGGTTGGCCAGGGGGGCAGTATTTTGCACATTGGGTCCGTGCACGGCCGGCACCATGTTTTACAGCACATGCACATGAGCAGCCACAGACCCTCTGTCTCTTTATCTAAATCATGAATAAATATTGCAAATAGCTGAAGCACCAGCTCTGTTCCTTACGGCACTCCACTAGTCACAACCTGGCAACTTGAAAATACACCATTTATCCCCACTCTCTGTTAATTAAAAATCTGTGCTACTATGTCACCCCAAATCCATGAACCCTTATTTTTGTGTGGAGCTAATCAAATGCCTTTTGGAAATCCAAGTATACTATATCTACCACTTCGCCTTTATCGACTTGATTAGTTATATCCTCAAAAAGTTCTAACAAAATAAAATATGATTTACTTTTCATAGAAGCATGTTGACTTGTTTTACTCAGACTATGCTTTTCTAAATGCATTGTTAACACATCCTTGATAATAATATTCTTTACTGTCACAAGTAGGCTTACATTAACACTGCAATGAAGTTACTGTGAAAAGCCCCGAGTTGCCACATTCCAGTGCCTGTTCAGATACACAGAAGGAGAATTCAGAATGTCCAAATTATCTAACAGTGCGTCTTTCAGGACTTGTGGAAGGAAACCGGAGCACTTTGAGGAAACCAACACAGATATGGGGGGAGCGTGCTACTCTGACAGACAGTGACCCAAGCGGGAATCAAACCTGGGACCCTGGCGCCGTGAAGCAACAGTGCTAACCACTGTGCCGCCCTACTTTTCTGATGATTGATGCCAAGTTAACTGCCTTGTAGTTCCATGTTTTCTCTCAGCCTCCCCACCCCCCTCACACACCTTTCTAGACACTTTTCATCTGCTATATTCTAACCTTATTGAACTGTTCTAGAATCCAGGAAATTTGTGAAACCATTGCTAATGCGTCCCTATCTCTGCAGCTAGAATCCGTGAATGTAAGCCATCAGATTCTGGGGACTTGTCGGATTTTAGTCGCTCGAGATTCTCCAGTATTTTTTCTTTCCTGATAGTAAATACTTTAATTTTCTCATTCTTATTAGTTCCAAGGTTATTCTCTATTTTTAGTATATACCTTGGAGTAGATTTTGTGCCCATGTTCACTGCAAGCGCAGATGGTGGCATAGGGGCAAAATCCTATGAGAGTCGGGAAACGAGATTCTAGCTGGCGAGATTGTGTTTCCTGATTTTCCCGCTCCTCACCAATGATGCAATGAGGTTCCCATATTATTAAAGGGCTTGTGAGAAACATGATCTCTCCTCACTAAATATTGATACCTCGCTGACATGGTGTCATGTTAGTGAGGTTTACAACAGCAATATAAAAACAGGAATTATTTGACGGGAATGCACCGAGGTAAGTATAGCCCACACTGCCCCCTGGCACTGCTCTGACACAGGTTTGCACTGCCCCCTGAAACAACCTGGAAGTGCCAACCTGGAAGTTCCTGCCCTGGAGTGCCAACCCATGCCAATGGGGAGTGCCAAGGGTTCGTCCTCTGGGGAGCCTGATTGGGGGGGCATTCCTCTTATGTGTGGTGGGGGGGGGAGGGCTGCTGCCTGTGAAGGGGTGGGGGCGATGCATGTGAAGGAGAGGTTGATGGGTGTGAGGGGGGAGACTGCCTGAGATACTGCCACAATGGTGGGTGGAGAGGAGAGCTATATTGCCCCCCAATACTAGTGTGGTGGGGGAGGGGAAAGCCCCTAAATACTAGTGCGACCAGACTGATGTCAGAAACTATGCCCCAGGTGTTCTGTGCACTAAATGCCAGAAAATCTGGTCTGAAATCCTGGCTGTGCATCTGGAGGTATACATCGGTTTTCAGTCAGTGACTGACATCTGGCAAATTTGGGTAAAATTCCACCCCTTGTGGCTTCTATTGTGAAGACAGATACAAAATACTTGTTCAATATTTCTGCCATTTCCTTATTCCCCATAAATAATTTCTCCTGTCTCTGCTTCTGAGGGATCATTGTTTACTTTAGCTATTCACTTCCTTTTTATATACTTAGTCAATACTTTTACAAGTTGATTTATATTCCAGGTTACCTTACCTCACAGCCTCTTCTAAAATAACCTTATCCCTCCGATCAACCTTTTGTTGGCCATTGCTGGTTTCTAAAACATTCCAAAGCCTCATGCTTGTGTTTCTATTCTTCACAACATGATACTATTTGAACTACTATTATCCGTAAAAATCTTAGTAACTCACAGATGGATATTTCTCACTGAATTAATTTTTCAATGGAACGTATCTTTCCTGAACATTTTGAATCGTTTCTTTGAACATTTCCAAATGACCTTTGCCAATTTGTTTGCTTTAGTCTATATGATGATTAAAGACCCCCCCCCCCCCCCCCCCCCCCGCCCACACACAATTATCACATAGCCTTTCTTTAAATCTCCACTTACTCCTTGTTTAATGCTCGGTCCAGGAGTATAACTACTGCTAGGTGACCGATAAACTACTCCAGGCAATGTTTCCTGATTCTTATTCTTCACCCATATTGATTCCACTTCCTGATTTTCTGAGCCAATGTCTTTTCTCACTGAGTCTTTATGCCATCCTTTATTTTCAGGGCTACTCTTCCTCCCATTCCATTCTGCCTGTCTCTTTGAAATGTTGTGTACCCTGGAAGATTTATTTCCCAACTAAGGCTCAGATTTTTGCTCCCAAGTGAAGTGCACAGGGATGGGAAAATTCCAGGATCTGCAAACCCAACCATTAAAAATGGCTGCCTGGATTTTCAGTTTGGTGGTAGTGGGGGAGGGGGGAGTGCAGCATTAGAATCACTACAGTACAGTGCAGAAAAGGCCATTCGGCCCATTGAGTCTGCACCAACCCTCTGAAGGAGCATCCTACCTAGGCCCACATCCCCACCCTATCTTCATAACCCAATAACCCAATCTAATCTTTGGACACAAAGGGCAATTTATCATGGCCAATCCAGGTAACCTGCACTTCTTTGGAATGTGGGAGAACCCCACGGGGAGAAAGTGCAAACTCCACAGACAGGTACCTAAGGCTGGTATAAATCAATTAGAAATCATTGCAGATGACCCAGGAAGAGCGAGAGAATGCCTGGTACAGAGTGGGCTGGGTAGAAAGCCTACCTGAAAGCATCAGCACTGTATCCAAAGTTTAAAAATAAAGATTAAAACATGAAACATCCCTCCATCGCTCACCCCTCATATCCCATAATATTGCCTCACCACTTGCACCATCCATGCCAAACCATGCCACCTCACTCCCCCACTTGACCCATAAGCCTTCATACCCTTCATGCCAACCTACAGCTGCCACCATGGCCCTTTGCCCACTTAGTGACAACTCATATCAACCCACACCCCTGCACCTACCATGCCAACTCACCTAGTAACCACCATGGACAGATATCAGGACCTATGCAGAAGTGAGATACAATAAAGTTCTAAGTGCCAATTGTGGTCTTCACTATATTGAGCAAAAACACTCATTCATAAAAATATTTACTACATTTACATTCTTTCAACTACATAAATCCTTATAACATCAAACATTTAATTTTTAGATTTAGATTTATTGTCACGTGTACTGAGGTACAGTGAAATATATTGTTCTGCGGACAGTCCAGGAAGATCATTCCATACATTAAAAACATAGGTCATATGATAAATACACAATTTAAATACATAGACATGCATACATAAACATAACAACAAGCATTGGAACTCATAGTCTCACATCAAAGAGTCTATAACCACTTGTAGTTTTCAATAAACCTGTGTAATAGCAGACACTCTTCTATGATGATAGATGGTTGTGAAATCAATCATGCAACAGTAATCCATTAAACCCTCAGGCTTTTGTCAACAAACAGAGTAAAATAGCAAGCAGTCATTTTTTTTTAACATTCTAAACATTTCTTCAAATATTTAAAGAATTGGACTTTTAAACGCCTTGACAGCTCCCTTTTGCAGCTCCATTTGACAAGTGTTTCTGACAGTTTTGATAGGTTTCTTTGAAAGGTGCTTTGCTAGTTTTGAATTGTCCCTTGGATAGTCCCTTTGATACATGCTTCTGGCAGGTTTTGATTTTGGCAGGTATGTTGACAGCTACACTGAGCTTGACAGTAATAATCTAATTCACTTTTTACACACACTTGTGCCTCTGTTTTTAACATTTTCAAAAGAGACCTGAGCTCCACCAGGGACACCTCACCTCCACGGAACAGATCCGAAGGATACATTACCTCTCCAAAGGGGTACCCTGACTGCGCAAATGAATCCACAAAGTTGTTTTCTGGCTTAATCTGCACTCTTTGGATTTCACAGTCCTAGCCGACCAAAATCCCACTTCAGTGGAGGCAGCTGTTGATTTAAATGGCCAAGTGCCTCCATAAAAGGCACATGCACAAACCACACCCTACCCCCGTTTGTCCCACAAAAAAGGAAGTGCCATGATCGGGGCAGGACTTATGAGTTCAGCCACATCCACTGTTTTTGCCATGATGGAGAGGCTCTCTGGGCCCAAATATTTCAGTCCACATGAGGAAAGATTCGAGAAGCATACATGACGGAATGTGCGCAAAGTCCTGTTCAGATCAGTAGAGAGTCCTGGTGTTGCATCCGCAAGTTATTCTAATTTCAATTCTCTTCTCGCACAGTAGTGGACTAGTTAGTTTTCCATAGCTAGCTATACCTGGAACAGATCACTCGTCTTTCACCAGAGTCATAGCTTATCATTGAATTTACAGTGCAGAAGGAGGCCATTTGGCCCACCGAGTCTGCACCAGCTCTTGGAAAGAACACCCTACTTAAGCCCGCGCCTCCACCCTATCTCTATAACCCAGTAACCCCACCTCACCCTTTTGGACATTAAGGGCAATTTATCATGGCCAATCCACCTAACCTGCACATCTTTGGACTGTGGAGGAAACCGGAGCACCCGGAGGAAACCCACGCAGACATGGGGATAACGTGCAGACTCCACACACACAGTGACCCAAGCTGGCAATGAAACTTGGGACCCTGGAGCTGTGAAGCAACTGTGCTAACCACTGTGCTACCGTGCTGCTTGAGCACCAACCCACATCAAGTGTAGCTAACCAAGAGTCCCTCACGCTCTTACCACCTGCCATTGCCGTGCTGGAAGAAATTTTTGCAGGTTGACACTCAACCTGAATTATGAACTCCTCCTCCCTTGGCCATCAAGTCTTGGGATGAGACTCAAACCCAGAGCTTCTGGCTCAGAGGCAGGGGTTCTACCCACTGCACCACAAGACCTATCCATAAGCAATACTGTCATTTAATTAGGTAATGGCCACTTTTAAATGAAAGAAGCTGAGACCCTTTTTGGGAGTTAATAGCACCACTATAGAGTACCTACAGCAGACTCAAAACTTAGAACAAATGCTGCAATCCCAAAAGTGCAATGGTGGAGCCTCATCGAGCTTTATAAAGTATTAAATCAGATAAGGTGTTATTGAACTAAATGAAACTGAATATTGTTTCAATTTTGCCAAATCAATCTAAATCAGTGAAACATAACCCCAAAACATGTGAGAGAGAATTCCCCTTAGTCCAATTTTTTTTAATGTTTGAAATGCTTTCAAAATCCAGTTGGATGCTAGGCTTCAGAATTAGAAGACGAGGATTTGAGTGCAATGTATTGACTTTTTGTGTTTCCAGTTAAAATCATGTGATTCTGTGCAGGGTCCATGTTTTCCCATACTGCCCCCCATGGAAAACAATGGCAAAACAAACTTGTCAAAAGTCAACTCTAACAACCTCTGTGAACTCCAGCTGTATATATTAGAAAGAATAACATAGACTGGAGTCTCTTTCAAGGACATTACACATCTCAAGGTTCAAATGACGATTTATGTCTCATATGTTTTCCTAAATGTACTTTTTCACCATATGAATGCTCACCAAATCACAGAGCTGCTCCCAAAGGAGTGTGATGGATAATTGGTAATGTTTCTACCATTGAAAAATTAGCAAACAACACTAGGCTCAATTATTGGGCTGTACTTACCATTGACCAAGGTTTCAGAAATGTCTTAGTATGTCTAAGAAATTCACCTGGGAAAGGAGCAGTGCTCCGAAAGCTAGTGTTTGAAACAAACATGATGGACTTTAACCTGGTGTTGTAAGACTTCTTACTGTGCTCACCTCAGTCCAAAGCCGGCATCTCCACATCAGAAATGTCTAACACTGGATACCAGTTCGGAAGAATGATCATCAACCATTGACCTGAAACATTAAATTTGTTTCTCCGTCTCCACAAATGCTGCCTGATCTGATAAACATGTCCAGCATTTTCTGTTGTTATTACTCAAGTCTACCAGTTTGATGCCTTTGATTCTATACCCATATTCCCTTCGAGGTGGAGGGAAGGGAATATAAATTGGATAGGAAAGAATGGGATGGAGAGACCATCATCTTCCCAACACTGCAGCCACCCCCCACCCCCCCATACAGTCAGGGATAGGGAAGGACAAGGTCAACCTTCCCACCCCTAGATTAATTGAGGTCTTTATGTGGCTAATTGAAGGTGTCCTCCAATGACAAGGGGCCCCATTCCATGTGAAGAGACTGTCAGGCATACCTCGCTTGCTTTCCTGTGAACTTGGGGAGGGGATGCTTCTGATCGGATACACTGTAAGCCACACAGGGACCCGTTAATGGCATTTATCACCGCCCCCACCCTCCCCCCACAACTGTACGATTTATCCCTGACTTCCAAACCAACCACACCATGGCCCGTCTGACTGGTCCAGGCAAACCTGCCCTACTCACCTCTACTCTGGCGTTAGTACTACAATCCCAGACAAGACCCCAACAGTGGCTGGGATATGGAGCGTAACCACAATTGAGGGGCTAGCATCGGATCCACGCGGAACAGAATCGATTCCAATGAGAAATAGTGTGGGATTTGCTGGGTCCATGATAGGCACTCGGAAGGGTGACAAGCTGCAGTCGCATACATACACTTCACTTCCCACACACACTCATCCCAGCCAACAAGATGGCACTGCGTGGCCATCCCATTGATGGGTCCGCTGGGGCCAGAGGGCTCCTATGGGGGTTCACAGTAGGCGGTCAGCGGCATGCGCAGCTGCATGGCTGACTTAGACGCTGCGGCAATGGTCCACCCCGACCCCACAGCCCACCTCCTGGCCACCTCCTGCTACTCCCCCTGGCCCTGACAGAAGCCCTCCCCCTCGGCCAGCAAACTATGGCAATGTTGGACACTTTCCGTACCCCCTCTCTCTCGCTCAGCAGCCATGGCGCCTGTTTCACAATTTTTAAAAGTACAAGTGAACCTCACAGGCGTGATTTTGCCTCAGTGGAGGCGGAGCATCGCCGAGACCCTGTGGAATACTGGGTCAGGCCCGCTAATGATATACCAATGGCGTTTACTGTACGTGGAACGCATTAACGTCACTGTCGAGGCACCAGATAATTGCGATTTGGGGTGAAACTGGCTCCCACAACAATTTCAGCGTCAAAACCGATTCTCGACCCAATTGCATTTCCCGATTCTGGCGTCGATCAACGGAGAACCCTGCCCGAGGTTTTGTGACCCTTCCGTAGAATATTACACATGACATAAAGCCCATTTCTATCATCAACTAATGTGCAAATACCACCAAATAACAATCAGAAGGAGTAACATCGGTTAATCCTCTCTCAGAGCCCAAAATCCCTGACGCCATTTGGGATCTTTGGGTCTGAATGTTTCAATACTGGGATTTGCCTTTGCCAACCAATCTACTGGGAGGATACCAGGTTCAGATTTTCTGTAAAAAAAAAACATGCGTCACTTTCATCTGCTTTTATTTTCCTAATGGAAGGAATACTGTTCTTGTTCAGCTACAAATACTTGGAAGCATTTTCATCAAATTGTTTCTTCATATGAAACTAATCTACTCTTATGTAGTACAATCACAAACCTGGCCCAATAAAAGGTGCAAAGCAGTGCCATCCGGATGAAATATGAGCTACTTTCAGTTTTAAATTGATTAGCCAGAAAGATCAAAGTGACCACATCAAGGATCTACTTCTGAGAGAACCAAATAAAACCCTGATAACCTCAGTAAGTAGTCTGTATAACTTACGACAGTATGTACATAAGAATGTGCAAATGTGCACATACACAGAGGTATATACATCACGTACATAGGGTTCAAATTGACTTCTTTATAGATTACAATAACACGTTAAGATTCCCTACTGTTCACATCTTCTAGCATCTGTTTCTCTGCATTTAAGACTGTTGCTTTGTACCAGCAAATCTCAGGGAAATGTTTCTGGCTGTTAGCCTGCAAGGCAAAATAGATGAGAGGCACTGTCAGACACAGTTAAAGTGGAGACCTGACAATAATTGTTTGCAATTTAATTTCAAACAGTGATATAAGTTTTAAGTCATCATATTTGTCCAACAAAATTCCTATCCGATTTGCAAGGGCATCTTCCTCTGTATTCCAAGTATGCAGAAAGCAGCAGGGATGCGCTAGATTTAAAGATTGCATGAAAATCTTCTCAAATGTATTGATTTGAGATCCAAATAAATTGAAGTTCGATATTACACAACAAACCATTCAGCACAAACCCATATTATTGCAAGGTAGGAGAGGTAATAACTTGAATATGCACGTAATCTGTCCACTGACTCACTGACTGGACTCTGAGTAAAAATGATCTGAATGGAAGGATTCAGAATTAGGGTTTTCAATTGTAAAGGATTGAATTTTTGTCTTGATGCAATCATAAGTCCAAATCCAGACAAATCAAACAGCCAGACTGGTTCAATGTCTTGACTGAGAAGGTAGCCTGGCGCATGTTTGTCATCAGCTACAAAATCAGAAGAATTGGAAAGCAGGAATGTCTAAGAAATGCAGAGTTTTAACAAAAAAATATTCTTCTGTTTTTATTTGAAATGGTACTAACCTTTTTTTGCTGCTTTGAAGGAAGAAGAGGAGAGGTGTTGTCTGGGGTAGGTCAACAGCTCTGTTATAATTGGAAATCAGCACCATGCCGTTTTAGGTTGTTGGCATTAATTTAACACCACAGGGTTAAGCAATTATGGCACTACGCCACCATTTTTAATGTTTTTGTTTTGTTTCCCTAAATCCTTCATTTTGCTGATGGTATTGACTCACGTTGGAATTCAATTCTATAAGAAGCAGCTAATCTTTAGAAAATCAACCGTGAGGTACCAACTCACGTTTGAGCTCAAACATGGGCCCAAACGTGACTTTCAGGCATGGAATACATTGGTCATGTGAAAGCGGGTGCCATGAGCTCAAGGCGAAGCCAATTGAAAACTTCAAAACTGAGACAAAAAAATATTTCGCTTGGGAAGGGTATTAAAGGGGATGGAACAAAAGGAGGGGGCCAATGAAGGCAAGATGAGATGGGCTTTGGTTCAATTGAATGCCTGAACAGAGTTGAAAAGGGTAAATGGTCTATTATGATTCGGTCTACTGACTGTGATGTAAATCCTACCTTTACATAGAATTTACATAGAATTTACAGTGCAGAAGGAGGCCATTCAGCCCATCGAGTCTGCACCGGCTCCTGGAAAGAGCACCCTACCCAAGGTTAACACCTCCACCCTATCCCCATAACCCAGTAACCCCACCCAACACTAAGGACAATCTTGGACACTAAGGGGAATTTATCATGGCCAATCCACCTAACCTGCACATCTTTGGACTGTGGGAGGAAACCGGAGCACCCGGAGGAAACCCACGCACACACGGGGAGGATGTGCAGACTCCACACAGACAGTGACCCAAGCCGGAATCGAACCTGGGACCCTGGAGCTGTGAAGCGATTGTGCTATCCACAATGCTACCGTGCTGCCCCAAATGGGGCGTCTTTGGCCCTATCAAATATGAAATAATGTTAACGAGAAAGTGCTTTGACTAATTCCAAACGAAAACACCAATGAACATCCTTGGACACTGACTTGCATATTGGACGTGACCTTCCGTCTGAAACAGGCAGTTGCTAATTGGGCACACACCAGGTGGGCCCTTTCAAAACTATACTCGCTGCATCACCTGAAAGGCACCAAAGCAATTTTGCAAGTGTTGTACAATCATGCTATCACCAGCTACAGCTTGTTAAAATAGAGGGCATGATCAAACTGCCTCGTCCCGCCTGGCTCAGTGACACGATTAGGCCGTCAAATAGGGTGGCACGGTAGCACAGTGGTTAGCACTGTTGCTTCATAGTTCCAGGGACCTGGGTTTGATTCCCGGCTTGGGTCACTGTCTGTGCGGAGTCTGCATGTTCTCACCGTGTCTGCTTGGGCTTCCTCCGGGTGCTCCGGTTTCCTCCCACAAGTGCCAGAATACGTGCTGTTAGGTTAATTGGACATTCTGAATTCTCCCTCTGTTTACCCGAACAAGCGCCAGAACGTGGTGACTAGGAGCTTTTCACTGGAACCTCATTGCAGTGAACATGTAGAACTACTTATGACAATAAAGATTATTATTATTAAATCTCACGAGAGGCCTCTTGCGAGATTTACGATGCTCGGAACGCCTCATGAGATCTAATGGGATCTCACGAGACATCACGATCTGGATCTTGCCCTTGCTCGGCGAGAGTCCAGATGTACATGATGGCTCATTTAAATATGCATTAGCTGGATTATCACAGCACCCAGGAGCTAACCCAGCGCCTGGGAGACCTCGCTATGGCATCATTTATCACTGGTCCACACGAACATTGACCAGGCGTAATGGCACCTTGGGGGTCTCCCAAGCTATTGAAGGCCCCTGGGAGGTCAGGGATGGGGTAGGATGGCACCCTGTCTCTCCTCTGGCTCCCAGGCACCTGGAACCAGTTCCAGGCTGGCACCTAAAGCAGTTCGAAGGTATCAGCCTCGCACTGTCAGATTGGCAGGGACACTGCCAGGATGGCTGTAGCAGGGTGCCAGGGTGTCAAGGTGGCACTGCCAAGGGCCAGGGCCTGAGGGATGCCTTGCCCATGAAAGGGGGAATAAAGAGGGTATGAAGCGTGAGGAGCTGAAGGCCGGATATGAAGGGGCCTCCTAAACGTTGGGAAGGTGAAAGGTGGGGGGTCCTGAAAGGGGGGGGAAGAAGAGGGGGTGGGGAGGCCTGAAACGGAGAGCCCTCAGAGACCCCATAGTGGAGCGTCCTCATTTGTGGGCAATCTCACCCGTGGCACACATGGGCATTACTCCACACACCCAATTCCCTATTAGCAATAGATGTTTGCCCAGGCTCAAAACAAAATCATCCTGAAATGAAATGAAATGAAAGTACTTGTCACAAGTAGGCTTCAAATGAAGTTACTGTGAACAGCCCCTAGTCGCCACATTCCGGCGCCTGTTCGGGAGTCTGGTACGAGAATTGAACCGTGCTGCTGGCCTGCCTTGGTCTGCTTTCAAAGTCAGCAATTTAGCCCTGTGCTCCTTGACATTGACCAAGCCCAGTGAGATGCCCGGGCAGCAGGTTTCCCCGTCATCGCCAGGATGTCCCAGGTCCTGGGGTAATAGATACCTCGCATGTTGCCCTGTGCTCACCAGGCCTTCCGGAAGTGCCCTAAGTTAACAGAAAAGGGTTCCACTCCTTCAACATACATCCTGTGTGCGACCACCAGATGAAGATCATGCACATATGTGCCCGCTTCCTGAGGAATGTCCATGACAGCTGCATCCTGGGTTAATTGGTCATCCCTGGCCTCTTCTAGGATCACCCCAGAATGGGCGGTTAGCTCGTGTGGGATAAGGGGTATCTGCTGAGGACTTGGCTAATGATGTCAGTACAGAGGCTGGAGACCAAATTGGAGACCCGGTACAATGAGGTCCATGTGGCCAACCGGGCTACGATTGAGTGGTGCATCGGACTCTTCAGGATGTGGTTCAGATGCCTCCCCGCTCCGGAGAGGCACTCCAGTATACCCCCCAGAGGGGTGCCCGCTTTGTGGTGGCCTGCTGTGCCCTCCACAACCTCGCACAGCAGCGGGGCAATAAACTGGATGTTGGTGATGAGGAACATGTGACCATATCTGAGGAGGATGAGGACACGGAAGATGCGGCAAAGCCAGACGAGCAGGAGCTAGAGGAAGAGCCCAGGGAGGAACCTGAGGACCAGCCAGAGGCTACTGGACAGATGGCAGTGGCGAAGGTCCGGCAAGCCCAGAGTGTCAGGGAGGCGATTATGGAAGAGCTTTTTCTGAGGGGTCACAGATGAGCATCTTTAGCCACGTACATGGTTCACAGTGGTGGGAGGGGGGGTTGTGAAAGAAGGGTTGGGGAGGTTTGAAGAAAGGGGGGTGTGGAGGGAGGGTGGGGGGGGGGGGGGGGGTGGGTTCGAAGGGAACCCTGCTACCAGCTGCAGACGGTGGAGAATTTTGCCCGAAGTGTGATAAATACCAGTGTGGATCTCACTGACAAAGCTGATGGGAAACACCCCACCAAACGTGCCCAAAATGACACTTCGAAATGTTTCCGTTAAATCACACACAGAGAGTTTTTCCCCAATTCATTTACCGTGTGTGCACATTGCTGGCAATGCCATCACTTACTGACCATCATGAATTGCACTGGGGAAAGTAGTGGTGAGCTATCTTCTTGCACCGTCATAGTCATTATGGTGCTGGTAAATCCGCACTGCTGGTAGGTAAGGAGTTCCAAGATTTGTACCCAATAACAGTGAAAAAGCAACATTTTATTTCCAAGCCAGAATAGTGTGTGACTTCGAGGAGAACTTGCAGGTAGTGGTGTTCCCCATGTACTTGTTTCCCTTGTATTTCAAGGCAGTAGAAGTTGCATGCTTTTAAGGTGATGTCAAAAACAATGTAACAAGTTGCGGCAAGTACACCTTCCAACTGGTACATCCTGTAACTACGATGCACCAGTGGTAGAGTGGGTGAACATTCAACGGGATAGATGGGATGTTGATCAGGCAGGCTACTTTGTCCTGTTTGGTATTGAGCTTCTTGAGTGTTGTTGGATTTGCATTTATCCAGAGAAGTAGAGAATATCCCATTACATTCCTGACATGTGCCTTGTAGAAGGTGGACTGCCATAGGAAGTCAGGAGGTGAGTTACTCGCCACAAAATTCCCAGTCTCTGACTTGCTCCTGTAGCCACAGTATTTTTACTTTCATGGACAGTTAACTTTCTAGTCACTGTTCACCCTCCCATTCCTTTTGCTCATTCCCCACGTGCAGAACATTGAAGGTGGGGGATTCAGCAATGGTAATCCCATTGAATGTTGAAGGGAGGTGGTTAGGCTCTCCCATTATAGATCAGCATTGCCTTTCACTTGCACAATGAACATATTACTCCCTACTTATAGATTCTAAGCTCTAACATCGTCGAGGATGGGGAAGTTCTATCAGTTGTTTAATTGTGCACTGCCCTTCATTACTGAATATGTCAGGACTGCACATTCTTGATTAGATCCATTGGTTATGTGGACACTTAGCGCCATAACATACTGCTTCTGCTGTTCAGCCTGCATGTCAGCTTGTGATGTAGCTCCATCATTTCAACGCCACATTTTTAAGTATGCCTGATGCTGCTGCTAATGATTTTTACACCCTCATTGAACCAGAGTTCGCCGACTGACTTGATAGTAACAGTAAAGCAAAGGATGTGCTAGGTCATGAAGTTACAGATTGTGGTGGGATACAATTTTGCTGCAGCTAATGCTGCTGTGTTTCATTGTGTCTCACTTTGAGCTGCAAGATCTGTTCTGGAGCTATCCTATTGAGTTGAGCATGATGTTAGTGACATTCAACAGGATGAAGTGTGTCCTCAGTGTGAAGGTGGAGCCTCATCTGCACAAGGACTATGTTGTGCTTAGTCCTACAAATACTATCATGGACAGATGCAGCTGAGACAGATAGATTGGTGAGGAGAAGGTGAAGTCAGGGAGCCATAGAGGCTAGACTAGCAATCCAGGGATGCAGGATAATGATCTGGGGACCCGGGCTCAAATCCCACCATTGCAGGTGATGGAGTTTAAACTCAGTAAAAAAATCAGGAATTGAAAGGCTAATGATGACCATGAAACCATTGTCGATTGTCGTAAAAACCCATCTGGTTCACTAATGTTTTAGGAGGATGTTCAGTCCTCCTGAACCTGGGATGACTTTTCTGGGCCTAGACAGTCAGGATGTTGCCTTATGAGAGTGGTCTCTCCCACATCCACATCATGTGGAGCTCGAGTGGTGCAGGCTGGCTTTTTCCGACAGATGTTATTAACTGTCATGAGCAGTCTCCTCACTCTTCCACAATTAGATTGGTGAATATGTATCCAAATTCACTAGTTTTTCTGTGTATCCTGGCCAGACAGCCAGGGGCTCAGTATGGGCCTCACCCACATCTCCCTTCAATTCATTCTCACTGTTCCTCTCGTCCTCAAGATATGGGGGCTGGTTTAGCACTGTGGGTTAAATGATTGGCTTGTAATGCAGGGCAATGGCAGCAGCACGGATTCAATTCCCGTACCACCCTCCCCGAACAGGCGCCAGAATGTGGCGACTCGGGGCTGTTTTCGTTAGAGAGAAGAAGGTTAAGAGGTGACTTAATTGAGGCCGACAAGGTGATCAGAGGATTAGATAGAGTGGACAGTGGTAACCATTTTTCCTCGGATGGTGATGTCTAGCACGAAGGGACACAGCTTTAAATTGAGGGGAGGTAGATATAGGACAGATGTCAGAGGTAGGTTCTTTACTCAGAGAGTAGTAAGGGCGTGGAATGCCCTGCCTGCAACAGTAGTGGACTTGCCAACACTAAGAGCATTCAAATGGTCATTGGATAGACATATGGACGATAAGGGAATAGTGTAGATGGGCTTTAGAGGGGTTTCACAGGTCGGCGCAACATTGAGGGCCGAAGGGCCTGTACTGCGCTGTAATGTTCTATGTTCTATGTTCTACAGTAATTTAATTGAAGCCTACTTGTGACAATAAGGTATTATTATGTTGCTAAAGGGCAGACTGTCACCTGCTTGCCCCTTTCTCTGTTGCAATACTGCTTCATCATGTTAACATCACACAGCCTTTACCTTTTTCTGCGGTCTGGAGTGTCAATCCGATAGTATACGGCGCAAGCTTTTCTCCTACTCTGTACGGGCCACTGAACCTGGTTTTTAGGGGTTCAGTCGGTATTGGTAGGAGCACTAACACATAGCCTCCTCGCTGAAAGGTCCAGATCCTGGTATCTTTGTCCGCTTGTTTGTTCACGACAGATTGGGAGATTTTCAAGTGATCTCGAGCCACATCACAGGCTCTCATGAGGAATGCCGCTATGTAGCGTAACGTGGGGACTTCCTCCTTCCGCTCTAAAAAAATCTCTCCTTGATTAGTTTCAGAGAGCCTCTCACTTGGTGTCCATAAACAATTCAAACAGAATAAGACTGGTGGATTCATTGGATGAGTCACTACTGTATTGGCAAACAGAAGTAAACACAGTCCTTTATCCTGTCATAGGATCCTCGTGCCTGATCTTTATTTATTGGGTCTGGTGGTTCTAATACCCCCTGCAACTCAGGGTGCTATACTGAAGATTCAGGTGGGTCACGCAGAGGTTATCTATGACTTCCTAGAATATTTGGGTCACAGAGTCATAGATGTTTATAGCATGGAAACAGGCCCTTTGGCCCAGCTTGTCCATACCGCCCAGTTTCTATCACTAAGCTAGTTCCACTTGCCTGCATTTGGCCCCTATCCCTCTCTACCCACCCTGCCCATGTAACTGCCTAACTGTTTTTTAAAGGAAAAAATTGTACCCGCCTCTAGCACTGCCTCTGGCAGCTCATTCCAGATGCCCATCATCCTCTGTGTTCACCACCCTCATAAAAATTGACCTACTGGATCTCATTGAGAAGTCCATGCCAGGTAAAAAAATTGTGTTCATTCCCCCAGTGCTATTTTGTCAGATATGATTCTCAGGTAAACAGCCTCTGCGAAGTGAATAGTCACATTCATGATGGCAATGATATACTGCCAGTCCCCTTTTGTTTGGGGCAGGGTCGCCACACAGTCCACGAGCACTTTGCTGAATGGTTCCCCATAAACCAACATGGGAACCATAGATCAAGTTTTATTGCAGCCTGGAGTTTTCCCACAACCTAGCAGTCGTGGTGGGTTCTGCAAAACTTTCCTGTATCCTTGTGGGGATGTGCGGCCAGCAGAAATGTTCGCTGTTGTGAATTTGGGTTTTTGACATACTAACTTGCCCAGCCATCAGGATTTTGTCTGCTAGCCATAACATTTCCCCATGGTACCCCGTGCATCACTACCTGGTGGATCACTGTCCACTCCTCATTTGCAGATCTGTGAGGGTCTCCACTTCCTCATCAACACCTCAGTTATAATGTAGTCACATTCAGGGGTTGCCTCTGCCTCAAATAGGGCTGTCCAAATGAACTTTTATAACAATGGATCAGCTTACTGAGCCGCATCCTAGGAACACTGATATATTACCATTTAGTGTCATCTAGATTCCTGAAAAAGGCCTCAGATAGCCAAATAGTAGAGACACCTGTTTGCAGTGCCACTTCAGCCTTCTCTGACAGAGTTTCTCTCCACATAGTTGGATTTATCACATAGTCAAAAGTGGATGGTCATGTACCCTCTTTCAATACATTTTACCAACACCTTGAATCTTACCGCACTTTTTATTGACTAGATAGCTGGTTTGTGAACAAGGCCAGCAGTGAGGGTTCAATTCCCATACCAGCTGTGAATTCTAAATTCTCCCTCTGTGTACCCGAACAGACACTGGAATGTGGCGACTAGTGGCTTTTCACAATAACTCCATTGCAATGTTAATGTAGCCATGATGTGGAGATGCCGGCGTTGGACTGGGGTGAGCACAGTAAGAAGTCTTACAACACCAGGTTAAAGTCCAACAGGTTTGTTTCAAACACGAGCTTTCGGAGCACGGCTCCTTCTTCAGGTGAATGTCTTCATTCACCTGAAGAAGGAGCCGTGCTCCGAAAGCTCGTGTTTGAAACAAACCTGTTGGACTTTAACCTGGTGTTGTAAGACTTCTTACAATGTTAATGTAAGCCTACTTGTGACAATAAAGATCATTTAAATTTTAGATAGGTTCTGTATAAAGTCAGCCAGGTATGGTACCAACAATTCAGACCTGGTTGGGATCTGGTGGATATTGTAAATACTAGTGTGCGTTACTAAACCAGGTTGTCTTAAATCTACTCGGTCCGGACTCATTTGTGGTCTACAAATCTGGTGACGAGGGTACAACTAGATTCCTGTCAATGCTGTTGGGTGAACCACCTCCCTTACTCTACTACACCAAGGTTGGACCTTTTTTTGAATATGCCTCTGTTTGGGAAATTTCAACACAAGCTCAGAGGGTGGGACACAGTATGCAAAACACATATGTTACCGTTTCCGGATGAATGACATCATAGAGAATGAGCAGTAGACAGTAATTTTGCTAATTGCCTGTGGCGCACATACCTACCGTGTGATATGAAGCTTCGCATACCATGCAACTCTGGACACTAACACTTTCAAACAGTTGTTGACACTGGTGGGACAACACATTACACTTATACTATCCGTAATTGTGCAGGGATGCCATTTCAATGTGGCCGAAAGGACCTATGGAGAGTCCATAACCAGGTGTGTGTCCAGATTGTGCAAAATAGCCAGATTTTGTGAATACTGCACATCCCTTTCAGAAATGTACTGCAGCCAAGAGCTACAAAGGCATTGCTCTATTCGTCAATGACCACCCACACTCTTTGTACCAGGTGATGCAGTCTATGTTACAAGCTTTGCAGACTGCACCCAGTGGATCCCCACCAGACAGGGCTGTTATCTTACTGAGTACAGGCACAAGGTTGAATCATATGTGAGCATATTGATCACATTTAGTCCAGACGGCCAATTCTTTATAAAGTTCCTCAAAGGAGGAAAGTTCTTCTCTGGCCGAAGAGGATAGAGCATTGCCTCAAGGGGGTCCTGATGCCGACGCTGAGAGAGTTTGATGACACAGATTCAGATATGGAAGCGTAGGCATCAGAGGTCTCCGATGGGGAGCAGACAGTGCAGCAGCCTCCGACTTTGCATCCACCAAAGCGTTCTTGTCGGAAGCAGCGTTCGCCATCCAGGTATACACTGCCTGAGCCAGCACCGCAAGTTACAGAAGCACCACCAGATGCGAAGAGAATCCGGTGCCCTCCTACTCTGTAGGTGCCGGTGGAATCTTTGAACTTTGCGGGGGGAGGAATGTTATAACCAGCACGAAACCTGAAGGTTGGAGCAATCAACCTCCCCATGAGTCTCACTGAATACGAGCTCCCTCACTAAAAGCGCGGGGAACCCTCAATCATTCATAGTTAAGTAAGAAGTCTTACAACACCAGGTTAAAGTCCAACAGGTTTGATTCAAACACGAGCTTTCGGAGCGCAGCTCCTTCCTCAGGTGAATGGCGAGGTATGTTCCAGAAACATTTATATAGACAAAGTCAGAGATGCTGGACAATGCATGGAATGCAGGCATTTGCAGGTAATCAAATCATTGCAGATCCAGGGAGAGGGATAATCACAGGTTAAAGAGGTGTAAATTGTCTCAAGCCCGAACAGTTGGTAGGGTTTTGCAAGTCCAGGCCTGATGGTGGGGGGCGGATGTAATGCGACATGAATCCAAGATCCCGGTTGAGGCCGCACTCATGCGTGCGGAACTTAGCTATAAGTTTTTGCTCGGCAATTCTGCGTTGTCGCGTGTCCTGAAGACCGCCTTGGAGAACGCTTACCCGGAGATCAGAGGCTGAATGCCCTTGACTGCTGAAGTGTTCCCCAACTGGAAGGGAACATTCCTGCCTGGTGATTGTTGCACGATGCCCGTTCATTCGTTGTCGCAGTGTCTGCATAGTCTCGCCAATGTACCACGCTTCGGGACATCCTTCCCTGCAGCGTAAGAGGTAGACTACATTGGTTGAGTTGCACAAGTATGTGCCGCGTACCTGGTGGGTGGTGTTACCACGTGTAATGGTGGTATCCAAGTCGATGATCTGGCACGTCTTGCAGAGATTGCCCTGGCAGGGTTGTGTGGTGTCGTGGTCGCTGTTCTGAAGGCTGGGTAATTTGCTGCAAACAATGGTTTGTTTGAGGTTGCGCAGTTGTTTGAAGGCCAGTAGTGGGGGTGTGGGGATGACCTTGGCAAGATGTTCATCTTCATTGATGATGTGTTGAAGGCTGTGAAGAAGATGTCGTAGTTTCTCCGCCCCAGGAAAGTAATGGACGACGAAGGGTACTCTGTCAGTGGTGTCCCGCGTGTGTCTTCTGAGGAGGTCGGTGCGGTTTTTTGCTGTGGCGCGTTGGAACTGTCGATCGATGAGTCGAGCGCCATATCCCGTTCGTACGAGAGCATCTTTCAGCATCTGTAGGTGTCTGTTACGCTCATCCTCGTCTGAACAGATCCTATGTATACGGAGGGCTTGTCCATAGGGGATGGCTTCTTTAATGTGCTTCGGGTGAAAGCTGGAGAAGTGGAGCATCGTGAGGTTGTCTGTGGGCTTGCGGTAAAGCGAAGTGCTAAGGTGACCGTCCTTGATGGAGATGAGTGTGTCCAAGAATGCAACAGAATTTGGCGAATAGTCCATGGTGAGTCTGATGGTGGGATGGAATTTATTGATCTCATCGTGTAGTCGTTTCAGTGATTCTTCGCTGTGGGACCAAAGGAAAAAAATGTCATCGATGTATCTGGTGTATAACATTGGTTGCAGGTCCTGTGTGGTGAGGAAGTCTTGTTTAAACTTGTGCATGAAGATGTTGGCATATTGAGGTGCAAATTTGGTCCCCATGGCTGTTCCATGCATCTGGGTGAAGAATTTGTTGTCAAAGGTGAAGACGTTGTGATCTAGAATGAAGCGGATGAGTTGCAGAATTGCGTCTGGAGATTGGCAGTTGTCGGTGTTGAGGACTGAGGCTGTTGCAGCAATGCCGTCATCATGGGGGATGCTGGTGTAGAGTGCCGAGACATCCATTGTGACGAGGAATGTTCCTGGTTCAACTGGTCCATGGGTGCTGAGTTTCTGTAGGAAGTCCGTCGTGTCGCGACAGAAGCTGGGTGTACCTTGTACGATGGGTTTCAAGATGCCCTCGATGTGGCCAGAGAGGTTCTCACACAGGGTCCCATTGCCTGAAACAATAGGACGGCCTGGTGTGTTGGCCTTGTGTATTCCTTGTACGAAGGGTTTCAAGATGCCCATGTTTCCTACAGAAACTCAGCACCCATGGACCAGTTGAACCAGGAACATTCCTCGTCACAATGGATGTCTCGGCACTCTACACCAGCATCCCCCATGACGACGGCATTGCTGCAACAGCCTCAGTCCTCAACACCGACAACTGCCAATCGCCAGACGCAATTCTGCAACTCATCCACTTCATTCTAGATCACAACGTCTTCACCTTTGACAACAAATTCTTCACCCAGATGCATGGAACAGCCATGGGGACCAAATTTGCACCTCAATATGCCAACATCTTCATGCACAAGTTTGAACAAGTCTTCCTCACCACACAGGACCTGCAACCAATGTTATACACCAGATACATCGATGACATTTTTTTCCTTTGGACCCACAGCGAAGAATCACTGAAACGACTACACGATGAGATCAATAAATTCAATCCCACCATCAGACTCACCATGGACTATTCGCCAAATTCTGTTGCATTCTTGGACACACTAATCTCCATCAAGGACGGTCACCTTAGCACTTCGCCTTACCGCAAGCCCACAGACAACCTCACGATGCTCCACTTCTCCAGCTTTCACTCGAAACACATTAAAGAAGCCATCCCCTATGGACAAGCCCTCCGTATACATAGGATCTGCTCAGACGAGGATGAGCGTAACAGACACCTACAGATGCTGAAAGATGCTCTCGTATGAACGGGATATGGCGCTCGACTCATCGATCGACAGTTCCAACGCGCCACAGCAAAAAACCGCACCGACCTCCTCAGAAGACACACACGGGACACCACTGACAGAGTACCCTTCGTCGTCCAGTACTTTCCTGGGGCGGAGAAACTACGACATCTTCTTCACAGCCTTCAACACATTATCAATGAAGATGAACATCTTGCCAAGGTCATCCCCACACCCCCACTACTGGCCTTCAAACAACCGCGCAACCTCAAACAAACCATTGTTTGCAGCAAATTACCCAGCCTTCAGAACAGCGACCACGACACCACACAACCCTGCCAGGGCAATCTCTGCAAAACATGCCAGATCATCGACTCGGATACCACCATTACACGTGGTAACACCACCCACCAGGTACGCGGCACATACTCGTGCAACTCAACCAATGTAGTCTACCTCTTACGCTGCAGGGAAGGATGTCCCGAAGCGTGGTACATTGGCGAGACCATGCAGACACTGCGACAACGAATGAACGGGCATCGTGCAACAATCACCAGGCAGGAATGTTCCCTTCCAGTTGGGGAACACTTCAGCAGTCAAGGGCATTCAGCCTCTGATCTCCGGGTAAGCGTTCTCCAAGGCGGTCTTCAGGACATGCGACAACGCAGAATTGCCGAGCAAAAACTTATAGCTAAGTTCCGCACGCATGAGTGCGGCCTCAACCGGGATCTTGGATTCATGTCGCATTACATCCGCCCCCCACCATCAGGCCTGGACTTGCAAAACCCTACCAACTGTTCGGGCTTGAGACAATTTACACCTCTTTAACCTGTGATTATCCCTCTCCCTGGATCTGCAATGATTTGATTACCTGCAAATGCCTGCATTCCATGCATTGTCCAGCATCTCTGACTTTGTCTATATAAATGTTTCTGGAACATACCTCGCCATTCACCTGAGGAAGGAGCTGCGCTCCGAAAGCTCGTGTTTGAATCAAACCTGTTGGACTTTAACCTGGTGTTGTAAGACTTCTTACTGTGCTCACCCCAGTCCAACGCCGGCATCTCCACATCATTCATAGTTAAGTTCTGTATAAATTCGGCCAGCTATGGTACCAGTTCAGACCCAGTTGGGATCTGTGTTTGTTGTAAATACTATTGTATGTTAATAAACCAAGTTTTCTTAAATCTATTCGGTCCGGACTCATTTGTGGTCTACAAACGAGGACATGTTAGCACTTTTGCATTTTGCAAGAAAACATTTCACAGGTTTTAGATTGTTTTTGAGGGAACAATTTATCCCCACTCCAATTCTTTTATCCATTGGTGAAAATAATTCCAGATACAAGCCCTCAATTTTGTTCCGCCCAAGTGAGAAGGAGTGAACTGGCTCCCTTCTATTCAGCCTCCTCAGTTGGTCACAACAAAAGGTTTCAGTCCTTTTTCACAAGGATGTGTCTTTAATAACAATAATAATCTTTTTATTGTCACAAGTAGGCTTACATTAACACTGCAATAGTGAGACTGTGAAAAGCCCCAAGTCGCCACATTCCGGCGCCTGTTCGGACACGCACAATGTATTTTACTGTTTAAGCTGTGAACAATAAGGAGCCAATAAAACAAGATTTTCTTGGGTCAAACATTTGGCAAATTTATTAACCGCCAAGCCCAAGAAAAAATAATAAAAATGCGACGTCAGGCACTCGATCCTCATGCAGTCATTTGGGCTGCAGGCACACACAGGTATCAGAGATATTAGGAGTTAGAGTCCAATCAAAAAAAGTTAAATAATATGTAATTAAGTGTTCTTTGACTATCCTTGAGGCGCAGATTTTTTAATGTTGCAGCTGAATTATTATAGCTGGTTTCTTGGCTGTGGTCAGGTGTGGAAGGCATTGCAATTATTAATAGATCTTGGTTTACTGGTGGATTTCTAGTACACTTGTTCCAAAAGAAAGAAAGAGCGAGTGAGCCCAGCTTTCTGACCATTTACTCTGTTGAAGACTTTCTTGCAACCTCTCTCTGCAGCGGTGGGTGGGTCTGACTGTGGCAGCCATTTTTTCAGTAGACTAGATAGTGCCGTGTTTCCCAGTGTCCCTGAATTATAGGATATGCCTCTCTCTTTGCACTCCCCCGAGGGTTCACTTTTTCCACCTTCACCTTGGAAAAATCGCCTTGCATTTTAAATAGTTTGTTCTGTCTCATTGAAATTGCAGAATTTCTAGTCAGTTGGAAGTAGGAAAATCGTATTTTCAAAAAATTGGAGCGCAGTCCTACATGTCTGGCATCACGCAGGCCCTGAATTTCATGCACAAAGTTACTCAATTGTGTGTTAGGCCTGATATCTTTTTTGGATTGACAGTACATCCTGTTAGTGGAAATACCAAAATATGAAATGTCTACGTCAATGGTATTTCCACTAACAGGATGCTGCCATCAATCCTAAAAGATATCATGCCTACCACATAATTGAGCAAGGTGGCTTACAGGATGACTGCACATTGTCTTTTTCAAGTGTGGTTCAAGTGTAAATTCTTTACATTGAAATCTAAGATCTTTCATGCTTAACTTCTGAGTGGTTTATATCTTTCCTGGTACGATTTCACTAAAAGTTGTTGAAATCGGGATTGGTTTGAACCAATTGGCGATTAGTTTCCACTTATGAGCCATTCTGAATAATTGGATAACCAAAAACTAGACAGAAGCCTGTTTC
Source organism: Scyliorhinus canicula (assembly GCF_902713615.1). NCBI lineage: Eukaryota > Metazoa > Chordata > Chondrichthyes > Carcharhiniformes > Scyliorhinidae > Scyliorhinus > Scyliorhinus canicula. Next base: position 254,504,158 of record NC_052147.1, on the reverse strand, counting down.
CTGTGCTTCAGGCAAGGGGCGAATAGACCGAGATGATGCAATAGTCTTCATTGAAGCCTCTGTACAGCAAAGGCAATTCATTTAATCAGGACATAATGACAACCATTCAAGGATTTAAAGAGGAGCCTTGCCATCATTAAAAAGATATTAATTGACGACTTAAAAATAATTGTGATGTACTTCAATATCTTTTATTTCTTTACTTAAACAGTGAGTGCAAAGGACATTGTTGGGAGGAAGGCAAAGAGTCCAATTGAGTGCGATCATCAGACAAAATCATTTACTTTGGGGCCAGTAATACTATGGGGACCACCAATATATTACAATGAGACACAAGACAAGCAGACCTGAGTTAAGGTTACTGGCTAACATGTCGCTTGCTGCCCAGCAGCAGGGCTCTGCACATGCAAACTCCATCTGCAGGCATCTGAGAATAATGGTTAATTTTTAATGCTAGCCAGGAGACAACCACCCCGTCAGCTTTCTACTGAGAAGATTGAGACGCTTCAAACTTTGCTTCGAAGAGGTTACAGCTTTTTTTTTTGTTGGAAACACAAAGTCTAAAGAATAATAGGGAAGCACAGCTGTGTCAGCTATTGGTTTCAGTGAGAGCAGATCGGGCAGTACAGTCAAGTGGCTACGACCGGACGGAGGTCATCGGTGAAAAATAAACAAACTCACTAAATATGAGGAGAATCAAGCAATTCATAGTTATAAAGAAAAAAAAAACAATTTAACTCAAGTTATTTCTAATGGTAAACTCTGATTACATGCTCGTGGTACAACAACAATTACTATTTATGCAGCGCCTGCAAGATAAAGAAACATCCCAAGGCACTTTGGAGCTGCATTATAAAATAAAGCAAAAGTACTGTTTAAATAAAGGAATTAAAGATATTCAAGTTCATTTTAATTATTTTAAACTCCTCAATTAATACCTTTTTAATGATGGCAAGGTTCCTTTTTAAATCCCAGAATGGTTGTCATTACTTCCTAATTCAATGGACTGCCTTTGCTGTACAGAGGATGCAGGTGACCAAAAGCTTGGTGAAAGAGGTGGATTTTAGGAAGTGACTGACAGGAGGAAAGCAAAGTAGAGAGGGGCAAGGAGGGAATTCCAGAATTTGGGGCCAAATCAACTCAAGGTCCCACCACCAGTGTTGAAGCAATTATAATATTTCCTATCATTCCAGCCTAAAGATCGTTGTGATCTTTACCCATGTCACCGTATTAGACATTTATCCTTTAAGCAGCAGTAATGATGAGCAGATTGCTGCTGGGCTCAAAGACTTTCCTGACCCTGGGCCAAGATCTTCCAAGCCTGGCTGTCACAGAAATGTCCAGCACAGCAACCTCTGTAGAGCCGATGGAGAAGACAGGATTGGTGCCCTTTTTATGGCTGCCATATGGTAAGTTTGAAGGTTCAGGCTTTGACTGTTAATTAATGGATGAGTGGGAGTATGGTTGAATGGGTTGGGTGGGTGAGGTGGGTTGAGTGGATAGGTGGGTGAGGTAGGTGAAATGGTTGAGTAGGTAGATGGCTGGGGCGGATAGGTGGGTGGGTAGATGAGATCATTTGTGGGTGAGTGTGTAGGTGGGTGCCTTGGGAACATGGGTGAGTGTGTAAACAGGTGAGTTATTTTCATTCTTGAGATGTAGGCATCACTGGCGAGGCCAACATTTATTGCCCATCTGTAATTGCCCTTGAGAAGGTGGTGGTGAGCTACCTTCTTGAACCCCTGCAGCCCATGTGGTGTAGGTGCGCCCGCAGTGCTGTTACAGAGGGAATTCCAGGATTTTGACCCAGTGCCAGTGAAGGAATGGCAATGTATTTCCAAGTCAGAATGGCGAGTTGCTTGAAGGGGAACTTCCAAGTGGTAGTATTCCCATGCGTGTGTTTCCCTTGTCCTGTTGGATCGTAGTGACTGGAAGATGCTTTCAGAAGAGTCTTGGTGAGTACTTGCAGTGCATCTTGTAGAATGTACACACTGCTGCTACTGTGCGTCAGTGCTGGGGGGAGTGAATGTTTGTGGATGGGGTGCCAATCAAGTGGGCTTCTTTGGTTGTCAGGATTCTTGAGTGTTGCTGGAGCTGCACTCATCCAGGAAAATGGCGAGTATTCCATCACACTCCTGACTTGAGCTTTGCAGATGCTGCCCATGCTTTGGGGAGTCAGGAGATGAGTTAATCACAGCAGCTTCTAACCTACTCTTGTACCCACAGTATTGATATGGCTAACCCAGTTCAGTTTCTGGTCAATGATAATCCCCGAATGTTGACAGGGGATTCAGAAAATTTAATGCTATTGTATGTCAAGTGGCAATGGTTAGATTCTGTCTTGTTGGAGATGGTTGTTGCCTGGAACCTGTGTGGTACGACTGTTACTTGCCACTTGTCAGCCCAAGCCTGGATATTGTCCAGGTCTTGCTGCATTTAGACACGGACTGCTTCATTATTTGGGTAGCTGCGAATGGTGCTGAACATTATGCAGTCATCAGCAAACATCTCCGTTTCTGACTTTACGATGAAAGGAAGGCCATTAATGAAGCAAATGGAGTTGGCTGGGCCTAGAACAATTACTTGTGGAATTCATGTAATGTCCTGGAACTGAGATAATTGACCTCCAGCAATCACAACAAACTTTCTTTGTGTTGGGTATGACTCTAACCAGCCGAGAGTTCTCCCCCTGATTCTCTTTGACTCCAGTTTTGTTAAGGGCTGTGTGGTGATCATTCCTACCAATATTGTCATGGACGGATGCACCTGCGGCAGTCAGGTTAGTGAGAATGAGGTCAAATAAGTTTTCTCCTCTTGTTGGATCACTCACCACCAGTCTTGCAGTTATGTCCTTTAGGGCCCAACCAGCTCGGTTTGATGTGGTACTGAGCCACTCTTAATGGAGGACATGGAAGTCCCCACACAGAGTACTTTCTTCCCTCTGGCCACCTTCAGTGCCTCCTCCAAGTGGTATTCAGCATGGAGGAGTACTCCATTCATCGGCTGAGGGGTGTGCAGTACATGATAATCAGCAGGAGGTTTTCTTTCCCATGCTTAACCTGATGCCATGAGTGGAGAGACCTGGTGCATGAGTGGATAGATGGGTAATGTGGGTAGGTGGATGAGATGGGTAGGTGAGTGAAATGGGTAGCTGGGTGAGTAGAAAGGTTGGGAGATGGGAAAATGGGTAGGCGGGTAGGAGTATGAATGGCTAGTCAGGTCAGTGGGATTGTCAGGTCAGGTCTGAGATAGTTGGCGGGCAAGGGGACGTTGGGTCTGGCTGGGTGGGTAGTCGGGTGGTCGATGGGTAGTTGTGCATGGGAGTGGTCAAGACTGGTCAGGGTAATCAGGTGGTCTGGCAGTAGTCGTGTTGGGTCAGGGGTGGTTGGTGGTAGTCAGGTCTGGTTAGGATTGTAGTTGGTGGCTGGAGGGTAGTTGGACCTGGTCCAAGGAAAGTCAGTGTCTCGGGGTAGTCGGATCTGGTCAGGGGGTAATCAGGTCGGGAGTCATGTGAGTTCAGGATGGAGATCATGGGGGTAGGGGACTTAGTTGGGTGGTCAGGGGTGGGGTGGGAGGGGTCAAGGGTGATGATAAAGGAGGTTGTATCTTCAGTAGTACATCCAGTCTCTGACGGTCAGGGACTAGAAAATTCCATTATTTTGTTCTTGTGCAAGATTTTGGTTTGATTCCGATGCAATACAGTTTTCAGCTTTGGCTTCCTCACAGAGTGGGTGATATGGAGGTTTTGGAAAGGATGCAGAGGCAAGCCACAAGGATTACAATAGATGTTGGCAGATACCTTTCCTAGAGTGTGTGTGGAACAGGTTGACAGCCTGTGCAATAAATATGTTGAATGTTTTTTAAGTTAAGATTTGGATCTGTTTCTGACCATTTTGGACATTACCTTGTGCAAAAGCTGAGTGCTGTATGATATTAATCAGGGCCAGAGTGGCTTCCTGGACTAGTTTGATTTCTTAAAGGACCGGGAAGAATATTTCCAGATTTCCTTTCTCTAATCAGCCTGAATTGTATTTACTTTTTTGCCTCCTGAAGGCATGGTTTCTGGGTGGGGTGGAAAGTGAGTGTGTGTAGTAATGGACAAAAGGCAGGCTGTATGGTCCAGTAGATCTACCCCTGATCGCCATTTCTCATATGTTCATACTTGGTGAACAAGAATCTGAAATGCAGATCAGAGAATAGCTGAAACTCACCATTTCCAAAAGGCTAAATATTAACGGTATATAAGATAGGGTAGGAGATACTTAAAAAGATAGCCGGGGCATTGAGTATAAAAATTGGCAAGTCATGCTGCAGCTGTATAGAACCTTAGTTAGGCCACACGTGGAGTATAGTGTTCAATTCTGGTCACCACACTACCAGAAGGTTGTGGAGGCTTTGGAGAGGGTGCATACGAATGTACCAGGATGTTGCCTGGTATGGAGGGCATATGAGGAGAGGTTGAATAAACTTGATTTGTTCTCACTCGAACGACGGAGGTTGAGGGGTGACCTGATAGAGGTCTACAAAATTATGAGGGGCATAGACAGAGTGGATAGTCAGAGGCTTTTTCCCAGGGTAGAGGGGTCAATTACTAGGAGGCATAGGTTTAAGGTGCGAGAGGAAAGGTTTAGAGATGTACGAGGCATGTTTTTTTACACAGAAGGTAATGGGTGTCTGGAACTCGCTGCCGGAGGAGGTGGTGGAAGCAGGGACGATAGTGACATTTAAGGGGCATCTTGACAAACACATGAACAGGATTGGAGTACAGGGATACGGGCCGGAAGTGTAGAGGATTTTAGTTTAGACAGACAGCATGGTCAGCACAGGCTTGGAGGGCCGAAGATCCTGTTCCCATGCTGTACTTTTCTTTGTTCTTTGTTCTTGAAAAACTCAAGATCAAATAATATGTACATAAATAGCTGACATGACTTCCAGTGATGGGAATGTGCTGAGCAGATGCACAAAAGGTGGCCCTCCACCTGGAAAGGCGAATTTAGGCACAATCAACCCAAAATAGCCAGTAAATTAAGGAACAAAGAAGCCTCAACCCCCTCCAACAGCATCGTGACATGCCTAGAAGAAGCAACCCTCCGGGCCGAAGAGACGGCAAAGGCAGTAATCACTGTGAGAGGCGGACCAAGACGATGCCAAGCACACTGGGTGACGAGGCCCCCCCGGCCAAACCTGAACGGGAAGGACTACCGGAGCATATGCAGGGCCTCCCCCCAATGAACTAATGGAGGGAGTTCCTAACGCAGGATCTCCAAGAGTTCAAAGAAGCCATTAAAATGTAAATTATGGCAACGGTGAAGCGGGCGAATGCAGAGGCACTGGGCACCCTGCAGGTGGCGCTGGAGAAGACGGAAAGGAGCTGGAGAAAGCTGCAACCAACCAGAGCGATCGGATCACCTCACTAGAGACAGAAATGGGAAGGTTGCTGGCAACGAAAGGGGATACTAAAGGGGAAGGTCAAGGACCAAGAAAATCGGTTGCGACGCCAGATCTTCCACATTCTTGGTCTACCGGAGGTAACCGAGGGCAGGAACGCGACGGACTATGTGGTCCACAAGGCTGGGAGAGGGACAAGATGGGGAGAAAGGAGGGGGGAGACAGACCCAGGGGGAAAGATGAGGGACAAGTGGGGTAAGGGCACTAGGCTAGTTATGACAGATCGCACATGGCAGCAAGGAACAGAAAAGCACCACAAACAGTCACTTTAGAGGGCCTCCAAACAAAGGGAAACCCCGGAGTGCGGGGACGGATCCACAAGGTAAGTATGATTGATCCCGCAGGAGGGGTGGGGGGTGAGGGAGGGGGGGGGGGGGGGGGGGGGGGGGGGGGGTTGGGTGGGACAAAAACCCCCTATCAGGATAATCACCTGGAATGTCAGGGGACTTAACAGCCCAATGAAAAGATCCAGAGTCGACACAAGGATCGACTTCTTTGTAGTGGAGAAAATGGTGCTTCAAGGGGTATTGGGAACGGAGTACCCTGCAGTCGTAATCTCTGACCACGCTCCACACTAAATGGATGTGAGGTTGGAGATGGGCCAGGCCGGGTCTAACGCCGCTCATGGAGGCTGGGCACGGCCCTCCTGGCTGATAAGGCATTTTGCGAACGGATATCGTAGGCCATAGACTGGTACCTTAACAACAACCAGAATGGGGAAGTCTCATGTTCTGGGAGGCTTTGGAGGCAGTGATAAGGGGGGAAATAATCAAGTACAAAGCATGCAAAGATAAGAAAGAGAGCGCAGCTAGGCAACAACTGGTCGACTCCATACTGGAGATGGAGCAGCAGTACTCCGCAGCCTCGACCGAAGAGCTACTGGCGGAGAGGAAGAAGCTACAAATGGACTTTGACCTGCTCTCCGCAGTGCGCCCACTCCGTCAGACACGGGACCTTTTACAAACCAGTCGCCAGCCGCCAGCTGCTCACCAGCTGAGAAAGCAGGCAGCCACGAGAGAAATAGCGCAAATTAGGGACAACAGTGGCAGGCTAGTCGCCACGCCAGAAAGAATCAATGAGGTCTTCGAGACCTTCGACCGGGGGCTGTGCAACTCGAGCACCCTGAAGGGGCTTCGGGGATGAAGCAGTTCCTTGGCGGTCGTGGGTGCAGACAAGAGACGGGGCTTTGAAGAACCATTCGAACTGGGAAAAGTAATGAAGAGTATCAACATGCAGGCAGGGAAGGTGCTGGTGCCAAATGGATTCCCATTTAGTAGTGGGAGGACTCTGGATCAAAGTACTGCACAGGGCGAACTCCACCTCCACGTGCACAGAGCTGAGCCTATCACAGCTAAATTGTACACACAGCACACCTAACCTGATGCCAAATGAGCAGGTTCTTTCCGGAGGTGAAGGACAAATGTGAGTGGTGTCCGGCCAACCACACCCACATGTTCTGGGCCTGCCCCAGACTTGTGGGGTTCCGGACCATCTTCTTTGAGACAACGTCCAAGGTTGTGGGGGTGAGGGTGGAGCCATGCCCAAAAGTGGCGGTTTTAGGGGTTTCAGAGCAGCCAGAACTCTTTATCGGAAAGGAGGCCGAAGCCCTAGCATTTGCCTCCCTGATCGCCTGCCGGAGAAACCTGTTCGGCTGGCAATCGGCAGCGCCACCCAAGTCTGCAGGCTGGCTGTCCGACCTGGCGGAATTTCTCAGGCTGGAGAAAATAAAATTCGCCATCCGGTGTTGGAAGAGGGCTTCCAGAGGACATGGAAGCCGTTCACTAGCTTGTTCCAGGATCTGTTTTTAGGCAGCAACCAGTAGAGTGGCGGTCGAGGGGGGGTGGGAGACAGGGGGTTGGGGGGGGGGGGGGGGGGGGGGGGGGGGCAATGGGTGGTGAGGAGAGGGAGGAGGGGGGAGCTACAAACAAGACACGGAACAAAGTGAAGGAGAGGGAGGGGCGGAAATAGGAGAGTGGGCTGGGGGTAGAGAGCAAAAGCACGTGAAGTAGGCAAGAGAGACAAGGAATAAAACCGTACGGGATGGACCCGAGGGCAAGCTGAAAACCAAAGTCAACGGTAAAGACGCACCTGTGAATAAGCTCTAGGGCCACACTGGGGCAGAAAACTAAAGCAGATCGGCGAAAGGCAGGAGGGGAGACAAGAGCCTGTAAATATATGTGATGATTTCTAATTGTCTTTGTCTTCCCTTTTATCTTCATTTTCTTTTGTTTTCTTTGTTCTTGTTTTGTAACTTTAATTTGTTCCCTAGTTTTTGTTTCTGTTTTTGTTTTCTGTTTTGTTTTGCACGGGTATGCAAAATATAGTTAAACTTGTGAGCTGAAGTGTGAAACATAAACCAATAAAAACATTTTAAAAATGAACAAATAGCTGAGGCCATGTTTCTTAAGTGTTCAATATCATCCAAATTTCTGAACTGACTTTGGTGTTTTACCCATCTACTTATTTGCTCAAGAGTACAGCAGGTCTGATACAGTAGCACAAAGCGTCCTTGATGGAATTTCCAACAGAAAATTATTTACCTCACTCAAAGTTCCATCACAGTTTATGCACAACCAAAAATTCAATGTAACAACAGTGTTACAGAATAAGCTAACATTAGGCGTTGCATGGGGCGGCACGGTAGCACAGTGATTAGCACTGTTTCTTCACGCGCCAGGGACCCGGGTTCGATTCCCGGCTTGGGTCACTGCCTGTACAGAGTCTGAAAGTTCTCCCCGTGTCTACGTGGGTTTCCTCCAGGTGCTCCGTTTCCTCCTGCCAGTCCCGAAAGACGTGCTTATTCCGTGAATTGGACATTCTGAATTATCCCTCAGTGTACCCAAACAGGTGCCGGAGTGTGGCGACTCGGGATTTTCACAGGAACTTAATTACTGATGTAAGCCTACTTGTGGCACTAATAAAGATGATTGTTATTAGATCATATCTGGTGTGACTTCTCTCATCTGACCTCAATATATTCTGCTTTTTTCACCTGACAGAACTATATAAGTAGCTCTATACAATGAGGGATACGGTGTCGTTCTCCTGCAGTCAGCTGCAAAGTTCATGTTGGTTCAGAGCTCACATTTTCTGGTTAAGTGGCTCTGTTTACTGTAGCCTATCTCCCTCCGCTCTCCCTGCGTGAAAACCAAGGCTGGTTTTGTTGAGTAATTCTTTGTTCACATCACACAAGGAGTCACGCATCAATCAAACCTGATGCTGACTTGTCGAACTTGTTTCTACAGCATATTTTTTTACATTATACGCATTTTCACTCATTGCAAAAGCATATAAAACACAATCTATTGAGACATGACAAGATTAATGGCAAAACCATATATGTTCCAACAAGCGACATGACAACATGGCAAGGCATTGACATATGTTGGCATGTTGTTTTTCATTTTTGAGAGCGATTCGCTGAACCTGCATGATCAGGCCGGTGACATAAAAAACATTCATCCATTTCCTTTTAGATTAAATGATATCAGTAATGAGACTGGCTTTGTTGCAGCAATTTTTCTTAAGTAGTCATAATATTTTAGTTCAGTTTAGAAACACTATGAATAACTTGTTTCTGTATTTCTGGTTTTGTGACTCCCATTAGTTCTTGCTTTACAATGCAATGGTAACGCAATTTCAGTCATTTAGCTGGATGTTATAAGAAGCAAGCCAGAGCCTAGATTTAAAATGCCAGCAAATTAGTGACCTGCACCTCCACCCAGGGCTCAGTGAGACCTAACCAATTTTAAGGGCCGGGCCTCGTTTAATCCCACTTGTCGAATTCCTACCAAATTTGGGTGCTAAGTGGTGGAAAATCACCAGACCCGGGTGGACCTAAACTGTTTCTACACAGAAAGACCCGACCAGTTTTAGACGGGTGTCCTTGCTCAGGCAAGCAGGTTGAAATTCAGAACTATGGCTTTCTGGTGAATAAGTTACATGGGCTGATTTTTAACATGGGGCAGGATTCTCCCTTTTGGGGACAAAGTCCCCAAGCCGGCGGGATAACCGACGCCAACCACTCCAGCGTCAACACCCCCCGAAAATGAGGAATTCCCCAATTTTTCAGGAGCTAGTTAGACGCGGAGGGGTTGGCGCAGCTCCAGCCAGAGTCGAAGGGTCGGCCTGAGTTCGCCCCTGCGTGGAACGGCTGGCGTATTTCCGCGTATGCGTGGGGATTTCTTCTCCGCGCCGACCCCGGGCAATATGGCGGAGCCCTACAGGGGCCCGCGCGGAGGAAAGAAGGCCCCCACGGAAACAACCCGCCCGCAAGATCGGTAGGGCCCCGATCGCGGGCCAAGCCACCATGGGGGCCCTCCTGGGGTCAGAACCCCCGCCCCCGCTGAGGACCGCCCCCGCAGACTTACCTGCCAGGCCCTGCCATGGGTGATGTGAGTAATACACGCTGGCAGGACTGGCCAAAACTGGACGGCTGCTCGGCTCATCGGGGCCCGCAGAGTTGCTGGCAACAGCCCCGACCGGCGAGGCGTGAATCCCGCCCACGCCTGAAAATCGGCGCCGGACGATAAGGCAGCTGGCGTGGGGGCGGCATGGCAGGATTAACGCAGCCTCCTGGGGATTCTCTGATCTGGCAGGGGGGGGGGGGTCGGAGAATCCCGCTGCTGATTAAATTTTAGTGTAACCAAGGGCGGGATTCTCTAATCCTGAGGCTAAGTGTTGACGCCGTCGGAAACGCCATCGTGTTTCTCGACGGCGTCAACCTGGCCGAAGGATCAGCAATTCTGGCCCCTACAGGGGGCCAGCACGGAACTGGAGCAGCCCACGCCACACCAGGTGCTGGTCCCGGCGTCAACTGGGCGCCACACCAACCACGCCAGCACCAATGGCAGCGATTCTTCACTCTCCGGAGAATCGCGTCCCGGCGTCGGGGCGGTGTGGCGCGATTTGCGCCGGTCGCGGCGATTCTCTGACCTGGCCCCATGCTGAGAGAATCCCGCCCAAAGGGCGAGATTCTCCGCAAATGCGGAGAATCGTAAAGGCTGCCGTGGGACAGGCTGTGACCCACGGCAGCCTTCACGCCCACTTCCAGGGCCGATTCTCCCCCCCGGGCGGGGCTAGGAGCGCGGCCCCGTGCGTCACGGCGGCGCGGCCTTGATGACGATCGTCAAGGCCGCACGACAAGCATCACGCCGGCTGACGCGGCCAATGACGTCAGCCGCGCATGCGCAGGTTGGACAACGCCAACCCGCGCATGCGCAGTTGCCGTCTTTTCCCTCAGCCGCCCCGCAAGACGTGGCAGCTTGATCTTGCGGGGTAGCGGAGGGAAAAGAGTGCGTCCTTTTCGGCCGTGGTACTGCCGTGCCAATCGGGCCCCCAGATGCCCCAAACGGGCATCTGGCGCCCGTTTCACGACGGCAGCAAGCAGGTGTGTTTGCTGCCGTGGTAAAACAGGCGTGAAGGCCCGGCCGCTCGGCCCATCGGCCTCGGAGAATCGTCGCTCGCCGTTTTTTACGGCGAGCGGCAATTCCTGGCGTGGGTCGGGCATGGGGGGGAAGAATAGCGGGAGGGCGTGAAAAATGTCGAGGAGGCCCTCCTGCTATTCTCCCACCCGGCGTGGGGGGGGCGGAGAATTGCGCCCAAAGTCTTTCAGTTTGATCATTATAGCCAGTAACAGATATCCGCGTAAGGTCCAAGGATCAATAATTAGCTGCTCACTTCCAACAAAATGGATGTTGCACATTCCGCACGTATGCGGCGGGATTCTCTGATCCTGATGCCAAGTGTTGATGATGTCGTAAACGCCGTTGCGTTTCTCGATGGCGTCAGCATGGCCTCAGGATCAGCAATTCTGGCCCTTATAGGGGGCCAGCACAGCACTGCAGTGACCAACACTGCTCCAGCTGCTGATCCTGGTGTCAAATGAGTGATGCGGGGTTCGTGCATGCACAGTGGCACCGGCACCAACGCGCACATGCGCTTGTCTCCGTTCTCCGTGCCGGCCCCGTCGCAACATGGCTCTGGGCTAAAGGGGCCGGCGCAGAAGAAAGGAGGCCCCCCCTGCCCCCAGGGTCGATCCCCTCCTCCCCCCCCCCCCCCCCCCCCCCCCCCCCGCCCCCCACAGGCCACCCCCGGATCCTTCCACACCGAGGTCCTGTCGGCTGAGCGCACATTAGAATGGCGCCGGCGGGACTCAGGGTTTTTGCTACGGCCGCTCGGCCCATCCCGGGACCACGCCGGCGCCAATGGTGCCGATTCTCCGCTCTGCAGAGAATCGCGTTGGGGCGGCGTGGCGCGATTCGTGCAGGTTGCGGGGATTCTCCGGCATGGCCCCAGGCTGAGCGAATCACGCCCATGTACTCCAAAATATCCGATGGGATCTTACCACAACATAGAATGCTGATATTCATATTGAAACATTCGCCCGCCCATAATAGATAAGCATGCCATTCTCCCATTTGCAGGTGCTCAAAATTGTATCTCAGGCAGACCGAAGGCAACAACGGGTGCTTAAGATTGTCCCTCAATTTTACTCTGCCATCTGTTAGTTTTTCAAGTGAGTAAAGGTCGGAATGAGTTGAAACTCACCCCAAATTTCTCTCCTCGTTTCTGACAAGAACATATTTGAATCTTTGATATTGAATTCAGCCAAAAGTGCCCATTTAAATTGCAAGGAGAGCGGTTCACAGTGGATTTTTAAAATGTCAAATGTCTTGGATTCATGTTTTGCCTTTAACGTAGAAAAATGTGCCAAGCTGTTTCACAGAGTTGTAATCAGACAGAAATATTCATTATCCCAAAGAAGGAGATATTAGGAGGTGGACAAAAGCTTGGTCTGAGTGTTAGGTTTTAAGGAAGGTTGAATGTCGAGCTATTCAGAAACAGAGAGGCTAACAAAGCGAATTCCGCATCGTAGGGTCGAGACAGCTGAAGGCAAGGCCGCCAATGGATCTCATAAAAGACGAGACTCGATGGACTGGAGATTTTGTGAAGGTCGCCTTATCAAGTTGGAGAAAGGTGAAGAGAGAGAGCGAGAGCGAGAAAGAGAGACTGTGAGGTAATTTTAATGCAAGGATGAGAATTTTAAATGGGAAATACCAACGACAGGAAGCTAATGTAGGTCAGTAAGGTAATAAAAGTGGAATATGCTAAGGGAAGCATGTGGCGCAGTGGATAGCACTGTGACTGTGGCACTGAGGACACGGGTTCAAATCCCGGCCCTGGGTCATTGTCTGTGTGGAGTTTGCACATTCTCCCCATGTCTGCGTGGGTTTCACCCCCAAAACCCAAAGATGTGCAGGTCAGGTAGATTGGCCATGCTAAATTGCCCCTGAATTGTGAAAAAATGAATAAAGAATTGGGTACTCTAAATTTAAAAAAAAGTGGAAAATGCTGATAATAATAATCTTTATTATTGTCACAAGTAGGCTTACATTACACTGCAATGAAGTTACTGTGAAAATCCCCTAGGCGCCACACTCCGGCGCCTGTTCGGGTACACAGAGGGAGAATTCAGAATGTTCAATTCACCTAACAAACACGGACGGGATTCTCCGACCCCCCGCCAGGCCGGAGAATCGGCAGGGGGGTGGCGTGACACCCGCCCCGACGCCGGTTGCAGGATTCTCCGGCGCCTGTTTTTCGGTGGGGCAGGATTGCGTCGTGCCAGTCGGGGGCCGTTGGCAGTGGCCCCCCCCTTCCCGGCGATTCTCTGCTCAGCGATGGGCCGAGTGGCCGCCCATTTTCGGCCAGTCCCGCCGGCATAAATCAAACGAGGTCCTTACCGGTGGGACCTAGCTCTGCAGGCAGCCTGCAGAGTCCCCGGGGGGTGGGGGGGTGTGGGTGGGGGGGGGGGGGGGGGGGGGGGGGGGGGGGTTCTGGCCCCAGGGGAGGGCCCCCATGGTGTCCTGGCCTGCGATCGGGGCCCACCAATCTGCGGGCGGGCCTGTGCCGTGGGGGGCACTCTTTCCCTCAGAGGGAAAAGCTGGCGTGGAGAAGAAACCCCCTGCGCATGCGCTGGGATCACGCCAGAACACGCTGGCGCTCCCGCGCTTGCGCCAACTCACGCCGGCTGGCGGAGGCCCTTCGGCACTGGTTGGTGCGGCGCCAACCCCGCCGGCGCGGACTAGTGCGGCGCCAACCTCGCCGCTGCCGGCCTAGCCCCTGAAGGTGCGGGGGATTCTGCACCTTCCGGGCGGCCCGACGCCAGAGTGGTTCACGCCACTCTTTGACGCCGGTACGGCCCTACTGCCGGATTCCGGAGAATCCCGCCCCACTTCTTTCGGAATTTGTGGGAGGAAACCGGAGCACCCGGAGGAAACCCATATAATAATACGGGGGCAGCATCTGTGGAAGAAAAACAAAGATAACTTTTCAGATCAATGATCTTTCACTGCAGCTCAGTAGCATTTTTCTTTTGTATCAGGTTAATAAAGTGATAGATAAATTAGTGCAGGATTGGATTAATTGAAGTATACAGAAGGTTGAGGATGGGGAGCAGGTCAGGAGAGTGGTAAAGTAGCTGAGTCATAAATTGATAAAGGCACGAATAGGTGTTTCAATGTCAGAGAGCAGGGGTGGAGGTGGTGATGCACAATCAATTGCACAAAGACGAGAGTTGAATACAACTGAGGCTTTATTGCTCTAAGATGTGTGGCCTCCCACAGTAGCTGGCGAAATGGCTGCTGCACGGAGGACACACATATTTATACTCCGCCTACTGGGCGGAGCCAGCAGACAGGGACTACTGTCGTACAGGTCCTACCATATATCACCTAATTAGGTGCAACAGTGGTTTATCACTTTCACCCCTGTTAAAATTGAGTCCGGCGGGGGTGGTGGAGAATTATATACAACAATTGAATTTTACATATACATCTTTTGTGAGCAAAAAAAAATGTCTTTAGAAGTCCAGTAGACCAGTTAGAGATTTAACCGGTCCGGGACCTTGATGTACCGCTGGGAGCGACGCAGTGGTGGCGGCGAGGCAAATGCTGGACTGGTCTTGGGTGACTCCGGGAGCGTGTCAAAATCCTCTTCATCCTCGGGCATGGGCATGGGGAGGACGGATGGTCCTTGGGGGGGGGGTTTGGCTGGGAGCGCTGGGGGAGGGGAGGGTGGCGCCGAGCCGGAGGGCTGTGTGTGTGTGGAACCTGCTGGTACCAGGTCCCTGAGGGAGACAGTATCCTGGCGGCAGTTGGGGTACGCTACGTAGGCATACTGGGGGTTTTCATGGAGCAATTGCACCCTCTCCACCAACGGGTCCGCCTTGTGGAGTCGGACGTGCCGACGGAGAAGGATGAGCCAAGTCGGGAGTGCACCCCGGATGTGGACTTCCTGGAGAAGGCAAAGAGACGTACATGGGGTGTGTTGTTAGTGGCGGTGCACAGTAGTGACCGAATGGAGTGTAGTGCATCAGGGAGGACCTCCTGCCAGCGGGAGGCTTGGAGGTTCCTGGACCATAGGGCGTGTTGGACGGCCCTCCATACCGTCCCGTTCTCCCTCTCTACCTGTTTGTTTCCCCGGGGGTTATAGCTGGTCGTCCTACTGGAGGAAATACCCCTGCTGAGCAGGAACTGACGCAGCTCATCACTCATGAATGAGGATCTCCCGTCACTGTGGATGTAGGTGGGGAAACCGAACAGAGCGAAGATTGTGTTGAGGGCTTTGATGACGGTGGCAGACATCATGTCGGGGCATGGGATGGCGAAGGGGTATCTGGAGTACTCTTCGACCACACTTAGAAAATACGTGTTACGGTCGGTGGAGGGGAGGGGCCCTTTGAAATCCACGCTGAGGCGTTTAAAGGGGCGCGCGGTCCGGTTGGTAGAAGTGCGGTTTGCACTCCGCACAGATCTGACAGTCCCTGGTGATTGTCCGTACTTCCTCGACGGAGTAGGGCAGATTGCGGGCCTTTATGAAATGGTACAACCGTGTGACTCCTGGGTGACAAAGGTTGTCGTGCAGAGACCGAAGTCGGTCTACTTGTGCGCTGGCACATGTACCTCGGGATAGGGCGTCTGGGGGTTCGTTGAGCTTGCCGGGGTGATACAAAATCTCGTAATTGTAGATGGAGAGCTCGATCCTTCACCTCAAGATCTTATCATTCTTGATCTTTCCCCGCTGTGTGTCATTGAACATGAAGGCTACCGACCATTGGTCAGTGAGAGAGTGAATCTCCTGCCAGCCAGGTAATGCCTCCAATGCCGCACAGCTTCAACGTTAGCTTGGGCCTCTTTTTCGACGGATAAGTGCCGGATTTCTGAGGCATGAAGGGTGCGGGAGAAGAATGCCATGGATCTGCCTGCCTGATTGAGGGTGGCGGCTAAGGCGGCTTCTGATACTTCGCATTCCACCTGAAAGTGCAGTGTCTCGTCTACTGCGTGCATCCCGGCCTTGGCAATATCGGCTCTGAAACGGGCGAAGACCTGTTGAGCCTCGGCCGTCAGGGAAAAATGGGTGGACTGTATGAGTGGGCGGGCTTTGTCTGCATAGTTTGGGACCCACTGGGCGTAGTATGAAAAGAACCCCAGGCAGTGTTTGAGGGCCTTGGGGCAGTGGGGGAGGGAGAGCTCCATGAGGGGGCGCATGCGGTCGGGATCAGGCCCCAGAACTCTGCTCTGGACCACATAGCCGAGGATGGCTAGGCGGTTCGTACTAAACACGCACTTCTCCTTGTTGTAGGTGAGGGTTAGGAGAGTGGCAGTGTGGAGAAATTTGGCAAGGTTGACATCGTGGTCCTGCTGATCATGGCCGCGGATGGTGACATTGTCTAGGTACGGAAAGGTGGCCCGCAAACCGTACCGGTCAACCATTCGGTCCATCTCCCTTTGGAAGACCGAGACCCCGCTGGTGATGCCGAAGGGAACACTGAGGAAGTGATAGAGGTGACTGTCTGCCTCAAAGGCAGTGTATGGACGGTCCGCTTTACGGATGGGGAGCTGGTGGTCGGTGGATTTGATGTCTACCGTTGAGAAGAGCTGGTACTGTGCAATCTGATTGACCATATCAGATATGCGTGGGAGGGGGTACGCGTCGAGCTGCGTGTACCGATTGATGGTCTGGCTGTCGTCCACGACCATTCTGTGTTTCTCCCCAGTTTTAACTACTACCGCTTGGGCTCTCCAGGGGCTGTTGCTGGCCTCGTTGATGCCTTCCCGATGCAGCCGCTGGACCTCGGACATGATGAAGGTCCTGTCTTGGGTTCTGTACCGTCAGCTCCTGCTGGCGACGGGTTTGCAATCCGGGGTTAGTTTTGCGAAGAGGGAAGGTGGATCGACCTTTAGGGCCGCGAGGCCGCACACAGTAAGGGGTGGTAGGGGCCCGCCTAATTTCAGTGTTTGGCTCTGGAGGTTACACTGGAAATCCAGGCCGAGTAGTAGGGCAGCGCAGAGATTAGGGAGGACGTAGAGGCGGAAGCCGCTGAATTCTATGCCCTGGACCGTGAGTGTGATCGTACAGTACCCCTGGATCTCCACGGAATGGGATCTAGAGGCCAGGGAGATTCTTTGACTGGCAGGGTGTACCACGAGGGAGCAGCGCCTTACCGTATCCAGGTGGATGAAGCTTTCAGTGCTCCCGGGGTCCAGCAGGCAAGAGGTCACGTGTCCGTTGATCTTAATGCTGGTCGATGCGATGGCCAGGTTGTGCGGATGAAACTGACCTATGGTCACTGAGGCGAGTCCTGGAATGCTGGTGGTGCCCATGTGCCGTGGGGGAGACAAGATGGCAGCGCCTGAAGATCTTGGGGAGGCCATGGGCCGCACGTGGCAGGGGTTGAACAAGATGGTGGCGCCCATGGGCCGCAAGTGTTGCGTGGAGGGGAAGATGGCGGCGCCCTCTGGCAGCGCTTGGTCTGAGGGGGAGAAGATGGTGGCGCCCATTGTCTGTAAACGAGGGGCGAAAGCGGCGACTGCGCGGGCCTGGCACACCGCGGCGAAGTGCCCCTTCTAACCGCAAGCCTTACAAAGGGCAGCGCGGGCCGGGCAGCGTTGGCGGGGGTGTTTCTGCTGCCCGCAAAAGTAACATTGCGGCGCAGGCGTATTGGCTGGGTAAGGCCCCCGCAGGGACAGCCTTCTGTGGGGTTCACGATGCATAGGAGACGTGGGCCGCGTGGCTGGGGGTGTAGGCCTATACATTGCGCGAGGTGACCAGTCATAGAGAGCGCTAGCCTCTTTGTCTCTGTGAGGTCGAGCATGGCCACTTCTAAAAGTCGCTGGCGTATGAGGTCCGACCCAATCCCCGTAACAAAAGCGTCCCGCATAAGGAGATTAGAATGTTCAGTGGCCGTAACGGCCTGACAGTCACAGTCCCAGACGAGTGGGATTAGGGCCCGCCAAAAGTCTTCTATGGACTCACCAGGGAGTTGAGAGCGAGTGGCGAGTACGTGCCTTGCGAAGAGCGTGTTTGTCTTCTGGGCATAATTTTCTTGAAGTAGTGCCATGGCTTCGGCGTAGTTTGGCGCGTCCTGGATCAGCGGAAAGACATTGGAGCTCAACCTTGAGTACTGTATCTGTATTTTCTGAGCCTCTGGAACAGGGCTTGGTGCCGAGTTGATGTACTCCTCGAAACAAGCTAGCCAGTGTTGAAAGTCCTTTTTGGTATCGCTTGATTGTGGTTCCAGCTGCAGGTGATCCGGCTTGATACGGAGGTCCATCTTCTGAAAATCTTAGAGCAATAAATCGATGTACGATCAATTGCACAAAGACGAGAGTTGAATTCAACTGAGGCTTTATTGCTCTCCGATGTGTGGCCTCCCACAGCAGCTGGCGAAACGGATGCTGCACGGCGGACACACATATTTATACTCCGCCTACTGGGCGGAGCCAGCAGGCAGGGACTATCGTCGTACCTGTAGCATAGGTCCTACCATACATCACCTCATATAGGTGCAACAGTGGTTTATCACAGGTGGATATTGTTTTAATTGTAAGATGGTCCATAGCCGGTGGACACAGATTTATATTAACCAAGAAAAGGATGGGGGGAAAAATGTCGGGATGCATTTTTACGCAGCGAATTCTGATGATCTGAATTGCAGTGTCCCAGAAAAGTGGTCAAAACAGATTCAGGAACTTTCAAAAATATTAGATGTCTATTTGTAAAGGAAACATTTGCAGAGCTATGGAAAGAGCAGAGGCGATGGGAAAATTTGGTAGTTCTTTCAAAAACCCAGCAACAGCACAATGGGCCGAATGGCCTATTTATCTGCTGAATGAGTCTATGTTATGAAGGTAAAAGCAGCAGGCCTTTCTGAAGGAGAGTATATGGAGTAAGATATTTATCCTTATTTTATGCATGTACACATTTTGAACACGCTTCCGTACAAATATCAGAATATCATCTGCGATAGCGCAAGAACATGTTGGAAGTACTTTACATTTCACATTGCCTCTAAATTGGCCCTGATATGAAATATGACCCTGATTTGTTGCTGTTGTTGTAACATTCATGTCCTCGAACTGACTTTATTTTGAATCACCACGAAGCTACAGCTCAGAATCATGACATCTGCATCGTCACCTGGATTTCAGCAAACATCAATCACTATGACCTCCAATTTGAATTAAACGTTAAACATGACCAAGGTTTTAAATTAGGATTTGGAAAGCTCCAAGGGATCTCAAATTCTGAAGCATTTTTCAGTCCTCATCAAATGTCTCCATTTAGGCTCCATTTGTGAAGCAGTCTGTTTAAATATACATTTCTCATAAGTGGAATAAACACAGCTGCAGTTTATGCTTGGATATGAAAGTATAATTTTTAAAAGAGCTCTTTGCTTTTTATTTACTGCCAGCCTTCCCACTTGTTTAAGACTGGATTTGGGACAATGATTGAATCTCTTCAGTCAGGAATTGAATATTTGGATACAATTGGGATTTGAAAAATTAGCACCGGCTGAGATTGGGACGAAGCAAAATGGAAAGCTAGGGTTTCCGATTCTGCGCTTGTGTTGATCGGACCAACCTTGAATACAAAGAAGAATAATGCTATAGCAAGTTAGCATGAGCTTTGCAATGCATTAGTAATATTAAGGAAGCACTGATAAATAGAGTTTTTTTTTGCTCTCTTTGTCAATCGTTATGATTACCACTTGTTTAACAATGCATTTGCATTTGGAGTCATTCTGTGTTTCAGTACTTTGACCTCTGCTTTCTAATAGTCAGTTTATTTACTGCAAATTTTTCTCTATATCTTCTTCCAGTCTCTAACTTGGGTGAAATTCTATCACTGTTTGCAACCAATAACCTCCCCTGTGTCCCCACCCGCCCTTTGTCTCTGTGCTCTTTTCCCCAGTCATTCCCCCACGTCATGTGTCTATGTGCTCTCTTCCCACTCATCCCACCTACGTCACGTGTCTCTGTGCTCTCTTCCCACTCATCCCAGCTATGTCACGTGTCTCTGTGCTCTCTTCCTCACTCATTCCCCCCCCACATCATGTATCTCCATGTACTGTTCCCCAGTCACCCCCCCCACCCCCAATTAAGCCTTTGCTCTCCAGTCCACGCCTCTGCCTTGTCTCAGCGTCCCTTCCTAGTCAAGCATTTGCCTTTCAGACCCTTCCACCCGAGCCCCACCTTCCTGCTAACCTCACATGGAAAACCTTGCCTCTGACCACCTTGGCCAATATGGGATTTATGTGGCTAACGTGGCTGGTCAAAATGTTGTGATTTTTGCTGAAATTTGGTGAGAACGGAAATGGCTAGGTCATTTCCCTGGGCAAAAAGCAATAACCAAACCTGCATAGGCTGCTGGTGGGTCACTAAGTGGCATATTGCCAGAGGCAACCAATCAGTGGGCCAGCAGCTCAGCAGCATCACCACTAGGGGTGCCCATTGCTGATGTTGAAATGCCAGGGAGAGGATCTGCCAATGCCTGGTATCCTTCAAAGGCAGTCAGTGTTTTTTTTACATTTCTGTTTATTTTGTTCGTTCATGGGACGTGGGCATCGCAGGCTGTGCCAGCATTTATTGCCTATCCCTAATCGCCCTTGAGGGAAGTTAAGAGTCAACCACATTGCTGTGGTTCTGGAGTCACATATAGGCCAGACCAAGTGAGGGTGGCAGATTTCCATCCCTAAAGGACATTAGTGAACCAGATGGGTTTTTATGACAATCTACAATGGTTTCATGGTCATGATGAAACTTTTCAATTTCAGATTTTTATTGAATTCAAATTTCACCATCTGCAGTGGTGGGATTTGAACTTAGAACCCCAGAGTACTCTGGCCAGCATTTATTGGAAGATGATAAGGCTAGCAGCCAGAACCTGGCAATCAGAATTTCCAGGGGTGGGGTTTGTTCATAGGTCAATGGTAGCAACATTGCTTTCAGGGTCACCATTACCTCCAGGGATCCTCTCTGGCCCATACATCACCCATCAAGCATGTCCTCTAGCTCCAGATCATCGCCAATGAGTCGGAAAAATATAGCCCATAGTTTCTGATGTAGGAAAACAAAGGTAGTTTTAAGGGATTTA
The DNA here is from genome assembly GCF_902713615.1 of Scyliorhinus canicula. Classification (NCBI taxonomy): domain Eukaryota; kingdom Metazoa; phylum Chordata; class Chondrichthyes; order Carcharhiniformes; family Scyliorhinidae; genus Scyliorhinus; species Scyliorhinus canicula. The sequence goes on along the minus strand of NC_052147.1, from coordinate 254,483,275 downwards.
TAATTGTATTGGTAAACATTAAAAATACGGGGTGGAATTCTATGATAATGGGGCTATGTCCCCAGGCCCACGTGAAAATGGGCGCAAATCACTCTAGATTTTCCTGGAGAAAGTCCAGAGCGATTGACTTACCTGAGAGGGGGCTAGCAGGGCACCGGAGTAGTCCTCGCAGCTCCGCTCCCAATATGGGGCCCTGCACTTCTGGCCGCGGGTCTGCGCATGCTCACGGTGGCGGCCCCGCGCAACATGGTGGACCCACACTGCGGACCGATCCCAACAATATAGGGCCCCCCCCCACCCAAGATCACGTGCGCCCGCTGATCGGTGGCCCCCGATCGTGAGCCTGGCCATCCTGGAGGCCCAGCACCGTGATGGATCGCCCCGCCCCCACTAGAGTAGCCGCGGTCAGTGGAACCATGAATGAACCACGTCGGTGAGAACTTGGCCAATTGCCGGCAGAGAATTGCCACCGGGGCCTCTTTCAATGGCCCCCAGCTGGCGCCGCATCGCGCGCGCGATTGGCGGCAATTCTCCGGTCCCCAGTGAATCACGGGAGCGGTGTCGGACCCGATCGCGGCTCTGACACCCATTCTCCGCCCCCACGCCAAGCACGATTGCGGCACAGAGACTCTGAGAATCCCGTCCCCTGTATAGTTTTTAGTCAGTTGAATTTAATGTTTCTGTGCCTAGAACGGTGAAACCTATTGTTAGATTCATGCTGGACAAAGGTGTCTGGGTGTTGGTTTCAAATCCAACTGTGATTCTACTGTGCTTGGAGAGGTCTACGTCATGAAGAGTAAACATACCAGCAGCTTAGCAACTGGGGCCTTCTCACGCAGAGACATTTTTAATGATAGTTTAGCTAATTTGATTGCAGTTGGAGAGACGTACTGAGAGAGAAGGCAGCTCTCACAGATCTGCTAGATGTGGTTGGTTTTACAAGGCTAACGTGGAAACATGTGTTTCAGCTTTGCTAGAAGAAAAAACATACTACGGACTAATGGATAAGAGAACATGTACTGTAAATCTTAAGTCCAGTTAGTTAAGGAAACTAGAGAAATTAAGAGAAGTTTCCAAGAAGTTTGGAGATAACGGAACAGAGGAAACTGGGCAGCAGAACAGATTACTGTTCAGAAAAGTCACTTAGAGTTGAAAATGCATTGGATCATGAGAGGTCAGAAATATATCTGCAGGTGTGATAAGGTTTGTGAGAAATTACTACAGTTTAGGAGACATTATTTGAAATAATTGTGGAAATCAGTGGCTGGGCCTCAGAGTTCATGCCTTTCAGACAAAGGAAACCTGAAAGGAGAGGTGTAAAACCTTGATGGAAGCAATGAAGGGAAAATATAATTTGAAAGAAGTTTTGAAAGTGTGACTTTTGAAAGTAGAATTTTAAATCACTTGTGTGGAAGCTGGAGTTCAGTGAGACCAGGTGGCTCGCAGTATAAGGATCATCTGGGGGGATTTTGTGGAGTAATCGCTCGGGTTTAGGGAGCAGTGGGTCTTACCACAGTTATCTTGTGTGCTTTAAAGGGACTTTGGGTGTTAATTAGACTATAGTAATTTAAAATGTACTTTGTAATCCATATTAATCCTAAAACCCATACGCAATTGTTAAACTGAGAGGGTAAAGGAGTATTGTATCATAATCCAATTTTTCCATATTTAATAAATGTTTTTTCCTTGTTAAAACTAAGTTCTATGTTCTATTTTAAAACGTCACGATCTTTTAGGCCAGGGTTCCATTCTGGAACCTTCCCGTCCAGTTGTAACATCAACTGGGATCGTAACAACCGATAAATGTCCGGAAGGATACACCATCCTTTGTTTGGCTTGTTTCAATGTGTCCTCATTGTGAAATTGGTGAAATTTGAAATCTAATCACTACAAACAGCATGGTCTCCATAAAAATTAATCTCAGGAGATTTATTTCAGGTACAAGACTGAAGGAACTGGCTCCTATTGGCAATTTAAGACCTAAATATTTAGAATGACATAATTTGATTACATTTAGAAATTGAATGTTCAGATTATTTTTGCACTCCAGTGAGATGTGCTTGAATCAAATATCTAATTAACTGTCCCACACTTACTTAAGCTGCATTTTTGCGAGATTTATAAAAGTGTGTGGTAAATCTCGATGATGTTTAATTATAATAGCACCAATGTAGTGCCTCTGAATGAGAATCACTGTTTTCATCTAATGTATTTTAAATTAAACAATGTGAATAGAAAAATATTCAATGTTCTACACATTTGCAAAAAATTGTTTACGTGGAAGTAGAGTAAAAATAATGTAACCGTGTGTTTTGAAAAATGCAAGCAAACTCACTGTACTAATGATGACCTGAAGGAAGTATTCCAATACCCATCAGCATTTGCACAGAGATGCTTTCAAGCCTCCTTGTGGTCAGATCAACATAAAGGCTTTCTTGTTGCGCCCTGGAAGTTTCAGGGGCAGCTCCTTGATCCTCTGGTACAATCAGTTTGAAGTGCAACTGCAAGTGATGCTAACATAAGTACCAGGAGCAGGAGTAGGCAATTCAGCCCCTCAAGCCTGCTATGGCCTTTGAATACGAGCATGGCTGATCTTATCTCGGCCTCAACTCCACTTTCCTGCCCATTCACCATAACCCTTCAACCCATTACTAAGTAAAAATCTGCCTATCTTTTCCTTAAATTGACTTTATGTCCAGTCATCCACCGTACTCTGGGGTAGTGAATTCCACAGATTCACGACCCTTTGAGACAAGTAATTTTTCCTTGTCTCTGTTTTAAATATGCTCCCCCTTATCTTAAAATTATGACCTCTCGTCTAAATTGTCCCTCAAAAGGAAACCACCTCTCTACGTCTACTTTGTCAAACCCCTTTATCATCATATGTATTACTTAATTAGATCTCTCGTTCTTCTAAACTCAAGAGAGTACAGGCCTAAACCGCTTAATCTCTCTTCGTTGGGCAAAACTCTCATCTCTGGAATCAATCTAGTGAACATCCTCTGAACTGCCTCTGATGCAATTATATCCCTCCTCAGGTAACAGGACCAAACCTGTGCACAGTACTCCAGATGGGGTCTCACTAATGCTTTGTACAGTAGCAGCAATACTTCCCTGTTTTTATATTCTATTCCTTTAGCAATAAATGCCAAAATTCAATCTGCCTTCCTTGTTACCTGCTGCATGTGCATATTAGTTTTCTCTGATTCATACACAAGGGCACCCAAATCCTTCTGCACTGAAGCACTCTGAAGTTCCTCTCCATTTAGATAAGTTGCCTTTCTATTTTTCTGACCAAAATGGATAACAGCACACTTATCCATGTTAAACTCCATCTGCCAAATTTTGGCCCATTCCATATCCATTTGTAAATTTCTTATTTCTTTATTGCACGCATTTTACTTGAACTTGCATAGAATCCCTACAGTGCAGAAAGAGGCCATTTGGCCCATCAAGTCTGCACCGATCCTCTGAAAGATCACCCTACATAGGCCCACTCTCCTGCCCTATCCCCATAACCCCACTTAATCTGTACATTTTTGGACACCAAAGGGCAATTTAGCATGGATAATCCACCTAAACTGCACATCTTTGGAGTGTGGAGGAAACCGAAACATCCAAAAGAAACCCACGCAGGCACAAGGAGAATGTGCTAACTCCACACAGGCAGTCACTCATGGCAGGAATTGAATCCAGTCTTTGGCTTTGTGAGGTGGCAGTGCTAACCACTGTGCCACCGTGCTGCCCCATTATTGCAGCCTATTAGTTTCTGCAGAGCTGCTGAGTAGAGTACATAATAACAAATGGTTATGTCCAGGTAAGTGAGGGAAGGGAGAGAAACTGTCAAGTAAAGACCCGCCTTATAGAAGCACATTGTCCTTTCTCCAGTCTACTATCTGAAAAGCCCAGGGCCAATCCATTCTAAAGGCCATACATAATCTGGAAAGCAGAATAATAATATAATAATACAAATAATATAATAAACGCTTTTTGTCTCAAGTAGGCTTTAATGAAGTTACTGTGAAAAGCCCCTAGTCGCCACCTTCTGGCGCCTGTTTGGGAAGGCTGGTACAGGAATTGAACCCGCCCTGCTGGCCTTGCTCTACATTACAAGCCAGCTGTTTAATGCACTGTGCTAAACCAGCCCCTATAGAAGGATGCCCCTAAAGGGCAGCTACATATTAGTTAAGGATAGGAATTCATTTGGATGGCAAAATAATGCAAGCTATATCGGATTGGCCATCCATTAAATTTCACCCCTTCCAACCCCTGGCTACTGGGGTTCTTTAGTTCATTTGATAATAATAATAATCTTTATTGTCACCAGTAGGCTTACATTAACATGTGTTCAAGTTAAATTCAGCCCAATTGATAATGAACAGCTTAATGCATTGGAAAAAAAATGGAACCTTTAAAATGCTTCACTATTATTGAGACTAGCTTGAATTAACTCAAGATCTATTAATTACTAGGCTTTAAACAGAAACTTGGGAGTGCAGAATTGAATATTGCTGAAGAGAGAGACACGTTGCTCAAAATTTCCATCTGACACCCATCAGGCCAAATGCAAGAATGAAAAATTCAAATGATTACAACAATTTACACTACGGGAAAAAAAGCTTGGAAAGTGAAATCTAATTGGCCATGGCATAGCCATGGTGAAAGCAACAGGGAACTACAGGCTCCCGAAGTTCTGGAGTAATTCAAAAAAGAGGCTTGAATATATTCCTTTTGTTTGCAAAGAATAAAGAACAAAGAACAATACAGCACAGGAACAAGCCTTTCGGCCCTCCAAGCCTGCACCGAGCATGATACCTGCCTAAACTAAAACCGTATGCACTTATGGAGTCCGTGTCCTTCAATTCCCATTCTACTCATATATTTGCCTCGATGTCTTAAATGCCGCTTTCGTATCTGCTCCCACCACCTCCAAAGGCAGTATATATATACATTTACTTCCCTCTGTGTAAAAAAACTTGCCTCGCACAACCGTTCTAAACTTTTCCCCACGCACTTTAAACCTATGTCCCCTAGTACTTGACTCTTCTACCCTAGGAAAGAGCATCTAACTATCCACTCTGTCCATGCCACTCATAATCTTGTAGACCTCTATCAGGTCGCCTCTCAACTTCCGTCGTTTCAGGGAGAACAGATCAAGGTTATTTAACCTCTCCTCATAGCTAATGCCCTCCATACCAGGCAATATCCTAGTAAGCCACTTATGTGCGCTCTCCAAAGCATCCACATCTTTCTGGTAGTGTGTTGACCAGAATTGTACACAATATTCCAAATGAGGCCTAACTAAGGTCCTGCACAGCTGCAATATTTCTTGCAAATTTTTATATTCATTGCCCCGATCGATGAAGGCCAGCATGCCATTTTCCTTCTTGACCACCTTATCCACATGGTTTGCCACTTTCAGTGATCGGTGGACATGCACGCCCAGATCTCTCGGCCTGCAAGTACTCGCAAGAGTTCTACCATTTATTGTGTAATTCCTACATGCATTGGACCTTCCAAAGTGCATTACCTCACACTTGTCCAGATTAAACTCCATCTGTCATTTCTCCGCCCAAGACTCCAACCAGTTTATATCCTGCTGTATCCTCTGACAATCCTCTACACTATCCGCAACTCCACCAATTTTTGTGTCGTTCAGCTACATTTTCTTCCAAATCATTTATATACACTATGAACAACAAAGGCCCCAGGACTGATCCCTGTGGAATGCCGCGACTCACTGCCTTCCATTCAGAAAACCACCCTTCTGCTGCTACCCTCTGTCTTCTGTGCCCAAGCCAGTTCTGTATCCAACTTGCGAGCTCTCCTCTGATTCCATGTGACTTCACCTTTTGTACCAGTCTACCATGAGGCACTTTGTCAAAGGCTTTCCCTCATCTACCATCTTTGTCACTTCCTCGAAAAACTCGATCAAATTAGTGAGGCACGACCTCCTCTTCACAAAACCATGCTGCCCATCACTAATAAGCCTATTTGTTTCCAAATGTGAGTAAATCCTATCTCTAATAACCTTTTCCAAAAATTTCCCTAACACTGACGTAAGGCTCACCGGCCTATCATTTCCTGGATTATCCCTGCTGCTCTTCTTAACAATGGAATAACGTTGGCTACTCTCCAGTCTTCTGGAACTTCACCTGTAGCCAATGTGGATACAAAGATTACTGTCAAGAACCCAGCAATTTCCTCCCTTGCCTTCCACAGTATTCTAGGGTAGATCCCATCAGGCCCTGAGGACTTATATATTTTAATGCTTTTTAAGATGCCCAACACCTCCTCTTTATTAGTATCAACATGACTCAGAATATCTACACACTCGACCCTGTACTCCTCATCCACCAAGTCCTTCTCTTTGGTGAATACTGAGGCAAAGTATTCATTTAGTATCTCTCCCATTTTCTCTGGTACCATACATAGATTCCCTCCAATATCCTTGAATGGACCAACCTTTCCTCTGGCTACCCTCTTGCTCTTTAAATATGTATAAAACACCTTAGGATTTTCCTTAATCCTGTTTGCCAATGATATTTCATGACCCCTTTTCGCCTTCCTAACTCCTACCTTGAGTTCCTTCCTACTTGCTTTATATTCTTCAAGGGCTTCATCGTCATAAGCCTTTTGGACCTTATGAATGCTTCCTTTTTCTTTTTGACAAGATTCATGATATCCCTCGTTATCCAGGGTTTCCTACACTTGCCGCCCTTATCTTTCGTCCTCACAGATACATGCCGGTCCTGAATCCTAATCAACTGACATTTGAAAGCCTCCCACATGCCGGATGTTGATTTTCCCTCAAACAGCCTCGCCCAGTCAACACTCTCCAGATCCTGCCTAAAGCTGTTGTCATTAGCCTTCCCCCAGTCTAACACCTTTACCTGAGGACCACTCTTGCCCTTTTCCATAAGCAGCTTAACACTTACAGAATTATAATCACTGTTCCCCCGAAATGATCTCCCACTGAAACTTCGATCATCTGGCCGCGCTCATTTCCCAGCACCAGGCCTAATATGGCCCCTTCTCGGGTTGGGCTATTTACATATTGCTTCAAGAAACCCTGCTGGACACTCAATACAAATTCTGCTCCATCCATGCCTGTTGCAGTAAGTGTGTCCCAGTCAATATAGGGAAAGTTAAAATCACCCACCACGACAACCCTATTGTATTTGCATCTTTTCAAGATCTGTCTGCATATCTGCTTCTCTATCTCCCGCTGGCTGTTAGGTCTGTAGCAAACCCCCAACACTGTGACAGCCCCCTTCCTATTACTGAGCTCTACCCAGATTGCGTCGCTGCCTGAACTCTCCAAGGTGTCCCACTTCAGCACAGCTTTGATTTTCTCCTTAACCAATAAAAAATAATGCAACTCCCCCACCCCTTTTGCATCCCCCTCTATCCTGGAATGTTTAGTTGCCAATCCTGTCCCTCTTTCAACCAAGTTTCTGTAATAGTAACAACACCTTAATTCCACATACTAACCCAAGCTCTAAGTTCATCTGTCTTACCTGAAATACTCCTTGCATTGAAACTAATGCACTTCAGCCCACCAACCCTGCTGCGTTCACCAACCACTCCCTGCCTGCTCTTCCTCTTAATCTTATTGGCTTTAGGCTGTAGCTCTCCCTCAGTTATTTTACCTGCTGAACTACTGCTCTGGTTCCCGCCCCCCTGCCATACTGGGCAGTTCAATCCTTTTCTCTGCCTTCCACTTTGCTCCTTACTAGCTTTTGTTTCTGTCCCCCCTTTGCTACCCTCTAACTTCCTGTATCGGTTCCCATTCCTCTGTCACATTAGTTTAAACCCTCCCCAACATCGCAAGCAAACAACCCCCCTAGGACATTGGTTCCAGTCCTGCCCAGGTGTAGACCGTCCAATTTGTAATGGTCCCACCTCTCCCAGAACTGGTTCCAATGTCCCAAAAATCTGAATCCCTCCCTCCTGCACCATCTCTCAAGCCATGCATTCATCCTGCCTATCCTGTCATTCCAATTCTGACTAGCACATGGAACTGGTAGCAATCCTAAGATTACTACCTTTGAGGGCCTACTTTTTAGTTTATCTCCTAACTCCCTAAATTCAGCATGTGGGACCCCATCCCGTTTTTTCCTACATTGGTGGTGCCTATATGCACCACAACAGCTGGCTGTTCACCCTCCCCTTTAGAATGTTGTGCAGCCGCTCTGAGACATCCCGGACCCTTGCACCTGGGAGGCAACATGCCTCCCTGGAGTCTTGTTTGTGTCCACAGAAACACCTGTCTACTCCCTTTACAATCAAATCCCCTATCACTACAACTGTACCACTCTTTTTCCTGCCCTCCTCTGCAGCAGAGCCAGCCACAGTGCCATGAACCTGGCTACTGCTGCCTTCCACTGGTGAGCCATCTCCCTCAACGGTATCCAAAACAGTACACCTGTTTTGGAGGAAGATGACCGCAGGGGACCCCTGCACTGCCTTCCCGTGAATGAATGAACCACATTATGACCTCAACTAATTATCTTAAACTGGTTGCCAGTGTAGTTATTAGTGCACTCAGGATTGGTCAGAAAGTGCTGAATGATTTTAAATTACATTAGTTGCCATGGTGGATTTTGATCTCCTCTCCCCAGACCTTTAGCCTGTGCCTCTGGATCATTAGTCCAATAACATGATCACTACATCAACATTCCCGTAGGGTGAGGTGAGGTGCAAATGATATCAAGGTAGTATTTGACTGGGTGTGGCATCAAGGAAACCGAGCAAAATTGATGTCAATGGGAATTGGGAGGTAAGTGTCCACCATTTCGAGTTATATCTAACACAAAAGAAGATGATTGTGGTTGTTGGAGCGCAATCATCTCAGTCCCAGGACATCACTGTGGCAGTCCCTCAGGCTAGAGTCCGAGGCTCAACCATCTTCAGTGGCTTCATCGATTACATTCCTTTCATCATAAGGTCAAAAAATGAAGATGTTCGCTGATGATTGCACAGTGTTCAGTACTATTTACAACTCTTTAGATCCTGAGGCAGTTTGCGCTCATATACAGCAAACCCTGGACATTGTTCAAGCTTGGGCTAATAAGTGGTAAGTAACATTCACAACACGTAAGTGCCTGGCAATAACCACCTCCAACAAGAAATAATCTATCTGCATTACCTTAACATTCATCGGTATTACCATCACTGAATCCCTACCATCAACATCCTGGAGGTTACCACTTTCCAGAGACTTAATTGGACCAGCCACTGTAGTTGCAAGAGCAGGTCAGAGGCTGCAAATTCTGTGGCAATAAATAATAATATTCTTTATTATTGTCACAAGTAGGCTTACATTAACACTGTGATGAAGTTACTGTGAAAAGCCCCTCGTCGCCACACTTGGGCTCCTGTTCGGGTACACAGAGGGCGAATTCAGAATGTCCAATTCATCTAATAAGTACGTCTTTCGGGACTTGTGGGAGGAAACCGGAGCACCCGGAGGAAGCCCACGCGGACAGACTCGAGCCAGGCAGTGACGCAAGTGGGAATCCAACCCGGGAACCTGGCGCTGTGAAGCAACAGTGCTAACCACTGTGCTACCGTGCCATTTCAAGTCACTCCCCTCTTGACTCCCCAAAGCCTGTCCATCATCCACAAGGCTCAAGTCAGGAGTGCATGAGAATACATCTTGTTTGCCTGAATTAGTGCAGCTCCAGCAACATTCAAGGAGCTTGCCACCATCCAGGCCAAAGCAGCCTGCTGTTCGACCCCTCCATCCACCACCCTAAACATTCAGTCCCTCCACCACTGACACAAGTGGCAACAGACTGTAGTATATGATGCATTGCAGCAACTCTCCAAGCCTCCTTCGACAACACCTTTCAAATTCACGGCAACTACCACCCAAGATTGACAATGGCAACAGACGCAAGGGAACACCGCCACCTCCAAGTCTCCCTCCAAGCCATACACCATTGTGACTTGGAACTACACAACCGTTCCTTCACTGTCGCTGGACCAAAAACCTGGAACTCTCTTCCTGTTAGCATTATGGATGTACTTACTCCAGATAGACTATAGCAGTTCAAGAAATTGGCTCACCACTACTTTCTCACTGGCAATTAGGAAAAGGCTACTAATGCTGGCCTTGCCAATAATGCTCACATCCCATGAAAAAATGTAAAAGAAAACAATGCTGCTCTTAATCAAGCTCAACTAAATCTCTAAAAATAACTCTTTCGGGTCAGTTCGTTATTCCTCTGGAAGGTAACGCAACAATTTATCCCAATTTTTAAGAACAACCTCGTTTTCCAATTTAATTTGAGGTATGTCAAATTCACAGTCATCTGGATTTGGTTCGTCACTTTGAGTTAGAATCATGAAAACCTCCTCCTTTTTCTCTCCTTCCCTTTCAAAGAACCTTTTAAGCATATTCACATGACACACTCGGTGAGTCTTCCTTCTATCTGGTGTTTTTAGCACATAATTCACCTCACTTAATTTTCTTTCAATCTGATGAGGTGCACAAAACCTTGCTTTTAAAGGTTCACCTGCCACTGGTAACAACACTAAAACTTTATGTCCACTGGTAAAACAACAGACTTTGGATTTCTTGTCCGCTAGCCATTTCATCACATTTTGTGCAACTTTAAAATGTTGTCGAGCCAATTCACCTGCTCTATTTAATCATTCCCTAAAATTTGACACGTAATCCAATAATATAATTTCCGACTTCTCACTCACCAATTTTTCCTTAATCGATCTACGTGGTCCTCTTACCGCATGACCAAAGATTAGTTCAAAAGGACTAAATTTGGTTGACTCATTAGGAGCATCCCTAGTGCCCAAAATTGCCCTCAGTGTTAGGTGGGGTTACTGGGTTATGGGGAGAGGGTGGTGGTATGGGCTTAGGTAGGGTGCTCTTTCCAAGAGCCAGCGCAGACTCGATGGGCCAAATGGCTTCCTTTTGCACTGTAAGTTCCATGATTCTATGATAAATCTCAGGAGGAAATGATGTTCAATAGAGTACTCGATAAGTCATTGGTAGTATGGAAATCATACAGCTGATGAGGTGTCTTCAGAAAGACTGAGTTTAGTGCTACAAGATCAAAACTATAGACTTGATTAAATACATATTTCATATATTTATACATTCGCAAATATACTTAGTTTATCTTGAATAGTATTCGATAAATGTACAACAGTTTATTTAACTTACAAGTCTTAGGAACAGTACAAACAATGCCATATTTAATAATGCAAGATGTTTTTGTTCCCCCAATACCTTGAAAAGACGTTCAGATAGGGGGTAAACTCTAATAATTTCCAATGTAGCAACAATGTGATCAATTTGATAGAGATGTTCAAAATGATGTGGGGGCTGGACAGAGTAAAGAGGGGGGAAACAGCTATCACCCTTAAAGTGGGCAATTTGTGGTTTCACGACGAAGGCAATATTAATATGGCGCATCCAACCAAGGCTAAACTGTATCTCTTTAATTTGAAGTTCATTATGTCATGCCACTTAGGACTCCATGGAGGAGAAAAATACTTTTTACACATCTTTGAGTAAATATTTCTAAGTCTATTAAATGTGAAGGATGCGTCTAACTAACCCGGATGGAGCAAAGCTCCAAAATACCATTGTTTTCTAGTTTCAAGGTGGAATGGGGACAACATTTGTCGCACTGTGATGAGATCCCTTTCTTCGTAATAATCCTGCAGAATTTGGTTGGATAAAATGTGCAAAGAAATACATTTTATTGCATGAGATTTCTGCTTCATGTCCCAAATAAAATGACTATAAACAATTCATTGCCGAGCTACGTGAGAAATTGTACATTCCCGCTGAAGGGCTGCCGAAAAATGCTCGCAGTCTTGTATCTATGCACAGAGGGGGAATTCCAAAGCTACCACATATTCTCTTGGCTGAATCATGCTTATTATATCATTTCCTGCTATTTTACTTGCCCAGCTGGCATCCTCATTGTACCATCTTAACTTTCCATGCGTAAGTACGCTACCTGCTAAGTGCACCTGCACCCTTATTCCCCCTGTTCTGCATAATCAGCGTAGATTAGTTATTGCAGGCTGTGTTTCATTAATAGAGTGAAAAAGGACAAGAGTTAGCATGGCACGGGTAATCTGGACAATAGCAGGGGACAATCTTGAGAATTCAGCTTGAAGTTGCAAAGCTTTTGCTGATGCATATGAAGAGTTATATGTAAAGTGCAGATGGCCTGCTCAGGAAAGCCTCCGGCATCCTCTTCCACAGTGTTCATGGCTCTGCTCTGGACACTAATCTTCGAGTTTCATGCTTGCATGAGGGCCATGCTGTCAGGTGTACTTTTTCCCCCAACTTAAATGCTGTTTGGTGCTGCAGAAAGAGGATGAGAGTTAGTATATGGCTGTTGAATAGGACAGTGGAGACATGTAGTTTACATGCTGAAAGTTGGAGAAGAGGCAAGGATTGAACAAAGAACAAAGAACAATTCAGCACAGTCCAGGCCCTTCGGCCCTCCAAGCCTGTACCGGTCATGATACCACCTGTGGTAGTTGGTATTAGGGGTATTACGGTACCTAGGTGGAGATACCTGATGCTGTAAGATCATTGGTGTTGGAGGTACCTGATTCTGTAAGATCACTGGTGAAGCCTGCCTGCTGATTCCGGCCAGTAAGGCGGAGTATAAGAGTCTGTGTTTCCCAAGCTGCTGCATTCTGCACCTACGCTGCTGGGGGAAACATCTAGTTCAATAAAGCCTTCAATTGTCCTACAATCTCGCTTCGGGAGTTATTGATCGTGCATCACCACCCTTGGCCAAAACCCTCAGCACTTCCTAGTGCCGTATCCCTCTATCCCCATCCTATCCATGTATTGTCGAGATGCCTTTTGAACACCACTAATGTATCTGCTTCCACAACCTCCCCTGGCAGCGCCTTCCAGCCACTCACCACCCTCTGTGTAAAAAATGTGCTTCGCACATCTCTTCCAAACCTTGACCCATGGACCTTAAACCTATGCCCCCTGGTGACTGACCCCTCCACTCTGGGAAAGAGTGCCTGCCCATCCACTATATCCATGCGCCTCATAATCTTGTAGACCTCTATCAGGTCACCCCTCAACCTTTGTTGTTCTAATGAAAACAGTCCGAGTCTATTCAGCCTCTCCGCATAGCTGATACCCCCCAGACCAGGCTACATCCTGGTAAACCTCCTCTGCACCCTCTCCAAAGCCTCCACATCCTTCTGGTAGTGTGGTGACCAGAATTGTGCACAATTAGAATGTTTTTTTCCCCTTTGATCCATGTATGCAGGTAATACTGGCTAGGCAGGTCTTTGTTTCCCATCCCTAGTTGTCCTTGGGAAGATGATGGCCGACCTTCTTGAAAGCTATCTGATACAACTGAGTGCCTTGCTTATCCATTTTATTACAGATTGCAATTAAGACCCAACCACTTTGGCATATGGGCTTGACAGGTAAGGTGGAATGTTTCCTTTACTGAAGGGCATTAGTTTTGTAACAGTCTGACAGCTTCATGTTTCCTTTTACTAATCCCAAATTATTACTTGCAGATTTTTTTAAAAGACATTCTGAAAATGAATTGATAGGAGCATGGGGCAGGATTTGCGGCCTAATAAAGGGTTGAGAGCAGAAGCGGGAGAGCCTATAATCTTTTGCAGCTGGCCAGTGTGCTGGTTTACCTGCACCACCTCACACTTGAGCCATTTCCTAAAGGACAGATTGGGGGCAGAATAGCTACCCAACCATAAACAGCAGGAATCTTGTGAAGGTCATTAAGAGGTTAATTAAGCAGTGCTTAACTAGAGGTTAATTAAGCAGTGGCCAACTAGAATTTCCGAAGACCCACTTGCCATTAGAAATATGGCAGGTGTCTGTAGGAAAACCTCCAGTGGCACATCAAGGAATCAGTTCTCAAGGCACTCTTGAAGATCCAATATAGGGTGTGCTGCCTCTCCAGTCAGCCTTGAAGGCCCAAGATAGGGGAGTCAGCTCTCTGGGCAGTCTTGAAGGCTCTCCCTGCCTACTTGGCTGTAACTGGGCTACATGCCACCCTGTGGAAGACTTCTATCTCCACAATGGTGATGTAGCAGCCGCGGCTATATTTTATTTCAAATGTTTTAGAATATCTAAGCAAATGCCTCCTTCTTAAGGTGCCCCCTCTCTCTCTTACCTGCAATCACAGGCTGCTGTTTCTTTCGCTCTGGAGGGCTTCCTATTGGCCCATTAGCTTTGAGAGTATGTCTGCTGTCCTTAAATGAATGGTGAACGTGCCCTCTAGCCATTAGCTGTGCAATGCAGGTAAAATCAATGATGGATGGCTGCTCCTTACACGGTGCAGGATGGGACTCACATTTGACCCCAATGCTGCCTGTGTTCTTTAAATTATTTATCTAGTAACATGAGTTCTTGGGGCCTGCTTATCTCAATTGGCTAGATGGCTCGCCTATGATTCAGAATGCCACCAACAGTGGGGGATTTAATCCCCCTTCTTGCTAAGTAGACTTAGGGCACGCCTCCTTACCCTGCTCCAAAGTAAAGCTCACTGCGTAAGCCACAATTTGGCAATCTTCACGTAAACGAGGATGCTCCCTGGAGTAGAGGGAAAGGAACATAACCTCATCAGTACTGTAACCTGGTCATGAATAGAAAGCCAAGCGCATGGAATGTGAAGTTGGGAAGGAATCATAGGAGGGGTTACTGATTCTGAAAATGGTGGTGTATAAGAAGAGATTGCTGTGAGTGTGTGGTATGAGGACAGCAAAAACATTTGTTTGTAATGATAAAGAGATGTGTCAGAGTTTGTGCTTCACAAGGTCATAACAACATAAGAGGAGCAGGAGCAGACCAGAGCCCATCCAGCCTGCTCTACCATTCAATAAGATGATGCCTGATCCGATTATGGTTTTAACTCCACTTTCCTGCCTGCCCTACATAATCCTTTATTCCTTTGTAGATCTTTGTCTCAGCCAGGAGACAGGAAGAAATATAATAGGCGGGATTCTCCATTGGCTGACGCTGAAATCGCAAAGCACAATTGGGTGGAGAATCGGTTCCGACGCCAAAATCGCGGCAGGAGCCGATTTGACGCAAAATCGTGATTCTCAAACGCGGCGCTAATGCGTTCTGGAACGCACGTACAGTGTACACCGTTTGCATAACATTGGTGGGCCTGACCCAGTATTCTCCAGGGCCTCCGTGATTTTCCTCCTCCGATGGGCCACATTCCCGACGCTGCGGTTCATGTCTGCTTTTAAAAATAATGAGACCGGTGTGGTGCCTGCTGAGGAAGAGAGGGGGGTATGGAAAGTGTCCAACATCGCCATAGTTTGCTGGCAGTCATGCTGCTGGCAGAAGGGCTTCTGCCAGGGCTGGGGGTATAGCGGGGGGTTGCCAGGAGCTGGGCTGTGGGGTTGGACTGGATGGCAGGGAGCACTATTACCGCAGCCAGCAAGGCAGCCATGCACGCCACTGACTGCCCACTGTGAGCTTAGGGCCACAGGTCATATGGGTGTCCACCCAGAGTACCCCCCTAGGTGCCCTCTGGCCCCAGCCGACCTATCAGCAGGATGTGTGTGCTCCAGCGCAACCAGTGCCATCTTGTTGGCTGGGATGAGTTGGGGGGAGTGCAATGTTTATATGCGGCTGCAGCTTGTCAGCCTCCCGAGTGTCAATCATGGACCCAGCGAATCCTGCACCGTTTCTCAATGGAATCAATTCCACGTGGCGCCGGTGCTAGCCCTTCCTTGGACGTTGAATCGGTCCAGGTGCAGTTTTAACTTTTGCTGTCGTGGAAGTCCATGAATCCTGCCCCAGCATCAACACCCGAAGGGTTTCTGGGCTGCGTTTAATTCAGCCTTAACTATATTGACTGACCAAGCCTCCTCTGTGAAAGAGAATTCCAAAATTAGCAGCCTCCTGAGAGAAGAAATTCCCCCTCATTTTCATCTTAAAAGGGAGACTCTTTATTTTTAAGCTGTGCCCCCTAGTTCTAGATTCCCTCAGAAGGGAACAAAATCCCATTTTAAACTTTTATGACTGTTTGGAATGGCAGAATAGGGAGAAAGAAAGATCATTTCGGAAAGGATTTAGTGTAATTTATTTTCAAAAAGAGTTGGATGTTATAAGCGCCCTTGGAGATGGGGGTTCTGGGCTCAACTGAAGCTTTCCCCATTAGCAACATCACCACTCTGTGCAGGAGGGGCACAGCCATATCTACAGGTTGCACTGATCACCGAAGTCCAATCCGATGGAGCTCCAGGACAGGGCATGCTAATTGGCTGCCTCAAGGGAGTTCTACTCGACAAGGGCACCAGTGGAAGTGCACGCCGTCTGTTAGGTCTTTGGTCAGTCTACCTGCTGTTTTCAGAGTCCACAATTAGCCCTTCAGGTAAAGAGGATGCAGCACTGCAATTGTATCGGCTGAAAGATGCAGGTGTAGAGAGTACATCAAAACTGCATTGTCTCCTCCATCTCGATACGCATGGGTGCGGATAGGTCACAGATAGAGACACTTGACGCCCGCTTTCCCCCCCCCGCCCTCCCATTCCCCGCCGGGTCCCGCTCAGCAAACCACAAAGCCCGCTTTTAGCCCAATTTGTTGGAGGAAGAAGATGGAAACTGCTGAAACGGAGAAAAATAAATTTGAATTTCCAAACAAATTGTAGGCAAATTAGGCTTCAGTTATGGGAAGAAATTGAAAGGAAGGAACTGTGTCATCATTTCAAAGTTATTTACAAAGATTTGACTTGTTTCTTAAAGTGGAAGTTTTTTGTAAGTATGTATTATTACATTATAAGGCTGTAAAATGCTGATGGTTGGCAGGTGTATGTAATATTAACAAAGTACTGAAGAGAATATGAAAGGAAATGTCTTGAGAGTGAGAAATGGTAAAAAAACTTAAGCCAGTTCCCATACAGACTGCAGGAGAATGTAGAACGGTGATCCGCATTCTTCTCAAAGCTTGCTGTTGCAGTTTAGGTAGAATAATTTCCGATCCACCAATGCCTCAAACAGAGTTTGCAACTTGCAATTATTTCCACATCCGGGAGAGAATTAAAATCAAGACTGAGAGACAACGTGCTTCTGACCTGTACTTTCATAAAAGTTCTGATGAGACCAGCTCAGAGTGTGCACCACCAGATGTGAACGCGAGGTCAGCGCAATCTCAGCCACAGTCCCCTCCCCCATCCCTGGTGACCAGGACTTGGGGCCTAAGTCTGCCTCTCTCTTACTCTGCTTCTTAAATCGAAAAGGCAAAAATGGCATCATTAGTTAGCTCTGTTGCTTGGAACTTTTTAATGGCCTTTTTTAATTAATTACTCAGCTTTTTTTTAATTATCAATTTATTGCTTTGACAATTGTTTGTTTTTTGGCTCAGCAAGTTGATTGTGTTTTCTTCCTACCTTAACCATATTTTTGAAATTCATGCTAAATGTTGTGCTGCAACAGATTGCAGGCAGTACCTGCTGGGTTTCTTGCTCATGGGGAATGAGAGACTCACAAGAAGTCTTTTTGAGAGCTGACAAGAGGGGTTATTTTTGTTCTAATAGTAATGGGAAGTGCTGGAAATGTTCAGCATGTCTGGCAGCATCTATGCAGGGAGAAACAAAAGTCAGTGACCTCACATCAGAACTAGCGCAGATGTGAACCTGAAACATTTCTCTGCTCACTGGCCAACTGAGTCTTCCCAGCATTTACTCATTTTATTTCAGAATCTGCAGGATTTTGCTCTCCCATTATATACTCCATGCTGGGCACTTGTAAGTGTGGTTAGTTTTACTTTAAAATGAGAAAATATTTATCACTTAATACAAAGTGTAATTTCTCTGTTCAAGCCCATGGGCTGGAATCCCCAATCCCGAAGCCACTTCCGATGCTCTGCCCCCTGAAAAGCGGCATGGGTCATGTGTGGTCTGACCCGTCGGGAAGTCAGCGTGGCGGCGGTGGACTCAGTCCAGCACCGCCACAGTCGGGGGAGAGCCGATTCGCGGGCAGGGGGGATATATTCGGGGCTGGGGGCACCATGGTGGGGGGGGGGGGGTCCGGGGCACGTGAGCTGGCCGAAGGGAGCACTATTTTTGCGGGCCGGGTCCGCGAGCAGTATCCGCCATGAAGCATGGCACGGCCTCCGCAGGCCACTGAGGTGCGCATGCGCGACCACGGGACCGGCAATTCTCCAGGCCGTTTCGGTGGCCATTTTGCGCCAATTTTTCTGGCATAAAACGCCACCGATTACACGCCGGCGTGGGGACTTAGTCTCCAGAACAGAGAATCCAGCCCCATGTGTATGAATAGAAATAGCACATTACGCAGGTGAATTGGTTAGTGCTAATTTACTGGAAGGCTTTTTCATTTTTGAACTTAGAACTAAAACCCAGGAGTCAAGCACCAATAGAATTGTCAGTGTTAGTTCAAAATGTTCTCATTGTGATTGTTTTTTGTGGTGCTGCCTGAGGTTCAGCCTGTTTGATGTTGCTGTCTGAATATTGCATAGGGCCAGGTTCAAAGAAGCAGAGCTGGTTGCATAGTATGAACAGCCAAATTGTGTATAATTGTCTGACAAAGTCGTGGTAAAGTGTATCATAAATAGAGGCATAGGATGTAAAAGTGAAGAATTTGTTCTGAACCTTCTAAAGCAGCGTGACCATGCTTTACAATTCAAGGTACAGGATGGATGTGACAGCTTCGTAGAGGGTTCAGAAGAGATTTACTGGAATGGTTCCAATAATGAGGGATTACAGAGAAGCTGGGGTTCTTCTCTTTGAGGGTTGTTCGGTGTCTTGGAAAGACGCCGAAAGGGATTTGATAGAGGCGTATAAAATTATGAAGAGTTCAGAGAGAATAAATGGAAATGGTTTCCAATGGCTGAAGGACATCGATAAGAAGATTTCACTTAGTTTACACTGATTAGCAAAAGAACCAGAGGAGACGCATGAAAAAATCTTTTACGCAAAGAGTGGTTAGGATTTGGAATGTACTCCCTCCCTAATATTGTGGTAGATACAGATTTAGATTTAAAAGTAAATTGATAAATACTTGGAGAAAAAAAATATAAGGAAAGAACAGGCGGCGGAGATTGGATTGACTGGACTTAATTTTGGCACAGATTTGAGGGACTGAATAGCTTCATTCTGTGCACACTATTCTATTCCGTAGGACTCAAAGCACATTGCCAAGCTTGTCAACAGAAGCTGTCGAGGCTAAGAAAGTTTTTCGAGGAGGTCACAAAGATGATTGATGCAGATAGGGCAGTGGATGTTGTCGATATGGACTTCAGTAAGGCCTTTGACAATGTCCCTCATGGCAGACTGGTACAAAAGGTGAAGTCCTACGGGATCAGAGGTGAGCTGGCAAGATGGATACAGAACTGGCTAGGTCATAGAAGGCAGAGAGTAGCAATGGAAGGGTGCTTTTCTGATTGGAGGGATGTGACTTGTGGTGTTCCGCAGGGATCAGTGCTGGGACTTTTGCTGTTCGGAGGAAAATGTAACTGGTCTGATTAGGAAGTTTGTGGACAACACAAATGTTGGTGGAATTGTGAAGAGCGATGAGGACTGTCAGAGGATACAGCAGGATTTAGATCGTATGGAGACTTGGGCAGAGAGATGGCAGATGGAGTTTAATCCGGACAAATGTGAGATAATGCATTTTGGAAGGTCTAATACAGGTGGCGATTATATAATGAATGGTAGAACCCTCAAGAGTATTGACAGTCAGGGAGATCTAGGTGTACAGGTCCACAAGTCACTGAAAGGGGCAACACAGGTGGAAAAGGTAGTCAAGAAGGCGTACAGCATGCTTGCCTTCATTGGCCAGGGCATTGAGTATAAAAATTGGCAAGTCATGTTGCACCTGTATAGAACCTTAGTGAGGCCACACTTGGAGTATAGTGTTCAATTCTGATCGCCACACTGCCAGAAAGATGTGGAGGCTTTAGAGAGGGTGCAGAAAAGATTTACCAGGATGTTGCCTGGTATGGAGGGCATTAGCTATGAGGAGAGGTTGAATAAACTTGGTTTGTTCTCACTGTAACGACGGAGGTTGAGGGGTGACCTGATAGAGGTCTACAAAATTATGAGGGGCATAGACAGGGTGGATAGTCAGAGACTTTTTCCCACGGGAGAGGGGTCCATTACTAGGGGGCATAGGTTTAAGGTGCAAGGGGCAAAGTTTAGAGGAGATGTACGAGGCACGTTTTTCACACAAAGGGTAGTGGGTGCCTGGAACTCGCTGCCGGAGGAGGTGGTGGAAGCAGGGACTGTGGTGATCACAAGTTAACCAGATGCAACACAACTGAGCGACCACTAGAGGGAGCACGGGAGAGCCATATAAATACATCAGGACAGGAAGTGAGGACACTCTTCACAGCAGGGGCTGGGAAGCAGGACACACAGCAAGCAAAGCTGGTAGTTAGCACTGGAAGGTAGTTCTAGGTCGAGCTCTGGAAACTGAACGAACCCACAATAAAGCATCTTCTCCACACTTGAGACTGCGAGCTTTATTAAGACACGAGGAACAACACATGGTACCTAGGAGTGATTTCAGACGCTTACGACAGGACAACTCAGCTGCAGATACAGAAAGCACAAAATGGCATGGAAATCTCCTACTGGACATTTGACTGGGGAAGACATCGCTAATTCGAGGATGTGGCATGGATACCCACCTCAGCTGGACACGACTGGTAATGTAATAAATGTCTGGAAAAGGTTCAAACAAATGTTCGATTTTTATCTCATAGCTAATGATGTAGCAGACGCCTCAGACAAAATTAAAATAGCAATTCTCATCGAAGGGCCTGTCAATAAGAAAGTGTATAATGGACTTAAACACTCAAAAGGTGAAGACAGGAACAGCTTACAAACGTTACTAAACAAATTTGAAGAGTACTGTGAGAAATTTGAACAGCAAGGCATGCTCACAGTCCAACCTGCACAGAGACTGAGTGATGCAAGACTTAAAAAATCACAAAAAGATCAGGAAATCGCGAATGCACAGTACAGATCAAAAAGAAGAAATAACATGAATTTTTCACAAAGCCAAAACGCTGAAATCCAGTCCAGATCGGAAAGAAAAGGTAACTTACAACTTTTAGAAAGAAAAAACGCTGAAATCCGCGATAAAATGGCGTCGGAGCACATTTTGCAGTCTCTGGTAAGCAAAGAACTACAAATCGCGTCTGCGCATGCGCCGGAACCGGAAGTTGCGCATGCGCCGGAACCGGAAGTTGCGCATGCGCCGGAACCGGAAGTCGCGCATGCGCAGTTTACAAAAGATCGCGGCGCCGATCGTTATGCGCATGCGCAAACCGCGCATGCGCAGTCAAAAAAAGTCTTCGTCGCGGACCGTCATGCGCATGCGCAAGCCGCGCATGCGCAATGGACACCGAACCGCACAAGGAAAGAAAGCCGATTTGCGCATGTGCAAGTCGTTCCTACGCGTGACGTCATGACGTCTGAGAATCCTGGCCACGCCCACTTAAAAGGGAAATGCCCGAAAATTGAAAACAAGACACTTAAAGTGGTAAAACCAAATTTTCTTGCCTCAGAACACAGAAAAACGCCTGAACTTAAACCAACAGTGAAAAACAACTTGCACAAAACCTTGGAAAAAGCTGCCTTCACCACACACAGTGAAGCGAACAAAAAGAATTCCGAAACAACAAAAGATGATTTGTTTTTCGACGATTACCTCTCAGACCTGACTGGGTCAGTCGGATATGCTTATCACAGCATCAGCGACACGGTCGCAAAGCACAACACGAACCAACTCGTGGTAGATGAATCCAACCAAGATGATTTGGTTTTCAAAGAATACTACTCAGACATGGCTGAGTCAGTCGGATATGCTTATCACAGCATCAGCGACACGGTCGCAAAGTTCAACACGAATCAACTCGTGGTAGAAGAATCCAACCAGGATGATTTGGTTTTCGGAGAATACTACTCAGACACAGCTGAGTCAGTCGGATATGCTTATCACAGCATCAGCGACACGGTCGCAAAGTTCAACACGAATCAACTCGTGGTAGAAGAAGCCAACGAAGATGAAATGGGTTTCAAAGAATACTACTCAGACATGGAGGAGTTATTTGGACATGCTGATCACAGCATCAGCGACACCGTTGCAAAGCTCAACACGACTCTACTCATGGTGGATGAATCCAACACCATGGTGCCATGGCAGCTCGTCGATACATTGGATGACAGCAATACCCAAGATGAAGACGACGCCACACAGAGAGCACAGGAAGACTCCACGGAGCGAGCGATGACAGGCTCCACAGTGCGAGTGATGAAAGACGCCAACAGGGATGCAAGCAAACACTCCCGGGCGGACACCAAGCATGAACAAGACCATGAAGGTAAACCCGCTGTACCTGAGCAACCGCAAGCAGACTATGAAAGTCTACCAAGCTCACAGGAACAAGAAGAAAGAGCAGACTATGAAAGTCCAACACGCTCACAGGAACAAGAAGAAAAAGCAGACTATGAAAGTCCAACACGCTCACAGGAACAAGAAGAAGACAATGCACCTCTGCCCACTGCATGCGAAGACAGTGACAAGGTGATCACACTCAACGTACAGGATCACAGTGAGACTGACAGTTCTCAGCTTGTCTGTACCGAAGCACAGAGCGAAAACAGTGACAAGGTGCTCGCACTCGACGTACAGGATCACAGGGAGACTGACAGTTCTCAGCTTGTCTGTACAGAAGCACAGAGTCGGGCCACCCAACAGTCCAGAGAGACGATGCCGACAGAAAACATGCAGATTTTGACTCCAGAAGAGGAGCACCTGGAGCCCAGAGAGACAACGCCAAAAGAAAACATGCAGATTTTGACTCCAGAAGAGGAGCACCTGGAGTCCACAGAGACAATGCCGAAAGAAACCATGCAGATTCTGACTCCAGAAGAGGAGCACCTGGAGTCCAGAGACATCAAACAAAAAGACACCATGCCGATTTTGACTCCAGAAGAGGAGCACCTGGAGTCCAGTGAGATAACATCAACAGAAATCATGAAGATTTTAACTCCAGAAGCGGAGCACCAAGAGTCTAGAGAAACCACGTCAGCTGAAATCATGCAGATTTGGACTCCAGAAGAGGAGCGCCGAGAGTCCACAGACACCGCGTCAAATGTAATCAAGAAGACTTTGACTCCGGAAGACGAGCACCAAGAAAGCAAAGATGCGGAATCCAATTCTCCACAACTGATTGATGTCACCTGCACCGATGCAACATCAGATCATTCGCACCACTCGCGAGACGGAATGCTCAATGACTCAAATTATCCACTCGGGACACTCATAGAGTATAACAAGAAAAACAAAAGTCAAAAGAAACACAGCAAGAACAAAAACAACATGAAGCGCGACAAGACCAACAACAATAGCAAGAAGCACAGCAGAAACGCGAACGACAACAGCAAGAAGAAAAGCAATATGAAGCGCGACACGACAAACAACAATAGCAAGAAGCACAGCAGAAACGAGAACGACAACAGCAAGAATAAAAGCAACATGACACGCAACAAGACAAACAACAACGTCAGGCACAAAGATAGCGACAACGACAGAGGCAGAAACAACAAGAATGGCAACAAACACAACAAAGTCAGGAGCAAAGATAGCGACAACAACAAAGACGGAAACGACAAAAACAGCGACAAGTACGGCAACGGAAACAACAAAAACAGGAACGACAGAAACAACAGCAATGAAACAACGACTTGTACACAATGGCACTACTTGGCACATGATGGACGATGCCACAGCACACTGCAAAACGATAACAAGACTACAAACATGTCATGGGATGACAACGAATCGCACAAACTCACGTCTGCTCCAGAACAAGCAAGCACACCAGCATCCAAGGCGGATGAGACAATAAATCAACACCACAAGCACAAAAAAAAAGTCCATGCCAGTCAACATCAGTGATGTGACCATGCAAACACCTCGGGATGACGCATTGGGTACTTAAGATAACAAGGAACACCAACAACATTCACAGCGGACTTGCAATATCAATATCACCACGTCATCAACAACAAAAAGAAAAAAAAAAAAGCTCTGAACAAATTCATCAAGTTTGGACTCATAAATGTGTTTATTAAGTTTGGACATATAAATACATTGGCTTTGTTAACTAAGGCAATAGCATCATCACTTGTATAGATACGCATATCATAAGTTACTGTTTTGTATAATTTTCCTTAATGATGTACAGAAACTATGTAATGAGAAAGAGGGGGATGTGGTGATAGTAGATTGACCAGATACAAAAACAACAGAGCAAACACGAGCGGGAGAGCTATAAATACACTGGGACAGGATATACAATTTTCTTTAACGATGTTAAGAAAATATGTTAAGAGAAAAAGGGGGATGTGGTGATCACAAGTTAACCAGATGCAACACAACTGAGCGACCACTAGAGGGAGCACGGGAGAGCCATATAAATACATCAGGACAGGAAGTGAGGACACTCTTCACAGCAGGGGCTGGGAAGCAGGACACACAGCAAGCAAAGCTGGTAGTTAGCACTGGAAGGTAGTTCTAGGTCGAGCTCTGGAAACTGAACGAACCCACAATAAAGCATCTTCTCCACACTTGAGACTGCGAGCTTTATTAAGACACGAGGAACAACACAGGGACAATAGTGACGTTTAAGGGCATCTTGACAAATATATGAATAAGATGGGAATAGAGGGATACAGACCCCGAAAGTGTAGAAGATTTTAGTTTAGACGGGCAGCATGGTCGGCGCAGGCTTGGAGGATCGAAGGGCCTGTTCCTGTGCTGTACTTTTCTTTGTTCTTTGTTCTTTGAAATAAGGGACCCATACACAGGTAAACTCCATGATTTCTCTCCCTGGCACTAGATATATGTGAGTAAATGCTACCATTGGTGAAAGTGTGTGGTGTATATATGGTGTATATATCCACAAAACCTTGCTCCATCTAAGGAAGCTATCATTTTCAGTAACTGTCCTGATGAGCTCATCCTCAATGTAGCAAAGACTAGAGATAGTCCAAAACCTCAAAGAAGATTCACTGTGTTGTCTTTTGAGGGCAAGTTGAGCAGATTTGACCAATAGTTATTGGAATGTGGAAGAATGAGAGGTGATCTTATTGAAACAAAAAAGATTCTGAGCGGCCTTTGCAGGGTAGATGATGAGGGGAACTTTCTTCTCATTGAGGAGTCTAGAACTAGGGGCCGTATTTTCAGAATAAGGGGTTGTCTATTTAAGATGGAAATGAGGAGACTGTCTTTTAACAGAAGCTTGTGAATCTTTCGAGTTCGCTACCTCATGAAGATTGAGTCATTGAATCGATTTAAAGCGGATGGTGATAGATTTGAACTGTAGAGGAGCCGAGGGTTATGGGCAACAGGCAGAAAGTAGAGTTGAGGCCAAGAATAAATCGGCCATAATCTTACTTAATGAAGGAGAAGGCTTGAAGGGTCATAAGGCCTACTCGTACTCCTATTTTTTATGTTCTAAGGTAAACACTGGAAGTACTTAAAACAATGAGGGTGGGCTACTTGTAATTGGTACACATGCTTAATACACTGTATTAGTGGAAGTTAATGGAGCATTTTCCTACCTTGGCTGAACTAGTGTAGTAATTAAATTTCTTCTAGTGCTGCTTCCATCTGTGCTGTATGGTGACGGTGTCATTAACATTTCTCATTTCTTGCTCCATTCTTCCAGGAAATTTCAATGGCCTCATCTCAGCAACGGGTTGCACTCACTCCCTCTAGGTATTTCCTTCTGCAACAAAAAGGCTGTCACAAAGAGACATTTAAATCCTGCAACAGCACCAGATTTCCCACGTGTCGAGAATGAGCACCCACTTTTAAGGGATTTTCAACTCAGGAAGCTGTGATAGGCTGAGTACTTGGAAAATGGATAGCTGTTCTGGATAGTGCAATTAAGAGCTAGTTAATCCGGGTAGCTCTTGGTGACTATATTTTACACAGCTGGCATTAAGATTCAGGAGATTGTGAGCATGTGTAGACTCCGAGCATATGACCTTGTTGACATATTGCAATTGTTTGTGTGATCAAAGAGGCATGGTGATTTTCCAAAGTGTAAAATAACATCACAAGTTGCAGTGTGCTTGGTAACTTCCACTTAATTTTCTTTTGCAAATTAATGATACAACCATAATGGTAACTTCTGTCGTAGTTTGTTGCAGTTGTGGCATTTTACATCTGGTATTCATCCTCAATTGCCTTTGGCAGAAATATGCAGCTGACCCATCCAATTGTATATAATTATTGCTTAATTGGATTGGGGTATCAAACTGTGCTGAAGTTTCAACAGTTTCCCATCCTAAAGGCTTTGAGCCCCCATAGATTTGTTTTTCTAAAACAAATGCCAAATGTAAACAAATTACTCATGCCTGAGTTTCTGTTACAATACATTTTGGTTGAATTAGCCTTTATAATAAAGGGGTGCACAGTAGCACAGTGGCTAGCACTGTTGCTTCACAGCGCCAGGGTCCCGGATTCGATTCCCGGCTCGGGTCACTGTCTGTGCGAAATCTGCACGTTCTCCCTGTGTCTGCCCGGGTTTCCTCCGGGTGCTCCGGTTTCCTCCCACAAATCCCGAAAAACATGCAGTCAGGTAATTTGGACATTCTGAATTCTCCCTCTGTGTACCTGAACAGGCGCCAACATGTGGCGACTAGGGGCTTTTCACAGTAACTTCATTTCAGTGTTAATGTAAGCCTACTTGTGACAATAAAGATTAGAACAAAATCTATAATATCGCATTGAAAAAAATAATGTAACCCACGTATCCAATTAAAAATAATTTTATAAACGCAGAGAAAACACCTGGTGCTTCGAATTGTTTGTGACTGGCGGCGAGCTGCATTCAGGAGATGAAAAAGTATTGGACGTTTTTGAGTAACCTTATTCTTGAAGGCCCATCCTTCTTAACCTTTCCCCTCACCTGAGGTGTGGTGGTCCTCAGGTTAAACCACCACCAGTCAGCTCTCCCCCTCAAAGGGGAAAGCAGCCTGTGGTCATCTGGGACGATGGCGATTTAACCTAATTCTGTAGTCTGTTGTCAGTACATCAAATTAGAAGGAGTACTCAATGGGTTAAAAGCAATAAGGCTCACCCGTTCCTGTTGGGTACTCTGGCAGAAGTGCTCCGATGTAGCCTTATGCAGCACAGGAAGCTGTGCACTGTTCACATTGCTGCTTCAGTGAAACTGTGCTGTCCCACAATTTCAAAAAGGGGAAAAGAGCCCAAAGGCAGTAGGATAATTAAGCAAACTCAGTGACAGCTGTGGCAGGTCTTGCGCAGGACTGGCTCCACTGAGCTGAATTAATAGCATCAACAGCCCAACAGCCCAGCATCTACATTAACATTTGATCATTAATTATTACCCTCTGACAGTGAGATCTGAAACCTGCCTAAAATTGCATGGTTACTAATCTACTGTACCTGCCCTGACAACCCCAAGTGTCCATCTCTTCCGAATGTTCCTTGCCACTTCCCTTTGCATATCACTTAAACCTGAACAAACTGCATCCCGGCAGCATCCAAGAAATTCCAACGGCACCAGATGTAGACTTTGCAAGGTTCATTGCAACTCAATTGTGATGGACAAAACTATACTGTCGAAGCTCTCCCCAAAATCTCCTGTCGGACATAAGGGATATCATACAGAGCTGGCACTGTGTCCTTTAGAACCCTTCACATGATGGATGAATGGCTACTTGGGCAAGCTAGCAGAATGGCGCTGACGCCCATGGAATCTGACCCATCAGCACCTTCAGTGGAGGTCAAGAGGTATAATTGGCTAGGGGGTCGGAGGCGGGGGGGTGGGGGGGAGCAAAGACACCTACAGGCTCTGCTGCATTAGACACTTTGAATATCCGGATAGATCTTTTTCTAACCTAAGGGATAAACAATTCTTTTGGCGTGCAACAGAATTCTAAGTATGTTTCTTGCAGTGAGAAAGATGCAGAGTAGCAAAGACATGAGATCACAAGACATTTTCGCAATTTTTTTGCTGGTGGGTGGATAACACTGCTCTTTGCATTTCATCTTGCCATGTCTGTCAAAGGGAAGTTAGAAAACTTGCCCTGTTCAATTTCCTGCTTTGCGATGGTTCCCCTGCCTGTTCTTAAACATTTTAAATGCTGATGAGATGAGAAAAATTAGAAGTGTGAGCATGACATGGGGTTAAAATGCATGAGTGTCAACACTTATGGCATGAGATGTGACAAGTCTGGAATAAACCCATCAGCGGAAACGTATTATTTTGACAAAAGTAAGAAACAGAGTATTCTAATATTGATATTTTTATGTAGTGCTATGTTCTGCTGTCATCATCACTTGGCTCAATGCTGCATATTTGGATGGTCATAGACTTAGTCACATTTCTGTAATCTTCATCACTGTGTCTACCTTCTGTTGCAATGTCACAATGGATATTAGTGTATACTTTAACCTATTTATTGGCTGTCTTGGGCATTATTAGGGAGTGCTGAAATTTCACAAGATTGCACCAGTAATGTCAATTTACACATGAAAATGAAATGAGATAATGGAGCACTGGGAAAGGTGAGGAAAAAATATTGATTCATTGATCGATAAGCAAGTATTGGCCATGATTAATTGGCCATAGAAATTTCGAATGATCAAATCCCAAATCAATACTATTCAGATTAAATTGTCTGCTGTGCTACCTGCCTGTCGTTCATCACCCCTGGCTGTAACAATAGAGTCTCGGCTGTAAAAAATGCAGATTTCTTGGAAATAAAAATTATTAAAGGTTTGTTTTCAGATTCCTGGATTTTACAGTCATCTTGGGTTACTTCAAGTACGCCAAGGTTGCAGTTTACTGGTATGTTACTAAAATTGTCTTTCCCATATTTCTTTTGACTGTCCATTAGTAAGGTGAGTCTGTGGAATCATGCTAAATGAAATATGCTGCTTCTTGCAATGAAACCTCCAGTTGCATTTCCATTAACTTAAAACAAAATCTTTAATAATCTGTAAAATGGCACATTTGAATCTTCTTTGTGCATTTCGCAATGCTGCTTCCTAGTATCCAGGAACAAGTAGTCTATGATTTTGGATTTACAGAGCCTGTAATATTTAGGTTTTCACAAAGTCAAAGTGAAAAATTTAATCTTGGTCCCACGGGCTGGCTTCATTAGACCAGCCCCCCCACCCACCCCCACCCCCACCCACCGCAGACCCCCTAGAGAAGAGTGACACAACCTTCCACTATACTGACAGGAAACACAAACACATACTGTCATTTACACCTGCAGAGGTCAGACACAGATACCACTATACTTTTAGGGATCAGATGCAGACACAAATCCCCAAAGACTGATCAGCCCATCGACACCACTCGGGAAAACAGATGTCTGCCTCTCTACCAGAGCATTAGAAAAAGAAATGTATGTGAACTCTACCACTACGAGATAGAGTGCCCCAACCCTGGACCATCAGGGGATCAGATATCCTCCAGCAAGAGTAAAATTATTTGCTTTTATGTTGAAATAAATGGGACTGGTTTAGAACAGTGGGATAAACAGCTGGCTTGTAATGCAGAATAGGGCCAGCAGCGCGGGTTCAATTCCTGTACCGGCCTTCCTGAACAGGCGCCGGAATGTGGCGACTAGGGGCTTTTCACAGTAACTTCATTGAAGCCTACTTGTGACAATAAGTGATTATTATTATTACTATTATTATTAAAGAACCTTCCATTACTGTTGTTATTCTGGACACATAAAATAGGTGTGCATTCACACACCCAACAAGAGACAAGAAAACTAACATAAGAATATGAATGCCTGGCAGAATCAATTTTTTCTCGTTGGGTTTTTAAAAAATTATTTCATGGGATGTGGGTATCACTGGTAAAGTCAGCATTTGTTTCCCATCCCTAATTGCCCTAGAACAGGATGGTTTGCTGGGCCATTTCAGAAGGTAGTTTAGAGTCAACCATATTGCTATTGGTCTGGAGTCACAGGTAGGCCAGACCAGGGCAAGAGGGGAGATTTCCTTCACTAAAGGACATTAATGAACTGGATGGGTTTTTTTTATGGTCACCATGACTGAGACAAGTGTTCAATTCCAGATTGTATTAATTTAATTCAAATTCTACCAGCTGCAGTGATGGAATTTAAATCTGTCTCCCCTGAGTATTAGCCTAGGCCTCTGGATTACTCATCTAGTGAGATTACTACTCTCCCACTGCCTCTCTTTCCCTCTCCCTCCCCTGCCCTGTGTGCAATAATGACTGTAAAATGGTGGTATGCACGCACAAAATGGGCACTTGATCCAGTAGTGGTGTAAAGGGAACTCTTTATTGTATTGGATCCTTCCTTTAGCTAACCAAAGAATATTTTTTTTAAATAAATTTAGAGGGTCCAATTATTTTTTCCAATTAAGGAGCAATTTAGCGTGGCCAGTCCACCTACCCTGCACATCTTTGGGTTGTGGGGTCGAAACTCATGCAAACATTGGGAGAATGTGCAAACTCCACACGGACAGTGACCCAGAGCTGGGATCGAACCTGGGACCTCGGCGCCAAGAGACAGCAGTGCTATCTGCTGCACCACCGGGCTGCCTGATCGAGGAATATTTAATATTATGTGTTAGATTCCTTGGGTCTTTTAACCTTTCGCTTAATAAATATAAAATTCAGAGCACTTTAACAAGGAATAAAATATACAGCTGAGTCTAGCATAATCAATTTTGTTGTAAATGAATATTCCTCTTGAGTCTTGCAAGTCGGTCGCATACGTGTATCTAATTCAAAAGGTTGTGGGTTGGAACCTCACTCCAAAAGTGGACACATAATCTAGGCAGATGCTCCAGTACAGTAACTGAAGGAGCATTATAATACTGATGGTACTGTTCTTCAGATGAGCCATTCATCTTTTGGCGTGTATGTTAAAGATCCCAGAGTTCCTCCATATCATAGGCAACATTGCTCTGGCAGCCAGCATCAAGCCAGCCTTTCAGCACACTACTGTTCTGTTCATGCACATTTGTTATGCACAAAATTCCTGTTCTGTTTGCCTGCATATTAACAGTGATTGTGTTTCAAAATTAACTAATTGTATGTGAAATGCTTTAGCATCCATTGGGGATGATGTATTGTTGATACTGTCTTTAAGATGATTACTCCAAGAAACCATTTCATTTCACTCATTTAAGTAATGGTAGATTATTGTGGGCGGCATTGTAACACAGTGGTTAGCTGCTGCCTCACAGTGCTAGGGACCCGGGTTTGATTCCGATCTTGGGGTCTGTGTGGCGTTTGCACATTCTTCCCATGCCTGCACGCGTGGGTTTCCTCCGGGCCCTCCGGTTTCCTCCTGCGCTCCAAAGATGTGTAGGTTAGGTGGATTGGCCATGCTAAATTGTCCCTTAGTGTCCAAACGTTTGGTGCGGTTACAGGGATAGGGCAAGGGAGTGGGCCTAGGTAGGGTGTTCTTTCAGCGAGTCAGTGCAGACTCAAATGGCCAAATGGCCTTCTATAATGTAGAGATTGTATGACGTGAATGGCCGAAAGGCCTTCTATACTGTAGAGATTGCATGAGCAAAGACAGCCCTAGTTGAAATAGTATCTTTTCAAAAACTGTTAGGAAAATAATTTGATGTAGAGAAGCCTGGCTAGGCAAATTAGATTGAGAAACTGGGCAAAGAATGGAGAACTTGATCCTTGGATTTCAAAGACCAAATTTGTTGGGTTACATTGAGTTAACATAAAGTAGAGGAAGATGTTTTGTATTTGGGATCTGTAGTGTAGGAGGACAGGTAATAAGTCACTTGATTAAAAATTCTAAAATATAGCTGTTGCTTGTATCTGAGCTCAAAATACCAAGGTGATTAACTATAGATCATCAAAGATATTCAATCTTCTTGGTAACAAACAACAGGTCAGTAAATTCATGATCCATTTAAAATAAGATATGTTCTATTTCATTAAAACTCTCAAGGACAATAATAATAAGCATCAGCTGTGGCCTAACTGGCTGCACCCTCATCTCTGACCCAGAGGTTTGTAGGTTTGAGTCTCTCTCCAGGACATGAGTGCAGAAATCTAGGCTGACAAATCAGTGTAGTTCCGAGGGACTGCTGCATTGTCAGAGGTGCTGTTGTGCAGATGAGATGTCCACTCTGTCAGACAGATGTGAAAGATACCTTGGAAAGAGATGGAGATCCCTGTGGTCAATACTATCAGCTCAACCAACATCGCAAAAATAGCTTGGGCGGGATTCCCTGGTTTCCCAGCCACCTATTTCCCAGCAGCGGGATGCAGAATTGTCTTCTCCCGCCGCTGTCAATGGGGATTCCCATTGAAGCTATCACAAGCTGCCGGGAAACCCATGGGAGATGGTTCACTGCTAGCGTGACCAGAGAATCCCATTGCCACTGAATTCAGGCCATTACCTGGTCATTATTGCATTGCTGTTATGGGAATCTACTATGTGTAAATTGGTTGTCATATTTCCCACATTACAACCATAACTGAACTTCTTTCTTCCTTTTATTGCGATGATGCCCAAGATTCTCAAGTCTTTGGTGCAGCAACACCATCAGAATTGTGCATACTTTCAGGCACAATCAAAGTTTAGACAGCTGGTTTAAATTCAAAAGAGATTTTTGAGAAGTTTACGATATTTAATTTCTGGGACTAAACCTTAAAACATTGAACCTTAAGTGTGAGCCCCTTCAACCCACCCGCACTCCACCCACCAACACCCCACCTTCCACAGCTGTACAGTATAGACATTCCAATGAGCCTGACAATAGCTGTCCTCAATTTGAGGACATCATATACTTGCATCTCAGGCATTCTGGGCCTACCCACAGTCCCAGGATTTGGGTGGTCCGAAAACACAAGATCATGTCTTTCTACTTCAACAGAGGGGGTATCATTCATCTCTGTCAGCGGTTGAAAGGTGATTTTCAGGCAGTCAGAGATTAGCTAGCTGGCAAGGACAGATGGAATGCCAGCTGAGAAATTTAATTTTGCTCCAACTCCATACCTGTTAGCAGGGTTTATCTCAGCCCAAAATGAGTACTTTCCTTAGTACTATCAACTCCAGAAAGATATCCAACGGGAAATGTTTTGCAGCTCCTTTAAGCATCTTCAGCTACCAAAGAAGAAAGTTTTGCTTTTTCTGAAGTTCAAAAGATCTTTTTAGAACTGCTGCATATATTATTCCTTATTCCAGATGTAACTGCAGGGAGTGTGTTGAAATTATTTAAAATACACAATTCTGCTGAATTCTCTGGGACCAGAAGACTGTCAAACACTATTGGGCACACACACATTCTTGCAACAAGGGAATGTCTCTCCTGATCTTGATTATCCGCTACCTCCCCATCCACTTGCCTTATTCTAGTCCACTTTATGAGTTATTTTTTCTTCTATAGTGTGGTTACAGATATATCCAGCAAACACAGCAAAACTCAATCCTACCTTAAAAAGATTTGCGTGTTGTGGTTATCCATTTCTACTACAGAACAACCCGTTTCTGGTAAACATGAAATAATGCAGTGAGTTTGCCAGGTGCAATTAGATCATCACCTCTGCAGAAGAAAGGTTAATGGAGTCCCCAAAGCTTTAGGAAAACGGAAAGGGTGCCCTCTCTGCGGTTTTTTTGACAACAGATTAGCTTCAATTGAGGTTTCTGTGCTAACTAAATTATTGTCAACATCTGACATGTATGAATTTGCAACAATTGACTTAATTCCTCCCATAAGATTTTATTGAACATTGTCTGAAGAATCATTAAGTGTAAATGGTAAAATACACCCAACAGGATAAGAAATTTTTGGTAAAGATGGAAGATTATAAACCGTTGACAATTGGGCTCTTGGCTAAAAAGCCAATCTGAATGTTATGCCAAATAGGTGACAAATTTACTGAGTAGTGACTGTAATTGAAAATATGCATATGATTCGGCCAATCAAAAGTCAACATTATTGAATTAAATACCATTCCAATAATCTGCAATAAAATTATAGCATAATACATTGAACATTGCATGACAGTAAATGAGATAGGAACATCCTATTTACACTCTACAAGGGTTGTTTGCATGCAGCTAACTATGGTTTATTTCTTTTGGTCATACAAAAAAAAATAATTGCCAGAAGAAAATGAATTCACTTTAACCAGCTAAACTATCTTCTTGAGTGTCAGGGTTTTCTTTGTTTCACTTCTGCAGTTTCTTAGAAAAGCTCCATTGGTGGGAAGGTAACTGACCTCAAGTCCATCAGAAACAGTTTTAGCAAGATATATCTTTTGCAATATATACTAAACCAAAGGGTTTATATTTTTAGAGAATAGTGGAAAGGCCCCCATGGCTGACTCTCAGTTACAAATGTCATTAACCCTCTAGCTTCCCTTCAGAGATCATTTGATTGAGGAAGGAAGGAAAACTGCCTGTGGGAGAAGACCCTTCCTGCATTGCTCAAGCCAAGGTTCTAGTGGGCTGCCTGAGGTAGCATTGAAAGCATCCAAAATCTGTCAGTTGTTCCACTATTTTGTTCTCATAGTGAGATTCATTTATTGTGAAATTAACCAGGGGTGTGAAAGAAAAGGGAACTTTTTTTTGTACTTCAAACAAGGGTAAGACGGGTAAACCTAGGACTCACCAACGTGCTTTGCAGTCAATGAAGTGCTTATTTCAGTGGTCGTTCCTGCAGTAATATAGGGAAACATGGTGGCCAGATTGGAATACAGCAAGTGAGATACATGGCCAGGCAATCTTTTTTGTGATAAATACACCACAGATCTTCTTCAAATAGTGTCATGGGTTTTTTTACATTTATGACTGAGGGTAGACTGTTGGAAGCACTGAGGGTGACAAGGGCGCAGAATGTACTCAGGGTGGGGGACGAGAATGTTCATCAACAAGAGTGGCTCGATAGTACCGAGCTGGTTGGGTCCTTAAAGACATTGTTGTAAGACTAGAACTGTGACAGATGGTGAGGGAACCAACAAGAGGGAGAAACATACTAGCCCTCATCCTCACCAACCTGCCTGCCACAGGTGCATTTGCCCATGACATCATCAGTAGGGATGACCACTCTACAGTCCTTTGGAGACCAAGTCCCAACTTTACATTGAGGATATCTTCCATCGTGCTGTGTGGCACTACCGCTGTACCGCTGTGGGCATCCATGAGGCACTGTGGCAGTAGCAGCAGAATTGTACTTAAACACAATCTGTAACCTCATGGCCCAGCATATCCCCCTCTCTACCATTACCACCAAGCCAGGAATCAGCCCTGTTTCAATGAAGAGTGCAGGAGAGCATGCCAGGAGCAACACCAGGCATACCTAAAAATAAGGGTCTGAATTCCCCGATCGGCGATTCCGAAATCGCGTATGGCGATCGACCGGAGAATCCATTTCCACGCCGGAATCGGGGGAGGTGCCGTTTTTCCGATGCTCCGCCCCCTGAAAAATGGTGCACTCGTGGAGTATGCCGCACACCAACGGGGCGGCCTCAGTACGTCACCTGAGGCCCTCCCTCGGACCTCTGCCCCAGATGGGCTGAGTCTCCGACAGCGTGAGTCACGTGTCCTCTCACTTTTAGGGGTCCTCGCGTGGCAGCTGCGGACTGTGTCCAGTGGCGCAACAGTCGGGGGGGGGGGGGGCAGCGCCGTTCTGCTGGTGGGGGGTTTGGCGGGAGCTGGAGGGACTGGTTGGGGGTGGTCCGGGGGTGGCGAGGGAGGTTACAGGGGGCAGTTTTTGCGCGGCTGTGCCATGTTGTATGGCAATACGGCCGGAGTGCGCATGCGCGGCCATGGACCCAGCCGTTCTGCGGCCGTATCGACAGGTGGGCTTTACGTGGCACGACTGCTAGCCCCCCACCGGGTGGAGCATCGGAGTGGCAACGGCGGCGACTTTTTAGTTGCAAGACCAGACGGATCCTGCGGACATCCGCAGAATCGGAGAATCCAGCCCAATGTGTCAACCTGGTGAAGCTACAACACAGGACTACTAGTGTTCCAAACAGCATGAGCAGCAAGTGATAGACTAAGTGGTCCCACAACCAACAGATCAGATCTGAGCTCTGCATCTGCCACATCCAGCCGTGAATGGTGGTGGACAAATAAGCAACTCACTGGAAGAGGAGGCTCCACAAATAGAATCATAGAATCCCTACAGTGCAAAAGGAGGCCATTCGGCCCATCAAGTATGCACTGTTCCACGTCCCACCCTATTGCTGCAACCCCATAACCTAGACTTCACATCCCTGGACACTAAGGGGTAATTTAGCATGGCCCCGTACATCTACCCACCCCGTACATCTTTGGACTGTGGGAGGAAACCGGAGCACCCGGAGGAAGCCCACGCAGACACGGGGAGAACTAGCAAACCACACAGACAGTGGCCCAAGGTCGGAATTGAACCCGGGTCCCTGGTGTTGTGAGGCAGCAGTTCTAACCACTATGATACCGTGCCGCATCCTTGATGATGGAGGAGCCCAGCACATCAGTGCAAAAGATAAAGCTGAAGCATTCACAACATCTAGAAGTGCCGAGTGGATGATCCATCTCGCCCTCCTCCGGAGGTCCCCAGTACCACAAATCTCAATCTTCAACCTATTTGATTCACTCCACGTGACATCAAGAAACAGCTGAAGGCACTGGATACTGCAAAGACTATGGATCCTGATAATATTCAGGCAATTGTACTGAAGACTTGTCCGTCAGAACTTGCCGCACCCCTAGCCAAGCTGTTCCAGTAGGAACAGTACATCTATAACACTTTTTAAAAAAAAATTTAGATTACCCAATTATTTTTTTCCTATTAAGGGGCAGTTTAGCGTGGCCAATCCACCTACTCTGCACACATTTTTGGGTTGTGGGGGCGAAACCCACGCAGACACGGGGAGAATGTGCAAACTCCACACGGACAGTGACCCAGAGCCGGGATCGAACCTGGGACCTCAGCGCCGTGAGGCGGTTGTGCTAACCACTAGGTCACCATGCTGCCCTGTACATCTACAACACTGGCATCTACCCAGCAATGTAGAAATTTGCCCAGGTATATCCTGTACACAAGAAGCAGGACAAATCCAACCCAGCCAATTACCGCCCTATCAGTCTACTCTCCATCATCAGTATAATGATGGAGAGGTCATCAAGCAGCGCTTACTCAGCAATAACTTGCCTACGGACGCTCAGTTTGGTTCTGCCAAGATCTCGCAGCTCCTGACCTTATTTCAGCTTTGGTTCAAACATGGACAAAGTGCTGAATGCCAGAGATGAGGTGAAAGTGACTGTGCTTGACATCAAGGCAGCATTTGGCATCAAGTAGCCTGAGCAAACATGTAGTCAATGGAGATCAGGCGGAAAACTCTACGCTGGTTGGAGTCATACCTGGCATAAAGCAATATGGATGCTGTGATTGGAGGTCAGCATCCAGGACATCACCGCAGGTGTTCCTCAGGGTAGTGTCTTAAGCCCAACCACCTTCAGCTACTTCATCAATAACCTGGCTTGGGCTGACAAGTAAAATTTGTGCCTTACAAGTGCCAGAAATTAACCATCTCCAACAAGAGAAAATTCAGGGTGACATGGTGGCACAATGGTTAGCACTGCTGCCTCACAGCACAAGGGAGCTGTGTTCATTTCAGCCTTGGCTGACGGCCTGTGTAGAGTCCATAGACCCTCCCTGTTTCTGCGTGGGTTTACTCTGATTGCTCCAGGTTCTACCCACAGTTCAAAGATGTGCAGATTAGATGGGTTGGCCTTGCTAAATTGCCCCTTAGTGTCCAAAGATGTGCAAGTTGGGTTACGGGATAGGGGGTGGGGCAGTGGGCCTCGGTAAAGTGCTCTTTTGGAGGGTCAGTGCAGACTCGATGGACTGAATGGCCTCCTTTTGCACAGTAGAAATTTGATGAAACCATCGACCGTTGACATACAATGGCATTACCATCACTGAATCCCCTGCTACCAACACCTTGGGAGTTACTGTTGGCCAGAAACTGAACTGTACAAGCCATATCGGGCCAA
This sequence comes from Scyliorhinus canicula, assembly GCF_902713615.1. Taxonomy (NCBI): domain Eukaryota; kingdom Metazoa; phylum Chordata; class Chondrichthyes; order Carcharhiniformes; family Scyliorhinidae; genus Scyliorhinus; species Scyliorhinus canicula. The sequence goes on along the minus strand of NC_052147.1, from coordinate 254,445,244 downwards.
AGGCTAGGAATCCTGCGGTGAGTAACTCACCTCCTGACTCCCCAAAGCCTGCCTACCACCTGTAAGGCACAAATCAGAAGTGCAATGGAATACTCTCCACATGTCTGGATGAGTGCCGCTCCAAAAACACTCAGGAGACTTTTTTAAAATAGATTTAGAGTACCCAATTAATTTTTTTTTCCAAGACTCAATGACTTGACACCATCTAGGACAAAGCAGCCCGCTTGATTTCTACTCTTCAACAACCAATCAATCCCTCCTTCACCACCGACGAACGATGGCAGCCGTGTGTACTATCTACAAGATGCACTGCAGAAACTCACCAAGGTTCCTTAGGCATCACCTTCTAAACCCACAATCACTACCATCTAGAAGGACAAGAGCAGCAGATACCTCACCACCTGGAGGTTCCCCTCAAAGTCACTCACCACTCCGACTTGTAAATATATTGCATCCCTTCACTGTCGCTTGGTCAAGATCCTGGAACTCCCTTTCTACCAGCGCTGTGGATGATGTGGGTGCTCAGGAACTGTAGCGGTTCAAGAAGGCTAGGAATCCTGCGGTGAGTAACTCACCTCCTGACTCCCCAAAGCCTGCCTACCACCTGTAAGGCACAAATCAGAAGTGCAATGGAATACTCTCCACATGTCTGGATGAGTGCCGCTCCAAAAACACTCAGGAGACTTTTTTTAAATAGATTTAGAGTACCCAATTAATTTTTTTTTCCAAGACTCAATGACTTGACACCATCTAGGACAAAGCAGCCCGCTTGATTTCTACTCTTCAACAACCAATCAATCCAGACACGGCTGCTCACCACCACTGTCTCAAGAGCAACTTTGGATGCACAATAAATGATGGTCTAGCCTGCAATGCCAACATCCCGTAAACAAATAAAAAATAGACATACTCTCAATTTAATGTCTCATTTGAGAGATGCATTTCTGACACTGCCACACTCCTCGGTGTTACCCTAGGTTCTATGCTCTAATCTCTGAAGTGTGGCTCAAACCTTAAATTTGTTGCGTTAACTTTACACAATTAATCTACATCCTGATTTCATGAAGATTACCATCATCATCACCACTTGCTTGAGTAAAAATGACAAGTCTTCCTCTATAATTCCCATCTGCACTGCACTTTCTTCATTTAAAGGAACTGCACTTTCATTAAATTGGTACTGCTGGAGTTATGGTTGTACCATTCACTCAACAGGGTGGAAGCCATTTCTGCCCAAATTCATTGCAAAGTAATATCTCCTATTCTATTTGCTGGGTTGGGTCCACATTTTGAGAAAGGGCAAAAATGGGCAGTTGCACATCCTGTCTACCTAATTTTTCCAAAAGCAAGACGCAGTTCAGTGACATGCACAAATTAAAAACTTAAAATATCTTCTCCAGTAAAAGGGACATGTGAATCTAGTATTTTGAACACAAATTTAACAAGCAAAATATATTCCTTTCCATTCGTTTAAAAAAACATAAAGCCCGATTTTAACTCAGGAAAAATTGGGTGGATGGGAGACAAGTTGATCAACAAATCACACCCCTTGACCTCAATAACATGAAGCTCTGAAGAACTAGACTTGTGAGGCTTATCTGCTTCCTCCCAGTCAGTTGCCTATCCAGAATGTCACGGTTGGGGTTTCTGGAAGCTCATCTGATTGGGAACGGGAGGCAGGGAGGTTTACATTCCCTTGTGGGTCCTGGAGGAACATACCTGCTCTCTTTATTTCATTGAATTGAATAGAATCCTTACAGTGTAGAATAATAGAATTTACAGTGCAGGAGGAGGCTATTCGGCCCATCGGGTCTGCACTGGCCCTTGGAAAGAGCACCCCATTTAAACCCACATCCTATCCCCATAACCCCACCTAACCTTTTTGGACACTTAAGGGCAATTTTGCATGGCAAATCCACCTAACCTGCACAGCATTGGTAGAAGGAGGCCATTCAGCCCATCGAGTCTGCATCGATCTTATGAAAGAGCATCCTATTAGGCCCACTTCCCACCAACCCCAACTAAACTTCGGACACTAAGGGGCAATTTAGTACGGCCAATCCACCTAGCGTGCACATCTTTGCACCGTGGATGGAAACCTGAGCACCTGGAGGAAACCCACGCAGACGTGGGGAAAAGTGCAAACTCTACACAGTCAGCCAAGGTCAGAAACAAACCCGGCCCCCTGGCGCTGTGAGGCAGCAGTGCTAAACACAGTGCCACTGCCGCCCTCTCCTGCCACCCCAATTGACATAGTGAAAGAAAATGCTTAGAAACTTCCTTGTTTAGACGTCTTATAATCCTGTCCCTCTTCCCGCTTGTTTCTTTTGATGTGGAAACCTCAACAATTTCTCCACTTGGGCCACCACCTACACCAACCTGAATTTACATGGCACCTCAAATGTAAAACGCTCCAAAGCACTTCACAGGATTGACTGCCTGCCAAAATTCAAGATATCTGACAATTTATCAATTCATAATTTAGTAATCAAAATTTCACATAATCAGGCCTTGATCTGCATATTTAAAGAGGGGTGGCAGTGGCTTCACTAAGTGTCCTCATTGTCTGCTCAGACAAATAGTTTAAAATTGATGACAACAGGAATGAAACAAGCCATTAAAAAGCAGGTCTCATTTTCTGCCAGGTTGGCAGAGAAAGAATCATTGCTACAGTCTCACTTTTATCCATGATTTTTATCAAACCTATCATTTGTAAATGCATAATGAATGAAGTAGCATTGTCAGAGCAGGTGGGCAATCTAATGAACCATTATAATTTAATATATTTGAACAAGGAACATAAGCCTAACGATGAGGTCAATATGTACAGCATCACATAGCAGATACTAAAGACATTTGATTCCTGACAGCGGATTACTGGTGAATATACTATAGAAAAGATGTTAAGCATTCAATACACTTGCTTTTAAATAGTTTACATGTGTTGTGGTGGAATATAACTCCATGTACTATGGTAAATGCTTTTATAAATTCATTACACGTAATGCATGTAGGGAGCAATTTTCCGACCGTCCTCGCCAGTGAGATCTTCCAGCGGACTACAGGCCAGCCAGTTTAACCTCAGTGGTAAGGAAGCTTTTAGAAATAATAATGCAGGAAAAAAATAATTCCTTAGATCGTGTTGTATAAGTCAGTCCAGCATGTGAGATGACCCCATCTTTTCAGCTCCAGAAATTGTGCTTTTTGCATATAACTGAACACGATTAGCCTCGGTGCTATGTCATTGCCAAACTCTGTTTATCCCCTCCCAACGCCTTCTCTACTTTCACAAGGATTTGCATGTAGTTTGCCACAGTACAAAATAAACTGGAGTCTTCTGCAAAATGTGTCACTCACTTAATCATCATAACAAAACTCCACTACATCAGTAGATGTCGACCTGTTAGTTATTTTATGTTGAAACTGAAAAGTGCGTTTTAGCTCAGTTTACACAATTGCTTTCCCATCAGCCTTGACTCATCTTTCTCATTCATTTAGGTGAAGCAACATTAAAAGTATGTCGCAAGCAACGTCCATGATTAATTGTCTGATTGGATGTATTGCATATCAACATGTTTAACTTTTCTGACATGTTCCATGTAACCCCAGTCCTGAACATTCAGAAACTATGCAGCGTTATTATTACTTTTCGTTCCTACGCAGTCACGTTATCTAAACTAAGTCACGGTATTATAGAATTGCTCAGCATGACTGAAGGTTGTAAATTAGCTACAAGACAACTATAACCAGATCTTGACATAAATGTCTTGGTTTACATTGAAAGGTTGTGATATACACTGATTGATGTTCATCAGCAAATGTTCATGGTTCTGGTGTGCAGGAGTTTGCTGTGCCTACAGATAAATTTTTTTAAATGTTACGTATTAATTAAATGTGCAGGAAGCAGTTCTGGGTGTGGTAGGAGTGTGGGTGGTGACAGGGTAAAGGTTATGGTTGGGGGTGGGGGGTTTCCACGTGCCCCCGCGGCATGTTTCTTGGCCTGCCGTTGGCCAGCAGGGGGTTTACCTAGTCCTGCCAGTGTCAATGGGATTTCCCATTGCATCCACTCCATGCTGCAGGTTTCCCACAGCAAGAGTTTGCCATCAGCGGTACGGGAAGAACTCACTGGCGAGAAGGGTTGAGAAATCTCTCCCTATATGTACTATGCATAGTGAATTTGTAAATATGCCATTGTACCCATCACAGCACATGTAAACTATTGTGGTAAAACGGGAAATGGCCTGAATTTTAGGCGCGAGATGCAACTGGACACTTTAAATTAAGAATTGAACATTTTAAACCACAGCCACGGTCAGCACTGATGGGCAGGTCTGATGGGAATTTGAACAGCCAAGCTTGAATGCACTGAGCAGGGACAGACAGTCGGGACAAGTCTGGGCCTTCCCTGTAAACAGGACATCAGGGTATAATGGATCCCAGTCAAATGGATTGACTTTCTGGCACCTAAGTTTTGTTCCCATTTATGGAGTAAGGTCACATGCGGATAATATGCCTGGAGATGGTGCCCCTGGGCGTGGGTTTCTGGTGAACTGCAGAATTTCAATCGGCAACTCCATTGGGTGTTGCGATCCCTGCCTTGAGGAGCTGAGGGCTAGGGAACTTTATGGAGAGGTGCGAAGAGAGGTATAAGAATCGACCACCAGGACCCTACCCGGAGAAGACTCAGCACAGAGGCAAAAGAGAAGATTCGACGGTGGAGCAGAGGATAGAAAGAAGCAGGGTGTGAGATACACTTTTGCAGATGGAGGCTTGAGACAACAGGTCCTGGCATACTGGAGTGGCGAGAACCACTCCGGCGTCGGGCCTCCCCAAAGGTGCGGAATTCTCCGTACCTTTAGGGGCTAGGCCCCCGCCGGAGTGGTTGGCGCCCCACTGACCGACGTGAACGGCCTTTCACGCTCCGCCGACTGGCGCCACGGCTGGCCAAAAGGCCTTCGCCGGTCATCGTGAGTCCGCACATGCGCCGGAGCATCAGCGGCCGCTGACGTTGCACCGGCCCATGCGCGGTGGAGGGGGTCTCTTCCGCCTCTGCCATGGTGGAGGCCGTGGCGGCGGTGGAAGAAAAAGAGTGCCCCCACGACACAGGCCCGCCTGCCGATTGGTGGGACCCGATCGCAGGCCAGGCCACCGTGGGGCACCCCCCGGGGTCAGATCTCCCCCCCCCCCCCCCCCCCCAGGACCCCGGGGCCTGCCTGCTCCCACCGGCACCAGAGGTGGTTTAAAACACGTCAGCAGGAGAGGCCTGATAGCAGCGGGACTTCGGCCCATCACAGGCCGGAGAATCACTGCGTGGGGCCCGCCAACCGGCGCGGCGCGATTCCCGCCCCCGCCGATTCCCGGGTTGCAGAGAATTCCAGCCAGGGCGGGGGCGGGATTTACGCCGGCCGTGGGCGATTCTCCCCCGGGGGTTGGAGAATTCCGCCCCTTGGTATTATTGTAGTTCAGATAATTTAATTGGAGTAACTGTTTTTACTCTGTTTGATAATAAATTTGGTCTCATTGTCAATTTGTACTTGTCCTTTGGTCACTTCGCTAATAACGGCATCTGGGGTAAAGTGTTTGAATAATAAACTGATCGAACTCTCTGAGAAATTTTATAGACAACACTATTTAAAATCACGTGTACTGAATGCTTGACATCTTTCCTATAGTGTGTTCACCGGTAATCCACTGTCACGAATGTTGGGCGCGATTCTCCCATCGGGAGACTTGGGGCGCGATTCTCGTCCCCCGACTAATCTCACGACCCCCTGGCGCCCCCCGCGATTCTCCCACCCCCCCCTTGGAAGAATCGCCACTCGCGCGATTCTCCGACCCGGATGGGCCGAGCGGCCTGCCGTTCGCGACCGTTTCACGCACGGTGGCGGGAACCGCACCTGGTCGCTACCGTCGTGAAATCGGCATGAGATGACCGTTTTGGGGCTTGTAGGGGGCCTGGTGGGGAATGAGCACCACGACTGTGCTCGGGAGGGGAGAGGCCCGCGATCGGTGCCCACCGATCGTCGGGCCGGCGTCTCAATCGGACGCACTATTTCCCCTCCGCCGCACCGCAAGATCAAGCTGCCACGTCTTGCGGGACGGCTGAGGGGAAAGACAGCCACCGCGCATGCGCGGGTTCGAGCTGTCAGCCGTTGGGACGTCAGCCGCGCATGCGCGGGTTGGACCGGCCAACCTGCGCATGCGCGGCTGACGTCACATAGGCGCCGCCGTCGCGTCATTCTTGGCGCAAGCGTCAAGGCCCGGCGGCCGAGAATAACGGAGCGCCGCTCCTAGCACCCCGGGTGGGGGTGATTCGGTGAGAGGAGCGGGCTCTGAGGCCGTCGTGAAACTCGGCCGAGTTCACGACGGCCTTCACGATTTTTCCCGGCAGCAGAGAATCGCGCCCTAAAAGTCCCGATGCCGGAGTGTTTCACTCCGGCGTCGGAGGCGCGGTTGCCGTCCTCCCTGCGGGCGCCCTGCAACAAATTTCGGAGTGATCTTGCGGGGAGGCGGAGGAAAGGAGGTCCTCCTTCAGAGAGGCCGGCCCGCCGATCGATGGGCACCGATCGCGGACCAGACCCCTTTTGACCGCCCTCCCGGTGCTGGATCCCCCCTCCCTCCCCCCCCCCACAGGCCACCCCCCCAGCGTTCCCGCGCTGTTCCCGCCGGCAGAGATCAGGTGTGGACGGCGCCGGTGGGATCCTGTCGTGTTGGGCAGACCGCTCGGCCCATCCAGGCCGGAGAATCGCCACTCGCCCATTACAAACGGCGAGCGGCGATTCTCCCAGCGGCCAGCTGTAAATCTCACCGCGCCGGTTTGAGGGGGTGGGAGGTGGGAGAATCGCGTGCGGGTGCCGGGGCGGCCTGGTGGGACTCGAGCGGCGCCCCCGCGATTCTCCCACCCGGTGTGGTGGGGGGGAGAATTCCGCCCAAAATATCTTTGTGATGCTGTACATATTCCTTATTCTGAAAGGGATGTAACAATACGCTAAACAAGTACAGGCCAGTCAGTGTAACCTCAGTGATAAGGAAGATACCAAATGTTATACTGGCATTAATAGTCAGCTTCAACTTATTTATCCAAGAGATGCATGTTCTACTTGCCTTATACTGTAAGTTGGTGCATGGGATCAAGCAGGCAGTATGGGTTGTGTTGCAAAAATAATGTGCGGGATTTTAAGACAAATCCACACAGAGCAAATTACGCATGGCATGGTGAATGATGAACAGGAATAGGCCAGCCAGCAAAAAGAATGAAATTCGAAGCTGCTTTCAAGCTAAAAGTCATAACATTCGCTCTCTCATCAAATAATTGCGTTGCAGAGAAAGAATTCAGTGTTCGCGGAGAAACTGGTGGAGGAATGAAAGAAGAAGGAATGTGTCCTGTAGAAGATGCCCAAATCAGACCAGGGACCAGACCTCATCTTGAGAAACATTTATCGGAATGGCCCTCCAAAACCGTCGGAACTGTTACAACATCACCAGAAATACAATGTTAATTTCTGTACTGAAATATGCCAAACCAAACCCTGAGTTCAACAAAGATTTCAGACCATCAGCTCATTGGTGTAGCTGCTTTATGGATTGAAATAGACGAATGTTGCGACAGAAGACCAAGATTGCTGAGAGACTACCTCAATGCCAAAATTACCAGATTCCAGTGGTTCACTATCATATCTCAGCAAAAATGAGTACCCATCAAAGTCACATCAGCAAAATGGATGAAGCGCCATGAGTTTCAATATGCCCAACAACCAAACTGTGGAGTGGAACAATTCAAAAACAGTTCTAGTGAAAGCAGCAGGACGTGAGAAACCAAGATTCATGGTGGTACTCGCCTACAAGCACAATGAAAAAAATGAAAGCTTATGGTAACTTTCGAACATGGAACGATGCCGATGATCAAACTCCCTGCAGGAGTTTTTATGCATGCCCGCAGCAATGGTTGGATGGATGTGTTTGGAGTGAAGTTATGTGAAACAGGCACCCCAATGGCCGACATAAAGGATGCAGCTTATTATTGTGGGACATGTTCGGATTCCATATAACCAACGAGATGCCTGTGAAGAAATAACACCCATATTGCAGTTATACAGTAACATCCACAGTTCAACCTTCAGATGCATGCCTCAACAAGCCATTCAAGATCATGGTCATACCAAATGGCCACAGCTGCAGACTGGCTGGCATAGGTATCGGAATTTCTCCACCTGGAGAGGATTAAGTTCACACTCCGAGGGTCAGAAGATGGCTTACATAAAGCATGGGGGCTATTCGCCAACTTGTTCCAAGACCTGTTTGAAGCCAACAATTGATAGAGCAGGGGGAGGGGTGGGGGGGGGGGGGCGCAGGAGCCACAGGGACCACAGAGAGCAGACAGAAATGGGAGGGGGGGGGGGACAAGGGGTGGAAAGATCAGAGGAAACAATAAGGAGGAGGCCAGAAAGTGGCCGACACAGGGATCAGAAGGCCCAACACAAGGCCACACGAAAGAGAACCCTCAAAAGCAGGCTGACAACAGGATGGGAAGAGGAGAGAAGAAGGGAGGGAAGGCCAAGTGACAGGGGACAGGGCGGGAGGAGAAGGAGGGCACTGTCCACAGATAAACACCGAACATCCACCAAGTGAAGTAAATGGCCAAGGAAAAGGCCGTGAAACAGCAAAGGAAGAGAGGTTAAGGGGGAAGCCGGAAGGTGGGGCTGGGGAGGGGGGGCGGGGGCAAGGAAGGGGGGAGGAAAGGAGGGGGGGTGATACCGATAAATAACAACTTGTAAATTGTAACCGTCTTGTCTATCTTTAATGAATGTACAGTGTGAAAATTTAAAACGTTCGTAAAATATTTTTTTAAATGTTCATACCAAATGGACTAGGTGCATATTTGACGGAAATAGAACCTTCACAAAGAGTGAAAATATGCACTTGATTTAATTCTCTATCAGATACAAATTGAGGCGTCAGTGTGTTATGGTTATTTCTGAGTACATTATTGGTTCCTGTCACCCTTTTGGTTGATTTTGCATTAACTATCATTTCCTGATCGTTATTCCCTTCACACAATGCATTTTGTTCAAATAGTTTTCAACAGCTTTAAATTAATTTTTACCTTGCTGATTCCAGGCAGACTTACCAGTCTGGATTCAGTTAGAGGATTCAGATTGACGGGCATGCTGGGTATTAGGAGCCTCTCAAGTTTGACAGAAGTAAAACAAGTTAACTTATTTTGTTTTACACAATAGTGAGGGTTAAATAAACATGACACAAATTAGATATGAATTGTGAATGAAACATTCAACCATCCCTATCCAATAATTAAATGGAAAGAAATGTTCACCTGGTGCATAAATCTCTCCCTAAGTCATCAATGCAGCCAAAAAAAGTATTGTATACATAGAGGCTAAACATTGCAGACCTTCAGTTAACAACAACACTTTACACTGATATGGCCTATTTAACACAGTAAAACTTCCCAAGCCATTTCAGAAGAATGTTATCAAACAAAATTTCGCACCGAGCGACATAAAGAACAAATTAGCACAAGCGGCCAGAAAGCTAGTTTTAAGGTGCCTTGAAAGAAGAGAGTGAGGTAAAACAGTTTAGGAAGGGAATTTCCAGAGATTTAGCTCCTGAAGGCGTGACTGTGAGTGAAGAAAATCGAGGGCGCACAAGAAGCCAAAATTGGAGGAGCGTGGAAATGGTTGTAGAGCCTGAGGAGGGTGCAGAGATAGGGAGGGGCAAGGCCATGAAGCATTGTGAAAACAAGGAGAAGAAATTTAAAATCAAGGCCTTTCTGGGCAGAGAGAAGAGAATACAAGAGGGTGATGAAGGAATGCAATTTGGTGCAAGTTCGGACTCGCACAGCAGTTTTGGATCGGCTCGCATTTATGGAGGATGCAAGGAGGAAACCAATCAAGAGAGAATTCAAATATTACAGGAAAATGAACCATTCTTTGACGTTAATTTTCCTAAAATACCACTCCTTCCTTTTTGCCCCTTCCGAAGCAGAGAAAGCCTGTACTGTACACATTCCGAGATGATGAGGGGTTTAGGTACGATCAATGCAAGGGGCAATATGAATATTAATTCTATCTCAAATCTAACCCGATGGGCAATTGTTAAGTACCACAGTATGCTATTTGCTTGAATAATTAGACTGGAATAATAAGTCTATAAATGTGACATAAGGGCAATGGAACAGTGATGGCAATCATATGAGATGCTGAAGACAAGGTACAGTATAATCAATAATCTACTGTCCAGACTTGATTACACATTTGAACAAAGCATGATAGCAATTTTGTTCTTCCATCACTCGGGAAATTGCACAGGTTGCGCACATAGGAATGTAAATAACCGTCCTGTGGTATTATCATAAACAAAGCCCTTTCTTACAGAAAGGAAATTTGACGTTGGTGTCACGCAAGTTGTAAATTTGAAAATTGCGACATTTAATGAGCGCCATGTCATTTGTGAAGAAGCTAGTGGAAGTAACACTGAGATTGTGCAGGACTGGGAATTTTTTGAGAGACTGAAACCAGCAAGATAATCCTGGCCAGGCTCATTAGACACCCAGCTACAAATGCACAATTTTGCTTTTCCAATAATAATTAAACTTTTTTAAGGGAAGTGTTTTCTATTAAAGTGCTACCTGACTCCACTGACACTTCTAAAATAACTGGTCGAAATCAGTACCGAAATTACCTGGTCATACAGTAACATTGTTTGAAATGGCTAAACGCTATTTACTGTTATGTAACATTTTGATGCCGGTTAACTGCTGGGTCTGCTGCGGTTTAGCTTTTCTGCAGCACTCAGGGAAAAAAAAACACTGCTTCCCTTTTATTGCAAAATCTCTCCAGTCCAACAGGTGTGTGCAATCAAGAACCGCAGCACAAGAACACAAACTGTTACCTTCTAAAAATTCCACTGATGTATGACACAAACTGGTCAAGGTTGCACAACTTCACTTTCCTGTACTGATTCTGATGACTCATTATCCTCGGCCGGGGAAACGGTAGACTTCTCATGTGCTGCGGCAGTCAGTCCATTGCTTGCTGTTTGATTTGGTTCTGTTCATTAACGCTTCAATTGCTGGATGCTACCAGCCAGCAATGCACAGAGATTACGGTGGCAGTACGTAAGGCCTCATTTTGTCCATAGTCCTCAACTGTCCCCTCCTATCTCTACATTACTGCCATGGAGCAGACTGGCTGATGGTAACTGGATCCATAGATCACCCACAATAACATACGGATCAAATGGTCACATTTTGTCATATGGAGGGCTTTGTCTGAGCTGTTAGTGATAAATCAGAGTACATCTAGTACTGTGATCCACAATAATTAGGAAATGGAACAAGACTCTCAACGTGAAGGTCATTCAGATTAAGATAAGGAACAATGATGTTGACCGGGCAGCCATTTTATTCTAACTAGGTGGCTGATTAACCTGATTTTTTTTTCTTTAATTTATCCTTCATATCCCTAAAGATACAACCCGTGGAGGAACATGAATCAATTTTTATTGAACTTTCCTGCAACATTTAAAATATGTTCACTTCATACTCAAAGCAATTGGAAATGAAGGTGAGAAGTAAACACCTCCATTATTGTAGGGTAACCCTACCACAGCACAGTGAACTAGTCCCATGTCTTTATGATTTGCTCTATTGTGCAACAAAGCTCCAACACTAATTAAGTGTACATCTCAAATATTTTCTTTCTCTGCCTTATTTAGCCTCAATTCTAGTGGGCAAACTGAAAGACAGTTCAGAATGGCACCAATGCCTCCATTCTGTAGATTTAAGATCTGGTAAGCCTACTGGTGGTATTTCCATTGTGATTCAAAGTTTGGCCATCATACATGTCCCTTAAGCTACAATTGGGACATACCTGGGAGTCAGAAAGATAAGTGCCCACACCACCCTTTGGAATCTCCCAGTATAACGTCAATGAGATGGAACTAATTTCTCCCTCAATGCTTGATCTCTCTACCTCCACAAAGGAATGCAATTTTTGGGTTATCCTGTTCTTATGGTATCATTTGTTGTCCTTGATTTTTCACCAGGAGAAAGATAAATAGTCGCCACTGGCTGTTAACAGATTTAAGTATTGTACTGTTGGGGTTGGGAGGAGGATTGGGCCATTGTTCATTGTTTGCCACAAAGTGGCAGATTTGAATAAGTAATAATCTTTGAACTGTGTTTTTGTCACTTTTAATGCCAACAGCCGAGATACCAACAGTGGAAAGGCATGTGTGGGATGCTCAGTCAAGCAGCATAGTACAGCTTGTTTGACAAGGTTATTTAAACTTTTTGCCTGCCTCCCCTGAATGCTGTTTAGAGCCTTCATCTACAGAGTGAGTTCTGAAAGAAGATGGACCTTTTAATGAAAATCACCTTGGCATTGAACATCATCCAAGAACATTCCATTAAACGACAAAATTGATAGATGCGCAATAATCCTTTTGTCCTACCTCAAGTTATTATTCTGTATTTCAGTAGAAATTCTTCACCATCGTGTAACATTGCACAGATAGTTATAAACTAGCTCTTTTTATCCAAATGCAGAGATGAAATAAAACAGTATTTCATTCATTAAAGGAGTCAATCCTGTGATGAACAATGGAATGATGTGACACACGAACCACAGTCACAATTGTCCAGATTGCGAATTCCTTCTCTCAGTCAAACTATAGTTAAAGGAGGCATCAATGGGGGACTTAAAGCTGTACTCTGGATAAAAGCAAATTACTGCAGATGCTGGAATCTGAAAGCAAAAAGAAAACGTTGGAAAATCTCAGCAGGTCTGGCAGCATCTGTAGGGAGAGAAAAGAGCTGATATTTTGAGTCCAATGACTCTGTCAAAGCTGACAGACAGAGAAAGTGGGAAATATTTATACTGTGGAGTGAGAATGAAAGATGAGTCATAGCCACAGAAACCCAGGGAAATCGGGTGCTAATGGCCACAGAAACCAAGGGGAAAGAGTGTTAATGGCAGTCCCCAGAGAGAATAAAAGGTGTGAAAGGCCAAACAGCACAGAAACTGACATCAGAAGGTAAACTGACACATGTAAATGTGGGATGAGGGGAAGGGGGAAGCAAAGTGGAGAAAGGGTAAGGAAAGGTGGATAAGATGGTGGTGGGGCGGGGGAGGTTAATATATGTTACGAAAGAAAGAAATGGTAAAAGACAGTTAAAATGAAATGCAATGAAAACAAATGGGTCAGGTGGGGTGGAAGCTAATCATCTGAAGTTCTTGAATTCGATGTTGAGACTGGAAGGCCGTAGCGTGCTTAACCAGAAGATGAGATGTTGTTCCTCCAGTTTGCGTTGAGCTTCACTGGAATATCGAAGCAGGCCAAGGACTGACATGTCGGCACGGGAGCAGGGTCTTTTGTTAAAGTGGCAAGCAACAGACCCATATCCCTGCTGAACGCAGACGCCAAAATACTGGCCAAAATCCTAGCCAAAGGGCTAGAAGACTGTGTACCTGAGGTGGTCACAGAGGACCAGACGGGCTTCGTCAAAGGTAGACAGCTTACCGCGAACATCAGGCGCCTGCTGAACGTGATAATGACCCCCTCCGGGGAGAGAACACAAGAGGTGATCATCTCCCTGGACGCAGAAAAGGCCTTCGACAGAGTCGAATGGAAATACCTCATAGAGGTACTGGAGCGGTTCGGGCTTGGAACAGGGTTCACCGCTTGGGTAAAGCTCCTGTACAATGCTCCCATGGCGAGTGTACGGACCAACAATACCAACTCCCAATACTTCCAGCTGCACAGGGGAACCAGACAAGGATGCCCACTGTCATCGCTGCTGTTCGCACTAGCAATTAAACCGCTAGCAATCGCGCTCAGGGCAGCAAAAAATTGGAGGGGGATCCGAAGGGGACGTAGAGAGCACAGAGTCTCACTCCATGCGGATGATCTGCTCCTCTATATCTCGGACCCACAAAGCAGCATGGACGGAATCATCGCGCTCCTGAAAGAGTTTGGAGTCTTCTCGGGCTACAAACACAACATGAGCAAAAGTGAGATCTTCCCAGTACACCCGCAAGGTGGGGGGGGGCAGCACTAAAGGGGCTGCCGTTCAAACAAGCCCAACATAAATTCCGCTACCTGGGGACCCAAATAGCCCATGACTGGAAAGGAATCCACAAATGGAACCTCACCAGCCTGACGGAGGAAGTTAAAAAGGACCTGCAAAGATGGAACACACTCCCACTCTCCCTCGCAGAGAGAGTCCAGATGATCAAAATGAACGTACTGCCCAGGTTCCTCTTCCTGTTTAGATCCATTCCGATCTACATCCCCAAGGCCTTTTTCAAAGCGCTGGACAAACTTATCATGGCGTTCGTATGGGGGGGTAAAAATGCTAGGATCCCAAAGAAGGTCCTACAAAAAACAAAATCCAGGGGGGGCTAGCCCTCCCGAATCTACAATTCTACCACTGGGCGGCAACAGCCGAGCGAGTAAGGGGATGGATCCAGGAGCCAGAAGCCGAGTGGGTGCGTGCGGAGGAGGCCTCCTGCATGGGAACCTCCCTCCGGGCCCTCGCCACGGCAGCACTCCCATCCCCACCCAAAAAACACTCCAGCAGCCCAGTGGTGACAGCCACCCTCCAATCCTGGAACCAACTGCGGCAGCAATTTGGCCTGTACAAAATGTCGGGCAAGGCTCCCATCTGCAACAACCATAGGTTCAAACCAGCACTGACTGACGCCACCTTCAAAAGGTGGAGGCAGGACGGGGGGACACTGACAGTCAGGGACCTATACACGGACGACAGGATCGCAACACTGGACGAACTGACAGAGAAATTTCAGCTAGCTGGGGGGAACGAGCTACGGTACCTGCAGCTCAAAAACTTCCTACGAAAGGAGACAAGGACGTACCCACAACCGCCACGACAGACACTACTGGAAGACCTACTGGACGCAAGTATCCTAGAGAAAGGGAACTGTAGTGACATGTATGACCGACTGGTAGATAGGGACGACACCGTACTGGATGCAACAAGAAGGAAATGGGAGGACGACCTGGGGATGGAGATAGGGTGGGGACTCTGGAGCGAAGCACTGCATAGGGTCAACTCCACCTCCACGTGCGCAAGGCTCAGCCTGACGCAACTAAAAGTGGTACATAGAGCCCACTTAACGAGAAACCGTATGAGTAGGTTCTTCCCGGAGGTGGAGGACAGATGTGAGCGGTGCCAAAGAGGCCCGGCCAACCATGCCCACATGTTCTGGTCTTGCCCCAGACTTGTGGAGTACTGGACAGCCTTCTTCGAGGCTATGTCCAAAGTGGTGGGGGTGAGGGTGGAGCCATGCCCGATAGTGGCGGTCTTCGGGGTTTCAGACCAGCCAGATCTATTCCTGGGGAGGAGGGCGGACGCCCTTGCCTTTGCCTCCCTGATCGCCCGCCGTAGAATCCTGTTTGGCTGGTGGTCAGCAGCACCGCCCAGAGCTGCAGACTGGCTGTCCGACCTCTCGGAATCTCTCCAAATGGAGAAAATCAAATTCACCATCCGAGGGTCGGACGACGGCTTCCACAGAACGTGGGAGCCATTCATGCAACTGTTCCGGGACCTGTTTGTGGCCAACGTACAAGAGGAAGAATAGTCGGGTGGTCAAGAATCAGGGGAAAATGGACGGGAATCGGGGGAAGGTGGAGGGGGGGGGGGGGGGGTACAGGCTTGTTATGGGAGTTTGATGGCAAGCCAAGGCCCAAAACCAAACTATAAATAAATGCCTATAAACATGTGCCTCGGCCATATTGGGGAATGTAAAATATGTATGCTGGCTAAAGGGAGCGGCCACAATTGTTGTTGTGAAGATGCTTACCTGGAAATATTCATGTTAAATTTTTGTGTTTTCTTTTTTTTTTCTCTCTAATAATTTGTAATTTGTCATATATAAAATATGAAAACTCAATAAAAAACATTTATAAAAAAAAAATGGCAAGCAACGGGGAGGTCAGGATCCTGAATGAGCACAGACCAAAGGTGCTCAGCAAAACGATCACAAAGTCTGCGTTTGGTCTCTCCGATATAGAGGAGACCACATTGGGAGCAGCGAATGCAATAGACCAAATCTGTCTGACTGAACCAGACTAGCTCTTAGCCACATGCTGTAGGTATTATGTGATATATACACCGGTCTCACTTTGTAGATGTCCCCAGTGGAAAGAGGTGGAGTGTGAGTGCCTCGTGCCTTTTATAGTGGGAAACCACTCCCAAGACTTCTGCCTGCTGATTAGTTATCTCCTGTTCTCTGTGTTCATTAGCTGCCTGTCTGTATCTCATTATGTGCATGTCTGCATATCATGACACGCCCTATCCCAATAGCCCCTTAACCTAACCTACACATCTTTGGATACTAAGGAGGGAGTTAACATGGACAATCCACTTAACTTGCACATCTTTGGACTGTGGGAGGAAACCAGAACACCCGTAGAAAATTCAGGCAAACATGGGGAGAATGTACAAACTCCACGCAGATAGTCACCCAAGGCCGGAATTGAACCTGGGTCCCTTGCACTGTGAGGCAGCAGTGCTAACCACTGTGCCATCTTGGGATTACCATGGACCAAAAACTTAATTAGATCCCCAAAATAAAAACTGTGGCTACGAAAAGAAGTGACAGGCTGGCTAACAAGTTACTGACCTCTTGATTCCCCAAAACTTGTTCACATCAACAAGACACAAGTGAGGAGTGTGATGGACTATTTCCTATGGTCATGGATGATTGCAGCAACAACACTGAAGAATCTCATCACCATCCAAAGAAACTTGGCTGCACTCTATCTACCACCTAAACTATTTACTCCCTCCACCACCGGCACACAGTGTCTTCTGTGTGTACCATCAGCAAGATGCATGACAACAACTTGACTAGGCTTCTTTGCCATCATCTCTAAATCCCACGACCTCTAGCACTTTGAAGGACAAGAATGACAGGCACATGGCCACACTACCAGTTCCAAACTGGCCTCTAAATCGCACATAGTCCTGACTTGGAAATAAATTACTGTTCCTCCAGTGTCACTGGGTTTCTAACTAACAGCACTGTGGGAGTGCCTTCAGCATACAGGCAGCCTATCACTATCTTCTTCAGGGTAGTTAAGAATGGACAATAAATGTTGGTCTTGCCAGCCAAGCTCACACCCTTGAGTGAGTAACTAGAAATCATGACCACATGTACCAACCAGGACATCTGCTGAGCTCATTTCCCCTAATGTTAGATGAATGATTCACTCAATTAAAATGCAAAATAGTATTTGCTGAGCTTTGCAGAGACTGTGTCGACTTTCTCTTTCCCCATAAAATTACCGTCAGTGACATGCAAATGACAAATCTGTGCTCCGATTCAATGGGCCGCATCCTTTGTGGGGCAAAAGGGGATGATTATCCTTGTAAGATTGAGACTAAACTTACCAATTATTTTGTGTTATTTTTGCCAATGCATTAAGGCCCATTTTCAGTTTGGCCTGACATCTGAATAGAATCTAGAATCACTTTGAGAAGCACTATGTAAAGTTATGCCAGGTAGCAGTTGTTCACGCTCCCCCCCCCCCCCCCCCCCCGCAGTGAGAAGCAAATTTCCATCGGCCTTCTACACGCACCATGCTGCACAAGCCCATCCTGTTCCATTTCAAACACCAGGAATAAAATAGCTCAACTGTTACTTCCCAAATACGTTGGATGATTTACACCTTCGCTTTCCTGGGTAATAATTCAATGGAATAAATCACCCACCCATTGTACAGCCCTCCTTCCATAGAATTTACAGTGCAGAAGGAGGCCACACGGCCCATCGAGTCTGCACCGGCCCTTACAAAGAGAACCCTACTCAAGCCCAAGTCTCTACCCTATCCCCATAACCCAGTCACCCCCACTTAACCTTTTTGAACACTAAGGGCAATTTAGCACGGCCAATCCACCTAACCTGCACATCTTTGGACTGATTCTCATATTATTAATTTTGGATTCTACAATCTGTGAGACAGGTGGAAGATCCACAAAGACCCAACTGTGCAGAAGGAGTATGTACCTATATTCCGAAAAAGGACTCTACTGAGGCCCACACCCCAGTCCTAACCACGCAACCCCACACATTTATTTTGGCCAATCCACCTAACCTGCACCTCACTGGACACTAAGGGGCAATTTAGCATGGCCAATCCACCCAACCTACACATCCTTGGACTGTGGGAGGAAACCGGATCCCTCAGAGGAAATCCACTCAGATACAGGGAGAAAGAGCAAACTCCACACAGACAGTCGCCCAAAGCCGGAATTGAATCCGGGTCCCTGGAGCTGTGAAGCAGCAGTGCTAACCACTGTGCTGGGCTTTCAAGCAAATCACTCCATTTGATTACTGCCAGAAACTGAAGGCAAAAGTTATCCCACGACTCTTCTAACTTTCTAATTGGTCTGGAGTTCATTGCCTGGAAGGGTGGTTGAGGCAGGTTTAATCCAGATATTCAAGTAGAAGCTGAAATAGAACAAGGACGGGATTCTCCAGCCTCCCAGCCATGTGTTTGTTGGCTGGAGGCGGAACGCAGTTCGCTGACGGCAGGATATCTGCTCCCACCATTGTCAATAGGAATTCCCATTGTAGCAACCTCACACTGCTGGGAAACCCGCCCGCCGGCGTGCGCTGTCGGTGGCACCAGAGAATCCCGCTGCCAGCAAACGACTGCAGGATTCTGGCCACAATGTGCAAGGAAAAAGACAGGAGAATGACGCTAAGTCATAATGCTCATTTGGAGAGCCAGTGCATACTCAATGGGCCAAATGGCTTCCTTCTGCACCGTAACATATCTATGATTCTGTGACAGTTTTCAAACCCTCCTCACACACCTGAATACATTGCTAGCCTTAATTTATAAAATTATGTTGATTCATATACATAGAACATACAGTGCAGAAGGAGGCCATTCAGCCCATCAAGTCTGCACCGACCCACTTAAGCCCTCACTTCCACCCTATCCCTGCAACCCAGTAACCCCTGCCAACCTTTTTTTTTTGGTCACTAAGGCAATTTATCATGGCCAATCCACCTAACCTGCACGTCTTTGGACTGTGGGAAGAAACCGGAGCACCCGAAGGAAACCCACGCAGACACTGGGAGAACGTGCAGACTCTGCACAGACAGTGACCAAGCGGGGAATCGAACCTGGAACCCTGGCGCTGTGAATCCACAGTGCTATCCATTTGTGCTACCATGCTACCGTGCTGCCTATTACATACAATAACTATCCACATAGACCTTTATTTGCAATACTGTGCACTAGTGCTTTGACGTAACATGTTGAAGGATCACAAATTTAAGGAATGTAATCAAGTTAGAGACACCAATTTCCTAAGGTCCCATCTAAGACTCCGGTACGTTAAGTATATCGTACCCTGGCAACGGGTAAATAAATCTTCACCTGATGTTTTATAAGAGAAATACTGATACTAGCAGAAAGGCAGATAAAGTGAATACAAATCAGATAGATTTTATTCCTAAAAAGGGATTAGATTATAAAATGTTTATATGGCATGATAGTAAAGCCATTATCCAGCCAACTTCTGCCATGTATGTCTATTCACCAGTTGGCCTGCGATAACAGTTAGGAGATTGCATTGTATAATATATTTCAGGAAATTGGGCAGGACAGCTTATCAACATTATATTCTTTCACTGTTGGACCAGAATGTCAACCACAGAAGAATACAGATCACCAAAATGTGGGTCGTCTATTCTAGTGATGGAATAACAGAATGTTTTTCACACTGCGAAAAGGGGAACACATATGTAAACCTTGGCCTTCTGTAATCCTATAATCAAAAGCACCAGATGCAATAAACTCTTCTAAACATCCTTTATGATATGAATGCTGGTAGTCCCAACCTAGTTCTCGGGCTCCCCGACTACATGCACCTATCCCCTTCGAGTTCAACCTAAATTAACAGTAAGTGGTACATCACTCAAGAATTCCTTCTGAATATTTGGTACGGGGAAATAGCAAGATTCATGGTAAGAGTTGTTTTCTGGGTTGTGAGTTAGACAGTTGGTTGAGCTATTAACTGAGCAAAATATTGACCAAGAATTTCTTTTTTGGGCACAATTGGCAATCCGGGTGCATCTTGTGATAGTTCTCAGGAGTGCTTTTTCCTAATATTTCTGCCAAAATGCATTTACATATCACTGAACATAAAATCTGGTGTGAGCCAGCGTGATTGGACAATTTTTTGGAAGGTAACAGTGCATTTTATAAATCCATTAATTTAAGAGTAATTTCTTCATGCCACTTTAATAATACATCTGTGAATGGATTTGCCATAAAATAAGCATGGGCTGAATTTTCAGGATGGCACGTGGGCGACGCCTGCCATCATGAGATTCTGCAGAGAATGCATCGCCATCGACTCCAGCAGATTTGCTCTTATTTTACGCCCAACTGAGAACTGATTGGCAGTAGGCAGGACGTCCATCTGCTCTTGGATGAAAGTCCTGCCTTGGAGAGCTGTAGGCGAATCAGAGATATTCCAGTGCTATGCCTAAGCCTGAGTCCCGGAATCGCAATTCAGGAAAGTTCCAGGTGTCTCGGGTGTGGGAGGGTTGAAGATGCCCTGAGAAGTCAAGAGGGGGGGGGTGATCTCAGTCTCAGTGGCTAGGCCAGGGGGAGAGGAGGGGAGGTGGTGGTGTTTGGGTGGGGTGGTAGGGGGCATGGGCTGAGGTCCCGAAGAGGAGGGCTCCCGAAATCCGAAGGGGACCCCACTACCCGCTTATGATCGAGAAAGTTAATTTTTCTATTCAGCGTCAGCATCCAATCGGTGTCTATAAATTGTGAGCGGAATTCTCCATTGCGCGAACCCAAAATCTGGATCGGCGATCTGACGGAGAATGACCTCCGACGCCGGATTCGAGGCAGGCACACGTTTGACGCCTGTTTGCGATGCTCCACCCCTCCAAATCGCGTCATCGGGACACACGTCACGCACAGTCGCAATGCCGTTGGCGCATCATCAGCTGCAACGTTCCGCCTCCGAGGGCCGAGTTCCTGACGGCCCAGGCCACCTGTTGTCCCAGTGGTCAGTGCCCTGCCGTGCTGGTTGCGGACAGTGTCCAGCGCTGCCACACACAGCCGGACTCCGTGCCACTGGCCGAGTGTGGCTTCTGCTAGGGCTGGGGAGAGTGGGGGGGATATCCAGGGGGTGGCTGTGAAGTTGGGGTGGGCGGATACGCGGTCCAGCACTGCCGGTGCCATGTTTTCCAGCGCAACCGATACAGTTTGTCAGCCCTGCGCATGCGTGGCTGGGACTCGGTGATTCTCTGCCCATTTTCTGCCCAATCCGACGGTGTTTAACCGGTACCGGTGAGGGGTTTGTGCCGATTTTCCCATCATGAATGACCCGTAGATTCTCTATTGGCCTCAGGGACAGAGAATTCCGCCCTGTGTCTGGATCGGGACAGGTGCGATCCTGGCGGGAATCTCATCCATGTAATTTTATGCTCCCCCCCGACCAGCGTTGGTACCTGCCTGGCGGAGGGATGTCTACCAACTGTGAGTAATCCAATGTTAAATGACCTTTAAAAAATCTATACAGAACTATTAGTGAACAGTCATCAGTTTCTTTGTAAATTAATAAAATACTTTAAAAGTTTTTACTATTTGTTTCCTTGCGGCTAATTGAAGCTTAATTTTGAGAACATCCCAGAAGACCAGCAATTTTCAGAAGCTTCAATGGTAATAAATTGAATCTGAGCTCACAACCAGCTTTGAAGGCGAGGCTTGTTTTAACTGTGATGTTTCTTTTTTCTTCAACAACAAATTTTATCCCAACAAAGGAAACAAAAAGAAAAAAAAGAAACCCCTCCCCCCCAGACAAAGCAATAAATTAACAACAAGAAAGAGTAATAAACATAGAACCGTAAGAACAAACCCCCATAACCGAGCCAAATTCCCCCCCCCCCCCCCCCCCCCCGGGTTGCTGCTGAAATTGACCACCCTCTAACACTCCGCCAGGAAATCAAGAAAGGGCTGCCACCGCCGAAAGAACCCTTGAGGCACCAACCCCCTCAGGGCAAACTTGACCCTCTCCAGTTTGATGAACCCAGCCATGTCGCTAATCTAGGACTCCGTGCTCGGGGGCGTCGTGTCCCTCCACTGTAAAAGGATCCTGCGCTGGGCTACTAGGGACGCAAAGGCCAGAATACCAGCCTCTCTCACCTCCTGCACTCCCAGCTCCGATGCCACCCCAAAAATAGTGAGCCCCCAGCCCGGATCCACCCTGGAACCAACCACCTTGGACAAGGTCCCCGCCACCCCCTTCCAGAAACCCTCCAGCGCCGGACAAGCCCAAAACATATGGGTGTGATTCGCTGGGCTTCCCAAACACCTCCCACACCTGTCCTCACCCACAAAGAACCGGCTCAGCCTGGTCCCAGTCATATGTGCCCTGTGCAGCATCTTTAGCTGAATTAAACTAAGCCGTACGCAAGAAGAGGAAGAATTTACCCTCCCCAGGGCGTCTGCCCACGTCCCCTCATCAATCGCCTCCCCAGCTCCTCTTTCCACTTCGCTTTCAGCTCCTCCACCGAGGCCTCTTCTCCCTCCTGCATCACCTGATAAATTGCAGAGATCCTGCCCTCATCGACCCACGTCCCCGAGAGCACCCTATCCTGAACCCCCCTTGGCGGCAATAGCGGAAACTTCGCCGCCTGCCGCCTAACAAATGCCCGAATCTGCATATACCTAAAAGTATTCCCTGGGGGGGAGACCCCACTTCCCCTCCAACTCCTCTAGGGTCGCAAACTTCCAGTCGAGGAAGAGGTCCCCCATCCGCCTGATACCTGCCCTATGCCAGCTCAAAAACCCTCCATCTATCCTCCCTGGTACAAACCAGTGGTTCCCCCGTAGCGGGGACCAAACTGAGGCCTTCACCCCCCCCCCCTTACGTCTCCACTGACCCCAGATTTCGAGGGTAGCTACCACTACTGGACTCGTCGAGTACCTTGCCGGGGGGAGTGGCAGCGGGGCCGTCACCAGTGCCTCCAAACTCGTGCCCACACAGGACGCTGCCTCCATCCTCTTCCATGCAGCTCCCTCCCCCTCCATCACCCACCTACGAATCATTGCCATATTCACGGCCCAGTAATACCCACACAGGTTGGGCAACGCCAGCCCACCCACCTCCCTGCCTCGCTCCAAGAATACCCTCCTCACTCTTGGGGTCTTCTGCGCCCACACAAACCCCAAAATGCTCCTATTAACCCTCCTAAAGAAAGCTTTCGGAATCATGATGGGTAGACACTGGAAAAGAAACAAAAACCTCGGGAGCACCGCCATCTTAACCGACTGGACCCTGCCCGCTAGGGAGAGTGGCAACACATCCCACTTCCTAAACTCCTCCTCCATCTGCTCCGCCAGCCTCGTAAAGTTTAACCTATGCAGGGTCCCCCAGAACCTGGCTATCTGGACTCCCAAATACCTGAATCTCCTCTCTGCACTCTTCAACTGAAGCTCTCCTATCTCTCTCTCCTGGTCCCCCATGTGCACCAAAAACAATTCACTCTTCCCCACGTTGAGCTTATAGCCAGAGAAGTCACCAAACTCCCCCAGGATCCTCATCACCTCTGGCATCCCCCCCGCCGGATCCGCAATGTACAGCAGTAAATCGTCCGCGTACAACGACAGCCGGTGCTCACCCCCCCCCCCCCCCCCCCCCCCCCCCCGCACAATTCCCCTCCAGTTCCTCGATTCCCTCAGTGCCATGGCCAGGGGTTCAATCGCTAGCGCGAGAAGCAGGGAAGACAAGGGGCACCCCTGCCTCGTCCCCCAGGACAGCCGAAAGTCCTCCGACCTCCTCCCATTCGTCACCACGCTCGCCACCGGAGCACTGTACAGTAGCCTCACCCAACTAATGAACCCCTCACCAAACCCAAATCTCCTCAACACCTCCCACAGGTAACTCCACTCCACCCTATCAAAAGCTTTCTCCGCATCCATCGATGCCACTATTTCCGCCTCCCCGTCCGTCGCCGACATCATTATAACATTAAGAAGTCGCCGCACATTGACATTCAGCTGCCTCCCCTTCACAAACCCCGTTTGGTCCTCGTGGATGACCTGCGGAACCACATCCTCCACCCTCCTGGACAGTATCTTGGCCATCAGCTTCGCGTCCACGTTGAGGAGCGAGATCGGCCTGTAAGACCCACACTGGAGGGGGTCCTTATCCCGCTTCAAAATCAGAGAAATTAGTGCTCTAGACATTGTCGGGGGCAAAGCCACCCCCCCCCCCCCCCCCCCCCTCGCCTCATTCAGAGTCCTCACAAACAACGGGCCGACAGGTCCGAGAACTTCCTGTAAAACCCTACTGGGAAGCCGTCAGGCCCCGGTGCCTTCCCTGACTGCATGCTCCCCAACGCCTCGATCAGCTCCTCCAACTCGATTGGGGCCCCCAGACCCTCCACCCGCTCCTCCCCCACTCTCGGGAACTCCAGCTTATCCAGAAAGCGGTCCATCCCGCCCTCCTCCCCAGGGTGCATCGACCAGTACAGCTCCTCATAAAAGGACCTGAACACCCCATTGATGTCCCTTGCACTCCGCACCAGATTCCCTCCTACATCTCTAACTCCCCCTATCTCTCTCGCTGCCTCCCGCTTCCGGAGCTGGCATCCAACTTGCCTTCTTCCCGTACTCATATACCGCCCGTGCGCCCTCCTCCACTGCTCCTCCGCCTTCCGGGTGGTCAATATATCAAATTCCGCTTGGAGACTGCGGCGCTTCCTCAAAAGCCCCTCTTCCGGGACATGCGCGTACCTCCTGTCTACCCTTACCATTTCGTCCACCAACCTCTCCCTCTCAACCTTCTCCTCCCTCTCCCTGTGTACCCTAATAGATATCAGCTCCCCTCTAACCACCGCCTTCAACGCCTCCCAGACCACGCCTACTTGCACCTCCCCATTGTCATTAGCTTCCGAATACTTCCTCCTCCGTCAGAAGCCCCACATCTAACCTCCATAGCGGGCGTTGATCCTTCCCCTCCCCCAGCTCCAGGTCCACCGAATGCGGAGCGTGGTCTGATATGACTATCGCCGAGTACTCCGCCCCTACCACTCTCGGGATTAGCGCCCTGCTGAGGACAAAAAAATCGATCCGGGAATAAGCCTTGTGGACATGGGAGAAAAACGAGAACTCCCTACCTGCCGGCCTCAGAAAACTCCAAGGGTCTACCCCTCCCATCTGGTCCATGAACCCCCTCAGCACTGTGGCCGCCGCCGGCCTCCTGCCCGTCTTGGGCCTCGAACGATCCAGAGCCGGGTCCAGCACAGTATTAATATCTCCTCCCAATATCAATCCCCCCGTCCGGCTCAGCATACGCCGCATGAAGCCTGCATCGTCCCAGTTGGGGGCGTACACATTAACCAGTACCACCCGCTCCCCTTGAAGCCTACCATTTACCATTACGTATCTGCCACAGCTATCCGCCACCACACTCGACGCCACAAACGACAAGCTCTTTCCAACCAAAATCACCACCCCCCGGTTCCTTGCATCTAGCCCCGAATGGAACACTTGTCCAACACACCCTCTTCTCAGCCTCACCTGATCCGCCACCTTAAGGTGCGTCTCCTGGAGCATAGCCACGTCCGCCCCCAGCCCCTTCAAGTGCGCCAACACCCAGGCCCACTTCACCGGTCCATTCAGCCCCCTCACATTCCATGTGACCAGCCGAATCGGGGGGGGGGGTCCTCCCCCTCCCTCTGTGCCGGTCAGCCATAGCTCTCCCTCAGCTCACCACGTGCCCGCAGAACCCCCCAAGCCCATTCCCCATGTTGGCAGACCCCCTTCCCAAACCCCCCCCCAACACCCCCTAGCTGCGTAAACCCTTCCATCGTACTTCCGTAAGTCAGCCGACTCCTGCTGACCCCGGCTGCTCTCGCCACCCCAACGACCCTCCCGGTGAAACACAACCACCACTCCCCCCGCCCGGTGTCAGCCCCTCCCACTCCACCTCCAGCGCGGGAAAGAAGCTCGCGCTTCCGTCCCAAACCCCGCCCCCCCCGGCCCAACACGTGGGAAAAAGAAGAGCGCGTGACCCAACGGGCCCGTGAAACAACTCCCCAACCCTCCACCAGTGAAAAACAAAAAAAAACACCAAAATAAATAATTAAAGAGCCCCAAAAAAGCAAATAAGCAAAAAGGAACCAACAAAAACAGCAAACAGGAAAAAAGGATACCAGGGAGAACAATGCCTCCGGTCAGTGTACATCAGTCCCCAGCTCCCCAGTCCTCAGTTCGAGTCCAGCTTCTCTGCCTGTACGAAGGCCCAGGCATCCTCCGGGGAGTCAAAGTAGAGCTGGCGATCTTTATAAGTGACCCAGAAGGCGTGCCGGCTGTAGCAGGCCGAACTTCACCCCCTTCTTGTGAAGCACTGCCTTCGTCCAATTAAAACCAGCTCTTCTCTTCGCCACCTCCACACTTCAGTCCTGATAAATCCGGATCTCTGCATTCTCCTACCTGCTGCTCCTCTCCATCTTCGCCCATCTCAGCACACACTCACGGTCAATGAAGCGGTGAAAACGGACCAGCACTGCCCTTGGCGGCTCGTTCGGCCTGGGCTTCCTCAGCAGCACTCGATGGGCACCCTCCAGCTCCAAGGGCCCTTGAAAGGACCCCGCGCCCATTAACGAGTTCAGCAAAAAGGCCACATAGGCCCCCAGCTCCTTCCAGCCCCTCCGGAAGGCCCACGATCCGCAAGATCTTCCGGCGGGAGCGGTTCTCCATTTCCCCCATCCTCGCTTGCCATTTCTTGTGAAGCGCCTCATGCGACTCCACCTTCACTGCCAGGCCTAGGATTTCACCCTCGTTCTCTGAGGCCTTTTGCCGTAACTCGCGGATCTCTGCGCCCTGAGCCGTCTGAATCGCCATAAGCTTGTCCAATGAGGCCTTAAGCGGTTCCAGGAGCTCAGCTTTCAGCTCTCTGAAACAGCGCTGAAGCAGCTTCTGCGCCCACTGCTGCCACGCTGCCGGTTCCCCGCCCACCGCCATCTTGTTTTTCCTGCCTCGCACCTTTCTCTGCTCCAAAGCCGATTTTGTGACCGCCCCGCTCCTAGTCCAGTCCATCCCCCGGCAGATGATCGCAGCAAATGTGTTCCCCCACCGGGAAAAGTCCAGCCAGCGCCGCTACGGGCCCTTAAAAGAGCCCAAAAGACTGAAAAAAGTGGGAGCCACTGAATGTGCGGCTTAGCTCCGCATCATCACAACCGGAAGCCCCACTGTGATGTTTCTTAAACTAGTGCAAGAGCCCACAGAAATCTAACTTGATTAAACATGATCTTCATTGAGGATTCCTTGAGCCTGTGCACCAGTTGAGTCATTAGTGGGTGAATTGCACTGGAAAAATGAGCTACAAATCCGCGCGGCGTACTCAGAGCTTTTTTGGGGCCCGGAGAATCGGGGAACCGGCACCAGTCTCGGTTTCGTCCATCGAAATGGATTCTCCGTCCCGGCGCGGCCGCGATTTCGGCGTCGGGGTGCAGAGAATCCAACCTCCTTTCTTTGCTGAACACTGATGCAAAGTACCCATTTAGTATTAAAATTACTTTTACTACAACAGTTAAAACGGTTAGGTTAAAATGGATGCTTCAGGGGAACTTTGTGCAATCTTTTTCTGTGTCTGTATGGGACGGACTGAGAGTGCCTGTTATTTCCTATCTTTTTTTTTCTTGTTTAACTTGAATTGTGCTGTTGTGGGGGTTGTTTATGACTTGTATAGAGTGTTTGTTTAAGTAGGGCTGATCTGGGGAACTGGTATGGATGGGTCAGGGAGGGGTGGCTGGGAACAATGGGTGGGAGACGCACTGGCGCCGAGGCTGGGAGCCCCAGGCTAGCTGAGTGGAGCTAGTCAACGGAAGCTGAGATGGGGGGTGTGCATATAGTTAGATTAGAGCAGGGGTTAGGTGATAGGATGGTGTTGCTAGGGGGTGCGGGAAGGAGTCGTTCTGCTGACGCGGATGGAAACTGGGCATGGCAACAGTGAGGAGGTCATGGGTGGAGCCGGTCGGGAGGCGGGCCAGATGAAGCGCGTCACATGGCTGGGGGGCTGGCCAAGGAAAGGGGATGGCTGATCGGCAAAGGGGGGGGGGTGAAGTGCCCCCCAACCAGGCTGATCACCTGGAATGTTAGAGGGTTAAATGGGTCAGTGAAGAACATAACATAAGAACATAAGAACTAGGAGCAGGAGTAGGCCATCTGGCCCCTCGAACCTGCTCCGCCATTCAATGAGATCATGGCTGATCTTTTGTGGACTCAGCTCCACTTTCCGGCCCGAACAGTATAACCCTTAATCCCTTTATTCTTCAAAAAACTATCTATCGTTATCTTAAAAACATTTAATGAAGGAGCCTCTACTGCTTCACTGGGCAAGGAATTCCATAGATTCACAACCCTTTGGGCAAAGAAGTTCCTCCTAAACTCAGTCCTAAATCTACTTCCCCTTATTTTGAGGCTATGCCCCCTAGTTCTGCTTTCACCCGCCAGTGGAAACAACCTGCCCGCATCTATCCAATCTATTCCCTTCATAATTTTATATGTTTCTATAAGATCCACCCTCATCCTTCTAAGTGGGTTCATGTGTTTGCGCATCTGCTGGTACTGCGGACATAGTCATGCTGCAGGAGACGCACCTGAAAGTGGCAAACCAGATTAGGTTAAGGAAGGGCTTCGTCAGTCAGGTCTTTCATTTGTGGCTTGATTCTAAGACGAGGGGGGCTGCGATCCTGATGAATAAAAGGGTACAATTTGAGGCGGAGGGCACAGTCGTGGATGGGGGTGGCAGGTTCATTGGAGGAGACATGTAGGGGAGGTAAGAGCATCGGTGTGGACCCCAATCTGCGGCAACCACCGATTTGCCCGGGGAACATGGACGGGGGGGGGGGGGGAGGGGGGGGGTATCGACTGTTAAGGAGGGTGGGGATTGTGAGGATGGGGGATCTGTTCCTGGAAGGGAGCTTTCTGAGCATGAGGGCAGATTAGAATAGAGTAGGGGGATATTGAGGCAGGTCCTTGCGTGAACAGAGCCGTGGTTTGCACTATGTTTAATTTGTACTGTACAATGTCACTTTTCCTATATGCCTAAACTACCTCAATAAAATTGTTTGTTAAAAAAAAATTACTTTTACTACATAGGTAAACTTTGATCCGAAAAGGCTTAATTGACAAGGGAGCCAAAAGTGAAAATGTGTTCCATTCATTTTGATGAATTCCTCCTGAGATTCTTCGTAAACAATTTAAAATGCCTTTCTCCCCAAACGTGAACCATTCAAAAATATATTTTTTTGATTTTGCTTTGGCAGTTTAATTTTTTTTTAAACTTATAATGTATATTATTGCTCGGCACAACATCGAGGGCCGAAGGGCCTGTTCTGTGCTGTACTGTTCTAAATCTAAATCTGTATTTGATTTTTTTCAGTGCAGAATGCTGCTGCAAAGCGGACTCCACAAGAGCTATCTGGGGTTATCAGAGGCTATCTGATAATGTAAGAACGTGTATTATACCATACTTCACTCTTGTACTCTGCAAAAAATAAAAGTGACCCAGTTCCACTTTCAGATTGCTTTGAATTTTGGATGGGTAACATCTTGAATGCACGTCCACCAGGGAACCCGATTTGTTCCATCGTCCAAACCTTTGCTGGAATAGAAAATGGGCGCTTTAATGGGACAAAACAGAGTCCCATGTCAAGTGGTTTTAGCGGGGTGAGGTGTTGAGAACGACCCTGCTTTTAATGGCCTTGGCAAGGAACGTCCTGCTGAGGTCGTACTTACTGGTCAATGCAGGAAGAGATCGTGGTGCCATTTTTCAAAGCCGCCCTGATCTCTGGACCCCCTACCGCAGACTCCGTACCCTCCCCAATGCCTGTTGGGGAGGGGCCTTTTTCGAGACTCCAATCACTGCAACTGAGAAGGACAGGGAAAACTCGGGCCTGATCCCCCTCATGGGCAACCTGGCACCCAGGCACCTTGACACTGCCAGCCTGGCATCCGGCAGTTCCCCCAAGAACTTGGCAGTTCCACCCGGGTACCCTGTGCCAGGGTGCCTGGATGGCAGTGCCAAGGTGCCAGGCTGGCAATACCAAGGTGCACAGGTGGCAGCATGAGTGTCAGGATACCACCCTACCCAGAGCCTCATCATCCGGGAGCCTCCAATGGTCTGGGAGACCCACCCAGGCGCCATTATGACTGGCCCTTATTTGTGTTGACAAGTGCTAAACGGTGCCATGACAAGATCTCACAGGTACGGGCGTTTGATCCTGGGCCTAGGGAGAATCAAGTGCAGACATATTTAAATAAGCCTAACTGCTCAGTTAAATTTGCAAATCTGGATCTGCCCCAGACCACCACGTCTCGCGAGATCTTGTTAGACTTTGCGAGGCGCCCCGAACATTGCAAATCTCGCAAGTGCCTCTCTCAAGATTTACTGGCCTTATCGCACCCGACTTGAGATGCGACTAGACCATTCAGTCAGGTCCAATGTATCTGATCATCATGGTGCTATGGGCATTTTATTGCCTTAACATGCGGACTCTTTATCCAAACTGTAAGAATCCTTCTGTTTAAACCCATGCTACTTCATTTTTTATTCTTGGGCCTGTAACTTTAATGCAGACTTTATCTATGTTTCAAGTCAGAGAGATCAGTGGTGACACAGTTTGCCTGATTTGAATCATAGGATCCCTACAGCGTCGAAGGAGGCCATTCACTCCATCGAGTCTGCACCGACACTCTGAAAGAAGACCCTACCTAGGCCCTATCTCCATAACCCCACCTAACGTTTTGACACCAGGGGATAATTTATCATGGCCAATCCACCTGACCTGCACATCTATGGACCATGGGAGGAAACCCACGCAGACACGGGGAGAACATGCAAACGCCACGCAGACAGGCACCCGAGGTTGGAATCAAACCCGGGTCCCTGGAGCTGTGAAGCAGCAGTGCTAACCATTGTGCCACCGTGCTGCTCCATTGGCTGGCGGCCAATGAACTGGCTCGAAATGCTGGGCATAACCAGTGATGATTGGATCTGATTTCTATGGAATGTCTCTGTCCCCTGTAAGGCTGGGTTACTTTAGTTTTTTCTTTTGGTTCTGAAGCTGGAAGGAGTGGCTCTATTTCTTTCTCTTGGCTCTGATGAAATCTCTCAAAAAATCCAGTGTAAGAGCTCTTGATTTCCCGGGAAGGCTGGGCCATTTTACTGAAACTGTAAAACTGTAAGACAATCACCAACTGTCCACCGGTGGCTTTGACCAATCAGCGTGCTGGGAGGAATGCCTGCGGCAAAGAATTCAACATTGAAAGCAAGGGCTCCTACCCCTTTTTACCTTAATCCTTATTATTTTTACCCCTTGTCAACCCTTTGCGTTTGTTTGTCTTGTATGTGTGAGAGTAGAGAGTGGGACAGTTAAAGGGTTAGCTTGCCGTTATGCTGTCGTAATTACTACATATTTCATCTTTATTTCTGTTATAAATAAACAGTAATTGTGTTTCAATTTACAAACCTGGTAACAGTAAATGATTGGGCAGCCAAGGGACAAAGGTTTCGAGAATTTTGATACAAATTATTGGTTAGTTCACTTGTGTTGTGACTCCGGGCACCGTGGGGCTGGTATCGACCATGCACTCGCCCAGTGTGTTGCAACATAACACAAAGTCCAGTTGTAGTTCACAGTTGCATTGTGAAGTTTCAGTGGCCATTTTGTTTGGTTGCAGATAGGCCACACTTCCATGAAGCTCGTAATATTTGGGGGGGATGTGGAGTTTACAGACAAAATATAACCCAATTCCTATCCTGCAATATTTTGTTTTATAAATTTAAAGTACCCAATTCATTTTTTCCAATTAAGGGGCAATTCAGCGTGGCCAAGCCACGTACCCTGCACATCTTTGGGTTGTGGGGTAAAACCCATGCAAGCTCGGGGAGAATGTGCAAACTACACACAGGCAGTGACCCAGAGCCAGTATCGAACCTGGGACCTCGGCGCCATGAGGTATCAGGGCTAACCCACTGCGCCACCATGCTGACCCTCTCTTGCAATGTTTTTGGGGTACAAGTAAAAGTATCCAAATTTTGGTGAATGAAGTATAACAAACAAGATGCAAAGTGAGCCATATTGTCAGATTGGAGGAATGACCATTGCAGCAAGAATCGAGAGGCTCCAATTCCTGTACTGCCTCTTAGTTTTACAACATAGAAAAACAATAACAGCTGATCAGACTTTAGTAATCACTGTAAAAAGATCAAACCAGACCTGCAATTTATGGCACTGGTCATTTTATTCTTAAAGTCGTGTAAAGTGCATCAACAAGCTCCTTGAACTAAGTACTGGGGAGTTTATTTGCTCCAAAACATCATTTGATAACAAAAATGTGTGTGCATTGAACCTCTCATAGCAAGAACATTGTAACATAGCAACACTTGTAGATATTCAAACAATTTCATTATGCTGGTTGGAACTCTTAGCAGGTGGGTGACTGTTAGTGTGGATAAACATTTACAGCATTGTGGTTTATTGTGTTTACCGACACCATGATCATGAAAACATTTCATAGCAGTGTGCTTCATGCCTCATCCATAAAACTGCTGCAGATGTCTATTTGTGCTATTTAATGTTGGCGTCTTAATCATTTAACAAGCGCTTGTAATAATAGTCTGGAATTTCACAAATAGAAGATCGTTTTCATATTGTTAAATCAATTATTACACATGCAGTACAACTGCAGCAAGACTTCAATGCACAGAGAGTCACTGTGAAATGGCAACCTGAATCCGAGAGTCAAAACAAAGTAGAGTGAAACTTCGTGAAGGAGGTAGCCACACTCCGCTTAACTTCGGACTCTGTTCATGCTTTGGCGCCCAACAAAGCATGTTTAGTCAATGTAATCCATTGTGACTTGTAATGAACTCCAATTGGCTTTATTGGTTGGCCAATTGGAGTATGAGCTCCCTCAATGATAGCTCATTGAGGGGGCCCATATGATCACCTGTGTAGGCTTTGTGAGCAGTCTTAAGTTGACTGGACTGCTAGCAGCACTGTTTGTAGCTGCTCCTGTAATATCGTTATTGTAAATAAATATTGGTGTGGTGACGGAACTCCTGCCTCCCGTGGATTACTACAGTGGTGACGAGGTAAACTACGAATTTTGCGGAGACCAGCTGCCGCACTCGGAGGGTAAGCCTTGCCATTTTAAAAATGCCGTTTTTTGGGAGGTTAGAGGCATTCGACCCGGCTATTGAGGACTGGTCCCAGTATGTGGAGAGAATGTGTTACTTCTTCCGGGCAAATGATATACTGACGGACGAAAGGAGACGGCTTATCCTGCTGTCGGCGTGCGGACCCTCCGCTTTCGCCATTATACGTAGTCTGACTTATCCCGATGCGCCGGACACGAAAACTTTCCAAGAAGTAACGGAATTGGTGAAAGCACTATGACCCAAAACCACCCCTCATTTTGCGTAGGTACAGATTCTACACAGCAAAGCGGGAAGACAGGGAGTCAGTCACGAATTTCTTGACCCGCCTGAGAAGGCTGGCGGAAAAATGTGAGTTCGGCCCGACACTAAATGAAATGCTTCGGGACCGGTTAGTGTTGGCGGAAACGGAGCTAGACTGCAGGCAGGCGTTACAGCTCGCACTGTCCCTAGAAAAGGCAGCAAGTGGGGCGCAGGAACTACAGGGCACGCCAATGGAGGTAGATGCCTGTGAGAGGGGCTACCACAACGGGTCCTGCTACCAGATAGCCGCTCTCAGGAAAAACCTGAGGAATAGAGGGAAAAAGGAAAACCCCAGAACTGCCCCCAAGTCTGCCAGGACTAACTGGAGACAGAGGGAAGTACCGGCTGAGGCTCCCCCAACAGAGAAGGACCGTTTCTGGCACCAGACAGAGTGGGTTAACAACGACAGAAACCCTAGAAGGAGGTGGCAAAAGTGGAATAGCAGGTGGGGACGCAGGGAAGTACACAACCTAGACGCCCCATCCTCCTCCGAAGGGGAACAATTATATAATATTACAACGAAGAAAGCAGAACCCATTAGGATTACCCCACGGGTGAACGGGTGGCCGACAATAATGGAAATAGACACGGATGAGGCCGTATCAGTAATGGGAGTGGCAGCATTTAGAAAAATCAAAGATGGACTCCAGCCACTAACCCTAACAAAAACATCGACAAAACTTAAAACCTACACGGGGGAACCCCTGGAAGTTCTAGGCACGACTCATGTACCTGTGGAATATGAGAAACAATTGCTCAGATTACCGTTGACGATAGTAGAGGGCTCCGGACAGAGCTTAATTGGACGGAACTGGCTGAAAGACCTAAAATTAGATTGGATGAAAATTTTCCAGTGTGGAAGCGGGGAGTTGAGTGGAGTACTCCAAAAATACCCGGAGGTCTTCCAGGAAGGTTTGGGGGAAATCATAGGCGCCAAAGTAACTTTGCACGTGGACCCAGAAGCCCTTCCGAAATTTTGTAAGGCCAGGCCGGTACCTTTTGCATTAAGGAAGAAAGTAGATGACGAAATAGAAAGGTTACGGCGCGACGGCATTATCAGACCAGTACAATTCTCAGAATGGGCAGCGCCGGTGGTACCAATTTTGAAGCCAGACGGCTCGATACGTCTCTGTGGAGATTTCAAACAGACAGTAAACAAATACGCACTGCTGGACAAATACCCAATCCCGAAAATAGACGACCTATATGCCAAATTGGCAGGTGGGCTTTTGTTCACGAAACTAGACATGAGCCACGCCTACCTGCAGTTAAAACTGGACAAGGGCTCCCAGAAGTTCGCTATGATCAACACCCTGAAGGGCCTTTTTCGTTATACTAGGCTACCTTTTGGAGTGTCATCAGCCTGCGCTATATTCCAGCGTACGATGGAAAATATTCTGCAGGGATTACCGCAGGTGGCGATTTATTTGGACGATGTCTTAATCACGGGTAGGACAAACAGGGAACACTTAAGGAACCTGGAGGAAGTGCTCAGGCGTTTCGCAAAGGCAGGCGTACGGCTAAAAAGGGAAAAATGTGTTTTTCTGGCCCCACAAGTGACGTACCTGGGATATAAAGTAGACGAGTCAAGCTTACATCCATTAGAAGACAGAGTAAGGGCAATAAAAGAAGCCCCAGCTCTCACCACGGTCCAGGAGTTACGATCATTTCTAGGGTTGGTAACCTATTATGGAAAATTTATTGAAAATACGGCGTCCATCCTAGAACCCCTCCACCAGCTACTAAAAAAGGGGCAAAAATGGAAATGGTCCACCCGCCAAAACCGACCATTTAGGGACATTAAGGAACAGCTGTCATCCGAAAATGTCCTAGAGCATTATGACCCAAGGAAGGAGTTGGTGGTCACTTGTGATGCATCCCCCTATGGGGTAGGAGCCGTCTTACCCCATAGAGGAAGGAATGGGGAAGAACGGCCAATAGCCTATACTTCGAGGACCTTGGCGATGGATGAGAGGAAGTACGCCCAAATCGAGAAGGAAGGACTGGTGGTGATATTCGCAGTAAAAAAATTTCACCAGTATCTGTACGGGCGGAAATTCACCATAGTGACGGACCATAAGCCGTTATTAGGGTTATTAAAAGAAGACAAGTCAATACCCCCGATTGCATCAGCTAGAATCCAACGCTGGGCATTGCTACTGGCGGCATATACTCCCGGACACTCCGCCGCAAATACCAAAAGTAGAGGAGACAGTAATGACTCTAAATTTTTTGGACACCCTACCAGTAGACGCACAACATATTCGGTTGTGGACGCAAAAAGACCCAGTTTTAGCCAAGATGAAGCATTTACTGCTAACAGGGGAACTGGAAAGACCAGTGGCGCCCCAGATGCACCCATACTGGAGCAGAAGGGACCAAATAACCGTAGAAGACGGTATCCTATTATGGGGAGCCCGGTTAATCGTCCCAGCTCAGGGCCGTCAGGCAATCTTAACTGAGTTACATCACGGACACCCAGGGGTATCTAAAATGAAGATGCTAGCTCGAAGCTACGTTTGGTGGCCAGGTTTGGACACAGACATAGCAGCCTTGGTACGTCGGTGCCAGGAGTGCCAACAGGGGCAAAGAGTGCCACCAGCGGCGCCATTGCACCCGTGGGAATGGCCAGGCAGACCGTGGACCCGCCTGCATATTGACCACGCCGGCCCTTTCATGG
Source organism: Scyliorhinus canicula (assembly GCF_902713615.1). NCBI lineage: Eukaryota > Metazoa > Chordata > Chondrichthyes > Carcharhiniformes > Scyliorhinidae > Scyliorhinus > Scyliorhinus canicula. Next base: position 254,409,011 of record NC_052147.1, on the reverse strand, counting down.
GCTCAATGTTTTTGCTGATAGTGGACGCCCACTCCAAATGGTTGGACGTCCACCGGGTAAACACGGCAAGCACAGCATCGACAATTGAAAAGCTCAGGGCCTCGTTTGCCGGACTGCCGGAGGTATTGGTGTCGGACAATGGAACGGCATTCACAAGTGGGGAATTTGGAAAATTCCTGAAGGAAAACGGAGTCCGTCACATCAAAACGGCCCCTTACCATCCAATGGCCTGGCAGAGAGAGCGGTCCAGACACTTAAAGCGGGACTCAAGAAGCAGCCGGCAGCGTCAATAGACACAAAGCTCTCCCACTGGCTGTTTGATTACAGGACCACACCGCATTCCACAACGGGCATACCGCCAGCTGAACTCTTAATGGGAAGGCGGCTGCGAACGAGGCTGAGTCTCCTTTTCCCAAATTTAACAGGGAAAGTGGAGAAACAACAGGAGGCCCAACGCAGGGGGCATGATAATAGTCGGCAGCAGAGACATTTCCAGGTGGGGGCAACGGTTTGGGTCAAGAATTATGGGAATGGACCAATGTGGGTCAAAGGCACGGTAGAGTCCCAAACAGGGCCCATATCCTATGAGGTTTCAATAGGAGGTAAGGTGCTGAAGAAATACCTAGACCAAATAAGGGCAGCGGAACCACACCTGGAGGCAGGCGAAGCAGGACCGCCTCAAGCTGGGATAGCCCAGATGGAAAGGATACCCACACCCCAGCCCCGAGCAATTTCTCCAGACCCCGTCATCCAGTCATCAGAGTCGGAGATGGACACACTCGACGAGGCCGCCACGACACCTCTCCCCGAGGAGGAGGACAAACAACTTCCAAGGAGGTCGTCAAGGAAAAGACGGGCACCTATAAGGTACATCCCGCCCACTTCGGAGAACGACCCGGCGGACGACAGAGGTGACAGACCCAGACATGAGGAGCAGGAAGAAGCTCAGAGGAATGCCAGCTGGCAGGAATTCCTCGGACCTTGGGGGGGAGGGGTGTAATAAACTCCAATTGGCTTTATTGGTTGGCTAATTGGAGTATGAGCTCCCTCAATGATAGCTCATTGAGGGGGCCCATATAATCACCTGTGTAGGCTTTGTGAGCAGTCTTAAGTTGACTGGTCTGCTAGCAGCACTGTTTGTAGCTGCTCCTGTAATATCGTTATTGTAAATAAATATTGGTGTGGTGACGGAACTCCTGCCTCCCGTGGATTACTACATGACTGCATTGCTTTTTCTCAAGGGAAAGATATTGGAATGACAATCAGTAGAGTAAGATGGAAACCACAGTGAAAAAGATGATGGGACAGTTTTACAATAAGCAGGAGGGTTTTGCAGATTATTCCATTTTATATGAGAGACAGTTGTTTTGTCTTCAAAGCACAATTTACTTTGATGACGTTTGTCATCAGCTTAGCGATTCAGGCAGGGCACCATCAGAACAGCATGTGACCACATTGTCTGAGGAAGGTAATAACATGAAGGCAGGTTGTAGACATGACGTATTTGGGAAGAACCATTCCTCCTTTTATTTACCTCAGATATAGCAGTGGGTTTTTGCTTACTGTGGACTGAAGGCAGAAGGGCCAAATTTCTTGGGCTGTTTGGGTGCACCCCCTCCACAATTTCTACACGGGGGGTTTCTACTCAGCTTTGTAAACCTTCAGCCACCCCAACCTCGTAGGAGGCCAACAAGGCAATAAGGTGCAGAGTCTGAGGCTGGGGTCAGAGGCTCCTTACTGTGAGAATTCCAAATGCTTCCGACCTCATTGGGACTCTATGTACGATTGAGTTGAGGCGTAGCCTCTAGAGATATGCCTAATCAGGGCGGAAATCGAAATAAAAGCATTAAATCTTTTTTTTTGTACCAACCAAGTTTCAAAAAGAGCACAGGAAAGCCAGTATAATTTCTCTGAGGAGATTATCCAAGTACCCAACCACCTACTTGGCACCAGGTATCAAAGTTTCCAGTCACATGCTTGAGGGCGCCCGTAAAAGATGTAGTTGCCCAGCATCCTCATGCAAATGAGGTGACCTCCCACCGACCCCACATTCTGTGCAGGCATCAGTTCTGTGGGCCAGTCGCAACTGTAATTGCCAGGATTACAGTTCATGTAAATTGGGCACCGAGTCTGATACTTCATTACAGTCAACAGTCATTTTTCGTCAACTTGAATGTAGACTGAGTTGGTTCAGGTGGAATTAAAAGAGTTTGCTTATGATTCCCACTTCCGAAATGAACTCAAATCTACTTTGTTCACAAACATGTGTCCAAAATGGATATATTGGAGAGCACATTGTCCTCTTACAACTGTCTTCATACCTCTTACCTTTCAAATGAGCCAGTAGTAATGGAACGAAAGCCAGATTTGGGCAAATTGAAAAGGGTCAATTTTAAACATTATGGTTTTTAGGCTGGGAAGTAAATCGCAACGACCTACACAGGTCCGATGGTCATTATCTTGGACATTGTCAGCCAGATTATGCTCTCAACATTGCACAAATCTGCTTGCTGGTCTCTCTGTGAGGTCATAAAGTGGAGGAAATGTCACTGATCGTATCAATAAGGCATGAGTTGGCACTGGGATAGAAGACCAACTATGATCTTATTGAATGGCGGAACAGGCCAGAAGGGCCTGACACCTACTCCCATTTCCTATGTTTCTATGTTTAGATATGAGGATAAAAGTACAATATTGGATATATGGCTGGGAAGTTTTATTTAATTCTTCCACAAGATGTGGGTGTCGCAGGCTGGACCATCATTCATTGATCATCCCCAATTGTCCTTGAGAACTGCTGCAGTCCATGGGGTGTCAGGACCGCTACAGTGAGGTTAAGAAGAAAGTTTCAGGGTTTTGACCAAGTGACAATGAAGAAATGGCAAAGTAGTTTCAACTCCAGGCACATGAACTCAGCAGGCCTGGAAGCGGGTGGCAAACACACTTCGGGTCATGGTCGGCCCCGGAATGCAACTTCATGCTGGACAACAAACAGGCAACTGGCGTGAAACGTGGGCTGGGAAAGGCTCCTAATTTTTGTGGCTGGGACATAACTGTGCAATTTTCCGCATTGTTGGGTAATTGCGAGTGTTGTGGCTGTACTGGAACAGCCTGACCAGGGGCACAACTGGTTCTGGAAGACAAGTCTTCACTACCACTGCTGACATGTTGTCTGGGCGCATTCCCTTTACAATATCCAATATGACAAATCCTGACCTAGCCAGCGACTCCCGTATCGTGTGAAAGAATATGTTTTTTTTAAATCAAACTGCATCTGCCGTTGACCCATCTAGAAATATTTGATGTTGACCCTTGATATTCCTCACCTTGGTAAGTTAACCATCACCAAATACATAAAACAAATTTGGAAAAGACTAAAGCCACAAATGCAGTGCTAAAATATTGATGATTGCATTAAATTAAATTAAAGTAAGGCACTTATGAGAGACAAATGTAGATATTTTCACTTGACAATTCATATTCCCTCCCCTAAATAAAATTTGAGTTAAATAATAAACTACACTTTAACCATTAATTATTTATTATAAATGTCTTGGCGATTGTTAAGGATGAGTAACTTCAAAAGTCAGCATTGATCGTTTGGGAAAGTAAAAAAGAATGGGCTAAATTAGTCTGAATGGGGATTAAAAAGCACTTTGAGAGATGAGAGGGGAAGGGGTCATTTAACTTTGGGAGGTTGACAATTGGTCTTGATCTTAAAAGGAGAAACAGACTGGTTCTGGAACATAAGTCTTCAGGACTACTGCTGAAATGTTGTCAGAGTGGGATTGATGAGGGTGGGATTGTTTTGCCTATCAGTATATACAAATACAGCTTTGACAAAGAGTCATCCAGACTCGAAACTTTAGCTCCCTTCTCTCCCCACAGATGCTGTCAGACCTGCTGAGATTGTCCAGCGTTTCCTGTTTTGTTTCAGATTCCAACATCCGCAGACATTTGCTTTTGTACAAATAACTTCTGGGTTTTTTTTAAATGATGCTATCCTTATCTGAAATTATTTTAAGTTGGCTGAACATTGTAATTCTCATTACAATTCATATGAGAAGAGAAATGGAGGTACAATGTAATATGTAGATCTTACTTAAATAATGCTGTAACAGAGTCAGTTTCACATTCTCTCATTGGCTTTTGAGAGTGGAGAAAGCCTGTAAATGTTGTCTGACAAATCCACTATTGTTTCTCCTGATCAGGCCTGTGGACAAAGACACATTCCAATTCTTTCTTGGCTATTCTTGAATAGAATACCTCAGCGCCAACAAATGTACTCTTGGGACCAGTTACCATTCCTGCAAGGGGAGAAATCCATACGTTTAGAATCACAGAGATAGGGCTGGTTTCTGCATCAAAGAAGTGCATTACTTCAAAAATCTGAAAGTGCAATCAACATGGGCTCATACGTTTACAATGTCTTTAATATAGAAAAACATCTCAAGGTGCTTTATAAAGGCATAATCAGTTCAAACAAATAAGATGCTGAGGCAAAGAATGTAGATGGCTTGAGCAAAAGATTGATCAAAGAGCTGGGTTCTAAGAAGGGTTTCAAACGAAGAGAGGGAGCTGGAGAGGAAGAGATCTGGAACATTTGTCGTCTAAATCTGATTAGACAGATAATCCATTGATTTTCTAAATCTTAATAAAGCAACAGAGTCAACAGTAAACAAAATGTGGTGGGAAAGCTTGACTCAATTCTGCGCTCCCTCTGAGTCAGAAGGTTGTGCTCACCTTGAGGGGGTCCAGCTTCCTCCTCATCCATGGCGGGGGACAGGTCCGTTATCTTGAGAGGCGTTTTTAAGAAGTGAGATTAAATCTGAGTTTGCCATAATATCATTGGGCACACGGTACCAAGATTACTGGATTGAGTACCATGGAGTTGCTGGATGGATGTGCCCGGAGGGAGTGCAACAAAGGTTCACCAGACTGATTCCTGCGATGGCAGGATTAACATATGTGGAGAGATTGGGTCAACTGGGCTTGTATTCACTGGAATGAGAGAGAATCTAATTGAATTGTATAAATTTCTGACAGGGCCAGACAGATGAGTTGCAGAGATGTTGTTTCCTCTGGCTGGAGGGTCTAGAACAAGGAGTCAAAATCTCAGGATGGGGGTAGACCATTTAGACTGAGATGAGGAGAAACTTCTTTACTGTGAACCTGTGGAATTTTCTGCTACATAAAGCTGTGGAGGCCAAATCACTGATCATGTTTAAGAAGAAAATAGACAATTCCCTTATCTGAAACATGACACCTTGAACAGCACCTGTGGAATCTCAGACTGGATTGTGTGCTCAAATCTCTGGAGTGGGACTTTAACCCACCAACTTTCAGAGCAGCAGATACCCAGGGGAATAGAGTGCATTGCAATGTCTCTTGAGATTCTGCACATTTCCTGCTCGAGTGACAGAAAGAGACCAGCAGGATCTTGCTGGGCACAAAATGGCTGCAGAATCTGTCTGCACAACAATTGTCACTATAATTAAAAGTAATTGAACCCTATTATATGTCTGCAAGTTGTAAAGCAAAGTTGTCCTTGGGCAAACGAATAAAGCAGCAGTAAGCTTCTTCTTGGTCAAGCTTTCCTAGCATTGTGCTACTAATTTAAATCACAACTTACTGTATGGTTTCCCAGGAACTTGGACCTCATGGAATTGGGAACCGGGAACTGATGGAAAAAATATTTCTTCCAATATAAAATTAGCATTGAACCCTATTCCTACCTTCCATTTTTACCTTTCCATCTCAAATTTTACATCTAACAAATCTACATCTGGCTAATTCTGAGAGAAATACATCTCTAACTGACAAGTTAAGGGTTAGTTGAAGTTTTTGCTATACTGATAGAGCAACCAAGGTAACACTGCTGCATCATCAGTTTTACACTTAAGACACACGTTAATCAGTTATAAATATACCTGAAATTCCTGGCTTTCAATGGAGCAGAAGCAGTCTGACACTGTTTGAAAGAACAAAGCTAGGCCAAGAGAGACCTGTGTTATCATTACCTGGTTACTCATTATGTTTTGATGCTGTTACCTCCTACCTGAATGAAGTCAAGCAAAATGCTGACAGATTTACAGCTGGATTAACAGAGGTTCATTTTGTATCTGTGTATTTCGTCAACAGAAAAAAATCATTAAGAGCAAAGAAAAATTATTAACCTGTCTGAAAGGCCACCTGTAGAGATAAACCGCAAATGTATCATGAGTTAATGGACATCCACTATAAGCCCCAACAATATGTTTATTACTCCGACATGAACCTGAATCAGCAAATAATTCCTCAATTAATCTTAGCAGCAGCTCATTCTTGGTCAGATCTTATACCTTAAGTTTCTTTATCTTCCTTGTGGAGGGCTCCCTACGTTACGGGTCACTATCTGGCCAAGAGTGTGTGGCATAAAGTGATCTAAAGGCACATGAACTGTCACTGGGACTGTGATGAAACCATTCTTAATCCAATCTGCTGGGAAGTGCATGATTGTACTCCTGAAAATGAAAATCGCTTATTGTCATGAGTAGGCTTCAATGAAGTTACTGTGAAAAGCCCCTAGTCGCCACATTCCGGCGCCTGTCCGGGGAGGCTGGTACGGGAATTGAACCGTGCTGATGGCCTGCTTGGTCTGCTTTAAAAGCCAGCGATTTAGCCCAGTGAGCTAAACCAGCCCCTTATTGCATGCCATGAATTATATGCCTCATCCACTTCTTGAAAATCAAATTTATATATACCATTCCATTCTGCAGTACATTGGTTCATTAACAGGCCATGCCGTCATGGCCTTTACTTAAAAATGGTAATAGATGAACCATAGAACTACAGAAAAGTTACGGTGCAGAAAGAGGCCATTAGCCCACCATTTCTTTGCCATCCAAAACAGAGAAAAATTAAATCAGCCATTTATTTCAATCCCACTTTACAGCACCTGGCCTGTTGCCTTCCAGGTTACAGCAATTCACATAGAGATCCATTTACCTTTTAAATGAGTTGAGCGTTTCAGGGCAGCACAGTAGCATTGTGGATAGCACAAATGCTTGGGTCACTGTCTGTGCGGAGTCTGCACATCCTCCTCGTGTGTGCGTGGGTTTCCTCCGGGTGCTCTGGTTTCCTCCCACAATCCAAAGATGTGCAGGGTAGGTGGATTGGTCATGATAAATTGCCCATAGTGCCCTTAGTGTTGGGTGGGGTTACTGCGTTATGGGGATAGGGTGGAGGTGTTGACCTTGGGTAGGGTGCTCTTTCCAAGAGCCAGTGCAAACTCGATGGTCCGAATGGCCTCCTTCTGCACTGTAAATTCTATGATAAAAAAAGCCTCAACCACCAACTTAGGCAATGATTTCCAGATGCCCAGCACCCACTGGGTGAAAATGTTTTTGCCCATGTCCCATTCAATGCTTCTGCCAATCGCCTTAAATTTATGCCCCATGGTAATTGATCCCTCAGCCAAGGAAACAAGTTTGTTCCTGTCTTCCCTCGTTAAGCTCCTCATAGTTTTGTGCACCTCAATTAGGTCACCCTTCACCTCCTCTGATTTCAGGGAAACAACCCTAGCCTATCCAATCTCTCCTCATAGCTGCAATCTTCATGCCCTGGCAGCATTCTTGTAAATCGCCTCTGCGCCCTCTCCAGAGCAATTATGTCCTTCCTGTAGTGCGGTGCCAGAAATATACACATAATTCCAGCTGTGGTCCAATCAGTGTTTTATCATGTTCGATCATTATATCCCTGCTTTTGTATTCAATACCTCGCCCAATAAAGGAAAGCATTCCATATGCTTTCTTTGACCGCTTTGCTCGTTAGCACAGTGGTTAGCACCATTGCTTCACAGCTCCAGGGTCCCGGGTTCAATTCCCGCATAGGTCACTGTCTGTGCGGAATCTGCATGTTCTCCCCGTGTCTGCGTGGGTTTCTCCCGGGTGCTCCGGTTTCCTCCCACAAGTCCCGAAAGATGTGCTTGTTAGGTAATTTGGATATTCTGAATTCTTCCTCTGTGTAACCGAACAGGCAACGAAGTGTGGCAAGTCACAATTGTTACTAGTAGGCTTCAAATGAAGTTACTGTGAAAAATCCCTAGTCGCCACATTCTAGCGCCTGTTCGGGGAGGCTGGTACGGGAATTGAACCATGCTGCTGGCCTGCCTTGGTTTGCTTTCAAAGCCAGTGGTTTAGCCCTGTGCTAAACCAGCCCCTGGTATATAAGATTAATAATAAGATTATTATTAAGAATAATAAGATTATTATTAAGAATAATAAGATTATTATTATACCTGACCTGCCACCTTCAAGGATCTGTGAATATGTACTCCAATATCTTCCCATGTATGAAGTTTTCTCTAGCTTTCCTTGTCCTCTCCAAATGCATTACCTCACATTTTTCTCGATTGAATTCTGTTTGCCACTTCTCTGTCCACTCGAACAAACCATTGATATCATTCTGATTTTAACAGTTATCGGGCTGGATTCTCCCAAAAAATGGGACTATGTCCCCACGCCGCCGTAAAAACGCTGGCGTTTCACTCCCGGGTTTCCAGTAAAAAAGATTAGTCGATTCAGTCACTCACCTGAAGGGGCCTAAGAGGGACCCAGAGTAATTCACGCAGCTTTGACTGTGCCAAGCGTCATGGTGGACTCGGACCGTGGAGGCAGCTCCAAAATGTATGCCCCCCCCAATCGGTCCGCAGCCACCACGCGAGGTTCCCAAACGGCGACAGATCGTTAGAACCATGCCGTCGGGAACTCAGCCGGCTGGAAACAGAGAATCGCTGGGCGGGCTTCTGGCAATGGCCCCCCAGCTGTGCGGAGTACCCCACGATCACGCCGATTCTCATGTCCTGGAGAATCGCCGGATCAGCGCCGGGTACCAATTTCGGCGTGAGAGTTGACTCTCCGCCCCTGTGCCAAACGCGATTTTACCGCGGGGCTGCGGAGAATCCAGCCCATCAACTACATGGCCAATTTCTGTGCCATCTACAATTTTTGCAATCATGCCACCCACATTTAAGTCTCAATCATTAATATATACAATGAATAGCAGGGACAACATGGTCGCAAAGTGTTTAGCAATGCTGCCTACAGCACCAGGGACCTGAGTTTGATTCCAACTTTGGGTGACTGTGTGGAGTTAGCACATTCATGCCAATGATGCCGCCCACACTTAAGTCAAAGTCATTAATATATACAACAAACAGCAAGGGCCCCAACACTGAACTCGGTGGAATACCACTGGAAACCATTTTCCATTCACAAAAACAGATATCGACCTTTGCTTCCTGCCACTGAGCCCATTTTGGATCCAACCTGCCATCTTCCCCTGCATCCCATGAGATCTCACTTTTCTGACCAATCTGCCATGTGGGAATGTATCATATGCCTCACTCAAGTCCATGTAGACAATATCCACTGCACCACTCTCATCAACAATCCTTGTTACTTCCACAGACATTCAATTATGTTAGTAGGACACGATTTTCTCTAACAAAATCATGCTGACTATTCCTGATCAATCTATGCTTTTCTGAGTGACAACTTACCCTGTCTCTCAGAATTGTTTCCAATAATTTGCCCACCACTGAAGTCAGACTGACCAGCCTATCCCTCACTCCCTTTTTAAATAATGGTACAACATTGTTTAACACTCAACATTTGACGATAAGACATAGGAGCAGAATTAGGCCATTCGGCCCATTGTCTGCTCCGCCATTCAATCATGGCTGATATGTTTCTCATCCCCATTCTCCTGGTTTCTCCCCATAACCCCTGATACCCTTATTAATTAGGTACTTATCTATCTCTGTCTTAAAGATACTCAGTGATTTGGCCTCATCACCTCCTCATCTCTGTTTTAAAGGATCGTCCCTTCAGTCTGAGGCTGTGCCCTTGGATTCCAGTTTCTCCTGCTAGTGGAAACATCCTCTCCATGTTTAATCTATCCAGGCCTCTCGGTATTCTGCAAGTTTCACTGAGACCTCCCCTCATCTTTCTAAACTCCATCGAGTACAGATCCAGAGTCCTCAGCCGCACCTCATATGACAATCCTTGATTCTGGGAATAATTCTTGTGAACCTCCTCTGGACCTTCTCCAAGGCCAGCTCATTCTTCCTTAGATGCAGGGCCCAAAACTGCTCACAATTCGAAAAAATGGGGCCTTACATAACCTCAGAAGTACATCCCTGCTATTGTATACTAGCCCTCTTGACATGAATGCTAAAATTGCATGTGCCTTCCTAACTGCTAACAGAACCTGAAGAGAATCCTGAACTAGGACTCAGAAGTCCCTTTGTGCTTCTGATTTCTGAGTCTTTTTCCCATTTAGAAAATAGTCTATGCCTCTTGTTTTCCTACCAAAGTGCACAACCTCACACTTTTCCACATTTTATTTTATCAGTCAACTATGATCTTCAGTCAGTTGTGGCTCATAGTTTAACTGAGTATCAATCTCGTACTGTATTATGCAATCTTCCCATGTATTCCTTAAAATGGTTTTAAGGGAGCAAGTGGTGTTTGTTCTGCAAAAATGCATACAGCAGATAGGTTTCCGAAGGATGGTTTGTCTGCAGAATTAGCCAAAAACAGCCATGAGATCCCATCAGACAGTTGAAAGGCTCTAATCTCCTGTATTGATTGGGCAAGAGTTTACCAGTGCGATTTTGGTATGATATTCAGCGATATTTCTTTCCCCATGCTGTAGCCTAATTTTAAAAACATTATTGCAAAATAAGAAAGGTTTTGCATCTTACTGGAAGGTCCTTCAAGAGTTGGAAGGTAAGGGATCAATAAAATCAAAGGTGGCAAATATTTGAGTCCCATGCAGTCAATGAGAATGATTTTCAAGATCTTGAAAGTGAGATCTTCACATGAAATCTTTTGCATTAAAGCCGTGTTATACATTTTTATTGTAAAATATTTAATAATATCGACAATGTAGGGCTTTCTGAAGCAATAGGAAATCAATTCCATCCCATTTTAGATCTGTTACGTATTGAAGAAGTTAAACAAATGGAAAGATTCATCATTATCTTCAACATGTTTTTCTGTTTAATGTTTCTGTTTCAACTATGAATGCAAATAATATTATTGGAGGGCTGACTTAAGGGAATTACTTGACTTAAAGAAGGTTTATTAACATGCTCCCTGTTCAAAAAAAGAGAGGGGTCACTTTACTGAGCCAGAGATTTAAATTTCACATTATTCCACAACCCCTCCCCACAGCTTTGAGGTTCGATATCCACTCCTGGATATTCCTTTCAATTATATTATCATTCCTCACTGAAAATAAAGATTTTCCAAAGCCCCCTTTCAACCCCCCACCCTCCCCTCCCCCCAATCCACCCCCCCCCCCACCACCACCACCACCACTTTCTCTCACCCCCCCCCCGCCCCCCCCCCCGCTTCGGCCTGGCAACATTTTTTTAATGTTTTATTGAGTTTTCATATTTTATATTCAACAAATTACAAATTATTAGAAAAAAAACACGCGAAAATTAACATGTATATTTACAGGTAAGCATCTTCATAATAACAACTGTGGCCGCCCCCTTTAGCCGGCATACATATTTTACATTCCCCAATATGGCCGAGGCACATGTTTATCGGCATTTATTTACAGTTTGGTTTTGGGCCTTAGCTTGCCATCAAACACCCATAACGAACCCGTAGCCCTCCTCCGATTCCCGTCCATTTTCGCCTGATTCTTGGCCATCCGACTATTCTTCGTCTTGTTCGTTGGCCACAAACAGGTCCCAGAACAATTGCATGAATGGCTCCCACGTTCTGTGGAAGCTGTCGTCTCACCCTCGGGTGGCGAATTTGATTTTCTCCATTTGCAGAGATTCCGAGTGGTCGGACAGCCAGTCTGCAGCTCTGGGCGGTGCTGCTGACCACCAGCCAAACAGGATTCTACGACGGGCGATCAGGGAGGCAAAGGCAAGGGCGTCCGCCCTCCTCCCCAGGAATAGATCTGGCTGGTCTGAAACCCCGAAGACCGCCACTATCGGGCATGGCTCCACCCTCACCCCCACCACTTTGGACATAGCCTCGAAGAAGGCTGTCCAGTACTCCACAAGTCTGGGGCAAGACCAGAACATGTGGGCGTGGTTGGCCGGGCATCTTTGGCACCGTTCACATCTGACCTCCACCTCCGGGAAGAACCTACTCATACGGTTTCTTGTTAAGTGGGCTCTATGTACCACTTTTAGTTGCGTCAGGCTGAGCCTTGCTCACATGGAGGTGGAGTTGACCCTATGCAGTGCTTCGCTCCAGAGTCTCCACCCTATCTCAATACCCAGGTCGTCCTCCCATTTCATTCTTGTTGCGTCCAGTACAGTGTCGTCCCTTTCTACCAGTCAGTCATACATGTCGCTACAGTTCCCTTTCTCTAGGATACTTGCGCCCAGTAGGTCTTCCAGTAGTATCTGTCGTGGCGGTTGTGGGTACGTCCTTGTCTCCTTTTGTAAGAAGTTTTTGAGCTGCAGGTACCGTAGCTCGTTCCCCCCGGCTAGCCGAAATTTCTCTGTCAGTTCATCCAGTGTTGCGATCCTGTTATCCGTGTATAGGTCCCTGACTGTCAGTGTCCCCCCGTTCTGCCTCCACCTTTTGAAGGTGGCGTCAGTCAGTGCTGGTGTGAACCTATGGTTGTTGCAGATGGGAGCCTTGTCCGACATTTTGGTCAGGCCAAATTGCTGCCGCAGTTGGTTCCAGGATTGGAGGGTGGCTATCACCACTGGGCTGCTGGAGTGTTTTTTGGGTGGGGATGGGAGTGCTGCCGTGGCAAGGGCCCGGAGGGAGGTCCCCATGCAGGAGGCCTCCTCCGCATGCACCCACTCAGCTTCTGGCTCCTGGAGCCATCCCCTTACTCGCTCGGCTGTTGCCGCCCAGTGGTAGAATTGTAGGTTCGGGAGGGCTAGCACCCCCCTGGATTTTGTTTTTTGTAGGACCTTCTTTGGGATCTTAGCATTTTTAACCCCCCCCCCCCCCCCCCCCCCCCCCCCATACGAACGCCATGAAAAGTTTGTCCAGCGCTTTGAAAAAGGCCTCGGGGATGTAGATCGGAATGGATCTAAACAGGAAGAAGAACCTGGGCAGTACGTTCAATTTGATTGCCTGGACTCTCCCCACGAGGGAGAGTGGGAGTGTGTTCCATCTTTGCAGGTCCTTTATTACTTCCTCCGTCAGGCTGGTGAGGTTCCATTTGTGGTCCCTTTCCAGTCATGGGCTATTTGGATCCCCAGGTAGCGGAATTTGTGTCGGGCTTGTTTGAACGGCAGCCCCTTTAGTAGGTTCGGGAGGGCTAGCACCCCCCTGGATTTTTTTTTTTGTAGGACCTTCTTTGGGATCTTAGCATTTTTACCCCCCCCCCCCCCCCCCCCCCCCCCCCATACGAACGCCATGAAAAGTTTGTCCAGCGCTTTGAAAAAGGCCTCGGGGATGTAGATCGGAATGGATCTAAACAGGAAGAAGAACCTGGGCAGTACGTTCAATTTGATTGCCTGGACTCTCCCCACGAGGGAGAGTGGGAGTGTGTTCCATCTTTGCAGGTCCTTTATTACTTCCTCCGTCAGGCTGGTGAGGTTCCATTTGTGGTCCCTTTCCAGTCATGGGCTATTTGGATCCCCAGGTAGCGGAATTTGGGTCGGGCTTGTTTGAACGGCAGCCCCTTTAGTGCTGCCCCCACCCCCTTGCGGGTGTACTGGGAAGATCTCGCTTTTGCTCATGTTGAGTTTGTAGCCCGAGAAGGCTCCAAACTCTTTCAGGAGAGCGATGATTCCGTCCATGCTGCTTTGTGGGTCCGAGATGTAGAGGAGCAGATCATCTGCATAGAGTGAGACTCTGTGCTCTCTGCCTCCCCTTCGGATCCCCCTCCACTTTTTTGCTGCCCTGAGCGCGATTGCTAGCGGTTCGATTGCTAGTGCGAACAGCAGCGGGGACAGTGGGCATCCTTGTCTGGTGCCCCTGTGCAGCTGGAAGTATTGGGAGTTGGTATTGTTGGTCCGTACACTCGCCATGGGAGCGTTGTACAGGAGCTTTACCCAAGCGCTGAACCCTGTTCCAAGCCCGAACCGCTCCAGTACCTCTATGAGGTATTTCCATTCGACTCTGTTGAAGGCCTTTTCTGCGTCCAGGGAGACGATCACCTCTTGTGTTCTCTCCCCGGAGGGGGTCATTATCACGTTCAGCAGGCGCCTGATGTTCGAGGTAAGCTGTCTATCTTTGACGAAGCCCGTCTGGTCCTCTGTGACCACCTCAGGTACACAGTCTTCTAGCCTTTTGGCTAGGATTTTGGCCAGTATTTTGGCGTCTGCGTTCAGCAGAGATATGGGTCTGTATGACCCACATTCCGTTGGGTCTTTGTCTTTCTTAGGTATCAGCGAGATTGAGGCCGGTGCTAACGTGGGTGGCAGTGTACTCCTAGCTAGCGAGTCTGTGAACTTCTCCCGCAGGTGCGGGGCCAGCGCTGTTGCGAATTTTTTGTAGAAGTCCGCCGGGAATCCTTCCGGTCCCGGCGCCTTCCCCGTCTGCATGGAGCTAATGCTGTTCATGATCTCTGCCAGTGCTAGTGGTGCTTCCAGGTCCCGTTTTCTGCCCTCTCCCATGACTGGTATGTCCAGTCCATCAAGGGACCGGTCCATCCCAGCCTTCCCCGTTGGGGGCTCTGAGGTGTACAGCTCTTGGTAGAAGGCTTTGAAGGTTTTGTTAATCCTCTCTGGTTCTGTTTCCAACGTGCCTCTGGTACCTCTGATTTGTGGCCTGGCAAAATTAAATGAAAATATAAAGGTTAATGATAATTGCTTGTAACTGATTTCTAAAATCTGTCTTTTTGTAAAGATTCAGCACCTGTAAACATTGAAACATAGAACAAAGTAGGACCAGGAGGAGGCCATTCGGCCCTTCAAGCCTTCTCCGCCATTCATTGTCATCATGGCTGATCATCCAACTCAATACCTAAAACCGTTTTACCGCTTTCCCCCATATCCTTTGATCACCTTCGCCCTAAGTGCTATATCTAACTGCTTCTTGAAACCAAACAATGTTTTGGACTCAACTACTTCCTGTGGTAACAAATTCCACAGGATCACCACTCTCTGGGTGAAGATACGTCTCCTCATCTCTGTCCTAAATGGTCCACTCCGTATCCTCAGACTGTGCCCCTGGTTCTGGACACACCTACCATCGGGAACATCCTTCCTGCACCTATCCTGTCCAATCCTGTTAGAATTTAATAAGTTTCTATGAGATTCCCCTCCCGTTCATCTGAACTCCAGCGAATACAATAATAACCGATCCAATCTCTTCTTGTACGTCAGTCTGGTAAACCTTCGCTGCACTCCCTCTGTAGTTAGAACATCCTTCCTCAAATAAGGAGACCAAAACTGCACACAATATTCCAGGTGTGGCCTCGCCAAGGCGTATAATTGCAGCAAGACATCCCTGCTCCTCGAATGTACTCGAATCCTCTCACAATGAAGACCAGCATACCATTTGCCTTCTTTACTGCCTGCTGCACCTACATACTTACCTTGAGTGACTGGTACGAGAACATGTAGGTCTCGTTGCACGTTCCCCTCTCCTAATTTATGACCATTCAGATAATAGTCTGTTGTGTTGTTTTTGGTACCAAAGTGGATGACCTCGCATTTCCCCAAATTATACTGCATCTGCCATTCATTTGCCCATTCACTCAACTTGTCCAAATCACACTGAAGGATCTCTGCATCCTCCTCACAGCTCATCCTCCCACACAACTTGGTGTCATGGACAAATTTGGAGATACGGGTGTAGATTCTCCGTCAGCCCGCGCCGAAATCGCGTCTGGCACGGCGACACAGAATCAACTTTCACGCCGGTCCAGCAATTCTCTGGGACCCGAGAATCGACATGTTTGCGGAGTACTCAGCGCGGCTCGGGGGCCATTGTCAGAGGCCCGCCCAGTGATACTCCGTTCCCGGCCAGCCTAGTTCCCGACGGCGTGGTTCTAACCAGCTATCGCCATTCAGGAACCTTGGGTGGTGTCTGCGGACTCAGTCCACGGCCGCCCTGGTAGGGGTTGGTGGGATCGGGCACCGGGGTTGGAGGGGGTGGGGCCTTATGGGCACCCGGGGGGCAGATTGGGTCGCTCAGATCATCGGGCTCGCGGCCAATCGGGGGGGCCTACATTTACCAGCTGCCTCTGCGGTCCGAGTCCGCTATGGCGCGCGGCACAACCTCTGGAGGCCGCTGCCGTGCACATGATCAAGACAGGATGTGCGAGGACCCATATCCGTAGCTAAAGCTGCAAGAATCTCTCCGGATCCCTGCCAGTCCCCTGTGGGTGAGTGAATTAGCTTATCTTTTTTTGAGAAAAATCCAGAATGAAACGCCAGCGTTTTTATGCCAGTGTGGGGACATAGTCCCATTTTGGGAGAATCCAGCCCATGATACTTTTTCCCTCATCTAAATCATTTATATTGTGAATGGCTGGATTCCTAGCTCTGATCATTGTGATACCTCACTAGTCACTGCCTGCCAATTTGAAAAAGACCCATTAATTCCTACTCTCTGCTTCCTGTCTGCCAACCAGAACAAAGAACAAAGACAAGTACAGGAACAGGCCCTTGAAGTGCAGAAATTGGGAACATAGGCTGTCAGGGAAGGACACAAGTTAAATGTGGAACTTGTTCAAGGAACAGGTACTGCGTGTCTTTGATATGTATGTCCCTGTCAGGCAGGGAAGAGATGGTTGAGTGAGGGAACCATGGTTGACAAGAGAGGTTGAATGTCTTGTTAAGAGGAAGAAGGAGACTTAGGTAAGGCTGAAGAAACAAGGTTCAGACAGGGCGCTGGAGGGATATAAGATAGCCAGGAAGGAACTGAAGAAAGGGATTAGGAGAGCTAAGAGAGGGCATGAAAAGTCTTTGGCAGGTAGGATCAAGGAAAACCCCAAGGCCTTTTACACATATGTGAGAAATATGAGAATGACTAGAGCGAGGGTAGGTCCGATCAAGGACAGTAGCGGGAGATTGTGTATTGAGTCTGAAGAGATAGGAGAGGTCTTGAACAAATATTTTTCTTCAGTATTTACAAACGAGAGGGGCCATATTGTTGGAGAGGACAGTGTGAAACAGACTGATAAGCTCGAGGAGATACTTGTCCGGAAGGAAGATGTGTTGCGCGTTTTGAAAAACTTGAGGATAGACAAGTCCCCCGGGCCTGACGGGATATATCCAAGGATTCTATGGGAAGCAAGAAATGGAATTGCAGAGCCGTTGGCAATGATCTTTTCGTCCATGCTGTCAACAGGGGTGGTACCAGAGGATTGGAGAGTGGCGAATGTCGTGCCCCTGTTCAAAAAAGGGAATAGGGATAACCCTGGGAATTACAGGCCAGTTAGTCTTACTTCGGTGGTAGGCAAAGTAATGGAAAGGATACTGAGGGATAGAATTTCTGAGCATCTGGAAAGACACTGCTTGATTAGGGATAGTCAGCACGGATTTGTGAGGGGTAGGTCTTGCCTTACAAGTCTTATTGACTTCTTTGAGGCAGGCAGCACGGTAGCATGGTGGTTAGCATAAATGCTTCACAGCTCCAGGGTCCCAGGTTCAGTTACCGGCTGGGTCACTGTCTGTGCGGAGTCTGCACGTCCTCCCCGTGTGTGCGTGGGTTTCCTCCGGGTGCTCCGGTTTCCTCCCACAGTCCAAAGATGTGCGGGTTAGGTGAATTGGCCATGCTAAATTGCCCGTAGTGTCCTAAAAGTAAGGTTGGGGGGGGGGGGTTGGGTTACGGGTATAGGGTGGATACGTGGGTTTGAGTAGGGTGATCATTGCTCGGCACAACATTGAGGGCCGAAGGGCCTGTTCTGTGCTGTACTGTTCTATGTTCTATGTTTGAGGAGGTGACCAAGCATGTGGATGAAGGTAAAGCAGTGGATGTAGTGTACATGGATTTTAGTAAGGCATTTGATAAGGTTCCCCATTGTAGGCTTGTGCAGAAAGTAAGGAGGCATGGGATAGTGGGAAATTTGGCTAGTTGGATAAAAAACTGGCTAACCGATAGAAGACAGAGAGTGGTGATGGATGGCAAATATTCAGCCTGGAGCCCAGTTATCAGTGGTGTACCGCAGGGATCAGTTCTGGGTCTTCTGCTGTTTGTGATTTTCATTAACGACTTGGATGAGGGAGTTGAAGGGTGGGTCAGTAAATTTGCAGATGATACGAAGATTGGTGGAGTTGCGGATAGTGAGGAGAGCTGTTGTCGGCTTCAAAGAGACATAGATAGGATGCAGAGCTGGGCTGAGAAGTGGCAGATGGAGTTTAACCCTGACAAGTGTGAGGTTGTCCATTTTGGAAGGATAAATATGAATGCAGAATACAGGGTTAACGGTAGGGTTCTTGGCAATGTGGAGGAGCAGAGAGATCTTGGGGTCTATGTTCATAGATCTTTGAAAGTTGCCACTCAAGTGGATAGAGCTGTGAAGAAGGCCGATGGTGTGCTAGCGTTCATTAGCAGAGGGATTGAATTTAAGAGCCGTGAGGTGATGATGCAGCTGTACAAAACCTTGGTCAGGCCACATTTGGAGTGCTGTGTGCCTTGGAAGGATGTGGAAGCTTTGGAAACGATGCAAAGGAGAGTTACCAGGATGTTGCCTGGAATGGAGAGTAGGTCATACGAGGAAAGGTTGAGGGTGCTAGGCCTTTTCTCATTAGAATGGAGAAGGATGAGGGGCGACTTGATAGAGGTTTATAAGATGATCAGGGGAATAGATAGAGTAGACAGTCAGAGACTTTTTCCCCGGGTGGACATCTATTTAAGATAAATGGTGAAAGATATAGAGGGGATGTCAGAGGTAGGTTCTTTACCCAGAGAGTAGTGGGGGCATGGAATGCACTGCCTGTGGAAGTAGTTGAGTCGGAAATGTTAGGGACCTTCAAGCGGCTATTGGATAGGTACATGGATTAGGGTACAATAATGGAGTGTAGATTAACTTCTTCTTAAGGGCAGCATGGTAGCATTGTGGATAGCACAATTGCTTCACAGCTCCAGGGTCCCAAGTTCGATTTCGACTTGGGTCACTGTCTGTGTGGAGTCTGCACATCCTCCCCGTGTGTGCGTGGGTTTCCTCCGGGTACTCCGGTTTCCTCCCACAGTCCAAAAATGTGCAGGTTGGGTGGATTGGCCATGAAAAATTGCCCTTAGTGTCCAAAATTCTATGATTAACCTAGGACAAAAGTTTGGCGCAACATCGTGGGCCGAAGGGCCTGTTCTGTGCTGTATTTCTATATCTATCTATCTATCTTCTGCCCTCCAAGCCTGCGCCAACTATGCTGCCAGTCTAAACTAAAATCTTCTACACTTACTGGGTCCGTAACCCTCTATTCCCATCCTATTCATGTATTTGTCAAGATGCCCCTTAAACGTCACTATCGTCCCTGCTTCCACCACCTCCCCCGGCAGTGAGTTCCAGGCACCCACTACCCTCTGTGTAAAAAACTTGCCTCGTCCATCTCCTCTAAACCTTGTCCCTCGCACCTTAAACCTATGCCCCCTAGTAATTGACCCCTCGACCCTGGGAAAAAGCCTCTGACTATCCACTCTGTCTATGCCCCTCATAATTTTGTAGACCTCTACCAAGTCGCCCCTCAACCTCCGTTGTTCCAGTGAGAACAAACCAAGTTTATTCAACCGCTCCTCATAGCTAATGCCCTCCATACCAGGCAACATCCTGGTAAATCTCTTCTGCACCCGCTCTAAAGCCTCTACATCCTTCTGGTAGTGCGGCGACCAGAATTGAACACTATACTCCAAGTGTGGCCTAACTAAGGTTGAATACAGCTGCAAAATGACTTGCCAATTTTTATACTCAGTGCCCCGGCCAATGAAGGCAAAGCATGCCATATGCCTTCTTGACTACCTTTTCCACCTGTGTTGCCCCTTTCAGTGACCTGTGGACCTGTACACCTAGATCTCTCTGACTGTCAATACTCTTGCGGGTTCTACCATTCACTATATATTCCCCACGTGCATTAGACCTCACATTTGTCCATATTAACCTCTATCTGCCATCTCTCCGCCCAAGTCTCCGAACGATCTAAATCCTGCTGTATCCTCTGACAGTCCTCACCGCTTTCCGCAATTCCACCAACCTTTGTGTCGTCTAAAAACTTACTGTTCAGACCAGTTACATTTTACTCCAAATCATTTATATATACTACGAACAGCAAAGGTCCCAGCACTGATCCCTGCAGAACACCACTAGTCACAGCCCTCCAATCAGAAAAGCACCCTTCCATTGCTACTCTCTGCCTTCTATGACCTAGCCAGTTCTGTATCCACCTTGACAGCTCACCCCTGATCCCATGTGACTTCACCTTTTGTACCAGTCTACCATAAGGGACCTTGTCAAAGGCCTTACTGAAGTCCATATAGACAACATCCACTGCCCTAAATGCATCAATCATCTTTGTGACCTCTTCGAAAAACTCTATCAAGTTAGTGAGACACAACCTCCCCTTCACAAAACCATGCTGCCTCTCACTGATACGTCCATTTGCTTCCAAATGGGAGTAGATCCTGTCTCGAAGAATTCTCTCCAGTAATTTCCCTACCACTGACGTAAGGCTCATCAGCCTGTAGTTCCCTGGATTATTCTTGTTACCCTTCTTAAACAAAGGAAAAACATTGGCTATTCTCCAGTCCTCCGGGACATCACCTGAAGACAGTGAAGATCCAAAGATTTCTGTCAAGGCCTCAGCAATTTCCTCTCCAGCCTCCTTCAGTATTCTGGGGGAGATCCCATCAGGCCCTGGGGACTTATCTACCTTAATATTTCTCAAGACGCCGAACACATTGTCTTTTTGGATCTCAATGTGACCCAGGCTATCTACACACCCATTTTCCACACAGGAACATGCCGGTCCTGAATTCCTTTCAACTGACTTTTTAAAGCCTCCCACATGTCAGATGTTGATTTACCCTCAAACATCCACCCCCTATCTAGGTTCTTCAGTTCCTGCCTAATATTGTTATAATTAGCCTTCCCCCAATTTAGCACATTCACCCTTGGACCACTCTTATCCTTGTCCACCAGCACTTTAAAACTGACTGAATTGTGGTCACTGTTCCCAAAATACTCCCTGACTGAAACTTCTACCACCTGGCCGGGCTCATTCCCCAATACTAGGTCCAGTATAGTCCCTTCCGTAGTTGGACTATCTATATATTGTTTTAAGAAGCCCTCCTGGATGCTCCTTACAAACTCTGCCACGTCCAAGCCCTGAGCACTAAGTGAGTCCCAGTCAATATTGGGGAAGTTAAAGTCTCCCATCACATCACAACAACCCTGTTGCTTTTACTCCTTTCCATATCTGTCTACCTATCTGCGCCTCTCTCTCCCGCTGGCTGTTGGGTGGCCTGTAGTAAACCCCCAACATTGTGACTGTACCCTTCTTATTCCTGATCTCTACCCATCTCACTGCCCTTTCAGGTGTCCTCCCGCAGTACAGCTGTGATATTCTCCCTAACCAGTAGCACAACTCCTCCACCCCTTTACATCCCCCTCTATCCCGCCTGAAACATCTAAATCCTGGAACGTTTAGCTGCCAATTCTGTCCTTCCCTCAACCAGGTCTCTGTAATGGAACATCATAGTTCCAAGTACTAATCCAAGCTCTATGTTCATCTGCTTACCTGTTATACTTCTTGCATTAAAACATATGCACTTCAGGCCACCAGTTACACTATTTTCAGCAACATCTCCCTGTCTGCTCTTCCTCAGAGCCATAATGGCCCTATTCCCTAGTTCTCCCTCAATTTTTTCACCTTCTGACCTATTGCTCCGGTACCCACCCCCCTGCCATACTACTTTAAACCCTCCCGTGTGACACGAGCAAACTTCACGGCCAGGATATTTATGCCTCTCCAGTTTAGATGCAACCCGTCCTTCTTATACAGGCCACACCTGCCCCGGAAGATCTCCCAGTGATCCACATAATGGAAACCCTCCCTCCTATACCAGCTGTGTCGCCACGTGTTTAGCTGCTCTATCTTCCTATTTCTAGCCTCACTGGCACGTAGAACAGGGAGTAATCCCGAGATTACAACCCTAGAGATCCTGTCTTTTAACTTTCTGCCTAGCTCCCTGAACTCCTGCTGCAGGACCTCATGCCCCTTCCTGCCTATGTCATTAGTACCAATTGTACAATGACCTCTGCCTGTTTGGCCTCCTCTTCAGGATGCCCGCTACCCGTTCGGAGACATCCTGGACCCTGGCACCAGGGAGGCAACATACCATCCTGGAGTCTCTTTCACGTCCAAAGAAGCACCTATCTGTGCCCCTGACTATAGAGTCCCCTATGACTAATTCTCTTCTGCTCTTTGACCCTCCCTGCTGAACATCAGAGCCAGCCGTGGTGCCACTGCTCTGGCTGCTGCTGTATTCCCCTGATAGGCTTTCCCCCCCAACAGTATCCAAAGCGGTATACCTGTTCAAGAGGGGGACGACCACAGGGGATTCCTGCACTGACTGCCTGCCCCTTCTGGTGGTCACCCATCTCTCCACCTGCACCTTGGGTGTGACCACATCTCTATAACTCCTATTCGCCACTTGCATGGTCCTAAGTGCATCCAATTGCTGCTCCAACCGAACCACGCCGTTCTGTGAGGAGCTACCATTGGTTACACTTGCTGCAGATGAGGTCGACCAGAACACTGGAAGTGTTACAGATCTGCCACATCTCACAGTTGGAGCACTGCACCCTGCTGAGTGACATTTAAGCACTAATTAATTTAAAATAAACACTTGAATTATTGTTAGATTGAGTTACAATTAACTATATGGCCCTGACGCTAGATGATTTTTACTGTAAAATTAAATGCTAAATACCGATCTCTGCCCTCAGGTTTAGTTACTCCACTATCTAGTTATCAATTAGATTTCAATCTATCAATTAGATTTCCTTGCAATATTATTATTTTTTTCAAATTTAACAGATTCCCAACCAGCCAATCAGGTCACAGCTTTACTGTGATGTCACTTCATCCCCCCGTCCCCCCCACACACACACACACAATTTGAAAAGGTAATAAAAATCACATCCCTTCCCATGATGCTTTCTGGTTCTCTCCTGCAGATTAACAGTTACAGGCCAGAAGAAAGATAACAAAACGGTCGGGAAAAGGCACCTTCTCCCACTCTGCACCGATTTGCCTCACTGCATCAAATTACCAAGTTCCAATTCCCACTCTGGATGTGTATCACTCACTCAGGATGTGTCTCCTTCACCTGCTCAAAGCTTACTGAGTGCGCTTTCTGACTGTCTTTTATACAGAACTCAGCTAACCAGGGTGACTCACACTACTTAAGCTTCAAACAGAAGAATACAATATACACCCTTGTGCCATTAATCAGGCTTCAGGTGACTGACCAGTTTTCTGTCCTCAATGCACTACCCCCAATCCCATGCGCATTAATTTTACACGCTAATCTTTTATGCGGGACTTTGTCAGCCTTCTGAAAGTCCAAATACACCACATCCACTGGCTCCTCTTCATCAATTCTACTAGTTACATCCTCGAAGAATTCCAGTAGTTTTGTCAAGCATGATTTTCCCTTCATAAATCCATGCTTACTCTGCCCCATCCTGCCACTGTTTTCTAAGTTCTCTGTTTTAAAATCTTTGATAATGGATTCTAGAATTTTCCCACTACTGGCGTCAGGCTTAATGGGCTTTATCAGCCTTCAATCCCATCAATTTCCCCAACAGCATATCTCTACTGATATTGAGCACCTTCAGTTCCTCCTTTTTACTAAACTCTGCATTCCCCAGCATTTCTGGTACCTTACTTGTGTCCTCATTTGTGATGACAGACCCAAAGTATGTATTTAGTCACTCATATTACATTCCCCTGTTTCAGATTGTAAGGGACCTACATTTGTCTTCACCAACCTTTTTCTCTTCCCGTACCAATAGAAACTTTTGCAGTCAGTTTTTATGTTCCCTTTTAGCTTACTTTCATACTTTATTTTCCCCTTCTTAGTCAATCCCTTGGTCCTTCTTTGCTGAATTCTAAACAGCTCCTAATCCTCAGACCTGTTGTTTTTCTTGGCCAATTTATGTGCTACTCCCTTGGATCGAATACTATCCCTAATTTCCCTTGTAAGCCATGGATTGATCACCTTTCCCATTTTACTTTTGTGCCAGACAGGAATAAACAATTGTTGCAGTTCCTCCATATGCTCTTTGAGTGTTTGCCATTGCCTACCCACTGTCATCCTTTAAATAACATTTCCCAATCGATCATAGCCAGCTCACGCCTCATTTCCTTTGTTAAGATTCAGGACCCTACTCTCAGAATCAACTACTTTATTCTCCATTTTGATGAAAAATTCTATCATATTATGGCCACTTATCCCCAAGGGGTTGAGCACAACTAGATTGCCAATGATTCCGTTCTCATTAATGAATAAGTTATACTATGCTGATCGAACAAATTGCCTGACACTCGTTTTTTTTACAATGGGATTGTTGCTCTTCATTTGTTTGGACAAAGAACAAGTACTTCTGGAGTAAATTTTACAGCCCGCCCCTCGCCCCCACCACCGGAATATTTGAGGTGGGGGGCACATCTAATAATGCAAGTTGCCAGCCTGTCATTCTCCATACCAACTCCACATAGTATTGGGGGCGGGGGGGGGGGGGGGGGGGGGGGGGGGGGGGGGGAGAGAGGGGGGGGGGGTGGTCACTGGTGTCAGGCAGCCCCCTGACCTTAGGCCTGTTGAAACCCTAAAATGGGCAATGAATTGCCACCTAAAGGGTTCATTCCACCACTGCTTCCACTGCCTGCAGAAGAAAGCAGAAAGAGGCAGAGAGCTCAGTGGCTTTGACAGTGCAGGCTGCTGTTCGGCAGGAAGAGGGTACCTCCTTTGGTGGAACCTGTACACACTGGGGTATCATTCCCAAGATTGGACCCTGTTATGATCCCAGTTGATATTATAACTGGACGGAAAGATCCCAGAATGGAACCCTGGTTCAAAGCTCATGGGCGGGATTCTCCGACCACCCGGCGGATCGGAGAATCCCCGGGAGGGGGGGCGACGTGAATCCCGTCCCGTCGCTCCGACGCCGGCTGCCATATTCTCCGGTGCGGTTTTCAGGCGGGGGCGGGGGTCATTCCATGCCGGTCGGGGGCAGTTGGCAGCGGCCCCCCTGGCAATTCTCCGGGCCCCGATGGGCCGA
Organism: Scyliorhinus canicula; assembly: GCF_902713615.1. Lineage (NCBI taxonomy): Eukaryota > Metazoa > Chordata > Chondrichthyes > Carcharhiniformes > Scyliorhinidae > Scyliorhinus > Scyliorhinus canicula. Next base: position 254,383,799 of record NC_052147.1, on the reverse strand, counting down.
GCAGCCGTCGGTTTCTGGCCAGCCCCGCTGGCGTGAATTGGACATGGTCCCACACGGCAGGACCTGGCAGGTAGGCCGGCTGGGGCGGTCCTCGGGGGGGGCGCGGAGCCCCCATGGTGGCCTGGCCCGGGATCAAGGCCCACCGATCTGCGGGCGGGCCTGTGCCGTGGGGGCACTCCTTCCTTCCGCGTCGGCCCCTGGAGGGCTCCTCCATGGCCGGCGTGGAGAAGACATCCCCCTGCACATGCGCTAGAATACGCCAGCCAGTGTGTGCATGCGCGGAACCATGTCGTCGGTTCTGCGCATGCGCTAACTCGCGCCTTACTTTGGCACCAGCTGGCACGGCACCAACCCCTCCGCTGTCCTTGCCCCCGGAAGTGCAGAGGATTCCACAACTTCCGGTCGACCCAACACCAGAGTGACTCACGCCGTTTCTTACGCCGGCGTCGGGCCATCACAGGGATTTGGGAGAATCCCGTCCGTTAACTTTCTTTCTATAAAACATGGAGGAACAGAGTCATAGGATCGATAAATGGTTTTAACAAGAAAAAACATTCTTGAACATGAGAAAATTGTGATATAATACTTCTTTACCTTAACGTAACTTAAGTCGTGATACAATACTTCTTTACCTTAACTTAATAATTACACACAGGTTTTAGATTAACACGGATTACAAATTTAAAAGTACATCTTGATCTACAATGGTCTCATTAACACAAAGTCCCTTTTAAGCATACAAGATGACTGTGGGCAAATACATTCACCATTCTAAAACCCAATTGAATGTTTGTGGATGTCTCCTCAGAAACCTCCAGATGATTATCACGTGAGAGTTTCCACTCCAAATGCACACTTTAAAATCTTCTCTCATAAGTATTCTTTCGTTGGCGGCACAGTGGTGCAGTGGTTAGCACTGCTGCCTCACGGCACTGAAGACCCGGGTCTTCGATGGAGCATTCCCAACCTAGGCCAGGGAAAACAATAGAGTTCCAGTAAAAGCAACCAAAATATCACTCCACTTTTTGTGCGTTAAATCACACCACCGGTTTTCCAAATGACAGTTTTAAATAATGCTTCCACTCATCTTTTAACAGCAAATCCAGTCCAAGAATTCATACCAACCCCTTTTGGGTTTTTTGACAGCTATGAAAACTGCTCACAATTGCCTTAAACCTCAATTTCCAGACTGCATTAAAATGATTCCTCTATCTCTATCGATCTCTGATGTCTGCTGTCCCACTTAAAATCTAGTTAATGGAATTGTCCCTTTAACTCAGAACACTTTGTTTTTTCTTTCTTGAATTCATCTGAACAATATCTTAGTCTCTGATCACTTACCTTTACGTGCCTTAAATATTGTTTCTGTCTGAATTCCCTGGTTATCTGGATTGTAACTTGTTCCTTAGGAAGCTTGCATCTTTGTAATTCCAATGTCCCGTCCAATGTCCTACCAAAGTTGAGGGCTGTTCACTCCCCAGTGCCCTGGCTCCAACTGCTCTGGCTTCCAGTTAAAAATAAGCACAAAGGAAAGCGCACCCCCTCTGTAAAGCGACCTCCTATTGCTAAGCAACAACTTACTTTTATTTACTTTTTGCACTATAACTTTTCACGTTAAACACAATAAAGACACAGTTGAAACTGAATCAACTCCCACACACACAAACATCTTTGTCCAGCATGAATCTAACTATAGGTTTTAACTTTCCAGGCGCAGAAATATTAAATTAATCCCACTTAAAATGTTACCTTATTTCTAATGTTTAACAATACAAATATAAATCTCCAAAAACTACTTTTGTTTTCCTAACAAGCCCCCGCCCCATCAACGCTCATGCCCTAAACCCTCACTGGGACCTCTCAGCCATGGCAACCACAAATTCCCAGACTTAGGCCGTGATTTTACGGCCGCGCCTGCCAGCGACCAGAAATTCCCGGCAAGGTCAATGGTCTTTTACATGGTCACGGTCCCATCCGTGGCGATCTTGCAGTGGTGCGGTCAAAAGATCTAGCACTTAATTTAAGTCCAATGTCCACCTTCACTTCTTCTTTGCAACTGGTTGTAGTCTCAGCAGTGGCCACTGCAGCCTTCTGGCACTATTGAGGCAGCAGATCTACAGGCCAGTCAGATTGGCTGGTCGCTCTCTGGAGCTGAACCTCCTGTTCCTGAAGGGCAGAGTCCCACTCTTTTAAGTAATTAAGGCCGCACCCCAGTGTAATATTACTGCGGGATGCAAGATTTCACATTGACGAATTGACGACAAACTTTGAGGTCAGAGTGGCAATTATTCTGTCCAGTTCGACCCTTCTATTTATAAATGGTGATGTTTTCTCACATTATAATGAGCTGAGTATCCAATGGTGCAAAAACAAGTTGATTGTTTCCATTAGTGTTGAAGTACCAAGCATGAGAGAATTTGGATTCAGAAACAACTGTAGCTATGAGGATAGGTTGGGGAGGTTGGGCCTGTTTCCCTTGGAGAAGGATTGAGAGGAGGCTTGACAGGGGCATTCGAGATCCTGAGGGGTATGAACAGGGTAAACAATGAAAAACTGTTCCCTCTCAACAATGCATCAAGACGTAGTCGGCACAGAGTCAAAGTAATTGGCAAAAGATGTAGAAGTTGTGTGAGGATTTATTTTTACCCAGAAGATGATTAGAGTCTGGAACAAACTTCCTGAGAGGGTGGTGGAGGCAGATTTGATTGAGGTATGCAAAAGTGAGTTAGATTGCTATCTGCAAAGAAAGAATGTGTGAGGTTACGGGAATAAGGCAGTGTTGACTCGATAGGCCAAATGGCCTCCTCTTTAAAGAAAATCCAAATAAATCTGAAACAGAGGTTTAAGGCAACATATTCTATCTTGTGAATCGACGCAAACTGTTGGGTCGTAGACTTTCAGGGAGGTTAAAATATAAACTCTGTGGCCTCCCCAGCGTTGCCTGTCTTACTCTATTACCATGAGATATATTTACCCTCACCGAGTGGACAAAAAGCAGCTCTCTGCACAGAGAAATAGATGATCACATAATGAGCCAACCTGAGCCATTTTGATTACAGCAGATGGTTACAGAGCAGTGCTTATGGGCACCCAGAAACAGGTCCCCTGGCTACAATTCTGATTTAATAAATTCCAAAATATTATGAAGAATTACCTAAGAAACAGGCCTTTTCAGCCCAGTCAATCCTTGCTGCTCCGCGCAATGTTCCTCCCATTCTTCTTCAACTAACCCCATCAACATATCGTTCTCCCTTATAATTTGGGCGAGAAGGGTGGCATGTGGCGCAGTGGATAGTACTATGGCGCAGAGGACCCGGGTCCGAATCCCGGCCCTGGCTCACTGTCCGTATGGAGTTTGCACATTCTCCGCATGTCTGCATGGGTTTCACCCCCTCAACCCAAAGATGAGCAGGTTAGGTGGATTGGCTATGCTAAATTGCCCCTGAATTGGAAAAAAAAAATAATTGTGTACTCTAAATTTAAAAAGAAAAAAATAATAATAATTTGGGCGAGGGGGCTTCATGAAAGGAGAGAATTGCTCTTTGCTGGAGAGCAGCATTACAATATAAATATATTAGCGCGATTACTTTTGAAGCAAACCTTTCCAATGTAACGTTTCGCGGGTAGATACCAACCAGCACCTTTTTTCTTAACCAAGCGTAAAATGTCCGTTCTTTGTAGTTCACAAACAAAACCAGTTGTGGCCTCGGGACATATTGTAACAAAACACTCAAACACAGGATCAGTCTTTAAGAGGGTGTTAATTTATAGGATTCAGTAGTTTGGATATATGGGATTATTACTTCTTTAAATGCTTTCATTAGTAGCTTAAAAATAAAGGATTAAATTGAGCTCTGCCATAGATCCCATTGGGATCAAACAGACGCGCTGCAGCACACAATGAAGTTAGTGCAATTACTGTTGTTTCTGTACCTGCCCTCACAGAATGTCACGAAGGGAGATCTCCTTCATCAAGATAGCGAGTGCAACGCAACACTTCGAACAGCCAAAAATAATTGAAAGTGGCAAACCGCATCTTAATAATGATAGCAACATAACCAAGATATCCTAGTTAGTTTGATTTACTGGCTGTCAGGTTTCCCCAGCACCTGCTGATTGCAAATCTCAAAATACCGAATATGGCTACTTTCACAATGTTGCTTCTTTCCCATTGCCGACAGACTTCTTTCCAAAATAAAATAATACTGATTATTTGTCTGGTTGATAGTAAAGAAATAGGAAGGAGCAATATAGACTTAAACTTGCTCCATAGTTTATTGATAATTGAAAATATATTCTGTCGGCAGACAATTTGAAGATTTTTGGGCTAATAAAGATAACAGACCAATGGATTATGATAATGAACTTTCATTTACATCTCTTTATGTATGTAAATTGAGTTAATTACCAAATAAGCGTTCCCATAACTCACAAAACATACATCCTATTCTCCTGAATCTCAGAGGGTATTTTCACTATAGCATCAGGGATAACAGATTAATGAAGTATGTTAATCATTTTTAATTTACATATGCAAATGAGGTGTGCTCAAAAATACAAGCTTTGACTTGTAGTGACTAGGTTTTATGCTATTTCTGGTAACCTGTTAATTAATTATATTGGCCTGGGTTTTGCGGTTCAGGGAGAATGAACAGCATGCGCTGTACACATACATTGCCCACAGACACAAGCCTGCAAAGGTGTGTCTCCTTAACCTATCAGATTGACGAATCCTCACTGAGGCATGGAGAGGGCTAAATACAAGAACCTCCAAAAAGTGACACGGAGATAGCATTGCAGATAATCAGAATAATCTTTATTGTCAAAGTAGGCTTACATTGATACTGGAATGAAGTTACTGTGAAAAGCCCCGAGTCGCCACATTCTGGTGCCTGTTCGGGTACACGGAGGGAGAATTCAGAATGTCCAAGTTACCTAACAGCATGTCTTTTGGTACTAGTGGGAGGAAACCGGAGCACCCGGGGGGAAACCCACGCAGACACAGGAAGAATGTGCAGACTGCACAGTGACCCAGCCAGGAATCAAACCTGGGACCCTGGCACTGTGAAGTCACAGTGCTAACCACTGTGCTACCATGCTGCCCATACCAGATTAACGCCAGCCCAGTCAATGTGACACAGGCAGCATGTTAACTTCATGCTGACTGCTGATTAGCATAGGTTTAGCACGCAGTCAGCACTAACTGCATTGTTGAGTGGCTACATGCCTCAACAGGGGTTCCAGAAGAATAAGGAGCTAATACCTGTCTATTCATAGCTATCCTGCATCTGACAAAGGGAAAGTGCATTGCGTTTTCTGGAACATTTGCTGGAAATTGTTTGATTGTTGATTCTGACCTGGGATGGCACAAGAGAGAACAGGCTTCAAGGACTTTGGATGGAGTAGTGCAGAACCCACAGCAAACCAAGAGGCCTCAGATACACATTCAGAAGGCAATAGGAGCACAGAATCATAGCATTTAGTGCAGAAGGAGGCCATTCAGCTCATCGAGTCTGCACCGGACCTGGGAAAGAGCACCCTACTTAAGCCCCACACCTCCACCCTATCCCCTTTATCCCCGTAACCCCACCTAACCTTTTTGGACACTAAGGGCAATTTGGAACGACCAATGCACCTAACCTGCACATCTTTGGACTGTGAGAGGAAACCGGAGCACCCGGAGGAAACCCATGCACACACGGGGAGAATGTGCAGACACCATACAGACAGTGATCCAAGCTGGGAATCGAACCTGGGGCCCTGGAGCTGTGAAGGAACTGTGTTAACCACTATACTACCATGCTGCAGATAACCATGGCCGTCAATGCTAGCCGGACAGCCCCAAGAGTGAATGCAGTACTTCAAGAAGTTCAATTACCTCACCTGAATGGTCATGTGCAGTGAATACATCTTCCAATGCCATATCTTAATAACTACACCACTAGCCTCAGATATTGCTCAAATCACCAAAACAGCATCAGCCCCCATCCCTGCCTCGTACCTGATATTCAAATGCAATACCACACACATAGACACATAGCACTTATGCAAATCTCAGACCACATCTCACAGTTTGTACACACTGCCAATTACACAAGCATGGCAGTCATTTCAACCCAATGAATTACATGCCACCCCATTAACACACTTTATTCTGTCTTGCAGGACATGTTGACACAGAACTAGAGGCATCATGATCTGATTAATCTTTAAATGTGTAGTGGGCATGCGCTGTGTGCACTAACAACAGCGCTATCTAGCATCCAGTCCAATCACTCCACAAGTGTGCCCATCTAACTCATGCAACGATTTTGACCTTAAAATGTACCCATAGCTCCCAATCCATCAGAGTCACTGATCCGAATTTTGAGTGGAGAGTTGAAACCATAAAGTCCAGGTTAGAACATTTAATTCAATGGCAAATCATATTCAGATAAGGAAATAAAATAGGAAAAGGAAGATGGAACTAAGAGGGAGAGATAAAACAGGTGACAATAAAGTAAAATTAAAACTACATTTAAAATTTTTCAAAATATCAACAATATTAAAAATCTGCAGGTATGGGATCCCACATTTGTAAAAGTTCATTTAATTTTCTCAGGAGGTTATTTGGCAGTAATTAAGACATTAAAATTCATATAGCTGAATGGACATGCATCAATGTTTTCTGGTGTGTTGAGTGAGTGAGTGAGTTAACGAGTGAGTGAATGAGCGAGTGAGTTAACTAGTGAGTGAGTCATTGAGTTAACTAGTGAGTGAGTATCCCAACTTCACCTTCATGTATTTCAATGCCAGCAAGGTCCCAGTGTAGTAAAACCTCTGAAGGAACAGGGGGCAGGATTCTCCATGGGATAACGTCAAAATCGTGAAACTCTTTCTGTGGGGGAGGGGGTCCATGCCAGGGCTGGAGGAGGGGAGTGGAAGGGAGTGGACAGGCCGGGGAGCCGGCGAGCAGGCTGCAATGCTCGTGTAAGGGAGGGGGAGAACGCATTATGTCCAGCCACGGCGGCGGGGGTTAATCACGGAATCAGCTAATCGGCTGCCATTCCGTTTCCAGAGTGTGGCATTCCACGTTACGCCCATGATAGCGCCTTGGGAGCGGTTGAATTGCTGCAACTGTGGACCCGATCTCACTGTCGTGAAACTCCACAGTTTTCACCCCGGCGTCAACACTATGGACAGGATTCTCAGAAAATGGGGCTAAGTCCCCACCCCGGCGAGAAAACTGGTGCTAACGACTCCAGCGTCATCGGCCCCCCCCAAGGTGAGGAATTCTCACCCTTTAGGGGGCTACGTTGCCGGCGGAGTCGTTGGTGCCACTCCAGCCGGCGCCAAAGGGCCACCATGAGTTTGCGCATGCGCATGCGCAGAACAGCCGGCATGATCTCGCGCATGTGCGGACCGGCCAGCGTATTTCCGCGTATGCGCATGGGTTCTCTTCTCCGCGCCGACTACCGGGCAATATGGCGGAGCCTTACAGTGGCCCGGCGCGGAGGAAAGAAGTGCCCCCACAGAACAAGCCCACCCGCAGATCGGTGGGCCCCGATCGCAGACCAAGCCACGGTGGGGGCCTCCCCGATCCCCCACGCCCCACCCCCCCGCCCCGGGTACCGCCCCCGCATACTCACCTGCCACGTCCTGCCGTTTTTGAGTGAGTATTTCACGCCTGCGGGACTTGCCAAAAATGGAAGGCCGCTCAGCCCATCGGGCCCTGGAGAATCACCGGGGGGGCCATTGTCAACGGCCCCGACCAGTGTGGCGGGAATCCCACCCCCACCTGAAAAGCGGCGCCAGAGCATAGGACAGCCGGTGTAAGGGCGGGTTATTCATGCAGCAACTTCCAGATTTCCATGTTTAACTTTGCATGTGCCAATGATGGAAAATGCTGCTGATAATTATTCCCTGACATCCGTGAGTGCTGATAGCCTCATTATTATTCTAACACAGAAAATCCTGGACAATATTAAAGATAATTGGCATATGCATATTATCCTCAAATAATTTACACAGGAAAATTAGACTATTTGCCCAAGAACTCAAAACTGTAGGTTAACATTTACGAAGCTTAAAGGATGTATTAGAATAACCTGTAAACCAACATACCTCACAGATTAATTCGTAGACCGATATTCCATTAAATATGCATTCTTGTTGTTTTGATATATTAAGACCCAATCTCTGCACAATGATAATTATATAAAATAAAAATGGGAATGGGAGGAAATAGGGAGCAATTATGAAATCCAAAACCAGCACAAAGTGGGAAGAAAGTCTATCCTGCTCATTGGTTCATGCTGCAGTGAAGCCCAAGATATTTAAACTTGGGACGGTTAAAGATATTCTAAATATGGGACTTCAGTCCAAGGATATTGACGATATAAGACCATAAGACCATAAGACACAGGAGTAGAATTAGGCCACTCGGCCCATCGAGTCTGCTCCGCTATTCAATCATGGCTGACATTTTTCTCATCCCCATTCTCCTGCCTTCTCCACATAACCCCTGATCCCCTTAATGATCAAAAACCTGTCTCTGTTTTGAAGACTCTCAGTGATTTGGCCTCCATGCCTTCTGTGGTAGAGTTCCACAGATTCACCACTCTCTGGCTGACGTGAATCAGGTGAAGGAAACCACAGGTAAGTATAGCCCTCAGAGGGCTTGGCACTGCCCCCAGTACAGTGCCAAGAGGTAATGTCAGGGGGCAGCGCCTAGGGCTCTTCTGGGGAGCTCCATGGGGGTGGTTACCCTTATACATGGTGGGGTCAAGCTTATTTGTGGTGCAAGAGGTTCCCCTTATCCAGTGTGGTTGCCCGTGTGCGTGTTCGATGGGGTCCCCTATTCATTGGGGTGGCTGCCCATTTTGTGTTTTGGGGGTGGGGGTTGACCTTGAGCATTTTGGGAGGTTCTCCTGGTCCATTGGGGGGGACGTACTTTTAATTTCAGATCAAGGCTCCCTTTAATAAAGGCACCCCGAATGCCAGTCTATTAGGCCCCACCCCTCCAGCGTGACGACGTGAGCCACACCGGGAGATTTTGCTGCAAAATGTGGTGAGAAATGCGGACTGAAAAGCCTGAGAGCTGCAACACCGGTTTTCTCGCCTCAGCCAGCACTCTGTGCAAATGACAGAAAATTACACCTAGTGCGTTAACGTTTTAAGCATAAATCAATACAAGAACAATTTCTCTTGAAGGATTGCTTGAGGATATAAATCAAACGTTTGGCCAGCTGTCCCAATATCTTATAATATAATAATACCTCATAATATAATAAAACTCCAAAACCTAGGACTTGGCCCCTCCCTCTGCTGCTGGATCCTTGACTTCCTGACCCATAGACCACAATAAGTAAGGATAAACAACAACACCTTCTTCATGATGGTCCTCAATACCGGGGCCCAGCAAGGCTACGTACTGAGTCTCTACTATACTCCCTATACACACACGAATGCGTGGCAAAATTTGGCTCCAACTCCAACTACATGTTTGCTGATAATACAACTGTAGTGGGTTGGAGCTCAAACACTGATGAGTCAGAGTACAGAGGGAGATGGAGAACCTAGTGGTATGGTGTAACAACAACAATTTCTCCCTCAATGTCAGCAAAACTAAGGAGCTGATCATTGATTTCAGGAAGTGAAGACGTATTGTACACACCCCTGTCTGCATCAATGGTGCAGAGGTGGAGATGGTTGACAGCTTCAAATTCCTACGTGGGCACATCACCAACCATCAGTCCTGGTAATAATAATAATCTTTATTGTCGCAAATAGGCTTACGTAATGAAGTTACTGTGAAAAGCTCCTGGTCGCCACATTCCAGCGCCTGTTCGGGTACATAGAGGGAGAATTCAGAATGTCCAAACTACCTAACAGCACATCTTTCGGGACTTGTGGGAGGAACCTGGAGCACCCGGAGGAAACCGACGCAGACACGAGGAGAACATGCAGACTTCACACAGACCGTGACTCAGGCGGGAATCGAAGCTGGGACTCTGGAGCTATGAAGCCACAGTGCTAACCACTGTGCTACTGTGCTGCCCTACCCACGGTCCACCCACGTCAACGCTACAACCAAGAAAGCACAACAACGCCTACACTTCCTCAGCAAACTAAGGAAATTTGGCATGTCTTACCAATTTTTACAGATGCACCATAGAAAGCATCCTATCTGGCTGCATCACAGCCTGGTATGGCAACTGCTCAGCCCAAGACTGTAAGAATCTACAGAGAGGCGTGAATACAGCCCAGTCATCACACAAACCATCCTCCCATCCATTGAATTTGTCCACACCTCCCGCTGCCTTGGGAAAGCGGGCAGCATAATCAAAGACCCCTCCCACCCAGGTTATTCTCTCTTCCAATCTCTTTCATTGGGCAGGAGATACAAAATTCTGAGAACACACACTAGCAGGTTCAAAAACAGCTTCTTCCCCGCTGTTACCAGACTCCTGAATGACCCTCTTATTGACTGAGCTGATATCTCCACGCATCATCTCTACTGTGTGGCACTCACTCCGTATTCTTCACCCACGTCTATGTCTATGTATTTACATTGTGCATTTATATGTCCTATACTTTTCATGTATGGAACAATCTGCCTGGACTGTACACAGAACAACACTTTTCACTGTCCCTTCGGTACATGTGACAATAAACCCAAACCTAAATAAAAACAAAAAGAGCTGGAACTGCTCTGGCAGCAACTGTGGAGAGAAACAGAATGACCCAATATCTCCTCATGTGGTCGGTGTCAAATGTTGTTCATTCAATGCACCGATGAATCACTTTGGGATGATTTTACTATGCTAAAAGGTGCTATATTTATACAAATTGGCATTGTTGTTATTGTAAATGCTGATTAACCTGCTGGATATTTTAGGTTTTTACTATTTTTAAAATATTAACACATCAAGTTTGCTAATGATTGTTGGTCAAATAGAAATCAAATGCTTAATGTATCCACTGTTCACAGTTTTAGCCATGACTTTAGTCTGTATGAAAAATGCAGTTTGGTGTCTCTACAGGTATTAAAAATTGGACAGGTGAATGTTTAACAAACATTGCAGTGCACTTTGTCTGCTGCTATCACTGCTCGGAATTTCTACCTCAAATTCCTCACTGGAATGAGGACACACTTTTTTTGTACTGATTGTAACATTTATTACACACTCAACATTTAATAAATTCAGCGGCCCTCAATTCCTCAGGGTAGTGCTCGAGGCCCAAACATCTTCAGCTGCTTCATTAATGTTCACCAATGACAATGATATTCCCTCCATCATAAGGCCGAAATGGGAATGTTCACTGATGGTTGCACAATGTTCAGCACCATTCTAGACTCCTCTGCTACTAAAATAGTCCATGTCAAGATGTAGCAAGACCCAGGCAACATCAGGATTGGGTCGATAATGGCAATTAATATTCGGACCGCGCAAATGCCAGGCAATGATCATTTTCAACAACAGACAAACTAATCATCTCTCCTCGACATTCAATGACATTACAGCCGGTGAATCTCTCACGATCAAGATCCTGTGAGTTACCATTGACCAGAAACTGAACTGGATGAGCCTCATAAATACTGTGGCCACAAGAGCAGGTCAGAGGATAGGAATCCTCTGCTGAGTAACTCACCTTCTGATTCCCCAAAGCCTGTCCACCATCTACAAAGTGCAAGTCAGAAGTGTAATGGAATACTCTCCACTTGCCTAGATGAGTGCAGCTCCAACAAACTCAAGAAGCTTGGCACATCCAGGACAAAGCAGCCCATTTAATTGACATCCCATCCATCACGTTAAACGTTCGCTCCCTCCACCACCAGAGGCAGCAGTGTGTACCATCTATAATATGTTCTGCAGTTACTCATCAAGGCTCCTTTGACTGCACCTTCCAAACCCATGATCTCTCCCCCTCGAAAGTCAAAGCAGCAGATGCATGGTAACCAATCAGCTGCAAATTCCCCTTATAGCCACACACAATCTGTCTTGGAACTATATCGCTGGCTATTCACTGTTACTGGCCCAAAATCCAGGAAACCCCCCCCCTTCCTAATAGCACTGTGTGTTAACCTACACAATATAGACTGCAAGATTCAAGAAGTGAGCTCACCAAAGCCTTCTGCAGGGTGGGCCCGGTTGAGATAGGAAGGAAAATATGAATTCATATCTATATCAACCAGGATACTCTGTAAAATTATGATATTTATTTTTTTCATTGGGCAAGACTATGGTAACCAGTCATGGCTGATACCAGATGAATTTCTAATTTAAGTCAATCCAGCAGAGTCTTGTTATTTTTTTTAAGGCACTAATGCCCCTTGCTGGAGCTGACCAAAATTTTTTTGCATTTCTGAAAAGGAATTCTGGCCACCATTCTGTCGCCAAGGACAAAGGCAATTGTTTGTCACTCCCACTATCCAATGTAGTGTTAATGGCCTGGCTGTTACCTGCTCCCAAAACACAATGGGTTTCACCCTGGGGCCTTGTAAGTTAGCCCAAAACTGTCACATGACAGAGACTTGAGCTGTCTGAATTCCTCTGATTAATAAGCCATTGGATGTTATCTTCATTCACTGTTTGACCTCTGAAGAAAACAAGACTCCAAAAAGCAGCCTGTTTCTGTCCACCATGTTACCAACAGGTAACAGTAGAAAGAGCTCTGGCCAGGTACAATCACTTAGCCCTTATATACTCGGTGAACTACTAGAATATTGGAACTAGTGCATTCAAGACTAATTAAACTCTACATGTCTTCTCCCTTCATGAAGTCCTCACTTCTAGAAAGATGGATCACCCTGTGACAGTCAATTAATCTACCCTCTGAAGAAAAACTCCATTCAAAATCATGAGGGGGCTGGAAAAGGTAGATAGGGAGAAACTATTCATGCTTGTAAAAGGATCAAGAACAGATTTTAAATGATTTGCAAAAGAAGCAAATGGGATGTGAGAAAAGGCTTTTTAACACAACAAAGAGTTTTGAGTCTGGAATGCACTGCCTGGAGGTGTAATGGAGGCAGGTTCTATCAAGGCATCCAAGAGAGCATTAGTAGCATAATGCAGAGGTACTGGAAAACACAGGGGAATAGCACTAAGTCATAACACTCGTTTGGAGGGGCCAATGCAGACACGATGGGCCAAATGGTCTTTTTCTGCTCCGTAACAGTTCTGTGATTCTGTGATGAGACTTTCGATTCTGGACTGATGTAATAACATAATAAAGTGACTGGTATTTTTATTGTGGTCTTGCCCTGTTACCCTCTTTCTTTCCCTTACCCTTCTTTAACTGAGTGAAGGGAAAAAGGGACAGACATTGCAAACTCTCTTCCCGTGTTTTTTGTGCGTGTAAAATACACCAACCTTTTAATTTTATCCCATCTCGAGCTCGCCGTGAGAGTTATTCCAAAAGGACTGGAACACTCCCAATGTAAGCGTTGGGGACAATATGGCACCCATTATAATAAATATGGCACCTTGACTGACATCTTTGTATCCTCATTAGCTACAGGTGAGGTCCCAGAGGACTGGAGAATAGCTAATGTGGTACCATTGTTTAAGAAAGGTAGCAGGGATAATCAAGGAAACTATGGCTCGGTGAGCCTCACGTCGGTAGTAGGTAAATTATTGGAGAGAATTCTCAGCGACAGGAATTATACCCATTTGGAAACACAAGGACTCATTAGTGATAGCATGGTTTTGTGAAGGGGGGTCGTGTCTCATTAACTTGATTGTGTTTTTTGAAGAGGTGACAAAGATAATTGATGAGGGGAGGGTGGTGGATGTTTTTTACTTCAGTAAAGCCTTTGACAAGGTGCCTCATGGCCAGATTGTTACAAAAGGTGAAGTCACACGGTATCAGATGTGAGGTGGCAAGATGGATACAGGACTGGCTCAGTCACAGAAGGCAGAGGGCAGCAGTAGAAACGTGTTTTTCTGAATGGAAGTTGTGACTCGTGGTGTTCCACAGGGATCGGTGCTTGCGCCTCTGTTGTTTGTAGTGTACAGAAACGATTTGGAGGAAAATGTCGCTGGTCTGATTAGTAAGTTCACAGATGACACCAAGGTTGGTGGAGTGGCAGATAGTTGATGACTGTCAGAGGATACAGCAGAACATGGGCATACAGGTCCACAGATCTTTGAAGGTGGCAACACAAGAGGACAAAGTAGTCAAGAAAGCATATGGGATGCTTGGCCCTCATTAGATGGGGCATGGAGTATAAAGACTGACAAGTCATGCTACAGTTGAATAGAACTATCGTGCAGAGGAGGTTTACTAGGGTGTTACCTGGTCTGGAGGTTGTTAGCAATGCAGAGAGGCTGAATAGACTCGGACTGTGTTCATTAGAATGACGGAGGTTGAGGGGCGACCTGATAGAGGTCTATAAGATTATGAGAGGCATGGATAGAGTGGATAGGCAGGCACTCTTTCCCAGGGTGGAGGGGTCAGTCACGAGGGGCCATCGGTTTAAGGTCCGTGGGGCAAAGTTTAGAGGAGATGTGTGAAGTAGGGTTTTTACACTGAGGGTGGTGAGTGCCTGGAACGCGCTTCCAGGGGAGGTTGTGGAAGCAGATATATTAACGCCGTTCAAAAGGCATCTCGACAAATACATGGATAGGATGGGTATAGAGGAACATGGCACTAGGAAGTGCTGAGGGTTTTGGCCAAGGGTGGTATCATGATGGTACAGGCTTGGAGGGCTGAAGGGCCTGTTTCTGTGCTGTATTGTTTTTTGTTCTTTGTTCTTTCTTCTTTGATAAGTTAGGGTATTGAAATTAATTTCCCTCCTGTCTGTAACAAGGGCAAAAATTAAGGATAGCCAACAGATGCTGGCTTAACCAGCGATGTCCACAGCCCGTGAAAGGTTAAGAAAATAAAGAAGTAATAGGAGGGAACAAGTAATGATTACACAAGTTTCACTTGTCAGTCGGACATGATTGTCTATCTCCAGTCTAGAGTTTACAATCCATTGTTCATATCATTTGTTACATTTCTGTACATCTGGTGGCTATTCGAACATAAGAACATAAGACATAGGAGTGGAAGTAAGGCCATTCGGCCCATCGAGTCCACTCCGCCATTCAATCATGGCTGATGGGCATTTCAACTCCACCTAGCAGCATTCTCCCCGTAGCCCTTAATTCCTCGCGACATCAAGAATTTATCTATCTCTGCCTTGAAGCCATTTAGCGTCCCGGCCTCCACTGCACTCCGCAGCAATGAATTCCACAGGCCCACCACTCTCTGGCTGAAGAAATGTCTCCGCATTTCTGTTCTGAATTTACCCCCTCTAATTCTAAGGCTGTGCCCACGGGTCCTCGTCTCCTCGCCTAACGGAAACAGTTTCTTTGCGTCCACCCTTTCTAAGCCATGTATTACCTTGTAAGTTTCTATTAGATCTCCCCTTAACCTTCTAAACTCCAATGAATACAATCCCAGGATCCTCAGCCGTTCATCATATGTTAGACCCGCCATTCCAGGGATCATCCGTGTGAATCTCCACTGGACACGCTCCAGTGCCAGTATGTTCTTCCTGAGATGTGGGGCCCAAAACTGGACACAGTACTCCAAATGGGGCCTAACCAGAGCCTTATAAAGGCTCAGTAGCACATCGCTGCTTTTATATTCCAACCCTCTTGAGATAAATGACAACATTGCATTCGCTTTCTTAATCACAGATTCAACCTGCATGTTAACCTTTAGGGAATCCTCGACTAGCACTCCCAGATCCCTTTGTACTTCGGCTTTATGAATTTTCTCACCGTTTAGAAAGTAGTCTATGCTTGGATTCTTTTTTCCAAAGTGCAAGACCTCACATTTTCTCACGTTGAATTGCATCAGCCATTTCCTGCACCACTCTCCCAAACTGTCTAGATCCTTCTGCAGCCTCCCCACTTCCTCAGCACTACCTGCCTGACCACCTAACTTTGTATCATCGGCAAACTTCGCTAGAATGCCCCCAGTCCCTTCATCCAGATCATTAATATATATGGTGAACAGCTGCGGCCCCAACACTGAACCCTGTGGGACACCGCTGGTCACCGGCTGCCATTCCGAAAAAGAACCTTTTATCCCAACTCTCTGCCTTCTGTCAGACAGCCAATCCTCAACCCATGCCAGTAGCTCACCTCGAACACCATGGGCCCTCACCTTACTCAGCAACCTCCTGTGTGGCACCTTATCAAAGGCCTTTTGGAAACATGGATGGTGCCAGCCAATCTCTCTGGTTACTGCAGAGTAACAAAGGAACCTCTATCACAGGAACATTGAAAAACAGCTTTTACAGTTGCAGAGCATAACTGGAAAGTACTACATATCCAATCTGCCCTCAGGTAACTTAGCAGGACTTCATTCAGCTTTGCAACAGTGAACCATAGGAACCAAATGCCAAATAAATATCTTTACCACTCCAATTCGTATCCCAATTTATTCCACGTTTGCGCATAATCAAAAATGGAGAGAGGTTCTGGCAGGATTCAGTGCAATACTACAGCCAATTGGTGTTGACAGCCTCCAGGCCCACCTTAAAAATGGTTCGTACTAAATTGCAATTCCAAGCTACAAAAATAAGCTGATTTATCCTGAAAAATGTGAACATGTTAACAATGGGTCAGATTCTGTGGTCGTCAGGCATCTGCCATTAGTTAGACTTGCCTTTGCACATTTAGGTTTTCAAATGTTTTACATGACAAGATGCTGAATGTGTGAGCGGAAGACACAGTGAATTGAGGGAAACAGCATCTGGGACCTGGGTGAACAGGGTAAGCAACAGGCTCTCTCCTGAACAGATAAGTTTTAAGAACTGGCCAGGAATGGGAAGAAAATGTAAATTATTTAGAACGTTATAGCGCAGTACAGGACCTTCGGCCCTCGATGTTGCGCCGACCTGTGAAACCACTCTAAAGCCCATCTACACTATTCCCTTATCGACCATATGTCTATCCAATGACCATTTGAATGCCCTTAGTGTTGGCGAGTCCTCTACTGTTGCAGGCAGGGCATTCCATGCCCTTACTACTCTCTGAGTAAAGAACCTACCTCTGACATCTGTCCTATATCTATCTCCCCTCAATTTAAAGCTATGTCCCCTCGTGCTAGACATCACCATCCGAGGAAAAAGGCTCTCGATGTCCACCCTATCTAATCCTCTGATCATCTTGTATGCCTCAATTAAGTCACCTCTTAACCTTCTTCTCTCTAATGAAAACAGCCTCAAGTCCCTCAGCCTTCCCTCATAAGATCTTCCCTCCTTACCAGGCAACATTCTGGTAAATTTCCTCTGCACCCTTTCCAATGCTTCCACATCGTTCCTATAATGCGGCCACCAGAATTGCACGCAATACTCCAAATTAGAGTCAGTAAATTTAGCATCCAATCAGACACGTTGATTAATGTCGAAATGGTCCACACAGCTAAGTCCATGGGCATGATTTTCCCACTGTATTGCACCTGCCGCTGATATTGGCACTGGGAGCATTGTAGGAAGCGTCCAAATCGGGATTCGTGGCGGGTGCAGAACTGCGCGCGTGCCACCCGACCTGTGGAGCACAGTGCGATCTGGATCACGCCCTCACTGGGTGCGATCCAGATAATCTGATTTAAATGAGCCATTAGGTTCATCTAAAAATACTCAGCCAGATTGAGACCCCATTCTCCCGGCTCCCAGGAGTCACCAGCCGTACAGGTAAAGCCTCGCCCAGCTGCTGGTTAGGACTGATCTCCACATTCAGAAACCAGGTCTGAAGGTTACTTTATGTGTCTTAGAGGCCATTGGAGCCTCCCTGAGTGGTTCGGTATTGGGCTGAGCAGGCCCTTGTGTGTGGGGAATGTCCATGTCTGTGGGGAGATGGGGTGGCATTGTCCATGTGTGAGGTGTGGGGGACCCTCACGCTGACTTAGAGATAGGGGCACCCTTTCAGAATGGCACCCTCATCTCTGAAGAGCTGGTCTGGTCAGCGAGTTTAGTTCCTCACTGCTGAAACTATTTCTGGCTGTGATTCAGTGAACTCAAGTTCACGTCCGCTGTATTTGCAATTTAATGGAGTGTTTCTCAGCTGCAGTGCCGAGAAACATAGAAACATGGAAGCATAATAAAATAGGAGCAGGAGGAGGCCATCCGGCCCTTCAAGCCCGCTCTGCCATTCATTATGATCATGGCTGATCATCCAACTCAATCGCCTGACCCGCTTTCCCCCAAATCCTTTGATCACCTTCGCCCTAAGTGCTATATCTAACTGCTTCTTGAAACCACACAATGTTTTGGACTGAACTACTTCCTGTGGTAACGAATTGCACAGGCTCACCATTCTTTGGGTGAAGAGATTTCTCCTCATCTCTGTCCTAAATAGTCGACCCCATATCCTCAGACTATGACCCCTGGTTCTGGACACACCTACCATCGGGAACATCTTTCCTGCATCAACCCTGTCCAGTCCTGTTTGAATTTTATAGGTTTTTATGAGATCCCCCTCATACTTCTGAACTCCAGGGAATATAATCCTAACCAATTCAAACTCTCCTTGTACGTCAGAACTGCCATCCCAGGAATGAGTCTGGTAAATATTCACTGCACTCCCTCGAGAGCACGAACATCCTTCCTCAGATAAGGAGACCAAAACTGAACACAATATTCCAGGAACGAAAGAGAAAATGCTGGAAAATCTCAGCAGGTCTGGCAGCATCTGTAGGGAGAGAAAGGAGCTAACGTTTCGAGCCCGATGACCCTTTGACAAAGGTGTGGCCTCACCAAGGCCCTGTAGAATTGCAGCAAGACATCCCCGCTCCTGTACTCAAATCCTCTTGCAATGAAGCCCAGCATACAATATGCCTTCTTTACCACCTGCTGCACCTGCATGCGTGCCTTCAGTGACTGATGTACGAGGATACCCAGGTCTCGTTGCACGCTCCTCTCTCCTAATTTATAGCCATTTAGATAACAGTCTGCCTTCTTATTTTTGCTACCAAAGTGAATTACCTCACATTTAACTAAATTATACTGCATCTGCCATTGATTTGTTCACCCACTCAACTTGTCCAAATCACACTGAAGAATCTCTGCATCCTCCTCAAAGCTCATCCTCCCACCCAACTTGGTATCATCTGCAAATTTGGAGATATGACATTTTGTTCCCTCATCTAAATCAGTAATCTATATTGTGAACAGCTGGGGTCCTAGCACCGATCCCTGCAGTACCCCACTAGTCACTGCCTGCCAATTTGAAAAAGACCTCTTGATTCCTACTCGTTGTTTCTTGTCTGCCAACCAGAGTTCTATCCATCTCAACACACTACTGCCAATCCCATGCGCTTTAATTTTACATGCTAATCTTTTACGTGGGACTTTGTCAAAAACCTTCTGAAAGTCCAAATACACCACATCCAATGGCTCCACTTCATCAATTCTACCAGTTACATCCTCAAAACATCCCGCTATCCAACAAAACTTTGCTGTTTTTCTGGCCCAGGCTGTTTCTCCCCGAGGTCGCATTTAGATTTCCGGTTGGTGACGTTCGCCAGCAGGACAGGCTCCTCGCAGATCAAGTGCCATTTTGGAAGGTTTCCCTGATCTTTCCCCACTCATTTCAGGCTCCCAACACCCCTGCCCCCCCCCCCCCCCCTCCACACTACGTCCCCCCTCACCCCGCCAAAACCTTAAGGAGGCCTCCAGGACCCAGGTCTGGCAAGGCCCCCCAGGGCTAACCTCTGGCAGTGCCAAGATGGCATCTGGGCATACTGGCACTTCCAACCTGACACCCTGTCAGTACCACCCAGGCATCATGGCAGTCCCAGGGTGGCATTGCCAGTGTGTCAGTGTGGCACTACCAGGGTTCCAGGATGGCAGTTCCAAAGTGCCCAAGTGTCAGGCGGAGTCCAGAGTGCCATCCTGCCTTGCCCCCAACTACCTGGGGTCTCCAATAGCCTGGGAAACCTCCTCAGGTGCCATTATGACTTTTCCACGTTTATCAAAGCTTTGACAAAGAGTCATCCAGACTCAAAACGTTTGTTCCTTTTCTCTCCACAGGTGCTGTCAGGGCTGCTGAGATTGTCCAGTATTTTCTGTCTTTGTTAGGAAGATCATGGCGTGGCTCATGGATGCCAACTGTGTGCAAATCTGATGCCGATATTATCTCACCACCCCAGTTAAAGGAAGCGCTCTGACAAGGGGAATAAAACATTGAGGGACCGTCAGGCAGAAGGATCAAAGACAGATACAATTTTTAAAAGAGAAATAGAGTATGAATAATAATACCATAAATGACCATTATAATGACTTACCAGCATTGGAAGTGTTTATTCAAATGTACAGTGTGCAGTGTAAACTATACTGTTTGGAAAACAGCTTGAAAGGTCTAACTAATATGTGGAAGAAAATAATGTGATTTGTAAAGAGTTTTTAAATACTGTCAATGCAGGCCAAAATAATTATATAAATTATGATAACGCTGTCATATTATTGATTCAGAAAGTACGTTAAGGTATTGTTCAGAATTCCGTACTATGAATCAAATGTACTTAACATGCAGAGACACTTGAACTTGCGTCTTTTTTATTGCATTACATTAATCAAATGCTTCAAGAGGACACATTTTCGAGCAAATGTCACAATGATGTTCTGTAAAAACATCTTTCGAGCGGGAGGATTTCTGACAGCAATATCAATTGTGCTGTCTCAAATGATCAGTGTGACTGAATTACTCCAAAATTAACAGTTGGAATTTATGTGCGAGTTGCTTCATTTCCCTTGAAGCCGAGTCTGAAAAACAAATAATTAAATTGTCCTAAGTGTTTAAACCATTCAAATGGCTAACCTAGCATGGTTAACGGATTTAACTAAAGCATGCGCACGGTCATAAATTGTATTTTAAAATGCTAACTCAGTTCTATTGCACGCTCAGATGTTTTTTTTAAAGGCTATCCAGGAAACTGACAAGGGGATACTGTTGAATTGCAAGATGCAATTTACAGGATCTTTACAAAAGTTGACAATTTCTTTCAAATTCAAAGGTCTGAACATGCATACAAAATGCTCGTCAAACTGCAAATGTGGCAATTATAGCAGGTTATTCGTTGACACTGTTACTTCAGGCAAGCGGCCAAAGTGCAGCTCCAGTCAAAATATCCCACATGATCCAAGCAGCTTAACAAGCTCTTTCACTCTCTGCGGACTCCGGAGAAGAAGAAAAAAGGGAATTCAACCCGGGAGGATTGGGACAAAAAATAAAGTAAAGGAATAAAGGAAGAGGGCCGCCAGTGTTTGCTGAAGAAAATGGTGCCATGACTCTTCCCTGATCAAGGTGTGTGTGTATATAGCGCAATGACAGCTGTCCGCGCTCACAGTTAACAGAGCAGCTTTACACAGGCGAGGGAATCTGCCCGTTATTCTCTGTTTGCTAATGAATGACTTGCTTCAGTTCATGTCCTTTTGTGTTCCCGCAGCCCCTCCAACTACACCTTGCCTGCATCGCCCACAGACACGTCAGCCTGCCACAGATCCCCTCCCCCCCCACCACCGTCGCCCCTTTTTTTTTATATAACTTAATTTTAATTCCATCTCGAAGCAACCTCCACTGCACAATGGACTTCTAAACTCATTAAGTAAATTCCAAAAGAACCATTAACAAATCATTTCTCTTTGGCCAGATAGATCAGGTTTAATTAGGTAACCATTTTTGACATGGTGCAAAAACAAAAGGCCTGCTCCTCTCTGAAAAGGTTCAGGTCCTTTCGTGTCCCGCTCTTCCCACCGTAGCTCTGCTAATGATTCAAATTTTTAAGAGAGAACAAAACAGATGAAGGGGAAGGTCTCTTACCCTCTGCTGTACACAAAAGCCTTCGCAAGAAACCCGTTGCACAGCCCCCCACCCTCACCAGGTGACTTTCGAACCTCATTACAGGGTGATTTGTCAGGCAACAAAGATGCTGAGTGTGGAATGCAGCACCTCAATAAAGTAAATGCATCAGACTGGGATGTGCAAATTTAACTCTTCAACTTCATTACACTGCTGTAAACTAACCGGGAATATTCTCCTGTGCCATACCCTTTGCAATGAAGAAGGTTTCTACCTACTTCCATTTGCAGGAATGATACAAGCTAACAGATTCACTATTCATAGGAACACAAGAGCAGGAGTCGGCCATTTAGCCCACAAGCATGTCCTGCCGTTCACTGAGGTCATGGCGGATCTAATACCTAACTCCACATACTGCGCCCGAACAGGCGCCAGAATCAGGCGGCTAGGGGCTTTTCACAGTAACTTCATTTGAAGCCTACTTGTGTCAATAAGCGATTTTCTTTTCATTTTTCACATATCCAATTTAGCCCCACATCCCTTAATAATAACAATAATAATCTTTATTCGTGTCACAAGTAAGCTTACGTTAACACTGTCATGAGGTTACTGTGAAAATCCCCTAGTCGCCACACTCTGACGCCAGTTCGGGTAAATTTGGTTCGCAAAGAAAATCTATCAATCCAAGACTTAAAATTTACAATTGATCTGGCTTCACTTGCCTTTTGCGTGCGAGAGTTCACCACTTTCGGCATTGTTTGTGTGGAGGAGTATTTGCTAACTTCGTTCCTGAATGGTCTGGCTTTCATTTTTAGGTTACATCCCCTTGTCCTGGACTCAGCCACAGTTTGAAATAGTTTCTCTCCATCTAATCCATCACTTTCCTGCTAATGTGATGGAAATTTCAATCTAATTTGTATCGATTTGGTAGAACTCTGTCAATGGATAGGATCACAGTCATTGGGTGACCAGCATCAACAATTCCAGATTATGGCTGTTAGGACAGAAATTTGAAGTCCTCTTGGTTTAACAAATTTCTAATGCAATATAGTTTTATTTCTGCCAACACCACCCCACCCCCACAATTGCCATTTTTCCATCCTTTATTTTTAAATGGATATTAAATAACCATCCACCCAAGCAATATTCCTTAACTGTGGTAGTCCGAGTCGCAAAGACATCACCACACATGGACAACAATGAAACTCCAAGACCAGTGAACAGTATTAGCTGCATTAATTGAATCATAGAATCTACAGTGCAGAAGGAGGCCACCCGGCCCATCGGGTCGGCACCGGCCCTTGAAAGAGCACCCCACCTACAGCCACACTTCCAACCTATCCCCACCTAACCTCTTTGGACACTAAGGGCAATTTAGCATGGCCAATCCACCTAACCTGCACATCTTTGAACTGTGGGATGAAACCGGAGCGCCCGGAGGAAACCCACACAGACACGGGGAGAAGGTGCAGACTCCACACAGACAGTGGCCCACGCCAGGAATCGAACCTGGGACCCTGGAGCTGTGAAGCAACTGTGCTAACCACTGTGCTACCATGCTAACCACTGTGCTACCCATTCCCCCAGCCCAATAGAAAAAGTGCCAAAGTTGTGTTTGTCACATGCTGGTAGGTGAATGTGAGTGACTCAGGTATTCTAACAAACATCCAGATAGGAAGCATATTCTCCAAGCACACAATAAACAGGAGCAGGAACTTGTCTCATCGCGCCTGCTCTGCATTCAATATGATTACCCCTAACCTTGGGCGTGAACTCTGTTTTCCTGCTCACCCACCATATCCCTTAATTCCCTGAGAGAACAAAAATATGTTGAACAACGATCCTCTGGTGTAGAACAAGCCAAAGAATCCTAACCTTTTGAATGAAGTAGGCCGGAATTCTCCAGCCATTAGGATTCTATTTTCCCGCTGGCAGCACACCCCTGCCCGTGGGTTACCATGTGGAGTGGGGTGATTTCAATGGGAAATCCCATTGACAAGCGGCAGGAGTAGAGAATCCCGTCACCAGCGAAGTTCGTGCCGTCGAGAAACATGGTGCTGGGGGATCGGAAAATCCAGCCCGTAATTTTTCCTCATCTCAGTCATAACTGATCAGTCCCTTATACTGAGACTGTGACCCTGTGTTTTAGACTCCCTGGCCAGCAGAGATCATCTTGCAACTTCCATCCATTCAATACTCTTCAGAATTTTGCAAGTTTTAATAAGATCATCTCTCAATCTTCTAAACTCCAGAGATCATAGCCCAATTGACTCACCTTTCATCAGAGGACAACCCCCTCATCCCAATTTAGTCAACGTTAATTGTTCCGCCTCCAACGCAAGTAAATCCTTTCTTAAATGTGAAGACCAAAACTGCGCAGAGTATTCCAGATGTGGTCTCTTAAAAGCAATGCACAATCATAGCAAGGCTTCTTCGCACTTGTACCTCAATCCCCTTGCAATAAAGCCAATATGCCATTGGCCTTCCTAATTGCTTGCTGCAATGTAGGCCAACCTTCTGCATTCCTTATACAAACACACCCAAGTCTCTTAGAACATCAACAATTACAAGTTTCTCACCTTATAAAAAATATTCTGTCTTTCTATTCTTATGATCAAGATGAATAACTTCACACTTCCCTACATTACACTCCATTTGCCATCTTGTTGCCCACTCACTTAACCTGCCTATATCTCTTTGCAGTCTCTCTGTGTTCTCTCCACATCCTACCATCCCATCTAGCTTGCTATCATCAGCAAATTTTGATACATTACCCTCTGTCTCTTCATCTAAATCATTAACATAGATTGTAAATAGCCAAGACCCCAGCACTGATCTTTATGTTTCACTGCCTGCCAACTTGAAAAAGTTCCATTTATGTCCAATCTCTGATTTGCATGCATTAACCAATCCCCTATCCATGCTAAAATATCACCCCTAACTCCATGCACCGTTATCTTGTCTATTATCCTTTTGTGTGGCACTTTATCAAATACCTTTTGGAAATGTTGGTATGCTATGGCCACTGATTTCCCTTAATTTACTCTATTAATTACATCCTCAAAAGATAAATTTGTCATGCAAGATTTCCCTTGAGTAAAACTGTTAATTTGTTCTAATCATCCGATGCTTTTCTAAGTGCATTGTTACGACTTCCTTAATAATGGATTCAAGCATTTTCCAAAAACTGATGTTAGGCTAACTGGCCTGTAGTTCACCGTTTTCTCTCTCCCTCTTGAAAAGTGGTGTAACATTTGCCAAACGTCCAATCTGATGTGACCATTCCAGAATCTAAGGAATTATGGAAAACCATTGGCAGCACATCTACCATATCAGCAGCTATCTCTTTTAGAACCCTGGGATGTAGATAATTACATCCAGGGGAATTATCGGATGGTAGCCCCTCAAGTTTCTCCAATACTTTTCCTCTGCCGATATTCACTTCCTTAATTTCTTAAAAGCAAATTACTGCGGATGCTGGAATCTGAAACCAAAAGAGAAAATGCTGGAAAATCTCAGCAGGTCACAGGGTCATCTGGACTCGAAAAGCTGTTTTCTCTCCCTGCAGATGCTGCCAGACCTGCTGAGATTTTCCAGCATTTTCTCTTTTGGTGCCTTAATTTCTTAACTCTTTTTATCCCTAGGTTGCAATTTACATAATGTGGTGTGCAAAGCATTATATGCCAGCAAAATGAAAGATTTAAGTTAAATTTAATCAATTGCTGCATCTGTTTAATAGAATTGTGCACTCTTCTTCCGTGTTCTACTGTTGCGGAATTTACAGAGAGCAGTCACTATTAGGCCTTGTGATGAATGTAAGAACTTGCCATTTTACATTTTCTTGTTTGCAGTAATGTTATTAAAACCTGAGTTAAGATAATTACAGACAGTATGACCGTTAGAGCTGTGATGAAGGTATCGTAAAAGCAAAGTAAGTTTCAGCAGAGAAGAAGTATTGGAGAAACCTAAGGAACTACGATCCCACAAATCCCCTGGAACTAATTATCTGAACCCTAGGGTTCTAAAAAAAAAATGCGGGTGAAGTGTCCTGCTAATAGATCTTTAGAACCATTCACTTGTTTGCAGATGGTCAACTAATGGAAGATTGTTCTTGTTTGAAGGATTCCTGAGGTGTAGATAATTTTTGAGAGGTATTTTGTGTTTGGTCCTTGTTAAACAAGACAATGGAATTTTTCTAAGAAGAGACAAAGGAATGCCTTATGCTTTGGGTACAGATAATGTAATGAATGGGAGGAGCCAGGACAGTCTGAAAAGTGAGTTGGTCCCAGAACTCTCATCTGAACAGAGGTGTTTCATTTTGATCTTGAAAGCTTCTGTCTCCAAGGATTCTGTACAGAGAAAAGTAAGTAGAAACTTGGTTGTTAACTTTATTCATGAGTGGTATTTGAAATATATTGGTGCGCTCAATTGGAATATTGCGGCAAGCTAATGAAATAAGTGAAGGTGTTCTCTTTTACTTAAGAACGCTTGTAAATGTTTACTGTAAAGCTTTTTGGGTTGTTAATGAGATTAATTCTATGTTTGAATTAAAGTTTTTTTAACATAAAAATAGAGTTAACATAAAAGTAGAGTTAGAATTATCAAACCTGTGGTGCTGTAATACTTCCTCACAGTTTTAAAAATTGCAAATAATTCTCATCTTGGATCCTAATGGCCTAACCACTCTTCCCTTATTGTTGCCACATATCTTGTTATATTCTTTCTTTTCAAATGTCAATCCAATTCCTTATTAAACGATACCATAGCATTTGCTCAAGTGATTTATGGGTAAAACATTCCATGTTTTCATTAACTTCTTTGTGAAGACATGTTTTTCCAAAATTCCCTTAATTCGTCCAGTGGTAATCTGAATTTGTACATAGAAAATAGAAGCAGGAGGTGGCTATTCAGCCCTTCAAGCCTGTTCCACTATTCGTTATGATCATGGCCAATCCCCTCCTACCCCCCCCCCCCCGATCCCTTGATCCTTTTAGCCCAAAGAGCTATATCTAATTCCTTCTTGAAATCACACACCCTTTTGGCCACAACTACTTTCTGTGGTAGTGAATTCTATAGCTTCACCACTCTTTGGGTGAAGAAATTTCTCCTCGCCTCAGTCCTAAAAGGTTTACCCCTCATCATCAAACTATTATCCCTGGTTCTGGACACCCCCACCATCAGCAATATTCTTTCTGAATCTACCCTGTCTAAACCTGTTAGAAGTGTGTAAGCTTCTATGAGATTCCCTCTCACTCTACTAAACTTCAATGAATATAATCCTAGCCGATTTAGTCTGTCCTCATATGACAGTCCCTCTATCCCAGGAATCAGTGTGGTAAACCTTTGCTGCGCTCTCTCCATAGCAAGAACATCATTCCTCAGATAAGGACACCAAAACTGCACACAATACTCCAGGTTTGGCCTCACCAATACCCTATTCAATTGCAGTAAAACATCTCTATTCCTATACTCAAGTCCTCTCGCTATGAAGGCCAACATACTATTTGCATTCTTTACTGCCTGCTGCACCTGAGCACTTACTTTCAGTGACTGATGCATGAGGACACCAAGGTCTCACTGAGTATCCACCTCTTTCAATTTACACCCATTCAAA
This sequence comes from Scyliorhinus canicula, assembly GCF_902713615.1. Classification (NCBI taxonomy): domain Eukaryota; kingdom Metazoa; phylum Chordata; class Chondrichthyes; order Carcharhiniformes; family Scyliorhinidae; genus Scyliorhinus; species Scyliorhinus canicula. The sequence goes on along the minus strand of NC_052147.1, from coordinate 254,356,403 downwards.
TAATAATCTGCCTTCCTAATTTTGCTACTGAAGTGGATAACGCCACAACCCAAAGATGTGCGTGGTAGGTGGATTGGCTAGGCTAAATTGCCCCTTAATTGGAAAACAAATTAATTGGGTACACTAAACTAAAGAAAAACTACTTCACTATCCACCGTGATAAAGAATTCTAACATATTATGGTTACTCATCCCTAAGGGTTCTCTTACAACTATACTAATCCTTTCTCATTGCACCATACCCAGTCCAAGATGGCCTGTTCCCTTGTTGGTTGCTCAACATATTGGTCCAGAAAACCATCCCGTATACACTCCAGAAATTCCTCCTCTATTGTACTGTGACTAATTCGACTCACCCAATCTATATGCAAATTAAAGTCACCCATAATCACATATGTTCCTTTATCACGTGCATCTCTGATTATCTGTCTAATCCTAATTCATGTTCCCGAGTTAACCATTTTTCAAGGAATGGAAACAATCTTTTGTTGTTTCCCTTCACATGGGGCTGGATTCTCCGCAGTCGGGATGCTCCATTTTTCCGGCAGCCCGGGGGTTTCCCGATGGCGTGTGGCTGCCCCACAATGGGAAACCCCATTGACCAGCTGGCAAAATGGAGCATCCCGCCGGCGTGCTGAACCAGAAATCTGGCACGGCGGGATAGAAAATTTAGCCAAGATCTTTCAAAAATATCTCAATTAGATTTATTTCTTAACCTTCTTTATCAGTGACTAAAGTCTCCATTTTTGACCTGTCCTCCATAACTAAAATCTCTCTCGTCTGTATAATTATAGTACATCTTCACTGTAACCTATCGATGGTTCTAATAGTCTTCCTATAATGAAATGCCAAGAACTGTCCATGCTAATCCAATTGCAGCCTTACCAAATTCAACATTTCTTTCTTACTATATTTGCCAATGTATTAAATTCAATTTTCCCTAGGTGGGAATTCAGAGGCCAGAATATGACTGAACTACAAGCTACAAATGAGTGTCAGCTTCATTTAAGTGCTGTATTTGTTCAAATGTAATCTTATGCCAAATTGCATTACTTCAGATGAGGCTTTACCCAAAGCCTATACCTCAAACATATCAGTCAGGCAGATTGGGCGTCCTGAGACCTGCCTTGCTCAAGTACTCGTCTTAAGGGAGATCACAGTTCAAAGTGTGGATTTTTCTGAGTTTTCAATGAAATGAAATGAAATGAAAATCGCTTATTGTCACGAATAGGCTTCAATGAAGTTACTGTGAAAAGCCCCTAGTCGCCACATTCCGGCGCCTGGTCGGGGAGGCTGGTACGGGAATTGAACCGTGCTGCTGGCCTGCCTTGGTCTGCTTTAAAAGCCAGCGATTTAGCCCAGTGCGCTAAACCAGTGTACAGTGTAAAGTACATGTTGCTGGATTTTGCTCCATGCGTTAGTTGGTTTTTCAGCCCAATTTGACATTTTTTATTTCCTCAGTATTTAATTGAATTATCCTTGGTTGATGTTGTCACTTAAATAACACCATACAAAATGCTAAGAATGCAAGTTAATTTTGGAGTCCTCATCATGCTGCAGTGCAGACCTGTCTTTGCTCTTTGCTTCACAAGACAAGCTGACATCGAGCAGTACCATCTGCTGCACAAAGACTTGCAAACAACTTGAATATCAACACTCTTCCCAAAGAATCATAGAGTTATGCCACAGAAGGAGATGGCCCATTGAGTCTACACAAGTTCTCAGTGGAGAAATGCAGTTATTTCCACTATCTTGCTATAACCCCATAGCCATGCGTCTGTTTTCCTCACATACCCACCTAATTTCCTTTTGTTCCCACTTCCACCACCCTCATAGGCAGCAGTTTCAAGGCCATTTCCACGCTGTGCTTTGAAACGTTTTCCCTCATATCCCTCATGCATATCTTGCATGTTATATGAAGGGCTTTCCTTTGTCTATAATCTTTTATATTTCTATAGATTTCCCCCAAATGTTTTATTTGCTCCAAGGAGGATCCCAACTTCTCCAACCTAACTAAATTCCTCATGGAAGTGTAGTTATCCACAGCATGAGGACTCCTTGCTGTCAGATTCTCCAAAGCCACCTGAGTAGACATGTACCATACCAGGCAATCCGAAGCACACACAGGTCTGTGGCAACTATTGAGGACTAGATCTGCAAAAAAGTAAGACTTTCCCAGTGAAAACGTGGTATCATCCATCTCGGCAGCTGAGCTTTCATAAGGTGGCATGTTTTCCTAAATGGCAACCATTTGTGCTCTGGGTTCCTCAGAACAGTTCCATCTGTGAAAGGGTTTTCACTCAAATAATATTTGGGTAGCCTCCGACCAAAAAGCAAAACCATTGACCTGAATTTAGGGGTCAGTGACAAGGATTTGCCACTCGCTGCTGAATTCAACGGACTGTCCGCAAAGATCTTGTGACCTCTGTGCCATGAAACTTTAGTTAATTGACGTCAGTTTAAATCTGGCACCAAGTCAAAGGGATCACCATGTATTTACCAACAGCGATGTTATCAAGCATTGTTGACAGCCATTCAATACAGTGTAACTTTTTAAAGGTTTTTACAGTCAGGATATCGGCATAAATGGGCATATTTTCACCAATTCAGCAATTTCAATTGATTGTAGTCCTAAGGAGGTGGGGGATTACTTCAACAATGCACACTCAAGGGAAATTGAATCACTAGCAGCAACTTCTGATTTTGGCCTTGAACTACGCATGTGTAGGCTCCAGATGTTGCTGTCAGTTTTAGAGGGAGTGATATCTGACAGGTTCGCCATCATTCGAATAGCCAAATTGGGTCCAATATGTACTTCAAAAGCCATTCTCCAGAAAGTACTGAAAATGCCTAAATTATGCAGCACTTCATGGTGCACCTGCTTTCTGAAGGATTGGAACATGACTGGGACATGGCAGCTCAGAGAAAAAGGTATAGGAGTTCCCAGCTTGCCCTGCCTGATGGGCTCCAAAAGATCATCTCAAAAAGAAATCTATACCAAAAACGTAAACTTATTTACCTTTGGATAACAGTTAATGTATCCCTTCAGTCAGGTACAAAGGAGGTAAGTGATTGTATTGGGTCAATCAGTGCCTTTCCTTCCTGCAGTTTAAAATTACACCTTTATTGAAAGGCACTTTTCAGTGCAAGGTAGGATCACTCCACTTTGCTGCATCTCTTGAAGCACAGCCATCAACACTTCAACATTAAGTGGATCAGTCTTCACCATATCTTCACTGTACCCTTATAAATAATTTGTCATCTTTTCTGATGCCACCACAATGTATGCTTTAAGGGTGAACTGCAGCACTGTAAGAATTGCTCTCACATTAAATTTTATTTGTATATAGGTCGAGCTCTATGGGAAAGCCTGTTATGTGCCAGTGACTCATCAGAATGGGCAGCAGAGCTACCATTGCAGGATATGGCCTAACCTGGTGTGACTATACCAGGGGCCAGCTTGGTCCTTTTCTTCCCAATCTCACAAAGGTGGAGTTGGGATCTCTTGCTGTAGTCCTGTGATCACAAAGTCATCACCTGGTGTTAGGCCAAAGTGCACAAAAAACTACATTGTTCACAGCCCTGAAATTGAGATTAAGTGTGGAATATTCCCCAAATTGCACAGAGTGCTGAATCAAGTGAGAAATGTTACGTGAAATTGGATGACTTCACAGATGACTTTCCATGCCTCATTGAACAGCATTCCGTGCAATTTCAAAATACTGGCAAGGATCACACAGCCAGCTTTAGGGAGTAGGATCTAAACACACCGTCAACGCCGATTCTGAGATTAGGAGGTGTTTTTAAAGGGCTCCTCAACCCTAAAGTTATATACAAGGCCTTCCCAGCCACATGAGATCAGGACACCCCCCCCCCCCCCCCCCCAAGCATCAGTGCACACACCACCGCACCCCCTCTGCCACTTCCACAATACCAACATTGGGGCATTTCCCCCCCCCACCCCCCGCCCCGCGCTGTCCTCAGGGCCCTCCTCCCAACCACATGTAAGGGAACTCTCCCCCCATGAAGGTGCATTAACCCCCTGCCAGAGCCCCCTTGGCACTGCCCTTTCATGTCATCACTTGGCACCAACCAGTTGGCATTGCTACCTTGGCACTGTCCCAGTGCCTCCAAGGGACACTGCCATAGGGCACTGCCGGAGGGCATTACCAGGGTGCCGGGGAGCAACGCCCAACCTTGTCCCTCCAGGGACTTCCACACCCCTGGCATGGTCATTACAACTGCTTTTTGCATTTCAAAACCAATGGTGGTTCTTGCCCATGTGACATCACACCGCTGAGGGCGGGGAGGGGTGGGGTGGAGGGTACATCATGGGCGCATCCCTTTCATTATAATAGGGATCTTGCCCAAATTTGGCGAGCATATCATTGACCTGAATTAGCAGCAATTTCCATCTCCTTAGTGAGATTGAAGTTGAATGTAATTAACTCCTGGGAATCATTCAGCTCTCCAGCGAGAAATTACCCGGGCGTTGTTCAGTACTCCTTTTTAAAAACGTGCAGCTGGCATGCATGACAGCTGAGGGGATCTGAGGAGGTGATAACCATTTCCACTTTCCAGCATGCAGCTCAAGGGCACTGGAGTTGCTCGCACTAGCGGAGGGTAAGGAACACCACAGGCGGGTTGGGCCTGGTTGGGCCGGGAAGGGTGAGGGGGGGGGGCTGAAGCATCCCAGATCCTAGGTCATTCCTAGGCTGGGGGGTGGAGGGGGAGGGGGGGCTGAGGGACTACTCATCTGTACGGCCTTCAAGCCATCTTTTAAATATTGTGGAGACTAGTAACAGGGGAAACTACAGCTGCTGCCCATCTGTCCTACCAAACACTTCCAGGACAGAGCCCTGTTCTTGGTTCTATGCTGAAGGTCATTTTAACTCCTTTTGACTGTGCTTCACAGCTGAAGGCTATTGCTAAAGAAGAATTGGCCTTGTTAATTGTGATAGAACTTCACAGCTCACAAGTGGTGCTGCAGACTGTGTTGCCGGTTGCAGCTGTTGTAGCTGCAAATGCCTGGAGACTGCTGCTGCTGTTTCCTTCTTTTTCTGTCGTCTGGAAGAAGGACAATTTTTTCTAAGATATCTGGGTCCAGGAACAGCGGACTCAGGGGGACATATGAGTCCAGAAGACAATCAGGTTTAAAGCAGGCAGACACAGTGGACCCTGGTGAGAGACATTTATCCGAACAGCAACCTGATGACACCATTGAAGAAATGCTTTCACAGGTTGCTGATGCGTTTGTTGCTAGTGTGCTGAGTGCTGCATGTAACTGGCACGTCACCGTGGGTTAAACACGCTGGATGTCAAAGATGTTATGTTCAATTGCACCTTGAGTGTCAGTGGAATATGTGATGTGGAGATGCCGGCGTTGGACTGGGGTGAGCACAGTAAGAAGTCTTACAACACCAGGTTAAAGTCCAACAGGTTTGTTTCAAACACGAGCTTTCGGAGCACGGCTCGTGTTTGAAACAAACCTGTTGGACTTTAACCTGGTGTTGTAAGACTTCTTACAGTGGAATATGTGGATGCGAAGATTTGGTGCCGGTGAGATAGGGCTAAATGGGAGTGTCTGCACAGCTGCGGCTTATGAACAGAGAATGACACTGATACATGGAGCAACCAGCAAGTAAACACATTGAAGAATAGGTCATTTCCATGACAAAGTTCTGGACATGATAAAACGCTCTCAGGCTTATCCTCCATTTCTGATGAGGGATCTGCGCGGGGTGATACAGTTTTAGTTCTTTTGTGAAAATGAGCTGATATATTGGTACAATATGGAATGGTGATGTTTCCTTGTTGATAAATGGCTAGTGCGATATGTGGAGTGTTACACAGTTGATTTTCAAATTTTTGTTATGTTGACCATTTTTGCCAATAAAATATTATTCAAATGCATTCTCGTGGGTATACATGCCATGTCTCAGACTTTGATTATTGCATTGCATTTCAGTCAAACTTGAATCAAGCCTGGACAGTTTGCTTGAGCTATAGAAGCATCAGCACCATAGAGACAGCAGCCAACAATCAAACGCTCAAGAGCTGGCTTCAGCACTGGGGATATCCTCGTGACCATAGGTTAAGTGTGCGGATCGGGGTGGCACCTGAGCCCGGTCTCCCTAATGTTCCCAGCAGGGATTTAGGTTCTGGGGGCTTCTGCTGTGGCTGGGGGTGAGTTTACAGAGCGACGTTTTCCAGCACAACTGGCTCGGTGGATGGCACTCTGAGCGAAGGCCAGACACGTAAGGATGGAGGCGGCTTGGAGGATTTGAGAGTCCTGGGATGGAAGCCCTAACTGACTGTCAGTCCCTCTCCTTCTCCAATTCCTTACAGATCCTAAAATGAATGCCGGTATTGATCCACAAGAGGATGCCCTCGCGATGCTGGTGGCAGTCAAGGGGGCCAAGGGTGCCGGAGAAGGCAGCAGCATCAACGCAGGCTTGAGGTGGCACACCATGAGCAGGGGGTCTCCGCACAGCCTGAAAACCTGGTTGCCCATCAGCCAATGAGGAACCCAGAGGAGGACACCGGCAACGGCCCCAGATCAAGGTTATCTGGGTGAAGGGGCAGTGGATCCTCACCTCTGCGGTGCAGGCCAACCTCGCTATCGGTGACTGCTCTCTCCTCTGTCCATCCCGTTACCTCCTCCTGGGGGGGGTGGGGGGGATGATTCAGTTCTTGGGTACTTCCCCCGCACCCCGATGTTGGTCTTTTCACACCTATTATGGCCTATGTTCTCCAGCGAGGACAAAATGAGGGCATTGCGAGCTGCACGCTTGATCGTTCAGGGGATTTATGACAGGTGAGCACCATAACTGGACATGACAGAGTTGTGCTGGTAGGTGCCAGGGGATGCCAAGGAACAAGCACCAAGATCGGATGTGGGGAAGGAGTGAGGTGTCAACCAGTGTTTTGGGAGGGGGTTTGGGAATTTGGGGAGTAGCAAGTAGAACTGATGCTAGAAGGGAGGTGGTAACTTACTCTTGCAGCTCGGTGGATATCGTTGGTCTTCTTGCGACATTGGACGCCGGTCCTCTTGGTCATGCTGCCCAAACTGACAGCTGCTGCCACTGCCTCCCAGATGGCATTGGTTGCCCTGATGCTGGCCTTCTGACCCCCTTGGGGAACAGAATATTCTGTCTTGACTCCACAGTGTCTAGAAGCCTGGCCAGGTCGGCATCGCCAAAGCGAGGAGCAGGTCTGCACACTGGCATGCTTGTGCATTGACTGAGAGCTGGATTCTACTACCCCAACCACCGCAAGATCACCACGGGCGGGGGGGCGGACCATGTAAATGTCCATTGACCTCTGGCAGGAATTTCCGGTCACCAGGCGGGAGCGGCCTGAGAATACTGCCCTGAGTGTGTGCCCAGGGAGCATTTAAAAGCAGGTCCCCCTTGTTAGCGATGAGCTGCTGAGAGGCGCAAGTCCAGTGAATCAGATGGAAAGACAGCCAATAATGGCAAGAACCTCATGGGGGTTCATTTCTGGCACTAAGTGCCATTAACTATGGGCCACGATCTCGCCAACGTGGCCGGCGGGAAACACCCCGCCAATCACACCCAAAACGACACCAAGAAATTTTCTGTTTAATCGCGCTGAATTAAAAATGCCCTGTTGTGATTTATACTGAGAAATTTCTACCTTTTGCAATTTCAACTATTTTACCAGACTGCCTTTCAGAATAAGAGGATCACCAAAGTGACAAAGTACTCATCCAGATATGTGTCTTAACAAAACTATGTAATAAAAATACGGTCAGCTTTGATTTAATGGCTGATCACTTTCCTCCCTCTCTATAACTTTGAAGAAGAATCATATGGACACGAAACATGCACTTTTTTTCCCCTCGCCACAGATGTTGCCAGACCTGCCGACCTTTTCCACCATTTTCTGTTTTATTTTATTCAATAGCTTCATTGACACCCACCATTTTATGTTACTTCCTTCCAGCAATGCCTTAGATGGTGATAGCCTCTTCATTAAGAAGATTATTACCTCAATGCTGTTGCTATTTTGGTCTGGTTTATGTGCCAACCTGAAGGTAAACACACCTTACTGTTGTTGAGTTTTCAAATGTCTGGTTTCATCGCTGCTTTGGTTATTCCATGTGGGCTATCCCCGATAACAACCTCTGAAGTATCGGTTTTCAGCCATCCAACAGACATCCCTTGTCTGCCTCTATTAACCTACTACAAGACGCTCAATCACTGCATTTTAACCATTCCTCTTTGTTTCAATATCGATTGCCATGTCTCCAGGTTGAACCTCAATCACACATTAAGAACTAAGAAGATTCTGGGATTTGGAATGTGCTGGAGGAAATGATAGGCCCACCCACTCCAAAAGCTATCTGCATCATTTCCTCTGGTGATTTTGCCGCGGTCCTTTTAATGCATGTTCCAAAAGGATCTGACCTCTTGTTCTGAGCCTTCAGCTGAGTTTAAATCTCAGCAGCATATTGCAGTGTCAGCTGGACTCTCTCCCTATGTAATATCCTTTTAACACCCATGTTTTGTACGCCTATTTTTTGCATAGTTCAAAAAATTCATCAAGATCATCCGGCTGTAGTAATGTGCCTCTTCAGCTTTTTATCTTAGCTTGTCAAACAATGTACAGTATACTGACGGTGAAACTAAATTGAAGCTCCTCCCATATTTTATTGAGTTAACTTGGTTTGTTTCCTCCAGCCACCGAGTCATATTATCCAATCAGTAATTGAGTTTTAAAGATTTGGAAGGTCTTGGCAACATACCCAATGTGTATTGATATAACTAACTCAGCCAAGGCAGTGGTAAGGAATGTTAAAAATGGCTCTCATATTCCTGGATTAAGGATTGGAAATTAGACAAATTAATTTCTGCTGTGCAGAGGATATGATTGTGATCCAATAACTCCCTTATGGAATTAATGTTGGGTGAGAATACCATTGAGCTCAGGTTTGATAATGCCATGAGCAACTAGGCCGCTTAAATTCACTGCCAAATATAAGCACCCTCTTTAGTTTTGCAGGGTGCATCAATTTTGACACAAACCTAAATTTACAATTCCCGATCCCCCAGGAGATAAACAGTTTTTCATTGTGCCTAAATTTTATGATTACTGGAGGGTGCAGACAGGATCAGCAACCAGGCCCTTATAGTCCAATCAATAAGGGCAGAAGTATTATTGCCATGTCTTATATTGCTCTGCTTCTGAGAGTAAGATATTGCACTAGAATATTGGGAACATTCCTTCCAACACGGAGCAAGTGGTTAGCTCCCCAAACGTGATATGGCCCTCACCCTAATGAAGCCTCTGCTGACAGGTCTGAGAGCTGCTGTGGAAGTTCAGATTCTCAGGGACTTTCAGAGGTACGAATCATTCCAGTGCGTTATCATCATACAGAGCCAGCATAGTGCTGAGGTGCAATCTCAGGGGTGTACTATCAGTCCAGTGGCCGAGGAACCTCTGTCCACTTTCGGGATTTGTTTAAATTCATTTGGCTAGGGAAGTAGTTAGCTTTCAATGTCAAGGTTAGCGGTCCATTCAACACAGTAGGGCAGCACGGTAGCATAGTGGTTAGCACAATTGTTTCACAGCTCCAGGGTCCCAGATTCGATTCCCAGCTGGTCACTGTGCGGAGTCTGCACGTTCTCCCCATGCCTGCGTGGGTTTCCTCCAGGTGCTCCGGTTTCCTCCCACAGTCCAAAGCTGTGCAGGTTAGGTGGATTGGTCATGCTAAATTACCCTTAGTGTCCAAAATTGCCCTTAGTGTTGGTTGAGTGGGGTTACTGGGTTATGGGAATAGGGTGGTGTTTGGGTAGAGTGCTCTTTCCAAGAGCCGGTGCAGACTCGATGGGCCGAATGGCCTCCTTCTGCACTGTAAATTCTATGCAAAAACAAGCATGATTTTCTGCCTCCCTCCCTCATGGCGTGTTTTCCAGCAGCAGAGGCGGTTTGCCACTGGTTACTGGCGGGTTCTTCCCATCCCGTTAATGCCTACCGTGTTTTTTTCGTGGCTCACGCTGTTGGTGTTTTTCGGTCCCAACAGCATCGCCAATGCTGTGGGTATTTCTATTTATCTTAGTGAACCACAAGCCTTCCCTTATATCGATCAAATGACCACACAACCAGTTAGTTAGTTCAAATGATGGTTTATTTACATACACAAGAGTTATCTCAACATGCAAACACAATATCTACTACGAGTTAAACTACACCTATCAGCTATAATGACCTATACTTAACTTCAGGGCGACCGGCACTGTGCAAATGGATAAGGCCTTTAACTGGATTTCACTTGGCTGATTTGAAGAAAGTGGCTCTGTCTCTGCTGGGCTCGTCCGTCAGGTAGCGATCGTTGGTCTTGAACTTAGCTGGCTGTTCCTGCTGCAATTGGGCTGGCACAGGGCAGATCCAAAAGTGACAGAACACATGGCTGTGTCCTTGTTTATCCATCTGGGATTTTGTGCTCTTTGGGGCAGTCCTTAACCTTGGACCCAATAGTTCGACAGGGCTCTGATCTCTGTCTTCAATTTCGGCCAATAAAGGGATGGATGCCTTGGTGGCTGGGCGGGTCCTTAGCGGTCATTGACCTTGGCAGTTGTGCTTTCTGAGTAAGGGGAGTGGTGCCGATCAGTCTGTGGCTGTACCGGTTGCTTGATTGGAGCTTTATTATCCTGGGAAAATGGGCCATTAAAATGCAAACGAGCAGGGGTTTCAATCAGGTCTGGTTACCTGTGTTTCAGGTACACACAGGCTCTGTATCTGTCTGAGTCCTGGGTTGGCCATAATTCCCATGGTCCTTTTCAGGTAGCCATCTTAGATGGCTACAACGCGCCCGCTGCCGGTGAACCCCGCCATGGGATCGGAACATCCCTCTGGTGAAATGGGCCAGGAAGCCCGGCAAATGGCTTTAGCTGGTACAATGTGAATGGCTGTGAGGCCACCAGGATTGGATCACTCAAGGTAGAATTTCAGTCGATGGTCGGACTTGGATAGCCAGTGTCACAACTTGAGCTGCTCCTCATATTCTACGTGTGGGCCAAGTAGCCACATCTTCCCTGGGCTTTCCTCAAGTAATTGAGACAGCAACCATCATGTGATACTCTTGTTAAAGCAAGTTTTCCAACTTAACACCTGAGAGATGATGTGATCGAGCCCCCCCCCCCCCCCCCCCCCCCCCCCACCACTACCCACCCCAACCCCCCCACACCCCCACACCACAACCATCCAGCCACTAGGCTCCTGGCACAAGCAGTAAAAACCCACTGTAAAATGGATTTTCTCTTTCAGGATGATAGCTCACCTATCCACGCATGCACGGTAGCATAGCGGTTAGCACTATTGCTTCACAGCTCCAGGGTCCCAGGTTCAATTCCGGCTTGGGTCATTGTCTGTGCGGAGTCTGCACATCCTCCTCGTGTGTGCATGGGTTTCCTCCGGGTGCTCCGGTTTCCTCCCACAGTCCAAAGATGTGCAGGTTAGGTGGATTGGCCATGATAAAGTGCCCTTAGTGTCCAAAATTGCCCTTAGTGTTGGGTGGGGTTACTGGGTTATGGGGATAGGGTGGAGGTGTTGACCTTGGGTAGGGTGCTCTTTCCAAGAGCCGGTGCAGACCCGATGGGCCAAATGGCCTCCTTCTGCACTGTACATTCTATGATAATCTATGATAATCCTCCCCACCACCAACTCAGCCAACATCCTTGCTAGTACCACAAGGCCAGCTATGCCAGGCATTATCGCAGCCCAATTTCAGAAAAGGTTACACAACAAGAAAGAAGGCATTGTGTAACAGATCTTTTTTTAAAAACCCCAACTACCAGTTTGAATACTTCCAACGTGAATTCTGGGCAGCTAGAGAGAAGCCTGATCCATTATTTCCGACATGGTACAGGCTAACACATGCTCGTGTCACTTTGGATGCCTGTAAAATGGACGTGACTCAAAAGAATTTCGACGGTAAAATGTTTTCCACTGCAATAACCCCACGAAAGTAAAATTTCATCCACGAAAAGGCAGATGATTAAGTTTTTGTTAAATTAGCGCGCAACAGGGCAGCACGGTGGCACAGTGGTTAGCATTGCTGCCTACGGCGCTGAGGACCTGGGTTCAAATCCCGGCCCTGGGTCACTGTCCGTGTGGAGTTTGCACATTCTCCCCGTGTTTGCGTGGCTTTCACACCCACAACCCAAAGATGTGCAGGGTAGGCGGATTGGCCATGCTAAATGGCCCCTTAATTGGAAAAATAATTGGGTATTCTAATTTATTTTTTTTAAATTAGTGCGCAACTGAGAAGGGTGACAAAATGTGGGAAAGTTTGGACAGTTTTAAAACAAGCCTCATTTACTGATCACTTAGTTGACCAAGCCGATTGCAGTAGAGAATAAAATACCCTTACTCTCCACTCGATATGTGAAGAGGTGCCCTGGTTGGTATCAGCAAATGCGTGTCTGCCTGAGTGTGTGTGTGTGTTTAAAGCTCGCACATCCACCATATGAAAAAACTTCTGATACAAGGGACACAATACAGCAATAACTTTGGGTAAAGGTGATATTGAGCTGAGCTGTGATGTCTCCCTGGATGAAATATGGCCAATTACATGAGATCTTTGAAGATTGCTGATATCATGTAGCAACACAAATTACTGTGTTCAGGATGTAAGTGTGAAAGGCACGACATTTGAAGTAAGGGGAAAATGTGCATCATAAATGAAAATCTATGGAAAAAAAGTGCCACGATTTATTTTTAAAGCTAATTGAAACTCCATTCTTAATGAACATGGGAATATTTAGCTATTGTTATTCCTTGTACAAATCCTTTCCAATCTTAAAACTCGTTCTCTGCACAAATGAGCTATAAAAAAACAAGCCCACATGTTGGAAAAATGCACAATATTTTGCCACTCCATTCATTATCCAATTAGTCATTCCAATTCACTGGTCTTTTTAAGATAGAAAATGTTTTGTTTTGTGCTGTTATATATTACATACCCCGAGACAAATGGGGAATGGTCTAATGCTGCTTTGCTCAATGCTACTTGTGTAGTAGGTTGCTTTGACTGACTGAATTCAACAAAGCTTGCATTTTCTGGACATCATATTTGCGGCTAGCCTGCTGATTTTTGTTGAAAGTTTTTTCAATGCAATTATTGTATATGATCAAAAACAAATTAAGTGGATCAATGTTCCAATGATTTTGAGTATTTAAAAGTCATGTGGATGCCTATTTTCAGTTAGATTTTAGCTTTACAATATAATTGAGTTAGTCAACCATGCAGAAAAAACCTAATCTGTAACATTTGCTTGTGACTTGCATAGAAGATGCTAGTGTTGGTGTGGATAGATATTTCCTCCCAACTACAGTCATAGTATGCCTTGGTATTTTTTCTCTGCACATAAATGTAAATGGGAGACTCCAGTTACAGACAATGGATTTGGACAAATAATGCAATCACAATGAACCAGAATTGCATCATCTCGGATTGTCCTCTGTTGAGCTGAATCCTGAACATTTACATTTTACTGTGCCAAATTCTGCAAACTTGATTATATTGTGCTTTATTTTGGAGGAAAATCCTTCCCCTGTTACATCGCAAATCCCCCATGGCTGTGCTTCAGCCAAGAAAAGCAGAATGCATGGGAGTCCCTGCATATCAGTGCATCTTCAGCAAGGCAGAGTTCAACCTCCTAACCTTGACATTCAATTGTATTGCCATAAAACTATCGTCTGGTCGCCACAACAATATCCTAAGGTCCATCATTCATCAGAAACTCAACTGGAATAGTCACATAAATGCCTTGGCTACTACAGTGAGCAAAAGGTTAGGTATTAGGCAGTGAATGGCTTACCTCTTGATTCTTTCCACCACCAAAGAGGCACAAATCAGGAATGTACTGGAATAATCTCCACATGCTTGAAGAGATAGAGGAACAACACTCAAAATGTTCAACACCATCCAGTACAAAGCATCCAGTTGATCTGCACCTTATCCATTATGCTAAACATCCAATACCATCGGTCTACTGTGTATGAAATGTGGTCTATCCACAACATGTGCTGCAGGAACTTGCCAAGGCTTGTTTGGAAACACCGAACTTATGACCTCCGCTATATAGAAGGACAAGGACAGCAGGCATTTGAGAACATCGTCGCCTTTCCTTTGAAGTTAAAAAACAACTTGAGGTGGACATTTATCATCATTCCTGAATTGTTGCTGGGGCAAAATCATGGAACTCCTCCTTAATTCTGGGAACACTTTGCACCATTCAAATTGCAACAGTTTGAGAAAGAAGGTCCACCATCGCTTCAAGTAAGAAGTCTTACAATACCAGGTTAAAGTCCAACAGGTTTGTTTTACTTTACTGTTGGACTTTAACCTGGTGTTGTAAGACATCTTACTATGCCCACCCCAGTCCAACGCTGGCATCTCCACATCATTTTTTCAAGAGCAACAAGGGGGAACGCTAAAATGCCAGGCCCACCAGTAACACTCACATCCCAAGGATAATAAGCAAAAAAGCAGTGGGAGAATTCAAGTTTAATCCACCAATCCAACCAACTTTCAAATCTCAACTAGAGCACTACCGGAACATAGAACATAGAATTTACAGTGCAGAAGGACACCATTCAACCCATCGAGTCTGCACTGGCCCTTGGAAAGAGCAGCCCACCTAAGTGGACACCGCCACCCTATCCCCGTAACCCAGTAACCCCACCTAACCGTTGTGGAAACCAAGGGCAATTTAGCATGGCCAATCCACCTAACCTGCACATCTTTGGACTATGGGAGGAAACCGGAGCACCCGGAGGAAACCCACACAGACATGGGAGAAAGTGCAAACTCCACACAGACAGTGACCAAAGCCAGGAATCGAACCTGGGACCTTGGAGCTGTGAAGCAACTGTGCTAAACACTGTGTTACCGTGCCCCCCAGGAAGGCCTGAATGAAAAGCAAAATTGTCTTTGGTAAGGAACAATGCAACTAAGAAACACTATCATTTCTGAGCTACTTGCTCATTTCCTCATAGCTGATTCACAGTGGGACAAGTAGGAGGTTTGAATCCACTTCAATGGATACAAATGGTGTATTATTTTGTGAGAACATCTCACTACACATACACTATGGCAGTACAATAAGGCCTACCACCATCTTCTCAAGGACAACCTGAGTAATATGGGAGACTGGGAAAAATAGATTTGTAGAAAAATTATCGAAAAATTAGGTTGGTTTCTATTCAGTTTAACTGTGAAGCACACATTAGCATGGAGACTAATAAGGAATGTTGCAGTCATATATTAGAGGTCTTTTAGTAACTTTTGTAATGGTTTTTAAGGCAAACCATTTCTGCATTACAAGGATATTACCAGCTTAATATTGACCACCACAGTTCTGTGAGATCTCTCCAAATACTCTAACATTGAGAAAAAGCTTTGTTTTTTTTATTAAATCAAATGTAAAAATAATGCATTAATTAGGGCCCAACAAAATCAACAATGCTTGGATTGTCACACACTGTGCATAAACCAGGTAAAGTGACTTGTAAGGTCTACCCCTTTAATAATGCCCAATTAAAGTTTTGTTCTTCTAAGTATTTTTAGGTACTAAATCTGTTCAGGCACTGAAGCCTTATGCCACAGATATCAATGTTTTAATGCCCAGCTGTCCCGCAGAATGCAGCCATAGCACAGACAGTGATACTGTTTGAGAAAAATAGGGTAATGATTGCAAACTCTTTCTTTTAAAGGGGCACCTTCTTTAACAAAAAAGTGTCTGGCAAATACTTTTCTAACTGTTTACAAAACGATGCTGTAAATCTCCACGTGAAACCTCACCGTGGTGAAAATAACTGTTTTGCAACATCATCACCTTCCAAACAAAAATATGTTTTTCATACACTTACCGTTAATGTGCCTCATAATACCTAGTGCCCATAGTAACAATGTGGACTAAACCAAAAACACTCAACACAAATATGTCCCAAACATCCATTAAATTTCCCATTGGTTTTAATCTCCTATAAGGTGCCTTCAATGCAATTGGTATAATATTTAATGAGAACAGGGGCCAAATTTGAATTAATGTTTAGTTGCAACATGCTACGTGCTGCATTACGTTTTAATGCAATATTCTTTCCTAAGACTGATTGGACCTATTTCAAAAGAGTCAGTTGAAACATAATGGTCAGGAACACAGAATGTGACTTTAGAATCCATTGAGTCTGCACCGACCCTCTGAAAGAGCACCCTACCTAGGCCCACTCCCCACCCTATCTCCACAACCCCACCTAACCTGCACACCTTTGTACATAAAGGGGCAATGTTAGCATGGCCAATCCACCTAACCTGCACATCTTTGGACTGTGGGAGGAAACCGGAGCCCCGGAGGAAACCAACACAGACACGGGGAGAATGTGCAAACTCCACACAGTCACCTCAGGGCAGACTCAAACCCGAGTTGCTGGTGCTGTGAGGCAGTACTGCGAACCACTGTGCCACCATGCCACTCTCCTTTTGCTTAATAATAATCATATTTGAAATCTTTTGAGCTAAACTGTGTAGTTATTGAAACTTTAATTGTTTTAAGCAAATGTGTCAAATGTTAATTCGGCTTTCGAATGGTCTGGAAGTATCTACGGATTGATTTTATTTACTATCAATTATAACAAAGGCAATTTAACTTTAGAAACCTCTTGCTAAATTAACAGCTGATGGATGTTAAACAATTGGAAACAATTAATAAAATCTGCACAGCTAGGCAAAGAAATGTTCACTTGTCCTCTGGTGTCACTCTGCACATTGTAATGCATTCATAAGATGATTCATTGGAGACAACTCTTCCACTGACATTGTACATTCAGAAGGTGAAACAAATGCCTTGTATAACAAAATAGATATTACAAACACTGAAGTGTCATTCTGTTGATATAACATGCGCACATGGTCCTTCATCAAGTTATGGGTGTTATGCTTAACGCTGGAGCGTTAGAACAAGATTTGGGTGTGTTTCTAACAACCCAAAATTTACTATAGCAACCGTGACTGTAGCACAATGACCGGAATTGTTCAGTCCCCACCCCCCACGGCAGGTTTTCCCAGGCAGAGGCGGCTCAACATTGTTGCTCCTTTTGCTAAGTGTGCTTTACACTTAATTGCTCTGTTTTATAACCTTGCTTTAGAGTCGCCAGGTATCTTTATGATACCACCACGAGGTTCAAGTTCAAGTGCTGATCAATAACTCAATACACTAGTTAGTAAGGTTCAAATCAAAACACATTTATTATATACACAGTCAATCGCTACTCATGCATAAAATACTACAGAACTAGACTATTTCTACCACTAAAGGCCAATGCTTAGCTTTGGAAAAGGAACCCACTGGGTCAGGGAACAATGGCCTCTCATTCGATCCTGAGACTGCAGGCTTCCAGCTGGTATGGACTAAGGGTTAGGAGCGCCTATCTGGTAGTGTGCGTTGACTGGACACTTACTTGTTGGTGCAGCTGCTAGGCAGGTCTCTGTCAAGGGTTGTTTCGAGCTGCTGGGAGACCCTGCCAAGAAGACCGAATTGAACTTGGGGACTCTACTTTATAGTCCCCAGGGGCTTTGCGTCCTTTTGGGCGGACCCCGTACCTGGTTCCAATTGATTGGACCACGTTCCAATCGATCGGTTTGATTTCCCCAATACTGGGGCTGTTCCCTGATTGCTGGGCGGTTCCTAAGTGTCCATTGGCTTCTTTTGTGTTGGCTCCTGCTGGCGCCGAGGAGTCTGGCTTTCCCTCGACTATCTTAACTGTTGCTATTGTTCCCGGGGATCGCTCATCAATATGCAGATGGTCGTCAGTTTCAGTGCTGTCTGCTTTTCTGCGAGTCTAATATACAGGAAGCTTGGCATTCTGCTTGCTTCCCTGTGCCTGTCCATTTTTCCCTGCGTTCTTAGCGAATCTCCATTTTAAGTCGGGAAGTGGCCAACCCAGGTGGCTACAACATTGGCTGCCGGTGGGATCTTCAAGTGCAGCCGAAGTCAATGGAAATTTGCATGCCTCGCCCGTCCCACCGATGGGGACCCTGCAGCAGGGGTTGGCTTCGGCAGGACCTGAAGATCCCACCAGTGGGAAGGACTGGAAAATTTGTTATTTCCAAACCAAAAAGCAAAGCAACCACATCCTTTGACATTATTATTCTGGTGAAATCCCCTCTGAACTATAAATGAGAGGAGACAAGAATCTGGAAAGACTGAAGCAATTACAACTCTTTTCACTAGAAAGGAGACTGAGAGGAGACCTGATAGAGAGCTGTAATATTATGAGTGGGTTTGGCAGAGTAGATGTAGGGCTGTTACCACTTGTGCGAGAACCCCACACTAGTATCAATGTAAAGTTGTCATAATAAATACATTAAAGAATTCAGGAGGAGCAGTTTTTACCAGAGAGTGGTGAGACTATAGCAAACCCTATCACAGAGAGTGGTTGAGGCAAATTGCATAAATGCATTTAAAGAGAAGCCAGATAAGTACATGAGGGAGGAAGGAATAAAAGGTTATGTTGATACCGTGAGATGAAGCAAGATAGGAGGAGGCTAGTATGGAGCATAAGCACTGGCATCAATATGTTGGATTGAAAAACATGTTTCTTTGCTGTAAGATTCTTTGCGATTCTGTGTAATAAGGGCACATTTTACTTGCAAATCAGTTGTAAACTTTCCTACCAATTTGGTGTTTCAAGCTGAACTAATGTAAGTGATTTCAGCCAAAGTATGAACAGAATGAAATTGTCATCTCCATTAAATGTCTAGCAAAGCCTCTAATACTGTCAAACCCTTGTTTTGGCTTTACAAAATGAAGATACAGTGGCCTGAATTCTTCATCGGCGGGATCCTCCTTTTCGCCAGCAGGGCACGTACGCCCGTGGATTTCCTGGCAGCATAGGGGTGCCCACAATGGGAAACCACATTGACCGTCTGCAAGGACGGAGAATCCCGATGCCAGCGGGGGTGTGCCACACTAGAAAACAGGTGCAGAGGGACAGAGAATTCCATCCATTGTGTTTTGCTGTATGTATACTTATGTATTTACAAAAAAATGCTAACAACATATATATTTGCGAGGCCAAACGGAAAATAGGGAATGGAAGCATGGAAGGAAAGCATTGGACGTCTGTTTCACCATAAATGTCGCCATGATGTAGAGATGCTGGCATTGGACTGGGGTGGTCACAGTAAGACGTCTTGTAACACCAGGTTAAAGTCCAACAGGTTTTTCTGGAATCACTAGCTTTAGGAGCGCAGCTCCTTCTTCAGGCGAGTCACCCGAGGAAGGAGCTGCGCTCCAAAAGCTAGTGATTCAAAACAAACCTGTTGGACTTTAACCTGGTGTTATAAAACTTCTTACTGTGACCACCAATGTAGATAATGGCAACATCTGTACCTACCTGTTTGGCTTAATGCCGAAAAGCTTATCCTAACCTCAGGCCTGGCCCACAGAAGGAAAGCAACAACGGGAGCATTTGCATATGTTTTAACAGACTAGGACCGGAAAAAGGATGAAAACTGGTCAAACTAAACGTAAGATTTCAACACGGCAATCTGCTTTTTAATTCTGCTACTACTGGACAGTGCCTGGACCTTAAGGGGGATAACACACAAGTTAAACATCTGTGACTTTTTAAAAACCTACCATGTGACTAGGAGCAGAGGCATTGGAATTACCAAAGTCAAATGAAAAGTGACATTAGCTCAAATGTTCTCCCGTAAACCTTACCAGCTTCTGAGTGAAGGTGTATTTATATGCATCTCACAGCAAAATGTCCGATTTCTTCAAAACAGATAATTCTGATATGATGAATAAAGAAGTCGCAATGGTGCTGGAAATTTCAATGTAATGCAAATCAGATGACTCAGGACTTGGCAGCTTCCTTTCAGTCTCCTTCCCATCTTCTTCGCCACCCCACCCAAGTGACGCAACAACAAACTGAAAAGATCAGAAAGTCTGCTAAATTGCACCAATTCCTTCTCTGAGGTCATTGGCTGCGTTTCAGTCCAGACATGTGCATTGGCACCGATCAAAATTAAAAGAGAAATTTTGAAAAATGAAGAAAAGGAAGAAAAGGATTTTTAATTCCAGGTCACCTTTAAGTTAGTTTATTTATCATTAAATTGTGATGGATATAACCATCCATGTTGTTTGGATTCAACTACACCATAGGCTATTCGATAGTGGAATGATTTAGCAAATACAATATTACTGCAAATTCGGGTCTTGTTAACCAACACTATGAAGAAACAGACTGCCAATTACTGTTTGTGGGAACTTGCTGAGCAGAAATTGGTTGTTCTGTTTCCAGAATTCCTATAGTGACTACACTACAGAAGTAATGGATGCAATTTAACAGCCTCATCGCGCCCGACTTGCTGTAGCAAAGACGCAGTTGAATCTCGCAAGAGGCCTCTCACAGGATTCGCGACGCTCAAGATGTCTCGCGAGATTCAACTGAACCACGTGAGACGTCGCAATCTGGATCTCACCCTCCCTGAGCCAGATCCAGATCAGCATATTTAAATGAGTCGATTAAATATGCATGTGCCAGATTCTCCCAGAGCCTGAGATTCACCAGCCATGTCTGGGAGACTTCACCAGGGTGCTGTTTAGTAATGGTCCACACAAAGGTGGACCAGTAGTAATGGCACCTGGGGGCGTGTCCCAGGCCATTGGAGAGCCCCAGATGGTTGTGAACAGGGCCGGGTGGCACCCTAACACTCCCATTGGCACCTGAGCACCTTGGCACTGCCACCCAATGACACAGCCAGGGTGCCCAGGCAGCACTGCCAGGCTGGTGGAGCTACTGCCATAGTGCCAGGTTGGTAATGCCAATGTGTCCAGGTACTAGGTTGCCCATGCCAAGGGTCTGACATGTGGGAGGCTTTCAAATGTCAGTTGAAACGAATTCAGGACTGGCATGTTCTTGTGCGGAAGAAGAATAAATACGGCAAATTTCGGGAAACTTGGACAACGAGAGATATTGTAGGCCTTGTCAAAAAGAAAAAGGAGGCATTTGACAGGGCTAGAAGGCTGGGAACAGACAAAGCCTGTGTGGAATATAAGGAAAGTAGGAAGGAACTTAAGCAAGGCATCAAGAAGGCTAGAAAGGGGTCATGAAAAGTCATTGGCAAATAGGGTTAAGGAAAATCCCAAGGCTTTTTACACGTACATAAAAAGCAAGAGGGTAGCCACAGAAAGGGTTGGCCCACTGAAGGATAGGCAAGGGAATCTATGCGTGGAGCTAGAGGAAATGGGAAAGGTACTGAATGAATACTTTGCATCAGTATTCACCAAAGAGAAGGAATTGGTGGATGTTGAGTCTGGAGAAGGGTGTGCAGATAGCCTGGGTCACATTGAGATCCAAAAAGACGAGGTGTTGGGCGTCTTGAAAAATATTAAGGTAGCTAGGTCCCCAGGGCCTGTTGGGATCCACCCCAGAATACTGAAGGAGCTAGAGAGGAAATTGCTGAAGCCCTGACAGAAATCTTTGGATCCTCACTGTCTTCAGGTGATGTCCCGGAGGACTGGAGAATAGCCAATGTTGTTCCTTTGTTTAAGAAGGGTAGCAAGGATAATCCAGGGAACTACAGGCCAGTGAGCCTTACATCAGTGGTCGGGAAATTACTGGAGAGAATTCTTCGAGACAGGATCTACTCCCATTTGGAAGAAAATGGATGTATTAGTGAGAGGCAGCATGGTTTTGTGAAAGGGAGGTCATGTCTCACTAACTTGATAGAGTTTTTCGAAGAGGTCACAAAGAAGATTGATGCAGGTAGGGCAGTGGATGTTGCCTATATGGACTTCAGTAAGGCCTTTGACAACATAGAACATAGAACATTACAGCTTTGACAAAGCTTTGACAAAGAGTTACGGACTCGAAATGTTAGCTCTTTTTTCTCTCCCTACAGATGCTGCCAGACTTGCTGAGATTTTCCAGCAACATCCTGGTAAATCTCCTCTGCACCCTTTCCAATGCTTCCACATCCATCCTATAATGCAGCGAACAGAACTGCACGCAATATTCCAAATGCAGCCGCACCAGAGTTTTGTACAGCTGCAACATGACCTCATGGCTCCGAAACTCAATTCCTTTACCAATAAAAGCTAACACACCGTACGCAATCTTAACAACCCTATCAAGCTGGGTGGCAAATTTCAGGGATCTATGTACATGGACACTGAGATCTCTCTGCTCATCCACACTCCCAAGAATCTTACCATTAGCCCAGTACTCTGTCTTCCTGTTACTCCTTCCAAAATGAACCACCTCACACTTTTCAGCATTAAACTCCATTTGCCACCTCTCAGCCCAGCTCTGCAGCTTATCAATGTCCCTCTGTAACCTGCAACATCCTTCGGCACTGTCCACAACTCCACTGCCTTTAGTTTCATCTGCAAATTTACTCACCCATCCTTCTACACCCTCCTCCAGGTCATTTATAAAAATGACAAACAACAGTGGCCCCAAAACAGATCCTTGTGGTACAACACTAGTAACTGAATTCCAGGCTGAACATTTCCCATCAACCACCACCCTCTGTCTTCTTACAGCTAGCCAATTTCTGATCCAAACTGCTAAATCACCCTGAATCCCATTCCTCCGTATTTTCTGCAATAGCCTACTGTGGCGAACCTTATCAAACACTTTACTGAAATCCATATACACCACATCAACTGCTTTACCCTCATCTACCTGTTTGGTCACCTTCTCAAAGAACTCAATAAGGTTTGTGAGGCACGACCTACCCTTCACAAAACCATGTTGACTAATCAAATTATTCCTTTCTGGATGATTATAAATCCTATCTCTTATAAACCTTTCCAAGACTTTACCCACAACAGAAGTAAGGCTCATTGGTCTATAGTTACCGGAGTTGTCTCTACTCCCCTTCTGAACAAGGGGACAACATTTGCTGTCCTCCAGTCTTCTGGCACTATTCCTGTAGACAATGATGACAGAAAGATCAAAGCCAAAGGCTCAGCAATCACCTCCCTAGCTTCACAGAGAATCCAAGGATAAATCCCATCCAGCCCAGGAGACTTATCTATTTTCACACTTTCCAGAATTGCTAACACCTCCTCCTTATGAACCTCAAGCCCTTCTAGTCTAGTAGCCTGTATCTAAGTATTCTCCTCGACAACATTGTCATTTTTCTGCATGAATATTGACGAAAAATAATCATTTAGCACCTCTCCTATCTCCTCGGACTCGACACACAACTTCCCACTACTGTCCTTGACTAACCCTACTCTTACCCTAGTCATTCTTTTATTCCTGACATACCTATAGAAAGCTTTAGGGTTATCCTTGATCCTACCTGCCAAAGACTTCTCATGTCCTCTCCTGGCTCTTATCTCTCTGTTTAGGTCCTTCCTAGCTAACTTGTAACTCTCGAGCGTCCTAACTGAACCTTCATGTCTCATTTTTACATAAGCCGCCTTCTTCCTCTTGACAAGTGATTCAACTACTTTAGTAAACCACTGTTCCCTCGCTCAACCACTTCCTCCCTGCCTCACAGGCACATACTTATCAAGGACACGCAGTAGCTGTTCCTTGCACGAGCTCCACATTTCAATTGTGCCCATCCCCTGCAGTTTCCTTCCCCATCTTATGCATCCTAAGTCTTGCCTCATCGCATCACAATTGCCTTCCCCCAGCTATGACTCTTTCCCTACGGTATATACCTATCCCTTTCCATCGCCAAAGTAAATGTAACTGAATTGTGGTCACTATCACCAAAGTGCTCACCTACCTCCAAATCTAGCACCTGTCCTGGTTCATTACCCAGTACCAAATCCAATGTGGCCTCACCTCTTGTTGGCCTATCTACATACTGTGTCAGGAAACCCTCCTGCACATATTGGACAAAAACTGACCCATCTAAAGTGCTCAATCTACAGCATTTCCAGTCAATATTTGGAAATATTAACAACTACCCTGTTACTTTCGCTCATATCCAGAATCATCTTTGCAATCCTTTCCTCTACATCGCTGGATCTTTTTGAAGGCCTATAGAAAACTCCCAACAGGGTGACCTTTCCTGTTTCTAACCTCAGCCTATACTACCTCAGTGGACGAGTCTTCATCAAATGTCCTTTCTGCCACCGTAATACTGTCCTTGACAAACAATGCCACCCCTCCCCCTCTTTTACCACCTTCCCTGAGCTTACTGAAATATCTGAACCCCAGAACCTGCAACAACCATTCCTGTCCCTGCTCCAGCCATGTCTCCGAAATGGCCACAACTTCGAAGTCCCAGGTACCAACCCATGCTGCAAGTTCACCCACCTTATTCCGAATGCTCCTGGCGTTGAAGTAGATACACTTAAAACCACCTTCCTGCCTGCCGGTACACTCCTGCAACCTTGAAACCTTACTTATGACCTCACTACTCTCAACCTCCTGTATACTGGATCTACAATTCAGGTTCCCAACCCCCTGCTGAATTAGTTTAAACCCTCCTGAAGAGCATTAGCAAATTTCCCCCCCCAGGATATTGGTATCCCTCTGGTCCAGGTGTTGACCATCCCATTTGTAGAGGTCACACCTACCCCAGAATGAGCCCCAATTATCCAGGTATCTGAAACCCTCCCTCCTGCACCATTCCTGCAGCCACATATTCAACTGCTCTCTCTCCCTATTCCTCGTTTCGCTAGCACGTGGCGCGGGTAACAACCCAGTGATAATAACTCTGTCTGTTCTAGCTCTACGTTTCCACCCTAGCTCCCTGAATTCCTGCCTTACATCCCTATCCCTTTTCCTACCTATGTCGTTGGTGCCTATGTGGACCACAACTTGGGGCTGCTCCCCCACCCCCTTAAGGATCCCGATAACATGATCCGAGACATCACAGACCCTGGCACCTGGGAGGCAACACACCAACCGCGAGTCTCTCTCGTTGCCACAGAATCTCCTATTTATCCCCCTAACTGTGGAGTCTCCAATGACTAATGTACTACTCCTCTCCCCCCTTCACTTGTCAGCAACAGAGACAGACTCTGTGCCCGAGATCTGTACCCCATGTCTTACCCCTGGTAAGTCGTCCCCCCCACCAGTATCCAAAGCGGTATACTTGTTACTTAGGGAAACGACCACAGGGGATCCCTGCACTGACTGCTTCCTCCCAGCCCCTCTCACCGTCACCTATCTATCTTCATTCTTCAGAGTAACTACATCCCTGAAGCTTCTATTTATGACCACCTCTGCCTCCCGAATGATCCGAAGTTCATCCAACTCCTGCTCCAGTTCCCCAACACGGTTTCTGAGGAGCTGGAGATGGGTGCACTTCCCACAGGTGAAATCAGCAGGGCCACTGACGGCGTCTCTCACCTCAATATTTTGCAGGAGGAACATTGCACTACCTTCCCTGCCATCCCCTCCAGATAAAACAAGAAAAAGAAAGGAAGAGCTTACCTGATATTCACTCAACCCCTCAGGTTAGAGGAGGTGGAAGGGTGGGGGACACTACAAGTGTAGTGTCTCGAGTTTATATACAGGTACTACACACCTTCCCAGAAATCCCCACGGCCGGATTCCGGTTTCCTGCTGCTCTGTAACAAAAAAAAACAGCTCCGAAAAAGAAGTTAGTAAAAAACAAGGTCCTTCATGGTAGACCGGTACAAACGGTGAAGTCACATGGGATCACGGGTGAGCTGGCAAGGTGGATACAGAACTGGCAGGGTCATAGAAGGCAGAGAGTAGCAATGGAAGGGTGCTCTTCAAAATGGAGGGCTGTGACTAGTGGTGTTCCACAGAGATCAGTGCGGGGACCTTTGCTGTTCATAATATATATAAATGATTTGGAGGAAAATGTAACTGGTCTGATTGGTAAGTTTGCAGACGACACAAAGGTTGGTGGAATTGCGGATAGCGATGAGGACTGTCAGAGGATACAGCAGGATTTAGATTTAGATCGTTTGGAGACTTGGGCGGAGAGATGGCAGATGGAGTTTAATTTGGACAAATGTGAGGTAATGCATTTTGCAAGGTCTAATGCAGGTAGGGAACATATAGTGAATGGTAGAACCCTAAAGAGTATTAAAAGTTAGAGAGATCTAGGTGTACAGGTCCACAGGTCACTGAAAGGGGCAACACAGATGGAGAAGACAACACAGAGCCTTCCAAATCCACGACCACTATCATCTGGAAGGACAAGAACAGCAGATACTTGGGTACCTCATCATCAGGAGGTTTTCCTCCAAGTCACTCACCATCCTGACATGGAGATATATAGCCGTTCCTTCACAATATCCTGGAACTCCCTCACTAACAGCACAGTGGGTGTACCTACACCTCAAGGACTGCAGCGGTTCAAGGAGACAATTCACCACCACTTTCGGAAGGGCAACTTGGGAGGGGCAATAAATGCTGACCTAACAAGCGATGCCCACATCCCCTAAATTAATTTTTTTTTTAATCCACTTTGCAAGTTTTTTCTGTAATTCTGAATTAAAGAATCCTCAGCTGACTCCTGCAAAGGTACAAGCAGGTGTCATATCTGAGAAAAAGATGTATTAATGTGTCACTGGTGCCTCTGGTATAATTGGAGTTGGAAACAAATGGACTTATTAGTGATGGAAAGCATGGCTTTGTGAAGGGGAGATCGTACCTCACTAATTTGATCAAGTTTTTCGAGGAAGTGACAAAGACGAGAGAAAGGCAATAGATATTGTATACGTGGACTTCAGTAAAGCCTTTGACAAGGTACCTCATAGTAGACTGGCACAAAAGGTGAAGTCACATGGGATCAGAGGAGAGTTGGCAATTTGGATACAGAATTGGCTTGGGCACAGAAGACAGACGGTAGCAATAGAAGGATGCTTTTCTGAATGGGAGGATGTGACTCGTGACGTTCCGCAGGGATCAGATCTTGGGCCTTTGCTGTTCGTGGTTTATATAAATAATTTAATTTGGAAGAAAATGTTGCCCGTCTGATTAGTAAATTTGCAGATGACACAAAAATTGGTGGCGTTGCGGATAGTGTAGAGGATTGTCAGAGGATACAGCAGGATATAAACTGGTTGGAGTCTTGGGTGGAGAAATGGCAGATGGAGTTTAATCCAGACACGTGTGAGGTAATGCACTTTGGAAGGTCCAATGCCTGTAGGAATTACACAATAAATGGTAGAACCTTTGCGAGTACTGACATATGGGCGTGCATGTCCACCGATCCCTGAAAGTGGCAACGCATGTGAATAAAGTGATCAAGAAGGCATACGGCATGCTGGCCTTCATTGGCCGGGGCATTGAGTATAAGATTTGGCAAGTCATGTTGCAGCTGTATAGAACCTTAGTTAGGCCACACTTGGAGTATCGTGTTCAATTCTGGTCGCCACACTACCAGAAGGATGTGGAAGCTTTAGAGAGGGTGCAGAAGAGATTTACCAGGATGTTGCCTGGTTTGGGTGGCATTAGCTATGAGGAGCGGTTGAATAAACTTCGTTTGTTCTCACTGGAATGACGGAGGTTGAGGGGCGACCTGATAGAGATCTGCAAAATTATAGGGGCATAGACAGAGTGGAAAATCAGAGGCTTTTCCCCAGGTTAGAGGGGTCAATTTAGGTTTAAGGTGCGAGGGGCAAGGTTTAGAGTAGATGTACGAGGCAAGTTTTTTACACAGAGGGTAGTATGTGCCTGGAAATCGCTGCCAGAGGAGGTGGTGGAAGCAGGGACAATAGTGACATTTAAGGGGCATCTTGACAAATACATGAATAGGATGGGAAGAGAGGGATATGGACCCAGGAAGTGTAGAAGATTTTAGTTTAGATGGGCAGCATGGTCAGCACGGACTTAGAGGGCCGAAGGGCCTGTTCCTGTGCTGTACTTTTCTTTGTTCTGTTTCTTTGTTCTTTGGTCAGGCTCAATGATGCCTTATCAATAAGAGGTTGGGCGAGGTGGTGGTGAGGGGCTCGAGGGCCCCAGAAGAGGTAAGCTGAGTGGTGGTGTTGAGGGGGGGGGGGGGGGGGGGGGGGGGTCCAGAGGCCGCTTGAGCCACTGAGTGGGGGGTCGAAAGATCGGGGCTGTCTTTAAAAATGGTGCCCCGGGCATCAGTCTGGGGGTGTTGGTAACTACGCCTCTGCCATTCCCGCCAGCACGGTACTCCACCAGCCCCGTGGTGGTGGCGGCCCTAAGATTCTGGGGGCAATGGAGGAGACATTTGGGAGCACAGGGAGCATCAGTCTGGTCCCCAATCTGTAATAATCACCGGTTTGCCCCAGGAAGTATGGATGGGGGGTTCCGGATATGGCGGAGAGCAGGGATTGAGAGGATGGGGGATGTGTTTATAGAAGGGAGCTTTCTGAGTATGAGGGCGCTGGAGGAGAAGTTTTGGGTTGGCGAGGGGAAACAAATTCAGGTACCTGCAGGTGGGTCCCCTCTTCCTACGTAAACAGGTGTCAAACTTCCTGCCCCTACCGCTAAGGGGGATTCAGGACAGGGTGGTTTCCAGAGGGTGGGTAGGAGAAGGGAGCGTCTCGGACATTTACAAGGAACTTATGGGGTCAGAGGAGACGCTGACCGAGGAGCTAAAGCGCAAGTGGGAGGAGGAGCTGGGAGGAGTGATAGAGGACGGTCTATGGGCGGACGCCTTGAGTAGAGTCAATGCGTCCGCAACATGTGCCAGGCTCAGCCTGATACAATTCAAGTTCGTTCATTGGGCTCACATGACAGTGGCCCAGATGAGCAGATTCTTTGGGGTGGAAGACAGGTGTGCAAAATGTGCGGGAGGACCAGCGAACCATGTCCACATGTTCTGGGCATGTCCAAAGCTTAGGGGATTTTGGCAGGGGTTTGCGGTGTTAAAAACAAGGGTGGCACTGAGTCCAGAGGTGGCAATTTCAGGGTGTCAGAAGACCCGGGAATCCAGGAGGAGAAAGAGGCTGTCGTTCTGGCCTTTGCGTCCCTGGTAGCCCGGAGACGGATACTATTAGCTTGGAGGGACTCAAAGCGCCCGAAGTCGGAGACCTGGCTATCGGACATGGCTACCTTTCTCTGTTTGAAGAAAGTCAAGTTCGCCATGAGAGGGTCACTGTTAGGGTTCGCCCGGAGATGGCAACCGTTCGTCGACTTCTTCGCGGAAAATTAATCGTCAGGAGAAATGGGGGGTTAGTTTAGCTCAGAGGAGGGGGTTAATAAAGGTGGGTCCTGTAAGGTAGGGAGACGGCTTTTGCACTATGTTTATATTTTCATGTACATTTTTTATTTTCTTGTTGCTATCATACCAAAAATACCTCAATAAAATGTTTATTAAAAAAAAATGAAACCCCGATCCATGAGTACTCTTCCTGCAAAATGACTAAAGTGCAGCCTCGACAAGCATTCATCGCCGAGGCCAAAAAAGCGGCAAAGTGCCGTTGAATAAGACCATAAGACATAGGAGCGGAAGTAAGGCCATTCGGCCCATCGAGTCCACTCCACCATTCAATCATGGTTGATTTCAACTCCATTTACCCGCTCTCTCCCCATAGCCCTTAATTCCTCGAGAAATCAGGAATTTATCAATTTCTGTCTTAAAGACACTCAACGTCCCGGCCTCCACTGCCCTCTGTGGCAATGAATTCCACAGACCTACCACTCTCTGGCTGAAGAAATTTCTCCTCATCTCTGTTCTAAAGTGACTCCCTTTTATTCTAAGGCTGTGCCCCCACGTCCTAGTCTCCCCTGCTAATGGAAACAACTTCCCTACGTCCATCCTATCCAAGCCATTCATTATCTTGTAAGTTTCTATTAGATCTCCCCTCAACCTCCTAAACTCCAATGAATATAATCCCACGATCCTCAGGCGTTCATCGTATGTTAGGCCTACCATTCCTGGGATCATCCGTGTGAATCTCCGCTGGACCCGCTCCAGAATACTGGGATCTTCCTTGGCATGAGAAACACCCTCCTGAACACACCCGAAAACAGACATGGAATTTTTTTCGTCGATCGCATCCAGTGAGTGAGAAACCAGACTTACATTTCAGGCCTGAAGAAGAGTCATATTCAACTCAAAGTTGTTGGTTCCTCCAGTCCATGGATGCTGCCAGACCGGCTGAGCGTACCCAGCACTTTCTGTTTTTATTTCAGATTTTCCAGCATCTGCAGTATTTTGCTTCTATATCATTGTACGTAAGTGATCTGTGGTTATGAAAGGCACCATATAAATACAAGTGTTTTTATACAATGGTGAAAATGCTGGGAATGCTCTATAGGGCAGGCAGCATCTGTGGGGAGAGAAACAGAACCTCCCAGGGCTAGGATCGGAGATGGGCAGGGGGTGGCCAACGTGCAGATTTGCTGTCTCCACCCCTGGTCTGATCAGGAGCTGGCTTGGCTAGGCGCTTGCATGTGACAGGTGACAAATCAGACTCATTAAGAGCCAAATTGAGGCCAACTCCAGGAAGCCAACCCGGTGGAATTTTCCATTTAACCTCCAGGTTCCTGCAGGCGTTGGAGGCCAGTTTAGGTGCCAGAAGGCAGGAAGCTGATGGTAGCCCAGGGCGCCAGAACTCCAGATAGGCCTACAGACCCTTCATACATCCAGGGTGAAGGAGCAGGAGGAGGCCAGTACGTAGTGGGATAACCCCCCAACCACCAAACTTCCCCCCATCCCCCCCACTCTCCTCCCCTCTCCTCCTTATTCCAAACGTCCTATCCCAAAACCCATCCCTCACCTTTTTGGCACAGGTGGGAGGTTTAGCAGTCGAATCACCAGTGTTCTGTGGGGTCTTGAGGCAGCATGGTTGCACAATGTGGTGTCCGACAGTGAACATATTAAATAGCCGAGTGCATCTTACTTACCCATTATCTGAACCACAATGTTTTGCGCATCAGAGAAAACAAAAAGCATGAAGGAAATAAACAAATCCCTTAAAAGTTTGGAGAAGTCTTGGGGACGAGGAGAGACTGAAAAATGAAACACATAAAATGCTGGAAACCTGCAGCACATCCAACAGCAGAAGACCAAAGGTCATCGACCCACAGATGCTAGTACTGTCTTCACCTCTCTGAAGCTGCTGCCTGGCCTGCTGAGTGTTTTCAGCACTTTCTGTTTTCATTTCAGAACACTGGATTCTGCGGTATTTTGCTCTTTTTGAGTGAAAAACTTGTCAACAGGTTTGAAAAATGCAGCACAAGTCAGTTTTTAGCCACAAATATAAAACTCAAACAAACAGCTGTAAAAAGGGCGACACAGTGGTTAACATTGCTGCCTACGGCGCTGAGGACCCGGGTTCGAATCCCGGCCCTGGGTCACTGTCTGTGTGGAGTTTGCACATTCTCCCCGTGTCTGCGTGGGTTTCACCCCCACAAACCCAAAATGTGCAGGATAGGTGGATTGGCCACGCTAAATTGCCCCTTAATTGGAAAAAATAATTGGGTACACTAAATTTTTTTTTTAAGCTGTAAAATTCTTCTGCTCGGACATTTGCTCTTCCACCTTTAGGTACCAGATCCTAAGCTTTGCACTTGAGTGATGAACACTACTGAAAATATTATTATCTGCAAAACAAAGTGTAGCACGTTTTGCTTCGTCAAAACAAAGGTTGCAATTTTTCCACTGGGTTGCAGCCCGCTCCGATTTGGGCGCGTTGGGTGCATCGCGGGGAGGCCCAAATCGAGCTTCACGCAAGGTGCAAAATTGTGCGTGAGTCACCTGATCCGTTATAGTCACGTAGTCACGGTACAGCTGTCCTCCCCACCCTCCACCAGCGCAGATACACACACCTCGGTGGGAATGTTAGTAGTCAGGCCTCTGGGGCACACTTTGGTGAGCACCACACAGACGCAGATGCAAATCAGATGGAGGCAGGAATCCCCAGGCGAGACAGCAGGCGGAGGGCTGCTGGATACCTGGACCCAGCTGAGTCACAACCTGATGCTGAGTCTCTGGTACAGAATTACCCAGAGCTGATGGAGGTGATATGGAGCACTGGGACATTCAGAGGGAGATGTCAGTGTCAGTCCAGCAGATCCAGAGGTGCTTGGAGGAGTCTCAGAGGCTACGGGCACAGGAGATGGCGCCGGCCATGAGTGGCACTGAGGCCAACACTGCCAAGGTGGTGACCACAGTGGAAAGCTTGGTGCAAGACATAGGCACCATTAGTGAAGATGTCCAAGGTTTTGCGCAGTCGGTGACGGCCTTGGCCGAGGGCCTCAGTAGAATGTCCGACTTGCTGGGGATGTCACCCAGTACCAGGCTGACCTTGATGAGGTTCTGTGGGACATGTCCCGCTCTCAGATGGGCATAGCGTGATGTTGCAGAACTTGCCACAGTCGCAGATGGGCATTGCTGAGACGCTGCAGAGCATGTCCCAGTCACTGAGGAGCATCACCGAGGGCATCGACACGATGGTGCAGACCATAGGGCACCGCCATGGCTGGCAGGAGCAGCCGGGCTTGAACCAAGTGCCCCTCCATCCCAAGGTGAACCCCTGAGCCCTATGGTCACTGGCAGGGAGGAGGAGGTGCCAACCCGTACCCATCCCATGGAGTGGTGACGGTGGCCACCATCTCCCCCGAGTTCCACCCCTCTGATGAGGC
This sequence comes from Scyliorhinus canicula, assembly GCF_902713615.1. Classification (NCBI taxonomy): domain Eukaryota; kingdom Metazoa; phylum Chordata; class Chondrichthyes; order Carcharhiniformes; family Scyliorhinidae; genus Scyliorhinus; species Scyliorhinus canicula. Next base: position 254,323,851 of record NC_052147.1, on the reverse strand, counting down.
TGTGTCTTGAAGCCAGCACACGGGACAGGCCGGCACGGCTGTGCATGTGCCGTCGCCAAGTGAGCCGGGTCCCTCCGGCCCCAGAGCCCCCAGAGGACGCCCGCCAGGGGCATCGAAGGACACGGGATGAGTTAGTCAGCTGGCAGCCTCCAGGGCAGATGTGCATCCTGGGGAGACACCTAGACGTAGTGGTAGAGCTAGGAGGGTGAAGCATATCAAGAATCCCTGAGGGCACTGGGGGAAAGGGGTATGGAGGGTGGGGACTGGCACCATCAGGAGAGTGGGTACCTGCGTGGATCAGTAAACACCCTTGGGCACAACCAGTAGGTTCTTCGGCAATGCATCACCATGTGCAGGTGATGGGTGTGAGCGAGCACTCAGCTGGACTATGGCAAAGATTGAGGAACATTGGCACTCAGCTCTCTGCGGGTTATCATCACCCCCTGCCCTCGACAGTGACCTGCTGACGGGTCCGGCACAGTCCCACATTCTGCACAACCTGCACGTGCACATCCCATGAACGAATAAAAAAAACACACCCTGGAATGATGTGACACATACCCTAGAAGGGTGTGAAATGGGGATGAGGAGGTGGGTAAGGTAGCAATGATTGGCCAGGCCACATTGGAAGTGAATCAGGAAAGTATGAGGGCCTTCCTGGCCCTCCGGGCTTGCCGGACCCTCATCGCTGCTGCCTGTCCTGCAGCCTCTGGTTGGGCTTCAGGTTCCTCCTCGTCCTCTAACCCCTGCTGGTCCAGCGCCTCCTCATCATCCTCGTCCTCCTTGTTCTTGCCCTCCTCCTACTCAGAGGTGGCCACATGTTCCTCATCAATAACCTCTAGCATGTCGCCGCACTGCTGTGCGAGGTTGTGGCGGGCACAGCAGACCACCACAAAGCGGGCGACCCTCTGGGCAGTGGACTGAAGTGCACTTCCAGACCAGTCAAGGCATCGGAACCCCATCTTGAGGAGTCCGATGCATCACTCAATTACAGCCCGGGTGGCCACATGGGCCTCATTGTACCGGATCTCTGCTTTGGTCTCCGACCTCCGTACTGTTGTCATTAACCAGGTCCTCAGTGGGTACCCCGTATCTCGCAAGAGCCAGCCCCCCATCCCTGGGCGGATCTTCACAGAGAGCAGGAATGACCGACTGCCTCAGGATGTAGCTGTTGTGCACACTCCCCAGGAAGCATGCACACACATGCATTATCTTCATCTGGTGGTCGCACACAAACTGTATGTTGAGGGACTGGAACCACTTTTCGGTTAACATAGGGCACCCCACAGATAGCCCGGTGAGTGCAGAATGACATGCATGGAATCTATGACCCCCTCCCCCCCTCGGCCTCAGGCATCCCGGTGATGGCGGAGAAATCTGCTGCCCGGGCATCTGGCTGAGCTTCTCCAAGTCAAAGATGATATAGTCTTCTGCCCGGGAACACAGGACATTCGTAACCTGTCAGATGCACCTGTGGTCTGTGGCCTGTGAGATACCACACAGGTCCCTGTTCGAGCCCTGGAATAATCCCAGGGCTGCGGTGATCTAGTCGGCCACGGGAGCCGGTTTCCTCCTCCTCCAAGTACGGTGGTGCCAAGTACGTGAGAACATGGCACAGTGCCACATCGTCTCCTTGTTGAGGCGGCGCCTCCTGCAGAATGCATGTCCATCATCTGTTCGAATGACCATCGACGCCTGTACACCCTGGGTTGGCGCAGGTCTCCTCCACTGGGTCCCTCCCAGGCCTGATGGGCAGCGGGTCCTCAGGGTGTGGGGCAAGGTCTGCCACATGGGTCGCTGCCTTGAGCATCTGCTGGCGCTCCTGCTGTTGCTGCCGTCTTCAGCGTCTGACTGCATCGCCTAGCAGCAGCACCATAAGGGCAACCTCTGCGTCTAACATCCCTGTCAAAGCGTTCAATATCAAGGAATTGGGAGATGATGTTAGACTGACAAACAGCGGTGGCTCCCACCTCATTCCCCCTCTCCCACGTGGAATGTCCTGCCCGCGCACTCCAGCCACAGCGACCCCCCTTCATCGAACCCCAGACCCTATCCGCCCACCCATGGGAGGGGTCATGTGGGGCCATGTGGGGCAGGGACTACAGGGCAGGACAGGGCCACCAAGTAGCCCGTTAGATCTGGTTGGGCACGGGGTAACCGTCATGCTACACACAATGGATTTCAGTATCCATCCAGGAATGGTTGGTATCTGCCTGGAGCCACAGCCTTGGTGGACATCATGAGGCTGTACAGCAAGAGCTGCTCGGGAAGGCCCCTGCAGAACAGGAACCTGCCCCAGAGGAGCAGTGACCAGATAGTGAGGATGGTGAGCAGGCCGTCCAACAGGCCGAGGAGGAGGTGAGAAGACAGCAGTGCATCAGGCCTCCTGTCTACCGGCAAGTGCCTGTCGCTCGAGGAATGTGTCGCCGAAGACTCTGGCTGTGCAGGGGGAGCCTTGCAACATCTCTGCCCCATCATAATGCCCCTAGAACTGTGGGCAAATGGGGGGAGCGCACCAGCTCCCAGTGGCCGGCAAGGTGATGGTCACCCTGAAAATCTACGTGATCGGGTCCTTCCAGGTGCCGAATGAGGGCCTGTCTGGGATCTTGCAGATCTGTGTGCACAGGTGCACCCACGCCATTACAGAAGTCCTGTATGCCCAGGGGGCGCAATACATCAAGCTGAATATGGACCAAGCCCACCTGGTTGCCCAGACAGTGGGGTCGCCACCATCGCTGAGATGCCTCTGGTCCAGGGGGTGATTGATGGGATGCCTGTCCCCCTACAAGCGCTGCCGCATAAGGGGGTGACCTTCACAAACTGGAAGAGGTTCCACTCGATAAACCAACTGGCCATTAAGCATGTCTGTGCCCGATACCAAGACAGTCTGCATGACGTTTTTATCCTAGCACACCCGACGGTACCAGACACCTTTAAAGCGCACCCCTGGGTAAGACCATTGGTGACAGGGGTTATCAGTCGTGGCTGATGACGCCTGTCCGGAGGCCTCAGACCGACGCGGTGAACGCTACAATGATGCCGATGCCGCAACAAGGGCGTTTTTGAGCGGTGTTTCAGCCTCTTGAAGATGTGGTTCAGGTGCCTGGACCACTTTGGAGGGTCTCCCACATTGTGGCGGGCTGCTGCATCCTTCGCGACACTATGCAGCAGAGGGGTGACATGCCGGAGGAGTAGGATGAATGCCAGGCCTCGTCTGATGAGGAGGAGGGCCAGGATGGGAAGGGCATGGGGCCCCAGACAGCCACTGGAGGCTGCACAATGTATGCACCTGGGCTGGTGCACGGGACACTCTCATCGCCACCAGGCTCACCGACTAGGAGGCCTGGCCACCGGGCAGCTTGATCATCCCGTCCCACCCCCACACATCCATCGCCTCCCCTCCCTGATCCAATCCCCCCTCCCCTGTGCACCCTCCCTGCACCCAATCACCCCCCCCCCCCACCCCCACCCCTTCCACCGGTACCTGCACCACACCTTGTGCTTCTGACCTGCTGACGTACAGGGTGCGGGCCCTGAGTTCACAGTCTCAGCGGGTCTGGTCCATAGCATGGAGAATGATGTAAACCCACTCTGTGATGAGCCCCGGTTCTCCGCACCGTTTGAAGCAGTCTGAATCCTGCCTTTGTGTAGCACTATCCGCCCGTGTGATACTTGCATGCATGCTGCCCATTGCATCTCACAGCCCCATTGAACCCCTGGGGGGGGGGGGGGGGGGGGGGGGATAGGGTCAGGGTTGGTGGGGGTGTGGGCTGGTGACAAGAGTGGGGACGGGGTCCAGGATAGGATGTGGGGGAGTTGGATGGCAGGGCTAGGTAATGGGGCAATGTGCGTTGGCCATCCTGGGGGCTCCGGCCCGAGTCCACCTCCGCTTTGGGTTGGCAAGGGGAAACAAATTCAGGTACCTGCAGGTGCGTCCCCCCTTCCTACGTAAACAGGTGTCAACCTTCCTGCCCCTACCGCTAAGGGGGATTCAGGACAGGGTGGTTTCCAGAGGGTGGGTAGGAGAAGGGAGCATCTCTGACATTTACAAGGAACTTATGGGTTCAGAGGAGACGCTGACCGAGGAGCTGAAGCGCAAGTGGGAGGAGAAGCTGGGAGGAGAGATAGAAGATGGTCTATGGGCGGACGCCTTGAGTAGAGTCAATGCGTCCGCAACATGTGCCAGGCTCAGCCTGATACAATTCAAGTTCGTTCATTGGGCTCACATGACAGTGGCCCAGATGAGCAGATTCTTTGGGGTGGAAGACAGGTGTGCAAAATGTGCGGGAGGGCCAGCGAACCATGTCTACATGTTCTGGGCATGTCCAAAGCTTAGGGGATTTTGGCAGGGGTTTGCGGTGTTAAAAACAAGGGTGGCACTGAGTCCAGAGGTGGCAATTTCAGGGTGTCGGAAGACCCGGGAATCCAGGAGGAGAAAGAGGCAGACGTTCTGGCCTTTGCTTCCCTGGTAGCCCGGAGACGGATACTATTAGCTTGGAGGGACTCAAAGCCCCCGAAGTCGGAGACCTGGCTATCAGACATGGCTACCTTTCTCTGTTTGAAGAAAATCAAGTTCGCCATGAGAGGGTCACTGTTAGGGTTCGCCCGGAGATGGCAACCGTTCGTCGACTTCTTCGCGGAAAATTAATCGTCAGGAGAAATGGGGGGTTAGTTTAGCTTAGAGGAGGGGGTTAATAAAGGTGGGTCCTGTAAGGTAGGGAGACGGCTTTTGCACTATGTTTATATTTTCATGTACATTTTTTATTTTCTTGTTGCTATCACACCAAAAATACCTCAATAAAATGTTTATTAAAAAAAAATGAAACCCCGATCCATGAGTACTCTTCCTGCAAAATGACTAAAGTGCAGCCTCGACAAGCATTCAGACGTTCTGGCCGTTCATCATGAGGCTGTACAGCAAGAGCTGCTCGGGAAGGCCCCTGCAGAACAGGAACCTGCCCCAGAGGAGCAGTGACCAGATAGTGAGGATGGTGAGCAGGCCGTCCAACAGGCCGAGGAGGAGGTGAGAAGACGGCAGTGCATCAGGCCTCCTGTCTACCGGCAAGTGCCTGTCGCTCGAGGAATGTGTCGCCGAAGACTCTGGCTGTGCAGGGGGAGCCATGCAACATCTCTGCCCCATCATAATGCCCCTAGAACTGTGGGCAAATGGGGGGAGCGCACCAGCTCCCAGTGGCCGGCAAGGTGATGGTCACCCTGAAAATCTACGTGATCGGGTCCTTCCAGGTGCTGAATGAGGGCCTGTCTGGGATCTTGCAGATCTGTGTGCACAGGTGCACCCACGCCATTACAGAAGTCCTGTATGCCCAGGGGGCGCAATACATCAAGCTGAATATGGACCAAGCCCACCTGGTTGCCCAGACAGTGGGGTCGCCACCATCGCTGAGATGCCTCTGGTCCAGGGGGTGATTGATGGGATGCCTGTCCCCCTACAAGCGCTGCCGCATAAGGGGGTGACCTTCACAAACTGGAAGAGGTTCCACTCGATAAACCAACTGGCCATTAAGCATGTCTGTGCCCGATACCAAGACAGTCTGCATGACGTTTTTATCCTAGCACACCCGACGGTACCAGACACCTTTAAAGCGCACCCCTGGGTAAGACCATTGGTGACAGGGGTTATCAGTCGTGGCTGATGACGCCTGTCCGGAGGCCTCAGACCGACGCGGTGAACGCTACAATGATGCCGATGCCGCAACAAGAGCATTTTTGAGCGGTGTTTCAGCCTCTTGAAGATGTGGTTCAGGTGCCTGGACCACTTTGGAGGGTCTCCCACATTGTGGCGGGCTGCTGCATCCTTCGCGACACTATGCAGCAGAGGGGTGACATGCCGGAGGAGTAGGATGAATGCCAGGCCTCGTCTGATGAGGAGGAGGGCCAGGATGGGAAGGGCATGGGGCCCCAGACAGCCACTGGAGGCTGCACAATGTATGCACCTGGGCTGGTGCACGGGACACTCTCATCGCCACCAGGCTCACCGACTAGGAGGCCTGGCCACCGGGCAGCTTGATCATCCCGTCCCACCCCCACACATCCATCGCCTCCCCTCCCTGATCCAATCCCCCCTCCCCTGTGCACCCTCCCTGCACCCAATCACCCCCCCCCCCCCCCCACCCCCACCCCTTCCACCGGTACCTGCACCACACCTTGTGCTTCTGACCTGCTGACGTACAGGGTGCGGGCCCTGAGTTCACAGTCTCAGCGGGTCTGGTCCATAGCATGGAGAATGATGTAAACCCACTCTGTGATGAGCCCCGGTTCTCCGCACCGTTTGAAGCAGTCTGAATCCTGCCTTTGTGTAGCACTATCCGCCCGTGTGATACTTGCATGCATGCTGCCCATTGCATCTCACAGCCCCATTGAACCCCTGGGGGGGGGGGGGGGGGGGGGGGGGGGGTAGGGTCAGGGTTGGTGGGGGTGTGGGCTGGTGACAAGAGTGGGGACGGGGTCCAGGATAGGATGTGGGGGAGTTGGATGGCAGGGCTAGGTAATGGGGCAATGTGCGTTGGCCATCCTGGGGGCTCCGGCCCGAGTCCACCTCCGCCACACACCAGCGGGTTCCCACGGATCCCACTCCCCCCCCGCTGCTCCGCACCCCCTCTCCACCTGGCAAACCCTCTGCTCCCAGTCCAGCCCATCCCATCCATCACACCCTTCTGACACAGCACCGAGGCATTTTGGTACATTGGTGAACAGAGATTATTGTGGTATTTACAGGTATTGTGCTCTAACCCTATCACTAAACCGATGTGATGCACCCATGCCAACTTAACTGGTGTTTACCTTTCTGACCATATGGGCCCTCAAGCTCTGTTATGTGGCTCTCCGGGCGGTACATCAGGAGGTAGCCTGCTGCGATTCCCACCCAGTGACCTGGGCCCCCTTTGGCAGCTATCCTCTGGCGACTGGGCCTGGATGGGCCTGGTTGCCTCCGGGTGTCACAGGTGGCATGATGCCGTGCTGTTCTGCCTGCTGTCCCTCAGATGCACCAGGGACAAGTATGGCCGGAGCAAGCCTTGGGGGTTCCACCATCACCTGGCACTGCCAGTACTGGAGGCCCTCTCTTGTGTTGACCAGGGTCTCTATGCTCGTGGCCATGGAGCGCAGAGGCTTTGCCACATCTTGCTGGGACATGCCCCGTCCCTCTGGGACTGTGCTACGTCTCTCAGGGGTCCTGCTACCTCACCCAGTGACCGTCCCAAGTACCTCAGTGTCTGGTTCAGGTCAACCAGTGTCAGTCCAATGCTGTCGAAGCCCATAGCCATGGCCCATTGTGATTGGGCGAAGCTCTAGAGCGCCGCTGCAATGTCCAGGTGTTCCTGGTACTTTGCTACCTGTGACAGGGTTGGCCTGTCCTGTGCCTCAGCCGCCACCCACACAGAGTGCCTCAGTCCCTGGATATCCTCGTCCAAGGCCAATACAGTAGCATCCAAGGCCTCCACGATGGATAGCTCCCGTGTGTTGTTGGCCTGGGTGGCACCCATGGTCGGCACAACCTCCTGCCACTGCAGGCGGTTGGACTTCTCCAACTGCACCTACAGGTGCTGGATAGTTGTTGACACCCCCTCATGTAGTCCCTGGCTCTGCGGCTGCATCTCCAACATTGATGGGACCGCCGTTTCCAGAAGCCCGGTACCCATCTGGTCGGCAGTTGAGTGCCACGCATGCCCTAGGGACACCGCAACTATTGGGGGCTCAATTGCTTCCCCAATGCCGACCTCTGCATCGGCAACTGTTCACTCTCCGGGCCCACCGACCAGCTCCAACACGCTCTGCTCTGCGGTGGTGAGGGGCCGCAGGTTTGGCAGGCACCCTCAGGTGTTCTCTTTCTCCCTGCGGTTGTGACCCACCTTGCCCTGGGGCGCACGACCGTCAATGCACAGTGTGAAGCACTCGGACACAGGGGGTCCGCGGCTGGCGGCCTGGGTGTGCAGGGCACCCGGCAATGGCAGGCGGTATGGGTGTTGGCATGTAGTGCAGGGTGAGGTGTGCACAGACTGCTAATGGGTGGGGTTCAATCACCCCCATGGAGAGGGTGGGGTGCGACCGATGTGTTGGTGCCAGAGGCAAAGTGGTGGAGATGGCTCTTCCTAGCTGGCCTAGGGGGGTTGCTCACCCTCACCCAGCACTGCCTGTCGGGGTACCTGGTGGGCGCCGCAGGGGGTGGGGCCTATATGTGTGCAGGGTCTGGGATGGGGTTTTACCAGAGGCACGGAAGTGGTGACTCACTCAGGCAGCCTTGAGGAGGTCGTGCAGCTTCTTCATGCACTGCTGTCTGGTCCTAGCATTGGAGCCCACGGCGCTCCTGGCCCCTGCCTCCTGCGGCCAGGCCCAGTTTACGGTTGTGGGTGTCAGCCTCAATCCCATCCTGCAGAACAGGGTGTCCTCTCTCCACCATGGCATCCAACAATTTCTCCAACTCCCCATCTGCAAATCTCGGGGCCACTCTTCGGGGTGTGTGTGTGTGTGTGTGTGTGTGTGTGTGTGTGGGGAATAGGGTGCTTCACATATGGTCCAGCCTGTCAGGTCTCCAGTATCAATCCCGAACCTGGCAAATCAGACGCTGGCGTTGATTGGAATTGAGCTCGTTCCACATGCTAGCCCATTAATCGCTCCGGGACCGACACCACTTTCATCAACGTAGAGCTCTGATGATTCAGTCCTGGCATCAGCACTGTAGTCTCTCAATCAGAGCACCTTGGCCTGTATATGCAAGATCACCTTGGATCAGTCAGGTGCAGTACAGATGAAGTAAACGTCCGATAACAGATGGCTGTCAGTGAGTTATGAGGCAAGAGTTCAATTGTTCTCATCTGATTATGTTACCAACCATTAGCATTAACTTTTAGAGAATAGAGGTCGATCTCTGAGACTCAGAAAGTATTGAAAATGCGCAATGTATTTATTATTCTTCACAACATATGCGCTTTTAGCAAAAAAAACCCCCTCATGTGGGTTTATCTTTTCTTTATTCTTTTATGGGCAAGGCCAGCTCATACTTATTTGCCCTTGAAATGAATGGCTTGCAAGGCCATTTAAGGGTCATTGCTGTGGTAGGCCAGATTAGGTGAAGACAGGTTTCCTTCCCTAAAGGGCATTAGTTGCCCAGATGGGTTTTTAAAACAATCGACAATGGTTTCATGGTCATCGTTTTAATTCCGGATTTTAGTTGAACTCAAATTCTGCCATCTGCCTTGTTGGGATTACACTGAATCGCTGGATTACTTGCCCAGTGACATCACAATGCCATCACCTCTCCGTGGAGGCCTGCATGGGCCGGGGGGGTAGGAGATGATAGTGGGGAGAGGTTTGTGCAAGAGGTCAGATGGTCAAGAGGCCAAATTCTCCCCTCGTCCAATGACCACAACTCCACATTCTCCAGAAGAAGGCGTTGGATAATGATCAGGTGTGATTAATTCTTATTTTTCATCTCAGCCAGTGCTGAGGGCAATTATAGTCGCCCACTGTTGCCCTGCCTGAACGTGTGGGTTTTAAAAAAAATTAAAACAAGTTATGCTATTAAAGGTCATGTTTTCCTCTGTTTTGTAAATATAATCTAAACATTGACAAAAGTATAAATTTGGATTGGCCACTTTCTGGTTACCCGATATGCGCCAAGCCGAATTTGCTTGTCCTTTGTTTATATTGATCAAAAGAATCAAGGCGAGATATCTGGGGGTGGCCAATCCATAACTGGCTGATTTCCAAATGCTTCAAAACGAAAATGAGCTCTCCTCCGTTGAATACTTGAATAATATTCCCTGAACCTTCTATCTCCAGAGAAAATAATCCCACTGTTTGAAAACTCTTCGTAGCTTAGTTAGCTGATACTAAATTTCTGTTTTGTTGCCTTTTTCCTGCACTGTCCATTTATGGATTTTCTTGCTGTAGGACAGCAATCGCAAGTGTGCGCAAAGCTTCCGGTTTAACTGTACTAGTGCCTCGTGCAGACTCATTATCATCGCTTGTGATATGCGCTTTTCTCCTCTGGCTATCTATTCAAGAATCTCGTGAGCTTTCCTTACTCCTGCGACACGCTGTTGATTTCAACATTACAGATCCCCCTCCTGTGCAAAGTCCAATAGCTTGAGCCGTTTATTTTATATAGCCACTGTTCACCTCCCTTTTCCTAACCTCAATACATTTCATTTGTCTATATTAAACCAATGATTACATGTTCCAATACCTCCAGCCACAAATGCATTCAAAGCGAACCCATTCTGAGAAATTGTGTGTACACAAGCAATGATTCTCTGGGATGGGCTGACAGCAAAGGTCTTTGTCAATGTGAGTGGAATAACACAGAACCACCCATGAATGCCGTGCAAATGTCTCTGCATCTGCCTGTTCTTGGTTGTTTCAATGCACCCCCAGTACCCCAAAACTCTCTCAATCTCAGTTTGGTGCCTCCTCTATCCCTGTGAAGTAACTGTATTCCTAGATATTTTTGAACTAGCTCTGAGGCATGCATCTCAGCATGGACCTCAGGAATCCTAAGATTCTCAATATTTATTTATAAAATCTTGAAGCTTCCATTTTCTCTACATTCCACCTTCGGTAAACTCTAGTTGGTCCACATTTTTGCTGCCCCTCTTAACACGCTTCCGTGTCTCAGTGATCTACATCTTATGTTCTTATGTTCTTATGTTCTCAATGCTTCATATCTAAATGTATCATCAACTTGTTTAAGTCCTTTCATATCCTCTCCCTTCCCTGTCTTTATAATCTTCTCCTGCCCAAAAACACCCTTCATAGCTGTGTGGTCCCTTTGTTCAAGAAGGGGAGTAGAGATAACCCCGGTAACTATAGGCCGGTGAGCCTCACGTCTGTGGTGGGTAAAGTCTTGGAGAGGATTATAAAAGATACGATTTATAATCATCTAGATAGGAATAATATGATTAGGGACAGTCAGCATGGTTTTGTGAAGGGTAGGTCATGCCTCACAAACCTTATCGAGTTCTTTGAGAAGGTGACTGAACAGGTAGACGAGGGTAGAGCAGTTGATGTGGTATATATGGATTTCAGTAAAGCGTTTGATAAGGTTCCCCACGGTCGGCTATTGCAGAAAATACGGAGGCTGGGGATTGAGGGTGATTTAGAGATGTGGATCAGAAATTGGCTAGTTGAAAGAAGACAGAGAGTGGTAGTTGATGGGAAATGTTCAGAATGGAGTTCAGTTACGAGTGGCGTACCACAAGGATCTGTTCTGGGACCGTTGCTGTTTGTCATTTTTATAAATGACCTAGAGGAGGGCGCAGAAGGATGGGTGAGTAAATTTGCAGACGACACTAAAGTCGGTGGAGTTGTAGACAGTGCGGAAGGATGTTGCAGGTTACAGAGGGACATAGATAAGCTGCAGAGCTGGGCTGAGAGGTGGCAAATGGAGTTTAATGTGGAGAAGTGTGAGGTGATTCACTTTGGAAAGAATAACAGAAATGCGGAATATTTGGCTAATGGTAAAATTCTTGGTAGTGTGGATGAGCAGAGGGATCTCGGTGTCCATGTACATAGATCCCTGAAAGTTGCCACCCAGGTTGATAGGGTTGTGAAGAAGGCCTATGGTGTGTTGGCCTTTATTGGTAGAGGGATTGAGTTCCGGAGCCATGAGGTCATGTTGCAGTTGTACAAAACTCTAGTACGGCCGCATTTGGAGTATTGCGTACAGTTCTGGTCGCCTCATTATAGGAAGGACGTGGAAGCTTTGGAACGGGTGCAGAGGAGATTTACCAGGATGTTGCCTGGTATGGAGGGAAAATCTTATGAGGAAAGGCTGATGGACTTGAGGTTGTTTTCGTTAGAGAGAAGAAGGTTAAGAGGTGACTTAATAGAGGCATACAAAATGATCAGAGGGTTAGATAGGGTGGACAGCGAGAGCCTTCTCCCGCGGATGGAGGTGGCTAGCACGAGGGGACATAGCCTTAAATTGAGGGGTAATAGATATAGGACAGAGGTCAGAGGTGGGTTTTTTACGCAAAGAGTGGTGAGGCCGTGGAATGCCCTACCTGCAACAGTAGTGAACACGCCAACATTGAGGGCATTTAAAATTTTAGTGGATAAGCATATGGATGATAAGGGCATAGTGTAGGTTAGATGGCCTTTAGATTTTTTCCATGTCGGTGCAACATCGAGGGCCGAAGGGCCTATACTGCGCTGTATCGTTCTATGTTCTATAGCTCTCCATATGCCCTTTTCATGACATCACGCTCAAATGTGAGGTCAGCTTCCACATGTATGTAACACGGATATGTATAAGATTAATTTTTCACAGCTTTGATTGAATTGGCCATGGGCTTTTTGCCCGGCTGTTATTATTGATGGACCAGGCTGGTTCAATCGATATGATGGTCTTTTCCCATTTTTTTTGAATGTCCAATTAGGGACAAATTAGCATTGCCAAACCTCCTACCCTGCACATCTTTGGGTTGTGGGGGGTGAGACCCACACAGACACGGGGGAGAATGTGCAAACTCCACATGGATAATGACCCGGAGCTGGGATCGAACCCGGGTCCTTGGTGCCGTGAGGCAGCAGTGCTAACCACTGCATCACGGTGCCTCCCCTAGCTTTTCCCACCTTAATATTCATATGTTCATATGAATGAGTCAGTAGTTTGATCCCAGAATTTACCATTCCATTTCCAGTGTCTCACTGATGGGAATTGCATTGCGAGGAAGACACACACTGAGGGAGGTAAAATTGGATAGGACGTCAGGCAGGTCACTCTCACAAATTTCCAAAGTTAAATCGGCTACAGCACTGAAAGACAACACAAGCATGGTAGAACAAGTGGCTAGCACTGTGGCCTCACCGAGCCAAGCTCCCAGGTTCGATTCCCCACTGGGTCACTGTCTGTGCAAAGTCTGCACGTTCTCCCCATGTCTGCATGGGTTTCCTCCAGGTGCTCCGGTTTCCTCCCACAGTCCAAAGACGTGCAGGTTAGGTGGATTGGCCATGCTAAATTGCCCTTAGTGACCAAAAATGTTAGGAGGGGATATTGGGTTATAGGGATAGGGTGGAAATGAGGGCTCAAATGGGTTGGTACAGACTCGATGGGCCAAATGGCCTCCTTCTGCACTGTATGTTCTATGTTCTTACAACAACTTGCTTTTATATATCACCTATAATGGTGTAAAACCTCCGAAGGAGCTTCATAAGAGTATTCTCAAATTTGGCACGCAGTCACATAAGAAAATATTTAGGACGTATGACCAAGAATTTAGTCAATGGAGATGAGTTTTATGGGACATTCTAAACATGAAGTGAAAGGCCATCAATTGATTTGAAAACAAGGGTGAATATTTTAAAATTGAGTTCTTGGCTGGCCAGGAGCCAATGTGGCAAGCAGAGGGCTGGTGGACGACCAGGACTTGGGTGCGAGTTACGAAATAATGAACAGACGTCTTCTCAGCTGGAACATTGTAGAGATCTAAAGGCGGGTGGGGGGTGGGGGGGGGGGGGCCAGAAAAATAGACAGAAACTTATTAAGGAAGAAAAGATTCCACTTACATCATCTATCCTATTTTCGTTGCATTTGGATGAAATATTCCTGGCATGATTTATTCACTGCAAATAATGGGGGAATTGAGAAAGTATTTTGCTCCACAGCAAGCCTGCAGACAAAACATGAGACAAGGTCATCTGGTTCATTCCACTGCATGACCCTTGACCCATGCAGGATGTGAATCTGTATGTGGCACACTATGATGTGCCAGTTATGTCCTGTGTGGTTATAGGATGAAGTAAATCTTATTCAGATGTCAACTATTTACTGAACTGTTCTAAAAAGAAGAAATCTTTAGGTTTACAACTCTGAATAAAAACTCAATTGCTTCACGCTTTGTTCTGTTCATCTTCTGATTCGACTTAGCAACCTCTTGATTCCACATCCTCCTTTTTAAAGTTTTTTTTCATGATTTTGTTTTCCAATTCATACCAAATTCTATCCACTTTTTTTTCTGAAGATGTTGACTTCTTATTGGGGATTGATCCTAAAACCTTATTATTCATCTGTAAGCAATAATATTGAGTGATTTTCTTTTCATTCTTTCGCAAGAAATATGTTCATAAGATATAGGAGAAGAATTAGGCTATTCAGCTCTGCCATTCGATCATGGTTGATATATTCCTCAACTGTTACAATGCTACAGACCAAGAGTGGGATTGCGAAATCGGCCAGAACATCTCCTCCCTGGAACACATGACCTAGGAGCTGGAGTAGGCAATTTATCCTCGCGAGCTCAAACACCTTCCGTGTGATCATGGCTGATCCCATCATGGTCTCAACTCCGCTGTCCTCCCGTTCTCCATAACCCTTCAACCCATTACCAATAAATATATGTCTAACTCCTTCTTAAATTTACCTGCTGTCCCTGCACCCACCGCTCTCTAGGTAGCGAATTCCACAGGTTCACAACCCTTTGGGAGAAGTAGGGCAGGATTCTCCGAGCCTCCACGCTGCAATCATGCTCGGAGCAGGGGCGGAGAATGGGGCGACAGACCCGAGATCAGGGACCGGAGAATTGCTGGCAATCGCGCGCGAGCGGTCGACGCGGCGCCAGTCGGGGGCCATTGAAAGAGGCCCCCAAGGCGATTCTCCGCCGACAACTGGCCGAGTTCCCGCCGGCATGGTTCACTCATGGTTCCACCTGGCGGGCACTCGGAGTGGCGGCTGCGGACTCAGTCCACGGCTGCCCCGGTAGGGAGCAGGGGGATCCGTCACTGGGGAGGGCCTCCAGGACAGCCAGGCTCGCGATCGGGGGCCACTGATCGGCAGGCGCGCGCGATCTGAAGGGGAGGCCTATATTTTCGAAGCCGGCCCCCTGTGTGGGTCCGCCATATTGCGCGGGGCCACAGCCTGCTATCCCCCTTCAAAATGGAGAATCACTCTGGACTTTCACCAGGATTTGGGCCTGTTTTCTCGCGGGCGTGGGGACATAGCCCCATTATCAGAGAATGCCATCCCGTAGTTTCTCCTCAAATCTGTTTTAATTTTGCTACCTCTTACCCTAAGATTATGACCTCTTGTTTTAGAATGCCCCACAAGAGGAAGCCTCTGCTCCATGTCTACTTTATCCATACCTTTTAGCATCTTGTATACCTCAATTTGAACTCCCCTCATTCTTCTAAGCTCTAGAGAATATAGACGTAAACTGTCAAGGGCAGCGTGATAGCATAGTGGTTAGCATTGTGGCTTCACAGTGCCAGGTTCCCAGGTTCGAATCCCTGCTGGGTCACTGTCTGTGCGGAGTCTGTTCTCCCCGTGTCAGCGTGGGTTTCCTCCGGGTGCTCCAGTTTCCTCCCATAGTCCAAAGACGTGCAGGTTAGGTGGATTGGCCTTGCTAAATTGCCCTTAGTGTCCAAAAAGGTTAGGAGGGGTTATTGGGGTAAAGGGATAGGGTTGAAGTGAGGGCTGAAGTGGGACGGTGCAGACTTAATGGGCCGAATGGCCTCCTTCTGCACTATGTGTTCTATGTTCAATCGCTCTTCATACGACAAATCCCTCATCTCTGGAATGAATCTAGGGAATCTCCTCTGAGCTGTCTCCAATGCCATTCCATCTTTCCTCAAATAAAGTGACCAAAAATACTCCAGGTGCGGTCTCACCAATACCTTATACAGTTGTAACACTTCCTTACCATTATAATCTGTGGTGGGTAAAGTCTTGGAGAGGATTATAAAAGATACGATTTATAATCATCTAGATAGGAATAATATGATTAGGGATAGTCAGCATGGTTTTGTGAAGGGTAGGTCATGCCTCACAAACCTTATCGAGTTCTTTGAGAAGGTGACTGAACAGGTAGACGAGGGTAGAGCAGTTGATGTGGTGTATATGGATTTCAGTAAAGCGTTTGATAAGGTTCCCCACGGTCGGCTATTGCAGAAAATACGGAGGCTGGGGATTGAGGGTGATTTAGAGATGTGGATCAGAAATTGGCTAGTTGAAAGAAGACAGAGAGTGGTAGTTGATGGGAAATGTTCAGAATGGAGTTCAGTTACGAGTGGCGTACCACAAGGATCTGTTCTGGGGCCGTTGCTGTTTGTCATTTTTATAAATGACCTAGAGGAGGGCGCAGAAGGATGGGTGAGTAAATTTGCAGACGACACTAAAGTCGGTGGAGTTGTAGACAGTGCGGAAGGATGTTGCAGGTTACAGAGGGACATAGATAAGCTGCAGAGCTGGGCTGAGAGGTGGCAAATGGAGTTTAATGTGGAGAAGTGTGAGGTGATTCACTTTGGAAAGAATAACAGGAATGCAGAATATTTGGCTAATGGTAAAATTCTTGGTAGTGTGGATGAGCAGAGGGATCTCGGTGTCCATGTACATAGATCCCTGAAAGTTGCCACCCAGGTTGATAGGGTTGTGAAGAAGGCCTATGGTGTGTTGGCCTTTATTGGTAGAGGGATTGAGTTCCGGAGCCATGAGGTCATGTTGCAGTTGTACAAAACTCTAGTACGGCCGCATTTGGAGTATTGCGTACAGTTCTGGTCGCCTCATTATAGGAAGGACGTGGAAGCTTTGGAACGGGCGCAGAGGAGATTTACCAGGATGTTGCCTGTTATGGAGGGAAAATCTTATGAGGAAAGGCTGATGGACTTGAGGTTGTTTTCGTTAGAGAGAAGAAGGTTAAGAGGTGACTTAATAGAGGCATACAAAATGATCAGAGGGTTAGATAGGGTGGACAGCGAGAGCCTTCTCCCGCGGATGGGGGTGGCTAGCACGAGGGGACATAGCCTTAAATTGAGGGGTAATAGATATAGGACAGAGGTCAGAGGTGGGTTTTTTACGCAAAGAGTGGTGAGGCCGTGGAATGCCCTACCTGCAACAGTAGTGAACTCGCCAACATTGAGGGCATTTAAAAGTTTATTGGATAAGCATATGGATGATAAGGGCATAGTGTAGGTTAGATGGCCTTTAGTTTTTTTTTCCATGTCGGTGCAACATCGAGGGCCGAAGGGCCTGTACTGCGCTGTATTGTTCTATGTTCTATGTTCTATGTTCTATAATCAATTATTTTTGCTATAAATGCGACATGTCATTTGCTTTCCTTAATACCTGCTGTATCTGCATGCTCGTTTTCTGTGAGTCATGCACGATATCACCCAGATCCCTCTGCATTGGAGCCTCCTGTAGTCTCTCCACATTTAGATAAGTTGCCTTCCCATTTTTTCGAACAAAATCACACTTATCTAGGTTAAACTCCATCTGCCACTCTCCTAACCTATCAATATCCGTTTGTCAGATTTTTAGTTCCACATTGCCAATTATTGTGTTATCTGCCAATTTGGCTATAGAATAGTATATCCCAGTACCCAAGTCATTAATATAGATTGTAAATAGCTGAGCCCAAGGACCGAACCCTGTGGCACCCCACTAGTTACATCTTGAAATCCAGAAAAAGACCCCTTTGTTCCAACTCTCGGTCTCCTGTCCATCAGCCGGCCTTTTATCCAAAATAATAAATTACCCCTAATCCCATGTAATCTCACGTTGTGAATTAACCTTCTGTGCAGCACCTTATCAAATGCCTTCCAGATGTCTAGATATACTACATCTACAGGATCCCCATTTACAGTGTAGAAGGAGGCTATTTGTCCCATCCAGTCTGCACCGGCCTTTGGAAAGAGCCGCTTAAGCTCACGCCTCCATCCTATCCCCGTAACCCAGTAACCCCACCTAACCTTTTTGAATACTAAGGGCAATTTATCATGGCCATTCCACCTACCTGCACATCTTGGCACTGGGGGAGGAAACCGGAGTACCCGGAGGAACCCACGCAGACATGGGGCAAACGGGCAGACTCCGCACAGTCAGTGACCCAAGTCGAGAATCGAACCTGGGATCCTGAAGCTGTGAAGCAATTGTGCTAACCACTGTGCCACCGTGCTACCCATATCTTCGAAGAACTCTAGCAAATTAATCAAACATGATTTGCCCTTCATAAAACCATGCTGACTCTGATGGATAGCACTTTGGCTTTCCAAATGTCCTGTTACTACATCCTTGACAATTGATTCTAACATTTTTTCAACAACAGATGTTAAACTAACAGGTCTGTAATTTCCCACATTCTGCCTCCCTTCCTTTTTGAATAAGGGCGTTACGTTAGCATTTTTCCAAGACACAGGAACCTTTCCCATGTCCACAGAAAGGGAATATTATAACCCATGGATCCACTATCTCTGCCACTTGCTTTAACTCCCTAATATGTAGGCCATCAGGCCCAGAGGACTTGTCTGGCCTCAATCCCGAGAGTTTGTTGATGTTGGATGGCTAGGCCAGCATTTGTTGTCCATCTCTAATTGCCCTTGAGAAGGTGAGTGAGCCACCTCACCCTCTGCAGAGGGCAATCACAGCCTAACGTTGTCCTCATGTAATGCAGAGCCATACAGCAGGTGGCACTCGCCAGTGAGCAGGAGCTGGAATCTTTACTGACAGCTTTCTCCTTAAATCAAAGCCGTGAGGTCAATTGATAAAGCCCTACCTCACCCCAGGCGACATCAGCTTAAATAGCATTGCGTAGGATGTATGACAGAGAAACAGGCCATTCGGTCCAACCAGACCATTGCTTTGTTCATGCTTTACTCAATCCTCATCCCATCTCTATTCAACCACAATGAACACAGCAGGGCAACAGAGAGTAAGAAAGTACAGGAGGAAGGAACGACAGACGGCCGAGGCAGAGACAAGCACACAACAGTGAAAACCTACCGGGACAAGCAAGTAACATCGGCAACCCTCCCACCTCGTTTTGCTTTGTTTTGCTTGTTCTGCGTGTATTTTCTTTTTTTTTTAATCAGAAAGGAAGGGGAGGGAGAAAGCCACACCCACCCCAATGACATGTATAATATAATTGTCTCTTTGTTGATTCTATTTATATATACTTCCCCAGTTTTTATTTTCCCACCCCTTGGTTTTTTAGTTATGTAGTGTTTTTGTCATCTCTTTTTGATTTCTCCACCTGTAAATATACCACGTATATAAAAAACAATAAAAAACATTTATTTTTTTAAAAGTGCAATCCGGATCGCACCACCGGGATGGTGGGAATAACACTGTTTCTCGCACCACAAAATAACACTTTATCATTTTTTGAAGTATTCCACCTGCTAACGCTGTATCTTTCGCCACTGATGCAGCCGTACCAGTTGAGGTGTTCCAGCATTTTCTGTTTTTCTTTCATATTTCCAGCATTCACAGCATTTTGCTCTTCACAGAGTCATTACAGTGGAGCAGGAAGCCGTTTGGCCCATCGAGTCTTCACTGGCTCTCTGAAAGAGCAACTTACCCAATCCTACTTCGCTGCCATATTCCTGTAACCTTGCACATTCATTCTTTTCAAATGGCAATCCAATTCTCTTGAGAAGACCTCGATCAAAACTGCCTCCACTACCCTCTCAAGAACTTCCATTCAGACTCCAACCACCGCCTGGGTGAAAATCTTTCCTCGCATCACTTTTACACCTGTTGTCAATTATCATCATAGTTAATCATAGAATTTACAGTGCAGAAGGAGGCCATTCAGCCCATCGAGTCTGCACCGGCCCTTACAAAGTGCACCCTATTCAAGCCCACGTATCTACCCTATCTCCGCAATCCAGGAACCCCCACTTCACCTTTTTTTTGGACACTAAGGGCAATTTAGCATGGCCAATCCACCTAACCCGCACAGCTTTGGACTGTGAGAGGAAACCGGGGCACCCGGAGGAAACCCACGCACACACGGGGAGAACATGAAGACTTCACACAGACAGCGACCCAGCCGGAAATCGAACCTGGGACCCTGGAGCTGTGAAGCAACTGTGCTAACCACGATGCTGCCCCTAAATTATTTTGACTCTGTGCTCTCTAGTTCTTGATGTTGTCTTGAGTGGGAACAGTTTCTCACCATTTACCCTATCCATACCCCTCAGGATCTTGAATAACTCTATAAAGTCTCCCCTTAGCCTTCTTTTCTCCAAGGAAAACAGTCCCAACCTCTCCAATCTATCCTCACAGCTTCAGTTCTTTATTCCTGGAATCAGGCTTTGGAGTCTCCTCTTTACCCTCACCAATGCCTTCACAAGCATTTATTTGAGCTTAAACTTGAAATTGTTCCTGTAAGAATGGTTCATATTTAAGTGTTCTCTTGGGATATTCTCCTGCTATTCCCTCGCAATCCACACCACTTCCTCCATGTTATCTGACTGGGATTAGAAGCCCTTCACAAGGAGAAACTGGAGTGTGATAGCTTACGCCCATGAATGTGCAAGGTGATAGTCAGCGTCAGTCCGTGTGGTGTAGATATCATCAGCAAATAGAGGAAAGGTCTGCTGATGAAGCAGCTGAATATGATTGCTCCTTAGTCATTCCCTTGAGGAAACCCTGCAGCAATATCTTGGGATGGCTGACCTCCAACAACCATAATCATCTTTTTTTGCACTGGGTTTTATACCGACCAGTGGAGACTTTTCCCCCGATTCCTCTCTCTAAATGTCCGAAAGACCAAGGAACTGATCATCAACTTCACAACTTCAGCACACACTCCCGTCTGCATCAATGGCTCTGAAGTGGAGATGGTCGATAGCTTTACGTTCCTGGGGGTCACCAACAGTCTGTCCTGGTCCACTCACGTTGATGCAACAGTCAAGGAAGCTCAACAACATCTCTACTTCTGATGGAAGCTAAAGAAATTTGGCATGTCTGCATCGACTCTCACAAACTTCTATAGATGTGCTATAGAGAGCATCCTATCCAGCTGCATTACAGCTTGGTATGGCAACTGCTCGGCCCAAGATCGCAAGAAACTGCAGAGTGTGCTGAACTCAGCCCAACGCATCACACAAGCTTGCCACCCCCACATCGATTCTGTATATACCTCCCGCTGCCTCAGGAAGGCAGACAGCATTATCAGAGACCCCTCTCACCCAGGCATTGCCATCTTCCAGACCCTTCCATCAGGCAGAAGGTACAGAAGTCTGAAGACCCGCATATCCAGACATAGGAACAGCTTCTTCCCCGCAGCTACAAGACTCCTCAATGACTCCCCCTCGCACTGATCTGTTCCCTGTAAGAATACTATTCATGATGCCTTATGCTGCTCTTGCTCATGTATTTGCTTTGTTTGGCCCCTTGTTCAGCACTGTAACCAATCACTGTTTGTCAATGTACCATTTGTCAATGTTCTCTGTTGATTATTCTCTTTATCTACTATGTACGTACTGTGTGCGTTCCCTCAGCAGCAGAAAAATGCTTTTCACTGTACTTCGGTTCATGTGACTATAAATCAAATCAACCAATCAACTAAAAAAAGTTGTTCCAACACAATGTGTTCAGTTTTCACTTTGACAAAGTTAAACTGTGAGAGACTGCAAAGCGTTTCAGTCCTGTGCTCTCTGCTCCATCTGCTACATCAATCCCATTACACCTCCAACTCAAACTTTCACATGCAACTTTAAATAGTTAAGCCAGCAGAAACTTGGTTCATGCGCAAACCAATTTGCATTTGATTTTGACAGCATCTTAATTTAAATTATAATTCAGTCACTTGATATGTGGACATATCTACTGCTCATACTGAAGTGGGGCGTTTAAGATTTATTTTTCATCTTGCCATTATATACAATTTACTTGGTGAAAGCATTTTCATTTGTGTTTAGAATTCATATTTTGAATTAATGTATATTGTAGCAGAGGTATCGCAGCTTCTATTTTTCAAAATTCCTGTTAGGTAAATGGTAGTTTGGACTTCTGAAAGCAAGTTAAATGTTCTCAAACATGTTGCAGCTTGTCATAATGTCCAGCATAATACATGGTTCTCACTAAAGTTATGACTTTTTGTCACTTATTTAGTCCCATCATTTTCTTCCCTCTGGCTTTCTTTCCTCGCTCTTCGCTTCCCCTGCTCATATTAGTCATCCATGTACATACTTTCCATTTCAGTCAGAAGATGGGACAGTTCAGCCTGTAAATATTTCGACAGATGTTATGAATCCCATTCCTCAGCAAACATAAGGAGCAGCATGTCAGCTAATTGGGACCAGATCCCCTCAGAAGCCAGTTGAGCCCTTCTCTCCCACAGGTGAACCAGCGCCAAAATTGGCGAAACTCACCCTTCAGGTTAAGGCCAAGTGAGAAAATCAGGGCAATGATTCAAACACACGTTTTTCTGTTCATGGGTGATGAGCATTTAGTATTTTAGTTCCCAGACTGACTCATACGTTACTACTTTTAACAGTTTTCCATTTCCATTTTACTTTTTGTTTTTATCGTGTGCATATGGATATGCACTGTACAAAAATGCTGTTATTTATACATTAATGTGTAATGTACTATTGCATGATATCATTGCAATGTACATATACACAATGTACTACTACTTGATAAAATCAACGTACACATAAAGTACTAATGTCCTGTTACATCAGACTGTTACAGTGTATTTATATAAAACAGTGGGTGTAAGTTTAACCACGCCTCCCCCCCACCTCTTCCACCTGCCTCATTCTTCCACCACCCTCCCATAGTAGATAAAGGAGGAGGCTGAGGTGAGATTTTTAATGGGAAACCCAATCTATCCTGCCTCCAAACTGCCCACTTCTTATCTTTAAGGAAGATGTATTCTTCTGCCTTATTTTCACACCTGCAGACCGGGTTTTCAGTGTCTTAGGAAACCCACTGGTTGAAAGAAGGTGAGAAAGGCCAAAGCACTGGCTAGATGGGCCAAATGTCCTCCTTCCGGTTCAGAGGTATTCTACAGATCAACGTTTCTCTTTCTGTCAATGGGATAAATGCTGGTGAGCCAGGAGAAGCAAGATACTCACCCCGTCCCACCATGCTTACCTTTTAAACATTCCACAATTCGACCTCCATGATCAGCCAACCATCCAATGGCATTCAGCACTTCCACCTTGAATCATGTCTCTTACCTGCCCCTCCCCCACCCGCCCCTGCACCACCAATGCCATATTCAATCACTGTTCGCAGTTTGATCTCCCTCCCATAATGTAACATTCACCTCTTCTCCCCTTCCCTCCCCAAATTTGCCTGCTGTCCAACTATTCCACCGCATCAGAATATCAAACTGAACTGACTGCCACATTCCAGATACTTTATAGCCCAATACATAGTCAGTCCATTAACGGGATTGGCAGGTGAGCAGGGAACGTGTTGAAAAAACTTTAGAAAGCTTCCGTCGATAAATTCGACATAACGCACTGAAGCAGATGCTTTTGGATTTCCTGTCTGAGAAATCGTTCCCTACTTCTCCACCCGCTGCTCTGTCCTCGCTCTCAGTGGATGCATAGACAAATTAGGCATAATCTTGAGGCCGCCTTCCCCACCCGCGAGATCGGTGGAGCGGGCACAAAATCTCTCGAGAATCATGAAACACGATTCTCCCCGGTAAGATCGCCTTCCCCGGTTTTACCCGCCCCTTTCCTGTGATGTCACAGGATTCATTCGAATAAATTTCACTTCATTTAAATGTCATTCGTGGCACCCCTGCCACATGCTGACCATTTGTGAGATCTTCAAACGCCGCCAACGTGACGTCAGACATAAGCATAGCCCCTCAGATGGTCGAGGGACATGCCGGGACAGTTCCCTGGCACTGCTCATAGTAAGGATTGGCACTGCAAATAGCAATCTGTGCCAGGAGGCAGTTCCAGGGGCGGGCCCCATGGCGGATGTGGTGGCCAAGATCGGGGTATATGCCGCCGATGAACGTCTGGGGGAGGGTGCCAGGAGTGGACTCTGGGCTAGGGGCATGCCAGGAGTGAATGTCAGGTGAGGGGGAGGGGGATGGTGTCGAGTATGAAAGCCGCGGAGAGACGGCGGCGGCACCTCCGAGATGTGTGCTGCAATGAAATGAAAAATGAATGAATGAAAATCGCTTATTGTCACGAGTAGGCTTCAATGAAGTTACTGTGAAAAGCCGCTAGTCGCCACATTCCGGCGCCTGTCCGGGGATCGAACCGTGCTGCTGGCCTGCTTGGTCTGCTTTAAAAGCCAGCGATTTAGCCTTGTGAGCTAAACCAGCCCCTAAGGGCTATGTTATGGGAGAAGGGAGAGTTTTAAGAAATCCTTGGAGTGCTTGTGGCATGGTTCCCATTGTAGCGCTGATCAGGGAGCCAGTTCCTAGCACAAAGA
Source organism: Scyliorhinus canicula (assembly GCF_902713615.1). Taxonomy (NCBI): domain Eukaryota; kingdom Metazoa; phylum Chordata; class Chondrichthyes; order Carcharhiniformes; family Scyliorhinidae; genus Scyliorhinus; species Scyliorhinus canicula. The sequence goes on along the minus strand of NC_052147.1, from coordinate 254,299,703 downwards.
GTCCTTGCCCCCCCCCCCCCCCCCCCGCCCCCCCCCCCCCCCCCCCCTCGCCAGAGTGATTGTGGTAACCAAGCCCACTCTCTTTTCATTGGCAAAGTGGCTCAAGATCTGGAGAGAAAATTGGTCTGTGGAACTGGATTGTCACACACACATTTTCAGTGACATACTGACATTTTGCCAAATTCTGGTAAGATCCCCCAATGTTACTTCTTGACTTTCTTACTATGCATTTATATATTCATGCTGTTGAATAACACTGGGAATAATTTTCAATTTCAGCAGAGATGGAAGACTGCCATTAACAGATCAATACCCATTATCAGAATACTCAAGGATTTTCCCCTCCCGTCATCTCCGCCATCCCTATTACCCTCCAAGACATCTGTGCTTTTCCAATTCAGACCTCATGTGTATCCCCAATTATAATGTCTCCACCTTTGGCGGACATGCCTTCAGCTACTTAACCCTAACCTTTGGAATTCTTTCCCTGAGCCTGTCTAACTCTCCTCTTTTTAAACTGCCCTTAAAACTTTCCAGTTTAACCAAACATTTGGTTACCTGTGCTAATATCCCCTTTAGTGGGTCAGTGTCAAACCTTGTTTGATAATGCTTCTGGAAAGCATGTTGAGACATCTTACCAGGTTACGGGCGACATCCAAATACAAGCTGTTGTAAAATTCCTGCAGTGCAGAAGGAGGCCATTTGGCCCATCGAGTCAGCACCAACACTCCCAAAGAGCAGTCTACCTCGGCCCACTCCCTTGCCCTATTCCTGTGACCACGCATATTGATCATGGCCAATCCGCCTAACCTGCACATCTTTAGGCTCTAAGAGGCAATTTACCATGGCAAATCCACCTGACCTGCACATCTTTGGAGTGTGGGAGGAAATCGAAGCACCCGCAGGAAACACACGTAGACGCATTGAGATTGTGAAAACTCGGTACAGTCATTCAAGGCCATAATCAACCCCGGATCGCTGGCGCTTTGAGACAGCCGGGCTAACCACTTTGCCAGTTGTTGTATTCACCTTCCGTTTGCTTGAATGAAAGATCAGGTGAGGTGTATATGGGCAGTCGGTCCATAGCAGCCAATAGGGCGCAGGTGTACAAAGAAAAGCCATTTGTTTTCACGTATCTTCAATTTAAATTCATTTTTATCCGATGTGGGCTTCGTTGGCTAGGCCAGGATTTGTTGCCCTAATTGCCCTTGAGAACGTGGTGGTGAGCTGCCTTCTTGAACACTGCAGTCCAGTTGACAATGGTTTCATGACCATCATTCGACCTTTAGTTCCAGGTATTTATTGGATTCAATTTCCACCTTCTGCCATGGTGGGATACACACCCAGGTGCCCAGAATATTACCCTGAGTCTCTGGATCACCAGTACAGTGACAATCCCAAGATACCACTGTCTCCTCGGCTGATTATGAGCCTGCTGAACAACGTTGAAAATTCTTTCTGTGGCCAACAAGCCCTGACGTTGGACTCAAACCTGGAACATCTGGTTCAGCAGTAGGGGAACTATCACTGCGCCACAAGGTCTCTGACCACCATTGGATGCAATGTACGAAGACAGCCAATAGCATGGGATATACCAGAACAGTTAGTGGTGTGTTGTGTATATGGGCTGCGAATAAAATGTCACTAGTTTTCTGCCCAGCTGAAGTATTATTGTGTGCATAATGCAAAACGGAACTTATTTCACTTCACGTACTTTAACAAGTCATAGGTAATAAAGCAGAAGAATGCAGAAAATAATTGTTAAGGAAGTAATCATAACAATTTCATATTAATCTTGGAATTGTTTAGGCTCTTGGCACTGATAATAGGTCATTAAAAATTCATAAAACAGCAATTTGGAATTATTTTCTCATTCTCATTTTAGATCTATATTAATTTGAAAGGGAGGGTTGAATATTGTATAACATGCAGAAAAACCTAAAACTAATTTTAGACCTTGAACATTCCACGTTTTACCAACTTCTAACAGCTTAAGTGTTCATTACAAAAACTGGCAGGGAGTTCAATGAAACCTCGGAGAAGTAGCATATTAATGAAGAGTGGGCAACCAGCCTGCTTGAGTGGCTCCTGTTTTATAGAACTCTAGTACTCTGCAGCCAATCAGTGAGGTTTGGAGAGGCTCGGGGGCTGGTTGTGAGGCAGATCTGGTGGTGTGCAGTTCCAAATGTGATTCCAGGCTGACAGAGGAATTATAGGAAACAGATGACTTACGCTTCTAATTTGTGGCCCTAAATTGCAAACAGAATTTCAGGAGTTGAGGAAAGTAATAAATAGCAATAGAGGAAGCCACACACAGCCAAATCAGTATGTGGTGGTTGTAGGTTAAAACAAATGGGAAGAGACAGGTTATGATGGTTTACTGTATTACAGAGGAGAAGGCTTAAATTGCTATTGGAAGATCAGTTAAAAGTGCACCCTGGCAGAGGTTGTTTTATTCCTGAAGGTTTGCACCTCTATCAAGCAAAACTGTGTACAGTGTAACATTGCGTAAGATCAGATAAGAGGCACACACTTTATGGTTTTTACAGGGCATGGAAGATAAGTGTTTCTTTACAGTTTAGAAATGACTGTTGATTGATGTTCTTTTTATCTCTCCCAGTCAGCAATGTTCATACCAGCAGTCTGGTAAGAACAACTGCAAGAAATGACCCTCTAAGTCGAGAATAGAATAATCTTGTCAGCCCACCGGCAGACGGATAAAGATAAACTATTAACTTTGTTAAGAAGCATTTTGTTCTCAAGTCGTGGGATGAGAGCGCAATTTGGCTGTGGCGAGAAACTTATCAAATCACACGCCTTTGCGAAGACAATGCATCTTTACACCAGGCGATCATAATATCTTGTTTCATTCTTCGTCAACTATGAATAAGATATGCTGTGCATTTCCACGCAAAGAGAATCACAACTTTTATGCACAGCAGCCCAATACATATTTGTTCTGAAAACAAGGACTATCCAGCACTGACGGAATGAGAAAGATCCTTCATTTCATGTCCCAGGGTTATCAAAAAAAATGATGAATGATGACATTAAAATTAGTTTTTATAAAGCCTTTCTTCATGAGTGGGCTAAACCCAGTGTTTTACAATCCACCAGTGAACTAGTTGTACGACCTATTTTTTAATAGAAGCATTGCAATTGAAAGCAGGAAAGTACATTATAAACTTTTACTGAAGGATTCCATTCGCAGCTGAGACAGAGAAGCTAGTTTACTTAAAGGAGGCAAGGTCACTGCGACATCATGGATGATGTGATCTTTGCATTGTAGCCATACTTATTTAATTTAATGGGACTCTTGTTCCATGTGGAATAAGCTTGTTTTGTATGGCTATGTCACCAAGTTCAAGTCCCAGTGCTCGTTGACGATGCTGCCTGATAACTACTATGGACTGGGTTTTTGCCAGTTTCATAGTGCATAAGGAGGCCATTCGGCCCATTGAGTCTGCACCGGCACTTGGAAAGAGCACCCTACCCAAGCCCACACTTCCACCCTATCCCCATAACCCAGTAACTCCACCCAACACTAAGGGCAATTTAGCATGGCCAATCCACCTAACCTGCACGTCTTTGGACTGTAGGAGGAAACCGGAGCACCCGGAGGAAACCCACGCACACACGGGGAGAACGTGCAGACCCCGTACAGACAGTGACCCAAGCCGGGAATCAAACCTGGGACCCTGGAGATGTGAAGCAATTGTGCTAACCACTATGCTACCGTGCTGCTAAGATGTTAAGTGGAACATTTCCTACCTTGATGCATATTTGGCAGTATTTTCATCCCATTAAGTGGGCCTCTTGTTTAACAAAAAGCTGCTTTAATGTCAGTAGTACACAGTAGTACACTCGCCAACTTTAAGGGCATTTAAGTGGTCACTGGATAGACATATGGATGAAAATGGAATAGTGTAGGTCAGATAGGCTTCAGATGGTTTCACAGGCCGGCGCAACATCGAGGGCCGAAGGGCCCGTACTGCGCTGTAGTGTTCTATGTTCTATGTTCTAACTCAGAATCCACGATCAGCTTATTTTTTTAGGGTCGGTATTTTGGCTTCTTCGTCTCTGGAAGCCCAAAATTTGCTGAATTAAAGAAAAAGAGCCAACAACCCAAACTATCAAAGTTGGATGCAAACTATCAGAGCTCTCCTATTATGAGGTGGCTAACGCATGCCCATGTCATCAGTAATTGAGCAAATGCCATACCATTAAGACACCAGGAATTGGACAAATAACTCTCATAGGTGGGGTGCATATATGCTCTTCCTTCACAATACCACAAGGACATACTGTATCTCGCAGGCTACTAGAAAGCAGGCATAATTAGGTGATAGCAGACACAAAAATCCAGAAGTTGCTGTCTGAGATGTGTGCATTTCCATAAACTGTGCAAACATGCCACCTCCCTAGTATGGATCATCATTCATTTGCGTTGAACAGGATTAAGGTATTTTACCTGCTTGGTACATAAAGACTAAATTTGCCAGAGAAAGTTAGGACTAGTCCATTTCAGTCTAAGTACAATTTTTAACATCATGATTAATCTTATTTGTTGCCAAACAATCTCCCTGGCACTGAACATCAACGTTTACAAGTGTGGAGTCTCAAGAATTTTTTTTTTCATTTTCATTCTGTTTTTCCCCCTCTCTGAATGCAATGCTCCTTTTCCTTTCTTTATTTCTCTTTCAGTTTTTGATTTGTGAATTAATTCACAATTCTAAATAACATTTTCTGGTTGCTTTTGCAACCAGGTTGCTCTTCAATCCTCAATTTATGAATCCGAATAGTTCAGGAAATACACAATTGGTTGCCCTGTTCACACGGACCTCAAATGCCCCTGTGGAGGTGTGCTGTGCTGTTTCCATTTCCCGTTTGTAGCAACTTGCAGTGCAAACTCTTTTACAATATGGATTCATGAAATGTTGGTTTGCTGACAAAGTCAGCATTTATTGTCCATCTCTAATTTCACTTGAGAAGATGGTAATGAGACACCATCTGGAACGTTTACAGTTCATATAGTGTAGGAACATCTACATGCCTTCATATAGGGAGTTCCTGGTTTTTGAACAGCAACAATGAATGATCATTGATATATTTCCAAGTCCTACCTTCTCCAGTTTCATTCACAATCTGTAACTTTTACAAAGCCCTCCTCAACTTTATTTGTTTCCAGTTTCACTGGTTCTCATCATCTTTTAACTTTGGATGTGAAATCTCAGTACACCTCTGACCTTCCACCCCTCCAACCTATGTCTTCAATGAATTATCCGTCACCATTTCTGTTGCCTCCAGTGCTGTGCCCACACCAAATACACCCTTCACTCTCCTCCCTGCTTCAGTCTTCCAAAGGGGCAGTTGCCTCCCTGACACTCTGTTCCACTTCTTAATCCCCCCCCCCCCCCCCAACACCTGCTCACCTTCCCATTCACATGGAGGAGATGTAATATCTTCTTATTTGCATCCTCTTACTCATCATCCGAGGTTCCAAACAGTCACATCAGATGAAACAGCGATTCACTTGTACCCCTTTCAATACAGTATATGTATTCATGGCTCATGATGCATTCCCCTTGAACTTGCAGATACCAAATCCAAATTGGATGGCAACTTTGAATAACACCTGTGTTTAGTCCACGGGAATGACCCCGAGATTCCTGTCACCTGTCATTTTAATTTTTGCCTCACTCCATAAGACCATAAGACATGGGAGCAGAATTAGGCTACTTGGCCCATCGGGTCTGCTCCGCCATTCAATCATGGCTGATATTTTCTGATCCCCATTCTCCTGCCATCTCCCCAAAACCCCTGATCCCCTTATTAATCAAGAACCTATCTATCTCTGTCTTAAAGACACTCAGTGATTTAAGAACATTGGAACAGAGGAGCAGAAGAAGGCCATTTGTCCCATCAAACCTATTCTGCCACTCAAACAGATCATGGCTGATCATCTACCTCTGTGCCATTTTTACCACTATCCCCTTATCCCTTCGTGTCATTAGTATCCAGAAATCTATCAGTTTTTATCTTGAATATGTTCAGTGACTGAGCGTCCACAGACATCTGGAGTAGGGAATTCCAAAGATTCACCACGCTGCCAGTGAAGAGGTCCCTCCTCATGTCGGTCTTAATGGCCTGCCCTTATTCTGCGTCCCCTGGTTCTAGACTCACCAACCAGGGAAAACATCCTATCCACATCTATTCTGTTACTTCCTGTAAGAATTTAGTAAGTTTCAATGAGTTTACCTCTTATTCTTCAAAACTCTAGCAAATACAAGCCCAGTTTCCCCCAATTTTTCCTCACAAGCCATTTCGGCAGCAGCTGCGGGAGGCTACACATCTCTGCTTAATAAAGCCTGGATTACACTCTACTCTCGTCTTGTCATAATTTTTTTTTTTTAATTTAGAATAGCCAATTATTTTTTCCAATTAAGGGCAATTTAGCATAGCCAATCCACCTATCCTACACATCTTTGGGTTGTGGGGGTGAAACCCACACAGACACGGGGAGAATGTGCAAACTCAGCAAGTATATCATAGAAACATATACAGAAACATACATAGAAAATAGAATAATAATAATAACTGCTTATTGTCACAAGTAGGCTTCAATAGCAGGAAGAGGCCATTTGGCCCTTTGAGCCTGCTCTACCATTCATTATGATCATGGTTGATCATCAAGTTCAATACCCTGCTCCCGTCTCCCCCCAAATCCCTTGATCCCTTGATCCCTTTAGTCTCAAGAGCTATAACTAATTCCTTCTTATGTCTTAAATCCTTCTCTTAAATTGTTCTCTTAAATCCTTCCTTAGATGATGAGACCAAAGCTGTACACAACACTCCAAGTGCAGTCTCAGCAAGGTTCTATACAATTGTAGTAAGATACCTTTCCTCCTGTACTTAAATCCCCCTGCGATGCAGGCTAACTTACCATTTGCCTTCCTAATTGCTTGATTCATGAACAAGAACACCCAGGTCTCTTTGGATATCATCACTTCCCAAACTCTTACCATTTAAGAAATACTTTGCTTTTCTATTTTTACTTCCAAAGTGGATACCCTCTCACTTATTCTCATTATATTCCACCTTCCACGTTCTTGCCGACTCACTTAGCCTTCCCAAATACCCTTGCATCCTCCTCACAACTTACATTCCCACCTAGTTTTGTCAGAAAATTTGGAAATAGTGGGCGCGATTCTCCCAAAACGGGAGAAATCGTAAGGCTGGCGTCAAACCCGGGCGAGTTTGACGCCAGCGCGCCCCTTCCCGACCGGGAACCGATTCTGGTCCCCGGTCGGGGCTAGCAGCCCGACGCCGTAAGCTCCGGCATCACGGGCTTAACAAATTTCGTTAAGCCCGCTTGCCCGAGTTAGCGCCGGCTGACGCATCATATGACGTCAGCCGCGCATGCGCGGATTGGAAGACTCCAACCCGCGCATGCGTGGATGACGTCATCGCGTATTTGCGCGAAACCCGCGCATGTGCGGGCCGGGATGCCCCTCAGCCACCCCGCGAATGGATACTGCGGGGCGGCGGAAGGAGAAATAGTGCGCGGGCATCGGGCCCGCTGCCCGCGATCGGTGCCCACCGATTGCGGGCCCATGGCACCCTTGGCACGGCCGTGGTACTGCCGTGCCAATCGGTGCCATGGTTATAAAAAGCGAGTTGTTCCCGCCGTTTTTACGAACGGCCAGACCAGGGGCGCGATTCTCCGCCCCCCACGACGGGTTGGAGAATAGCGGGAGGGCCTTCCCGACATTTTTCCCGCCCTCCCGCTATTCTCCCCCCCCCACGCCCAACTCCCGACACGAATCGCTGCCGCCGTTTTTTTACGGCCGGCAGCGATTCACAGCTGATAGATGGGCCGAAGTCCCAGCCCTTTACGCTGTTTTTATGAACAGCAAACACACCTGGTCTGGCCGTTCGTAAAAACGGGTAACTGTGCGGAGTTTGTACATTCTCCCTGTGTCTGCGTGGGTTTCCTTCAGATGCTCCAGCTTCCTCCCACAGTCCAACAATATGCAGGCTAGGTAGATTGGCCGTGCTAAATTGCCCCATGGGTTGGGTTACAGGGTGATGGATTGAGCCTAGGTGGAATGGTTTTTCTAAGTTTCCGTGCTGATTTGATGGGCTAAATGGCCTCTTTCTGCACTGTAGGGATTCTATTCTATGATTCTATCCTTCTGGGAGCTTAAGACTGTTCTTATGACCTAAAAGGGTAGCCATATTAGAACACAACTCAAAAGGCTTGCTCCAAATGTCTGAATACTTTAGCTCCATCAAGCAATGACATAATCTCCCCAAGCTGAAAACAAATTAACTCCCCAAACTGAAAATGCAGGAAATCCCCAGGAATTACCCCTCGTCAAACAGCATTGCATTAGCTCAGGCTGTTTTTACTCTGGTCAATCTCACCTCTGGTTCCTCAAAGCTTTCTGGTCTTGCAAAACAAGATTCTTTTTTAAAAAGATGACTACTGCAGTCAAACACATTCTAATCCAGGCTTTTAACCCTTAAATTGCCACATGTTTATAAGCAATATATCTATAATCCTGCATTTGTCACAAAGTCAATTTATTGTTCCCACAGATGCGGGTACTTGTATGAGAGGAATTATGTGGGCACCCTAACCTCCCACCCTAACTAATGAACTGTGCCGCCATTTTGAAAGCTCTTAAACCCCTTTTTCCATTGCTAACGCTATATCCATCGCCTTTTTTAATTGATATCTGTCTCCGCTAACAGCTTTCTCTGAATGGCTCCACAAACAATCTCTCAGCATATTAGGACTGATTTAGCACAGGGCTAAATCGCTGGCTTTGAAAGCAGACCAAGGCCAGGACATCAGCACGGTTTCATTCCTCTACCAGCTTCCCCGAACAGGTGCCAGAATGTGGTGACTAGGGGCTTTTCACAGTAACTTAATTTGAAGCCTACTTGTGACAATAAGCGATTTTCATTTTTCATTTTGTTCGAGGTGCCTCGAAGTGCTCTGCGAGTTGCTTTAGTTTCATAATGTAGGCTGCACTGGTCTCTCCTGGGGCTCTCCTCATGGAATTAAACATAAAATTCTGCTGGATAGGGGGAGCACGATGGCGCAATGATAGGCACTGCTGCCTCACAGTGTCCACCACTAATTTTTAGATTGTGTCCCCTAAATCTAGATTGCCAAACAGTTAAAATTGTTTCTCAGGGCAGCACGGTGGCTCAGTGGGTTAGCCCTGCTGCCTCACGGAGCCGAGGTCCCAGGTTTGATCCAGGCTCTGGGTCACTGCCCGTGTGGTGTTTGCACATTCTCCCCGTGTTTGTGTGGATTTCGCCCCCACAAGCCAAAGATGTGCAGGCTAGGTGGATTGGCCATGCTAAATTATCCCTTAATTGGAAAAAATTAATTGGGTACGCTAAAAAAAAATATTTTTTTTTATTGTTTCTCTACATTTACCCTCTCTGCTTGCCTTATGAGCTTGAAAACCTCAATCAAATCACCTCTTGACCTTCTAAATTCTAAACTCCAGTTTGCATAATCACACCGCTTAATTTAACGGTTAGAATCCAGGTATCATTCTGGCAAATCTACATTGGATTTCCTCCAAGGCCAAGATGTGGTGTTCAGAACTCCTCATAGTACTCCAGGTGTGATGTGGCCAAAGATTTAAACATGACCTCTGCCCCTTTGTATTCTAGTTTTCTGGATATTAAGTCCAGCATTCTATTAGTTTTTTTGATTATTTTCTGTGCCTATTATCGGCATTTTAAGGATCTATGCACCTGGTTTCTGACCGCCTCGTCCTTTTGAACAAATCCGGTGATTTTGTTGTCCAATTTGTTAATTAAATCCTGGGACATTTTGGCAGGGAGCATTTGAATAGTATAGATTGGGGGGATACTGGGGATACTTATTAATGGCTATTTCAGTTATGTTTCTTGACAAGATTTTCATTCTAATTATTAAACTCATTTTCAAAAATCTGTTAGCAAAATCTGGCTGTATAAGTTAACACATCATGGAAATTTATTTCTGGATAATATGTGTTGCTAAGGTTTCTTACATCATTTATTAACCAGATGATATTGAGTTCCAGGATTTGTAGATAGCTTCAGACAAATTATCTCAAAGCCAAATTTTTAACTCCAGGCTGCCTCTGATAATGGCATGAGATAGACGGCGAGATTCTCCTTTTTCTCGGTGATGTGACGTTCACTGGCAGTGGGAATCTGTCTTCCTACCGCTTGTCAATGGTTTTCCCATTGTAACCACCCATGCCCCTGGGAAACCCACGGTTGGAGGTGCACTGCCAGCGGGAAAAACAAATAGTAACAACTGGAGAATTCCAACCAGAGTTTCAGGAATACAAAATGGGGAGAGACTATCAGGAAGGGAGTGAGGGATGATCGGGGGTCGAGAGGCCATCAGGAGGGAAAATGGGGCTGAAAGGGGTGATGGGTCAATCAGGAGAACATAGAACATAGAACATACAGTGCAGAAAGAGGCCATTCGACCCATCAAATCTGCACCGACCCACTTAAGCCCTCACTTCCACCCTATCCCCATAACCCAATAACCCCTCCTAACCTTTTTGGTCACTAAGGGCAATTTATCATGGCCAATCCACCTAACCTGCACGTCTTTGTACTGTGAGAACAAACCGGAGAACCCGGAGGAAACCCACGCAGACACGGGGAGAACGTGCAGACTCCGCACAGACAGTGACCCAGCGGGGAATCAAACCTGGGACCCTGGCGCTGTGAAGCTACAGTGCTATCCACTTGTGCTACCGTGCTGCCAGGAGGAAAAAAGGCCCATCAGAATGCGAGGAGCGGATGACGGGAGGGATTATCGGTGGATGGGGGAGGGGTAAGTGAGAGGATGATCGTGAGTGAAGTAGTAATCTGGAGGAAGAGGAGTAATTAAGAGGAAGTGGGCTATCAGGATTGGAGAAGACAATTGGGGAAGAGGACATGATCAGGAGGAGTGTGGCCGTGGATGGCTGTGGATAAAGTAAGGCCTGGCGACAGTGTTTGTGACTGCTTTGGAGCTGAATGGAGCACATCCCAGCTCCCCCTTCAGAAGCAAGCATTTTATTTGAAGTTTACCTTTGGATGATGTCCTCCAGCAGTCTCTTTAACAACCCTAGTTAGACGTCGAGTGCAACAAATAGTGATTAACAGATGCGTACCGCATTCGGACAACCCAATATCAGGAAGTGGTCCTGAGACATGACATTAAGATTCTACTTGCCCAGACAAAAGGACTTTAAACCCAGATGTGGTGTTTTATTTTCCACATCCAAATGGATAAGTTAGACCAACAGCAACTGTGTTATGTGGCTAATGTGTTTGTGGCATGTGCCACCCGAATAGGCTTTTTAAATATTACATTTGTGATGAAAGAGAAACATTTTGCTTTTGCCCAGCTTTGAGATTTCTGTCAGCACTACTCCTGTTTAGTGTTCCCCTTTGAAAGGAAAGTCGTGTCAAATGAGGTCCAAACAGATGATCCAAATAGCAAGCTTTAAGAATCTTCAGCTGAAGCAGGCTAAAGTTGAATCAACTTGAACGCATGCTGAGATCTCAGCAGGCAACACACTGTTCAGAGTCTCATTTCCATTTGGCAAATCGTTACTGAAGTGCAAATATAGGCTACAAGAAATAAACTGGTAAAAAGACATTGAGCATGGTACTGGTGATATATGTATCAATTTATGTTATTGACATATTTTCTGATGTCTAGCCATTAGCCTAGAAATTCAATCGTATTTTTCAGCTTTTAAATGAGTACCGCAGGGTCCACGATGACAGGGAGTGCGTGCTATCTGGTTGTTGGGCTCTTTTCTGAAATTGTTCTGCCACCAGTACCTCGCTCTGGTAAATTGTGTGGTTAATAATCAGCCAGGACCCTGGCCAATATTGAACACCTAAACAGAATTGTCTGGTCATTAAAACATTGTTGTTTGTCGGGCAGTCCTGTGCACAGGTTAACTGATGCATTTCCTACATTACAACAGGGCCCACAGTTGAAAAGTACTTCAGTGGCTGGAAAGCACTTCCAGAGGCCAGGAAAGGCAGAATATAAATGCATCTTTATCTTTCCAGCTCCAGCATACTTGTGTCTCGTGGTTCACCTGATGAACACACCACTCCTAAAGTACCGTCGGATCAAGTGATGCTGCACCTTCAGGGGCGGCACAGCGGTGCAGTCGTTAGTAGCACTGATGCCTCATGGTGCTGAGGACCACGAGTCGCATGCCGTGTGGAGTTTGCACATTCTCCCTGAGTCTACGTGGGTCTCACCCCCACAACCCAAAGATGTGTAGGGTAGGTGGATTGGCCACACTAAATTGCCCCTTAATTGGAAAAAAAATTGGGTACTCTAAATTTATTTTAAAAAAGTGATGCTGCACATTCAAGAATGATGGCCTCCTCTTCTTGTACAGCAACAGGGACCTCAACATTTTCATTACCTTTTTAAAATAAATTTAGAGTACCCAATTATATATTTTCTTCCAATTAAGGGACAAGATGGCCAATCCATCTTTGGGTAGTGGGGGTGAAACCCACACAGACATGGGGAGATTGTGCAAACTCCACACGGACAGTCAGCCAGGGCCGGGGTTCGAACCCGGGTACTCAGCGCCGCAGTCCCAGAGCTAACCACTGCGCCACATGCCGCCCTAACATTTTCATTACCTGACGTGAAAGAGAGAGGGTTTTATATTATAGTGTAAAGTGAGAGCAAATAAAGGTGAGTGAGAGCTGAAAGCTTCTGCAGTTTGCAATGCAGAATATGTGGGGTGAGATAGAAGTGAGAAGGATAAAGTGTGAAGAGACGCTGCACTGCGTCTCCTCTAAACATGAGGTGTGACAAAGCAAAGGTTCCAACAATGGTTCAGCGCATGTGTCAATCTCAGGTGTGATCAAATTTGTCACCTATCATCTCTGTTGTGCTGACCAATCTCAAAAAATACTCTGGTGCTTGCCTCAAAGTACAGAACTGATCCTTCTTATAATGCTTCATCTATCACTCAGAGTCATCCCGGTATTTGCCTGAATGTGTTAAGGTCAAGTACGGTATAATATTATGCAAATAAAATTATGCAAAACTTCAAAAGAAGCTCTTTTAAAAACTAATGTTGCAAAAATAAAAATAAAGAGAAAGGCAAGTTGCAGAATTATTGCAAACCATCTTCAAGCTTTATAAACAGGACAGAGGTGTGACTCATAAATGTGAGCTGATCAAAGGTTTCAAAGATTCATTCATATATTGGGATCTCACACCTATCAATTGGGTAGAAGTGTTTCTGTGTCTGACACTCAGGTCTGTGAGATGATATGGTCTGAAAAAGTGACAAATTAATTGTGGCAATAAGTTGTTACAGAATTCAGGTTTGTTATTTCACACAGTTGCTATACAGTGATGGATGATTTAAAGTAGCTTAAGATAAAGAAAATCTTGGAACACTTGTGGAATAAACCTATTTGTTACACTGATATCTCTACAAACAGAAAAGACGCATTTTGACATTTTTGTTGGGTACCCTTCCGAAAGCACCTGACACCTGTTTGACGAAAGCTAATACCTTTCATAAATGTATTTAAAGGGAAGTGTAGATCCATTAAAGACAGATGCAGTTAATGCAATGGTAATAACAAAACAACATAGATTTATATAGCATTAAATTAACCCAATTCACTTCACAAGGGCTTTATGAAACAAAGTATGACACAATATGGAGGTATTAGATCAGGTGAACAAAGGTTTGGTCAATGAGGCAGGTTTTTTAAAAATGTAGTATAAATTTAGTGTACCCAATTAATTTTTTCCAATTAAGGGGCAATTTAGTGTGGCCAATCCACCTACTCTGTACATTGTTTCATAGAATTTACAGTGCAGAAGGAGGCCATTCAGCCCATCTTTTGGGTTGTGCGGGCAAAATCCACGCAAACACGGGGAGAATGTGCAAACTTCACACGGACAGTGACCCAGAGCCGGGATCAAACCTGGGACCTCAGTGCTGTGAGACAGCAATAATGAGGTACGTTTTAAGGAGAGAGACGGACGGGTGTAGTAAGGGGATTCAGGCGCTTGGGCCCAAGGCAAGTAAAGACACAGCCACCAATGGCTGTGCAATTATAATGGGGAATGCACAAGAGGCCAGAATTAGAGGGACGCAGACAGGAATAGGAGTAGGCTATTTAGCCCAGCAAGCCTGCGCTGCCATTCAATAAAATCATGGCTGATCATCCACAAAAATGCTTTTTTCCCACACTATCTCCATATCCTTTTATGTCAATGGTATTTAGTAATCTACCAATTTCTGCTTTAAACATACTCAGCAACTGATTTTCCACAGTCCTCTGGGGCAAAGAACCCCAAAGATTCACAACCCTCCGAGTAAACAAAGAAATTCTTCATCTTGGTCCTAAGTGGCCTTCCCCTTAATTTGAAATTCTGTATCCTAGTTCTAGATTCCCTAACCAGGGGAAGCATCTTACCTGCATCTATCCAGTCTATCTAACAGAGCACCCGCAGTGGGCCGTTCAATGAGCAAAGAACAATACAGCACAGGCACAGGCCCTTCGGCCCTACAAGTCTGTACTGGTCATGATACCACCTTTGGCCAAAACCCTCAGCACTTCCTGGTGCTATATCCCACTATTCCCATCCCATCCATGTATTTGTCGAGGTGCCTTTTGAACGCTGATAATGTATCTGCTTCCACAACCTCCCCGGCAGCATGTTTCAGGAACTCACCACCCTCTGTGTAAAAAATCTGCCTCGCGTATCTCCTCTAAACTTTGCCCCACGGACCTTAAACCTATGCTCCCTGGTGACTGACCCCTCCACCCTGGGAAAGAGTGCCTGTCCATCCACTCTATCCATGCCCCTCATAATCTTGTAGACTTCTATCAGGTTACCCCCTCAACCTCCACCATTCTAATGAAAACAGTCCAAGTCTATTCAGCCTCTCTACATTAGCTGCAACATCCTGGCAAACCTCCTTTGCACCCTCTCCAAAACCTCCACATCCTTCTGGTAGTGTGGCGACCAGAATTGTGGGCAATATTCCAAGTGTGGTCTTACCAAGGTTCTATGCAACTGTAGCATGACTTGCCAGTTTTTGTACTCAATGCCCCATCCAGTGAAGGCAGGCATTCCATTTGCTTTCTTGACTACCTTGTCTCCTTGTGTTGCTACCTTCAAAGATCTGTGGACCTGTACGCCCAGATCTCTCTGACTTTCTATATTCCTAAGGGTTTTGCTATTTACTGTATATTTCCCCTCTATGTTAGACCTACCAAAATGCATTACCTCACATTTACCTGGATTAAACTCCATTTGCCATTTCTCTGCTCAAGTCTCCAACCTATCTATGTTCTGCTGTATCCTCTGACAATCCTCAACACTATCTGCCACTTCACCAACCTTGGTGTCATCCACAAACATTAATCAGTTCAGCTCCTCAAGCCTGCTCCGCCGTTCAATGTGATCATGGCTCATCTGTAGCCGAACTCCATATACCTGCCTTTGGCCCATGTCCCTTAATACCTTTGCTGAACAAAAATGTATCTATTTCAGATTTAAAATTAACCACTGATCTAGCATCAATTGCTATTTGTGGAAGACAGTTCCCAACCTGTAACACCCTTTGTGTGTAGATGTGCTTCCTAACATCTCTGCTGAATGGTCTGGCTCTAATTTTTAGTCTACGTGCCCTAGTTCTAGAATCTCCAACCATTGGAAACAGTTTGGGTGCGATTCAGCAACCCTGTTGAGCCTGGCACGGATCCGGGCTAAAGGGGTGAATAGCATGGGAACCCCAAATCGGTCTTCCGCTGGACGAGTTCCGCTAGATAAGTTACCCAGCTTACTCTACCCGCTTCGATCGAGATCTCGCCCTCAATTGGCGAGATACAGATCTGCATATTTAAATGATTCTAAATACCTGGACCCTGGATTCACCTGGCACCTGGAACTCCACCGTCGAACCTGAGAATCTTCTTCAGCGCGCTGTTTAGTACTACTGCACACAAATGTGGATGAGGCGTTACGGCACCTCGGAGGGTCTTCCAGGCCATTGGAGACCCCCGGGTGCTCAGGGACAAGGCGGGGTGGCACCCTAGCACTCCCCCGGTATCCAGCCCAAGCACTTAAACAGAGAGACGTCATGGGCCGGATTCTCCGCCTCGCCGCGCCACATTTCTGTTTCAGCACGCCGGCGGGATGCTCCGTTACATCGGCTGGTCAAGGGGGCAGCCCCACGCCGTCGGGAAATCCCCGGGCTGCCGGCAAAATGGAGCATCCCGACGGTGGAGAATCCAGCCCCATGAATTTGTGAAGATTGGATGATTGATGGCTATTTAATTTAATTTTTTGACAAGCTCACTAATATGGTGCACCTACAGATGTTATCTATTTACACTTCCAGAAAACATTTGATCAGAGATTATGAACAAAACATGAAGTTGCATGGCATTGGAGATAACCCTGTGACATTGGTTGGATTTGTTTTCATCTCTCTATTTGTTTAATGATTAGGAAACCTGGGAAAGTGCGAGGCATATCCATTATCGCTGGCAGTCAAATCATGAGTGAGTACATATCTCATTTACATTGATGGACTGGTTACCAGCATTTGCACCTCTGTGAATCTTCAGTATGTACTGATTCAACTTGGAACTCAGATTTTGAGCTTTCCAGAATAAATACAGAATATGCCAAACTGTTCATGAATACTTTATGGTCTTTATTACAAATTGAGGTATCTTTACAGAAGGACATTCAGCCATCAAGTCTACAGTGTCTCTCAGAGAGCATTCTATCTAATCCCATGCCCCTGCCATTTCCCTGTAATTTTGCACATTATTTATTTTAAGATGGCAACCATACTTGGATGGAACCCACCTCCACTATTCTCTCAGGAAGTTCCTTCCAGATTCCACCCAAGGAAACCCAACCTCTCCAAGTTATTTATTATTCATAGGATGTGGGTTCGCAGGCATTTACAGTCCATCCCTAATCACTCTTGACGGGCTGTTAAGAGGCAACCACATTGCTGTGGTTCTGGAGTCACATATATGCCAAACCAGGTAAGAACCACAGATTTCCTTCCCTAAAGGACATTAGTGAACCAGATGAGTATTTTACAACAATTGACAATGGTTTCATGGTCATCACTAAACTGTTAAGTCCAGATTTTATTGAATTCAAATTTCACCATCGGATTGGATTTGAACCTGGGTCTCTGGATTACTAGTTCAGTGACAATACCACTACACCACCGCCTTCACAAATAGGGTCTATCTACCCTCATAGGTAGATACAGGGTTTATTTAGCACAGTGGGCTAAATAGCTGGCTTGTTATGCAGAACAATGCCAGCAGCGCGGGTTCAATTCCCGTACTGGCCTCCCCGAACAGGCGCCAGAATGTGGCGATTAGGGGCTTTTCACAATGCTTCATTGAAGCCTACTTGTGACAATAAGAGATTATTAGCTACAGTTCTTTATCCCTGGAATCATTCTTATGAATCTCCTCTGTACTCCCTTCAATGCCTTCACATCCTTCCTTAAGTATGGCGCTTAAATGTGGATACAATACTCCAGATGAAGCCAGCTAACTCTGTCTTATAATTTTAAATGGAAGCAAATTGACTGATGTTCACAGATTGATCAAATAGAATTTCTTCTTTTTTTTAATATTAATTTTGAGTACCCAATTCATCTTTTCCAATTAAGGGGAAATTTAGCATGGCCAATTCACCTTCCCTGCACATTTTTGGGTTGTGGGGGTGAGACCCACTCAAACACGAGGAGAATGTGCAAACTCCACACGGAGAGTGACCCAGAGCCGCCGCGCCACCGCACTACTTCCACAAATAGAATTTCTGATGCCCAATATAAGTGCACAGTCTCTTCAAAAGGACCTAACTGATTTTATAATAATAATAATCTTTATTGTCACAAGTAGGCTTACATTAACATTGCAGTGAAGTTACTGTGAAAATTTCCTAGTCACCACCGGCGTCTGTTCGGGTACACAGAGGGAGAATTCATAATGTCCAAATTACCTAATAGCACGTCTTTCAAGACTTGTGGGATGAAACCAGAGCACCCGGAGGAAAACCACGCAGGCACGTGGAGAACGCGCAGACTCTGCACAGACTGTTACCCAAGCCGGGAATCAAACCTGGGACCCTGGCGCTGTGAAGCCACAGTGCTAACCACTATGCTACCGTGCTGCCCTCAGTTCCAGACAGTTTGGTGCAGAACAACAAGGGGTTGATGTGCAACGGGGTTTAACTAGCTACAACTGCACATCTTAGAACAGAACATTGCCTCTCCATGTGCTTCCCATTTGAGCATCGCTTCAGAAGACTATTTGGAGCCAGGAATTTCAGTGCCCAGTGAATATGCCAGATCCCATTGCCGAGCCAGGCTGTGGGGGCTATGCATGCTAGAGTAATGTGGGTTTGGTGATTCAGATGTGGAATTAATAAATTGACTGAGAAAAGGAATTTGATTCCAATCTTCAATCATCAAGTACGTCATCCAGGAGCAACCTCAATCCCAAAGAGATGAGGAAAGGATAATATCACTGATCCCTTTCCAATGGAGGGACCATCCTATCAAAAGGAACATAAGCACTTTTAGTTGCTACTGTAAGGCTTTTTATAAATATTTAATCCACTTGAGGAGGTATAATTTTTCAAAAGCCAATGGTTAATACTTTACCTTAAGTGTAGTGCACTTTTATTATAATGTGATGCTCAAAATACATGCATGTTGTTATAATGAGATGTATCACAGCAAATGTCCCATTACTGTATAAAATGTAACACAAAAAGTCAGGCACCAAGTTCCATTAGTCTTTTAAAATAGATAGTGTGATGGCTGAGTGCCTTATAATGAGACCTATGTGTATGTTGCATTTATAACTTGTCGACTCTTTAAAAACTATCCCCAAACTCCCTCCCCTGAGGAATCTCTTCAATGGTGTGAGTTTTCTTTTATAGAGTGCCAACAGCCTTGAATAATATTACTCCTTTGTGGGGTAATATTAATCCCAATGTGTCAAGACAAAGTATTGTGATGATTGAGTGGGAACGAATGCGAAGGCGAATTAACTGAAGGGGAACTAGACAGTAGGGCCAGTAAGACTCATAGGAAGAGCAGGCAGGGTGTGGTTGCTAATCAAAGAGGGTCTGGTGGACTGAAGTGCTTTTGTTTCAATGTGAGAAGTGTAACAGGAAAGGCAAATGAACTTAGAGCTTGAATTAGTACTTGGAACGCAATCCCGCAACAGCCTCCCCAAACAGGCGCCGGAATGTGGCGACTAGGGGCTTTTCACAGTAACTTCATTTGAAGCCTACTCGTGACAATAAGCGATTTTCATTTCATTTTTTCATTTTTCAACTATGATGTTGTCATTAAAGAGACTTGGTTGAGGGAAGAACAGGATTGGCAGCTTAACGTTCCTGGATACAAATGTTTCAGACGGGATAGACGGGAACGTAAAAGGGGTGGAGAAATTGCATTCCTGGTTAAGGAGAATATCACAGCTGTACTGCAGGAGGACAACTCAGAGGGCTCATACAGCGAGGCAATATGGTATTGGGGAATGAGTCCGCCCAGGTGGTTGATGTTTCAGTAGGGGAGCAGTTCGGAAACAGTGACCACAATTCAGTAAGCTTTATGGTACTGATGGATAAAGATAAGTGTAGACTTCAGTTAAGGTGCTAAATTGGGGAAGGCTATTTACAACAATATTAAGCAGGAACTGAAGAATGTAGATTGAAGGCAGATGTTTGAGGGCAAATGAACACCTGGCATGTGGGAGGCTTTTAAGCAATAAGTTGACAGGAATTCAGGACCGGCACATACCTGTGAAGAAGGATAAGTATGGAAAATTTCAGGAACCTTGGATAACGAGAGATATTGTGAGCATAGACAAAAAGAGAAAGGAAGCATTTGTCAAGGCTAGGAGGCTGGGAACACACAAGGAAAGTGTGGAATACAAGGAAAGTAGAAATAAACTTAAGCAAGGAGCCGGGAGGGCTAAAAGGGGTCACAAAAAGTCATTGGCCAGCAGGAGTAAGGAAAGTCCCAAGGCTTTTTATAAAGAGCAAAAGGATAGCTAGGGAGAAGATTGGCCCACTCAAGGACAGGGGAGGGAATTTATGCATGGAGCCAGAGGAAATGGGCAAGGTATTAGATGAGTAATTGGTGTCAATATTCACCAAAGAGAAGGACTTGGTGGATGATGAGTCTGGGGAAGGGTGTGCAGATAGTTTGGGTCATGTTGAAATCAAAAAGGAGGAGGTATTGAGAGTTATGAAAAACATTAAGGTAGACAAGATCCTCAGCCCAGAATACTGAGAGGGGAGAGGGAGAAAATTGCTGGGGCTTTGAGAGAAATCTTTGAATCCTCACTGGCTACAGGGGAGGTCCCAGAGAATACGAGAGTAGCCAATGTTGTTCCTTTGTTTAAGAAGGGTAGCAAGGATAATCCTGGTAATTACAGGCCGGTGAGCCTTACATCAGTGGTAGGGAAGCTATTAGAGAGGATTCTTCGAGATAGGATTTACTCCCACTTGGAAGTAAGTGGACGTATTAGCGAGAAGCAATATGGTTTTGTGAAGGGGAGGTTGTCCCTCACTAACTTGATCGAGTTTTACGAGGCAGTGACTGAGATGATTGATGAGGATAGGGAAGTGGATGTTGTCTACATGGACTTCATTAAGGCCTTTGGCAAGGTCCCTCATGGCAGACTGGTACATAAAGTGAAGTCACACGGGATCAGAGGTGAGCTGGCAAGATGGACACAGAACTGGCTCGGTGATAGAAGACAGAGGATAGCAGTGGAAGGATGTGTTTCTGAATGGAGGGCTGTGACTAGTGGCGTTCCTCGGGGATCGGTGCTGAGACCATTGCTGTTTGTAATATATGTAAATGATTTGGAGGAAAATGTAACTGGTTTGATTAGTAAGTTTGCTGACGGCACAAAGGTTGGTGGAATTGTGGATAGTGATGAGGACCGTCAGTGGATACAGCAGGATATAGATCGGTTGGAGACTTGGGCGGAGAACTGTCAGATGGAGTTTAATCTTGACAAATGTGAGGTAATGCGTTTGGAAGGTCTAATACAGATGGGAAATATACAGTAAATGGTAAAACCCTTAAGAGTATTGATAGGCAGAGGGATCTGGATGTACAGGTACACAAGTCACTGAAAGTGGCAACACAGGTGGAGAAGGTAGTCAAAAAGGCATACGGCATGCTTGCCTTCATCGGCCGGGGCATTAAGTTTAAAATTGGCAAGTCATGTTGCAGCTTTATAGAACCTTAGTTAGGCAGCACTTGGGATTTAGTGTTCAATTCTGGTCGCCGCACTACCAGAAGGATGTGGAGGCTCTGGAGAGGGCACTGAAAAGATTTACCAGGATGTTGCCTGGTATTTAGGGCATTAGCTATGAGGAGAGGTTGGAGAAACGTGGTTTGATCTCACTGGAACAACGAAGGTTGAGGGGCGACCTGATAGAAGTTTAAAAGATTATGAGGGGTATGGATAGAGTGGATAGTCAGAAGATTTTTATCAGAATGGAAAAGTCAATTTCTCGGGGGCATAGATTTAAGATGCGAGGGGTGAGGTTTAAAGGAGATGTAGGAGGCAAGTTATTTTTACAAGGACGGTGGTGGGAGCCTGGATCTTGCCTGTTCCTGTGCTGTAATTTTCTTTGTTCTTTGCTAAGATACATTCTCAAACTGGGTGTAAAATGTAATATAGATCTTATTACTTCACTATGCATTACAATTCTACTGTAAATGTTAAATTATTTTATTAAATGCTGTCTTTAAATGCGTAATTGTAGCTGAAACAGTCAGTTGCAGAATGTGCTCACAGAATAGTCTTTACCTTATTGATGTAAAGTCCAAAGGTATCACAAAACAAATTGCCTGTGACTCGGTCATCACAACTTAGTATCAGTCATTGCTAAACACTTATGGCAGTGGGTTAATGCAAATAGCCTTAATGACATTTGCAGCAACTGACTAGGATTCATCTCTCCAAAAGGAGATGTGTATGGCAGGGTATTGCAAGGAGTTGTTAGGGTGGTATCATGGAACATTTCACAATGGAGGAACACAGGCAGAATTTATATTTTGCAAATGCCTTGGAGTTGACTTTATACCTACGAGAAGTTTTTTGACTATATTCTTCATTCAGAACAGACCCTGTGCGTGAAATATACACACAGGTAATCAGTGAAATGAAAGCCTGAGAGAACCTAGCTATGAACTATAGTTGTAATTAGCCGCATTATCGAACGAAACTTTGGAGAAAATGGAAAACTTGCTGACTTTAAATGACATTTCTGAGGTGAAATATTTAGAACTTGATAGACTGGTACCTCAGCAGGTGGTGAGGGAACCAACAAGAGGGAAAAGCATACATGGCCCCATCCTCACCAACCTGCCTGCTGCAGATGCATCTGTCCATGATAGTATTGGTAGAAGTGGCCGCCGCACAGTCCTTGTGGAGACAAAGTCCCATCTTCAACTTGAGAATACCTTCGGTCGTATTGTGTGGCACTACCTCTGTGCTAAATGGGATAGATTTTGAACAGATCTAGCAACTCAAGACTGGGCATCCATGGGGCACTGTGGGCCATCAGCAGGAACAGAATTGTATTCAACCACAATCTGCAACCTCATGGCCCAGCATATCCCCCATTCTACCATTACCATCAAGATAGGTAATCAACCCTGGTTCAATGAAGAGTGCAGGAGAGCATGCCAGGAGCAAAATCAGACATACCGAAAAATGAGGTGTCAATCTGGTGAAGCTACAACACAGGACAGCTTGTGTGCCAAATAGCATAAGAAACAAGTGATGGACAGAGCTATGCAATTCTACAATGAACGCATCAGATCTAAGCTCTGCAGTCCTGCCACGTCAAACCATGAATGCTGGTGGACAATTAAACAACTCACTGGAGGAGGAGGCTCCACAAATATCCCGATCCTCAATGATGGATGAGTCCAGCACATCTGTGCGAAAGACAAGTCTAAAGCATTCGCAACAATCTTCAGCCAGAAGTGCGAAGTGGATGATCCATCTCAGCCTCCTCTGGAGGTCCCCAGAATCACTGATGTCAGTCTTCACCCAATACGATTCACTCCACGTGTTATCAAGAAATAGCTGAAGGCACTGGATATTGCAAGGCTATGGGCCCTGAAAATATTCCGGCAGTAGTACTGAAGGCATGTGCTTCAAAACTTGCCACACCTCAGCCAAGCTGTTCCAGTACAGCTACAACACTGACATCTACCCAGCAATGTAGAAACTGCCCAGAAACAGAATAAATCCAACCCAGCCAATTACCGCCCTATCAGTCTACTCTCCATCATCATCAAAGTGATGGAAGGAGTCATCAATAGTGCCTCATGTGGCACTTAGAACATAGAACGATACAGCGCAATACAGGCCTTTTGGCCCTCGATGTTGCACCGACATGGAAAAAATCTAAAGGCCATCTAACCTACACTTACTCAACAATAACCTGCTCATGGACGCTCAGTTTGGGTTTCGCCAGGATCACTCAGCTCCTGACCTCATTTCAGCCTTGGTTCAAACATGGACAGAAGAGCTGAATGCCAGAGGTGAGGTGAGACTGACTGCCCTTGACACCAAGGCAGCATTTGACCGGGTATGGCAACAAGCAGTCCTAGCAAAACCGGAGTCAATATGAATCAGGGGGAAAACTCTCCATTGGTTGGAGTCATACCTGGCACAAAGGAAGATGGTTGTAGTAGTTGGAGGTCAACATCTCAGCTCCAGGACATCACTTCAGGAGTTCCTCAGGGTAGTGTCCTAGACCCAACCATCTCAGCTGCTTCATCAATGACCTTCCTTCCATCGTAAGGTCAGAATCGGGGATGTTCGCAGATGACTGCACAATGTTCAGTACCATTCGTGAGTCCTCAGATAATGAAGCAATCCATGTCCAAACGTAGCAAAACCTGGACAATATCCAGGCTTGGGCTGACAAGTGGCAAGTGCCACACAAGTGCTAGGCAATGACCATCTCCTACAAGAGAGGATCTAACCATCACCCCTTGACATTCAATGGCATTACCTTCGCCAAATACCCCACAATCAACATTCTTAGGATTACCATTGATCAGGAAATGAACTGGACTAGCCATATTAATACTGTGGCTACCAGAGCAGGTCAAAGGGTCGGAATCCTACAGCGAGTAACTCACCTCCTGACCCCCTAAAGCCTGTCCATCATCTACAAGGCACAGGTCAGGAGTGTATTCAAATACTCTCCACTTGCCTGGATGAGTGCAGCTCCAACAACACTCAAGAAGCTCAACACCTTCCAGGGCAAAACAGCCCATTTAACAGTATAAACCCATCACATTTTCTACCGCTCTTTAACTCTGAAGAAGAATCATTCGAGCTCAAAAGGTTAACTCTGTTCCTCTCTCCACAGATTCTGCCAGACCTGCTCAGTTTTTACAGCATTTTCCATTTTTATTTCAGATTTCCAGGTGTTCTCCACCAGTGCTTAGTGAAATGAACAGTAACGTCTGGCATCCATACATGCACATTCTGATGCAGAAATTCAGAAGTTTCTGTCAGTTAGTCCGTGGCCATCGAAAACAAAGTTTAGAAATCACTGAAGTGATGAGAATTTCCCATTCTACGTGGTAATATCTTTGTTAAACCCCTCTGACATGCTATACATTATTGATGAGATATATCTGGGGCGCGATTCTCCGCTGCCACGATGGGTCGGAGAATAGCGGGAGGGCGTCCCCGACATTTTTCCCGCCATCCCGCTATTCCCCCCCCCCCTCCCCCCCACGGCGACCCCACGACACGAATCGCTGCTCACCGTTTATTACGGCGAACAGCGATTCTCCCCAGGCCGATGGGCCGAGTTCCCAGGCCTTTACGGCCGTTTTTACAGCAGCAAACACACCTGCTTGCTGCCGTCGTAAGAACGGCCGTAACATGCCCGTTCTGGGCATCCAGGGCCCCGATTGGCACGGCAGTACCACCGCGGGGCGGCCGAGGGAGATGACGGCCCCGCGCATGCACGGGTTGGAGCCGTCCAATCCGCGCATGCGCGGCTGACGTCATCGTGCGCGTCAGCCGGCGTGACGCTTGGCGCGCGGACTTAGCAACGGTCGCTAAGGACGCAATGCCGGCGTTCACGGGGCCCCGCTGCTAGCCCCGCCCGGGGGGGAGAATCGGGTCCCGGGAGGGGGCGCGGAGGCTGCCGTGAAACACGGCCAGTTTCACGGCAGCCTTTACGACTCGCCGCATTTGCGGAGAATCGCGCCCCTGGATTCTGAACAGCACACAAAGTCAAAATATTTTATTTTTCTTTCAGGGGATGTCGATGTCGCTGGCAAGGCCATCCTTTGTTGTCGATCCCTAACTGCCCTTGGCATGGTGCCATCTTCTTGAACAGCTGGTGCAGGTACATCTACAGTGCTGTTAGAAATGATGCCAAAGAGGACTCAGGTTCGATCCGGGCCCCGGGTCACTGTCCGTGTGGCGTTTGCACATTCTCCCTATGTCTGCTTGGGCCTCACCCCCACAACCCAAAGATGTGCCGGGTAGGTGAATTGGCCACGCTAAATTGCCCCTTAATTGGAAATAGTTTTTTTTTAAATGGAGCTCCAGGGGTTTTGTCCAGCAACAGTGAAGGAATGGCGATATAGTTCTAAGCCAGCATGGTGTGTGACTTGGAGGGGAACATTGCATGTGTTAGTGTTCCCATGCACATGGTGCCCTTGTCCTCCTAGGTGCTTGACAACCTCTCTGGCCTGCAAAAGCAATTTATATATATATATATACTGTCAAACCTTTCCATTCAAGCCCAAATTTTAAAGCTGCCTTCATTATAAAGTAAGAAGTCTTACAACACCAGGTTAAAGACCAACATGTTTGTTTCAAACACTAGCTTTCGGAGCACTGCTCCTTCCTCAGTCACCTGAGGAAGGAGCAGTGCTCCGAAAGCTTGTGTTTGAAACAAACATGTTGGACTTTAAGCTGGTGTTATAAGACTTCTTACTGTGCTCACCCCAGTCCAACGCTGGCACCTCCACATCATCTTCATTATGAAGAATTTTTAAAGGTTTGTTCATAATATTTCAGTCTCTAACGTGAATGTCCAATACTATTTTGCCTTCCGCAACATTTATGAAAAGCGAAGGACAACCAGTGTTTATTGCTGGCTGTAAGAATTCTTCAATATGATTGACTGCTTACAATGCTTGACAAGACAGCCATTGTAGGACGCCTCTAGATCCTTTACAACAGAAATAATGAAATCAGGAACATTTTCAAGTCCCAAACCTTTAGCCTCCAATTTTAAACATGAGCCCAGTTTAGTACAAATTGTAAGAAATTATCAACTCTCTCTGATCCCTCTTCAGGATCTTTTGAGTTCTGGCAGTGCCAGTTAAACTTAACTTATATGAGACCACAGCAAATAAAGCTGTCCTAATTTGGACATGACTCGGCCTTCAGTTTAGACAACAGTTTGGTGTGCAGGTTCTGTCTTTCACCTTTTTAGTCTTCTCTGACAGAGTCTATTAATGAGGCTATTGCTTGTACGGGACAGTCTCTCTCTCTCCCTCTCCATCTCACGATATGTATTAAATTTGGTTTTCTTTCAGTTTTTTCATCCAAGCATATTTATTAAGGTGCTCAGAATGATGCAGAAGTAGATATTGATACAAAAATATTCTTGTTGGATTTGCGTGGATATGTATTAATTTTTTTGATCATTTTTTGCATGCTATGATGGGTGTGATCTAACGGCAATGTTTCTTAGTGTAGTAGCGAGCGGGAAATGCCAGGTGTTTCCCAATAGCCGACCAGGCGAGGCCGTCACCAGTATCTAACGTTAATTAAGGCACTTAATGATGCCCAAGGGCTTCACGCTGCAAGTGACTGTCCCACCGGCTAATTGGCCTGGACCACACCCAGCAGCCCCCCACTAACGAGGGGGAACTGCACTTAAACTGATCCTGCAGAGTAAATGCCAGACAGCATGCAGCCATCCTACCGCGCAGACCAGCTCCACGATTCAAGGATGCCGACCTGGCCAGACTGATGGATGCAGTCGAGTCCAGACAGGATACACTGTTCCCCCGAGGGGCTTGGATGTCAACCACAGGGCAGCCAGTGACGCATGGGGGGCAATGGCTGTCAGCTCGTGGAGTGTAACCAGGAGGACTGCCACCCAGTGCTGCAACAAGCTAAACCCCCCACTGGGCCGCAGATGGGGGTTGGCATTGGCCCCCTGGCACCGGTCCCACCTGCTACCCCAGAGACTCCCCCCCCCCCCCCCCGACAACGACCCTGCACCTGGCACCGCTCCCCTTCCCCCAGCACAATACTGCGTTGCTCAGTAAGTGACCGCCATGGCTGAGCACCTCTACAGCGAGTGTGTGTCGCAGGTGAACGTGTCCTATACGCAGGTGGAACTTTCCGAATTTCTGCGGAGCATGTCCAAGTCTCAGGTGAGCATTGCCGAGGCAATGCGGAGCATGTCCTGGTCGCTGGGTGGCATGTCCTAGTCTCAGGTGGACCTTGCCAGGGGGGTGCGGAGCATGTCCCAGTCTGAGGTGGGCATTTTTGGGGTGACGCGGAACATGTCCCAGTCCCAGGTGGACATTGCCGAGGCGCTCTAGAGCAGGACCATGTACCAGGCGCAGTTGGACATTGAAATGAAAAATGAAAATCGCTTATTGTCACGAGTAGACTTCAATTAAGTTACTGTGAAAAGTCCCTAGTCGCCACATTCCGGCGCCTGTTCGGGGAGGCTGTTATGGGAATCAAACCGTGCTGCTGGCCTGCTTGGTCTGCTTTCAAAGCCAGCGAGTTAGCCCGGGTGTGCTAAACAGTCCCTACAGCAGGGGTGGGCAAACTACGGCCCGCGGGCCGCATGCGGCCCGCCAAAGGTATTTCTGCGGCCCACCAAGTCATTAAAAAAAAAAAAAAAAAAAAAAAATTTTTTTAAAAAAATTTTTTTTTTTTTTAAATTTTTTTTTAATGGTTAATGGGTGGGGGGGCTGTTGGGTTACTTACTGGTATAGGGTGGATACGTTGACTTGAGTAGGGTGATCATTGCTTGGCACAACGTCGAGGGCCGAAGGGCCTGTTCTGTGCTGTACTGTTCTATGTTCTATATGAGGCGCCCACAATCATAACCGGGTGAAGTAATTATTTTACTTAATATACTATGCGGCCCTTTGTGAATTGTGAATTTCTGAATGCGGCCCTTGCACGGAAAAGTTTGCCCACCCCTGCCCTACAGTCACTGCAGAGCATTGCTCTCTCTCAGAGGGACATTGCTGAGGGAATCGATGCTATGGTGCAGACGTTGGGGAGCCACCAGGACTGGCAAAGTCAGATAGCACAGGGTCATCCGGAGCTCAACTCAGCTGCCCCTCCAACCCGAGATGACCCCCAGGGCACTATGGGCACCGATTGGAAGGAGGAATCCATGGAGGCCGATCCAAAGCCTCCCTATGGGGTAACACCATTGGCCACCAGTTCTCCCGAGTCCATCGCCCCCATCCCCCCCGCGACAACGGTGTGTCTCGTGGGCAGCGCGGAACAGGATGACCTGGCAAGGCATGTGCCACCGCCGAGTCGGACGGGGCCCTCCGGCCTCAGGTCCTCCAGAGGACATCCTCCAAGGGCATCAATGGCCATGGGACATGGACAGGCTGCCCCCATCTCCCATCTCTAATATGCATCCTGGGGACACACCTCAGCATAATGATAGAGCTGGAATGCTAAGCTGATAGAGGATCACTGAGAGGATACAGCGGGGGGAAGAGGGGGGTGATACCATCAGGAGCTAGGGACAGCTTGGGCCATTATTAGTGACACCATCGGGAAATAGGGACGGCTTGGGTCACTGTCTGTGTGGAGTTTGCATGTTCTCCCCGTGTCTGCGTGGGTTTCCGCCGGGTGCTCCGGTTTCCTCCCACAGTCCAAAGATGTGTGAGTTAGGTGGATTGGCCATGCTAAATTGCCCTTAGTGTCCAAAAAGGTTAAGTGGGGGTTACTGGATTACGGGGATAGGGTAGGGATGAGGGAATGAGTAGGATGCTCTTTGTAAGAGCCAGCGCAGACTCGATGGGCCGAATGGCCTCCTTCGGCACTAAATTCTATGAATCCATTTAAACCACCTTTTTTGTATTTCTCGATATGTTTCTTGATAGCATAAAGTTAAACCTTTTAATTTCCTTCCATTCACATTCATTTACTCACTGCATTACCTTAGTACAGTCACTAAACCAACAGTGTTAAAGTAGGGCAGAGACAAAGTTCAATCAATGGCATTAACCAGTGAGCTAAAAGCAGCACACAGAGAAAAAGTATTTTTCAGAAGTTATTTAGTTCACATGTCCTGGGTTTGGTGCTGTAAACATATACACAAAGCAGAATTGCCTGTCATCCATCCAGGTCATCTTTAGATAGTTGAGCCTCAATTTAAAAATTAGGCCAGAATTACTGTTGTTGAGCTAGTTATGTTTTTTTCAGCTTGGGTTTCAATTAATTCTGTGGCGATTGTCCCTTTAAGGGCAACACAGCAGAGTAAGGGTAACATGGCTTGTGTGACCAATCAAGATTCAGATTGTGTAATCACCCCCATGGTGAGAGAGGCTCTGAGGCAGAGACATTTTGGGGAGCTGGCTGCAGCCATACGGCTGCTGTACAATTCTTATTAATAAATACCTTTGTATATTCACTAATGAAGTCTGTGAATGTGCGTCTATGTAACTTCCAAAAAAAAGAGTAACAAACAGCAGAGTGTAATTGATCCAAAAGGTTCATGGAGAAAAACAACTGCACAGACTCGATGGACCGAAATGATTTGTTTTTGTGTTGTTACATTCTTTGAGTCTGTAGAGAGAGATAACTCTTAACAATTCTATTGCTGCAATGTTACAGTATGTTTCAGCATCATTGCCTATGAACCGAAATGTTTAAACAGCAACTGGTTTCAAACTCCCTAGCATAGTTGGAAATCAAAGTGGTTTCATAACTGGAATGAATTCTCTTCTGGTAGATTAATGGTGATTCTGTGAAATAGGAGATGTATCAAACTAGCTGTGGTTAATTGGAATATAGGATTTGGGCTCCCGAAAATTAAGATGAAAGTTTATAGTTATATATTGGGGGCATGCAGTTCTATTCTTGTACATACCCACGTTTCATTGTTTCACCGTATAATATAGTAGTTGTTGTTGCAGCTTTGATGATCATACTGCCAGCTTCCTAGGCCCTAAGCTCTGAAATTCAATCCTTATATCCCCCCACCCCCATTTCCTGCCTTCAAAATGCTCCTTAAAACCTACCACTTCAACCAAGCTTTTCGTCATCTGCCCTAATGTTTCCTTTTGCAGATTGATACCAATTTTATATTTGGCTATCTCTCCTGTTAAATGCCTTGGAATGCTTTACTACATTAAAGATGCTATATAAATGCAAGTTATTTGGCGGGATTCTCCGATCCCGAGGTTTTGACCTCGGGGCAGGATTTGTGGACTTCCACGACAGCAAAATTAGCGCCGCACCTGGACCGATTCAGTGGCTGTTAAGGGGCTAGCACTGGTGTCACATGGAACACAATCGATTTCAATGAGAAACAGTGCCGGATTCGCAAGATTCACGATTGACACTCAGGAGTCTGACAAGCTGCAGCCACAGATACACTTCACTACCCACAAACACCATTCCAGCCAACAAGGTGGCACTGGTTGCGCTGAAGTGCCACCAAATGGTTGATGGGTCGGCTGGGGCCAAAGGGCACCCACGGGGGTACCCTTGGGAACACCCATACCATTTGTAGCTCTAAGTTCACAGTGGGCAGTCAGCGGCATGTGCAGCTGCATTGCTACCTTGCAGACTGCGGCGATGGTGTGCTTGCACGTCCTCCCCAACCCCACAGCCCACCTCCTGGCCAACCCCCGCCACTCCCCCAGCACCCCCCCCCCTCCCCGGCAGAAGCCCCCAGCCAGTGGCACAACTGTCAGCACACTATGCAGATGTTGGACACTTTCCGTACCCTCTCTCTCTCACTCAGCAGCCACGGCACCTGTTTCATGATTTTAAAAAGCACAAGTGAACCTTGCCGTCGGGAATTTGGGCCATTGGAGGCGGAGAATCGCGGAGGCCCAGGGGAATACCGGGTCAGGCCCGTTAATGATATGCCAAGGGTGTTTACTGTATAGGCATTCTAGAACTCAATGACGTCGAAGCCATGGAGAATTGCGATTTAACGTGAAATCGGCACCCGCCATGACTTCAGCGTCGGAACTGATTCTCCGCCCAATTGCGTTTTCCGATTCCGACTTTGGCCAACGGAGAATCCAGCCAATTGTTTTTGCAAACTGTAATTAAACATCAAATATAAACTTGAAGCATTTAACTTTTAAGGCAAACACAAATATCTCCAGACCAATGTGTGAGGACATGCTGAACAATGTAGAAAACTGCCACATTATGGACTGGATTTTACAGCCACAAATTGGATGGATCCCACTACCACCCCCAACCACCTCACCCATATGAATGTGACATAGGGCTTGATGACATTGGCCATCTGACGCTTGATACAATGTGCTGAGGTGGTGGCAGCAGGAAGCAAGGGGACCGCCCAGTTTCTGTTCCAACTCACCCACCTGCAGAAAACGTAAAATACAGTCTCACGTGATTGGGGATGAACCTTTTTTCAGACCGATAGATTTCCTTTGTTAAATAGCAGTCCAGCACTTCAGTCATAAGTATCTCAAAAAGAAAAGTGTGCAACAATAAATATGGCCTTTTGAGCAACCATTGGTACGTGTTCAAAAAACTATCTTTATCTTGAAAAAATTTAATGAAGGAGTCTCAACTGCTTCACTGGGCAGGGAATTCCATAGATTCACAACCCTTTCAGTGAAGAAGTTCCTCCTAAGCTCTGTCCTAAATCTACTTCCCCTTATTTTGAGGCTATGCCCATTAGTTCTGCTTTCACCCGCCTGTGGAAACAACCTCCCCGCATCTATCCTCTCTATCCCCTTCTTAAGTTTATATGTTTCGATGAGATCCTCCCCGCCCCCCCCCCCCCCCCCCCCCCCCCCCCTCCCGCGCCGCCCCCCCCCGGCATCCTTCTAAATTCCAATGAGTACAGTTCAAGTCTACTCAACCTCTCCTCGTAATCCAACCCACTCAACTCTGGGATTAACCTAGCGAATCTCCTCTGCACACACCCCAGTGACAGTACGTCCTTTCACAGGTAAGGAGACCAAAACTGAACACAATATTCCAGGTGTGGCCTCACTAACACCTTATCCAGTTGCAGCAGAACCTCCCTTGTCTTAAATTCCATCCAATGAAGGATAAAACTCCTTTCGCCTTCTTAATCACCTGTTGCATCTGCAAACCAACATTTTGCGACTCATGCACTAGGACACCCAGGTCCCGCTGCACAGATATTTTATCATTTAAATAATAATCCTTTTTGCTGTTCTTTCTGCCAAAATGGATAACCTTACATTTGTCAACATTGTATTCCATCTGCCAGACCCTAACCCATTCACTTAAACTATCCAAATCCCTCTGCAGATTTCCAGTATCCTCTGCACCTTTTGCTTTACCACTCATCTTAGTGTCGTCTGCAAACTTGGACACATTGCACTTGGTCCCCAACTCCAAATCATCTATGTAAATAGTAAACAATTGTGGGGCCAACACTGATCCCTGAGGGAGAGCACTAGTTACTGATTGCCAACCTGAGAAACACCCATTAATCCCCATTCTTTGCTTTCTATTAACTAACCAATCCTCTATCCATGCTACTACTTTATCCTTAACGCCATGCACCTTTATCTTATGCAGCAACCTTTTGTGTGGCACCTTGTCAAAAGCTTTCTAGAAATCCAGATATACCACATCCATTGGCTCCCCATTGTCTAACACACTCGTAATGTCCTCAAAAAGTTCCACTAAATTAGTTAGGCACAAACTTCCATTTATGAACCCATGCTGTGTCTGCCCAATGGGACAATTTCCACTCAGATGCCTCGCTATTTCTTCCTTGATGATACATTCCAGCATCTTCCCTACTACCTAAGTTAAGCTAACTGGCCTATAATTACCCGCTTTCTGCCTACCTCCTTTTTTAAATAGTGGTGTCACGCTTGCTAATTTCCAATCCGCTGGGACCGCTCCAGAGTCTAGTGAATTTTGGTAAATTATCACGCGTGCATTTGCAATTTCCCTAGCCATTTCTTTTAGTACCCTGGGATGCATTCCATCAGGGACAGGAGACTTTTCTAACTTTAGTCGCCATTAGCTTCCCCATCACTACCTCCTTAGTGAAAACAATCGTCTCAATGTCCTCACCTGTCATAGCCTCATTTCCATCAGTCACTAGCATGTTATTTGTGTCATCCACTGTGAAGACCAACCCAAAAAACCTGTTCAGTTCCTCAGCCATTTCCTTATCTCCCATTATTAAATCTCCCTTCTCATCCTCAAAAGGACGAATATTTACTTTAGCCACTCTTTTTTGTTTTATATATTTGTAGAAACTTTTATTATCCGTTTTTATATTCTGAGCAAGTTTACTCTCACAATCTATCTTACTCTTCTTTATAGCCTTTTTAGTAGTTTTCTGTTTCATAGATTATCATAGAATTTACAATACAGAAGGAGGCCATTCGGCCCATCGAGTCTGCACTGGCTCTTGGAAAAAGCACCCTACCCAAGGTCAACACCTCCACCCTATCCCCATAACCCAGTAACCCCACCCAACACTAAGGGAAATTTTGGACACTAAGGGCAATTTATCATGGCCAATCCACCTAACCTGCACATCTTTGGACTGTGGGAGGAAACCGGAGCACCAGGAGGAAACCCACGCACACACGGGGAGGGTGTGCAGACTCCGCACAGACAGTGACCCAAGCCGGAATCGAACCTGGGACCCTGGAGCTGTGAAGCAATTGTGCTATCCACAATGCTACCCTGTTGCCCCCTAAAGATTTCCCAGTCCTCCAGTCTCCCACTAATCTTTGCCACTTTGTATGCTTCTTCCTTCAATTTGATACTCTCCCGTATTTCCTGAGATACCAACGGTCGATTCTCCCTCTTTCCACCGTCCTTCCTTTTTGTTGGTATAAACTTTTGCTGAACTCTGTGAAAAATCGCTTGGAATGTTCTCCACTGTTCCTCAACTGTTCACCATAAAGTCTTTGCTCTCAGTCTACTTTAGCTAGTTCTTCTCTCATCCCATTGTAATCTCCATTGTTTAAGCAAAAAACATGAGTGTTTGATTTTACATTGTCACCCTCCATCTGTATTTTAAATTCCACCATATTGTGATCATTCCTTCCGAGAGGATCCCTAACTATGAGATCATTAATCAATCCTGTCTCATTACACAGGACCAGATCTAGGATCACTTGTTCCCTCGTAGGTTCCATTACATACTGTTCTAGGAAACTATCACAGATACATTCCATAAACTCCTCCTCAAGGCTGCCTTGACCGACCTGGTAAAACCAATCGACATGTAGATTACAATCCCCCATGATAACTGTTGTACCATTTCTACATGCATCAGTTATTTCTTTGTTTATTGCCCACCCCACCATAATGTTATTATTTGGTGGCCTATCGACTACTCCTATCAGTGACTTTTTCGCCTTACTATTCCTGATTTCCACCCAAATGGATTCAACCTTATCCTCCAGCACAGTAATTAGAAGACTTTCCAGCTCCACTCACTCCATACCAATTTTGATCCATAAGTTTCGAGGAATGACAGAGAGAGAGGGGGACAGTCAGGTTGGTGTTGCAGCGGGGCAGCATGGTGGCACAGTGGTTAGCATTGCTGCCTACGGCGCTGAGGACCCGGGTTCGAATGCCGGCCCTGGGTCACTGTCCGTGTGGAGTTTGCACGTTCTCCCCGTGTCTGCGTGGGTTTCACCCCCACAACCCAAAGATGTGCAGGATAGGTGGATTGGCCATGCTAAATTGCCCCTTAATTGGAAAAAATAATTGGCTACTCTAAATTTAAAAAAAAAAAAGGTTGGTGTTGCAGCCACTTAACTTCAGGACCTCTCCTCAGCCATTGTCCTCCCGGTCCTGGAAGCAGCCAGTGCTGCACCTTATCTGGTGGCGACACACTCACACATCTCAGGTGCCCTACCGCCTCCTTGCTTGACTGCGCCTGGTCATTGCCTTCGCCCATTCAGAGTCGCCTCTGGCCTCCCGTCTGGTTGTCCCTCCCTTGATCTCTACACCACTGGGATTGCCCATCCCTCGTGGGCAGGGTCAACTGGACAGTTTTGTCTACCTTGAGAGCTAATGGATTCTCAATGGCAAGCGTAGTGGTCTGGCACTTATGCAGACACAGTCCCTCTAGACCCCATGCACCCAATCATTTATCCTTGAACCATGAGTTATCAACCCCCTCCTTAACTTTGAACTATTTTAAGTTCAACTAATTTTTTTGAAACCTGAGCGACAACTTTAAAGGGGCCGCTCCTTAAAGGGACATTGCCGTAACCAAAACCAAAGAGCTATGGAAAACTGAAACTTAAAAACTTAAATAAAAAGGTGATTAAAGGGTTTGATGGAGCACCCCAGACCCTATGGTGCTCACTGAGTACAGAAGGCCTCAATGGTACCAGTGGACACTATAGGCTCTCTCTCCAGAAGGAGGCCATTCGGCCCATCGAGTCTACACCGGCCCTTGGAAACAGCACGCTACCTAAGCCCACACCTCCACCCTCTCCCCGTAACCCAACCTTTTGCACACTAGGGGCAATTTATCATGGCCAATCCACCTAACCTGCACTCTTTGGACTGTTTGAGGAAACCGGAGCACCCGGAGGAAACCCACACAGACACGGGGAGAACGTGCAGACTCCACACAGGCAGTGACCCAAGCCGGGAATCGAACCTGGCACCCTGGCACCATGAAGCAACAGGGCTCACCACTGTGCTACCGTGCTGGGCCTTCAGATTGAGGTTCACACTCCGGTCGATTTCTTTCTTGAGACACTTTATCTCACATCAAACCCTTCTTCCAGCTCGTGGTTTGACTTCAGGCCTCTGCAGTCTGCAGAGAATGACACTCCAACTTGCTGGAGGGAGAGTCAGCCCTCACAGTGGCCTTCTGACGAGAGTTTAGTTGGATATTTTGGGAAGAATTACTTAGAACCCTCCATCCAAACTGCTGAATCAAAAGTAAAACCAAAGCTTAACCCTTGAAGCTCTGAAACATTCCGGCAGGTTCATATCCAATCACCACATGTTACCAGGGAGAGCACTTTTGGGCCCAGTCATTGGCCACCACCTAAATTAATCAAACTGAGTCAGCACTGATGTTAGCCAATCTGCAGTCACCAGCCTAAAACAGCACAGTGTTGCTCGTTCTGGTGAGTGCGCTTTACACCCACTTGGCTCTGTTTTATTACTTAGCTCTAGAGACCCCAGGTATCTTTTGTGATACCACCACGAGGTTCAAGTTCAAGTTCAAATCAATGACTCAATACACCAGTTAGTAATGTTCAAATAAAAACACGTTTATTAATACACAGTTAATCGCTACTCATGCATCAACACTAAGAAACTAGGCTACTTCTACCACTACAGGCCAATACTTATCTTTGGAAAAGAGCCCACTGGGTCAGGGAACAATGGCCTCTTGTTCGATCCTGGGCTGCGGGCTTCCAACTGGTATGGACTAAGGGTCAGGAGCGCCTATCTCATAGCGTACGTTGACTGGACACTTACTTGTCGGTGTAGCTGTTAGCCAGGCCTCTCCTCACGGTCAAGAGTTCTTCCAAGCTGCTAAGATGGTCTGCTGGGAGGGCCGGCCAAGAGACCGAATTGAACTTGGGACCTGTGTTTTATAAGTCCCAGGGGCTTCGCACCCTTTTGGGCGGATCCCGTTTCTGACTCCAATCGATTGGATCACGTAACAATTGATCGGTTTGAATTCCCCAATACTGGGGCTGTTCCCTGATCGCTGGGCGGTTCTTGCGGGCTTGTTTGTCTCTTTTATTTCGGGCTCCTGTTGGCGCCGAGGAGTCTAACTTGTTATTGAGTGTCTCAAATGTAGCTAATTGTTCCCAGGGATCGCTCATCAATATGTATAACTGCTGGTTTCAGTGCTGTCTGCTTTCTGCAGACCGAATCCACTAAAGAACTCTGCAAAACTGCTTGTTTTGCCTGCTGTCCATTTTTCCCTGCTCTCTTTGCGATTCTCCATTCTGTTTGGGGAAGTGGCCAACTCAGGTGGCTTCAACAGCCTTCTTAATCCTATGTGTGAATGAAAGGCACAGGTTGCTTGTAGGCTACTTTGCTTTAAAGTCACAGGTCCATTAAACATCCATGAATCAAAAATAAAAGAAAGGGAGAAACAAGGGAATAGACAGGGAATAAACTAGAAGGATACTTACAATTTGCTAACTGACAGAGTTGGAATAAGATGGGCATTTTCATGATGGCAACCCCTAAATAGTGGAGTGCCACAGGGATCTGTTCTGGGGCCACATTTGTTTACAATATTTATTGTTGACTTGGACGAGGCAAGTGAATATATGATTGCCAATTTTGTGGATGACACAAAGTTAGGTAAGAAGGCAAGTAGAGGATGACACAAAGAGTCGACAGAGGGAGATAGACAGGTTGGGAGAGTGGGCAAAAACTTGGCAGATGGGATATAACATAGAAAAATATGAATTTATTCACTTTGGTAGGAAGAATAAAGGAGCAGAATATTATTTAAATGGAGAAAGATTGCCGAAAACTGCAACACGGAGGGGTTTAGGGGTTCCCGTGCATAAATTACAAAAGGCTAGCCTGCAATTTCCGCAGGTACTAGGAAAGCAAATAGAATGATGGCTTTGATTTCAAAGGGAATGGAGTATAAAAATAGAGAACTCTGCTGAAACTATACAAGGCACTAGTTAAACCACACCTGGAATACTGTGAACAGTTTTGGTCCCCTTATCTAAGGATAGATATACTGGCACTGGAGGCAGTCAAGAGAAGGTTCACTAGGTTGATCCCAGGTATGGAGGGATTTTCTTTTCAGGAGAAGTTGAGTAGATTGGGCCTGTACTCTTTGGAGTTTAGAAGAATAAGAGACAATCTTATTGAGACATTTAGAATTCTTAGTGGGCTTGATATGGTAGCTGCTGAGAAGATGTTTCCTCTTGTAGGAGAGTCTGGGAACAGAGGGCATAATCTCAGAGTAAGGGGTTGCTCATTTAAGACAGAGATGAGGGGGAATTCTTTCTCTCCGAGGGTAGTGAATCGATGGAATTCTTTACCGTAGAGATCTGTCGAGGCTGGGTCATTAAGTATGTGCAAGGCTGATACAGACAGATATTTAACCAGTAAGGGAATGAAGGGTTATGGGGATAGGGCGGGCAAGTGGAGTTGAAGATTATATCAGATCAGCCATGGTTTCATTGAATGGCAGAGGAGAGTTGATGGGCCGAGTGGCCTACTTCTGCTCCTCTGCCTTACAATCTTAGTCAAAGCTGAGGAGAACAGTGAGAAAATAGAGGAAGAGATTATTAAATACACAGAACAGATATGTCGTTGGGAAATGAACTTCGCGTTTGATAAATATGAGCTGGTACATTTTGGTAGGCAGAATAGGAAGTTACTTGGAAAATAAAAGTTGACGAGGGCTAAATGATCAGAACTGATGCACAAATCCATAAATATAGCAAGGCTGTTTAATAAGGTCATTAAAAACGAATCAAAGCACTGGATTTTGTAGAAGTGCAGTTCTATGGAAGGGTCTTATGGACTCAAAATTTAACTCTGTTTGTGTCTCCACAGATGCTGCCAGATCTGCTGAGTTTATCCCACACTTTCTGATTTTATTTCAGATCTCCAGCATCCACAGTACTTTGCTTTTATTAACAAAGCACTGAGGTTCACGTCCAGAGGAATGGAATTTAAAAGCAAATAAGTTATATTGAACTTGTATAGAGCTTTGGTTAAATCGCACTTGAACCACGGTAAACGATATGGAAGTACTGGAGAAAGCTGCAATAGATACTTATGAGCATGTTACCAGAATTGAGAAGTTATGCCTGTCCGGAAATATTGAACATGTCAGGACTCTATGCTGTTGAGAGGAGAAGACTGAGGGCCTGACCTGATAGAGGTTTTTAAGGTTATGAAAGCATTTGCAAAGGTACGGATAGAGAAGATGTTTCAATTGTGGGCGGGACCAGAACGAAAGGATCATAATTACACGATTTTCACTAACAAAATTCAATGGACATTCTAGTTTATAAACTCCAGAAAGTGGTTAAAATGTGGGAATTCATGAACACAATTAAATTGAAGCAACCAACAAAGATGTGGGTGATACAGTAGCACAGTAGTTACCACTGTTCATTCACAACACCAAGGACCCGTCTTCAATTCCCCGCTTGGGTCACTGTGGTGCAGAGTCTGCATGTTACCCCATGTCTGCATGGGTTTCCTCCCAGCGCTCTGGTTTCCTCCCACAAGTCCTGAAAGACGTGCGTGTTAGGTGAATTGGACATTCTGAATTCTCCCTCTGTGTACCCGAACAGGTGCCGGAGTGTAACGACTAGGGGATTTTCACAGTAACTTCATTGCAGTGTTAATTTAATTTTTAATAATCTTCATTGTCACAAGTAAGCTTCCATTAACACTGCAATGAAGTTACTGTGAAAAGCCCCTAGTCGCCACATTCCGGCACTTGTTCGGGTACACTGAGGGAATGTCGAAATTTCCTAATAGCATGCCTTTCGGGACTTGTAAGTCTACTTATGACATTAATAATTATTATTATTAATTATATAATAACATTATTATTATGTGCTTAAAGGTAAGGACATGAGGGAGAAGGGAATAGAAAGACATGCAGATGGGGCTGGATGAAGTAGAGTGGGAGGAGGCTAACGTGGCGATCAAACATCAGCTTAGACATAGTGGACCAAATGGCCTTTTTTCTGTGCTGTAAATATTATGTGAGATTAAATTCTAGAGATGACATTTCCAAGTTCATAAGAACTAAAGTGTTTGGTAGGATAATTGATAATTTTTTTTTGTGCACGCTTTGTCAACCTGTGAGACACATTGGCACAATAATGTGAAAGAGATACATACAATTCAACCACCAGTAGATTTGTTAATCGTTCATTTATTGGCTTAATTAATTATATTGTGAATTTTTAAAAATCCAATTGATTATCTTTCAATCTCCTTTATTTGTTGTTTATCTCTATTTCCTGCAACCTGTCAGATTACCTTACTTCTGTTACATGTTTGGATAAAATCTACAGGAAGGACATCAAGAATGCCATCGCACCTGCTTCAAATCAAGGACCATTATGCGGTAGCAGCAGAGAAAATTGCGTGGATTGTTCTTCATAGTTCTGTCAGAAAATGTTTTGGGTAAGAGAAACCACCCATTTATTGTGAAATAAAACATTGCACAGTGACACTAATCCCTGGGTAACTATGTTCATGTTAACTTTTATGTCAAGTTCTTTCACACACTGCCCATTTCGGCCCTTATTAACATCAATCCGCAACTTGTACCATGTTTCAATTGAAACCTTTTGTTGAAAACTGGACTCAGCAATTAAATGTCTTTGTAGAGAAGAGCACTTGCATGACATGTTCCGTTTATGCTGCTGGATGGCACCTGGATGATTGAAAATCTTAAAGTTAAAGAATCATAGAATTTAAAGTGCAGAAGGAGGCCATTCGGCCCATCGAGTCTGCACCGGCTCTTGGAAAGAGCACCCTACCCAAGGTCAACACCTCCACCCTATCCCCATAACCCAGTAACCCCACCCAACACATTTTGGACACTAAGGGCAATTTATCATGGCCAATCCACCTAACCTGCACATCTTTGGACTGTGGGAGGAAACCAGAGCACCCGGAGGAAACCCACGCACACACGGGGAGAACGTGCAGACTCCGCACAGACAGTGACCCAAGCCGGAATCGAACCTGGGACCCTGGAGCTGTGAAACAATTGTGCTATCCACAATGCTACCATGCTGCCAATATAGTGCACTTGCCTGAACACCCTCTGTACTTTAGAATCATAGAATCATAGAATTTACAGTGCAGAAGGAGGCCATTTGGCCCATCAAGTCAGCACCTACACTTAGAAAGAGCACCCCACTAAAGCCCATACCTCCACCTATCCCCATAACCCAGTAACCCCAGTCAACCTTTTTTGGACACTAAGGGCAATTTAGCACGGCCAATCCACCAAACCTGCACATCTTTGTGGGGGGAAACCGGAGCACCCGGAGGAAACCCACGCAGACATGGAGAGAGCATGCAAACTCCACACAGACAGTAACCCAAGGCTGGAATTGAACCCGAGACCCTGGCGCTTTGAGGCAACCTTGCTAACTACTGTGCCACCGTGCCACCCAATATTTAATTATGAAATCTTCTGTCTATGAGAAATCAGAACTGCAGTAAAAAGAAGTAGGACCTATTACAAATTACCATTGTATCCTGTGCCTTCCAACGTGATAAGTGGAGAGCTCGATGGTCCTAGATCTTTTTTTATTGAGTAATTCCCATATTCCTACAAATGGAATCTGGTGGATGCTGTAGGGGATAAAATATCCAGAATCTAGCCTTGGCTAAGATAGAGCTTAAATCTTGAATCTACTGTTAGACCATAGAGTCATGCATCAGCACTGGACAAGAACCTTCCTCTGAAATGGTACTATGTTTGTGAATATATGTCATCACTTAGAATGGTGAGCAGTGCTTAGCGTTCTTAATTGGGGAATGAATCTAATCTCCGCTTGTCATTTTGGATTTCACTGATTGGATCATCAAAATATTTGGCCTTCCTGAGCAGTCATGTCTATACTGTTGTGGCCATCAGTCAGCAAATGGTGAATAGTTGGTCCAGGTAAGGATTGGCAAAACTGATTAAGGCAACAAGATGCTCCTCTCCCAATCCCCAGTTCCCCTTGTGGAGATTCCAAGTAGCTTCAGTACCATTTACCAGAACAATTATAATATTCTTCATGGGCAGAATTGAATGGCCTCCCCCATGACGGGTTTGGTGGTGGGGAAGGCATTTAATTGGGCGAGAGGATGGAGGATGTGGACCTTACTACCTTTCCGCTTCTGCCTCAATTAAGTCCATTGCAGGAAGGCCTGTGAACAGCCCTGCACCTCACCACCATTTGAGACCCTTGTGGGCAATTAATGCCTTCTTATGGACCTCATCCTGCCATGCTGATGTTTACCCAGTGGCAGGCAGGGGACTTGCATGCGAGAAGCCTGAAAAGTAAACCTTTCTGAGGTGGGGGGGGGGGGGGGGTGTCAATGTGCCTGCCAGTGCCACCTGGGCACCTTGGCCATGCCAGGTTGGGACCCAAGTGGCACTGTCAGGGTGCCATGGTGCCAGGTTGACAGTGCCAAGGTGCCTGGGTGGCCTCAGCAGTGCCAGGGTAGCACCCTGCCCAGAGGCACCTGGGGGCTTCCGATGGCCTTGAAGACCCCACCCCCAGTAACATTGTGCCTGGTTCCCGTTTGTGGAGGCCAGTGCGAAACGGAACCTGGCTGGGGTCTCCTCAGTGAGGGCCTTAGATCCCGGTGACTGGTTAGCTCTGGCAGAGACATATTAAGTGTGACTAATTGTACACTGAAATATGAAAAGTTAGGTCCCACCCATACAGATCGAGAGACCTCGCGAGATCCCATTAGATCTTGCAAGACAGAGAGAGCTGGTTAATCCCACAAGAGGCCTCTTATGAGATTTACCGGCCAAGTCGCACACATTGCAATTAAGTTTTATTCTTGAAAGCCAGAAATATCGAAAAACACAGGATTTCCAAATATGAATGTTTTGGGAATTGATTTCAAGGAAAGCATTGCAGAGGTCAAAAGGATACCAATATTTGAACAACATTTTGCAGGGGCGCCAGACAACTGGCAAGTAACTTCCTTAATGCACCAGTTAGTCAAGGTTCGGCCTAGTTTAGTTCTAGGGACCAGAATATAAAAGAATTTGTATCTATGCAACATCTTTCATATCCTCAGAACATTTTAAAGCTCTTTGCTAATAAATGATTACTTTCTAAATGTGAAGTCACTGTCGCGAAGTGAGTAAATGCAACAGTGAGCTTGGACCAGAATCCCACGAATAGATAATTTGCCGGTGTTCACTTCGGGGGACTATTGGCCAGGGAGAAATCTCTACTCTTCTTTAAAAAGTGTCCTGAGAACTTTCATGTTCACCAGAACAGGCAAACAGGACCTAGGTCAACATTCCATTTAAATTGTCCCACTTCCAATAATACAGCTATTTCTCAGGATGGCATGGTAGTACAGTGGTTACGACTATTGCTTCAAAGCGCCAGGGTCCCAGGATCGATTCCCGGCTTGGGTCACTGTCTGTGCAGAATCTGCACGTTCTCCCCTTGTCTGTGTGGGTTTCCTCCGGGTGCTCCGGTTTCCTCCCACACGTCCCAAAAGACATCCTGTTAGGTAAATTGGACATTCTGAATTCTCCCTCAGTATACCCGAATAGGCACTGAAATGTGGTGACTAGAAGCTTTTCACAGTAACTCATAGAACATAGAACATTACAGCGCACAACAGGCCCTTCGGCCCTCGATGTTGCGCCGACCTGTGAAACCACTCAAAAGCCCATCTACCCTATTCCCTTATCATCCATATGTTTATCCAACGACCATTTAAATGCCCGTAATGTTGGCGAGTCCACTACTGTTGCAGGCAGGGCATTCCACACGCCTGCTACTCTCTGAGTAAAGAACCTACCTCTGATATCTGTCCTATATCTATCTCCCCTCAATTTAAAGCTATGTCCCCTCATGCTAGCCATTACCATCCGAGGAAAAAGGCTCTCACTGTCCACTCTATCTAATCCTTGGTCATCTTGTATGCCTCAATTAAGACACCTCTTAACCTTCTTCTCTCTAACGAAAACAGCCTGAAGTCCCTCAGCCTTTCCTCATAAGATCTTCCCTCCATACCAGGCAACATCCTGGTAAATCTCCTCTGCACCCTTTCCAATGCTTCCACATCCTTCCTATAATGCGGCGACCAGAACTGCACGCAATACTCCAAATGTGGCCGCACCAGAGTTTTGTACAACTGCAACATGACCTCATGGCTCCGAAACTCAATCCCTCCAACAATAAAAGCTAACAGACCGTACGCCTTCTTAACAACCCTATCAACCTGGGTGGCAACTTTCAGGGATCTATGGACATGGACACTGAGATCTCTCTGCTCATCCACACTCCCAAGAATCTTACCATTTCCCGAGTACTCTGTCTTCCTGTTACTCCTTCCAAAATGAACCACCTCACACTTTTCTGCATTAAACTCCAGTTGCCACCTCTTAGCCCAGCTCTGCAGGTTATCTAAGTCCCTCTGTAACCTGCAACATCCTTCCGCACTGTCCACAACTCCACCGACTTTAGTGTCATCTGCAAATTTACTCACCCATCCTTCTACACCCTCCTCCAGGCCATTTATAAAAATGACAAACAGCAGTGGCCCCAAAACAGATCCTTGTGGTACACCACTAGTAACTGAACTCCAGGCTGAACATTTCCCATCAACCACCACCCTCTGTCTGCTTACAGAAAGCCAATTTCTGATCCAAACTGCTAAGTCATCCTGAATCCCATGCCTCTGTATTTTCTGCAATAGCCTACCGTGGGGAACCTTATCAAACGCTTTACTGAAATCCATATACACCACATCAACTGCATTACCCTCATCCACTTGTTTGGTCACATTCTCAAGAACTCAATAAGGTTTGTGAGCACGACCTACCCTTCACAAAACCGTGTTGACTATCCCTAATCAAATTATTCCTTTCTAGATGATTATAA
Organism: Scyliorhinus canicula; assembly: GCF_902713615.1. Classification (NCBI taxonomy): domain Eukaryota; kingdom Metazoa; phylum Chordata; class Chondrichthyes; order Carcharhiniformes; family Scyliorhinidae; genus Scyliorhinus; species Scyliorhinus canicula. The sequence continues at coordinate 254,254,734 of NC_052147.1, read as the reverse complement.
ATCCTATCTCTAATAAACCTTTCCAAGACTTTGCCCACAACAGAAGTAAGGCTCACTGGTCTATAGTTACCGGGGTTGTCTCTACTCCCCTTCTTGAACAAGGGGACAACATTTGCTGTCCTCCAGTCTTCTGGCACTATTCCTGTAGACAATGATGACATAAAGATCAAAGCCAAAGGCTCAGCAATCTCCTCCTTAGGTTCCCAGAGAATCCTAGGATAAATCCCATCTGGCCCAGGGACTTATCTATTTTCACACTTTCCAGAATTGCTAACACCTCCTCCTTATGAACCTCAAGCCCTTCTAGTCTAGTAGCCTGTATCTCAGTATTCTCCTCGACAACATTGCCTTTTTCCTGCGTGAATACTGACAAAAAATATTCATTTAGCACCTCTCCTATCTCCTCGGACTCGACACACAACTTCCCACTACTGTCCTTGACTGGCCCTACTCTTACCCTAGTCATTCTTTTATTCCTTACAAACCTACAGAAAGCTTTAGGGTTATCCTTGATCCTACCTGCCAAAGACTTCTCATGTCCCCTCCTGGCTCTTCTTAGCTCTCTCTTTCGGTCCTTCCTAACTAACTTGTAACTCTCGAGCGTCCTAACTGAACCTTCACGTCTCATCTTTACATAAGCCTCCTTCTTCCTCTTGTCAAGTGATTCAACTACTTTAGTGAACCACGGTTCCCTCGCTCGACAACTTCCTCCCTGTCTGACAGGTACATACTTATCAAGGACACGCAGTAGCTGTTCCTTGAACGAGTTCCACATTTCAATTGTGCCCATCCCCTGCAGTTTCCTTCCCTATCCTATGCATCCTAAGTCTTGCTTCATCACATCATAATTGCCTTTCCCCCAGATATAACTCTTGCCCTGCGGTACCTACCTATCCCTTTCCATCGCTAAAGTAAATGTAACTGAATTGTAGTCACTATCACCAAAGTGCTCACCTACCTCCAAATCTAGGGCCTGCCCTGGTTCATTATCCAGTACCAAATCCAATGTGGCCTTGCCTCTTGTTGGCCTATCTACATACTGTGTCAGGAAATCCTCCTGCACACATTGGACAAAAACTGACCCATCTAAAGTACTCGATCTATAGCGTTTCCAGTCAATATTTGGAAAGTTAAAGTCCCCCATAACAACTACCCTGTTACTTTCGCTCCTATCCAGAATCATCTTTGCAATCATTTCCTCTGCATATCTGGAACTTTTTGGACGCCTATAGAAGACTCCCAATAGGGTGACATCTCCTTTCCTGTTTCTAACCTCAGCCCATACTACCTCAGTAGACGAGTCCTCATCAAACGTCCTTTCTGCCACCGCAATACTGTCCTTGACTAACAATGCAACCCCTCCCCCTCTTTTACCACCTTCCCTGAACTTACTGAAATATCTAAACCCTGGAACCTGCAACATCCATTCCTGTCCCTGCTCTATCCATGGGCGGGATTCTCCCCTACCCGGCGGGGCGGGGGGTCCCGGCATAGCGGAGTGGCGGCAACCACTCCGGCGTCGGGCCTCCCCAAAGGTGCGGAATTCTCCGCACCTTTTGGGGGCAAGCCCTCACATTGAGGGGCTAGGGCCGCGCCGGAGTGGTTGGCACCACGCCGACTGCCGCCAAATCCGCGCCAACGCTTTTGACGCCCGGCGCCGGGGCTGGCCGAAAGGCCTTCACTGGTTCGCGCATGGGCCGGTGCGTCAGCTGCCACTGAATCGCCGCAGGGGGCTCGCCGATCGGCGTGGAGGGACACCAATCGGCGAGGCGATTCCCGGATGGCAGAGAATTTCTGCCGCGGCGGGAGCGGGATTTTCGCCAGCCCCAGGCGATGCTCCGACTCTGCGGGGGTTCGGAGAATTTCGCCCCATGTCTCTGAAATGGCCACAACATCGAAGTCCCAGGTACCGACCCATGCTGCAAGTTCACCCACCTTATTCCAAATGCTCCTGGCGTTGAAGTAGTCACACTTTAAACCACCTTCCTGCCTGCCGGTACACTCCTGCAACCTTGAAACCTTACTCATGACCTCACTACTCTCAACCTCCATATACTCGAGCTACAATTCAGATTCCCAACCCCCTGCTGAATTAGTTTAAACCATCCCGAAGAGCAGTTGCAAATTTCCCCCCCAGGATATTGGTACCCCTCTGGCCCAGGTGTAGACCATCCTGTTTGTTGAGGTCCCACCTACCCCAGAATGAGCCCCAATTATCCCGGTATCTGAAACCCTCCCTCCTGCACCATCCCTGTAGCCACATGTTCAACTGCTCTTTCTCCCTATTCCTCATCTCACTAGCATGTGGCACGGGTAACAACCCAGAGATAATAACTCTGTTTATTCTAGCTCTAAGTTTCTACCCTAGCTCCCTGAATTCCTGCCTTACATCCCTATCCTTTTTCCTACCTATGTCGTTGGTGCCTATGTGGACCACAACTTGGGGCTGCTCCCCCTCCCCCTTAAGGATCCCGAAAACACGATCCGAGACATCACAGACCCTGGCACCTGGGAGGAAAAACACCAGCCGCGAGTCTCTCTCGTTCCCACAGAATCTCTTATCTATCCCCCTAACTATGGAGTCTCCAATGACTAATGCTCTACTCCTCTCCCCCCTTCCCTTCTGAGCAACATGGACAGACTCTGTGCCAGAGAACTGTCCCCCATGGCTTACCCCTGGTAAGTCGTTCCCCCCCACCAGTATGAAAAATGAAAATGAAAATTGCTTATTGTCACAAGTAGTCTTCAATGAAGTTATTGTGAAAAGCCCCTAGGCGCCACATTCCGGCGCCTGTTCGGGGAGGCTGGTACGGATATCCAAAGCGGTATACTTGTTCCTAAGGGGAACGACCACAGGGGATCTCTGTACTGACTGCTTCCTCCCAGCCACTCTCACCGTCACCCATCTATCTTCATTCTTCTGAGTAACTACATCCCTGAAGCTTCCATTTATGACCACCTCTGCCTCCCAAATGATCCGAAGTTCATCCAACTCCAGCTCCAGTTCCCTAACACGACAACCGCCCAACTTATACACAGGTACTACACACCTTCCCAGAAATCCCCACAGCCGACTTCCGGTTTCCTGCTGCTCCGAAACAAAAAAAACCAACTCCGAACCAAAATGTTAGTGGAAAAACAACGGCCGCGTCTCCTGTAAGGTAAGTTTTAAAAACGGTAAATTTACCTTCCCGCCAGCCCCCTGGTTACTGCTCTCGCTGCTACCACTGAACAACTGAAGGCCGCTTCTCCTGTAAGGTAAGTTTTTAAAGCGGGAAACTTACCTTCCCGACAGACCCCATTGCAGTGTTAGTGTAAGCCTACTTGTGACAATAAAGATTATTATCATTATAATTAATGCATTGAAATATCCACATTGAAGCAGGTCTGTAATGGCTCACAGATGTCAGATGTGGGGTGAAAGTACACTTAAGGTGGTAGGTTTGAGTCTGGAATAAAAAGAGAAAATGCTGGATTAACTCAGAAGGTCTGGCAGCATCTGTGGGGGGGGGGGGGGGGGTGAAACAGAGTTAACATTTGAGTCCGTATGACCTTTCCACTGAATTCTGTGTTTATTTGGCTTATCCAGCTCAAGACGGCAGTAAGGAAGCCATAATTGCTGCCCTGTTAGAGGTCTAGAAGGATTAAAAACAAAATCAACCAATGTCAATTGATAATCTCTGCTGGAAAGTGAATGTGTGTTATTGTGAAGTGATGCCTTTAAAGTTGAATGAGCTGACGATAATTAATTAGACTTGCATATGAAGAATGGTCACTTGGAAAAGATACATTTATGTAGAAAGCTCTGATGGAAGCTTAACCCCAGCGGTCAACAGTACCCTTAGGAAAGAGGGGAGGAAACGGGGAGCGGGAACAGTGACTCAGCATTAATCATTAAGCTATATCAATTTTATTAATGCAATCTTTAACAATTTTATCAATGAATGCAGTGCAGTTGCATACACATTACATCTACAGAGTCCATTTCATTCAGCATTTGCTCTTAAAACACTGAGAACCTAGAATTTGTGAAACCATGGCAGCACCGGAACCCCTTTTATGGTCTGGAATGAATCCAACCCTTGACTATTAGAATAATCGACAATTGGTATCAAAAGTGCATGCGTTTTGCAGCTCTTGACAACCATCATCGACAGAAATGGTTCACCTTATTAGTAATTCTGTGTCCCCCGCCCCCCTCCCCATTAGCGATTTGCAGATGAGGATTCCCTCGCTAGGGGAAGGTGGAAAATGCTGGAAGAACTCCCGCCACTATTGTCGCGTTGCTGATTTACAAGGAGATATGTATGCAGCTGGTCCTAATGAGCCTTTCTCTAACATCAGTCGTGGCAATGTGTAAACTGGAAAATATAAAGAGTTTAAGTACCCTCTCTGTATGCTTTGTGTGTTGTTGGATTGAAAACATCAGCGATCCTGCCTCTCCATTCAGTCTTGGAACTCTTTTTGTCAAATATGGTAGCAGAAGCAGCAATTTGCAGAGAGAAAAAAAGCTGTTATAGCTTGACAGCTAAAGAAAATGCAGCCTGTTAATTATGTAGATGAGTGATTCACTTCCATCATAATAAACTGCCCTTGTTAATGTAATACTTGTTAATGGGCTGGTGTATAAAGATTCCTGAAGGGCCTTGACTGAAGCAAAATGACTAGCTGCTGGATTGGAAGCACAGCCAAACTTACCCTTTTTTTCATCAAATTGTGCTTTAATTGACTGATGCTGTCTTTGGGAGTGACTGGAAGAAGAGTCATCCCTTTTGTCTCCTTGGTAAAATAGCAGGATATTTATGCCCACTAATTAGAAGACAGAGGAATGAAAACCTCTATGCAAACAAAACAAATGAGCATGGCACTTACTATAATGCAAAAGTGATCCCAAGTATTTTTAAGTGGTCCCTGGTCTGTTGCATAAGACGGATGAGCTGTACAGTTTTGTTTTAAAAGATAGGTTATAACAGAACTACTGGTGGAACAATTATTTAGACAATAATGAATGAAAATGCATGTATTTATTCTAGGTTTCAGCGCAAAAGGGACTGTTTTCCCACATGTGTTTACCCTAACTATAACCAGCCCATTGAATGGCTACCATTTTAACCCCGTCCTGTCAGTCGTTTGCATATTATTTGAATACTGATAGCTAATTAGTTGAAATGCATCCCAACCAATCATATATAGCCATTTTGTGTGCAGAATGCATATTATTTCTGAATGAATTTGCCAAGATGTGCTCTATAACTGGTAATATAGTTACATAGCTGTTCATAGTATATATAAATGATTTGGAGGAAAATGTAACTGGTTTGATTAGTAAGTTTGCAGACGACACAAAGGTTGATGGAATTGCGGATAGCGATGAGGACTGTCAGAGGATACAGCAGGATTTAGATCGTTTGGAGACTTGGGCGGAGAGTTGGCAGATGGAGTTTAATCCGGACAAATGTGAGGTAATGCATTTTGGAAGGTCTAATACAGGTAGGGAATATACAGTGAATGATAGTATTGACAGTCAGAGAGATCTAGGTGTACAGGTCCACAGGTCACTGAAAGGGGCAACACAGGTGGAGAAGGTAGTCAAGAAGGCATACGGCATGCTTGCCTTGGCCGGAGCATTGAGTATAAAAATTGGCAAGTCATGTTGCAGCTGTATAGAATCTTAGTTAGGCCACACTTGGAGTATAGTGTTCAATTCAGGTCGCCACACTACCAGAAGGATGTGAAGGCTTTTGAGAGGGTGCAAAAGAGATTTACCAGGATGTTGCCTGGTATGGCGGGCATTAGCTATGAGAAGTTGAATAAATTTGGTTTGTTCTCACTGGCACGAAGGAGGTTGAGGGGTGACCTGATAGAGGTCTACAAAATATGAGGGGCATAGACAGAGTGGATCGTCAGAGGCTTTTTCCCAGAGTAGAGGGGTCAATTACTTGGTTTAAGGTGCGAGGGACAAGGTTTAGAGGAGATGTACGAGGCAAGTTTTTTACACAGAGGGTAGTGGGTGCCTGGAACTCGCTGCCCGAGGAGGTGATGGAAGCAGGGACGATAGTGACGTTTAAGGGGCATCTTGACAAATACATAAATAGGATGGGAATAGAGGGATACCAATCCCGGAAGTGTAGAAGATTTTAGTTTAGACTGGCAGCAAAGTTGGCGCAGGCTTGGAAGGCAGAAGGGCCTGTTCCTGTGCTGTACTTTTCTTTGTTTTTTGTTCTTTGTAATGTTGCCTCCTTAAATCTACCCAGGATAAACCGGATGTATTATTAAGTCAAAATGAGAGCTGCAGGCTAAGCACCTGCTAATGACTCACATTTAAATTAATCTGATTTGTCATCTTATGATTTTCCAAATTTGGTCTTAAACCAGCCTTTTTCACAATCCGTTTTTTTTAAATTTAGAGTACCCAATTAATTTTTTCCAATTCAGGGGCAATTTAGCATGTGCAATCTACCTACCCTGCATATCTTTGTGTTGTGGGGGCGAAACCCACCCAAACACGGGGAGAATGTGGTCCAGAGCGATCCAGAGTGACCCAGAGCCGGATCGAACCTGGGAACCCGGCGCCGTGAGACTGCAGTGCTAACCACTGCACTACCGTGCTGCCCCCTTATTCATAATCCTCAGATGACGATGTGGATTGGACCCTGCACTCCCGTATCCAAAGGGAATTTTCTACTCCCAAGCACTCTATCCCCTCACACATTTTGATTTTCCCCTTATGGCTTTCACCAAAGCAGAGGAGGATCTGTCTGCCGCTACGGGGTGTGTATGGAGCAGGTAAAACAAAAAGTGGTTCTTCTCTTCCAATTCAAATGGAGCAGTTTCATGACTTGAGGCAAATTCCCAAGTTAACAAGAAAAAAAATAATAATTTTTATCCGTGTCACACGTAGGTTTACATTAATACTGCAATGAAGTTATTTGAAAAGCCTTGAATCTGCACACTCCAACGCCTGTTTGGGTATGCAGAGGGAGAAATTCGGAAAGTCCAATTTAACTAACAGCACGTCTTTTGGTTCTTGTGGGAGGAAACTGGAGCACCCGGAGGAAACCCACGCAGACACGGGGAGAACGTGCAGACTCCACACAGACAGTAACCCAAGTCGGGAAGCGAACCAGGGATCCAAGCGCTGTGAAGCAATAGTGCTAACCACTGTGCTACCGTGCAGTACATTATTGGTTTTCTTAAAGCCTCCTTGTTGCAGGGGACGCATGCTGGAGATGGGATTTGGGTGGAGGTGCAAGGGTGAGAGATTGGTTGCAATATGCAATCTAAGTGGATATAAACTGTCCAAGTCAGCTCTTGAAGAACAGCAAGTTAAATATTTAATAATAAATCTTTATTGTCACAAGTAGGCTTACATTAACACTGCAATGAAGTTACTGTGAAAAGCCCCTAGTCGCCACATTCTGGCGCCTGTTCGGGTATATAGAGGGAGAATTCAGAATGTCCAAGTTACTGCATCTTCAGGAGACTGAAGCACCTCTCGATCACGTCCCTGATAAAACGTCTTTCAGGACTTGTGGGAGGAAACCGGAGCACCTGGAGGAAACCTACGGAGACACAGGTGGAACGAGCAGACTCCGCACAGACAGAGACCCAAGCCGGGAATCGAACCTGGGACCCTGGCGCTGTGAAGCCATAGTGATAACCACAAAACTACCGTGCTGCCCATATTCTCCTCAAGCTATTCTGCTTAAGCCCTGCAGACCTGTCCAATATTTAAATATGACAAGCTATCTCTGCAACATTATGTTAGGAAATCTATGTGACAGTGAGAACATGTTCTTTACAGGGATGAGTTTTATTCTGACTTTGCCTCTGAAGAAAATCTTTGGCCTCCACTTGCTGCTTTCTGTTATGGTGCAGCAATCAAGAAAGCAATGGGGTGAACAATAATCGTACATTCTACCAGTACACATATTATATCTCCTCACTATCACCTCCTCCCCTCCTAAATATAAATAATCCAAACCTGCCCCTGAATTCCAAAAAATAAAAGCCCAATGCTTCTAACACTTAAACTTCACATGTTGCCATAGCAACACCTGAGAACAACTCAAGAAAAACCTGACATAGTGCCAGAAATACAAATTTATGCTGTTTTCTTTTCTCAATAATAACGTTTTTTTGTCTCACATCTGCTACCAAAGGTACTACACTGTCCTTGTTATGTTCTTAGGCAGTTTTGATTTTTCTCCATTTGCTAATTATTCTCCTTTGTTCCATCATAGTCTTCCATATGAAACCAACACTGTGCTGGCGTGCACAAATAGACAGGCACCTTACAGTCTGGCATCTCCCAATGCCTTTGTTGGCTAATTGTTGTAATGTGCACAAGGATTGCCTGAGGTGACTTAGTCAAAATTTCAAGCCACCCAGAATGGGGAAATATCCAGCATGCGGTCAGCGGTTGGGATTTAGTGGGCCCATTAGTCGTAGGCGCAATCCCGTCATGGCGCAAAATATCATGAGAGGTCAAAAATGAGATTTGTGCTGACTAGATTTCTGATCGCAATGTTTCTGGGCCCTCCCCGATGAATTGATCAAGGTTATGTCCAGGAAGTGCACGAACCTGATTTGCATCAATTTGAATGCATTATAATGTACTTAGTGAGATGAAAGTCGAATCTTCACACCTCATTGAATCTTCCCTCCCACCAGGCGTGATGGCAGGCGGACACGAATTACTCCTGCTTGTTAAAAACAGGAATAAGGCACCATGTCCGCTGAGAGGGAGGGAGGAGGTGAGAATACCTCTCCACCTTGTAATAAAGAGTCAAAGGGGACAGAGACCATTGTCCAGTTCCAGAGGGAGGGGGGTTCAAAGATGTTAGGGGGGGGTAGGAGACTCAGGATGGGGCGAGGGCCGGGGTCCTCCAGGATGGGGCTCACAGCTGGTGTGTTGCACTGAAGCCTGCTGCCTGTGTCATTTAAACATTTTTTAGAGCACTGTGTCAGTCTGCAGCCTGTGTTGTCAGGAAATGAAAATGACCTCTGAGTTAGTCAGCTGTTAGTGGCATGGAGGGACAGGGGAATCTGTGGATGTGGGGCTTATAAGGTGAAGGGAGAGGTGTGATGAGACTGAAGGAGGCAGGCCTTTAGGTTTGGGTAGATGAGACTCCGAAAGAGAACCCTTGGGGTGGGTTGGGACGGTAATTGTTGAAAATTAATAGAGTGGCTGTCCAGGAGTCTTAAGTGCAAAGGCATGACAGCAATGAGATGTCAGAGTTAGGCATCTAGAGTAAGGAGGGTGCTTATTAAGCCTACAATATTGCCACTGGGCAGCAACGGCAGAAAGAGTGAGGGGATGGATACAAGAACCCGGCACAGATTGGGTACAAATGGAGGAGGCCTCCTATAAAGGAATGACCCTCTGGGCCCTGGCTACAGCAGCACTCCCAGCCCCCTCAACAAGATACACAACGAGTTGTAGCGGCCATGCTGAGAACGTGGACCCAGCTGAGACAACACTTCAGGATAACTAAAATATCCCCCATGGCCCCCATCTGCGGCAATCATAGATTCCCCCCAGCCATACTAAACACCACCTTCAAAGGATGGAGATGGGACGGGGGCACACTGACAGGCGGGGACTTCTATGTAGGGCACAGAATGGCGACACTGGACGAACTGACGAGGAAGTGGAAACTAGCAAAAGACAGGAAATGAGATACCTCCAAATAAAACACTTTCTCTGCAAAGAGGCAGTAGGATACCCGAGGGCCCAAGAAACCACACTACTAGAGGACCTGACAGGCACAAGCAGCAAGAAGGGTGCACTATGTTGGAAACTATACAGACAGTTACTGGACAGAGCTTGAACACCACTGGACGAGACCAGACAAAAATGGGAGGACATACTGGGGACAGAGGTACATAGTGATGCGCCATCAATTGAACTCGAGTCGTAGTGAAGTTCCAAACAACAGGCTTTAATACGCTAGATGTGAGCCCGGCAGTGGTCGTACAGCGAAAGGCCGACTGCTAGCCAACACGAGCTCTTATACCCCACCTTGTAGGCTACCAACCTCTTAGCCAATCGGCGGGGTGTCACATGACCAGCCACAACCAATTGGCAGAGAGGCACATGACTTGCCTGGGCCAATGGGCAGCGAGGCTGCTATACCAATGGCAGCCTGGTTCTCCGGTAATATGATCTCTCTAGCCATACTACCACACATAGATACACAGATACATAGAAGATAGGAGCAGGAGGAGGCCTTTTGGCCCTTCGAGCCTGCTTCGCCATTCATCACGTTCATGGCTCATCATCCAACTCAATAGCCTAATCCTGTTTTCTCCCCATAGCCTTTGATCCCATTCTCCCCAAGTGCTGTATCAAGCCGCCTCTTGAATATATTCAAAGTTTCAGCATCAACTACTTTGTGTGGTAATGAATTCCACAAGCTCACCACTCTTTGTGTGAAGAAATGTCTCCTTATATCTTTCCAAAAAGGTTTACCCTGAATCCTCAGACTGTGACCCCTGGTCCTGGACACACCCATCATTGGTAACATCTTCCCTGCATCTACCCTGTCTAGTCCTGTTAAAATTTTATAAGTCTCTCCACGAGATCTCCCCTCATTCTTCTGAACTCCAGCGAGAACAATTCCAACCCAGTCAATCTCTCCTCATATGACAGTCCCGCCATAGGGAGGGGACTCTGGAGTGAAGCACTGAGCAGGGCTAACTCCACCTCCTCCTGTGCAAGTCTAAGCCTAATGCAGCTGCAAGTGGTGCACAGAGGGCACCTGACCAGAACTCGAATGAGCAGGTTCCTCCCGGAGGTGGAGGATAAATGTGAACGGTGCCTTCAATTCCTTGCCCTTGCCTGTCACCCCGACACGCCTTGGTGCACCTTATTGCCATCTGGAAGAAAAGGTCCCAACTGGAGGTCCCTCTATGGAAAAGTCCTCTCCCTTAATCTTGGGGACCTGGAGTAGAGGGCATTGCGCTCAGCAGGCCCATGCAACCATTGATTGCACCGGTTCACAGGCTCCCATTATGTCTGCCTTTTTGCACCTTGTGGAGTCCGTGGACCATTTCTATGTTTAATGTCTTAGGCTACACCCTGTTTTAGATTTTTGTCAAAACTTTTATTGAAGTATTGTTGCATTTCAGCCCCACATTCATCGACTGCGGAGAGGGACGGGGAAGGAGGAGGACCCCCTCGTGAACCTGCTCCTGGGCCAGGCAAAAATCACCATCAACAGGTCCAGGCAAGTCCAGGTTGAGGCCTTCCGTACACAGTGAGAACCGTAGGGTCTGGGGTGCTCCATCAAACCCTTTAATCACCTTTTATTTAAGTTTTTAAGTTTCCGTTTTCCATAGAATTTACAGTTGCTCTTTGTTTTTGGTTGCGGCAATGTTCCTTTAAGGAGCGGCCCCTTTAAAGTTGTCGCTCAGGTTTTTTAAAAATTAGTTGAACTTAAAATAGTTCAAAGTTAAGGAGGGGGTTGATAACTCATGGTTCAAGGATAAATGGTTGGGTGCATGGGGTCTAGAGGGACTGTGTCTGCATAAGTGCCAGACCACTACGCTTGCCATTGAGAATCCATTAGCTCTCAAGGTAGACAAAACTGTCCAGTTGACCCTGCCCACGAGGGATGGGCAATCCCAGTGGTGTAGAGATTAAGGGAGGGACAACCAGACGGGAGGCCAGAGGCGACTCTGAATGGGCAAAGGCAATGACCAGGCCCAGTCAAGCAAGGAGGCGGTAGGGCACCTGAGATAGAACATAGAACAGTACAGCACAGAACAGGCCCTTCGGCCCTCGATGTTGTGCCGAGCAATGATCACCCTACTTAAACCCACGTAACCCGTATACCCGTAACCCAACAATCCCCCCATTAACCTTACACTACGGGCAATTTAGCATGGTCAATCCACCTAACCCGCACATCTTTGGACTGTGGGAGGAAACCGGAGCACCCGGAGGAAACCCACGCACACACGGGGAGGACGTGCAGACTCCGCACAGACAGTGACCCAGCCGGGAATCGAACCTGGGACCCTGGAGCTGTGAAGCATTGATGCTAACCACCATGCTACCATGAGGCCCGATGTGTGAGTGTGTCGCCACCAGATAAGGTGCAGCACTGGCTGCTTCCAGGACCGGGAGGACAATGGCTGAGGAGAGGTCCTGAAGTTAAGTGGCTGCAACACCAACCTTTTTTTTAAATTTAGAGTAGCCAATTATTTTTTCCAATTAAGGGGCAATTTAGCATGGCCAATCCACCTGTCCTGCACATCTTTGGGTTGTGGGGGTGAAACCCACGCAGACACGGGGAGAACGTGCAAACTCCACACGGACAGTGACCCAGGGCCGGGATTCGAACCCGGGTCCTCAGCGTCGTAGGCAGTAATGCTAACCACTGTGCCACCGTGCTGCCCCGCTGCAACACCAACCTGACTGTCCCCCTCTCTCTCTGTCATTCCTCGAAACTTACTGATCAAAATTGGTATGGAGTGAGTGGAGCTGGAAATACTTCTAATTACTGTGCTGGAGGGGCACAGACACAGACTCCAGCACCCTGAGAACAGGGGACCGCAGGGCAGGCTCAAGGACCAGAGGCAGCAGAAGCCAAACACGGAACACAAAGGTGAAGAAGAAGACTGAGGGGAAATAGGGCCGTGTTTCCTTCATGGAACTATCGGACAACATGTGCTGCAGGAGACCCCTCCTCACCAGGGAGATAGTGCTGTACCTTTGCCGTATTCTGCCCAACTTGGTGCCACATGAAGTGGAGGGCACCCCCTTCCTGTGGCCAAGAAGGTCACGGCAGTCCTCAGCCAATAACGAGTTCCAAGGCTCCACTGGTGACCTGGGTGGCATTTCGCAGTCATCCGCCCATGTGGTCAGGGGTGCACTCCATGCAAAGGCATTGGACTTCATCCAATTCGACCAGATCCAGCAGGACAAAAGAGCTGCAAGATTCGGCACCAGAGCTCGTCTGCCACAGGCACATGTCAGTCTACCCACCTTGTGGCATGAAGGAGATCCCCTTCATCAACAGGACGGGGTTCCACTCCTTTAATGTCCAATATGATCACCAGATGAGGTTCATGCATGTATGTGTGCATGATAGCTGCATCCTTGGGCAATCGCAAATCCCTAGCATATTTGAGAGACAATCAAGGTGGCTGAGGTCTTGGTTGATAACGCCAGCGTGGAGGCCTGAGACCGATGCAGAGGCTCACAGTGTCACCTGGTATGTGATTCAGTGGTGCATCGGGCTCCTTAAGATGTGTTTCCACTGCCTTGATAGGTCCAGTGAGGTCTTGCAGTACATTCCTCAGCGATCACCCACATCATGGTGGCCTGCCATGCCTTATATAACTTGGCAGTGAAGCAGGGCGACCGGCTTACTGATAAAGACCAGAAAGAGCGGCACATCTCCTTGAATGAGAAGGAAGACCAGGAACAAGTGGGGTAAGAGATTGGAGAGGAGCCGAAGGATGGGAGACAGGCAGGGTGAAGGGTCGCTTGGGCAGAAGGACCAGGACTGCCACTTCACACTATCGGAACACCATCGGCTGAATTCTCCATTTCTGAGACTAAATGTCGACGCCGGCACAGGATTCATGGAGTTCAGCAAAACTGCGCCACACCTGGACTGATTCAGCTACTGATGAGGGTCTAGCACTGATGCCCCATTGAGCACAATGAATTCCAATAGGAAACAGTGTGGGATTTGCTGATTTCTCAATTGACACCCATGAGGCTGACAAGCTGGAACATCATATACACACTGCACTCCCCACACACGCCATCCCAGCCAACAAGATAGTAGCGAGGTGAGTGGCATCCCATTTCATGGACACTGAGCTGGAGACTCTCCTGGACACGGTGGAGGAGACGCGGGCAACCTTGTACCCTGGCCCAGGAAGGAGGCTTCCAGCCGCCACCATTTGGCGTGCCTGGGAGCACATCATACAGGCAGTCAGCAGCAACAGCAACACTGTCCAGACTGGTCAGCATGCTGAAAGAAAGCGGCCAGGGTGAGTAGTGCTGTTATCTTACGTTGTGTAATATCTTGTTACTAATTTGCTTTCTGCCAGAATGGCCATATGCATAATGTTCAATAACACTCAAAGTCTTCAAATAAAGCAAATACTGTTTATTGAGTAACAATAATAATTTAAGTATGAGTTTGTTGTCTCTTCAATAACTATAACTGGAGATAAGATTAACAAGATTAAATATATATATTTGTATATAATGATTAACTGCACCTCCACACTAAGCTATCACTCTCTAACTCTGGTCTCTAGTCACTCCGAACACGAAGAGGCGGGAACTCTCTCTGAGTTTATCTTTTATACTTATATCTGGTGCTGCCATCCAATGGTTATCTAGCTGCTGCTTATGTATGTTAACCCTTTACAGACACACAGATATGCAGATCACTACATGTGCCTCTGGCACTAACCCTGTCCCACACACCCGTAACCCTCCCTGGATCCCCACCCTGCACCAGATCGTTTTCCATTTGCACCCCCCCCCCCCCCCCTTCCAGGAATCAGGCTAGTCCAAACTATGCACAATACTTTAGGTGTGGTCTCATCAAAATCCTGTACCATTCTACCAAATTCCCTTGTTCTTGTGATGAGAAATGCAATTTGAAATTGCCCAACAAAATCTTGAGCCACCAGTTGAGTCTCCTAGTTCAATGCATCATTAACCTTTGAAAAAGGCGGACTTCTACAAAAAATTTGCGACAGCGCTGGCCCCGCACCTGCGGGAGATGTTCACAGACTCGCTAGCTAGGGGCACACTGCCACCCATGTTAGCACAGGCCTCAATCTCGCTGATACCTAAGAAAGACAAAGACCCAACGGAATGTGGGTCATACAGACCCATATCTCTGCTGAACGCAGACGCCAAAATACTGGCCAAAATCCTAGCCAAAAGGCTAGAAGACTGTGTACCTGAGGTGGTCACAGAGGACCGGACAGGCTTCGTCAAAGGTAGACAGCTTACCTCGAACATCAGGCGCCTGCTGAACGTGATAATGACCCCCTCCGGGGAGAGAACACAAGAGGTGATCGTCTCCCTGGACGCAGAAAAGGCCTTCGACAGAGTCGAATGGAAATACTTCAGAGAGGCACTGGAGCGGTTCGGGCTTGGAACAGGGTTCACCGCTTGGGTAAAGCTCCTATACAACGCTCCCATGGCGAGCGTACGGACCAACAATACCAACTCCCAATACTTCCAGCTGCACAGGGGCACCAGACAAGGATGCCCACTGTCCCCGCTGCTGTTCGCACTAGCAATCGAACCGCTAGCAATCGCGCTCAGGGCAGCAAAAAATTGGAGGGGGATCCGAAGGGGAGGCAGAGAGCACAGAGTCTCACTTTATGCAGATGATCTGCTCCTCTACATCTCGGACCCACAAAGCAGCATGGACGGAATCTTCGCGCTCCTGAAAGAGTTTGGAGCCTTTTCGGAGCACTAAAGGGGCTGCCGTTCAAACAAGCCCAACACAAATTCCGCTACCTGGGGATCCAAATAGCCCATGACTGGAAAGGGATCCACAAATGGAACCTCACCAGTCTGACGGAGGAAGTGAAAAAGGACCTGCAAAGATGGAACACACTCCCACTCTCCCTCGCGGGGAGAGTCCAGACGATCAAAATGATCGTACTGCCCAGGTTCCTCTTCCTGTTTAGATCCATTCCGATCTACATCCCCAAGGCCTTTTTCAAAGTGCTGGACAAACTTATCATGGTGTTCGTATGGGGGGGGGTAAAAATGCTAGGATCCCAAAGAAGGTCCTACAAAAAACAAAATCCAGGGGGGGGCTAGCCCTCCCGAACCTACAATTCTACCACTGGGCGGCAACAGCCCAGCGAGTAAGGGGATGGATCCAAGAGCCAGAAGCCGAGTGGGTGCATGCGGAGGAGGCCTCCTGCATGGGGACCTCCCTCCGGGCCCTTGCCACGGCAGCACTCCCATCCCCATCCAAAAAACACTCCAGCAGCCCAGTGGTGACAGCCACCCTCCAATCCTGGAACCAACTGCGGCAGCAATTTGGCCTGACCAAAATGTCGGACAAGGCTCCCATCTGCAACAACCATAGATTCACACCAGCACTGACTGACGCCACCTTCAAAAGGTGGAGGCAGGACGGGGGGACACTGACAGTCAGGGACCTATACACGGACGACAGGATCGCAACACTGGATGAACTGAGAGAGAAATTTCGGCTAGCCAGGGGGAATGAGCTACGGTACCTGCAGCTCCAAAACTTCTTACGAAAGGAGACAAGGACGTACCCACAACCGTCACGACAGACACTACTGGAAGACCTACTGGACGCAAGTATCCTAGAGAAAGGGAACTGTAGCGACATGTACGACCGACTGGTAGAAAGGGACGACACCATACTGGACGCAACAAGAAAGAAATGGGAGGATGACCTGGGGATTGAGATAGGGTGGGGACTCTGGAGCGAAGCACTGCATAGGGTCAACTCCACCTCCACGTGCGCAAGGCTCAGCCTGACGCAACTAAAAGTGGTACATAGAGCCCACTTAACAAGAAACCGTATGAGTAGGTTCTTCCTGGAGGTGGAGGACAGATGTGAACGGTGCCAAAGAGGCCCGGCCAACCACGCCCACATGTTCTGGTCTTGCCCCAGACTTGTGGAGTGCTGGACAGCCTTCTTCGAGGCTATGTCCAAAGTGGTGGGGGTGAGGGTGGAGCCATGCCCGATAGTGGCGGTCTTCGGGGTTTCAGACCAGCCAGATCTATTCCTGGGGAGGAGGGCGGACGCCTTTGCCTTTGCCTCCCTGATCGCCCGCCGTAGAATCCTGTTTGGCTGGCGGTCAGCAGCACCGCCCAGAGCTGCAGACTGGCTGTCCGACCTCTCGGAATCTCTCCAAATGGAGAAAATCAAATTCGCCATCCGAGGGTAAGACGACGGCTTCCACAGAACATGGGAGCCATTCATGCAATTGTTCCGGGACCTGTTTGTGGCCACGAACAAGAGGAAGAATAGTCGGGTGGTCAAGAATCAGGGGAAAATGGACGGGAATCGGGGGAAGGTAGCCGGTGGGGGGAGGGCTATGGGTTCGTTATGGGGGTTTGATGGCAAGCTAAGGCCCAAAACCAAACTGTAAATAAATGCCTAGAAACATGTGCCTCGGCCATATTGGGGAATGTAAAATATGTATGCCGGCTAAAGGGGGCGGCCACAGTTGTTATTATGAAGATGCTTACCTGTAAATATACATGTTAATTTTTGCATGTTTATTTTTCTAATAATTTGTAATTTGTTCGATATAAAATATGAAAACTCAATAAAAAACATTTCCAAAAAAAAAAATCTTTGAAAAAGGTTGTATAAAAGCCTCCTTAGTGCCAGCTTAGCTCAGTTGCTAGCACTCTCGATAGTCAGCATGGGAACAATAGCCTCCTTCAATATCATCACAGGAGTTTGCCGAGGTGGCTTACTGCCCCTTAACCTTTTCCTCTTGGTTATCGATTTCATCATGAGGATTGCAATGGTGGGTACAGAATTTGACATCCCATGACAATGCCACCAGTTGATGGACCTGAATTTCACAGACAACATTGCCTTGCTGGCCAAAGAACGAAGTGCCCTCAAGGACATGACCACCAATCTTGAGAGTAGACTAAGGTTGGTCTACACATCAGCTGCAAGAAGACCAAGTCAGTGAGTCTCTGATGGCATGGTGGTACAGTGATTAACTCTGCTATCTCACAGCACCAAGGACCTGGGTTTAATTCTGGCCTCGGGATTCTGTGTGTGAGGAGTTTGCACTTTCTCCCCATGTCTGCATGGGTTTCCTCCGGGTGCTCCAGTTTCTTCCCACAGTCCAAAGATGTGCAGGTTAGGTGAATTGGCCATGATCAATTGCCCCTTAGTATCCAAAATGTTAGGTTAGGTGGGGATACTGGGTTAAGTGGATAGGGTGAGGGCCTGCCCACCCCTTTCATAGGGTCGGTGCAGACTCGATGGGCCTTCTGCATTGTTGTGATTCTATGATTATTGACGGTAACAAGGCCCTCCCATCACAATTGAGCAACAAAACATTGAGGATGCCAACCACTTACCCTGTCAAAGGAGCAACATCTCCAGGGAGGGTGTTGTAGAGATCGTCATCCACTCAAGAATCAGCAAAACAGCATGTGACTTCCAGCAGTCGCACATAGTCTCAGCAATTCAATCCCATTAGCACAGCCATGAAGCTACGACTCGACAAGTCTACAGTAATACCAATTGCAATCTTTGCCTGCGAGACATGACTGAGAACAGCAAAGGTGTCATGTACATTGGACGTCTTTCACCAGCATTGCCTACATAAACTCTTGGGCATCACTTGGAGAGATGACAACACCAATGAAGAAGTGATACAGGGAACTGGACAGGGATGCCTGTGGGGCATTGTGATGGAGAGATTACTGAGACCAGCAGGACATGCATTGAATCTCCCAGTCACCCCCACACTGGCACCAGGAGAATGGACACCACCAGATAGAAAAATAAGATGGGTCCAGCCATAAAAAGACCTGGAAACGCATATTAAAGGAGAATCTTCAAGAGCGGAGTGAAAAAAAGTGCAATAGATCAGGGCTGATGGCAGGATCTTGCTGTTCATTGTCCTGCATGGGGCAGAAGTAAGTAAGTCAACAGTCAGAAGCCTATGGGATCAAACCCCCAAGGCCATGCCTTCAGTTGCCTTCAATGTAGGATGACACAAATGCACTAGTTTGGATGAGACTTCAAACCAAACCCTGGTCTGCCTACTCAGATGAATTTTTAAATTCCCACGACTGCATTCAAAGTGCAGTGAGTTCTTCAGCCATCTCAAACAAAATAAAGGAATAAAAAAAGGCCTATTCCCCAGGCCTATATTCTGGGATTCTAAAGTGATAGCCGCAATGATAGTGGATGCCTTGGTTATGATTTTCCAGGACTACTGAGATTCTAGAATGTTACACTGCTATTCAAGAAATGGGAGAGAGAGAAAACAAGGAACTACAGGACAGTTAGGCAAATATCAGTCATAGGAGAATACCAGAGGTGATCGTCTCCCTGGACGCAGAAAAGGCCTTCGACAGAGTCGAATGGAAGTACCTCTTCGAGGTACTAGAACTGTTTGGGCTAGGAGCGGGATTCACCGCCTGGGTGAGGCTCCTGTACAACGCTCCCAAAGCAAGCGTCCGAACTAACACCACCAGCTCTGAATACTTCCAGCTACAGAGAGGAGCAAGACAGGGCTGCCCCTTGTCCCCACTCTTGTTCGCACTAGCGATCGAACCCCTGGCGATAGCCCTCGAGATGCGAAATGCTGGAAGGGAATCCGGAGAGGAGACAGAGAGCACAGAGTCTCACTCTATGTGGATGACCTGCTCCTCTATGTCTCAAAGCCACAGGAGGGACTGAAGGCAATACTGCAGATCCCGAAAGAGTTTGGAACCTTTTCGGGCTACAAACCTTTCTTAAAATAAATTTAGCGTAGACAATTATTTTTCTTTTCCAATTAAGGGCCAATTTAGTGTGGCCAATCCACCTAACCAGCACATCTTTGGGTTGAAACCCACATGGGGAGAATGTGCAAACTCCACACAGACAGTGACCCAGGGCCGGGACTCGAACCCGTGTCCTCAGCACCGCAGTCCCAGCGCTAACGACTGCGCTGCATGCCGCGCTCAGGCTACAAATGTAACCTGGGCAAAGGTAAGGCATTCCCAGTGAACCCAAATGGGGGATGGGCAGAACTGGGGTGGGGATCGCTCCCACTCTCCCTGGAGGGGAGAGTGCAGACGATCAAGACGAACGTACTGCCGAGGTTCCTCTTCCTGTTTGGAGCCATACCGATCCTCATCCCCAAGGCCTTCTTCCAAAATGTAGAGTCTAATCTTGCCGTTTGTGTGTGTGTGCGCGAGGGTGGGGGGGGGCGACCCCAAGAATTCGCAAACCAACACTGCGAAGAAAAAAAACCAAAGGGGGCTTGGCTTTACCGAGCCCACAATACTACCACTGAGTAGCAAGGAGGGGGGGGACTATGTGGGAAAATATACGGACAGTTACTGGACTGAGGTCGAACACCACTGGACAAGACCAGACAAAAAATGGGACAAACTGGGGACAGAAGTAGGGTGGGGACTCTGGAACGAAGCACTGAGCAGGGATAATTCCACCTCCTGCTGCACAAGGCTCAGCATAATGCAGCTCAAAGTGGTGCACAGAGCGCATCTGACCAGAACCCGAATGAGCAGGTTCTTCTCGGAGGTGGAAGATAAATATGAACAGTGCCAGAGGGGGCCCAGCCAACCTCACCCACATGTTCTGGGCTTGTCTCAAACTGGCTGGGTTTTGGACAGCCTTCTCCGTGGCAATGTCCAAGGTTGTGGGGGTGAGGGTGAAGCCAATCCCAATGGTGCAATCTTCGGGCTTTTGGAGCAGCCAGAACTACAGATGTGGAAGGCAGCTAACACCCTTGCTTTCGCTTCCCTAATCGCACGCTGGAGAATCCTGCTCAGCTGGCGATCGGCAGCACCATCCACAGCTGCAGATTGGCTCGCTGACCTCTCGGAAAAGATTTTCTTTATATAAATTTTTTTTATTGGGTTTTTCGAACAGAGTATATTTACAGGTGTACACAAAGAAGAAAAAAATAAGAGAAGATAATACCAGCAAGATAGAAAGAACCACACTTGTCCAAAACAATCGTTGGGCCAAGAGACCCGTTGACGCCAGCATGAAACACTCCAGTGTTTACGCCGGCGTCAACACTTAGCCACCGTTATGCAGAATCCCGGCCAAGGTTTGGGGAGCTCAAAACTGGGGAAGTGTATATACATCGAGGTACTGGAGAGACAATTGCCGGGGGGGGGGGGTGATGTTGCTTGCTTCTCCCGGCCGGTTTTCGCTGTTGTGTGTTTGCCTCTGCTTCGGCCGTTCATCGTTTCTTCCTCCTGTACTTTCTTACCCTCTGTTGCTGTGTTCGCCATGGTCTTTGTCATTTGCTGTCCTCTCCTTCCAGTTTGTGTGCCCTCGTCTTTCCCCCCACTGGTTCCCCACTATTGTTCTTTGCCCTCTGTCCTTCCTCCCTCCTGCCCCCCCCCCCCCCCCCCCCCCCCCCCCCCTCCCTCTTGGGCTTCCAGTCTCTTCTCTGCTCTGCTCAGGGAGAGCTGTATTTGGGCCAGGGTCTCAGCCACTGCTGCCTTCACCGCGGACTCAATGTCCGCTTTTACCTCTGCCTTTACCTCCTGCTGGTGCTCCCTCAATGCCTCGGTGAAGGATGCCTTCCAGCTCCCCCCCCCCCCACCCCCGATGCGGGAGGGATTTGTTCCTGTCTGTCCTGCTCTTTTTGTTTGGGTGAAACTTGCGCTCCGCCGTCTTGTGCACCAGTTGGATTGTCTGAGTGTGGTTGTCCCAGGCCCCTTCTATTCCTTCGGGTATTTTTGCTTATAATCCCTTATTTTCTTCCTTCCTCTGTCCTATTAAGGTTGGGGAATGGATTGCTGCGTCTTTTTGATGAATTATGTTGGAGAGTGGTTGTTTTTTCGGTCCATGAGAGGAGAGCCACCTAACGTGCGACTGCCCAGCACATCGGCATCACCGGAAATCCACCCGGAGAAGATTAAGTATAGCATCCGAGGGTCCGAGGAAGGCTTCCTGGATACTTGGGGCAGTTTGTCGGCCTGTTCCAAATCCTGTTCGAGGCCAGCAACGAGGAGTAAGCTAAGAATAAAAAAACAAGATAGGTGAGGAACCAAATGACTGTGCAACCCGAGGGGGATTGATGGGGGAGGGAGGAGAACGGAAGGAAGGTAGAGAAACCACAAAAGGAAGAGAAGGCAACCCCCGCCCCTGAAAATAAAAGCAAAGCCCAGCTGAAGCCAATGGGGGGAGGGGAGGAAGGAACAGGGGGAGTATGCAAGCGGGAAGGGCGGGGGTGGATGGATGGGGGGAGGAACCATAGATCGACCCAGAGGGCGGCAAAATATATATAGGACCAATTAAAAGGAAGGGCATAGGATGCATACAATTCGAGAGATGAGTACGTGTTTCAAAGACTGTTGTGGGAGAAGTGAGTTTCAATCGTGGGATTGGCATCAGTACTGGGGAAAGTGGGGACAGCCTACATCTGAACCTTGCTGAGACCATAGAACATAGAACATAGAACAGTACAGCACAGAACAGGCCCTTCGGCCCTCAATGTTGTGCCGAGCCATGATCACCCTACTCAAACCCACGTATCCACCCTATACCCGTAACCCAACAACCCCCCCTTAACCTTACTTTTATTAGGACACTACGGGCAATTTAGCATGGCCAATCCACCTAACCCGCACATCTTTGGACTGTGGGAGGAAACCGGAGCACCCGGAGGAAACCCACGCACACAGGGGGAGGACGTGCAGACTCCACACAGACAGTGACCCAGCCGGGAATCGAACCTGGGACCCTGGAGCTGTGAAGCATTTATGCTAACCACCATGCTACCCTGCTGCCCCACCAGCTTTCTTGCAACCTGCATAACTGGTTTAGCTCAGTTGGCTGGGCAGCTAGTTTGTGATGGAGAACAAGGCCAGCCGTTCAATTCCCGTACCTGGCTGAGGTTAGTCTGGAAAGTAAGGAAATTCGGCACACTGATTCTATAGATGCACCATAGAATGCAGTCTATCTGCTTGCATCACAGTCTGGTATGGCAACTGCTTAGCCCAAGATCGTAAGAAATAACAGAGAGTTTCTTGCTGCCTTGGGAAAGCAGGCAGCAAATCAAAGACCCTTCCCCACCTGGTTATTCTTTTTTCTAACGTCTTCCATCGTCAAAAGAAACAGAAGCTTAAGAGCCCGTTACAACAGATTCAGAAACAACTTTTTTTCTACTGCTACCAGACCCTTGAATGGCTGATCTATATATTAAATTGATCTGGCTATGCATTTTTCCTTTTTTATAGTTGTAATTATTTGTTGTATGTTGTACTTATGTATATGTATATATGTATGCAGTGATCTGTCAGGTCTGTACGCAGAATAATACTTTTCACTGTGCCTTGGTGCATGTGACAGATTTTATCGGTAAACAATGAACGATAAACAAATAAACAATTAAAAAGCAGCAAATGGGTCAAAGGGGGAAAAAATATACCAAGAGTGTTCAGAACAATATTAAACTGAAAGAAAAAATATGCAATGTGACAAGAATAGTGGAAGCCAATGAATTGGGAAAGTTTTAAAAACCAGCAAAAGATGACCAAAGAAAAATAAAGAAGATAAACTACGAGGGTAAACTCGCAAGTAATAAATATGGACAGTAAGAGCTTCTTTAATTGTATAAAAAAAAAGAGAGGGGCCAAAGTGAACATAGGCCCCTTAGAAAATGAGACTGGGGTAATAATAATGGGAAACCAGGAAATATGTTACATCCGAAAGGCAGCGTGGCGTGATGCCAAGGCAGCCGGTAGACGCCAGGAGATCCTCTTCTGGCGCTCACCTGGCCATCCGAGAGTGCCCTAAGTTAACAGAAAGGGGCTCAACTCCCTTATTCGTAAAGGTAAGGGGGGCCCGCTGCAGCCTGGAGTGCATGGGCTGGAGATTCCGGGTTGGGGGGGGGGGTCAATGGGGGAATGGTAGGGCCAGGGGTGGGAGCCACTGCTGTTTGTCAGTCTAACACCCTCGCCCAATGTCTTACAGATATTGAATGCTATGGCAGGGGTTTTTGACCAGCAGAATTTGCCCTAGTGCTGCTGCTGTGAGGCTCCTCAGTGACTTGGCCATGCTCTGCAGCGCCTCGGCAATGCCCACCTGTGACTGGGACAAGCTCCGCAGCGCCTCAGCCATTCCCATCTGGAGCGGGATATCTCCCGCGGCACCTCATCAAGGTCAGTCTGGTACTGGGTGACGACATCCCCCAGCGAGTCGGGCATTCTGCCAAGACCCTAAGCCATGACCGTCACCGATTGCACCACGCCTTCGAAATCCCCACTAATGGTGCTGATGTCGTGCACCAGGCACTCCACTGCGGTCACCACCCTAGCAGTGTTGGCCTCAGTGCCACGCATTCTAGGCGATGCCTCCAACACCCATGGCCTCTGGGACTCCTCCAATCGACAATGGACCTGCTGGTGTATTGCTGGCATCTGCCTCTGAATATCCTGACCGTACCCTAACGTCTCCATTAACCCTGCGCCATAGGCTCAGCATCAGGCTGGGACCCAGCTGGATCCTGGGATCCAGCAGCCCTCCGACTGCTGTCTCACCTGGGGGTTCCTGCCTCCACCTAATGTACATAAACAACTGGGTGGTGCTCACCAGATTGTGCCGCAGAAGCGTGCCCACGAATGTTTCCCACCGAAGTGCGTGTATCTGCGCTGGTGGAGGGTGGGGTGTGATGCCTCGATTGTGCCTTCCTTGAAGCTCCCCTCTGAGGTAGTCTCCTGGGAGGCTGGAGAGGAAGTCACCCGGGGGATGGGCCGCCGCTGTTGCTGGAGGACTTGCGGGAGAATGGACATGTGGTCATTGGGAGGGTTGGGTCAGTCAGTAAGGCAATAACTCAGGTTTGACAGAACTTCCGGGTGGAGCCCAGTGGTCCCTCACCTCTGCAGCTTCCGCCAACCTCTGCGTGGGTCACTACCCTGTCCTCGGCCACCCCCATAACCTCCAGGGCCCGCACGCTCCTCGAAGGAGGTGAGGATTCTTATGTCCGACAAACCTCTGCCAGCCTGGGTGCTGTCCAACGGATATCGTAGAGCTTTTCCTGAGGAGACACAGAGGAATTAGTCACCTGCGTGGTTCACAGTGGTGGAGGGGGGTGTGAAGGAAGGTTTGGGGGGGTTGTTGAAAGGAGGGGGGTGAAGGGAGGGTTGGGGGTGGTTGGATGCTGGCATGGGGCCGTAAAGGTCTTGTGGGGGGGGGGCATTGGTGTCTACTCACTCATGCTGCCCGGTGTACGTCGTTGACCTTTTTTCCGCGCTGGAGGCCAGACCTCCTGGTCATACTCCCGGAACTTACAGTCACCACCTTCTCATCTCAGGAAGCACTGGCTGCCCCCTGGCTCACCCTCGTGGTAGCAGGACATCTCTCCTGGCCTCCATGACATCTAGGAGCCTCCACAGGCCCACATCGCCGAATCTTGCGGCGAGTCTCCTAGGCGCCAGCTGACTGGGGTTGGCTGAGCAGGTGTCGCTTAAGAGCCGCTCGACCATGTTAGCGGGGGTCTGGCGAGCGGGGAGCCAGCAAATTGGCTGGAGAGCCTTCATTTGTGGCGAGCAGCCCATGGGGCCTCGTTAAGTGGACCAATTAACATTGAATAGTGTTGCCGGCCTCGCTGGGCCGTGCACCGGGAAGCTTGCGGCAATTCCTGCTCCTTTCCAACACTTAGAAATCTTTCCGGAGAATTGCACCCTAAATTGCTTGGGCGGGGTGGTGGGATTTGAACACATGTCTCCAGTTCATTCGCTCAGTCCTCTGGATTACTAGCCCAGTAATATAATCACAATGCTCCCTTTCTTATCAATGTTGCATGAGGTAGTAGTCAATGGAGTGCAAGGAAGTACTTTGTGGCTTGCATATTTTGGATAATTATTTTTCAGTAAGTCTTCATTCTGAGTTGGCATTAGGCCATTCGGTAGACAACAAAGCATTCAGCTATTGTGTAACCACATCCAAGGCACTCAAAACTGTTGACTAGTTGGGACATAAGCAGTGAAGGGGGAAATTCTTCTTACTTCTTGGAGCATGGTTGTTTCTGTGAAATGTAATGTCTGCCTTAGCAATTATTTCAAGTGAGTGGTTACCAAAGGCTCCAATTCCTTTAAAAGTCTCCTGCAGAAATTTTCAAACAGTTATACTTAACATCACCCTGCATCACCAACCTTTGCACTCCCCACAACTGGTAGGTTGAATGCCAGTAGTGCAGCTTGAATTCATAGCACCCCAGAATAGAAATTAGAATAGCATTCACTGGTGGTGTGTGAGTGTAGCCACACTGCTTCCCACTGTTGTACCCTCATATCAAAAAATCTATCGCACACCATGGGCGGGATTCTCCAACCCCCCGCCGGGTCGGAGAATCGCCGGGGGGGGGGGGGGGGGGGGGGGGGGGGCAGCGTGAATTCTCCAGCACCGGGGTTTTGGCGGGGGCGGGAATCGCACCGTGCCGGTCAGTGGCCGCTGGCAGCAACCCCCCTGGCGATTCTGTGTCCCGTGATGGGCCGAGCGGCTGTCCGCTTTCGGCCGGTCCCATCGTCGTAAATCAAACCAGGTCCGTATCGGCGGGACCTGGCTCTGCGGGCGGCCTGCACAGTCCTCGGCGGGGCACGGTGGGAATCTGGCCCCGGGAGCTGCCCCCATGGTGGCCTGGCCCGCGATCGGGGCCCACTGATCTGCGGGCAGGCCTGTGCTGTGTGGGCACTCTTTCCCTCCGTGCCGGCTGCTGTCAACCTCCAGCGCGGAGAAGAACCCCCCCTGCGCATGCAGGGATGACGCCAGCACACGCTGGTGCTCCCGCGCATGTGCCAACACGCGCCGGCCGGCGGAGGCCCTATGGCGCCAGTTGGCGCAGCGCCAAGCCCTTCCGCGTCGGCTGGCGTGGAGCCAACCCCGCCGGCGCCGGCCTAGCCCCTGAAGGTGCAAAGGATTCCGCACCATCCGGGCAGCCCGACGCCGGAGTGGTTCACGCCACTCCTCGGCACCGGTACGATCCGCCCCGCCGGGTAGAGGAGAAACCCGCCCATTATGGTTATAATGGAAAAATGGGTGGAAATTATTTTAGAAGGAAAAGCATCTGGACTTTTGGCTAATTTGCATGAAGATATCTTCGGAAGGGAAAAGTGTTAACGGTTTAGTTTTGATGTCTAGTTAACCCTTCACTCTCAAGAGAGATACATACTATCCTGTCACATTTCACAACTTTTCTACTTATGTTAAAGGGATCACGTAACACAGTGCTTAGCACTGTTGCTTCACAGCGCCAGGGTTCCAGGTACGATTCCCGACTTGGGTCACTGACTGCGTGGGTTTCACGTTCTCCCCATGTCTGCGTGGGTTTCCTCCGGGCGTTCCCGTTTCCTCCCACAGGTCCCGAAAGACGTGCCTGTTAGGTAAATTGGACATTGAATTCTCCCTCAGTGTACCCGAACAGGCTCCGGAGTGTGGTGACGAGGGGATTTTCACAGTAACTTCATTGCAATGTTAATATAAGTCTACTTGTGACAATAATAAAGATTATTGTTATAAATAGAGTCCATAGAATCCCTGCAGTGAAGGAGGCCATTTGGCCCTCAGGTCTGTACCAACCCCTCGAAAAAAGAGCCTACCCATGCCCACTCCGCCACTCTGTCCCTGTAATCCCATAGTCCGCACATCTTTGGCAGTAAGGGGCAATTTAGTTTGGCCAATCATCCTAAACTGCATGTCTTTAGACTGTGGGAGGAAAACGGATCAGCCAGAGGAAACCCACGTAGACACGGGGAGAATGTGCAAATTCCACACAGTCACCCCAAGGCCGGAATTGAACCCGGATCCCTGGCATTGTAAGGCAGCAGTACTAACCACTGTGCAACCATGCCGCCCAGTCAGAGTCATGACAGCAGAAAAGGAGGCCATTCAGCCTATCAAGTTCATGCTGGGACTCTCTGGAATAAAATAGGAATTAAAATCTTAATTGCCAGATCCTTTTATTTTCTGTTAAGATAACTCCATCAGTACCCGAAGGAGAAATAGAAAACCCCTGATATTCAATCACTTTTTATTCAGGAAAACCAGAATCCTTCTAATCCTTTAGATAAGTGCATCAGAAGGTGCTTCAAATGATTATCAATTTTTCTTCCAATTATTAACTATGACTTATGATAAATTGATCACAGATTTTTCAAATTCCAGGGCCAATCTCATCCCAGATGCTTATGTGTTCTTCAGCTGTTTTTAACCTTCCAGATTCAAAAACAAATACTTAACCCGTTAGCCCTTATGTTTATTTCCTTTATAGATTAACAGATTGTTAGAGGCATGGTAAAGGTGAAACGGAATACAACTTCACTGACAGTTTTATGGGCTGAGTCTCTGAGTGAAATGTCTGGAAATTCTCCTGGCGATTGTCCAAGATATTCAGGTAGAACAGTGGGTTCATTGCTCATGTTAACTGAAACAATCTGGCTCTGAACAAGCCCACCTTGGGCTCAGCCAAGTGGAAAGCTTAATCGTTGTGCCTGGCCAAGACAGAGGGAATTATTTACCTTCGGATGGAAAGTGAGTGCCTGAGCTGTGAAGTGTGGAAACATGTGAGTGTCAGGTTTGATCACCTCCAGCTTTCTCACACGTCCACAGGGGGGGCAACGTGTTTAACTCCAGCAAGAGACAGAGATGGGACATTGTGACAGGAGGTGAAGGTAAGAAAATGAGTTCTGAGTTTAAAGTTTCGGGAAGTAAAACAGCTGCAAGTAGAGAGGCAAACAAGGAACAGATGCAATGGTTTAAAATTTTGAAAGAGAGCAATGTAAGACAGCAACAAATAAATGGACAGTCCTGTACTGAAGGTGGAAGACAAAAGGAAATCAAAGTTGCCGTCGGCACAAAGGGAGTGAAAATCCTTCTGCTGATAATTCCTTCGCTGTCAATGGGTCAAAATCTTAGAGCACCCTTCCAAACAGCACTATGGGTGTCCCCACAACACATGGACTGCTGCCATTCAAGAAAGCTGCTGACCACCACCTTCTCAGGGACAATTAGGGATGGGCAATAAATGGTGGCCTAGCCAGGGATGCTCACATCCCATGAACGAATTGCCAGGCAATCCCATTTAGAAATCCTATCAGCTTCTGCACCAAATCAGATGTGTTACCAAAACTGCTTGCTTTCATCTCTGAAATATCTTTTACCTCTATTCCACCTGCCTCGTTGTAATAGCAAATCTCTAATCCATATTTTTAGGCCCTGGCTTGAAGTTGGATTTCACCAACACTCCTTATTTCTGGCTTCAACACTTCCACCAGCTGTCACTAGCTACAGTTCATCCAGAATATGTTCTTACCAATAGTAGGGTCCGCATTTCCAACACTTCTCTGAACCAAACTCCACAGTCTCTCTGTGGCACAGCAAATTCATTTTAAGATCCTCATCCTCCACTTCAAACCTCCCCATATCCTACCTCTCCATACCTTGCCTGAGTTACTCCATGTTTTTTTCCTCCACTATCTTATATTTGGATGTCCAAAATTCTACTCCAACGCCCACCGTATGCTCAGTGTCAATAATCCCACCTTCAGCTATGATAAACCACTGTCTGGAACTTCAGACATGAACATTTCTGCCTCCTTTCAATGGCCATCCAGTGCCCTCATTCAACCATGCTTTTGCTATCTTCAAAACCTTCTATTTCATTCTTCCTCCTACCTGGTGTTCACTTCTTGGTTAGATGGTGTGAGACAACTTTCTGTAAGCAAGATGTAGTCTCCCCGATGGTATTGACAGGGGATCTTTCAACACCAAAGTGTTTTTCTTCTGTCAAAGTGTGCACACTCAGGGGCAGCAGAGTAGCACAGTGGTTAGCATTGCTGCCTACGGCGCTGAGGACCCGGGTTCGAATCCCGGCCCTGGGTCACTGTCCGTGTGGAGTTTGCACATTCTCCCCGTGTCTGCGTGGGTTTCACCCCCACAACCCAAAGATTGCAGGGTAGGTAAATTGCCCCTTAATTGGAAAAAATAATAGGGTACTCTGAATTTTTTTTTTTAAACTGTTTTGCCACTTTGTGTGAGAGAGGTAAAGCAAGAGGATTCCAAACTTTGTGGTGGTGGGAGAGGGAAATATATGGTGTAGGGATGGCAAGGGAAAATGTCCAGTAACCTTACTATGGAGCATGGATATTTCGTTGCAAACAGAATCTCAGGAAAAAGTAACAAAAGGGTTTCAGCTGCCAGAAAAATGTGAGGATAGATATATGTGCAAAGCTGAAAGCTAAAAGCTGAAAATAAAAGTTAAGGACTAAATGATGTGAAAAGGAGTGAGGAATGAGGTTTGTGATAGGAAAATTGGAAGAGACACTGGGTGGGATTCTCTTTTCCTGAGACTACGGGCGCGATTCTCCCATGCCGCGCTGAACCGGAGAATCAATGTTTGCGCCATTTCCTGCGCGACGCAGGTCCAGCGCCATTCCGCCATTCTCCCAACCAGCGGGAACAGCTTCATCGGGATCTGCGCCACGCACGTCGGAGAATCTGCCGAGAGGGCAATCGAGGCGCTTCACACAGGCCCCGGCTATTCTCCGGCCCGGGTGGGCCGAAGTCCCGATGACGTGACCCCAGGTCCGTTCATCGCCGTTCACCCCTGCAAAATTAAATCGGCAGCCAGTCGTGCTAGCTGACGAAGCTGAAGAGGGAAGTAAGTAGGCGGGCCCATCCAAGCAACCAGGGAGTAGCGTCCGCAGCCGGTGATGGTGGGGGAGGGGATGGGGTGGGGTGGGGGGAGTGAATGGGGAGGTGGGGGTTGGATGGGGGGGTGGATGGAGGTGGATGGGGGGTGTGGATTTGGGGAGGGGTTGGGGGGGCCAGCCCCACTTCCTTCCTCCATCCCTTCCTTCCTCCCCCCCAGCCCCCCCTTCCTTCCTCCCCCCAGCCCCCCTCTCCCCATCTCCCCTCCTCCCCCCTCCCTACCCCCTCTCCCTCCTCCCCCTCCCTCCCCTCCCCTTCCTTCTTCCCTCCCCCCTTCCTCCGTCCCTCCCCCTTCCTTCCTTCCTCCCCACCCAGCCCCCCCCCTTATACGTGGCGCGGCATAATTGTGGCGCCGCACGATGACGCCGCCGCTCCAGCGCTCCTCAAACTGCGTTCCTCGCGGTTCCGCTACTGGCCCCCTCTTAGGCAGTGAATTGGCCGCGGCGTAGGCCCGTTCACGCCATCATGGAATGCGACAACGTGAACGCCGGCGCGGGCACTTGGTCCGCGCCATGGAAAATTGCCCCCTAAGTGTTGAAGCCAACACAAAATCTGTGGACTTTTACGACAGAAAAATCGGCGCAGCACCTGTACCGATTCCACTACCGTTGAGAGGCTAGCACCCGTGCCACGTGGAACACAATCAATCCCATTGAAAAATGATACGTGATTCACCGGGTTCGTGATTGGCACTCAGAGGTTGACAAGTATTAGCCGGACATACACATTACACTGCCCACACACACTTATCACAGCCAAAAAGATGGCACTGGTTGCGCTGGAGCGTGCCCATACAGCTGATGGGTCATCTGGTGCCAGAGGGGACCCGGGGGGTGCCCTGGGGGGCACATATACCACCCGTGGCACTAAGTTCACAGTGGGCTGTCAGCAGAATTTTGTTAGCAGAGCGAAGGAGAACTATTCTGCTTGTCAAGCGTACCAAAATTGTAAACCCATTCAAAAGGAATGTGTTTACAACTTTGCAACCCTCGGCAACTGGAGTAATTCGCCCCTTCTACAATGTTGACAAGTGTAATTAATGTGTAACGTAAATCATTTTTTATCTGTTTATAAGCAGCGGGGTACTGGTCTGCAAATGCTTTTTCATGAAGCTGGCCCTTTAAGGAATGGATCTAAGCAGCTCACTTGAAAGAAAAAATGAGAAGTAGGTAAACTAAACAATATAATTCAAATGACTTCCTTCCCGATCCAAAGTTAAAGTTCAACATTAAAAGGATATGTACAGATCCCACAACAACCCCCACCTCCTAATGCCTCAGATGGTAGACAGTAATGCAATTAGATTTCTGCTGCTATTTCCAATTGTCTGCCAAAACACCATTCACGTCTATTAAAGTATCTTGAAAAGCACCCATTACATCAATTTTCAGCAATGGCATAATTACTCTTTCTGGAATGTCATACGACGTGAGTCACTCTGCCAGAGTGGGATCTAATCTAAAGACTCAAGGAATGCTTTATATGAGTGTAGAATGGGGAGAGTACTTCTCTCCTATTTATTGCTGTATTGCTCTCCTATTTATTGCTGTATGAATAAAGAAACTTTTCATAAATGAGCTTTTGTTGCATGGTCAATGTCCAATGCTCAGATGTAAGGCAGAAAAGTGGAGCTCAGAGGGGCATGGTTCAGCCACATAGAACAAAGATTTTATCTTGAAAATGAACAGAAGATTTTTTGATTACAACATTTCACTTTGTAGTGGATGCTAATGCAGGGCCCTGGCTTTTAAAAATTGCATTACTTGCCATTTAAACATACTCATAGAAACATGCTTGGCATTGGATTGCTCAATAAAATTAATAAATGCTAAACAGTATGTTGCAGACTGTTTACAAGCGACTTTGTCTAAATTCTCTTTTTGTTGTCTCTTGTTGACTTGTTTGTTAGTTTCGTGTTTGATTTAGAACTCTGATATGCCCTTTCATACTTTTAATGTTGATTTTGCTTGGAAGGTCAAGAGAAGTGCGAACAAAATGGAGCCACACTCTGTTCGTTGATTATGGACGGTGCAGCCAGAACAGCAGAGAATTTCAAACAATTACATTGATATAGCTCCTTTTACAACCTCCTTACAGTTAGTTAAAAGTGTTTGAACAGAAGGTACATTTCACTGCTGCATTGTGGGAAGTGCAGCTTCCAACCTGTGCTTAGCAAGGTCCCACCTACAGCAGCGATAGTCTGTGCTGTTCCTTGAGGAATAAATATTTGCCTGGACACTGGGGGAAACTCGCTTCCCTTCAACATTATCATGCGATGGTATATTTCACACCCACCTGAGAGGGCAACCAGTTCTGTGTTTTGCCTGTGACAGCTGCCACCTCTGGCAGTGTAGCACTTTGCAGTACAGCCTTGAAGTGCAAATTTCAATTTTCATGGTGAGAATTAAGCCAACCTTCTGATTTAGAGACAGGAGTTTTATCACTGAGCCAAAGCTGACAAATAATAGCCTCAGTACGATCAGAAAACACTAAGAAGATCCCGTGATATTATATCTGCCTTGCCACTGGACTAAAACAGTTTGACTGGTTAGTAATGATATGCTTGTCAGCTGTGTGAACCTGCTGGCCAAAGAATAATATCAAAGTTTATTTGTGCCAAGTTACATACTGTGTTGTCACTGCAGTACATATTGAATATTAATCAATTCTACACAAGTTGAAATGGGAAATTTAAGAACTTGCACATTGAGATAGACAAGGGCTTGTTTATCCATCTATTGCACAAAATCAAATATTGAATAGGTGCTAATTATACCACTGGGGCTTGAGACACCTGCTATTCTGGAAAATAATAGCCACAGGATTCTGTACAACAAGATCCCACTCTAAATGCATCTAATCAGAGAGGAACATTGGTACCATCTAAGCTGTTATGTACCTCATGCCTGAAAGAGTGATGTTTTTTTTTAATTCTTTCATGGGATCTGGGCATTGCTGGTCAGCAGTTTTTGTCCATGAGTTGAGCAGCTAAGAGTCAACCAGATGTGGGGGTGGAGTCACATGTAGGCCTGGCCAGGTAAATGCAGCAAATTTCCCTCCCTAAAGGGACATGAATGAGCCAGGTGTTTTTTGCAACAATTGATGAAAGTTTCATGGTCATCATTTACTGAAAGTAGGGTTGGGATTCTCCGATCCGAGCGCCTCCCGCCACTACTGCAGTGGGACCGGAGAATCCCGTTGGCGTGAACAGACGGAGAATTCCGGCCTAGATTACAATTCCAGTTTCCTTTTCTATTAATTGAATTTAAATTCCACCAGCTGCCATAATGGTATTTAACCCACGTTGCCAGAGCATTAGCTTCTGGATTACTAGTCCAGTGACACTGGCACCAGGCCACTGTCTCCCCTTGAGGTCTACAAAATCATGAGAGGTATAGACAGGTGGATAGCAAGAAGCTTTTTCCCAGAGTGGGGGACTCAATGACTAGGGGTCACAAGTTCAATGTGAGAGGGGAAAAGTTTAAGGGAGATATGCGTGGAAAGTTCTTTACGCAGAGAGTGGTGGGTGCCTCGAACGCATTGCCGGCGGAGGTGGTAGAGGCAGGCATGACAGCATCATTTAAGATGTACCTAGACAGATACATGAATGGGCAGGGAGCAGAGGGATACAGATCCTTAGAAAAAAGCGACAGTTTTAGATAGAAGATCTGGATCAGCGCAGGCTTGGAGGGCCGAAGGGCCTGATCCTGTGCTGTAATTTTTCTTTGTTCTTAAAGTTGTGGTGAGCACCTCCTATGTGAGGTGAATGAGGACCTAAATAAGATGCAAAGGTATTGAAATTAAGATTCTTTCCCCCCCACATTTTATTCCCACCCCCTGCCCCTCCGGCATCCTTTCCTGGAATTCATGATTTCAACAAAGTAGGTTGACATGACAAGGAAGAAGTGACAGAGTGATGACATACCTGAATATAGTGTGGCACGATAGCACAGTGGTTAGCACTGTTTCTTCACAGTTCTAGGGTCCCAGGTTCAATTCCCGGCTTGGGTCACTTTCTGTGCGGAGTCTGCACGTTCTCCCCATGTCTGCATAGCTTTCCTCCGGGTACTCTGGTTTCCTCCCACATGACCTGAAAGATGTGGGGCGCGATTCTCCGCTGCCCACGACGGGTAAGAGAATAACGGGAGGGCCTTCCCGACAATTTTCACGGCCTCCCGCTATTCTCCCCCCCACCCTCCGGCCGCCCCCCGACACGAATCACTGCTCGCCGTTTTTTACGGCGAACAGCGATTGTCCGCAGGCCGATGGGCCGAATACCGCGGAGTTTACGGCCGTTTTCACGGCCGCGATCACACCTGCTTTCAGCGTTCGTGAAAACGGCCGCAAAGTGCCCGTCCCGGACAACCATGGCACCGATTGGCACGGCCGTCCCAAGGGTGGCATGGGTCTGCGATCGGTGGGCACCGATCGCGGGCAGAGGGTCCGATACCCGCGCACTATTTGTTCTTCCGCCGCCCCGCAGGATCAGACGTGGGGCGGCTGAGGGGCATGACGGCCCGCGCATGCGCGGGTTTGACCCGTCTGCGTGATGACGTCATCCATGCATGCGCGGGTTGGAGCCGTCCAACCCGCGCATACGCGGCTGACATCATCGTGCGCGTCAGCCGCCGTGACTCTTGGCGGGCGGAGTTAGTGATGATTGTGATTCCCCGGGCTGTGATTCCCCGGGCCCCGATACTAGCCCCGCCAGGGGGGGAGAATCGGGTCCCGGGACGGAGCTCCGAGGCTGGCGTGAAACACGGCCAGTTTCACGCCAGCCTTCACGGCACGCCGGATTTGCGGAGAATCGCGCCTGTGCTGTTCGATTAATTGGACGTTCTGAATTCTCCCTCAGTGTACCCGAACAAGCGCCGGAATGTGGCGACTGGGGGCTTTTCACAGTAACTTCATTACAGTGTTTATGTAAGCCTACTTGTAATAAAGTTATTATTATTACCATGAGGGAAGGGAGCATTTGATGATCATAATTATACACTATTTTTAGAGTAAACGGACATTGGTCGAGACGCCTTCCTACCAACTTAGTGTGGGTCAGGAAGGGGGAATTAGGACGTCCCATGATTTAGGAAGAGAATATCATGAAAGCAAACATATTTTTTAATGATGGAGTGCATGATATGACAACAAATCAGAACTCCAACACACGACCATCAGAATAACAGCTGTAATTCTACGCACGGTGAGTTCTTGAATTCTGTTGGATTGTCAAGGGAAGCACCAGCAAAGGCCAGGCACTTTCCCACAGGGAATGAAAACTGCAGGGAGAATTAAATCAGGCTGTCCTTGCACACATGTTATTGGCTGAATTCACAGCAACACCAGTTGTGGCCTGGGAGTCTGCTCTCTTAGGAAAAGAGGGATGCTGAGGGACAAACTTTAAACCTGCGGGAAGTTAATCAACTGAAAGATGCAAAATAAAGCGGAATGTTAAAAAGGTTTCTATGAACTTTCAAACCGTGTGAGTAGATTTTCACTCATTTTAATATTGTAGTTGATGGTGGATGTAAAATGGAGACCTGTTCAATTAGTTGATCAGATGGAAGAAGTTCTGGTTTAAAAATCCCACAATATGTTTTTGAAGATCTATTGAAAATGTCTTGTGAAATAAAGTATTTTCACGGCTTAAATATTTTGTGTCTTGACATTTTCCTGGTTTTTATGTGGAAAAATATTTCCATATCTCTGGAGTGTGATGATGAATTTAATAGGATATTTTAACAGTCAATAAAGTACAGTGGCAGATGGGCCACTCACAAAGGCTGAGGGTAGACTCTTCCCAGTCTTACAGGATTTGCTATTTAAACAGCAAGAGATCAATAAAGGGGGCACCCCTATGAATGGGCTGGGAAGCAGCTATCCAGTAATTGTGGGGCGATAACAGTAGCTTTGTGTGGAATTTGGGGATCAAAGGCAAATCACAACTGGAAGAACAAAATCCTTTTACAATCCTCTCACTGTCGTGCAACCAATGTATCTTCTAGGTGGTGAGGTCGCAATTTCCCTTTCGAGTGATATGACAGCGATAATCTGCTGTAAGGTTGTTAAAAATTAGACTTCACGGTAGTGAAGGACCTCCAGATGACGGGCTCCAAAGCACACCGTCACCTTTAGTAAGGTCTCATCGGATGAATGGACCATTGAATTTGTCACTGTACATTACATGCATCCATGCGTTAATGAGTTCGAAATTTAGCAAACAACTTAATATTGATTGTTTTTACTGATTTTTATTATTGATGCAAAGGAGGTTGCAAAATGAATGTTAAAAGTTTGTCATCTTTTTTTAAATGTCCATTTGTATTCCTAAAAATTTTTTAATGCATTGTTTCCGCCACACATTTGCCACTCGGAATTGGGGCTTCTTATGATTTTCAGTAGTTGGAAATTCCAGAATTCGTCAATGTTCGAAGATAATGTAATAGAATAAAGCATCTCAATTGGATCAAATCCCAGCTAGTAATCAATAATCTAGTTGCAGAGAAACCAACTTTCTCAATTCCATGTCTCATTCTGTTACCATTACTCTTTACCATGGAAAAAAGTTGTTTGTTGCACTCTACATTATGCAAAAGCAGCAATATGCATTCATCGGTGTTTTGTATCATTTTCACCTGCTGGAGTGAATGGGTGAAAGAGCTGAATTCCAGAGATGAGGTGAGAGTGAATGCCTTTGATATCAAGGCAGCATTTCACAGAGCGAGGTATCAAGGAACCCCAATAAAATTGAAGTCAATGGGGACTAAGAAGAAAACAGGCAAGTCATTCCTAGGACAGCACGAATACTGATAAATAGCAGGTAACAATCGACCATACAATGGCCATCTCCAACAAGAGAGAAAGAAGACAACCTCTTCCTCTTGATGTTCAACAGCACTAGAATCACTAAATCTTTTACCATAAACATCCTGGGGGTTGGCTCTTAACCAAAATCTAAACTGGACCAGCCACATAAATACTGTGGCTGCAAAAGCGGATCAAAGGCTAGATATTCTGGGCTGGATTCTCTGCAGTATCGGGAACTCCGCTACTGATGGTGGGCAGCGGAGAATCCAGATACCCCCACCAGAGACCACCTAATTAAAGAAACCTCCACCAGAAATCCCCTAATTAAAAAAACCACCCCTTAAGAGAGACTCCTTCCTGGAAGCCCTCCATAAGAGACACTGCCTGGAATTCCCCCAGAAGAGAGACCCATCACGCAAATACTATGATGTGGAGACAACTGCATTGGACTGGGGTGAGCACTGTTGCTCGTTCTGGGTGAGTGTGCTTAACACTCAATTTGGCTCTGTTTCGTTCCTTAGCTGTGGAGTCGCCAGGTATCATAGAACATAGAACAGTACAGCACAGAACAGGCCCTTCGGCCCTCGATGTTGTGCCGAGCAATGATCACCCTACTTAAACCCACGTAACCCGTATACCCGTAACCCAACAATCCCCCCATTAACCTTACACTACGGGCAATTTAGCATGGCCAATCCACCTAACCCGCACATCTTTGGACTGTGGGAGGAAACCGGAGCACCCGGAGGAAACCCACGCACACACGGGGAGGATGTGCAGACTCCACACAGACAGTGACCCAGCCGGGAATCGAACCTGGGACCCTGGAGCTGTGAAGCATTGATGCTAACCACCATGCAACCATGAGGCCCCCTCATGTTAAGATACCGCCACTAGTTTCAAGTTCAAGTTCAAAGCAATATATCCATACACCAGTTAGTAAGTTCAAACAAGACACGTTTATTATATTACAATAATCTACTAATCATGCATATAAAACTATAAGACTAGGCTAATCCTACCACTCATAGGCCAAATACTTATCTGGATAAGGAGACTGCCGGATCAGGGACAACGGCCTCCAGCTTTGTCCTGGGTCCGCAAGCTTCCAGTAGTTATGGACTAAAGGGGGTCAGGAGTGCCTACTCTCGTAGCGTGCATTGTATGACACTTACGTGTTGGCAGCCACTGTCCAGGTCTCTCCTCCTCAAGTTTCTTCTGCTGCAACGGTGTTCTGCTGGGAGGGCTGGCTGGTCAAGGAGAGGCTGGCAGAGAGAGAGTTGGGGTCGGGGTCTCTGTCTTATACCTCTCTCAGGGTCTCGCGCCCACCTGGGTGGACCCTCTATACACTCGCAATCGATTAGGTCTCTTCCCAATCGATAGATTTGAATTCCCCAATAACAGGGCAGTTCCTCGATCACTGGGCGGTTCTTGGGACTTATTGTTTTGGACTTCTCTTGGCGCCGAGAAGTCTGGCCTTCCATTCAATGTATCGATTTGAGTGAACTTGTTTCCATTGTACCTGGGAATCACCCGGTATCGCCTCATTATGCTAACTTGTTTTCTTTCACAGTGCTGTCTGGTTTCTGCAGCATTCAGAACTGGTTTCTGCAGTAGTCAGAATACACAAGCACTTTTCAAGCTGCTTGCTTTTGCAACATGTCCATTTTCCCTGCATTCCTTGCAATCTTCCATTTTGTGTTGGGCAGTGGTCACCCCAGGTGGCTACAGCACAGTAAGAAGTCGTACAACACTAGGTTAAAGTCCAACAGGTTTGTTTCAAACACTAGCTTTTGGTGAAACCTGAGGAAGGAGCAGTGCTCCAAAAGCTAGTGTTTCAAACAAACCTGTTGGACTTTAACCTGGTGTTGTAAGACCTCTTACTGTGCAAATACTTTGGATCATGGTGTACAGGGTGACAATGGGGCGCAATGATTAACACTGCTGCTTCACAGCACTTGGGATCCAATGTCAATTCCGGCCTTGGGTGGCTACATGTATGGACCCCATGTCTGCGTGGGTTTCCTCCAGGTGCTCCAGTTTCCTCCCACAGTCCAAAGTTGTGCAAGGTAAGTGAATTGGTCATGCTAAATTGTCTCTTAATGTCCAGAAATGTGCAGGTTAGATGGGGTTATGGGGGTTCGGAGAGGGTTAAGCCGAGTAGGGTGCTCTTTGTTGTATTTGGTCTTCTGGACCTTGCAAAGGAATCCAAAAACACCTTGACTTGTCCAAACCATCATCTTTATCGTGTCTCGTGTGGTAAGATAGCAATCTGTTACAGAGCACGTTATCATGGAGTCTGCTTACTACTCCTCTGGAACTACACCTCGCATCGGCTATTCACCTATATGTCTTACTACCCATCTGCAACCTTCTGCTGATGGCTGGATGTGTCCCCATTTATATGGGAGTCCCTGGTCACATAGCCATAGTCTTGGGAGCCCATGGTGTGTCTGCACCGCCACCTGCTGGTTGGAGGTCGCACACCATCCAACTATAATATTACTTACAGGCATATCACCACACTCTTGGCCGGGGTGGTGTAGACTTGATGGATTGCAAGGTCCAGAATAGCCTCCTTTGGCACTGTAGGAATTCTATGGATTCTAAGGCTCAATCACAAGTTGGCCTGTTACGTAAAACAACACCATTTTATCAGCCTCCAAAAATCGTGGGCAGAATTTTGGCAAAGTGTCAGGTTCAGTCAGAAAATTGTGTGATTCTCCAAGTGTTTTGCGGCATCAGGGATCGCCCTCCCTTCCCCTCCCATTGATGGCATCTCGGCTCCAGCCCCGAACATAGATCGCTGTCATGACCCTCTCTCCCCAAACATAGATCACCAGCATCAGGGCATCGGGGCCCTTCTAATGGGTCGCCCAATATGTGCTGCCCCTTCAGGCACAACCACCCCCCCCCCCCACCCCCCCAAATCAGGCACTGACCCCTTCAGGCACTGTCTCCTTCAGGCTACACCCCCTTCAGGCACCACCCCTTCAGGTCCCGCCCATTCAAGTCCTGCCCCCTTCAGCAGACACCCTCTTTAGGCCCGGCTCCCTGAACGTTTCAATCTGGCAGTGCCAACCTGTCAGTGCCAACCTGGCACTGCCAATTTGCACTGCCATGTTGGCACTGCCACATTGCCACTGCCATTATGGCACGGCTAAGGCGTGAGGGGCAGTTCCGGGGCACTACCCTGCCATGTCCAAACCACCAAGGGGCTACAAGAGCACCCGAGTGCCCTCTCCCCCCCCCCCCTCCCCCCCCCCAGCACAGTCATCACGCCTGATCTCCATTTGTAGAGGCCAGTAGTAATTCCCGCTAGCGCCACGTCACGTCGGCAGATGGGAACATAGCACTTTCTGAAAGATTTTGAATAATGAACAACTTTAAATGAATGATAATCAGGTTTACACCCTCGCTGGGAGCAAGGGCACAACACAGCCAGAAAACTACCCGCCTTGCTTTTGTATGTATTTGGCATATGAATCGACCCACCTTTTCAGCCGTGGCATGCCGAACTCATATTAGTAACCGCCCCAATTTCTCACCCCATAAACGGATATTTTATTTACCCACCCGTTACAACTAGTGCAAGGAATCAAGCAGACAATACAGACTATGTTGCAAAGATGCACGGTTTAAAACACGCTTACACAGAGCAGACACCACGTGGGGAATAACGAAAATGGCAAATACCCACATCCATGCCAACCATTTACATAAATACTCGCCGTATAGTTGACCTCTATTTTTGTAAGAAAGCTCCAACGGTTGGCTATATACCAACATCTCCGGCAGTACCTGTCTTAGCATAATACATGTGCAAACAAATCAGCTTTTAAGAGTTCAACTTTGCTTTCCCACCCCTTCAGATTTTGAACTTTTTCTTGTTTTATGATATTCTTGGTTTCAAGGTACCGTCTATCCCTCAGTACAACCTCTTGCACAATTAAACCATTCCGCAAAATTTAAAGATTCAATAAACAAACTCCTAAAAGGGAGAATATGAGAAGAGGTGGGAAGTCTCTCTTTAGCTAGAAACTGCTGACACTGAACAAATAGGCTCGTGGAACTGCAAAGCCCAACTCTAAATGTGGTAGGAAGTGCACATTCTGTACGGCTTGCAAATTAGTAGCAATGCTTATTATTGGTCAGGGAGTGAAGCTTCTTCAAAGGGGGAAGTAATTTCTGTCGGGAAATCAGACGTCTTAAAAGGGTGGCAATGTGATTCAGAAGTTTGAACTTTAGTTACTGCGGGCGATAAATTGAATATCACAATGCAGCTGCATTTTACTCCTGAATGATCAACCTCACAACGTTGGTCAATCAAGCAAATTCAAATGGAAAATAAAAGCAACAACTTGCTATGTGGTCTTTTTCGGGTAAAGGATGGTTTCCATCCCTGCAAAACGCAATTTGTAATAATGGTAGAAATGTACTTCTTTGGTGTAAACAGCGGACTGCTGTTGACCAGCAGTGAATGTGTGCCAAACTTATCTGTTATTACACAATGTCATCATCTAAAAAGGGAAGGTGGGTGGTTTCATTTAATAATGTGAATGTCCTTTTCACAAAAGGTATTTGGCAACATAGAGCCAGCAGTCCCATCTGGCCACCTCCGATTTACTGCCTCAGGGAGCTGCCCGGCATGTTTCTCGCGTGGTTCTACCTACGACCCACAGCCTAGTTCAGCCTGCAAGCTGGAAAGTTTGAAGAAGAAAATCAGTAGGCTTAAGAAAAGGTTCTCTACCGAAATGGAAAACAGAAACATATGACCATTTCTGCTGACACTCCCACGCACTGAAGCAAAACTCTTGCTGCTCACTGATGCTGTTTGAGGCAGAGGAGCACAAACTTTGTGAGCTTTCTATTTTGCTTTTATGGTAGACTATCGCCATTTAAATCTGGAAGTACTTTCTCAAACTCCTTTATGCAAATATGTTGATCTGCAAAACGTACCAGATTTTAAAAAGAAAGAGAAGAAGGTTTAATCACTGGAGGACTTTGCAGTGCTCTCATACATTTCCAAATTGCATCAGTGAGCATGAGCATGATATATGTTATCGAAGCATAGAGGTGCAACGACTTAAAACTACACAAGGGAATACTACATTTTATAGCATGCTAGTAAATGTTGTAAACTGATGTTTTCAATTATAGTGATTCAGGATTAAGTTCTGTACTTGATGGCTAAAAATGCTGAAATGACCTTGCATAACCCCATGCTACAAAGTGAAATGACTTTATGCCACTTCATACAGTGAAAGCTATATTACCTGACATTTAATCTACAAACTGTTGGTACAATAAACCTACAGTGTTTATACCACACATGTAGAGTTTAGAATACGAAAGAAGCAGGCACTGGGCATGAATACACCATGAAGTATGGTGTCCAGTAGCTCCCACGTTAATAGGCTGTTCCCCTATAGCTTCAAATAGCCAGCTAAGGAACATGGAGGTGCAAATCCGTTATCATGTCAAGTCCTGGGACTAGAGCCACTGATAATAGTGATCTGTTGCCCTTTGGCACAAAAACAAAATGCATTTTATTTGGTGGCAAAATAGTTTTAACCACTACCAGGTAGCTATTTGAGTGCAAATTTGCATACATTGCTCATATGAGGAACAAATAGTTTTTAAATGCTTACCAATGCAGTTTGGAGAGGAAACTGCCCATATGTTCACCTTTCACTATATTAGACATGCTGTGTCACAATCTGGTGGTTGTCTGAGCATTGCTAAGCACAGGCCCATGTGAAAAACCAGTGGATGATGCTATCGTGCGGGGTACACTGAGTGGTTACATGTATTTAATTTGTTCCCCCCTCCCACCCACACAACCTCCAAACCTCCACTGATAACTATGAAGGGCTAAATTACGGTCACATTGCTGATGTATAGGAAATGGAACTGAAATTTTTTTTTAATGCTTTTGTGGTGTTTTTTTTGGCCTTAGCCATCATGACATTTGTGGAAGCACAACAGGTAGAGAAGGCGTTTCATTTGTTCTTTTATGGGCAGTTGGCATCATTGACCAGGCCACCAGCATTTGCTGCCCGTTGTTACCTATCTGCAGGGCCGCTAAAGCAAGCGGATAAAAGGAATTACCACGCATCAAAATTGTGGGCCGGGATCCTTCCATCCCAGTGTGCCCTGCTACCGCTGCTAACGAGAACGGGGAAATTGACGCCCAGCCAAAGGTCCCATTCACTGCAGCGGGTCCGGAGAATCCCGCTAGCGTGAACTGAAAGAGAATTCCACCCGCGATCTTTCTTTCCTGCTCTCCTGCCCAGCAAATTAATTACCCTCATACAGACAAAACTATACATGCAGT
Source organism: Scyliorhinus canicula (assembly GCF_902713615.1). NCBI lineage: Eukaryota > Metazoa > Chordata > Chondrichthyes > Carcharhiniformes > Scyliorhinidae > Scyliorhinus > Scyliorhinus canicula. Next base: position 254,211,171 of record NC_052147.1, on the reverse strand, counting down.
AAAACATCTAACTGGCTACAGTGCTTAAACTTCTTGAGCGAATTTAGAAAACATTTTGGCCAGAATTTTCGGCCCCCACCCCGCACTCCCCCCCAACTCCCACCCCACTCCCTGAGGCATGAGCTCCAGAAATGGAGGTGGCTCGCCATTGGTTGCCAGATCGGATCTTCCTGTTCCGCTAAGGTCTATGGTGGTTTGTGTGGCTCACCCGACTTGGGGGCCATTTTTGGCAGAATCAGAAGATGAAATTAAAATGAATGAAAATCGCTTATTGTCACAAGTAGGCTTTAAATGACGTTACTGTGAAAAGCCCCTAGTCGCCACATTCCGGCACCTGTTCGGGGAGGCTGGTACGGGAAGATCTCACCGGGAAGGGCCTACCACCAGGATTGTCCAGTGCTATTGAAAGTCAATGGGCTTTTGGCTGGGCCGCCGAATCTCTCGCAGCATAGTGTATCAAATACTTGGCACAATTAAATATTTAAAACAATGCAGTCTCCATTCGAGGAGAAACTCTGAGCAAACTCACTGTCCATTTACTGCCTTGATTGAAGTGAGGCCCTGTCAATATCTCACCTTTCAGTACGATCTAAAAGAGGGCTTCTGCAAGGGGATCTCCCTCCAGTCCCTCGCCACGGCGGCACTCCCATCCCCACCCAAAAAATACTCCAGCAGCCCAGTGGTGATAGCCACCCTCCAGTCCTGGGACCAACTACGGCAGCAATTTGGCCTGACCAAAAGCTCCCATCTGCAACAACCATAGGTTCACACCAGCGCTGACTGATGCCACCTTTAAAAAGTGGGGACAGGACGGAGGGACACTGACATTTAGGGATCTATATACAGACGGCATGATCGCAACACTGGACGAACTGACGGAGAAATTCCAGCTAGCCAGGGGGAACGAGCTAAGGGGCGAATTCTCCGCTCCCCACGTGGCGTGGGAGAATCGTGGGAGGGCCTCCTGACATTTTGTACGGCCCACCTGGCGCCCCCAGCGATTCTCCCCCCCCCCCCTCGGAAAAATCGCCGCTCGCCGTTTTTCACGGCGAACGGCGATTCTCCGAGCCCGATGGGCGAAGCGGCCGGCCCTTCACGCCCGTTTCACCACAGCACCAACCACACCTGGTCGCTGCATTCGTGAAACGGGCGCCAGATGCCCGTTTGGGGCATCTAGGGGCCAGATTTGGACGGGAGCACCGCGACTGTGCTTGTTTCTCTGGCACCCAAATGTATATGTACCTCCCCAGTCCCCCCCCCCCCACTCCCCCCACAAACATGTGTCTACTTATTTGTTAAACGTAATATTGCTAACTGTACAGAGTTGATGTTGTTGAGCTAGTGCACAATATCCTACCAATTTATTTATTTTTTTTCTCTTCTATATATATATTTTTTAATCATTGTACATAACTGTAAATATACTATGTTCAAAAACTCAATAAAAATCATTTAGAAAAAAAGGTGATCCAATTGCAAATTGCCTTATTCCTTTCTAAATATGTCCATTGGCATAAAGCACCTCGTAGCCTATTTTTTCAACAATGGATGAACAACATATAACCGTTACAATTTACCCTATATTATGCGTCATTATTTACTCAAGTTTCTATGTGACTCAAAATGTCAAATCCTCCCATTGACTATGAGATCTGCATTTTTATTCTTGAAGCTCAACTAATTTCTATGAATTTTGAGGGTGTCCCAGACTACTGTACCTCAGCCCTCATCCTTTTGAGTTCACGTTTCTCTTTCCAGTTCCACTGCTGAACGCTCTTGTTGGTTGTTTACACACGTATGCTTGTTTTATTTTTACCATTTCTTGCTCTGTGTTCCAATATCTGGGTCGATTTTTCTGGCCTGTTCGAAAAACTAGTATTACATTCATGAGAATGTGGTGAATTGTCCCTTCCCTCGCCGTTCCATTTTAAATCCTCTGCCACCACTTTTAGCAGGACATTATCAGTTGCCTACTTTCCGCGAAGCCCACACCTCTTTCTCAGTTTCCTCTTTCCACAAAAATGATCTCAATGTCTTGAGAAATCCTTTCCATCTGACGCCATCCTTCAAGATATTTGTGCACATGCCTCATCTGCCCCTCTTTATCTGTTGTAGCAGTGAGGCACCAGCTAATTGTCATAAGATTACTAATTACATTAATTCTTTAATTCTTAAAGCTGACCTTGCATATTCTCAAACATTATTTTTACCATCACAATTTGGGCTTTACTTCCTCCCTTTCTGAGGATTTCTTCACCCGCTTTCTGGTCTCTGCCCTTATATCTGAAAACTATATACCACATAGATTGCAGGGACTGGTTTAGTACAGGGCTAAATCGCTGGCTTTGAAAGCAGGCCAGCAGCACAGTTCAATTCCCGTACCAGCCTCCCCGAACAGGCGCCGGAATATGGCGACTAGGGGCTTTTCACAGTAATTTCATTTGAAGCCTACTCGTGACAATAAGCGATTTTCTTTTTCATTTCAGTTTCACATAGATTCCTCATTCCAACCTCAGAAAAGACTATGTGCCGGATTTACCAGCTGTTCAGGACAGCGGGAAATTCCGGGTCCACACCGGCACATGGGTTTCCCGGCAACGAGGGATGCCGTCAACAGGAATCCCCCTTGACAATGACGGGTCGGGTCGGTCCTTCTGGAAGGCCGCCTGTCGCTAAAAGACATGCGGCGAGTGGTCGGTAAATTCCCCCCTATGTATCTCCAGACTTTTAAAATCCTCAGGAATCACAAGCTATCTTTGTGCCCTCCTGTTTAGCCTTCCTCTGATAGCACGTTGTTTCATTTTGGAGTGGAAGATAGACTCTCACCTGCTCTCAGCTGCATAGATCCCTTTCTTTAGTTCTAATACTTTAACAGTTATGTTTGCCCAAGTGGTGGTGTAGGGGTGGGGACTGGAGAAGGAGGTCCAGTTTGATAAATTGAGCACAACGCAGTCACAGATGAAAATAGAACTCCTTTATTAGGGTGCTGACCTACACAGTCCAGAAAGATCCCAATTTCCACCACTGAACTGTGCTGAATTAGTTGGTCTCAGCCCAGTCAGCGGTGAGAGAAGTCCAATTGGCTTCAGTGACCTTGAGCTCAGGAAAGAAAACATCAGCCGTTATTCGCAATCTTGATCATTGCGTTTTGATCCCTGATGGACGTGGCACCTGTGCCATGTGTGTTGCCGACTGATTGGTATTAATTATGATACCCCTCATTAATTAAACCACCTATTGACAGCCATTGTCAAGAGTCACACACAACTGGCCACTTAGCAAAGGACTGAAGAGGTACAGGAACTGCTGCTATCTCAGCATGAGTAATAAATGGAAATGGAAGAACTCTTTAGGAGTCAAGGCTCTCTTGTTCACCATGAAGGGAAAAGTTGGGATTTAAGCACACTTTGACGACATGATCGAAGCAATGTTTCTTCGGCCCAGTAATTTCAGGGCAGCAAGGATGTTTTCATTTCTTCTTTTTTTTAAAAAATGTTTTATTGGATTTTTGCACAGAGTATATTTTGCTGTTATTTACACAGGATATGATATATCGAGATATACGTAAGTAGGCATCCATTCGTGGCGGCGAGGCACTTCCAGAGGGCAATCCTTGAGTGGGTCTGGTGCCGGTGTTGCCCCTCGTTTCTCCCGGTCGGATTTCGCTGCCGTTGATTTCTCATGCGTGCTGCTGCTTCATCCGGCTTTCCCATCCTCCGCCTGTGTTCTCCTTTTTTGCTGTTCCTGTGGATGTCAGGTCGGTTAACGTTTCCCTGCCTCCTCCAACCCCCCCCCCCCTGCTTACCTGGCTCTCCTCTATTGTTCCCTGTCTCTTCCCCCCCCCCCCCCCCCCACTTTGTGTCCCCACTTTCTATCTCCCCCTCTCATGCTTTTGGCTGTTTTCCCCTGGTTCCTGGCTACCTGACCATTCTTCTCCTTGTTTGTTGGCCACAAACAAGTCCTGAAACAATCGGGTGAATGGCTCCCACGTTCTGTGGAAGCCGCCGTCTGACCCTCGGATGGCGAATTTAATTTTCTCCATTTGGAGGGATTCCGAGAGGTCGGACAGCCAGTCTGCAGCTTTAGGTGGTGCTGTGGACCGCCAGCCGAACAGGATTCAACGTCGGGCGATCAGGGAGGTAAAGGCAAGGGTGTCTGCCCTCCTCCCCAGAAATAGGTCTGGCTGGTCTGAAACCCCGAAGACTGCCATTTTCGGGCATGGCTCCACCCTCACCCCCACCACTGTGGACATTGCCTCGAAGAAGGCAGTCCAGTACTCCACAAGTCTGGGGCAGGACCAGAACATGTGGGCGTGGTTGGCCGGGCCTCCTTGGCACTGTTCACATCTGTCCTCCACCTCCGGGAAGAACCTACTCAAAAAGGTTTTTGTTAAGTGGGCTCTATGTACCACTTCTAGATGCGTCAGGCTGAGCCTTGCACAGGTGGAGTTGACCCTATGCAGTGCTTCGCTCCAGCGTCCCCACCCTATCTCGATCCCAGGTCCTCCTCCCATTTCCTTCTTGCTGCGTCCAGTACAGTGTCGGTCCCTTCTACCAGTCGGCTGTACATGTCGCTAGTTTCCTCTCTCTGATATGCTTGCGTCCTGTAACTCTACCAGTAATGTCTGTTGTGGCCTGCATGGAGCTTATGCTGTCCATGATCTCTTCCAGTGCTAGTGGTACTTCCAGGCCCTGTTTTCTGCCCTCCCCAACGACTGGTATGTCCAGTCCATCAAGGAACCGTTTCATCCCGGCCTCCCCCGTTGGGGGCTCTGAAGTGTACAGCCCTTGGTAAAAGGCCCTGAATGCCTTGTTGATCTTTTCTGGCTCTGTTTGTAATGCGCCTCTAGTATCCCTGATTTGCGCAATTTCTTTGGTGGCTTCCTGCTTTCTCAGCTGGTGTGCCAGCAGGCGGCTGGCTTTGTCTCCGTGTAGGGTCCCACGCTTGGCGGAGTGGAAGCACTGCTTTCCTGGTGGAGAGCAGATCAAAGTTCCTTTGCAACTCTTTGCTCTCTGTCTGGAGCTCTATGGTCAGGGCCTCGGAGTATTTACAATCTACCTCCAGTATGGAGTCAACCAGCTGCTGCCGAGCCGCCTTTTTCTCTTTCTTTGAAAGCGATGATTTCCCCTCTTAGTACGCCCTTTAGCACTTCCCAGAATGTGGAGGGCGAGACCTCCCCGTTCTGATTATTCCCCATGTATTCTGCTATGATTCCGCGATATCTTTTCATTGAAGGCCTTGTCAGCTAGTAGGGCGATGTCCAACCTCCATGTGGGGCGTTGGGCCTGCCCGTTTCCAGCCTAACGTCCATGTAGTGTGGAGCGTGGTCTGATATCACAATTGCGGAGTATTCTACTTTGCCTATCCCCAGAGCACCATTTTCCCCACCACAAAGAAGTCAATTCGGGTGTATATGTTGTGTACTGGGGGGAAGAAGGGAAACTCCTTCTCCTCTGGGAGGGTGAACCTCCAGGGGTCCACCGCTCCCGTCTGTTCCATAAAGTGACCAAGTTCCCTTGCCATGTTTGCGGTTTTCCCCGTCTTGGGGTTCAATCTGTCAGTCGTTGGGTCCTGTACACAGTTGAAGTGTCCGGTTCCCCCCCCCCCCCCCCCCCCCCCCCCCCCCATGATTAGCCGGTGCATCGCTATGTCAGGGATTTCTGCCATGGTCTTCTTGATGAAGCTCGGTTCGTCCCAGTTGGGCGCGTACACATTAACTAGTACTAGCGGTGCCCCGTCCAGGGTCCCGCTAACCATGACGTACCATCCCCCTGGGTCCGCAACCGTCTTTATCGCCCTAAACATCGTCCATTTGCTGACCACTATTGCCACCCCCCTGGCCCTCGTCCCGTAACAGGAATAGTTGGTCTGTCCCACCCAGCCCTTTCTTACCTGTAGTCGGTCCTGCTCTCTCAGGTGTGTCTCTTGGAGGAAGATTATGCCTGCCTTCATGTTTCTGAGGTGGGTGAGGACTCTAGATCTTTTCACTGGGTCGTTGAGTCCCCTTACGTTCCAGGTGACTATCCTGGTGGGGGGCTTCTGTCCCCTCGCACCTGTGGGATTAACCATATTCACCTGGTGGAGGCGCCCCTGCCCTCTGGGGTTCCCCCTTGTTAGGGGGCCGTCCTGGATGGTCGCTGTCACTGCTCTCTCCGTGCGGTCGGGCCCCTGTGCTCTGGGGCTTCCATCCGTGCAGTTGGCCCCCGCCATGGTCGCCCGCTGTGCGGCCGCCACGCGGGTAGCCCCCTTCACTCTGGGGTCTCCCTTCGCCCAGAGGCCGTACTGGGTGGATGCTTGCAGCGATTCCTTGTTCCGAGCCCTTGGTTGCAACACTCTATTGCTGTTCCTTTTCTAGCCTTGTTTGTCCCTCCGTCCCTGTGTTCCTCCCCCCCCCCGCCCCCCCCCGCCCCGCCCCCCTGCTCCTTCCCCCCCCCAGTCCCCCCCTTTCCTCCCCCTTTCTCCACCTCTCCCGGATGTCCCTCCTTTGTCCCTCTTTCCCCTGCTCCTGTCCCCATTTGCCCTCCCGCCTCTGTTGAGTGGTCCCACCCGCCCTCTGCCTGACGCCGTCCCCTCTGTTGGGGGCGCGCTGCGGCCCTGCTTTTTGGCATGTCCCTGGTGCTAGCTTTCTTGCTAGTGCGGCGACCCCACTCTGGGGAGTTACTGTCCAGCTTCTCCCCTGCCCAGCGTCTACGTTTTTTCTCCTACTCTTCCCCCGCCCTACCTTGCGCTCCCCCTGTTTGCTCAGCCTTCTCCGCTGCTCTCATACCCTTGTGCTGGTGCAAGGTTTCCCACCTATGTCGGTTCGTCGGGTAGCGGTTTGCTTTTTGTTTAGGGTGCGCTTGACATGTTGGGGGTGGGGGCGGGGGGGCCTGGCATTGCCTCACCCCCCCCCCCCTCCCCGACGGCACGTTGTTGCCCCTTACCAGGAGCCCTGTGTTTCTACCCTCGCTGTTGGTTTTCCAGCCCATGTATCTCGATAAATTTGTTTGCGTCAGCGGGGGATGTGAAGAAATACTTTCTTTCTTGGTATGTGACTCAGAATTTCGCTGGGTACAGCATACCAAATCGCACCTTGTTCCTGTGAAGGGCTGCTTTTGCTCTATTGAATTCGGCCCGTCTCCTAGCGAGGTCTGCCCCAATGTCCTCGTACACTCTAATGAGGTGCCCTTCCCATCTGCAGGTTCTGTTTTGCCTGGCCCAGCACGGGATTGTTTCCCTGTCTTTGTACCAGTGCAGTTTGTCTATAACTGCCCTCCGGTGTTCCCCTGCCCTAGGTTTCGGGCACAGCGACCGGTGCGCTCTGTCCATTTCTGGTGGGTTGGGGAAAGTTTCCCTCCCCACTAAGTTGCCCAGCATCCCGGCCACGTGGGCCGTGGAGTTTCTACCCTCGATCCCTCTGGTAGGCCCACTATCCTGATATTTTGTCTTCTTGAGCGGTTTTCCTGGTCGTCCACCCTGCCCTTCAAGCTCCCCTGCGTTGTGCCCAGTCTCGCCACCTCCTTCTCCAGGGCCGTGATCTGGTTGCTCATGTTAGTCGCAGCCCTCTCCAGCTCCTTAATGGTCGCATTTTGGGTTTCCAGCTTCTCCTCCTGGGCTTCCAGTTTCTTCTCTGCTCTGCCCAGGGCGAGCTGCACCTCCGCCAGGGCCTTGGCCATTGCTGTCTGTACTGCGGCCTCTATGTCTGCTTTGGTCCCTGCCTTGTTTTCCTGCTGGTGTTCCCTCAGCGCCTCGGCAAAGGCTGCCTTCCAGTTCCCCTCTGGCCCAGGGGGTAGAAGCTCCTGTTTGCCCAGTTCTTTTAGTTGCGGCGAGGTTTCCATTCCACCGCTTCGTGTGCCAATTAGCTTGTCTGAGTATTTCCCCGTTTGCTCTTGGTGCCCTTTCTCGCTCTGCTTTGGCTCCCTTCTGACACTTTTTTTCCCTTTCCCCCTTATTCCCCCCCTTCCCCTCTTTTTCTCTACCCCCCTCCCTTCTGAGGAGACTCTTTTCAGGTAAGTTTGGTTTTCTTTTTTGAGAAGCGTGGAGGGAGAGAGGGAGTGTTCTGACCCTTTAACAGCTTTCTTTTTCTAAGTATTTTTTCTCTTTTGTTTTTCTTTTTTCCTCTTTATTCCCCCTTTTTTCCCCCTTTTTTCCACCTCAGAAAGAACCAGGGAGAGAGAGAGAGAGAGAGAAAGGCTTCTCGGGCCGGGAGTCCCCCTTTGTTCCGCCGCTGCCTGCCTCATGGTGGGGTAGGATCGGGCCTCACTGCTGGCTCAGACCATGCTTTGGCTCAGGCCGCCTGCGTCGGTCGGTCCAGCTCGCAGGCCCGCACTCCGCTGTGCCATCTCTGTTCGGTGGGGGTGGGGGCGCAACTCTCTCCGGTCGCTTCCTGGTCTCCATCCCCGGCTCCTCACACGTACCTTTCCTCCCTCCGGCTCCCTGCGGCCTCCTCTCCTTCTCCCCGGGGGGGGGGGGGTCTCTCCCCACGTGTCTCTCCAGCCGCTCGCTCTGTTCCCGAGCGCCCAGGTCTCCGGCCCCCCTCCGCCTCGGGGTCCAGGTCGCTCCTCTTCCTTCGCTCCCGCCGTCCGGGGCCCAGTCGGCCTGGCTCGCGCACCCGGGCGCTCATTCTTTGTGGGGGAATGGGATACAACTATGTTCCCCCCTCCGGAGCTCCTCTGCGTGCGACCGCTCCTCTCCGCTGCTGGAAGTCGAATCCTCGGATGTTTTCATTTCTAAATTCATGTAGGTATTGAGTATAAGCAGAACAGAAGGCCAATGGAGAATGAACATCAGGGAACAGACTTGGTTGACAAAACTTTTTTAAAAGCTGTGATATTTGGGGCATGCTCAGTGGTAGATCACAGTGAGCTTTCCAAGAAACAATTCGCCATCAAAGACTCCCTTCCGCAGTGATGCTCCAGCCTTCACTGTGCATCTTGTAACAGTCAAATATCCATCTTCATTCAGACTGTACACACGTCTGCCTTTATTAATCAATTGCGAAAAGTACCCGTTTCGATCTTCAGACCCATGCTAATTTTTAAGTCAAAATGTATGCGTTCAGAATTTTATTTCAATGTAATACACCAGCCCTTATCACACGGTGTAGAAGAAAGATTTCTCTGTAATTGCTAACTGGTTCTTCATATTTGATTTTATAATTTTATTATATGTGGCACACAATGAAGATCACCCCCTATTATGTGTTAACAGACTCTCATTTCTCTGTCTGAGCCTGGATCGCTCTCTCTCGCTCTGCTCTTTCGATTCAGGGAAAAAGGCAAAGGAGTGAATTTCCACTGGGATCCTCCTGTTCATCACGGATCTTTGACAAAGATCCATGGAAACGCCAGAGAAGTGGCATTAACCCTCTTCGTATGATTCTTCCGGGATTTCCGTGACTCCTATGTCGAGGACATGGCAGACAATCAAGAGAATCCTCGCAGAAGGTTCTCTTTGAAGAATTAATTTCACCGGACAGTTACAAAACAAAGGAGGCCAGGTCAGTGACAACAGGTCCCCTCATAAACAATATTACCAGTGTCGGACAGAGCCACAGACTTTATTTCATTTTCGTGTTTTCACAAATCCAGTTGCATGAAACTGCCGCTTGGCCCTAATGTACAAGAGTATGGAATACTGTAACTCTGATGGCTGCAGCGGAATATCTTGGGACCATAGCACCACAGAAATTTACAGCACAGAAGGCTATTTGGCTTGTCGTTTCTGTACCAGCTGTTACTAGGGCAATCCAAAACTAATCCCGCTGTCCTGCCTTGTCCCTACAGTCTTGTATTATTCAAAGTTTATAAGATTGTTATGTTTTGGGAGTGATTTATAACCTGATTGGTTAAGGATATGCAGAGTTGATTGCTGGATTCGTATTGGATCCAGATGCCCTGTAGAGGACATTGCACTTTTTGACTCTCTAATTTGCATTAAGTTCCAGTGCAAACACCAGTAGAAAGTCTATCAGCAAGTGCAAGTGTATTGAGCAGCTGGTGCCATTCATTCACAGCTCGGAGCAAATACCAGCTCAATGTTTCTTCTGTTACAGAGTGGCCAAAACTGGTAACAGTCTGTTTCTTTTAATGCTGATTGAGGGATAAGTATTGACCAGGAATAATTTCATGGTTCATCTTTGAAATTGTGACACGGCATTGAGGGCTGACAAAGCCTCAATTTAACAACTCATCTGAAAGACAGCATCTCCAACCTTGCAGCATTCCCTCAGTACACCACTGGAGTATCAGCCTTGATCCTTGTGCTCAACTCCTTAGTGACTTGAGCCCACAGCTTCCTGAATTAGAGGATAGAATACCTCTCTGGGTTATGGCTGGCACATTCTGTTATCTCATTGTGATATACCCAATGTTTGTGTGAATTCATGATTGCACCTTTACACATGTTCCCATTTCGAAAATGCAAGGTTTGTGTTGGCCTTCCTGTGGCCTTGTCAACATATGTTCACACATTCAAGAATAATGTACTTGATCATTGAGATCTTTCTATACTCATAATCCCTTCAGTAGCGTGTCACCTAGATTCCTATTCTATTAGCCTTCCTAAGTCTCCTGAGGTTTGCTGTCTTCCTCAATGCTTCCAAAATGTTGTACCTTTGCTCAGTTTTGTGCCATGAAGCCCAAGCAGAAGATTGATGAATCGCCCCAAAGTCCAATGAATAGAATAACATGATCTATGAATAATTTTTTAAAAAAGAATAATCTTTATTGTCACAAGTAGGTTTACATTAACACTGCAATGAAGTTACTGTGAAAAGCCTCTAGTCGCCACATTCCGGCGCCTGTTCGGGTACACGGAGGGAGAATTAAGAATTCTGAGCTGGTGCAGGAATTGAACTCACGCTGCGGACTTTGTTGTGCATCACAAACCAACTGTTTAGCCCACTGAGCTAAACCAGCCCTCTTTATTTTCATCACCATGCATCACCTTTCATCTCCACTCTTTCACCAACAAATGATATGGAACAAATGGCTAATAATCTGAACCAAAGAAGATCCTCGTTAGACTGGTCTTCTGTTGCAGCAATACCTGAGTTCTTGCTATTTCACGATGTGGCTCGTCAACAAGTCTTCAGTTGTTCATTGTTGATGGCCAACACTATCGTGGGTAGTTCAAAAGCAAGATCGTTATTAAAAATAAATCCATAAACTAATCTGCAACTTGCAATGAGTCTCTGCTAAGTTTATAGAACCTAGGAGGCCTCATAACCATTAAGGGAGAACATTAATTTCAATATAATGAGCTTTATGGACAAAGTGTTATGGACAACCCTCAAGCCTCTTCATTATACTCTAATTTCACTCACTTTCGTTGATGCTGTGGGTTGGACAATAATAGATAATTGTGCATGGCAACACAACATTGAATTCTTGGCTCCAGTTGCCTCAGTCAAATGATAGTAATCCCAAAAGGAAAATGTATTTTGTAGCCAAACATTTACTTATAGGTAGAACGATCAATCGACTGTTATTGGTGGCAAAGCCATAGCTTTTCCATTATCTGTCACTCACAGAAATATGAAGGATATGATCTTCAGAGGACTGATGGCATTACAAACCCAGATATTCATTGATCTCGTGAGTTGCCATCAGATTAGATCATTCCTATAATGACAGCCAAAACCAGAGGGCCTATTTTGTGTATCGATATACTTTTTTAAAATTGTTAACTCAAGGAATGTAAGCTTTGCGGCATATGTCTGGAGGTTGAAGAGGGGCAAAGAGAAAGGCGGTCGGGGGTTTGGGGGGAGGGACATTCAGTGGGAGGGATTTAATGTCCTGAGACCCACCCACCAGTTGGAGAAGCTGTGGGACAAATGTTTCAATTCCACCGGGGAGACTGACCAAATTAAGTTCACTTTAGATGCTTTACCGGCGAGCATTGGGTCTTTCCCGGGGTTTCGGACCCCAGTGGCAGGAATACCAACTCCTGAGAGCTGCCACTCTCTTTTGCCAGCAGTGTCACCCTTGGCGATGGCTGCCAGTAATACTGCAGAGGCTTCACCCAGGAATCTTCGCTGGATGCCTGTAGTCAAGTGGGTCAGAGGGGAAAATGGGGATCAGAGGCAAGGGCAGTGGAATAGCTTTCAGTGATCTGCATTCCCATTGTTGGTCCTTGATCAGGCACAGAGGGCCTGAGAATGAGAGTACCCCCCCGGCCCCCCACCACCACCAACCCCCCCCCACCCCACCCCCCCCCCCCCCCCCCCCACATTGCACAACTCCCATTTAATCCCTGAGCCACTGCTAAATTGAGCCAAATTGACATCCATAGTGAGTCATGTTTCCTGCCACGAGCATGAGGATTAAATTCTGCCCGCGTCTTCAAACAATTCCCAAAATTACTGTGATTTTTTTTTTATCGTCCCACTCCTTTCCGAACAGGAACAACAGATAGTCTTCTTGAGATAGTAAGTTCAGCAGCAGTTCACCAATGAGAATTCAGTAGTTTTTCTAAATATTTGCCACAATATTAAAATAACTAGTGGCAAAGTTAATGACAGAGGAACACCGCATAATCAGAAGTTGGACTTTGTGATTTGGAGATTTTGTCCAACAAGACAGTTTCATTTTATTTTAATTGCCCTTATTTTCAACTGTAGAATAATAATATTGGGCTGAATTTTCCCATCTTTTTTGTAAGCCTTGGTCCCGGTGGGCAAACCAGAAAACTCGCCGTATATGCAGCCTCCTTAACAACAATTTCTTTCCGCCTAATTCACGCCACGCTCATGGCAGCTTGCCTCTCATTCGCTCACCCTGGGAAAACGTAATCTCTGTAATCAGTGGGATCTTCCTTTTAAACCTCTCCCAGCGCTTTTTCCAAGTTTAGTTGGTGGCAATTTCACCAGCCCCACCTGGGAGGCAATGGTTGCAATAGTGAGTGCCTGCTCGCTCCATAGGTGGACAAGACTACAGTGCCAAAAGAAGGTGAATGACCGTCTTTGTGCAACGAGGGTAGATTTGCCTCCAGTTTCCGCTGCCACGCCTTCACACACCAATCACACCTCCACGGTGACCTCACTCCTAGCCACCTCAGGAGGTCCCAACACTTGTTGTGGTGTGCTCCGCCCAACCACGCTCCACCCCGACTCCCCACGGTCCCCCCAATAGATAACCTACACCTCACATCCCCGCTCCCACTAACCTCCCGCACATGCTACACTTTGACCTGGCAGGACCCACAACTCCATTCTCCCCATCTGTCTCATTGCAGGACAAACCCGAGCCTGCCATTGTCAGCTGAGAGCCTAACGCCCTTTGAGGAGAAAGTCCTTGAGCTGGCTGGTGAGGAGCAGGGCCGCACCTGCGCAGAGGATAAGGTGGAGGTAAGAGACAAAAGTGAGAACCCTCAGTACATGCAGCCGCTGTGCGAGCCTCCCATGAGTTAACTTTCTCCCTTCAGTCTGCCCCTGTAATGCACTAGGGCCATCTCACTTCCTTTGCAGTTCAATCAGTCGGCCAGCCTGGACCATCCTCTTGCCCTCTTGAGACCGCAGACCCGAGCAGCTCCGAGACAGACATCTCGGAGGCAACCATCCGGGGGCGTCACAGCTGTCACTCATACCCTCTACCAGCACAGAAAACCATTAAGCAGGCTTCTGGATCACTCACAGCTGAAGACCAACAGCTGGTGGAGGAAGGAATGTCCCAGGGATCTGGCACTCAGAGGGATGTAGGAGTCCAGGTCTCTGCTGAGCCCCAAGTTAATGACATTCCCCAAAGGTATAGTCATCCCAGAGCTGATGGACTGCAAAGGCAGGGTCATGAGCATCAGGAAAGGCTGATAGCATCCCACATGCAAGGTGGACTGGAAGGATCCCATCGCCTTCTGTCCGAGGAGATGGCGCCATCTCAACGAGGCCAATACGGCGAGGGTGTAGTCTGCAGTGGAGACCTTGGCGCAGGACGTGCACGCCATGGCAGGAGGTGTCCGCTTCATGGTTCAGCTCATGACCTCCATGGCTAAGGGCATGAAATCCACGGTGCAGATCTTCAACTGCATGGTACTAGTGGAAATCCACTGGTGTCAGCAATAGATGACAATGGGTCTCACTCCAGCTGCTCCTCCTCCCGTGGAGTAGCCCAGGGGCCTCCGGGAGCCTAAAGGGAAGGGGATAGGCAGGATCGGAGATGAAGGCCTTCTACGCAGGAGACCCTGGGAGTGTCAGGCCCATCTGACACCCATTCTTTGTGAGTGACACACCTCCAGTCCTGATCACCGAGGAGGGCAGCACGACAACATCCGTGCAGCCCAAAAGTAGGCCCAGATCCTAAAGGTCCAGGCCATCCAGGGGATGCCCCCAAGGTCATTTCAGACAACAAGGGCCTGGAGGTCAGCAGGCCACCTCAACCTCAGCCAAGGATCCTGAGGAAAAGCCTAGACATAGTTGGAGGGTGAGGAAGGGTAAGAAAGGGCAGGCAGCTAGTGGGCAGGGGTAAACGTAGATCCTAGTAGAGATAAGTCACCAATGTAATAACACACTTGTATTAAAAATCATTTTGTTCACCCATACAAATCCTTCACGATGTGATGTCATGGTGCCATGCTCTGCAAACACCCATTCAAACTCGGTGCTTCATCCCTGTACAATGTGAGAATGGCAACGCAATATATCTCCCACCTCCCACACTGACAACACAGGAAAACCATGTCGCTGCTGGCACAGGCCCCCGCGGTCCACCCCCACAACCCCCACAACCATGTCAGGTTCACCCTCACCCAGCCAACATGAAAGCTCAGGCCTCACATGTCTGCCAGCATTCTCCAGTTATGAGAATGCGAAGGCCTGAAAACGTGTAGAGAGTCTCTCAACCTCGTCAGTCGATGGAGAAAAACACCAGGGCTCCTCACCTCGGAGGAGGCAGTTGCAGCTGACACGTGTCATTCAGCATCTCTGGGCCCCAGTGGCAGGTTGCGTTCAGCACTCTGTCAGGTAGGAGTCCAAAGGGCAGCACGATGGCGCAGTGGTTAGCATTGCTGCCTCACGGCGCCGAGGTCCCAGGTTCAATCCCAACTCTGGGTCACTGTCCGTGTGGACTGAACGCATTCACCCTGTGTTTGCGTGGGTTTCGCCCCCACAACCCAAAGATGTGCAGGCTAGGTGGATTGGCCATACTAAATTGCCCCTTAATTGGGAAAAATGAATTGGGTACACTAAATTTATTTTTTTTAAAGATAGGAGTCCGAAATTTCATAAAGGATAAGAGGAGCATCGCTCTGCCTTCACTGCATGTCATCATTATTCTCCTGTAGCGTCCGTCAATCGCTTTAGCGCCCTGCCCATGAATATAGCCCCCAACAGGATGACTTCCCACAGGCACCACAATAGTGAGCAGATGTCAGACTCCATGATGGGAGAGATCTTCACACTCTAGTCCTGTTCAGCACCCAAATTGAGAGGCTATGAGTGCGCCCATAGTCCTGCGCACCATAAGAGTCCTGGCCCTCGCCTGAGGTCCTTCCTCCTCCTCCACAGGTTTCCCCTCACTGCCCTCCTTGACATCCACCCCATCCAAGGAGATGTTGCACTCTTCTATCTCCTCCTGGTCCAGCTGCTCACCCCACTGCAGCGCCAGGTTGTGCAAAGCGCAGCAGAACATTACAATGCGGGCCCCTCTGGGGGCTGTATTGGAACCACATCTTGAGCAGTCCAAAAGCCTGCTTGACCAGCGCACGTGCTCATGCAAGACAATTGTAGTAGCAAGACTAAATGGGTGTTTGTGGCCTCCGTATTTGCATCATCAGCCACTCCTGTGTGGGTACCATTTGTCCGCAGAGATCCATCCCTCCAGCTGTTGGTCTCCCTCAAAAATGGCTGGGATCTGCGGGCATCCCAAGATGTAACTATTATGAACGCTCCCCGGGAAACGGGAGCACATCTGCATGATGCCAATCGCGTGGTCACAGATGATCTGGGCATTGAGGCAGTGGTATCCCTTATGGTTCACAAATGGTGCCCCAGGATGCCATGAGGAGTCCAGAGGCATGTGGGTGCAGTCAATGACACCCTGTATCAGGGCCTGCCTGTTATGTGGGTGAAGCCCATGGCCCTTGCATCGTGGCTCGCCTGGTCGCCATCCAAGCGGGCCCTCGCAAATATCGCATCTATGATGTCCCTTGCACACTTGTGCATGGCTGACTGGGAAATGCCGCACAGACTGCCTGTGCAACCCTGAAATGAATCGCTGCCATAGAAGTTCAGAGCGGCAGCGAATTTCAAGGTGACAGGCAATGGATAACTTCCCAGTCCATATGGTGCCAACTCTTGCATCACCTGACACAGGTGGTGCACCATCCCTGGGATAAACACAGTCATCTCCGGTACTGGACCTCTGACACCTGGAGGTAGGAATTTCCACAGCAGAGTACCATGTCTCCACCGAGGCTCTGCCACCTGTGGCCCTGCACCCGGATGAGCAATGTGCCCTGCCTCTCCCGCAGGGTACTGCTCCTGGCCATGTGCTGCGCAATCACAATCAACAGAGTTGCCAGCTCAACTGGCTCCATGATTCTCTCGAATAAAAAACTGAAAGGAAGAGAACATCAAAGTGAGTGATGAGGAGTCATAGAGCCATCGAATCCCTGCAGTGCAAAAGGGGACCATTCGACCCATTGAGTCTGCACCAACCCTGCGAAAGAGCACCCTACCTAAATCCAATCCCCCACCCTATCCCCGTAACCTCACCTATACTTTTGGACACTTAGGGGAAATTTAGCATTGGCCAATCCAACTAACCAGACCATCTTTGGACTATGGGAGGAAACCAGAGCACCCTGAGGAAACCCACACAGACACAGGGAGAATGCGCAAACTCCGCACAGCCAGTCACCTGAGGTCGGAATTGAATTTGGGGCTCCTGCGCTGTGAAGCAGCAGTGCTGACCACTGTACCACCTTGTCGCCAATGCCAAGTCCTGACAATGCACAAATCCATAGCCCACTCAGCATCTGGGACATCCCCCAAGTGAGCACCTTTACAGTGAGCCTCAATCCCCCCCCAGTCACACAATAGCCACTTCCCCACAGTTTGCCCCTCTCAACTTCACCTGAATGAAGCACCTTGACCCTCGAGAGCCTCAGTGGTCCGTCTGCTCAGGTTGAGGAGTGAGAGCAGGCGAGTGCTTTCAATGGGCCTGCATTCTGACCTCACAGGGGAATGAGACCCTGGCACCCGTCATCTCCTGAGCAGGTTGACTGATGAGTGAGTTCACCATAACACCTTGTATTGGGGGCCACATCTGTGTCACCTCTCTGTTATGGAGATGTGAGTATTAGTCTTGGAGTTCAATGTTTGGTGGGTTAACAAATGGGTGCCAATCAGTGGCACACTCATGCATTGCATGCTGACTGGATTGGCACAATTGACTCATTAAGGATAGATCAGGGAGCCTATTAGGCAACTGGCTTCCCTTTCTGGCAGGAAGGCACATCTGAAGCATGTGAAGACCACAATTTGCAATCAACTCCATCCATATAGGGCACCCTCATGCTCCCAGCTCTCATGGGCTGTGGATTAAACAAGCTTTCTGACTTGAACAGCCAGCCACTAATACAATAATCGCTGACAGCCTGGCCTCCACAACCAATGGCCTTGAACTTCCATACATCCCTTGTCCTCTGGCTTCAAAGTGCTGCCTGTGTAGGGGTTCATTCTGATAGCCCTTCTTTCCGTCCTTCCCCTCCCCACCATGTGAGGCCCTTCAGCCTTCATCAGGCTGGAGACCGCCCCTTGTCGGAGTCCCCCACTCTGCCCATGCAGCCTTGTTTCTCACAGGACCCCACCCAGGGTCCTCACAATCGGCTCCCGTGGATTCACCCACTTTCCAGCTGCCACTGTGGAAGGACAATCCCTCAGCGGTGATATCGCCACAAGCCCAGCAAAATGGACACAGGCAGCGAAGGGACTGGTAGTGCAACATGATGCTCTCAGTCTGCCTCCTGGATTGAATTGAGCAAAAGCCCACATTTTGCTTGAGCCATCCCGTGCGCTTAGCAAACAGCTGGCCGATCAGGGCGCATGACTCTTCAGAAGTCCCTTCGTCGGTGGTTTAATGAGAATACCACCACGATAGGTTGGGAACCTTATTTAAATATATTAGCATCTGATAACTGAGCCCTCCAGGTGGGATATCCCCAAAGGTGATACCTGTATAGGAGGTCAGGGCTCAGGTCATCATCACCCTCCAGGGTGCCAATTGCAGAAGAAGATTGCCCCTTAAAGGGGCCAGCTACTGCATCCGTCCCACTCTAAGTTCTTTACTGTACAAAATGATAGTTAACTTATACAGTTCCCCATAATTTACAACACTGAATATGTTTAATTAGTCCATCAAATATCCAGTCTCTCTGGTGGCTTTTGCTTCCTCATAGAGCAGCGTAACTCCCCCGACTGGGGTGCTTCTGTTGGGCTACTTTCTGTAGAAACTGCCACACTGGGTCTCTCTCCTGATACTGATGCTTCAACCTCTGTTTCAGCCGGAACAATACTCTCGCCTCTCCCAGGCTGATTGGAAATTTCACTGCTCTGGCAGCCACAAACACCTCCAGCTGGCAACAACAAATCAGGCTGTCACACTGGCTCTTGGGACGATTCTTGTTCATGCAGATGGTCCACATGTTTCCTCAAAATCCAGTCTTGTACTCTCACTTCGTAAGACAACGTCCTGTCTTGGCCACAACAATCTCTGGAACGAAGCTTGGTGCACTGCTGAGATTCCTCACGTAAACTGAGTCGCCTATTTCAAACAATCTTGCATCTTTCGTTGAAAAATGGTTCCTCTTTTGGTCACACTGTCTTGCCTCTATCTCCCCCGCTAATACCAGACTTAGCCTGGTCCGTAAACGTCGACGCATCAATAATTCTGCTGGAGAAATACCTGTGGTCGAGTGCATACAAGATTGCACAGGCATTTTTGGGCTATGGATTAAATCATATGTTTGGGTCCTACACACACTTAAGAATATTACCTTTAACTTCCCCTCCCCCTCAACTTCATATGCTCTGAAGAAAGATTCTAATCACTCAACATACCGCACCCAATCTTCAGCAGAGTGGTCGAAGAGATCCACTCAACAAAATATAGACATCTCTGCAGCTATCATCTACGTTGCAAGTTTGACTTCGTCTGGACCAGGTTCTGAGCTGATGACCTTGCAAGCACACTTGCTGCTTTTTTTAACCTCATCTCCAAATGTGGTAACTTGGCTACCAGCAGTTAGGTACAAACAATGAACCTTTATTTGCACCACATGCTATTTTAAGAGTAGTGCAGACACGATGCTTCCAGACTATCTCCTGGGTCATGCTGAGCAAAAGCCTGCACTTTTCTGGGACGATCCCACGTGTTAGCAACCAACTGGATGAGCAGGTCGCAAGGCCTGTTAGAAGATCTCTGAAAGAGGCCAGCTGCTACAATTATATATCTGATGCACCCTGAAAAAGCAATCCTGCCTGTTGCACTGCTAGCGTGCAATCAGATCACTGGAGGCACATTACCATATGGGGTCATATTAAAATATAGCTTGATTGAAACAAAGAGCAGGACAAGTGTATTTAGGGATGAGCAAAGCTGTGAACGTTTCTCTTCATGTGTTGTTCTAACCATGTCTTGACTTGAGTCGTGTAAAGGTGCTCTAGGAATTTTCCACTATGTGACACACAGCAAAGCCAACACTGAAATATAAGTCACCTACTCTCCTTAGGCAAAGCTGGGGTTAAATTAACAGAAGGAAAATAGGGACATGTGTTCCAGCCACCCAATTTTGTAATATCTTCTGCATTTGGGTGTCGGTTAGCTCAGTTGGCTGGTTCATGATGTGGAGAGATGCCGTCAGCGTGGGTTTAATTCCCATACCTGCTGAGATTATCCATAAAGGCCTTCTCGACCTTGCCCCTCACCTGAGGTGTGGTCACCCTCAGGTTAAATCACCACCAGCCAGCTCTCTCTCAAAAGGGGAGAACAGCCTATGACCCTCATGAACTAGGGTGACTTTCGCTTTCATCTTCTGCATCCAAATGATCAAGTGCACCTGTGCACCCTGGAAAATTTCCCCTCATGAAACTGTGTTAAAAATCAAGACATGGTCACTGTTCCCTTTTTACTTACAGGTGTAGTAGCACATTCCAGCTGACAGGTCACTTAATACTGCCCACTACACGGCCAGATTCAGTAGATCGTTGCATTTCCAGAACCAGACCCTAAATGGGGCAAACCATTTAGGACTGAGAAAAGGAGACATTTCTTCACCCAGAGAGCGGTGGAATTCATTACCACAGAAAGTAGTTGAGGCCAAAATATTGTATGTTTTCACAAGAAGGAGTTAGGTATAGCTCATAGGGTTAAAGGGATCAAAGGGCATGGGAGGAAGGTGGGGCAGGCTATTGAGTTGGATGATCAGCCATGACCATAATAAATGGTGGAGCAGTCCTGAAGGCCAAATGGACACCTGCTGCTCCTATTTTCTATGTTTCTATGTTTAATGTTGGAAAGATTACTTCTATCTCACAGCAGAAGCAGAGATGTATATGCACCATACTACCTAGGTGTGCATATGCTGTGAATGAAGAGAACAAGAACCCTAACCAGAAGAAAATAATCCAAATGAAGTTACTGCAGTGATGACCATTTCTAGTCTTCAAAATCCCAAATTCTTACTAACTGAAGTTGCAGTCCATCATTCAGCAATTAATCAAACAATTCTCTCATCTCAGAGCATAAAACAGTCCGCCTTCATCATGGATGTTTGCACTTTTGAAGAAAAAGTGCGACAAAGTTAATGATTCTGAAATGTTGCACATAATTAGGTTGGGTTGTCAGCAATAAACAAAAGTAGGCAGAGCAGAGAGTGTTATGTGAGAAGCAAGGTGTGAACATTTTCACTGCTGTTTGTGTCTGCTCATGTTGTTTGATGTCAGGCAAACCCATTAGGCGTACCTTCTTAGTGAGGTAGAGGGAAAGAAATCTTACGACAGAACCAAGGCTGAAATGAGAAGGTGTAAATACTGAACCTTTAATCTATGGCCAGTGGTGCTGCTTAATACCAGATAAATCAAATAAAGATTTACCTGGGTACTTAAGGAAACAGAAATGACTAGCATGTCCTCCATCTTTTTTTAAATTGTCATAAAAAACTTTTGGTACCTCTACACTCTTGTAATTTATGGTTGTCGTTTGATAGAAAACTGGAAGATTCGTTTATGGGCTCATTTTTT
Source organism: Scyliorhinus canicula (assembly GCF_902713615.1). Taxonomy (NCBI): domain Eukaryota; kingdom Metazoa; phylum Chordata; class Chondrichthyes; order Carcharhiniformes; family Scyliorhinidae; genus Scyliorhinus; species Scyliorhinus canicula. The sequence goes on along the minus strand of NC_052147.1, from coordinate 254,189,957 downwards.
AACTATTCTTCCTCTCTACCTTGATTTTATTCAACAAATCTTTTCTTTGTTTTCCTTGATCTGGTGATGTACTTTGCCTGAATCATAAAGTCATCGTGATCAGTACTGACGCAGAAGCTAAACATGCTGCGGTTAAAGTGCCCTAATTGTGGTGGTGCAAACCTTTCCTTGCATCACTCTTTTTATCAGTAATCCATTCAAAGTGGCGCAAATGTGTCATTGCGCACTGATAATATTTTCCCTTCCATTTTACTGGGGAGTTGGCTGGCAACACTTGTGTGAGGCGACAATGCCCCTTTAAGGACTGCTTGTGCTATTGAATGTAAGCCTTTAGTCTTTGATGGCCAGTGTGCCACAAAGGGTCGTTTCACATGGTAATCCAGATTTAGTCAAACCTGATTAACTCACTCAAATCTGTTAACCTTGAGAGACCATAAACAGGGGCAGAATGCATACCTGTTTCAGAGCATTATCGTCGATCTAAACTTTTATGTATGCAGTGTTGTGTTATGATGCATTCTGTAAAATGCGTTATAATTTGAACATTCCTCCACCCCTGAAAATAACAGAATCATGAAGAATCCTAGATTGTATGTGAAAAAAACACAGAAGATTGTATGTGTTCTTTGTAGTTAGATTCAAGGAGCCAGGATAATGAGGTCTTTTTTTAACAAATCAATGACAGTGGGAATAATAAGAATGTGAGGAAAATCCTGCCACACAGGCCAGCTAAAAGCCCTGACCTCATTTACCACTCTACAATTATAATGGCAGTGGTACTTCCCATTTAAGTGGCTCTTGCTCGAAGAAGTTAGATGTTCAACTGGCAACAAACTTTTCATGTGATGCAGAAACGCCCCGCATGACTGCAATCATGTGTCCCTTGTGTAGCTCGTTCAGCTTTCTTCATCGCTGCTGACGTTCCTGTGTGGCAGGCACACTGCAGTCACCTGGCCGTGATTCTGGTTTCCTCTTAGCTTCACCTGTTCTGTACTAGTGAAGAAATTCCATAAACATCACCCACTGCACCCCTTTCCCCACCGCACACCTCCCTCCCCCCCCCCCCCCCCCCCCCCCACCACCACCTCACCCACCACCGCCACCAACCCAAGCTTCCCCAACCGACCACACTTCCCCCTCCCTCGTCCCACTCTGTCCTCTGCTCTTTCTGTTAAATTATTGAAGTCTTGATAACTCTTGCCATACTTCTGTGACTATAAATATATTAGGCAGCACTGTCCGATGATAAATATCTGCACAGTAAGGCTGACCGGATACTTTGTGAGTCACAACTGACAAGAGTTAATGTCAGTCTGACCAGTGGAGATGGCAATCAAATGACTCGATTTATAATTATTGTTTCTTTCCAACTAGAAAATATACAATTTATTTTTGTGTTCTTGGTGATCATTAACTGCTTTGCAACAAAGCACCTTGTCACCTTGATGTCATGTCAGATAATTTTTAAATAGAGGTTCGAATGCACGAAAAAGAGTTGGTGTACAAAGAATATTTTATTACTAAAGTAGATCATCAACAAGTGGGTTGACATCAGTATTCCAGTCTAAGCACATCCCATTCTACAAAGAGCATGGCTGGTGTTTAGTCTTTATTATATAAATAATGGTATTTTGTTCATAGTAAGTGGTGTTGTTAAGGCTGAGAGTCCTTTTATGTGGTACATCATGTAATCTGCTTCGTATTTTTCACCAGAACTGAGTGATAGCTGGTCCCTTGGCTCTTTGTCCCTCTTGCTTGTCTCTCGTGTTGCTTTTGCGTGCTTTCACCCCCCCCCCCTCCCTTCCTCCCCCACACACCCTTCCCTCCCCATCTGCCCCTTTGCTTTTCCTTTCTGCCCCATAGCTCACCCGTGTCTCTCCCCCACCCCCCCCTTACTCGACCAGTTGCTGGCAACGAACAGATCTTGAAACAAATTGGTGAATGGCTTCCACATCCTGTTCGACCCACGCATGGCGAATTTTATTTTCTCCAGCCTGAGAAATTCCGCCAGGTCAGACAGCCAGCCTGCAGACTTGGGTGGTGTCGCCAATCGGCAGCCGAACAGGTTTCTCCGGCAGGCGATCAGGGAGGCTAAGGCCCAAACCACATTGTGTACAAATGCCAGTAAATACGTGTTTTGTCCATATTGGGGAATGTTAAATATTTCTGTCGACTAAAGAGGCATTAGGCCACAGTTGTTGTGAAGCTACTCGCTTGTGAATATATGTGTTGGTTTTTTTTTTGCAGTTTTGTAATTTACAAATTGTTTGATGTAAAATATGAAAACTCAACAAAAACATTTTTTTTTAAATGAAATGAGTGACAGCAAACTTTAAAATTCCCTTATGAGAAAAAGGGGAAGAACTTGCATTTCACATCCTCAGGGAATCCCAAAGTACTTCGTAGTCAACAAATGAGTTTTCCTGTGCAATCAGTGATGCAAACGCATGTGCAATAAGATCCCATGACAGAAAAGTTCATCTGCTTTGGGTGATGTGGGTTGAGAAAGTTTTTGCTGCCCAGAACACCAGAAGAGCTCTCTATCATTCTTTAAATAAGTTTGCAGAAATGTTTGCATCCACCTGAAAGATTAAATGGGGTTCGGTTCAATATCTCATCTGACAGATGTTCAGCACTGTTCTCTGATAAATATCTTCTAAGTAAGGCTTACCGGATACCTCATGAATGACAGTTGACATTGATAATGTCAGTTTCGCTAATGGAGATAATAATCATATCACATTAGTGTCCATGATGTGAATTGGCCACTCATTATAGATGCTGCCAAATATGGTGTACATTGCTATAATGATTAGCCAATCCAATTTTATAACCGGGTGACAATTTGAAAGTCTACTGCATCAAATTCATAATAATTGCATAGAAATGTAAGAACAGGGGCCTTTCAAGCCTATTCTATCATGTTGGATCATGGTTGATTTGTACCTCAACTCCATTTACCCACCAACCTGCTCATCTTTGGGAGGAAACCGAGGCACCCGGAGGAAACCCACGCCAACACGGGGAGAACGTGCAGACTCCGCACAGACAGTGAACCAAGCTGGGAATCAAACTGGGACCCTGGAGCTGTGAAGCAACAGTGCTAACCACTGTGCTACGGTGCCGCTTTGTGACAATGAACCCTCTTACCATGATATCATTCCAGATAACATTTATGTACACTCAATTTTTAAACAGAGGTTTTTGCGCAAGAAAGGTGGATGATATTGTGATAATCCAGGAGACATGAACAGGAAGGCTAATGTAGCTTATTTTCAATTGAAAAGTAAACCCGCGACTGCGGCGAACAACAAGAGAATCCCAACCCGGGACTACCAAAACTACCGGTCCAAGTCAGGGCTGGCATTTGAAGGGCTCAGTTAATGAGTCCCAGTTGGGCGGGCCTCTGCCCCCTCCCAGGGACCCGTACTCCACGAGCCCCATGGGGATATCTAGTAGTGACCCCCCCCCGTGGACCTCAAAGGGGTTATCACATCCCGCGACCATCTCTCCCACCCCAAGTCCAAATTTTCTCCCTCCCTCTCATGACGATGGGCCCTCCTTTGCCTTTTCACATGTGGCCATGTGTCTACTGTCAGTGTGTCTGGGTCAGGGGGCATATAGCAGATGGGCGATCATCTCTTCCGTCATGATGGTTGAAGGACCACCTCTGGTGGCCCTTCCGCGACCTGACCCCCGGCTGGAGTACTGTCACTTCTACTTCCATTTCAGAGCCCGAGTCCTGGTCATGGTGCTGAGTGACTCTCCGTCCCTGCCTGTAGGTTAGTGTGAAGGATGTTGAGGGTACTGTTTCGCCAGGAGTAGTTTCCTCAATGAGGAACATCCTTGTTTCTGAGGTGGGGTACATATTTTCTCAAGGCCTTCTCCCTGGTTTTGACCTTATATGATACAGGTCCCATTTTCTCTATTATGACTCCTTGGGAACCAAGGGGAGCTGTCTTAAAAGTTGCAGATGTGGACAGTGTCTCCTGGCCTAAAGAGGGGGCAGAGATTCTCCGGTCCGCCAGTCACGTTTTCCTGAGCGCCGTGCGTTCCCTAGCAACAGGATCCTCCATTTCGGCAGCCGGCCATTGGGATTTCCCATAGTGCCCACCCCACACCATCGGGAAACCCATGGGCGTTGGTGTGCTGCCGGCGGAGTGGAGGATCCCGCCGATGGAGAATTCCAGTGCCTGCCTGTTCTTCGGTTGTCATGGTTTTACTTCTGGGCTTCTTGCTTCAACTCAAACTTCCTGCTTAAGTTGGGGAATATTAAGCTGAGACTGGTCCCGAGGTCCCGATCCATTAATACGTCTGCTGGCAAAACGGCTGTTGTGGTGTGTAGCATGGGTTTATAATTAAATAGAAACAATGCTAGTTTTGTCTCAAAGAAGTCTGTGGTTTGCTTTTTCGTCCCACTCTTAAATGTTTGGACTGCCCGTTTGGCTAGGCCATTTGAGGATCGGTGATATGGTGCAGTATGGATGTGCTTCACTCCATTAGTCTTCATAAACACCTGGCATTCACTGCTGGTGAATGGGGTCCCATTGTCCATTATGAGGTCCTCCGGTATTCCGTGGGTACTGAATGAGTGTTGGAGCCTCCCTACGGTGGCGCTGGAAGTAGTGGAGGTCATCTGATGCACGTCCATCCACTTGGAATGGGTGTCAATTAAGATTAGAAACAAAGATCCCATGAACGCCCCAACAAGATCTGTATGTACGAGTACCCAGGCCTTTCCCGTGGATGCAATGAGGCCGATGGTGGGAGCTTTGAGTCTCTTGGCAGGACAGGCACAGTTTCATCATGTTCTCAATGTCCACATTGAGTCTGTGCCACCAAGCATAGCTCCTTGCGAGGATCTTAATTTTTGAGACTCCTAGGTGGCTGCTATTTAGATCCTGTAATATTGGGTGCTGGTCACGGGGAAGGAGTTTTAAGTTTTACGGGGAAGGAGTTTTAAGTTGTCTGTGAAGTGTCCTTGTACTGCACCACTGAGGACGACTTGGTTTGGCTTTGCCAGTGTAGGATCTTTTTGGGTCTAAGTTTGGATCTGTGTGGCGGATACCGGCAGAATGTCCATGAAATTTAGAGTCCTAAGAACTTTGTCCACCGCTGATGGTGGTGGTGTGTGGTGGGGAGATAGGCCGATGCTCAAAGGTGTACTCATGTGCCACTAAAAATAGTGCTCAGCGTTGGATCCGGGCCGAGGCGATGGGAGGGATTGCCTTGTCCTCTTTAAAGAGGCGCAATATAGGTTTGTGGTCTGTGATGGTGGTCAAGTGTCGTCTGTAGCCATACTGATGAAACTTTTTAACTGTAAATATCACGGCCAGTCCCTCTTTTTCAATCTGTGCATCGCTCCTCTCTGCATCTGCCAGGGTCCTGGATGTATGTGTGATTGGCCGCTAGGTGCCATAGTTCCATCAGTGAGGTAGCACCACTCCTACACCATATGAACAGCGTCACATGTTAATATGAGTGGTCTTGAGAGGTCACAATGTGCCAAAGTTAGATGACAATAGTTGCTTCTTCACCCTCGCAAATACTTTCTCTTGCGACATTTGCTACAACCACTTCTGATTCGTCTTTAACAGTGTACGTAGGGGTGCCCACAATAATTTATGAGTCCTAGGAACTACTTTCAATCTGTTGTTTTTCTTGGTATCAGAGCTCCTTTTATGGTTACTTGTCTTCTATGGGATGTAGGCTGTCCTTGTCAACATGGTACCCGAAGTATGTTACCTCGCTTGCCTGAAACACACATTTTTCTCTTTTAAAGTTGGAGAATCGCCATAAGACTTCCTCTAAATTTTCCACGTGTTCCTCAGGTGGCTCCTGAGATTACGATGTCATCCAGGTATATTGCCACCCAGGACAATCCTTGAAGGATGTTTTCAGTCGTCCTCTGGAAAATGGCGCCCACCGATGATACTCCGAAAGGTTACATAGAACATAGAGCACAACTCAGGCCCTTCGGCCCACGATGTTTTGCTGACCAATTTATCCAAATCTAAGATCAACTGAACCTACACCTCTTCAATTTACTGCTGTACACGTGCGTGTCCAAGAGTCGCTTAAATGTCCCTAATGAATCTGACTCCACCACCTCCGCTGGCAGTGTATTCCAAGCACCCACCACTCTGTGTAAAGAACCTACCTCTTACATTTCCCCTATACCTTCCTCCAATCACCTTAAAATTCTATCCTCTCGTGACAGCCATTTCTGCCCTAGGGAAAAGTCTCTGGCTATCCACTCTATCCATGCTCTCTTCACCTTGTACACCTCTATCAAGTCACCTCACCAAGGTTGGCAAGCATATTTGTATAACCCCTTGTGGGTATTAATAGCGACATATTTTCTAGAAGCTGCATCAATCTCCGGTTGGAGGAATGCATGGCTCTTATCTAGTTTTGTGACTATGTTATCTCCATGCATGGTATGGAGTACCAATCTAGGTGGGAGGCTCTGTTGACAGTCATTTTGTCACCACAAAGGTGGACTAACTTGTCAGGCTTCAATACCGGGACCACTGGGGCAGTCCATTCTACGAATTGTACCAGGCGTACGATGCCTAGGTTCTTCAATCACTTCAATTTGGTCTCCGCTTTGGTGAGTAGGATGTAGGGGACTGGTCATGCCCTGAAGTACCTGTGTAGGGTCTCTGAGTGGACATATATTTTCATTCTAGCACCGTTAATATTTCCGAGGCCTTCCTGGAATACCTCAGGATACTTCCCTATAACTTTGTATAAGTTGCTGGTGCCCATCTTAAAAATCTGTTGCTCATCCAGGAGGATGTTTTGCAGGCACTCTCTACCCAGAAGGTTGGATTCTGATCCTTGTACTACTATTATGGGCAGTCAGTCCGTCTGCTGCCCATGTGTGACAAGGATCGAGGTGGTTCCTACGATGCGCAATGGCTCCCCCGTGTACGTTGCCAACCTGGCCCTGGTATCTCGCAGGTCCAGGGGTGAAAAGCCCGCATGGAGTCTCCTGAAAGTCTGTTCCCCTATAATGGAGACGCCAGTTCCTATGTCTACTTCCTTGTCCGGGGCTGGCTGTTGACCTGGAGTTTGATCCGGATTGGCCACATTGGGGGCAGTGATGTCATTCAATTGCATTAGCTTTTCCAGTTTGGTCTGGTTGACTTGGAAAGCCTTGGCCTGAAGTGACTTTGTCTTCCAGCCTGGTGGGACGTGTTCTGCTGATTCTGGCAGCCTTACCTCAGGCGTGCCCTACAACTACAGGTGCGGCATCTCTGCGATTGCTTTTTGTAGTTGTCTAGAGAGCTTTCTCATCTGTTTCTGGGAACTCACAGCCATCAACCCCTCTCCTTATATATTGTGCCTGATTGTTGACTTGTTGGTAGATGGGTCATGTAAGTACTGTCCGTGGAGAAACTGGTTCTCCTGTATGGGGGTCGCTGAGGATATTGTAATCCATGGAACCTTGGCGTTCCTGGGCCCTCTTTTTGGTGTTTTCATGAGATAGTGCCAATTCTACAGCTCTTTTAATGTCCTGGGTAGGTTCCTCCAGCAGTTGCGGCATTATTCATCTCACATACTACTCGGCCCTGACGCATCTCTGGGAGGGAATGTCCATACTCACAGTGTTCCGACACGTTCCCAGGTTTTGTCAGGAATTCAGTTTCTGATTCTCTGGGGATTCTTCCGGATGTATTGAATCTTTTAAGTTGCAGTTTCACAGATGGTTTAGGGTGATAATGGTTCACCACTAGGTCTATCAGTTCATTGAAGGACTTGAAGTCTGGGGCAGCTGGGTTGGTCAGGCTTTTAATGATGTCGAACGTTGGGGCTCTGCAAGTGGTTAGGAGAATCATCTTCTGTCAGTTTTCGCATTCTATGGTGTTTTCCCGAAAGAAGTAATACATTCTGCCGCACACTCAGCCAATCTTCCACACCCACATCATATGGCTCGACTTTACCAAATAGTGGCATCTTTGGAATCTCTTTGCCTTCTTCTTACCAGAATCATTTGAGTATAGAAAGGCTATCCAGAATTTTTTTTCTTGCTCCTCATTACCAGCGTGATAATACAGGAGACGCGGTTTATTTACCATTGAAAAGTAAATCTGCTACTCCGGCGTACAGCAATAGAGTCTCAACCCGGGACTACCAGCACTCCCGGTCCAGGTTGAAGCCCACATTTAAAGGGCCCAGTTAATGAATCCCAACTGGCTGGGCCTCCACCCGCTCGCAGGGAACCTCATACTCCATAAGCTCCAAAGGGAGTTTGATTAGTGATTCCCCGTGGTCCTCCTGGGGATATCACAGACATACAAAGAATATTTTCATCAGAGAATTGACTTGGCCATGTGGCCACAGTTGGGATTACATTGAAATATCAGCCGAGATTCTCTGAATGTCCTGGAGTAGGATTTAAACCCACAAAATTCTGATTTAGATGTGGGACTACTACCAACTGAGCCAAACTGATGCTTCAATGAAGACCATCTAGACATAATGGGGTTGTTAATGCTCATAGTCCTTTTAGCACAGTCTGCCTAAGGGGCCTGCTTTAACAGGCCGAGGCCTTCTGTGCAGGAAAGCACTTGTGCCACTGAAGGAATGTGTACCAGGAATGTACAAGCTTCATTAAGTCTACAAAGAAAATTAATATAGCCAGGGTCCTATGAGTTGTTCTCAGCAGTTGTCTAAAGTTACAGTTCTCTGGTAATCATTTAGAAGGACTGCTGCTTGCTAATATCTTTCAGCATGTTGAATTCCTTTCTTTAAATAGCAGGTATGGCTATATTGCTGTGTAATGCTCGTTACCAAGACGTTTTGGAGGAGGACCAGAGGAGGCTCAAAAAAGATAATTGTTCGTACCATAGACAATCAATTAAAAATTTGTCCATGTGACACTTCACAATTTTTTTATTGACCGAGAAAGGTTTATTTTGTATATTGAGGAGACGTACCTTGGGTGTTATCCCAAGAACGGCCATGATGGAACGGCACAATCTCCGACAGTCTGCACGTCTTTTCCTCAAGGATGGCACAATCAATGGCTCTCAAGGTGATGGCTGCTGTACAAAAAAAATTGCACTCAGTACTTCCAAACATTTGCCAAAGATTTGTGTCAAATCTGCAAAGCTGTTATTTATTAGGATTACAGGTAACAGATGGCTTGTTTGATTGAATGACAGAAGACCATTCTTTGCGAGAGCTCTAAAAGCTGATTCACAATTAGCATGTCGGCCTTTATTCAGCCAGCTCCTCTCCTACTAGGCCAGCTTTGACTCAGTAATAGCTCCTGCCTCCACAACAGAAAGCCATGGATTGAAGACCCACCCCAGAGATTTAAGCATGTAAGTTCGGCTGGTACTTCAATACAGTACTGAGGGAGCGCTGCACTGTCGGATGTGCCATATTTGAGATGTGACATTAAATCAAGACCAGATCTGCTCTCTCAGAAGAGCAAAAGGGATTTCCATTGTTTGAAGAAGGGCAGGAAATTTTCCGAGCTGTCATTTATGCTTCAACTAACACTATCTAAATCATACTGGCCACTCATCTTATTGACCTTGCTGGGCGCAAATTGGCTTCTGCAATGCCCTACATTATAACAGCGAACATTTTAGAATGGAACATGGTTTATGAAGCATTTTGGGTGGGCCTGCTTTCAATAAAGGCTCTATATTAATGCTTATTCCAATTCAGTAACGGGACAGTTTTAAGGGCAAACAGCAGCCTATTAAGGGCCCCTGGTGCCAAGTTACCTGCTCCCTAAGTGTTCAGCAGGTCACAACCGCGATGGACATTGTGCTGCAGGCAACACTCTCATGGCTCCCTATGGCATGGGCCATTGGCCTCCATAACATCTTTTACTAAGTGAAAAGTTGACATTTCTAATTCTGAGAAAGCCGTTCTGTGCCTGCACTTTTGCTGTGCAGTTGACACACAAACAGTTGGCTCTGCCATCACGCAGGTAACATTTTACATTGTGGGGAGCAGGGGAACCTTGAATGACAAGTAACAAAAGCTCCAACTTCTCCAACTGCTGAAATCATACCTGTAAAATGTGGAGAATAGTTGAGAGGATCATATCCTACACCTATAGCATAATTTATGTCATTAATGTATGTGTAACTAATGGTTCTGATATGCAGATATTACACAGGGGTTTTTGTGGTGATATGCATCACTGTAAATACACAAGGGGTTAATGTAAATACATGTAGACTAGCTGGACACTAGAGGGAGCACCAGAGACATGACACACAGACACTCAACCAATAGGTCAGTAAGATAGGACACGACCAATGGGCATTCACGATACACACAGAGGTGACACTACCATAGGGGGGCATTACACCAACCCATATATAAAGGACATAACACACATGATCTTCCTCTTTCCAGTGGAGTGAATAGAGACACAGGGTTGATTCAATATCACACCCACCACGTGGATTGTAGCAGACTGGTTTGTCAGTCTGAGTAGCTATAGAAGGATTAACAGTAGTGGCGAACCCGAGTAGGAAAATTGTAAATAGTTCAATAAACGTGTTGAAGTTATCTCCACGTCTGAACCTTCCTTTGTCAGAGCGCACATCAAGCAAGCCGCTTATGCTACACCAAGAGCATAACAAGACATGGTACCAGTGAGTGAACTGTTTCAATCCATATAGTTACAACTCAGCAAGCAGTGACAACCGGCAACAACAGCCAGGCAAGATGATATTCGGGATTCCGGTTCTGCAGCAGCTCAGGTACCAAGGCAATCTCAGTGAAAACTGGCGTTGGTTCAGGCAGAGATTCGAGATCTACCTGGTAGCATCTGACCTAGATGGCATGGCGGATGCAGAGAAAATAAAGCTTCTACTCACCATCGCGGGTCCAGAAGCAGCTGAAATCTTCCAGACCTTCAAATACTCAAAGGGGCAAAACAAGAGCGATTTCCAGGCAGTCCTGGATAAATTCCAAGAATTCTGCAAGGAGAATACAAGAAAAAACAGTAAAAGAAGCACCAAAACTCACCACGAGGTGGACAAACCAAAACTGACCCAGGTGACACAGACCAGACTCCAGATGGGGAGCATCGACAAACCAACACTGACTCAGGTGAAACAGACCAGACTCCAGCTGGGGAGCAACCAAACGCCAAAACTGATTCAAGTAGGCATGACATGACTCCCGACGGGGAGCGCCGCAAACTCAGTGATGGCACGCTCAAGGTGACAGCAGATGCCACAAAGCACGCTGACACGAGTAACTGTGTGAAGGACTCGTATTAGCCACAGAGTGTGGTCCTTGAGCGCAGCGAACACGGCAACAAAACCAACCAACACAACAACACAACCTATGAAAACCATATCAAAGACAATGACACGACGCATACCAAAGACAACATCGTCGACAGCAAGCATGACAAAGACTACACCAACGAAACTACGACTGGTACGACATGGTACAACTCTGCCCATGAGGCACACTGTTACTGCTCAGCTCAGCACATACCATGGCAGGACGATGCATCTTCCCAATTCACGTGTGCTGCACTATCAACAGGCAACCTGGCTTTCATTACAGACGCCATCCAACATCGCTATCACAAGCATTGGAAGAAAAAAAGACTCGAAATCAGACTACGAAGTGATTTGACCACTTCTTGGTTCCTTATGCACAGGGACACTGATGGTGTTCACATGGACATGCCACCATCAAAATCACCAACCCAACAAGAAAGACATTTGACCATAATAATTGATGGGTTTTGGACTCACACATATGATTTGGACTTATTGTTTAATCACTGTTCTCATGACTTGTACATAGCATTACTTATCTACCTGTTTTTGTTCAATTTTCTTTAAGTGTACAGAAAATATGTAACACGAAAAAGGGGGGATGTGGTGATATGCATCACTGTAAATACACAAGGGGTTAATGTAAATACATGTCGACTAGCTGGACACTAGAGGGAGCACCAGAGACATGACACACAGACACTCAACCAATAGGTCAGTAAGATAGGACACGACCAATGGGCATTCACGATACACACAGAGGTGACACTACCACAGGGGAGCATTACACCAACCCATATATAAAGGACATAACACACATGACCTTCCTCTTTCCAGTGGAGACACTCAGTGAGTAGAGACACAGGGTTGATTCAATATCACACCCACCACGTGGATTGTAGCAGACTGGTTTGTCAGTCTGAGTAGCTATAGAAGGATTAACAGTAGTGGCGAACCCGAATAGGAGAATTGTAAATAGTTCAATAAACGTGTTAAAGTTATCTCCACGTCTGAACCTTCCTTTGTCAGAGTGCACATCAAGGAAGCCGCTTATGCTACGCCAAGAGCATAACAAGACAGTTTGGTGAAAAGCAGTAATGGACCACAGTAGAGCGTGGAGTTTTAAACCAGTATCTGGAGGACCAGAGACGGTTTGGTTGTATTTACATATTAGGATGTGAACTCATGCAGAAGATTTTTTTTTCTTTTCAATCCGGTTATCTTCCTGTCCCTCCTTGAGGTATTTGCTTCTTCACCGAAGTTCCAATCCAGAGGCAGTTTTCATGACCTTTATTGGATGTGGCCACTCGGCCCCTCGAGTCTGCTCTACTATTCAAGCTGATCTGATTGTAACATCAACCGCACGTTCCTGCCTACCCTCGATAATCTTTCACCTCCTTCTTTATCAAGAATCTATCTAGCCCTGCCTTAAAAATATTTGAAGACTCAAAGAACTCATGAGTTTTTGGCCACCACGGAGGTATCTTCTCACAAGAAAGGCAGGCTTATACATTCAGCCCACCCTGGTTCATATGAGTGATGATGGTTAAATCGGGTTTGTCATCAGGTCATTAGTACCCTATCCACATCCAGCAGAAGAGAATGCCTCAGTGGAAGGGGCACTCAGGCCTACTTCTGAAAACAGAGGCACTGAAATCCTAAATACAATAAGCACCCAATAAGTAAGTTATTTTATTGGTGTTATTTAAAAATAATTTTAAGCATAGAATAATGTTAAATTTTACAGGTCACTTTGCAGACTGAGCCATATGAATTATTGAGCGTGCCACGTTCCTTTGCTTTCAAAACTTACTTATCAGGTGCTTATAGGTGACAGGAGAGGATCAGGAAGCTTACAGCAGGGATGTAATGCCAAGACAGCGAAGGTGGTTTCTCTCCCTGTCCATTGATACACAGATCTGCCATCTGCAGATGCCACTCATTCTGATCCTCAGCAATGTATCAAAAGGTTGTGCCTCTTTCATGATGCAAGCGCAGATCAGCCTTCAGCAGACTAAGATCCCAGGCCGCTGACAAATAAATACTGCCACCAGGAAGTACCTTAGTAACAAACCAACCCAGTCGTTGCCTCCTTCACAACTTCCAAGGCTGCCATTTGAAGCTTATTTCACAGCTCCAGGGTCCCAGGTTCGATTCCCAGCTTGGGTCACTGCCTGTGCGGAGTCTGCATGTTCTCCCTGTGTCTGCGTGGGTTTCCTCTGGGTGATCCGGTTTCCTCCCACAGTCCAAAGATGTGCAGGTTAGGTGCATTGCCCTTAGGTTGGGTTACAGGATAGGGTGGAGATGCAGGCTTGAGTACGGTGCTCTTTCCAAGAGCTGGTGCAGACTCGATGGGCCGAATGACCTCCATCTGCACTGTAAATTCTATGATTCTATGATTCATTCCCTTCCCTCACCCTAATTATTCTACAAAAATCTTGTCATGGACTGAAATGTATCACTGCTAGCAATAACTTGCATTTATATAGCAACTTTAATGTGGTAAAACATCTCAAGGTGCTTCATGGGAGCATCATCGAATGACAGCTGACATAAATCTGAGAACATTCTGACTGTTTAAGTCTGCCAAAGTATCCTTGGTTCCTATTCTTTCATTCGTTTTAATCTTCGCCTCCCACGGTTTCTGAGGTGGATGACTAATGATCTGCAGCAGTAGCCTTGGGGATTTGTTGTGCTATTTCCTGATTGCCAGTCACCGATCATCTACCTCCATTGACGGGAAGGTGTAGGGGTATTGTATCTGAACAAGTCATCAAGTGACTCAGGGCAACCCTCTGGAGACCTGGGTTCAAACTCTACCAGATGTTGGAATTTGAACTTTAAAAAAATCTGGAGTTACAAATCCAATGATAGCCATTAAACGATCTTGCCCTATCGGGGAGGGAATCTGCTATTGTTACCTCACCTGGCCTGGCCTACGTGTAACTCCAGATCTGCAGCAAGGTGGTTGAAGAGCCATTAGAGCTGGGCAGCCAGTGACACCCACACACATAAAATAAAACAAATGAGCCAGGAATGAGAGACATAATGGCAGCACCCATTGTTTATTTCCATTTTCTATTTGGGCAGCACGGTAGCATGGTGGTTAGCATAAATGCTTCACAGCTCCAGGGACCCAGGTTCGATTCCCGGCTGGGTCACTGTCTGTGCGGAGTCTGCACGTCCTCCCCGTGTGTGCTCCGGTTTCCTCCCACAATCCAAAGATGTGCGGGTTAGGTGGATTGGCTATGCTAAATTGCCCGTAGTGTCGTAAAAAGTAAGGGGGGGGGGGGTTGTTGGGTTACGGGTATAGGGTGGATACGTGGGTTTGAGTAGGGTGACCATTGCTCGGCACAACATCGAGGGCCGAAGGGCCTGTTCTGTGCTGTACTATGTTCTATGTTCTATCCTTCTGTCTGGAAGATGCTAAAGCAAATTGAGTGTATGATTTGATGTAGGTTCTCAGTCAGTAAAGCTCCAGCTCTTTAACAACAGGAGCCTGATGACTAACCCTCATCCTGTTTTCATTCTGTAAAAAAAACACACATGTTTCAGCAGGAGTGACCTAGCAGTGACCAAGCTAATTTTCTTTTTCCTAACCTAGGGGAACCAAGATTAATTGTCGGGACGCTGATAGAATATTCCACTCTGATGACTAAGTCCGGTGGTATGACGTTGGGAGTGATTCCCTCTGAGGGGGTGCAGGAAGAATGAACACGCTCAATCTTATGCTGTCCAACTCGCTATTTATTCATGCATGCACAGCATGGCAAATCTTGTAGTGGGGGCGGGCTGGAATTTGGCGTCTCCAACGCTACCCCAGGACATTGAACGTCCGAGAGCCATATTTAAAAGGCACCTGGACAACTATTCACTCGCCACAAGACAGGAGCTCATGATTTGTGTGAGCAAACGTGTCCTAAAGAGGAAAAGCAGCCTTCAGTCCCTCGGTTCAGCAATGCCACCTTGGGGTTTCTCCTCCAGGCTGTCCAGGAAAGGTGGGAGATGCTGTTCCCTAGCAATGGCTGCAGGGGGCCCTTCCTTCTGACCAGGGTGGCCTGGGAGGACGTTGTAGGGGTGTCCAGTGCTTGCAGGGCTCAAAGAAATCCAGCCAGTAATGCTGGAAGAGATTGAAAGATCTACCACACTCTGCTGGGGTAAGTGCACTGCCTACTCACTGCAAACTGCTCCCAAATTGCTCATGCATCATTGGGATTGCAATCAATCCTTCTGTAGGACAAGGACAGCAGCAATAGAAGGGAGTGAGCCAAGACTAGAGGCAGAATGGCAGACATGAGAGTCCCCAACCCTTTTGAGAAGTAGGCCACCAACTTAGCCAGAGAGGAACATGACCGTGCCTGTGCAGAGGGCAAGGTAGAACTCCTTCAGTTGAGGATGCATCTAGTTTGTAGTTGTCACATGACTGTTAGTTATGCCGGTGCCCGTGGGTTTCCCGACAGCGTGGGGCTGCCCACACAATGGGAAACCCCATTGACCAGCTGGCGTAACGGAGAATCCCGCCGGCCAGTCGGGACAGAAATGTGGCCCAACAGGGCGGAGAATCCCGCCCAAGGTCTCTGACACTGCTGGAAACCAGGCCCCTTGCTGAGTGCCAAGAAGGTGAGGGGCCTCTGAACACAGGCCTAGGAGACCTAGGAGGGTAGGTGGATTGGCCAAGCTAAAATCATCCCTTAATTGGAAAAAATGAATTGGGTACTCTAAATTTATTTTTTAAAAAGGACAAAATGAGAAATCAAAGGAGACCTGTTGGAGATGCAGAGACAGGCAGTAGGGCATTATGCAGAGTTGCCAGAGGCCATGTGTAGACTGGACCAAAGGCTGGAGGAGTCCGACCACATTTCATCTGCTGTCATGGCTCTGGAATGCAAGTGGTGCTTGGCTTCCTCCATGGGAAACGTGGCAGCTGTTTTGGAGACCCAGGTCCAGCAGAACACCCAGGGGCAGCCGGCTATGCAATCGGGCCTGCACTCTACCACTCTAGCCATGAGTGAAGTGCATCAGTGGCTAGGTGTGAGGGGAAGGGGCACCTCAACCTCATTCCAGGTGCCTCTTGTCCTCGAGAAGTCAGGAGGTGCAATCGGTCAGAGAGGAGGAGGGCCACCCAAGCATCCAGGGGGCCACCACTCCAGGACACCCCGAGGCTGACTTGCTGTTCTACTTCCCCTCTGCCAGTGACCCCATTGCCTCCAGCAGCACAGGTTGAGGAGGGTGCTCCTGCATCTGAGCAGGTGACCCTAAGCAGGCCAGGACTTTCAAAGCCTCGGGCCACCGGAGGACCTCTGCCAAAGTCATAGAGGTTTTACAGCATGGAAAGAGGCTCTTCAGCCCATCATGTCCACGCTGGCTTCAAGCACCTATTTGCATGTACAATAGGGAATAGCAGTCAACAGGCTGCTTCCGCCTCAACTGTGGATGTCAGGGCTGCACCAAGACCTGGCAGTGGACAAAAACAATTAAACAAGTATTAAAGGCTCAAAAGTGGCACCGGTGTATACTCATTGGAAGCCTTTTACACAATTGAAAATAAGTTAATTTCCAAGTTTTTGGAAATCTCATCGATACCACTTTGATGCTAATTGCTTCAATTTCCACGTACATTTTTTTTTTGAAAAACTTTTTATTGGCTTTTCTCTTATCTATAAACAGTTGTTGTGCATATACATTACATTTTTCTTGCCCGAGCTAATTTGTCCTTCATTTAACTAACTTGATGTACATTTTGTTGCACTCTGGATCAATCTATAATTACCCCACCTTCCTTCCGCCTCCCCCCCCCCCCACCCCCACCCCCATCTCCCCCCCCCCCCCCCCCCCCCCACCCCCGGCCACCTCCCCCCCCCAGGGCTGCGCAGTCCTTTGGTTCCTCATCTATCTTGTTTTTCTTTATTCTTAGCTTACTCCTCGTTGCTGGCCTCAGACAGCTTTTGGAACAGGCCGACAAACTGCCCCCAAGTATCCAGGAAGCCTTCCTCTGACCCTCGGATGGCATACTTAATCTTCTCCAGGTGGAGAAATTCTGAAAGGTCAGCGAGCCAGTCTGCAGCTTTGGGTGGTGCTGCCGATCGCCAGCCAAGAAGGATTCTCCGGCGTGCGATTAGGGAAGCGAAAGCTAGGGCGTTGGCCCCCTTCCCCATGTGTAACACTGGCTGCTCTAATACCCCGAAGATTGCCACAATTGGGCATGGCTTCGCCCTTAACCGCACAACCTTGGGCATTGCCTCGGAGAAGGCTGTCCAGAACTTAGCAAGTTTGTGACAAGCCCAAAACATGTGGGTGTGGTTGGCCAGGGCCCTCTGGCACCATTCACTCTCCACCTCCAGAGAGAACCTGCTCATTCGGGTTCTGGTCAGGTGTGCTCTGTGCACCACTTTGAGCTGCATTAGGCTTAGCCTTGCGCAGGAGGAGGTGGAGTTCACCCTGCTCAGTGCTTCGCTCCAGAGTCCCCATCCTACCTCTGTCCCCAGTTTGTCCTCCCATTTGTGTCTGGTCTCTTCCAGTGGTGTTCGGGCTCTGTCCAGTAGCTGTCTGTATATTGTCCCACTTAACCCAACCTTCTCGCTGCTTGTGCCTATCAGGTCCTCTAGTAGTGCCCCTGCCCTGCCTCCACCGTTTGAAGGTGGAATCTTGCATGACTGGGTGGAATCTGTGATTGCCGCAGATTGGGGCCATGGGGGACATATTAGTTATCTCAAAGTGGTCCACGTGCTTTTAAAGCTCTAGAATGTGGGCCCCATTAGAGTCTGATCATGTACACCTATCGATTCAATTCTCTCACATTATCACTATGGTGATCATTTACAAAATGATCAGAGGGTTAGATAGTGTGGACAGCGAGAGCCTTCTCCCGCGGATGGAGGTGGCTAGCACGAGGGGACATAGCCTTAAATTGAGGGGTAATAGATATAGGACAGAGGTCAGAGGTGGGTTTTTTATGCAAAGAGTGGTGGGGCCGTGGAATGCCCTACCTGCAACAGTAGTGAACTCGCCAACATTGAGGGCATTTAAAAATGTATTGGATAAGCATATGGATGATAAGGGCATAGTGTAGGTTAGATGGCCTTTAGATTTTTCCATGTCGGTGCAACATCGAGGGCCGAAGGGCCTGTACTGCGCTGTATCGTTCTATGTTCTATGTTCTAGTGTGTTTTCTGGGGCCCCTACTGTCTCTTTGCGGAGGAAGTGTTTTATTTGGAGGTGTCTCAATTCCTGTCCTTTTGCTAATTTCCACTTCCTCGTCAGTTCGTCCAGTATCGTCTGTCTGCCCCCTGCGTAGAAGTCCCCGACCATCAGTGTGCCCCTGCCCTGCCTCCATCGTTTGAAGGTGGAATCTTGCATGACTGGGTGGAATCTGTGATTGCCGCAGATTGAGGGCATGGGGGACATATTAGTTATCTCAAAGTGGTCCACGTGCTTTTAAAGCTCTAGAATGTGGGCCCCATTAGAGTCTGATCATGTACACCTATCGATTCAATTCTCTCACATTATCACTATGGTGATCACTCAATGTGGTTCCACACTGACCATCAATAGTCAGTGTGTTGCCTGACCTCTGAAAATGTATTGATTGAAGTCAATGCTTGTCCTGCTGCTGTTGCCCTGATGTCAGGCGTGTGTGGATGGCATGATTACTCAATGTGAGTTAAATTTGCTGTGTGAGTGGCAACGTTCAATGTGGATGAAGTTTAAGGGCTGAGAGACTGAAACGTGACACCGACTTCTTAACAGAGGCTGCCCGAAATGCCTGGAGGAAGCTATGGTGGGCTCGTCCAATCATGAATACCCTTCTTTGGTGTTTTGAAATTTAGAAATAAGAAGCAGGGGACTTCCAGTGGCGGCCATGGTGTGAACAGTCGCACATTTGGCAGCTCCCGCTCGAGGCTGTTTTTTTCAGACCTTTTTCCCGCTTGGAGGATAGATGTATGGCTGAAAAGATGCAGGACGTGTCAGAGGGGAGTCTGATTCCACTGGTGGGACTGGTGGATGGATCCAAGGACCGGAAGTGAGTCAAGAAGAAGGGAGCAGCTGGAGCATGAATCTTCGTGCGCCACATCTTAAGATGGCAGAGGGTAAAGGGCCAGCGCTGACTACCCAAAGGTCGATGGACCAACTGGTGGATGTCTTAAATGAGAAGTTCAGCCGGCAGAGGAGAGAGACCAATGAGGACCTCGCCCAAGCGGTAGACTTGTTGAAGTCTGGAATTAACCGAGTGGAGCAGAGGCTGGAGTCCCAGGGTCAGGCCATCCGGAAAGTGGAGGAGGCGGTGGGGGAGCACGAGGAGCAGTTGGCTTCACTGGCGGCCGAGGTGGGAGTAATACGAGATAACCAGAGGTGGCTGCAGGAGAAGGTGAGGGCATTGAGGACTGCTCCCGGAGACAGAACTTTACAATTGTCGGGATGCCTGAAGGCATCGAGGGAGTGGATGCGGGCCCGTACGTGACTGGAAAGTTGCAGAAGCTTTTCAGCCATGACCATTTACCAGGGAGGATGGAGGTTCGGAGTCAGGATCTTGCGGTTGCCCACCACCTGTGCCCCTTTGAGTCAATCAGCCCCTTCCCTCCCTCTATCCATCCCTGCCTCCGACAGTAGCAGATGACCAATTGTACAGGATGAGTGTCAGCTCTAGACCTTGATGGGGTCTTACTGGAATGCAACCCATTTAGTCAAGCAGCAATGCTGGGGCATTTGAACCTCAAGAACGGTACTCAGGTGGGCCTGGTTCCCCATGGGGTGGACTAATAATTAATAGGATTCCCCTTCACTCGGCCCAAAGGACAAGTAATTAACCCCTCCCACATGTTCGGAGACCTCTTCCATATGGATTGCTTGGGAGGTTTCAGATATTGTGCAATGACTTTCAGATACTGATGATGATGCATTTGAGATTTGGCAGCCCTTCCAACACTCCCCCTGTCACTCACCAAACTCCCCCATCCTGCTCCAAAGTCACTGCCTCTTAATTCCTCTCCCTTCCCACCATTCAATCTCACCCCATTATCCTTGACAAAAATTATTATTTTTGCTGATATTCCTGCTTTCCCCCATTCTCTTTCTTCCCTGTCAATAAGTCCATGCCCCTCCTGATCCAACCCTTGCCATTCTCAAGGCCTGACATTATGAGAACACCGCCCCATGAGACCATCCACTAGACACCCCTCCAAAATCAAAGCACTGGGCCGTACATGTACTCGCTAAGTTAATGACAACTAAAGAAAATGTTTTATTGCTTTGAAAAGTGAATATGGCATCTTAAATCAAACATTTTCTGAATTAAGTCACAACATAATATTTTAAATTAAGATCAGAAGTGGCTTTTTCCAAGTGTAGTTCCATTCACATCCTTATCAATTTACCATTCATTTTGTTGGTGACATCATCCCGAGGAAGTCACAATGACCTTTGAGGGTGAATAGTCCAGAATTAAGAGAGATGTGAATAGGATGAAGTATCTGACTGTTTGTGACATCCTCACCATTGCTTTACCTTTGACCCTGAGGCCAATTCGACTTCCTGTTATGGTGCCAATGAGATGAGCAAATAAGCGGACAGAATTATTTGGATCCCACAGGTCTCAAGTTTCTCCAGAATTAATAAGAGGAATCTGTAAAATCTTCAAGTTTAGCATGATCAAATTTGCAGGCTGTATGAAAGAAGACAGCACTATTAGCAGCTCAACAGGCCTCTTGCACACAGGCCTCTTTCAGGCACCCAGAATCCAGACATCATTGTTAACAGCGGCAGGGGTCAGACAAGGAATAGGGCAGAGAGGCTAAAAAATTTTGAATGATCAGTCAATTTGTTTGCTTCCCTGTCATTTGTACTGCAGGCATCATTTGTCCTGTCCCACTGACATTGTCGCCAACAATACAGATATACGTCAATGTATCTCGTGGCTGTTTGAATAAATGTTAGTCAAAAAATGCTGACAATTTGACAGAAAGTAGCAGACCTGAAAAATAAGCAAGGTGATATTTGTATCCAACTAACTGGTCTTTGTTGGGCAGAAAATAAACATTACAGATAAGGAACGGCTATCATTCCTAATCTTCCTTACAGCAGACAACATCTGGCAGTGCAGATAGGAAGATAATAAGATAATGTTGTACATATTGAAATGGTCCTGAGTATTTGAATACAGTTGACCATGGAAAATAACCTACCTGATTCAAGTATAATTCTATCAAAGTATAAAATTCCAATTTACCCAATCAGCTCCCATTCCTTTCCATTATACTGCATTCCTGGTTCGTGCGTAATGTTTAAATAGATTATTTTGATCTAAGCATGCATTTCCCCAGTTGTTCAAAGGTTGGAAGAGCAGCCATTTCACCTAAATACCTGGAACTTCTGCAGGGTTTCTCCTTCGTTCCCGCTTTATTGCACACAAAAAAAATCCAAGCTTTGCATTTTAATCCATCCTCTGCATTTTAGTAGGATTTAGGTTTAATGTGCGAGGGGCAAGGTTTAGAGGAGATGTACAAAGCAAGTTTTTTACACAGAGGGTAGTGGGTGCCTGGAACTCGCTGTCGGAGGAGGTGGTGGAAGCAGGGATGATAGTGACGTTTAAGGGGCATCTTGGCAAATACATGAATAAGATGGGAATAGAGGAATAAGGATCCCGGAAGTGTAGAAGATTTTAGTTTCGACTGGCAGCATGGTCGGCGCAGGACTTGGGGGGCCTGAGGGCCTGTTCCTGTGCTGTACTTTTCTTTGTTCTTTGTTGATTGCTATCTATATTAGTCGTTAGTACTTGCGTCGATGATATGTATGGACGGTGCATGTACTCCAGGATTGAACTCCACAGACCCCTCCGACCCCCAGCTCCCTAACATTTATTAGATAAATGGCGTCTGATTTTGAGGAGGGCACCCTTTTTGTTGTTATATCCCCATCCCCTCAAAGTTGGGCTGTGTCGATATTTTAAAAGTTCTAACTGAAATTGAGCACAAGGCATTTTTTTCCTCCATTGCTTTTGATTAAAGCATTTAATCTATCCATGAGGAATGCAAGCCCAGATAGCTTTGGAATGCCAAAGGTATCTTTTCCTCTTGTTTCGATTAACTTTACAAACAACAAGCTGTACAAATTGCAACTATTGTTTCAAAGCAAATGCATCATTTCCCCTCATCTTCGGATGTCTAAATGTGCCTGTACAAAAGAAGCATGTATTCTGGGTGTGGGGGTGGTGGGGGGTGGTTGGTGCTGAGGCTATATTTTTTTAAACGATGCATTCCAATATGAGCTTGTTTTTCACATGTGCCTATAAAGGAGCTTATGTGAAGATTCACAGTTCTTTAAATTTTCACTGGTTCTCAAAAGTATGTACCTAGATTATCTCCTGGGCAGCAACAGTACTTACTTAGAAACATAGAAAATAGAAGCAGGAGGATGCCATTCGGCCCTTCAAGCTTTCTCCACATTCATTGTGGTCATGGCTGATCATCAATTTCAGTGACCTGACCCCGCCTTCCCCCCATATCCCTGGATCCCTTTAGCCCCAAGAGCTATTTCTAATTCCTTTTTGAAATTACACAACGTTTTGGCCTCAACTACTTTCTGTGGTAGTGAATTCCACAGATGCACCACTCTCTGGGTGAAGAAATTTCTCCTCACCTCAGTCCTAAAACTTTACCCCTTATCCTCAAACTATGATTGCTAGTTCTGGACTCCTCCACCATCGGGAACATTCTTTCTGAATCTACCCTGTCTAATCCTGTCAGAATTTTATAAGTATATATGAGAGCCTCCTGTGGAAGGCCGTTTTGTGTCAGACATCAACAGTGGTGAAAATGTCTCGGCAGCTACATGAATTATCATCAGTCCAGACTCTTTCTTAATGTGGCAACTGCAGAGTTTATGCTCCAGCAATGCAAGACTCCAATGTTGTGCCTATTATTGGGAAAGGATCGAATTGAAAGTAAATTGTTCAAATTGTGCAATGGGTGAACCATCTGATCCACAGCAGCAGATTAGGCAAGATGGAGTAAACATTTCAGGCCCTGAAACTTTAGGCTAGATTTTAATATTTGAGGCGGGTAGCGGAAGATGGGAAAATTCCCAGGTTCGCCCACTCACCTTGGGACGGGATTTCCGTTCTGAGGGTGGCCATGGGCTGAAGTAGAGCCAACCGATCTTGGAAAAAGTTTGAGAGGTAGCCACAGGGCTGTTCCCGCGGGTAGGCTGTTTAAAAGGCACTCCTCAAATAGAGTCCCCTTTCATTGCGTTACGCGGGGTGTTTCTCAGCGCCTGCAGTGCCAGAATGACCACGTTATTAAACAGGACTGTGTTGTTTTTTTTGGCAGTGGCAAGGAACACCCTGCCAAGGCTGCACTTACCTTAAATTCCTGCACTGGCGAGCTGAGCTTGTCAGTACATGGAGTGAGCTTTTAAATGCCACACCGATCTCTCGACCCCCTTCAGCATCCCCAGCGCAGCCTCCACATCCCTCCCAGTGCCCCAACTTACCTAGTAGAGGGTCCTCAAACCCCCCCACCACATAAGAGCTAGGCACTCCCAGGCCTGATCCGGCATGGGCCACCTGGCATCCAGGCAGTGCCTCCGACAGCCTGCCAGTGACACCTGAGCACCCTGGACGTGCCAGGGAGGCACTGCCAAGGTGTGTGGGTGGCAGTACCAAGGAGCCAGGCTGGCAGTGCCATGGTGCCCAGGTGGCAGCGAGAGTGGTAGAGTACCACCCTGCAAAGTGCCCGACCACCCGGGGCCACCGAAGGGAAGGAGACCCCGCCAGGTGCTGTTATACCTGGTCCACGTTTGTGTACTAAACACCGCCATAGCGAGATCTCCAAGGCATGGGCATTCGTTCCCAGGCTTTGGGAGCGTAAAACGCTGACATATTTAAATGAGCCTAACTGCTCGCGACGTTGAGATCTCTCATCAAGCCGGGCGCAATAAGGCCGTTTGATCGTGCCCTATACGGTTCACTGCTTTTACATATTGTAATATTGTATACTGGGTGAATGGGCATGGATGTTCCATTCCTGAGCATGAAGGGCATGAAGAGGACCTTTTGAACTTACCTTTTCAAAGATTCCCTCATGCAGACACCTCTGAGGTCTCATCAACCACTGCTCTTTGAAAAGCTAGCTTGACTCTATGAAAATTGTGGAGGACTAGGATATGCCTATTCTCACAATGGAATCAGCCAGGCTGGGAATGCAGGATGCAGGCATTTGTCCGGAACCAGCCAGATTGGGAATCGTGGAACCAGGACCTGGCCATCATTTTTAAAGGGCTCCAGAGTCATCATGACTCAGCCAAAATCCAACCTGTTGACTCTGCTTCCCACACACAGATCATAGCATCATAGAATTTACAGTGCAGAAGGAGGCCATACAGCCCATCGAGTCTGCACCGGCCCTTGGAAAGAGCACCCTACCAAAGCCCACACCTCCACCCTGTCCCCGTAACCCAGTAACCGCACCGAAACATTTTTGAAGACTGAGGGCAATTTTAGCATCACCAATCCACCTAACCTTCACATCTTTGGACTGTGGGAGGAAACCGGAGCACCCGGAGGAAACCCAGACATGCACGGGGAGAATGTGCAGACTCTCCACGACAGTGAGCCAAGCCGGGAATCAAACCTGGGACTCTGAAGCTGTGAAGCAACTGTGCTAACTACCGTGCTACCTGACCTGCTGAGTATTTCAAGAATTTGCTGTTTTTATTTCAGATTTCTGGCCTCTGCAATATTTTGCTTTTCAATCAATCTGATCCTGTCAGTTTCAAAGAACAAATAACAAAGAACAATACAGGCCCTTCGGCCTTGCAAGCCTATACTGGTCATGATACCAACCTTGGCCAAAACCATCAGCACTTCCTTGTACCGTATCCCTCTATACCCATCCTATCCATGTATTTGTTAAGATGCCTTTTGTACGCCGTTCATGCATCTGCTTCCACAACCTCCCCTGGCAACGCATTCCAGGCACTCACCACCCTCTGTGTAAAAAACCTGTCTTGCACATCTCCTCTAAACTTTGCCCCAGATAAGTTAGGTTACAATTACCCCTTGCATTATACATTGCCTCACTCTGCCCCCTGGCTAGACAAGCCAACCTGCCCTTTACACCACAGAAATATATCATGCTAAGTGCAGTTGTGTAGGGCTTGGTTTTGGTACCAGAAGATTCCAAGTTCTGATCTATACAAAGTTAGATGTCAGCCTCGGAACTCCCATGCTAGCATGGGGTAATAGCAATGAAGGTTATTGATCACTACCTGGATGGGAAGAAGGGGGGGGGGGGGGGGGGGGGGGGGGGAATGCGGTGGGCAGGAACGGCATGCTGGAATTTGTGCCTGCTGTGAATGAAGAGGTAGGGACTGGACCTGGTCGGGGTGAATTTATTCAAGAATCTTCAGGTGCTCATCACTTAGGTCACTAAAGAGCCTTAGACACCCAGAGAATGAAGAATGGCCACTTGAGCAAGGCATCACATAGATGTCAGTGCTCTAGAAACCATATTGAAGAAAGAGACTGTGTTGATTAAATTGTACCCTCAGGAAAGGGGAGAAGAATACTATTTATACACGTAACATGGTGATAAGCTGCTCTACCTCATAACCACCTCTCCCAATCCTTGTAATGCTCCTAAATCATCAGACTGCTTATCTAACATTCAGTACTGGATCAGCAGAAGCATCTTCCAACTAAATATTGGAAACACAGAAGGCATTCAGCTGGATTTTACCTTACCTGAACTGGGAAGGTGTTGGAAATTAGTAAAGCATGAGGAATAAGGGTTCCTCCACACACTGTGGAGTTTTAAGCATGAATGTGACATCACCAACTGGCTCCCTACCCAGAATCCAACCTGATTGAGCTTGGAGGCTTGGACAATTTGGGAGAACTTCAGAAGCCTGGGTGGGAAATCAGGCACCTGGAGAGTGTGGGGTGGGGACATCAAAGGTCTAGTGGGGGATTTAGAAGCCTCAGATAATGGGGTGTGGTCAGAAGCTTCAACGATGGGAGGGGTGATTGGAGGCCTGTGGGTGGCTGGCGACCCCACTGAGAAAGTTGGATGGAGTGTGGATTGCCTGATTAATCCACTTAATGGTGGGGAATTTATCCAATCTTACAGGCATGGTCCAGGAAGTAGGCCACTTACCACCAGAATCTGACGGTCTTCACCTCCATGTAGCTGCCAGGGTTCCATGTTTAGGAAATCTGACAAACTTCAGTTAAATTTCAAAGGATGCAGAACAATAAAATTCAGAGCCTTATTATAGTATTTAAAGTGCCAGTCCACCTTCTTGGAGTATGCTGGTCACCTGCACGAGTTCTGTCGCTAGTCCATTCAGAGGTGGGTAGGTTGGAGGTAGGTTTGGGTCAGGATTCATGATTTTAACACTTTCAACCCTCAGCGGGACCAGACGATCCTGCTGGCGGGAAGGGTGAGAATATCTGGCCCGTGATCTCCAACTGCATAACCTGCGCCATTCACAGATAGGAGCACAAAGAGCCATTTCTGCACCCCCCCACCCCCCCCCCCCCCCCCCCCCCCCCCCCACCCCCTTCTTCTCATCCAGGCGTTGGGAATGCCTTGAAAAGGATTTATTTGAACATGAAGGGAAAACATTTCTTACAATAGTAGACTATTATACCCGCTGGCCAATGGATAGAAGTGCAAAACCTACGTGGCTTTCCCTCTGAAACTGTTATCTCCGTGAAGACGTGAAGAGGATGGATACACATAGCATTCCAGACATTGTCATCTCTGACAATGGGCCACAGTTTTCCTTTTTTATTAATTTCCAGGATCTGGAGCGTCGCTAGCTGGACCAGCATTTATTGCCCATCCCTAGTTGCTTTTGGGAAGGTAGTGATGAGCTGCCTTCTTTAACCGCTGCCATCCTGAATTCGCCAATGAATTTCCACTCCTTCACAGCACCATGTGGATTGGTACATGTCACAAGTTCAGCAAAATACCCTCAGTCTAATGGAGAAGCTGAGTGAAGCGTATGTATTGAAAAGACCCACTAGAGGAAGTTGATGACGTTGAGCTTGCTCTCCTCAGTTATCGCTTTACACTTCTGCACAATGGTTTTTGCCCCATGCGAACTTCTGATGGGTTGCAGGATAAGCACTCAACTTCCTTTCCTTCCTCACATGTCGCTGACAAATATCACAATGGATGACCATGATCGGGCTAGAAAAATGAAAGCAACTTAGAGAGCAAATCAAACCAGTACTTTTTTTTAACCAGGACAGCGTTCACCACCTTTCCACTCCTGAAAGAAGAGAGATGGTATGGATTCGAGACCAGCAGTGAGAAGGTATTGTAATGGAGAAGCTACAGAAACCAAGTTCATATCTGGACAATACACCGTCAGGCATCATTCAAAGTAACAGAGCTGCTATGATTCCTATGGACAGAAAACAATTAACTAGCTGAACTGTATACCCTGTACGTCAGGAGAATGTCACATCTACCGAACCACAAATTATGGAAACCAAGCATAACAGCCCCCAAGCACCAAACTTAGAGGAGGTTCTCAACTATGCACTCCATAGCACTGTGGCTTCACAGCGCCAGGGTCCCAGGTTCAATTCCCCGCTGGGTCACTGTCTGTGCGGAGTCTGCACGTTCTCCCTGTGTCTGCGCGGGTTTCCTCCGGGTGCTCCGGTTTCCTCCCACAGTCCAAAGATGTGCAGGTTAGGTGGAATGGCCATGCTAAATTGCCCTTCGTGTCCAAAAAGATTAGAAGGGGTTATTAGGTTACCGGGGATAGGGTGAAAGTGAGGGCTGAGGTGGGTCGGTGCAGTCTTGATGGGCCGAATGGCCTCCTTCTGCACTGTATGTTCTATGTTCTACTCATTCAAGAAAACTGGTGAAATCACCAAAAAGAAGGGGACTGTATTTCCCAATCTCCCAGCTGCATGTTTCTCGAAAGCATCTTTGGCTGGTGGCAGGATTCCATACTCCTGCCGATTGTCAATGGGATTTCCAATAGAAGCAACCCCACACCATCGAAAAACCTATGGGTGGGGATGCGGTGCTGGCGGGAAAAGTGAATTGCAACGGCTAGAGAATTCCAGCCTATTCCTTTAAAAGCAGAGACTTTGACGGGAGGTATAGGAGGATGTGTATATAACAATATGGGACAAAGACCCAGGGCGGGCGGGGTTGGAGGGTTGGAGATGTAGAATAAAGGGTTAACTCTAATGATAGCTGCTGAGTAAGGAGCCCTGTCATGGTGATATCATTCATTCACTGAGAGAAGATGAGTGAAAAACATCTCAGAGAATAGTTGTAGCTACGGCATGATTCTATAATCTTGTAAATAGACATGGTAATAAAGGGGTCTTGAATGAAAGATCATTACCTCTAGCAAGATCACTCTTTGAGTAAGAAGGCAATCAATCCTGAGATAAATCCACAATAACAGATAAACTCCACCCTGTGGCCCCATCCCTCACACAAACACTATTCCCTATCAATTGACTCCATCCCTCTCCCTGTCAAAAACTCTGAAACTGAACCACACTGTTCACAAACTTGGGTGTCATATCTGTCTCCAATATAAGCTTCCTAACATAAATCTGCACCATCACTAAGGCCACCTATTTCCGCATCTGTGACATTGCCCAATTCTACCCCCACCTCAACACATCTTCCGCCAAAAACATTTTCCATTACATTTTGCTAGCTCTAGATTTGACTATTCCAGTGCATTCTTGGCTGACCTCCCACATTCCAGCAACTGTAAAAGGAGGCCATCCAAAGCTCTACTATCTGTGTCTTAACTCCTACCAAGTCCCTTTCACCCATCACCCATGTGCACATTGGCTCCCAGTTAAGCAATGCCATAACTTTAATATTCTCGTCCTTGTTTTCAGATTCTTTCCCGGCCTCACTCCTTTCCTCTCTCTATAATTGCCTCCAACCCCACAACCGTCGAAGATACCTGAACTCCTCCAATTCTGGACTCTTGTGAATTCTCACTTTTAATCACTCCATCACTGGTGCTGTGCCTTCAGCTGCCTGGTCCCTAAGCTCTGGAATTTTGTGCCTAACCTACTCTGTCTCTTAAAACACTCGCTGAAAACTACCTCATATGCTCGGTGTGGCTTGGCATCACATTTTACAACCCCATCCCTTGTGAAGCACCTTGGGACATTTCAATACCTTAAAGGTGAGCTGTTGTTGTCCAACACTGTTCATGATTACATAACTTCCTAAAGTCCTACAAAGCTTATGAATTGTATGCAAAAGGAAGTCTAGTAACTGTCGTGATGTCAGAAAATGCAGCAGATGATTTGTGTGTTTGAAGGCCATACGTGTAGCCCTGAGATTAAGGGCCAGATAATCTGTTTCAACCAAGCCTACTTCACCACGTTCCTTTTAACAGCACCATTAATTTTTTTTTTCTTCCCACTTGAGAGGAAAGACAGTTTAACTCTGAACCAAAGGACAGCACCTTCAACAGTGCAACTCTGTAGTGCACCAAAGTGTCATACAAGTCTGTGTTTGCCTCTGGGTTGGGGATTGAACCCACAACCCTTGAATTGACAGGCGAGAACGCTGTGGCTGTGAACTGAGCAGCAAAACCTGGTGTGGAAAAAAACGTACGGATGCCCAACAAAAGCCCAAGAACTGTGGTAGGTGCTGGTGACAGGCTGTGACTGGTTTTCATTGGCAGCAGGCCCATGAAGTCCCAGTTATAATCATTTCTCTTTTGGACAATAGCAAGAGAGGGTTTGTCTTGTTGCTGGAATACAAAATGTAGCTTTTAAATAAACAACTGAATGAGGTACAAATGCTGTAAATTGTTCCTTTATTAGGTCCAGCCTGGACCGAACCCAAGCCAAGCATTTCATCCTGATCCCAGCACTAAAGGTTTTCCTGGAAAACTGGTTATATGTTTATCAGGATCCAGCTGAGGTTACAAAACAGCATTTGCAATAGAAAAGGGATGAAGACAATCACATGTTTGAAACATTCCGCACCATGCAATGCTATTTTTGTGACATGACTCATATTTTGGGTTTTTTTAATATCCCTATTGAGACATTACAGGGGATCCTTTGGCTCCTTTCTGGAATTTGTGCACTTTTTTCCCTTTGATTTAAGCAGCTGTTTTCATTCCTCTCTGAGGGGTAAGCTTTGAGTAAATTTATCAGTCAAAGAATGACTCAAAACAAACAGGAAGTCTTCATCAGCAAGACTCCTGGGCAAGCAGATATAAAGGTACTGGTGGAGAAGAAATTAGGGCCTGTCTTAATGCTTGCATCTGGACACATTGATCCTTCCACATATATCCTGAGCTGCATTTTGCTCCGACTTATTTATCTGTCTATCTAAATCTACCTGGCAGGTATTTACAGGTATTGCCAATACCAAATGTTTCAATTTAGCTTGCAAAGTAACATGCTAATCTTTCTTGTTATCCCAGCTCGCTAAGAATTCCTTCCCGTGCTACCCACTGCCAAAACTGTCCTTGCATTAACTGCTCTCCATAGATCTTCGACTGAGTTTCAAGGGATGTGGAGATAGAAAGCAGAAGGGGCACGTTTTCAACACTAGGTTTGCAGGTTTGCATGTGTTCGATAGCAAAGTCACATCCTTCTGCTTTCTACTGAGAAATAATGTGTCATTCTATCACTTCCTTGCGAAGATGAACTCAAACTTCCTGTGAAGTTACTGAGGTAAAAAAGCAGAGGTTGTGTACGCTGGGAGGGGGGCTTGGCGGAGGGGAAGGGGTTGGCATTGGGGAGAAACAAGGGAGATGAAAAGCTCAATCTATCAAACTCCATTTTATACAGAAAAGGGGGGGGGAAATGAAAATGAAGCATAATTTGACATTAGCCATTTCCTGCACTTAGTGGGGAAAGAAAGCATGTAGTTAGTGCTATGTTTGAGGCACTCTGCGCTGGCGTTATCTCTGACCTGCAGCTTAGCCCTGATGTCTGCACTGCCAAAATGCTCCTATTCAACATTATGCTGAGTTCATCAATGCTCCACGTGTCAGGATCCTAACAGGAAAAGCAGGACAGACAGTCACTTCATTCAGCTGCCCTGAGAGATCTCATGACAAGCAAAATCCCCTTGCTGTCCACTCGTATCACCACAAGACAGGTAAAAGGCATAATCCAGAAACTGCAGGCCGTGGCACACGCCCTTTCCCTTGTCTCGGCAGGCAGATTTTTATTTAAAATCACATGACCCGAAGCTCATACAACAGTTAAAATGGATTCCAATGAAAATCTGCAGCCCCCACCCCCCCTGCCCCCCCCCCCCCCCCCACCGCCCCCCGAACCCCATGTGGTGTTCAATAACCTGGCACTCTGCCCTGCACAACTGTTTTGGGCCATGAGACAGAAGCACTTCATTGCTGCTTAATATACGAATATTCAGCAGGAGTAAGGGCCATCCTTAAGTTTAGACAGTCACATAGGCATACTCTCACACACACGTAAGCAAAGCAAGTTTGCCAGGGGCTTAAAAACAAATGAAATCGTATGGCTTGGCAGATTGCGGATAATGATATCAATCCCTGAGAGTAACAAAATAAAACAGGTGTCACAGGTATAAAACGCCTCCCTTTCTCGAACAGCCCTCACCCTCTCTCTCCCTCTATCATACATACACACACTCACCACTGGAATGCTTTGACAGGTGCAGAAGTTCATGTTACAGAGTGGAACTGGTGAATAAATATATGGTATTATTGAAGTCTAACGTGCTCACTGAGCAACCGAGGACGTTAATAACTGGCAAGGTACACTAATCTCTGATTGCAACATTTGGTTTACTTTAATCTGGAGGGACAGCTGTATTAAAGAGGGAATTATACTAATCAGTTCAAGGCCCTTGCATATAAAACTTCCCATTAGGCTTAAAGTACAACAGCTTACCGCTCATTCTCTAGGAGCATACATCTGGTTCTGAATGCGGCCATCACTAATTTGCAAGGTACAAACTGAAAACAAGAGGCTGACAGTTACTGGGGGATGGGGAGGGGGTGGGGGGCAGAGGAACGCCTAATTCTATGAGAATTTTCGAGCACAAAAGCAGCTTTGAAGCATCTCAGTGCTACTGCATGTGTTATCATCCCTTGTCTATTTTTTTCCTGTCACCGGAGGTGACCAAACTGAAAAAAAATGATGATGTCAGTCAAATGCTAAATACAAAGCTTGGCTTTGTTATTTTAAGTCAGAAGGTATGATAGGCCATGCCATATGGCCATAATCCTCCTATATCTTCCATCACCTGACAGGAAAACCTTCATGTTGCATGACCTTATATGGCATGCACCAGGTTAGGGGGGCTGAAGGTTTTTTTTTCTCTCTTTCTGTTAAATCCAGTTTACGGTGATTCTCTTTTTTTTAGTCAGGCAAACTATAAATCCGACTGATTACTCTGCACTCTTTTGCTTGACTGAGTCTTTACAATCAGACAGCTCTGTTAACAATAAACCCCTGATGAATCAAACATCTATGGCATTAGTTTCACCTAGCTGCCTCTTTCCCATGCACCAAGAGCTCTGTCAGACCTCATCTGACGAGGAGAACAACTGACACGTTTTCTCCCGATGCACCTATTTATCAACAATTCAGTAACGGGGTGTTGGCGGGTGGGGTGAAGGAAGCAAAAAAAAAACCAACTGTTCCCTGTGAAAACTCAAAGCTCAAATTGGCTGGAGCTTCCTCGGCACGTCCAGGTTAGCTCCTGTGGACTCGTGTCAAGTGTTATTGCGGCGCGTTACATGGGTCGGGGCCAAACGTTGTCTGACTACTTATCAAACCTGAATGTACTGGGAGTTTATCATGTGGTGCCAGCATCTATTAATAAATGTAGAATGGGAAAGGAGGAGGGGTGAGGATGGAGGTGGTGAGTGGTGGAGAGGCGAGTGGGGTGGTGGTGGGGGAACCATGCAAAACACACAATTTTTTTTTTTTTAAACCTTGCAATGTAAAAATAGAGAACTACCAAAGTTATGGAATTATGTCATGACTCTACAGCTAATGTAGTTCCTTCCTTGTGTGTTTTAAAAAGATTTTGCTGACCTAATCAAGAGTTTCTCAGAACCCAAACTCTTACTATTTTGTCATTTCAAATGGTTGTATTTGAACTTGTCACGTTACAACACAGCGTAGGCAGCACGCTGCTCTGCAATGCTCAAACCATAAAATATCTCTCCCTTTTCTCTTTAGTTTTTTTTTTAATAATCCGACATGAAAAGATATGATTCAGCCCTGAGACTCTTAGGATGTAAATTGCTATTTAATTTGACTCTTTCTTAGCCTACAAACACAAGTCTGTAGCGATAATATAATACATCCCTCTATCTCTAGATTGCCTTCTAATTTAAATGCTGATTTAAGGCCTTCAGTATGCACCTGCTTTTTTTACTCACATTCAGACCAAAATACATTAAATACAGACTTGTTTCATTCACATCGAAGCAAGGGGTTTTTTTTGGCGGGGTGGAGAAAAAAAAAAGTTTCCTTTTCTGCAAGGAGGATTAATTGTAGATTCAGTCTGCATTCACTGCCCCTCTTGTGGCTCAAATAAAGTGATTTTGGATTACCTTTACTAGGGTGCTTTGCATACCTCAGAGGCTGACAATAACAGCTCTGCATATGAAGTAAGTAACAGATGGGGACTGCAAAGTATGGCCAGAGAATAGTGTCATTTGCAATGATCTCAGATCGGTTCCAAGATTGGTGCTAATAAAGTTTGTCACCATGCCGAACACAAGTGCTTGACATAATCCAGATATTTATTCACTGTAAACACTTTAGAATCTGTGCCTCCTGATCAATTAATGTGATTTACTGTCCAGTGAATTTTAGTCATTGTTATGCGGGGCCCCAACCAGCCACTCCATCAATGTTTTCCTAAAGGGCACCCTTTAATCTAGTGCTAGGATCATCCTGAGCAGTATTTATCCAGAGCACCCCCCCCCCCCCCCCCCCCCCCCCACACACACACCAACCCCAAATGGTTAGCACCACATTGAGAGTGAATAAAAGGTAGGAATTTGTTTAACATCGCGACTGAAAATTTTGGTTTTCCGAGGAGGTGTTTGAAATAGTCATCAAGATCTGTGCTGCGTATACATTTGTAAGGCACGCAGTCAAAGTTGTACAAAAATCTTCAAGCCAAGAAGTTATCGTTAATTGTTCCTCTGGACCAGTACCTAAATATTTACCGATAATCTGATTCCTTTTGAAACAAAAGTGTGGGTAAGTGGAAGTGAATAATAAAGGGCAGCATAAAATTCTGGTTCACAATATCACACTACCAGAGTCTGTTGATCCAAACAATGGATAATGGCCCATTGTGGGGAGGAATATCCTTTAGGCCTGAACACAAGGGCTATGCAGGTCAACCAGAAGGACCAAGGCCAATCCAATATTGGCCATGTGTCTCACCTCCATAGGCATTTCAACCATTTTAAATAGATTAAAGTCAGACTGTGTGTATTGCCAGTGGTGAGCTGAAGGTGCCGAAGGGGCAAGGGTTGAGGGCGTTGAAGTGGAATGGAGGGGTTGGGGGAGGGGGCGGATCTTGCAGTTATTGTGGAGTTGGGTGAGCCTTCCTGCTCCTCTGAAACCCACAGCAATAATTTTTGACTTTTTAAAGAACTTGCCTTTTATCGGCATCCACTGCTTCGGCCTAATGAAGATTTGTCCAAACCAATATTAGGTAAGAAGTCTTTCGAGCATACTTTAGGCATAAGTCATTAGTCTCTGCATGAAATTGGTTATTGTTGTGTGTGGAAAATGGCCCTCACTAAGGTCCAATACTTTTTCTTTCATGTTTGGATATGTGACATCCCCTTTATTAGAACCCCTACAGTGCAGAATGAGACCATTTGGCCCATCGAGCCTGCACCCTACTTCAGTCCACGCCTCCACCCTACCTCCATAACCCAGTAACCCCAGCTAACATTTTGGACACTGAGGGGCAATTTAGCATGGCCAATCCACCTAACCTGCACATCTTTGGACTGTGGGAGGAAACCAGGGCATCTGGAGGTAACCCACGCAGACACGGGGAGTAAGTGCAAATTCTAGACAGACAGTCACCCGAGGCCGGAATTGAACCCGGGTCCCTGGAGCTGTGAGGCAGCAGTGCTAACCACTGTAACACCATGCTCGCCCCTAAATCGTCATTATATTTAAGATCTTCCTGGCATTTTCCTCTGAAACTCTTCTGGACTGATATCTCCATGACCCTGCGTGTCTGCTATTCTGCATTTGGCCAGTAGGAGGTGCACTTCACAAGGACCAATTTTTTTTTTCCCCCCCACCTCCCTGGGCTCAGGTATTCCATCTCTCCAGGGTGTCCAGTGGCTCTTCCACATACGTGTGGCTGGGAGTTCGCAAACCACACTTCTTGTGGGCTGGTGCACTGAAGTTTCAGATAACCCAGTTACTACAAGAATGTGAAGTGAGCGACCTAATCGATAAATCACTTCTATTTTAATGGCTACCTCATCATGCAATGTAGATACTCTGTGTGGAGGAGACTCTATTTTGTATTTTAATGACTCTCTCCTTTACTTTCATATTTAGGTTTCAAGATCCTGTTCCTCCCTCCATTTTCCTGCCTTTTACGTCCTTGCTTTCACCCATCACAATGCATTGTCCTTCAGTCAGGACAGAAGGGTTCGGTGGTCTGATGCTGAACCTCTCCATGGCAACCAGTATAGGTGTAGGCATTCCCTCGTGCTTGGAGGTGGTTGAGAATCATAATTTATGCATCAATTTGTCCTGCAGCACAATCCTAATCTGCCTATCGGAGTGAAAAAATAGTAACCAATGAGGAAGTCAAGTCAAGTTTATTTGAGGAGAGGTCGTGACCCCATGAAGTTTAAGAGTGTGTTGCGCTGGGATCATCAAACAGGATATTCCTTTCTACAGGGTAGGAGTTTGCATGCTGCCACAAAACAAAACTGCCCAAAATGCTAGTCCCTATTTATTCATTTCCTTTCTGCGTCCTTATCTCTTGTTATCTGTTTACACATATCCTTCTATTCCCGGAAAGGGTGAGCAAAAGGGCTACACATTACACAGCGTGGATTGGCATTGCTCACTGCCAAGAGACAGACAAGTGTGCCAGTTTTCTCATTGGAGATGGGATCCCCTTCCTCTCGCAGGCTAACAGGGAAATAACAAAATGCATCACAGAATCTGAATGACAGAGACAAACATCAGACTCATAACCACATCGAGAAACAGTAAGAACCTAAGCTGTTAAGACTACAGCACAAAGCCACTATCTCACATTGCTGTAGAACTTGTTTTTTTTTCTGGAGTAAATAATCCCTATTGCTTTGCATACTAAAGTCTTCACAAATAATTGGTTCACATTGGAAACTGAACCAGCTAGGTTGACTTCATTCTAAAATACATCCTTTTTTTAAAAATCATACATATACTTTGACAAGCGCTGGATAATCTGGTAAAATATAATATACATGTATTAACATTTTAATACATATTTTGACACATCTTGTAGTTCATCTTGTATTGTGGTGTCTACATTGCTAACACACACCTACACACCTCAGTATCACATCTGAGGTGTTCAAACATTTGCCGAGAAAATGTGCTCTGTGCAGCAGAAACACGGTTAAAAAGTCAGGGAACCAATTACTGTCGGCAACAACTGACGGACTACCGATGTCCAATTTGCTGCTCTTTCAAATGTTTCTCTCAGACCCTCGAACAAGGAAGAAATGTTTCTGTTATTCTTGCAAGTCTTTCGACTCTACTGAAGCATGCATGTTTGCCAGACTCACAGAGATAGAATGAGCTTCTGTGAGTGGATTTTAAACACAAACCCAAGAAAGTAAAAACAAATCAGACTTAATTGTAATTGGCTAGAACAAAATGCCTAAATCAATACAGCAATGGCTGATCTGCTCATCATTTAGCCATTACCTGGGAGACGGGTACCTCCTGCTGTGCCTGATTTTTGCTCTAGATTTACTGCAGCCTTCTTCCCTCAGATACTTTTTTTTAAAAACAGAAGGAACCTATTTCTTTTTTCTCTTCTTTTTTTTATTGTGTCTGTTTTCTTCAAACGCTTCACTCTGGCAGTAACCTTGCCCTCATAATTGCCCACATACATTAATGCACAGGTTTATTTTTCTCTGCATTTGTTTCCTGAGAAGGTTTCTCAGGGGTAATTACTGTGAAGCGTTTCCTCCCCCATCTGGGATTCTTGCGTAGCCCGGTGCTGTGGAAGAATCCACAATTTTATAATGTAGTTAAAGAGAACGACTTGTTTCACTTCTCTTCACCGACCTACCTCCCCCCCCCCCCCTCACCCCAACTCTTCCCTCAGTAAGGGAGCTTCCCTGTTCCTTCGGGGTCAGAGAGGCTGCCTGGTAAGGCACAAGACAGTGTCTTTCACCCTCGTATTTAGCCTCTGTATGCTTTTTAATACTTTTTCCCCATTACTCATGTTTTCTGGTTTCAATGTACCACTAGCACTGCCAGGCACATATGCACATTGCAAACTTTTGTTTTCGTGCATGTGTGTTGTTATGTGGGTGTGTTGGTGTGCTTGCCAAAAAAAAGAGGAGATACGAGAGGCAGAAGGGCTGACAAAAAGAGCAAAAGGTGACAGAGAGAAAAATGATTGTGGGGGGATGGGGTAGATACAGGGCCGACAGATGACTAGTATTAGCCTATCCACCTGCTGTTAGCTTATATAATACGTCCCTCCTTTTCCAGACAATTATTAAGTTCCCCCAGTGCAGGGCCTATCAATTGGACTCAAACAAGCTTATAATGATAGCAAGCGTGTCGTTCAGGCTATACCAAAACCACCAACTAACTGTAAAAAGTCACTGTGGGGGAGTTACCTTTGCGCAAGGTTCCATTTAAGATGGTTCCTCTCTTTTACTTACTGGCTGCAAATCAGCATTTTCCATGGACAATAGACTCAGCAGAGGCCTCATGATTGCTTCTTTTCAAATGGTAATGGACATCCTAACTCCTTTGCCAGGTTTTTCTTACTAAAGCACAAATTACAGTTTACAAGGCGGAAAAAAATATTTTTTTTATAAAAATGTGAGCTGAATATCTTCCTTCCCCCGCAAACTCCCCCCCTCCATGGTAAACTGACATGCAAATTACCCTTTAAGTGCTCCACTCTAGGGCTCTGATCATCTCCTAATTGTCGCAGTCAATTGTAGCCAACAGTCTCTTCATTCCCAAGCGCTTTGACAACAAGCGCAGGGATCAAAGACAAATCAGCTCCCTTCAATTTCCATCTGTTTAGGAAACCACAAAAAGACTGAAAGGAAAGGTGTAAAGGGCACCGCTGTAGAGGAGAATTAAGTGTGGAAATTAGTACAATTGCAATTTTTGTTACCTTTTATTGATGTACATTCTTGTAAACTCCCTTATTACCTATTTGAGAAAATACATAAACATCTGCAACGTCAAACGGCTTCTTAAATACTTAAAAGCCCCTGACGTGTTAGCATAATTTTCGGCATCCCGACAGGGCAGAGCATGATTTGAATCATTTTTCACTTATTTTGACAGCGTGGTATGATGTTATTAAAATATTCTTTCTTATAGGAACCTGTAGTATACAATTGAAGAGATTATGAAATGCCACCAAAAGGCACACTCTCCATTCTCATTTTCTGTGACTGAGTTGAGAGGCTTGGCTGCTTTTCTTTGGTTTCAATGCTTTCATTCGCTCCACTCTAAGAGATACACAAAGTTCAGGCCTTTTGGTGCGGTTCCAACTCCGGCCTCCACGGAACGAAGTGCATTTCATATAATTTCTGGTTTGGATAAAAATACTTCCTGTTTACACGGGTCATGCTTAAAACAACATACAACCACTTCCAGAACACTTGAATGACAGTGATTATTTTTGTCTCAGTTGGACTTGAGCCTGATGGGTGTCAAATGTTCAGCCCCGCTCGTTTGAAAGAGGGAAGGTATAGCCTCAATATATCATCAATATTCTTAGGAAAATCCTTTTCTTGCAACCCTTGGCTGGAGAATCACGTGACCACATTGCCACCTGCGTCAATGTATTTATTTGACATGTGTATAAATACAGATCTTGTAAATGTGGTCATTTCTAAAATTTCAACAGGGCACAAACGCGGAAATAACAGCATCAGGATAAGGCCGATAACTCCTTGAACTGTGGACATTAAGGAATATTGATTTTCAAGCCTCTCTGAGCTGAATCTTTAAAGGGACACCACCATCTGGAGAACCCCATCTGCTGCTTAAAATATTTATAATATGTATTCTGGCTGATCTCCTCTGGCGTTACTGCACAGGTACTCTGGGTCTGGGTCCACAATGGTGATGTTTGGCTGCTAAATTGCAGTCAGGTTTAACCTGGGCTATGTCGCTGCTTAGGTAATCTCTGTGGGGAGTGGTCCGCATGCATCCTGAGGTCAATTAGAGGCTAACAATTGGGTAGCTTTCCTGTCAGTTGGCAGCCATTTCTGTAAATCCCTGCGCTCCACCCGCGATTGGAGACATCAGAAAGAGCTGTATAATGCAACTGGCTTTCTTTTTCTCTTTTTCTCATGCTGTTGACGCTTTGAAGTAATAGGTTTTAAACTTCTGAAAAAAATATACAGATGTAGCACGATATCACTTCCTAATAATTCTCTCTGGATTAGGTGCCAGGGTCACTAGTTAAACCCCATAGTGCTGATGTCATATACTGCATGGTAATTATAAATATCACTGCTGAATACATTACAGCGAAGAGAGTGGGCAGGAATAAATGCAAAGAAAAATGAATTCATCTTTAGTTTCAGAGGCTGCAGTCTCATGGTTGATGAGCCAGTTGAACCCTTCAAGGATTATTCACCGTAACAACCGATGCCCATCATTATTCACTAATTACAAATAAATACTCCATGACGTGAGAAAGGTGATGCACAGATTTGTACTCCATCAGATACAGCAGCTGCCGCACTGTGGACTTTCCGCAGCAAACCTGCACAGTAGCATTAGAGTGGGGTTATCAGAGCAACTCCACCTCCTCGCCTTTCCTCTGTGTAATCAGATTTCCGTGAGTCAGAGTTTAATTTGACATCATTTTAATTAAGCTGACTGGGGGAAAGTAACCTGTTCAAGCCCTGCATGTAATGGCACTTCCTGAGGTGTGAGGTCTGGTTAGTGGGGTTAGAGGATGCTGGATTAATCAAAGACATGGTGGCTCCCATTGTGGTTGGGTTAGTAAGTGCACTGCCTAGTGTGGAACTGAGCCATAGAGACCTGAATAAGCCCATCTCAGTGAGGCCAATGTAGCCATGTTGCGACATTTACCTCAGAATCCCTAGCCTAAAGAGAAAGAAATATCTGTTCCACGCATGGTGAGACTTTAGCCCCAAAAATCAAGTAGGTTTGGGTCAGGAAGGAAATAGAGATGTAAACTAAAAATCTTCAACCCAACTCGACCCTGATTACTTTTGGTTTTAACAGAGGCAGATATTTTCTCACCTGCAGTCTTAATACTGGCTGCCTGGGTTTCACGGGCTTCCAGAAACTCAACAATTAAAGGGGTAAAAAGCCTGCTGCTTGAACCAGGTTGGTGTCTTTTGGCATTGTTAATAGGCGAGGGGCTGGGGAAGGTGGCAGGAGCATGGAAGTGCTGCGGCCCAGCAACTTTAAGCACAACGTGAGCCATTATATACCCTTCCCCTGCTGATTTGATGGTCCCTCAATGTTTTCCACAGGCCCCTGCAATCTGCCCCATCGCCATCACCACAAATCTCTTCAACAGGCTGTGATGATCTCCTCCCCAGTCTCTCCAGCCAACCCTATCCCCTTGTGGATGTTCCCACGTGACCCCCTCGCCTCTCCAATCCCATCAATGTCCCCTTTGCAACACCCCCCAACTTCTGATTTCTCAGGCGGCGCAGATAGCACTACTGCCTCACAGCGCCGAGGTCACTGTCCCTGTGGAGTTTGCACATTCTCCCGTGTCTGCGTGTGTTTCACCCCCACAACCCAAAGATGTGCAGGGTAGGTGGATTGGCCACGCAAACTTGCCTCTTAATTGGATTTCTATTTAAACTTCTGATTTCTCTGATCCCCCCAGCAATGTTCCCACCTGACCGTCAATTTAATAATAATAATAATAATAATCGCTTATTGTCACAAGTAGGTTTCAATGAAGTTACTGTGAAAAGCCCCTAGTCGCCACATTCTGTGGTTTTTAGACGAGGAGGACATGATTGAAGCTGTGAAGCACACGTGGTTGAACCACTATTTACCGTAACCTGCCAGTGGAGGAATCGGGAGGAAAAAGTTAATCACAAAACACCCAAGGAAACATCACGTGCAGAAAATGTGGATTTACTGATTCAAGTATGTGATGCCATGCCTCACGGTGCCGAGGACCCGGGTTCGATCCCGGCCCTGGGTCACTCTCCGTCTGTAGTTTGCACATTCTCCCCGTGTCTGGGTGGGTCTCACCCCCACAACCCAAAGATGTGCAGGGTAGGTGGATTGGCCACGCTAAATTGCCCCTTAATTGAAAACAAAAATTGCGTACTCTAAATTTAATTATTTTTATTTTTGTCATTTAAATGAAGATGTTAAAATAACTAAAATTGTGTCTCACAAAGTTAAAATCCTGCTCGAAAGTCGAGTTTAATATCTAGTTATTGACTGATTTCTGTGAAAATCCATAAACAATCATAGTCAAAGTTTAAAAAGCACAACACCCCAAAACAAAATCTGATATTGATTTCAATATTGGTAAATCATTAAAAAAATATTGTAATTGACATATTGGATATACATCACCCAACACTATTTATTAAAGATAATTATCTCATAGATCACAATGTTCAACCAAAACATTTGATCAATGTAAGAGCGAATGAAGGCATTTGTATTATTATAAATCACAGAATCATAGAATTTACAGTGCAGAAGGAGGCCATTTGGCCCATCAAGTCTGCCCTTGGAAAGAGCACCCTACCCAAGCCCACACCGTCACCCTAGACCCGTAACCCAGTAATCCCACCCAACCATGTTGGACACTAAGGGCAATTTAGCGTGGCCAATCCACCTAAGCTGCACACCTTTGAACTGTGGGAGAAAACCGGTGCACCCGGATGAAGCCCAAACAGACACGGGGAGAACGTGCAGACTCCATACAGACAGTGACCCAAGCCGGGAATGGAACCTTGATGCCATCATTAGAATCTCAAAATATTTATCAGTCTGTGGAATAAACACAATATTTACTCTTCTTTTTAAGTAATCTACTACAGACACAAC
Organism: Scyliorhinus canicula; assembly: GCF_902713615.1. Taxonomy (NCBI): domain Eukaryota; kingdom Metazoa; phylum Chordata; class Chondrichthyes; order Carcharhiniformes; family Scyliorhinidae; genus Scyliorhinus; species Scyliorhinus canicula. The sequence goes on along the minus strand of NC_052147.1, from coordinate 254,147,396 downwards.
TTCAAAGTAATGTAAGGGTCCTTCATGTTTATCCCTTATTTCCCCTTTCTTATATCTTGCTATTCTTATTTTTGATCCATGGATGATTAATGGACATGTATCTTTTTTTTAAATTTAGATTACCCAATTATTTTTTCCAATTAAGGGGCAATTTAGCATGGCCAATCCACCTACTCTGCTCATTTTTGGGTTGTGGGAGCAAAACCCACGCAGACATGGGGAGAATGTGCAAACTCCGCACGGACAATGACCCAGAGTCGGGATTCGAACCTGGAACCTCAGTATCGTGAGGCAGCTGTGCTAACCACTAGGCCACCGTGCTGCCCTATGGACATGTATCTTTAAGGCAAGCAGCAGAATTCAGAAATTACAAAAGAAAACGCTTCTGCTAGCCTCTGCTGGTTTAAACAGGAGCTGCAGACTTGCTGGCACCAGAAAGAGGGATGGGGTGGGACTCTGTTTGATTGATTGGCTGGTGGCCAATGAATTGGCCCAAAAGGATGTACACTGCCCCACAACGGTGGTGATTGGAACCTATCCCACTGGAATGAGTCCCAAGGAGTTTCAGTTTAATTCCTGAAAACACAGGAAGAGGAACCCTCTCTCCCTCTCCTCCATGATCTCTCTCCAGAAATTCTGTGGATGCTGTATTCCTGAAACTGGAGAGAACCTGAATGAATGAATCTGTAGGACAACCGTTACAGGCTGCAAAACAAAAATAATAACCTTCTTTCTCTCTCTCCAGAAAGGCTACGGGTGCTGGATTTCTGAAACGACAGAAACCTGAGTGAACCTCCATTAAAACCATGAACTGAAAACAAAGTTTGAAGTGGAGTAAAGTGCTGGAAGCCATCATCTGAAAAAAAGGCTCTTTTTTCCCCATTTACTTATGATTTTTACCCCCCCCCCCCCCCCCCCTCTGTATTTGTATGTCTTGTTTGTATGTAGAGGGTGGGGGGGGGCAAGTTAAAGTGGGAATCAGGAATGAGGTCACAGTTAACCAGTTGAATTTTCTGCATATTTCATTATAGTGCTTGGTATAAATAAACAGTAATTGTGTTTACATTTGCAAACCTGTGACTGCAAGTATTGGGCGGTAAAGCTCCAAAGACTTTGGGTATTTTTCTACGAATTATTAGTTAATTCACTTGTGCTGTGACTCCTGGTCAAGAGGGGCTGCAATTTACCGTGTCCTAAACCAAGGAGTCGTAACAGTGACCCTGCATTCTCAAGGTATTGCATCTCAACCCAGAAGCTCATCTTTCTGAAGGTATGTAGGAAGAATGCCAGAGAAACGTGAGTGGCAGAATAGTGTAGATAACTTCTGAAGGCAACATCTACATCCCAGCAAGCAACAGGATTGCCTGGCAACCCAGACACAAACTACCAAGTGATGCTGCCATTGCCTGGCCAACATCCAACCACGTCCATCAGCATTGAGCTTTTGTGAGTGTCTCAGTGTGTCATAATGTTATCATCCTTTTGGAGGTGCCATGCTGTGCCAGCAAGCCAGCTCTGACTGGGTTACTGGGGCAGACAAGTAGCACCTCAGCTGTAAATGTAAACAAAGATTTTGATTCCTAATGTACCCACACACATAAAGATCATCCATGTCACCATTGGAGACACCACTGTGAAGGAAACTTCACCTCATAAACATGGATTCACGCCCCACCCCGTAGACTTATGAACATTCAGCCAGGTTGGTATTTCAGTGCACTCTTCCCCCTTTTTTACACCCCACTCAGTTGCATATTACATTGAAGTACGTGGAAAAAGTAACCAAGTGAGGTGTAGAATGGGCTACAGATTTGCTGTCGCTCATTTTGTTCAAGGCTAATTTCACCTTCAGAAAACTTGGAGCACTATTCAAGGCAAGCCATGCCAGTGGACGAGGAGGCATAGATTTGAGTTGCACATATTGAGCAGCAAATGTAAGATCGAAGTCTGGAAGAATTTCCTTTCTCGCGCAATAAATAATTGACCCCTGGAAGCCATTCAATAGCCGGTTGAACATTGTGATGTGTCAGAGGTGTCTCTTTTTGACCGAACCAGCTAAAACGGGTCACATGACCATCCTTCATCTGTGTTTACCTGACGTAAAGAAAATATTATATAGAGATATGATGACTACAGAATGCATTTAAAGAATCATTCAGGAGGTTGAGTTTGAATGTGTGGAAATATTGTGTCACAGTGACAGAAACTAGATGGATTTTTATCAATGAAAACATGGTCTATTTCAATGAGTTAAGCATCAAGCAATTTGTAGGTTATGAGCTTTAGTTTTGTCTTTCCCTTCACTGACACTTTCATGGCTGCTGCTGATTTTTTTTTAACTTCCTAAGTATTCCACAGTGTCCTTAAAATATTACATTTGATATTTCGGAACACAGGAATGTCCATCTGGCCAGTCCCCAGTGACTACATTATCACTGGTTAGAGATCTACTTGGCAGGAACATAATAGCTGAGTCAGGCAAGTGATATAAAGACCCAGGCAAAATTATCTGAAGTGCAACAAAGACAAGTGTGTCTTCACTGTGAATTAACCCTGGTACAGATCAGGGTGAGAAACCTGACAGCAAATAAGTGGAGACAGTAACTAACATGGATAGATCCAACACAAATGAAAGGAACCACAATGCCTTCTTGCAATGGCAAATTCCATAAGAAGATACACTCCAGACCTATTTACAAGATCAACACATCGAAACATGTCACCAGAAAAGAATACTCAGTGATCATGGTTACAGAGGCAGGGCAAATCACAACCAGAATCAGTGTTTGTTCTTATCTGCAAAATCCTATAAAGATCAGCACGGAGGCGAGTCAGTGTCGTCTCGAAACTGCATTACTCCAAAAAAGATCATAACTGGAAAACAGTAGTTTATGCATCTCACCCGGTGACAGGACATTAAGCATGGATCTTCCTAAATAGAAACGCTGATACCTGTTTCAAGCCCCAACATTATCAAAGTCTCAGTAACAACGTATATTCACAGCTTGATAGCATTAGTTGCAGTGACTGAATGGACACTTAAGTGAATCAGACAGGAGACTACTTAGGGTGTTAAATGCAGATTCTCAACAAACTGCACAAAATGAATTGCCAGAGGAAAACAGCTACACTGAGGAACATAGAGACAGAAGTTGGCCGCTCAGCCCTTCAAGACTGTTATTCCATTCGATTAGATTATGACAATCTGTGTCTTAGCTTCATTTATCTGCACTGGTTTCATATTCATTAACACCCTCTCTTTAAATAAAAGTATTAATCTCAATGTTAGGTCAATTGAAAATTTTAAAACTGACATTTTTGGGGGAGAAAGTTATAGGGCTGGATTCTTCGATTTAAAGACTAAGTGCTGACGCTGGCGTGGGAACAGTGGCGTATTACACCCAAAATAATGGCGCAGAAGCCGCACTGATCCTCGTCTAGTAGGGGGCCAGCAGGCACACAGTGTAAAGCCCCTGGCATGCCAGCAGCCTGCAGTGGCTATGCCATGCATCATGGCATCAGCTGCGCGCAGACACGGCCTGCCAAAAACTGCCCCCTGTAATCAGACTCACCACCCCCAGTACACCCCCCACCAGTGCCCCCAGCCACCGCCAAAGACCCCTGCCCGCGAAATGGCTCCCCCCCAACTGTAGCGGCTCTGGATTCAGTCCGCAACCGCCACGCCAGGGCATTGGGGGAGCGCCTCAGGTGACATCCTGTGATCGTCCTGACAGCGTGCGGTGTACACTTTGAGCAAGCCATTTTCGAGGGAATGGAGCAATGCAAAAGTGGCGGTGCCCCCAATTTTGGTGCAATTGGGGATTCTCCGGCCAATCGCCAAACGCGATTTCAGCGTCTGTGACCGAAGAATCCAGCCCATAGAATTTTGCTGCCTTTTTGCAGAAATAAATGTTTTTGTCACCATCCCTGAACTGCCGATGTCAAACCTTATGTTTGTAATCTCTTGGTCTGTTGGTCTGAATTGCTGTTCAAGAACGTACAGTGGACTGCTACGACACCTTGGACTAGTGTGCAGTGAACTCCAGTCCCATGTGCCCTGGAGTCACAACACACATGAATTAACCAATAATTCTTATAAAAGTACCTGAGGTCTTTGGTCCCTGGCTGTCCAATAATTACAGTCACCGGGTTTGTAAATCTAAACACAAATGCTGGTTATTTACACCAAGGACTATATGAAATATACAGTAAATACAACTGGCTAACATCAAGCAAATACCTAATACCCACTTTATCTGCTCTACCCTCACCCACACGCACAAGACATGCAAACAAAGAGGGGGAGGGGTAAAAGGTAATAACTATCAAAGTTAAAAGATCTTTGCTTCAGATTGTGGTTCTTTGAGCACTTTTTCGTCACAGCATGCTTGCAGATTAGTCTTTGGTTTGCAGCCTGTAATTGTCTTCTTTGTATGTTTATTCACTCAGGGTTTCTTAGTTTAGAAAATTATGTACTCACAGGCAGCAAGGTTTCTGTAGAAACAAACTGGGCCTTCTGCTCGAGGCTCGCACTCACGCCTCAAACTTTCTGGAGAGACACTTTATTTCACATCAAACGTTGCTTTCAGCTTGTGGTTTGTCTTCAGGCCTCTGCAGTCTGAAGAGAACAGCACCTAGAGGCTTGCTGAAGAGAGAGTCAGCCATACCAGTGGTTTCTGGAGAGAATTAGCTACATCTTATTTGCCAGGCTGCCAGAATTAAAACTGAAACCAAAACTCAAGCCTTGGGACCTGAAAACATATCAATGGGATCAGAACCAATCACCACCTGTTATCCGGCTGAGCACAGCCTTTTGGGCCAATTCATTGGTCAGCAGCCAATCAACCAATTTGAGTCCTCACTGACCAGTGTGCAATCACCAGCTGGAACAAGCAAAATCTTCCAGAATCTTCTGTTTGAATTAAAGATACAGGCTTCTTACAGGCTGTTTGCCTTCAAGTGAGATGTCTATCAATCACTCATAGATCAAAAGTGCAACAGCAAAATAAAAAGGGGGAGATAAGGAATAAACAGGGAATAAACAGGAAGGAGCTTTACATATCTTCCCCCCAAAAGATTGAATCTTCAAGACATGGATGTTTCATTATGAGGTATGCAAAACATAAAACACAAACACATCCGTCCAAACCATCCTCATTATACAAGTTCCCATCCCCAAGTTACTACAGTGGTAACCAGTCATCTCTTAAACACATGATAAAACATTCACAATCACATAATCCTTTCCAGGAATGTGTATAATTTTAATCCTCCTCAAATTCGACTGTCCGCAGAAATTTGTCACCATTCTCCGCCTGCTCCACACTGACAATCAAGCTATGATGCTCAACAACAGAACCACCGCAGATCCAATACGTGTGCAAACTGGGGTCATCAGGGCTGCATCATTGCACCAATGGTCTTCTCCATCTTACTCACAGCAACACACCACCCCATCACATTGAAGATCCCCGCTGCAATGGAGCTAACCTACCGGACAAGCGGGAAGCTTCAACCTCTGACGTCTTCAGGCCAGAACCAAGACCACCCCAACTTCTATCACTGAGCTGCAGTACGCAGAGGAAGCATGTATGTGCGCACACTCAAGAGGCCAAGCTACAAACCATTGCTGCTGCATTCACTGAGGCATATGAGAGAATGGGCCTCAGACTAAACATCCAGAAACCGAAGTAGGCGTAGACCACTTAATAAGATCATGGCTGATCTTTTCGTAACCTCAAATTTGCATCCCGCCTTTCCCGAAAACTGATCACCCCCTTGCTTACCAAGAATCTATCCATCCCGAAAACCTTGTTGGATTTGCCTGTGTGTCATCCTTAAAATGACACTTATTAACCAATTGACGGACACAGCGTCAGAAAGGAATCCCTGGGAGACCCGATGCTACCCACTTGAGTGCCTGGGTTCACTTAAATAGTGTTGGCCGCCTGGCGAGGTGACACGGTTTTCCACAAATCCTCCCACCATTGGTCTGAACTCACATCACCGCCATTGAATTCCACCTGATGTCATGCGATCTATTTTGTCCAGTTGAAAGCATAGATAGGGGTAGAATGCCAGCTTTGGTTACAATTGGTAAAACAGGCACAAGTTAGACCCGATATTGAGAAGTGTTTTTATGCCCAGGTTTCCACTCAAACCTATTTGCTACTCACGGAATGCAAAAACCTTCTCTGGCACAACGCAATCAAGCAGCATTTTAAAAGTGACATTTTTTTAAAGTTTTGCTTTAAAAAGTATTCCTTGATATATTTAACAGAGGTAACTTGTCAAAGTTACAGTAATAAAGCTGTGAATGGGTTTATCACAGAAAAATAAGCAATTCAATTCACTACCTGTGAGGAACCCAATGTTAAATGACTGAAGACAGAATTTAAGAAATATACAGAGCAGTTTCCTGGTTATAAAAACTGAAAGTGCTGTAAATACTCAGCAGGTCAGGTAGCATCTGTGAAATTAAACTTACTTAACATTTCAAGTCGATTGCCCTTCATCGGATTTTGTACATTTCCTAGATCGATTGGGATGCACTCATCACATAGTTCACAATATTTCTTGAATTATGGGGTGGATTCTACTTTGCCAATCTCATTCGATGCTCCAGTCCCCTGCCTGCAGTGATAGCGAGCTACGTGCTCCTGCATTGCCGGGTAATTTGCACTCATTTACACCCAATCAATGTGCTGGAAGGCTGATCTCCAATCCCCGCGATGCACCAACTCACGCAACGGGAAATCCGCCCGACGGTAATTGGTGCAGATTTTTCCAAGTGGGGCCCTGACGCAGTGGACCCCACGGTGGGTGAAGAGGGTCAGTGCTTGACTGAGGAGGCCCCCAACATCTGTCAGAAGGCTGCCCACCGCCCCCTCCCCCCCACAATCCAAATAATTCCATCCCTGCCCAGCCCTCCTCCACCAAATCCCTCAGCCACCCCATAGGCCCCTCCATCAGAACCCCCCTATCAGAGACTCCCAACAGAGACCTCCATTAGACATCGCCATCAGAGATGCCCATCAGACCCCAATCAGAGATCTCTCCCTGAAAGCTGAAGAGTAGTCTAGGCAGTACAATGAAGAATTGCTGCATTTTCAGTTACCCTTCCCTAACATCTGCTGCTGCAGACAAAAGTGTTTAAAGCAGCAGTTGTTACAAATGTCAGAGGCTTCTTGAAAAAGCCATGTACACTTCAAAGCGCTTCAAGTCCCATGACAATCTTTGAAATTCAAATCTTCCATTAAATTTCACACAGAAATACATTTAGCCAATGACTGACAGTTTTATTGCCCCAGAGACAGGTGTTTGGTGGATTTATGATCTTTCCCTTCACACTTGAATGCATCTCAAGTACCCTAGGTGGGATTCTCCAGCGCAGGTTTTTCTGTGGGGGCAGGATTCACGTTGGCAGCAACTCCCCCCCCCCCCCCCGGCGATTCTCTGCTCCGCGATGGGCCAAGTGGCCACCCGTTTTTGGCCAGTACCGCCGGCGTAAATCAAACCAGGTCCGTACCGGTGGGACCTGGCTCTGTGGGTGGCCTGCGGAGTCCTCGGGGGGGGAGCGGGGGGTTCTGGCCCTGAAGGGGGCCCCCACGGTGGCCTGGCCTGCGTTCAGGGCCCACCGATCCGCGGGCGGGCCTTTGCCGTGGGGGCACTCTTTCCCTCCGTGCCAGCCGCTGTAACGGTCTGCCATGGCTGGCGCGGAGAAGAACCCCCTGTGCACGCGCTGGGATGATGCCAGTACACGCTGGCGCTCCCACGCATGCGCCAACCCACGCCGGCCAGCAGAGACCCTTTGGCGCCAGTTGGCGTGGCGCCAAGCCCTTCTGCACTGGTTAGCGTGATGCCAACCCCACCGGCGCTGGCCTAGCCCCTGAAGGTACAGAGGATTCCGCATCTTCCAGGCGGCCCGACACTGAAGTGGCGCCAGTATGGCTCGCCCCATCAGTTAGGGGAGAAGTCCGCCCCCTGTCATTGTTGATAACGACAACATTTATAAATATTCTTGCTATGATTAACAGTTCCTCACCACATCAAAAGCAGCTAAGTGCTTTTAATTCCTATTTTTCACAACAGAAACAACTGGATTGTTTACGTTAAAATTCGCACTCTTTGTTCTCAAGTGCTTCATATAAAGTGAAGGAGCAGCCCCACACCTGTTCTTTCCTCAAGAATAAAGAGTCAGACTGACAACAAAATGTGGCGAGCAAAAAAGCTGCTACCTTGACTTAATGGATCCCCGCAGAGCAATAAAAATAAACAATGTAATTCATCACTATCAAATACACTGCTTTTAGCAGACAATGGAGTGTGAATTTCAATGTAAACCATCCAGTTGAAAGCATTCAGTCTCCTACCATACACAGTGCCTTCAATACTTCAAAAATCAATGACATTGACCATGTAAAAAACACTTCAAAAGTTTCCATCACTTCAAAGGCATAGATTTTCGGGAAATTATAGGCCAATTAGCCTGATTTCAGTCATTGATAAGATTTTAGAGTCTGTTATTAAAGATGAGATCGCGAAGTACTTAGAAGTGAATGGTAAAATAGGACTGAGTCAGCACGGCTTTGTCAAAGGAAGGTCGTGTCTGACAAATCTGTTGGAGGTCTTTGAGGAGGTAACAAGGAAGTTAGACAAAGGAGAACCAGTGGACTTGATTTATTTAGACTTCCAGAAGGCCTTTGACAAGGTGCCACATAGGAGACTGTTAAATAAGTTAATAGCCCACGGTGTTAAGGGTAAGATCCGGGCATGGACAGAGGATTGGCTGACTGACAGAAGGCAGAGAGTGGGGATAAAGATGTCTTTATCAGGATGGCAGCCGGTGACTAGTGGTGTGCCTCAGGGGTCTGTGCTGGGACTACAACTTTTCACAATATACATTAATGATCTGGAAGAAGGTACTGAAGGCACTGTTGCTAAGTTTTCAGATGATACAAAGATCTATAGAGGGACAGGTAGTATTGAGGAATCAAGGGGGCTGCAGATGGATTGGACAAGCTAGGAGAGTGGGCAATGAAGTGGCAAATGGAATACAATGTGGAAAAGTGTGAGGTTATGCACTTTGGAAGGAGGAATTTAGGCATAGGCTACTTTCTAAATGGGGAAATACTTCGGAAATCAGAAGCACAAAGGGATTTGGGAATCCTTGTTCACGATTCTCTTAAGGTTAATGTGCAGGTTCAGTCGGCAGTTAAAAAGGCAAATGCAGGGGAGTCCAGCGAACCATGCCCATATGTTCTGGGCATGCCCAGCACTGGAAGAATTCTGGAAGGGGGTGGCGGGTACGGTGTCGAGGGTGGTTGGATCCAGGGTCAAACCAGGGTGGGGACTCGCGATTTTTGGAGTTGCGGTGGAGCCGGGAGTGCAGGAGGCGAAAGAGGCCGGTGTCCTGGCCTTTGCGTCCCTAGTAGCCCAGCGGAGGATCTTGCTGCAGTGGAAGGATGCGAGGCCCCCAAGTGTGGAGACCTGGGTCAATGACATGGCGGGATTTATAAAGTTGGAAAGGGTCAAATTTGCCCTGAGAGGATCAGTACAAGGGTTCTATAAACGATGGCAGCCTTCGGACTTCCTGGCTCAAAGGTAGGTATCTTGGTCAATAGCAGCAGCAACCCGGGGGGGGGGGGGGGGGGGGGGGGGGGGGGGGGGGGGGGGGGGAGGGGGGGGGGCAAGGAGGGGTGTTCCTTATTATAGTTTCTATATTTTTTCGCTACGGTTATGTAACTTAACATTGTGTTAATTTAAGTTGTTGTTAATATGTTGGGTTGTTCATTGAGGAGGGACGAAGGTTCATGATTGTTGTCATTACTGTTATTGTTGGTATTTTAGTATGGTTTGATGTTGTTGTATAAATTCAAAATTTTTCAATAAAAATTATTTTTTTTAAAAAGTCAAATGCAATGTTAGCATTTGTGTCAAGTGAGCTAGAATACAAGACCAGGGATGTACGTCTGAGACTGTATAAGACTCTGATCAGACCCCATTTGGAGTAATGTGAGCAGTTTTGGGTCCTGTATCTAAGGAAGGATGTGCTGGCCTTGGAAAGGGACCAGAGGAGTTTCACAAGAATGATCCCTGGAATGAAGAGCTTGTCGTATGAGGAACAGTTGAGGACTCTGGGTCTGTACTCATTAGAGTTTAGAAGGATGAGAGGGGATCTTATTGAAACTTACAAGATACTGCGAGGCCTGGATAGAGTGGATGTGGAGAGGATGTTTCCACTTGTAGGAAAAACTAGAACCGGAGGACATCATCTCAGACTGAAGGGACGATCCTTTAAAACAGAGATTATGAGGAATTTCTTCAACCAGAGGGTGGTGAATCTGTGGAACTCTTTGCTGCAGATGGCTGTGGAGGCCAATTCACTGTGTCTTTAAGACTCATGATAATAAGGGGATCAGGGGTTATGGGGAGAAGGCAGGAGGATGGGGATGAGAAAATATCAGCCATGATTGATGGGCCGAGTGTCCTAATTCTGCTCCTATGTCTTCTGGTCTTATTTTACCTTCATCTCAGAGACCTTTAAACTTAGCATACTGGCAGACTTTTAAAGTGTTTATGGATGCAGATGGGAACATTTTCATTAGGACTGTGAGTTTATGAGATAATGAGTGGCTGTCTAAATGGTATTGGGGTACAGAGGAGAATATTACAATTTTACTACAGGAAAGATTTAACTGTTATATACTAACTAACTGTTTAATGGGTTTAAAGGCTGCAGATGGGGAGGACAGATAAAGGAGCCACATCCCAGGTAAGATTCCCGACCTGAGCCCCTTCATCCCAGCACAAGCCCGCCCTGACCCCTTACCTCCCTGGGAGGGCACCTCTCGGCACCCTGGCGGCTAATGAGTGTACTTACCACTTTGACATCCCACACAATGCAATGTGCCAGGTTGGCACTGCCAAGGGATAGGGCTGAAGGAAGGGATCTGGGGTGAAGCAGGGAAATGAGGACAGAGCTGATGGAGGGGGTGAGGTGGGGCAATGAGGGAGGCTGAAGGGAGGGCTGGGGGTGAAGGGGGGCTGAATGTGAGACCTGGGGGGTGAAGGGGTGTTCTGCGGGGAGGGCTTTGCCAGCAATTAGGGTGGGGTGGTGTCCTACCTGTGATTCGGGGTTGGGTGGGGGCGCTGCAGTAGCTAATGTAGATCAGAGTGCCCTTTAGGTGTGGGACCTGTTTGAAATGAAATGAAATTAAAATTAAAATTGCTTATTGTCACGAGTAGGCTTCAATGAAGTTACAATGAAAAGCCTCTAGTCGCCACATTCCGGCGCCTGTTCGGGGAGGCTGGCACAGAAATTGAACCGTGCTGCTGGTCTGCTTTAAAAGCCAGCAATTCAGCCCAGTGTGCTAAACCAGCCCCTGTTTGAGAGATTAGGTCCCACTGCTCTCAGTTGCAATGTGGATCCCGGCATGCCTTGGCATGGAACAGAAAACCTGGTTTCCCAGAAATGTTTTTCCAAGTGATTGCAGTGGCATGTCGGGACACTCCTCGCGTCAGTGGAGGCCAGTCCCAATTTTCTGCTCGATTTCTGGCCTCAATGTTTTGCCCTCAACTGCATTCTGTGGTAGTGAATTCCATAGGCTCGGGCAGCACCGTGAGCAGTGGTTAGCACTGCTGCCTCACTGCTTCGAAGACCCAGGTTCAATCCTGGCTCTGGGTCACTGTTCATGTGGAGTTTGCACATTCTCCCCGTGTTTGCATGGGTTTAGCCCCCACAATCCAAAGATATGCAGGGTAGGTGGATTGGCCAAGCTAAATTACCCCTTAATTAGAAAAAATGAATTGGATACTCTAAATTTATTTTTATTTTTTTAAAGTACTGAATAGCCTTGGATGTTCAATCCACTTGCCTGGTCACCCTGCAGCCAGGTCTCAATAATCCAACGATATCATACCCTTTACATCTAGTTGCGCGATTAGTTCATCCACTTTATTGCGCATGCTACGCATATTAAGACACAAAACCCTGAGGCTTGTCTTTTAACTTTCCTTGTCATGTTCCCATTATTTTCTCTCTTTTCTTTCCCTACAGATGCTGCCAGACCTGCTGAGATTTTCCAGCATTTTCTCTTTCATTTCAGATTCCAGCATCCGCAGTAATTAGCTTTTTTCTCCTTATTTTCCACTGTGGGCCTGTTTGATTCTGGCCCTTGATTTCTCTGTCTATCACTTCTCTTATTCCCTTTTTGTTCTTGTCCATGTTTCAGAGTATCATAGAGTTATACAGCACGGAAACAGGTCCTTCAGCCTGTATGTCCAGCATGATGTCACCACCAAACACATCTTCCCCCCTCTCCCCCCTGTCAGCATTCCACAGAGACCGTTCCCTCTGGGACACGCCAGTCCATTCCTCCATCGCCCCCAGTGCCTCACCCTATTCCCACAGCACCTTCCCATGCAATGGGAGAAGGTGTAACACCTGCCCCTTTACCTCCTCTGTGCTCACAATCCAAGGGCCTAAACACTTTTTTCAGGTGAAGCAGCACTTCATGTGAACCTCCTTCAAATTCTGGTGTATTCATCTGCTGTTCCGAATGGGGTCTTCTCTACAGTAGTGAGACTAAATGCAGACTGGGTGACCACTTTGCAGAAGACCTTCAGTCCGTTCACAAGCAGGAACCAGACCTTCCTGGCGCTTGCCATTTCAACACTGGCCCTACTCTCATGCCCCCATGTCCATCCTTGGCCTGTTGCAATGTACCAGTGAGGCCCAACACAAACTGGAGGAACATCACCTCCTCTTTCGATAAGACTCTTCCGGTCTTAACATTGAGTTTAACAACTTCAGACTGTGAACTTTCTCCTCCACCTTCACCCCATTTTTATCTCTAGCAATTTATTTTCATTTCTTCCATCGATTAGTTTTTCCTTCACTAATTGTCTCCCCTCCCCCCAACTCCACCCTTCTTGGGCCATCTGTTCCTTGTTCCAAGTTGTGCTTTGACACACTGCTTATATTTGTTCTGCCATGAACACATCCTGATCTTTTAATGATCAGCACCCTTCTTAGTCATTATCACCACCATTTACATTCCCTATGTCTTTTTGTCCATGACATCTTTATCAATTTCCAGCTATCGCTGGTCCACTATCCAGCCCCAATTCTCCACACCATCAGCAACCCCCTCCCCCCCCATCCCCCAATCATAACATTATAAATCTCATCCTGTTTCCAGTTCTCTCCAGCTTTGACAGAGTCATCCAAACTCTAAACATTAGCTCCATTCTCTCTCCACAGATGCTGCCAGACCTGTGAGATTGTCCTGCATTTTCTGTTATTCTTTTGGCCTGCCATGCCAATACTGACCATCACATATCAATCTATACTAATCAAATTTACCCTACTCGGCCAGAAGCTTTCCCCCTCCTCTGCCTGTTTAAGTTCCCATCCCCCTGCCATTTTATTTTAAACCCTCCCCAACCACTGTAGCAAATAATCTCCCTCGGACATCAGTCCCGGTCCTGCACAGGTACCACTTTGGAGTGGTCCCACCTTACCCAGAACAGGTTCCAATGTCCCAGGAACAGGGTGGCACGGTAGCACAGTGGTTAGCAATGCTGCCTCATAGCTCCAGGGTCCCGAGTTCAATTCCAACCTCAGGTGACTTTGTGGAGTTTGTCCTTTCTCCCTGTGTCTGCGTGGGTTTCCTCCGGGTGCTCCAATTTCCTCCCACAGTCCAATGATGTGCAGGTTAGGTCGATTGGCCATGCTAAAATTGTCCCTTAGTGTCAAAAAGGTAAGGTGGGGTTACTGGGAATAGGGTAAAGGTGTGGCCTCAAAATGAAAATCGCTTATTGTCACGAGTAGGCTTCAAATGAAGTTACTGTGAAAAGCCCCTAGTCGCCATATTCTGGTGCCTGTTCAGGGAGGCTGTTACGGGAATCGAACCGTGCTGCTGGCCTGCCTTGGTCTGCTTTCAAAGCCAGCGATTTAGCCCAGTGTGCTAAACAGCCCCTACTTTATGTGCCGAGAGGGTTCTCTTTCCAAGGGTCGGTCCAGACTCGATGGGCTGAATGGCCTCCTTCTGCACTGTAAATTTGATGATTCTATAAATCTGAAACCCTTCCCTCGCACCCGCCCTTCAGCCACGTTTTCATCTTTTATATCCTGCTAATTCTGCTCTGACTAGCACGTGCCACTGGTAATAGTCCTGAGATCACTACCTTTCTGGTTCTACTTTTCAACTATATCCAAACTGCCTATATTCTGCTTTCATGGCCTCATCCATTTCTTTTTTTACCCATATCATTTGTACCAAAGCCATTGGGAGTTCACCCTCAACCTCCAGAATGTCCTGTAGTTGTTCTGAGACATCCTTGACCCCAGCATGAGGGAGGCAACATACCCTCCTGGAGTCTTGTTTGTGACCACAGAAATGCTTATCTATTCCCCTTGCAATTGAATCCCCTACAACTATTTCATTTCCACACTTATTACACCTCTCCTGTGCAGCAGAGCTCACCGTAGTGCAACAAATTCGGCTGTTGCTGCTTTCCCCTGAGAGGTCATTCTCCCAGCAGTATCCAAAACAGTATATCTCTTTTGCAGGGGAATGGCCACAGGAGATTCCTGCACTACCTGTCTAGTCCTCTTGCACTGCCTGGTGGTCACCCATTCCCTTCCTGCCTATGGAGTCTGTGGTGTGATCACACCTCCAAACGCGCAATCCACGATTTTCTCTGCCTCGCGTGTGTTCCACAGTATCCCCAGCCACTGCTCCAGCACTGAAACCCGGGCTTCAAGGAGCTGCAGCTGGAGACACTTCCTGGACACAAGGTGGCCCCGTGCACTGGAAATCATCCCGGCTTCCCACATAAATATACCCTGGGCAGCAGGGTAGCATGGTGGTTAGCATAAATGCTTCACAGCTCAGGTTCGATTCCCGGCTGGGTCACTGTCTGTGTGGAGTCTGCATGTCCTCCCCCTATGTGCGTGGGTTTCCTCCGGGTGCTCCGGTTTCCTCCCACAGTCCAAAGATGTGCGGGTTAGGTGGATTGGCCATGCTAAATTGCCCGTAGTGTCCTAATAAAAGTAAGGTTGGGGGGGGGGATTGTTGGGTTACGGGTATAGGGTGGATATGTGGGTTTGAGTAGGGTGATCATGGCTCGGCACAATATTGAGGGCCAAAGGGCCTGTTCTGTGCTGTACTGTTCTATGTTCTATAAATCAGGAGGAGTATACCACAGCTTTGAACTCTCCTGCCATGACTAACCTCTTTAAATTAAACCTTTTGGAAGCTACTTAAAATCAAATAATATCAGTTAGAAGATTCACAATCTTTTTAGTGAAGACATCTCTCCTCATCTCAGTCCTAACTGATCGATCCCATTATCCTGAGACTGTGCGCCTTGTTTTCGACTCTCTGACCGGCAAAACAATCTCTCAGTGTCCACCCTATGAAGCCCCTTCAGGATCTTGTAGGTTTCAATGAGATCGCCTCGCATTTTTCTAAACTCATGATGCGCAGGGTAGGTGGATTGGCCACGCTAAATTGTCCCTTGATTGGAATATTTAACAAACACAATGCTGAACCTGTCATCCCAGGGAATAATTCAGTGAAGATTCACTCTACTGCCTCCAATGCTTTTCTTTTCTTAAATATGGAAACCAAAACTGCACACAGTACTCCAGATGTGGTCTCACCAAAACCCTGTATAATTATAGCAAGACTTCTTCATTCCTGTACTCCACTCCCTTTGCAATGAAGGTCAACATGCCATTTGCCTTCCTAATTGCTTGCTGTGCCTCTATGAGAACTTGTTTCGTTCATTGTACAATTCCCAAGTCTCTTTGAACATCAACACTTGCTAAAAAATACTCAGCTTTTCGATTCTTTCTGTCAGAATAAATAACTTCCCTCGTGATAATCCATCTGCCATCTTTTTTACCGCTCTCAAGGACAATTAGGAATGGACAATGAATGCTGGCCTAACCTAACTAAAAAAAGACTTGACTTGTCCATATCTCTTTGCAGACTTTCTGCAACCTCCACTTAACATCTCATTCCAAAAGATGACATACCTGAAAGTGCAGCTCTCTCTGAATACTGCACTAAAGAGTTGTCTGTGCTTAAATCTTTACTGAACCAGAAAACAAAAAGAAAGTGTTCATAATGTTCCAAGGTACCTTTACAGTCAATGGAGTACATCTGAAGTACTTTTCAAGCTTTTCAACTGTTTTTTAATCACGTTTGTAATGTAACAAACATACAGCCAATTTGTGCAAAGCAAGCTCCCACAAACATAAATGCGACTATGGCCAGATAATTTCATTTTAGCAACATTGATTAAAGGATAAATATTGACCAGGTCACCAGGGACATAGAACATAGAACATACAGTGCAGAAGGAGGCCATTCGACCCATCGAGTCTGCACAGACCCACTTAAGCCCTCACTTCCACCTTATCCTGTAACCCAATAACCCCTCCTAACTTTTTTGGTCACGAAGGGCAATTTATCATAGCCAATCCACCTAACCTGCACGTCTTTGGTCTGTGGGAGGAAACCGGAGCACCCGGCGGAAACCCACGCAGACACGGGGAGAACGTGCAGACTCCACACAGACAGTGACCCAGCAGGGAATCGAACCTGGGACCCTGGCGCTGTGAAGCCACAGTGCTGTCCAGTTGTGCTACGGTGCTGCCCATAATATCTCTGCTGCTCTTCTTCAAAATAGTGCCCTGTGATTTTTTTTTAACCTAAGTGTCTCAGGGCCTAAGGGTCTCAGTGACATCTCATCTAGAAAATGGACCCTCCAACAGTGTCGCACCCTCTGGCTGCTGTGCTGGTTCATCAGCCTAGATTGCTGTGCTCCCATCTCAGGAAGAGGACTTAACCCACAATCTTGTGACTCTGAGGTGAGTGCGAGAAATTGAGTCATGGTTGACACTACATAAGTAATGAAATGAGACACGGGAATCTTCTCTTAATCACTATAAAACAACAGGCTGTCTCACTCAGCCACATCCAAGGACCACAAGGCCATGAGCAGAAAGATGTTTCATATTTCCTTGAATATAAAATGAGGAGTACTTTATAGTTGCAGACTATTATTCAAATTATCAAGACTTCTGAACCTTTGATACAGACAATGAATTAAATGATGACGGCAGTGGAGGGGGAGGCGGAGATAGTGGTGGCGCTGGATGCGGAGAAAGCGTTTGATAGAGTTGAGTGGGGGTACCTGTGGGAGGTGCTGGAGCGGTTTGGATTCGGGGAGGGATTCATCAAATGGGTGAGGCTGCTCTACGCGGCTCCGATGGCAAGTGTAGTTACCAATGGAAGGAGATCGGAGTACTTTAGGCTCTACCGTGGGACCAGGCAGGGGTGCCCCCTGTCCCCCTTGCTTTTTGCACTGGCAATTGAACCTTTGGCTATGGCGTTGAGGGAGTCAGGGAGATGGAGGGGTCTGGTGCGGGGTGGGGAGGAATATCGGGTATCACTGTATGCGGACGACCTGCTGTTGTATGTGGCGGATCCAGAAGGGGGAATACCGGGGGTGATGGAGCTGTTAGCGGAATTTGGGGGCTTCTCGGGCTATAAGTTAAATTTAGGCAAGAGCGAGGTATTTGTAGTACACCCAGGTGATCAGGAGGGAATTGGGAGGCTCCCTTTCAGGAGGGCAGTGAAGAGTTTCAGATACCTGGGGGTGCAGGTGGCCAGGAGTGGGGGGACTCTCCATAAGCTTAATTTTACCAGGCTGGTGGAGCAGATGGAGGAGGAATTTAAAAGGTGGGACATGGTGCCGCTATCGTTGGCGGGTAGAGTGCAGTCCGTCAAAATGACGGTTCTCCAGAGGTTCTTGTTCCTTTTTCAGTGTTTGCCCATCTTTATCCCTAGGGCCTTTTTTAGAAGGGTGACTAGCAGCATCATGAGCTTTGTTTGGGCGCAAGGGACCCTGAGGATGAAGAGGGTCTTCTTGGAGCGGGGTAGAGATGGGGGGGGGGCTGGCGTTACCCAATCTCTCGGGGTATTATTGGGCGGCCAACGTGTCGATGGTGCGCAAGTGGGTAATGGAGGGGGAGGGGGCAGCATGGAAACAGATGGAGAGGGCGTCCTGTGGAGATACAAGCCTGGGGGCCCTGGTAACGGCGCCATGGCCGCTCCCTCCTACGAGGTATACCATGAGTCCGGTGGTGGCGGCTACCCTCAAGATTTGGGGGCAGTGGAGGCGACATAGGGGAGAAGTGGGGGGCTCGATGGAGGCTCCGTTAAGGGGGAACCATAGGTTCGTCCCGGGGAACATTGATGGGGGATTTCAGGGTTGGCACAGAGCGGGCATCAGACAGCTGAGGGACCTGTTTATTGATGGGAGGTTTGCGGGTCTGGGGGAGTTGGAGGAGAAATTTGGGCTCCCCCCGGGAAACATGTTAAGGTATCTGCAGGTAAATGCATTTGCTAGACGGCAGGTGGAGGGATTCCCTTCGCTTCCCGCGAGGGGGGTGAATGTCAGGGTGCTTTCGGGGGTCTGGGTCGGAGAGGGGAAGATATCTGATATCTATACGGTTATGCAGGAGGCAGAGGAGGCGTCAGTAGAGGAGCTGAAAGCTAAGTGGGAGGGGGAACTGGGGGAACAGATCGAAGACGGGACATGGGCTGATGCCCTGGAGAGCGTTAATTCTTCCTCCACGTGTGCGTGGCTTAGCCTCATCCAATTCAAGGTGCTGCACCGGGCCCACATGACTGAGACGAGGATGAGTAGGTTCTTTGGGGGAGAAGACAGGTGTGTCAGGTGCTCGGGGAGTCCAGCGAACCATGCCCATATGTTCTGGGCATGCCCGGCACTGGAGGAGTTCTGGAAGGGGGTGGTGAGGACGATGTCGAGGGTGGTGGGATCCAGGGTCAAGCCAGGATGGGGATTCGTGATTTTTGGGGTTGGGGTGGAGCCGGGAGTGCAGGAGGCGAAAGAGACCGGTGTGCTGGCCTTTGCGTCCCTAGTAGCCCGGCGAAGGATCTTGCTACAATGGAAAGATGCGAGGCGCCCAAGCGTGGAGACCTGGATCAATGACATGGCGGGTTTCATTAAGCTAGAGAAGGTCAAATTCGCCCTGAGAGGGTCGGTACAAGGGTTCTTTAGGCGGTGGCAACCTTTCCTCGACTTTCTGGCTCAACGATAGGGTACGGGGACAGTAGCAGCAGCAACCTGGGGGGGAGGGGGGGAAAGGGGGAGGGAAAGGGGGGGCGGGGGGGAACGATGACTATGTTTGTTTATTTAATTAAAATGTATTTTTAAGTTCTTTTGTTGTTCATTGGGGTTGGGGGGGTGGGGGGATGTGATACATGCGTCGATACGGTCTGGGGGGTGTTACAGTTATTATGGGTTATTTTGTTGCATTTCATTGTTTGTCGTTATGTTTTATATTTTCTGTAAAAAATTCCAATAAAAATTATTTTTTTTAAAAAGACAGTGAATTAAATCCATAATTGTTAAAATTCTTATACAAAGAGAGACTTGTGGTGATAATGGACAATACAGGTAGATATTTGCCTTCACCACCTCGACAGCAATCTGGTGTTGTGGACCGCATGTATCTGCAATCCAATTTCCTAGAACACATGTGGGCGTGTGAAGATGAAAATCTACTCAAATGTTTAGGAGTG
Organism: Scyliorhinus canicula; assembly: GCF_902713615.1. NCBI lineage: Eukaryota > Metazoa > Chordata > Chondrichthyes > Carcharhiniformes > Scyliorhinidae > Scyliorhinus > Scyliorhinus canicula. Next base: position 254,127,768 of record NC_052147.1, on the reverse strand, counting down.
CGTGGAATTCAGCCTGTTTGTGGACGAGTGAAACTTAAGGCAGACAACCTCTAAACTGTTCCACTCTGAATCAAATGGTCTTGCTGAAAAGATTGTACAACTTGTTAGCAGCATCATTAGGGAAGCTTGTGACAGCATTTGAGATCCATACATGGATTTACTGGAACACATTGGAGAACTGGTTCTCCCTTGCACAACATCTGATGAATTGTCATATGGACGCCAAATTACTCATTATAGGACAATCTCCTCAAGGTTAGTGACTATAAATGGTCAAGCCAGAAAGAAGAAACCACAGAAATGCTGTCATGATCAGTGTGTCAACCTTTACTCTTGTTATCTCCTAGCAACATATTTGAAAAGAGCAGAACCATTATTGGCTGAAGAAAAGATTCATGTTATACCAAACTGCATCCTGGATTTAAACTGTGAAAGTATGCAGAGGTTGTCAGTCATGTCACAATTAGAAAAACTTTATGAAAATCGGTGAGCCAAATATCTAGGACATATCATGTGATGGTGAGCTGGAACACAACACAACCCACAGATATTAAGTCAAAGCAACCAGCTGAGTCTGTACCTACAGCGATTCAATAATCACTCCAGACCATGCAACAGGAAGTCACCGTCACTTGAACAAAATGAATAATAAGGAAACCAGATGCGTTGTGTGAAACAGTGTAGTGCCTTTCGTGTTTAACTATGGATTACATTTAATACAGAGCCATTTTGTACCTTGCACGCTATTCGTTCTACAGGACTGTGATTTTAAAGTTTCTATTATAAAGGTTCAGTTCGATCTGTATGAAGTTTTAGAGCCAGTGAATAATTTTAAAGAAAGGTGAGATGTAATGAGATCCAGTAGGCTGTCTTCATAGTCACTGAAAACTGATTCCTCATTAGATGATTAGTCACAGCTGCTCTGCACAAAAGCATCCAAATTTTGAAACCCTCTTGCAGTAAAGACCTCCTGAGCCCCTAAAATAATAGAGACTATTTGGAATCTGGATTTTCCCCAGATCAGGATTTCTCCGAAGAGTACCATAATTATGAAATGAGATATTCTACTGGCTGGAACATTCCTGGTCAAGGGGGAAATTATTTTAACTGGTATTAAACATTGTGAATGGACCCAGTCAATACATTTCCAAAATGGCCTATCAGTAGATCTTTGCCATTGCCTGCGTTGAGGAAAACTAAAGGTCCAGGTTAAAGCTATTTTTCAAGATTGTCTTTGTAAATGCAGGTTTTAGTTTGGTACTTCGCATAAAATTGACCAAGTTCCATTCAAACTTGTAAACCAGGGCCAAGCCCCCCCCCCCCCCCCACCACCACCACCACCACCCCACCCCCACTGCCCCCCCAACCCCCCCTCACACTTATCTTAAACATCCAACACTACCCCCGCCCATTCTAAATTTACAGTTTTGAGTCTTGTGGTTGCCTCAACTAGATCATCTTTGATGCCGCTGTGCTGATTCAATGTCAAATAATCACCCGCCCCTTTCAAGGGGAAGCTCTCTCAATTCTTCAAATCAGTCTGGGCACTGCAACTTTCCAATCTCCCTCTCGTACAGCAGACCGAAATGTACCCTAATCATTCAGGGCTCAAGCATAAAGGGGTTAAAATCAACAGCTTCTTGCTGTTCCCTCGGATGGGAAGCGTTAAAATTCAGTCACACAAACCCAGCTGGTTTTGCTTGCTCAGCAAAACTATCCAGTGACTTCACCTCAAAAAAAAAGACGTTTTACAAATGTTGCCACTGAATCCGACATAAAGACAAATTGTTCAAGGTTTTTCACAGCAGATATCACACTGTCGGAGCAATTTTTCAACAGGTGCTCTCCGTTTTGGCATTCTTTTGTGTAATCCCATGAGCCAACCTATTTCGCTTTAGAACGATATCACTGTGGGGATATACAACTGGAATGATAAAACAAAAGGGTGCTTGTGTTAAAACATCCAGCATACAATATCAGATTTCATACTGGGTATTACTGCCAAAGTTGTTCCAGTCATTCTCAATCAAAGAAGAGGCGTCATCTTGATAGATCATAAGCCTGTCATTCTGCAGTAGTTGTGTGACCTGTTACTTCAGATTGATACTAATGATTACAAAATATGTCAGTTTTCAACCATGACTCATATTTAAAAAAACAATTCTAATATTGGTAGAACTGAATTGAGAAACCCCGGAAACTGTAATATGGACCAATAGCAGCCACAACAAATCCCGTGATTTGGGGGCAACAAAAACAAATTAAGGAGGATGGAAAGGAAAATTTAGGATGAATTATTATTTTCTGCGGGAAAATCTTTCTGATTGCAATTCCTACAGATGAATGACTGCCATGGTTCTCTGTTTACATCCACACACAAGCTGGAATTTACCATTCCAGGCCTGAGTCCCGTGATGGGGCCGAGAAGTCCACAAAGCACAGGGGTTAAACTTACCGAATCACGCAGTCAAGCTCATTAATTGTGCAGCCAGGGATTTGATGCCGAATCGCATGGCACAGCTAGCAGAGAATTGCATGCCATGCCATCATATCCAGGAGTCACAGTTAAAAGGCACCTGGACATTCATTCATACATCGTGCAAGGACTCTGCAAGCCAGATATGTCGCCCAGGAAGCATCAGGTACCGGCCACACAATTCCATGGGCTTCACTGGAGACCCTACTACAGGCTGTGGAGAAAAGGCAGGATGCCCTCTTTCCCAGGGATGAGAGAGGAGGCCCACCCATCTCACCTCACCTGCTTGGAAGGAGGTGGTCAGGGTGGTCAATGCCACATCTCCACACAGGAGAACCACTTTGCAGTGCAGAAAGTGAATGATTGACCTAATCCATGCTGCCAGGGTAAGAGAACCCTCTACTGCCCATTCTCACTTCACTTGATGGGTACTGGGATGTGGACATCAATGGCAGGGACAGCATCTGTGGTGCCTATGCATAAAAGCCCTTTGCAAGGTGCTGAGGTGCTTCCTCATAGTCCCACGGCAGTCCATGCAATCTGCTGGTACGGAGGCAACCGTGGGTTGCTGACCCAGCCACAGTGAAGGCATAAATTGTTCGGGGGGGAGGAGAGGGGCTGGTGTAGAGGGCAACCTGCAGAACCTGCTAGTGCCATGCCTCTGTTGTCCTTATCTGTCTAGCTGCTAGAGCCCACATGTCTGAAGAACCCTTGGAGAATAGCAGCAGTGCATCTGTCAAATGGGACCAGCAGGTGCCAATGAGTCAGTGGTGAGGAACTCACTGTTGAGGATGCTGGATTGGCTGTCAATCAAGCAGCCTTGTTGACCTGCACGGTCTCCAACTTCCTCAGCACTGTTGGAACTAAGCTAATCCAGGCAGTTGAACAGCATTCCATCAAACCCGCTCCCAATTCCACCCTGCACATGGTCGACAGGCTTTGGGGACTCACAAGGTCACCCGCAAGACACAGAATTAGCAGCACATGACCTACATCGACATAAGAAAAGCTCACAAACTATCTCCTACCTTTACACAGGAGAAGACAGTGCACAATGGGCATGAGAGAGAGAAGGCGGGAAGGTGTGTGCCCCAATTCCATCCCTTCACACAGTCTGAACAGCGGGCTGGCAAGCTGGCAGCAGGAACCATGACCATACCTGTGACTTTGGCGAGGTGAGCTTGCCCCCAGATGTCCAGTGAGGAAGCAGGCTTAATGTCTGCACTCAAATCCGACGGGTGAGGCTCTGTGATATGTAGGATGCAATGAATGCAGTCACTCATTCTCTCCTCTTCCCATTTCAGGGCTAGCAGGAAGACGCTGAGGCCAGACCCCCATCTTTGATTCCAGCCCCAGCCCCAACTTACAGAGGGCCTTGGAAAAGGATAAGGGTGATGAATTCCCACCTGTACAGCCATCACAGCATTTACCTGCACCCTCCACCTGCCCAGAGACACACAAACCCCTCGGTGGATCATAGATCTAGTTTAGGTTGGGCCTCAAACTCTGCTGGTCACCTAACAGACACGTGTCCACAGTAAGAGAGGCAATAACAGCTGTGGTCTCCAGCACTCAGAGGACTGCTGGAAAAGAGGCGTCGGCTAAGTCCAGGTCAGATGATGAGCCTCTCAGAATAGTCATAGACACAAGGCTGGAGATGTGCAGAAGGAGGCCATTCAGCCCATCAAGTTTGCACCCACCCTCTGAAAGAGGACCCTACCAGGATCCACTCACCCGCAAACCTGCGACCCCACCTAACCTTTGGACACTAGGGGCCAATTTAGCTTGACCAATCCGCCAACGATGCACATATTTGGACTATGAGATGAAACCGGATCATCCAGAGGAAACCCTCGCAGACACAGGGAGAATGTGCAAACTTCACACAGACAGTCACCCAAGGTTGGAGTCGAATCCGGATCCCTGATACTGTGAGGCAGCAGTGCTACAAATCATGCTGCCCGAGATGCGGAGAACATCAGACAGAGGTGTCAGAGGCCCTCAACAGAGTGGGACGTGAGCTGGAGTGTTCTATCCACCTGCTCCCTGAGCTCTCCGATTGTGCCACCAATATGTGGCACATTGAGGTCTCCATGAGGAAAATGGCAGACACCATGGAGACCCTGGTCCAGAAGAATGGCCATCTTCTGCTGGAGAGGGGCTCAGATCTACACTCCATGGCTGAGCATTCGCAGTGGCTCTGCCAGAGCGGGAATGGGGCACCTTGACCTCCCTCCTGGTGCCCCTTCCCTCAAGGAAACAGGGAGGGACCCTTGACACCCAAAGGGAGGAGGAGCATCAGGTGGATAACCTGAGGCCTCCCCTGGGACTCGCCAAGGGTTTCCAGGTGTTCCAAAACCCTGTGACACCTGTGACACCATCAGCTCCGCCTTCTGGGACTGCTGAGGGTACACGTGCCCCAGATCAGGAGACCAAAGAAGGTCAGGGTGTTCCCAACCTGGAGCCTCCAGAGGATGCCTGCCAAATTCATCGCAGACAGCAGGATACAGTGCCCAGCAGGCTGCCTCCACTTCTACTGCTGATATTGCAGAAGAGCCTAAACGTAGTGGTAAGGTAAGGAAAATTAAGAAGTTCCAGCAGCACCCTCAGGTGTACGATTATTGTAAACAGTTGTTTACGTTGCAGAGGTTCTGTTGGGTTTTTCTTGCTGCTACTTCTGTTAATGTCTGTGCACACCCCTCCCTATTTTTCTCAGGGATGCAGCAGTCTGTATCCATCCCCAAGAATCATGGATCCATCTCACTTTGCCAAGGACCTTGCAAGCCATGTGCAAAAGGCCTTCATTCATACTGTTCCCTTTCCACTGCCTTTCTGATTCGACAGAAAGACCTGTCACTTGTCAGGACAGCTTATTATGGTGCCCCTTCAGTTGTCCAGTTGAGCTGACCTTCAGCTCCACCCTCCTTCCAACCAGCATTTCTTGAGCTGGACGTTGAGGGTGTGAACCCAGTGCTGTGCATTACATCAGGATAGTGCACGTGAGCTTCCGGATTGTATCCAACACCTTCTACCCTCCTTTAACCCAAATCCTCATTACCCATTACCATTGAACCCCCTCCCCCTACAGTGTTACCTTCTCTCTCCCATCTGTCATTCTTGAACACCTCCCCCACCCCCAAAATCACCCTGCAGCACATAACACAACCATCATAACCCTTCACATAACTTCCCTCCCCAATGAGCCCATATTTGTCATGGGTCTCTATGCTTACCATTATCGAACATAGAACATAGAAAAATACAGCACAGACCCTTCGGCCCATGATGTTGTGCCGAACTTTTGTCCTAGATTAAGAACAAATTAATCTACACTCCATCATTCTGCCGTAATCCATGTACCTATCCAATAGCCGCTTGAAGGTCCCTAATGGTTCCGACTCAACTACTGCCACAGGCAGTCCATTCCATGCCCCCACTACTCTCTGGGTAAAGAACCTACCTCTGACATCCCCCCTATATCTTCCACCATTCACCTTAAATTTATGTCCCCTTGAAATGGTCTCTGACTGTCTACTCTATCTATTCCCCTGATTATCTTCTAAACCTCTATCAAGTCCGATTAAGGACAGTAGCGGGAGATTGTGTATTGAGTCTGAAGAGATAGGAGAGGTCTTGAACAAGTATTTTTCTTCAGTATTTACAAACGAGAGGGGCCATATTGTTGGAGAGGACAGCGTGAAGCAGACTGATAAGCTTGAGGAGATACTTGTCAGGAAGGAAGATGTGTTGCGCGTTTTGAAAAACTTGAGGATAGAAAAGTCCCCCGGGCCTGACGGGATATATCCAAGGATTCTATGGGAAGCAAGAAATGAAATTGCAGAGCCGTTGGCAATGATCTTTTCGTCCTCGCTGTCAACAGGGGTGGTACCAGAGGATTGGAGAGTGGCGAATGTTGTGCCCCTGTTCAAAAAAGGGAATAGGGATAACCCTGGGAATTATAGGCCAGTTAGTCTTACTTCGGTGGTAGGCAAAGTAATGGAAAGGGTACTGAGGGATAGGATTTCTGAGCATCTGGAAAGGCATTGCTTGATTAGGGATAGTCAGCACGGATTTGTGAGGGGTAGGTCTTGCCTTACAAGTCTTATTGAATTCTTTGAGGAGGTGACCAAGCATGTGGATGAAGGTAAAGCAGTGGATGTAGTGTACATGGATTTTAGTAAGGCATTTGATAAGGTTCCCCATGGTAGGCTTATGCAGAAAGTAAGGAGGCATGGGATAGTGGGAAATTTGGCCAGTTGGATAACAAACTGGCTAACCGATAGAAGACAGAGAGTGGTGGTGGATGGCAAATATTCAGCCTGGAGCCCAGTTATCAGTGGCGTACCGCAGGGATCAGTTCTGGGTCCTCTGCTGTTTGTGATTTTCATTAACGACTTGGATGAGGGAGTTGAAGGGTGGGTCAGTAAATTGGCAGATGATACGAAGATTGGTGGAGTTGTGGATAGTGAGGAGGGCTGTTGTCGGCTTCAAAGAGACATAGATAGAATGCAGAGCTGGGCTGAGAAGTGGCAGATGGAGTTTAACCCTGACAAGTGTGAGGTTGTCCATTTTGGAAGGACAAATCTGAATGCGGAATACAGGGTTAATAGTAGGGTTCTTGGCAATGTGGAGGAGCAGAGAGATCTTGGGGTCTATGTTCATAGTTCTTTGAAAGTTGCCACTCAAGTGGATAGAGCTGTGAAGAAGGCCTATGGTGTGCTAGCGTTCATTAGCAGAGGGATTGAATTTAAGAACCGTGAGGTGATGATGCAGCTGTACAAAACCTTGGTCAGGCCACATTTGGAGTACTGTGTGCAGTTCTGGTCACCTCATTTTAGGAAGGATGTGGAAGCTTTGGAAAAGGTGCAAAGGAGATTTACCAGGATGTTGCCTGGAATGGAGAGTAGGTCATACAAGGAAAGGTTGAGGGTGCTAGGCCTTTTCTCATTAGAACGGAGAAGGATGAGGGGCGACTTGATAGAGGTTTATAAGATGATCAGGGGAATAGATAGAGTAGACAGTCAGAGACTTTTTCCCCGGGTGGAACACACCATTACAAGGGGACATAAATTTAAGATAAATGGTGGAAGATATAGAGGGGATGTCAGAGGTAGGTTCTTTACCCAGAGAGTAGTGGGGGCATGGAATGCACTGCCTGTGGTAGTAGTTGAGTCGGAAAAGTTAGGGACCTTCAAGCGGCTATTGGATAGGTACTTGGATTAGGGTAGAATAATGGAGTGTAGGTTAACTTCTTAAGGGCAGCACGGTAGCATTGTGGATAGCACAATTGCTTCACAGCTCCAGGGTCCCAAGTTCAATTTCGACTTGGGTCACTGTCTGTGTGGAGTCTGCACATCCTCCCCGTGACTGCGTGGGTTTCCTCCGGGTACTCCGGTTTCCTCCCACAGTCCAAAGATGTGCAGGTTGGGTGATTGGCCATGAAAAATTGTCCAAAATTCTATGATTAACCTAGGACAAAAGTTCGGCGCAACATCGTGGGCCGAAGGGCCTGTTCTGTGCTGTATTTCTCTATCTAAGTCGCCCCTCATCCTTCTCCGTTCTAATGAGAAAAGGCCTAGCACCCTTAACCTTTCCTTGTAAGAGCTGCTCTCCATTCCAGGCAACATCGTGGTAAATCTTCTTTGCATCTTTCCCAAAGCTTCCACGTCCGTCCTAAAATAAGGTGACCAGAACTGCACACAGTACTCCAAATATGGCCCTACCAATGTTTTGTACAGCTATATCATAACCTCACGGCTTACCATTGTCCTGCTGACCTCTAGAATCCGTATACACCTCCATATCCCCTCCAGCCGCCCAAACCAGCTCTTCACCCGCCACCAATCCTACCATATCCCACTGCCTCCTCCAACAGTACTACCCTCTCTTACAATTACTGGGACCTCTCACCACCTTGGTTAGCCTCCAAGATCCTTCCATCAACACCACAGATCCCTCCATGTAAACCCCCCACCCATCCCACTGTTCCTTCCTTTCCCGCCAATCCTGCACAGATTCCCGGTTCCTTCCCCTCATACCCTTCACAAGGCTCAATGATTCTATCTGGCCACACCTTCCCCCCAACTTCTGTTTTTTATCCCCCAATTCGCGTTCCAGTCCTCCCCACTCCACAGGTCCCAGCACCCCTACCCCCTCCATTCGCCATGCAACTTCCATTGAGATAACCAGGCCACACCTTAGCAGGAAGCCCTCACCATCTCAATGCTGGTTGTGTTTCGGGAGAAGTTTGATCGGGTGCACATTTAAATTCCATGAATTACATGTCAAGTGGGTTCCCTCCAGCTTTCGGTGAGAATGGCAACCTGTCATTATCCCACCATAAAGGGCAGGACCCCAAGTTCCCACCATCATTTCCTGCTGTCGGGCCTCCGATTTTTTCATCCTGGAATCATAGAATGTACCGTTTTTGCCAGTCCTGCCAGCGTAAATTACAGTAGGTCCTTACCGGCGGGACCTGGTGGCGCGGGGGGATCTGGTCCCGGGAGGTACCCCCACGGTGGCCTGGCCCGCGATCGGGGCCCACCGATCCACGGGCGGGCCTGTGCCATGGGGGCACTCTATTCTTCCACACCGGTGACTGTAGCGGTCCACCATGGCCGGTGCAGAAACAAAGCCCTCTGCGCATGTGCGGGGATGACACCAGCACACGCTGGCGCTCCCGCATATGCGCCAATTCGCGCCGGCCGGCGGAGGCCCTTCGGCGCCTGTTGGTGGGGCGCAAACCACTCCAGGGCTGGCCTAGCCCCTGAAGGTGTGGAATCAACGGTCCGACACTGGAGTGGTTCATGCCACTCCTTCCCGCCAGAGTTGCTCGCCCCGCCGATTGCGGCAGAATCCCACCCCAGATGTCACACTTTGTTAAAGATGCAAAACAGTTCTAAAGAACTTCAATGAAGTATCATCTATCGAAGAACAGGGCCTGCAGTTGGCAATCTGCAGGAATGTCCTTCGGCAAATGGCCTCCAGCTGGCCTCATGATGTGCCTATTCAAATTGCTTCCTAACAGGGACAAATGCTACCTCGAAAAGAATAAGTCAGGTTAAACACCATTCCACCTTAACAGTTAAGCATCGCAAAAATGCTTCAAGACACCAGACCACCAATGAGCAATGCCACAAAGATCAACTATTATTGATAATATATTCAGCCTAACAATAATGCTTTTCGAGCTGAAGGGTGAATAGTGGACATCTTGAGAGAAGAACATTGTTGGAAAGTCCAATCCTGATCCAATGCCTATATTCTACAGAATGTGATGGTGCTCAGGAGCTGATGAAAAGAAAATGTGTTGAAACATTGAGACTGAAATTCGACCTGATTAGATGTGTACAGCTCTAAACCTTGCTGGCAAGGAGACATTCGCCATGTCAGCACATTTTAGAATCAATAGGGCTATCAGATCAGAAATCAGCACAGATCACCAGTTGAACCGAATAAAGACTGGAAGCGTACAAACATCTTTCAAATAGATTCATTTGCTATCAATATAGTTGAGTGAACCAACCCTTGGTACTACATGTTGTACTTTGTGGATATTTCTTCCCAAGCAGTTACTGCACACATTCTTCCTGTAGTCTGGTCTGGTCTGGCCTACTCTGAGCAAGAAAATGTCACTATTGCTCGTCTGGAATTAATCTCATCAACATCTCATTACGGCTGCATCCGTCATGCAGTTGAATTGATTGCCTTTTTATCTGTTTCGTGTTTTGATGCTGGTATATGATGTGTAATTTAAAGTTTCAGCATCATACATACATTGTCGGGGTTTTTTTCCCCTGAGGGTAGTTAGATTTGAATAAGTGCAAAACCATTTTGATATCAATTGATGCCTCACCTGAAAGACAACAGGTGAAATTCTCTGTTTGGGAGACCAAGGGCGGTATTCTCCGACCCCCCCGCCGGGTCGGAGAATCCGAGGGGAGGCGCCGTGAATCCCGCCCCGCTGCTCCAAAGCCGGTGGACGTATTCTCCGGCGCTGGTTTTCGGGTGGGGCGGGATTCCCGTTGGCAGCGATCCCCCCGGCAATTCTCCGGGCCCCGATGGGCCGAGCAGGCATCCGTTTTCGGCCAGTCCCATCGGCGTGAAATGGACATGGTCCCACACAACGGGAGCTGGCTGGTAGGCCGGCTGGTGTGGTCATCGGAGGGGCGCAGGGGGATCTGTCCGCGGTGGGGGTGGGGGGGGGGGCTGTGCCGTGGGGGCAGTCCTTCCTTCCGCGCCAGCCCCTGTAGGGCTCCACCATGGCCGGCGCGAAGAAGAAACCCCGTGCACATGCGCCAGAACACGCCGGCGGTTCTGCACATGGGAAGGACCACGCCGGCCCTTCGGCGCCGTTTGATGTGGTGCCAACCCCTCCCTAGCCAGCCTAGCCCCCGGAAGTGCGGAAGTTCCACAACTTCCGGGTGGCCCGACACTGAAGTGGTTCACGCCGTTCTTGGCGCCGGCATCGGGCCATCCCGCCAATTGTGAGAGAATCCCGCCCACGTGTTGACGCCGAGACTGAATTGCTTGTGTTTCGCGCTCCCGCTGCAGGCGCTATTTGTGGAGCAATTCAGGACATGCTAATATGCCAGCACTCTGCTGCCGCGAATTCCCAGCAATTCCCGGTCCAGCGGGTATCCTAACCGCTAGGGCCGGAGTTAGCTTTAAAGAGCCTGGCAGCTGGAGCTTTTCTAAGCACTCCATTTACCACACATTCAATGGAGCCACCAAGATCGTTCAGAGAAGATCTGCCTTGCCGAGATCAGGAGTCCGAGGTGGATCCACAGCTCCATGCCAGTGAGGAGCGAGGGACACCCTCTTCCCCAATGTGAGCCGTGGACTTAAGCTTGTCCTTCTGAACACTGCCTGGGAGGTGGTGACAGAGGCAGTCAGTGCTGCCAGTCTCACCAGGAAGAGACAGCTGATGATCCGGAGGGGTGGGGATCACTGGTGAGGCCTCTGCTCTGAGAGGGGCAGAGAACCAGGGAAGGCTCCAAAGGCTGGGTACAGGTGTCCTCTGGCTGGGGTGAGCTCTGCTAATCACCTGCTTCCTCTGCAGTGGGCCATCACTTCTCAGGTGTGCCAACACCTGGTGGGCTCCTGATTGAGCTTGGCCCTTGATGATACAGCTGGGTTATGAGGGTGTCCAGAAGGGTAGCCTGGATAGGCTCATAAGTGACCAGAGGTCTTCTGAGCATTTAAAGGACACAGGCAGCACTCAGCAATGTGAGCAGCCAGGAGCCTGTAAGTAGCACCAAAGGGGTGAGTTTAAAAGACAGACTGCAGCAATGGCAGACTGAGCCAGGCCACACGGATTCCAAGGGGGGTGTGGTGAATGTATAGAACTAGTAATTCACCAGTGTATTAGTATCATGTTCTGCCATTGTGTTACAGCTATGTTATGTTGTTGACCTTGTGGGCTCCACCTATGGGCCATTGTGTGGCTTCACCCACAGGAGGATATGTTGGGGCATGTACGGGCTCCGCCCATGGCTCCTCCCCTTGAAAGGAAGTATAAAGAGCAGTTGACCTGTTGGCGGATCACAGTATTGTACCAGTCGCAGGCAGGCACTCTTCTAAGCTGATTAAAACCTCGGTTTACTTCTACTCGTGTCTTTGAGTGAATTGATGGTCGCATCAATTTAATCAGCTTAAACACAACTATGGAATCAGCCCTCAAACCTGATCAACTGGAACTCGATCCGCAGGCTGCGGAGGCGAAATAAATTTTTTCGCACTGGCTTCGATGCTTCAAGGCCTATCTCGCTGCCTCTTCCACGCCTTCCGTCACCGATGAACAGAAACTGAGCCTCCTCCACGCACAGGTGAGCCATCGCAATTCTGTTCAGCTCGACGAGGCCTCCTCCTACGCAGACGCCTTCGCGATGCTCGAACGCCTCTACATACGGCCCGTGAACGTGGTCTATGTGCGACACATCTTCACCATTCACCGCCAGCACCCCGGGGAGTCGCTAGATGACTACCTACGCGACCTCAAAGCCCTCGCACGCAACTGTAATTACCAGGCCGTTATGGCCACTCAGCACATGGAACTCGCCGTCCGAGACGTCGGGAGTCCGGTCGAATTATGTGAGACAATGCCTGCTCAAAAAGGGGGCCCAGGACCTGGACAACACGGTAATGTTAGCCACCTCTCTGGAGGTTGCGTTTCAGAGCCTTACTGTGTTCCCGGCTGACCCCCCGACCCCCTCGTGGGCCCCCGACCAAAGACTACCCCAGGCCTTTGCTGCGTGGCCCCCGCCCATCATGGGGGGGCTACACTGCTATTTTTGCGGCCAGTCTCAACACCCCTGACAGCACTGCCCGGCAAGCAACGTGAACTGCAGCAGCTGCGGGAGAAAAGGACATTTCACCAAAGTCTGCCTGGCCAGGTCTAAGAACTCGAACTCACAGGCCCGATCCTCAGACTCACAAGCCCGCAGACCCCGCAGTGTGGCAGCATGTTTGCCAACTCCGCCCCCTGCTGACGTGTCATCAGCCTCGTGCTATCAGTGGGGGCGGCCATCTTCCATCCCTCACAGCACGTGCAACGCAGGAGGGCCGCCATCTTGGCCATCATCCCCCACGTGGCTGGCCACGTGCAATCCATGGGGGCCGCCATCTTGGACGCCATCTTCCTCACCACCCTCCACGCTCGACCAGCAGGGGCCGCCATCTTGGCTGCCATCTGCTACGCCGCTCGACGCGTATGATCAATAAGGACAGCCATTGCGGGCCGCCCCAGCACCTCCAACCACGCCACCGGCTACCCGCAGCTTAAGCACCTCCATGATGGCCGTCCGAGTTAACGGGCACAAGACGCCTTGCCTCTTCGACTTCGGGAGCACAGAGCTTCATTCACCCGGACATGGTAAGACGCTGCTCGCTCCCAATTTTCCCGGCGCAACAAACCATCTCCCTCGCCTCTGGGTCGCACTCGGTGCAAATCCAAGGGTGCACTACTGCAACCTTAGCAATACAGGGCGCTGAGTACGCTAACTTTAAATTATATGTGCTCCCTGACCTCTGCGCTCCTCTCCTATTGGGATTCGACTCCCAATGTAACCTCAGGAGCCTAACCCTGAAGTTGGGGGGGTTCTTGCCCCCACTCACCATATGCAGCCTCGCGAACCTAAAAGTCGACCCTCCCCCTCTCTTCGCAATCCTTACCGCCGACTGCAAGCCAGTCGCCACCAGAAGCAGGCGGTATAGTATGCAGGACAGGAAGTTCATTAGGTCCGAGGTCCAGCGTCTCCTGCGGGAGGGAGTCATCAAGGCCAGCAATAGCCCCTGGAGAGCTCAGGTGGTGGTCGTCAAGACCGGGGTAAAGTTCTGGATGGTGGTTGATTACAGCCAAACCCTTAACCAGTATACACAACTCGATGCGTACCCCCTTCCCCGGATTGCAGACATGGTAAACCAGAGCGCACACTACCGGGTGTTCTCCACAGTGGATCTGAAGTCTGCATACCACCAGCTCCCAATCCGCCCGGAGGACCGCCACTACACGGCTTTTGAGGCAGACGGCCGCATTTTCCATTTCCTCCGGGTCCCCTTTGGCGTCACGAATGGGGTTTCGGTGTTCCAAAGAACAATGGATCAAACGGTGGACCAGTACGGGCTGCGGGCCACATTTCCGTACTTGGACAATGTCACCATCTGTGGCCATGATCAGCAGGACCACGACGCCAACCTCCACCAATTTCTCCAAACCGCCCAAACCCTCAATCTCACCTACAACAAGGAGAAATGCGTTTTCCGCACAACCCGACTAGCCATCCTCGGCCATGTCGTGGAGAACGGGGTCCTAGGGCCCGACCCTGACCGTATGCGCCCCCTCCTACAACTCCCTCTCCCTCACTGTCCCAAGGCCCTGAAGAGGTGCCTTGGGTTCTTTTCATACTACGCCCAGTGGGTTCCCAATTATGCGGACAAAGCCCGCTCACTAATCAAGGCCACCATTTTTCCACTGGCAACTGAGGCCCGCCAGGCCTTCAGCTGCATCAAGGCGGACATCGCCAAAGCCGCGATTCGTGCAGTGGACGAGTCCGTCTCCTTCCAGGTGGAGAGCGACGCGTCAGAGGTCGCTCTCGCCGCCACTCTCAACCAAGCAGGCAGACTGGTAGCGTTCTTTTTGCGCACCCTCACCGTCTCTGAAATTCGACACTCCTCGGTCGAAAAAGAAGCCCAAGCCATCGTGGAAGCCGTGCAGCACTGGAGGCACTACCTCGCTGGTTTACCCTCGTCACCGACCAACAATTGGTAGCCTTCATGTTCGACAATGCGCAGCGGGGCAAAATCAAGAACGATAAGATCTTGAGGTGGAGGATCGAACTCTCCACCTATAACTACGATATAGTATATCTTCCTGGGAAGCTCAACGAGCCCCCAGATGCCCTGTCTCGCGGCACATGCACCAGCGTGCAAGATGACCGACTACAGGCGATCCACGATGACCTCTGCCACCTGGGGGTCACCCGGCTCGTCCATTATATCAAGGCCCACAACCTGCCCTACTCCACCGAGGAGGTCAGAGCTATGACCAGGGACTGCCAAATCTGTGCGAAGTGTAAACCGCACTTCAATCGACCGGATAAGGCCCACCTGGTAAAGGCATCCCAGCCTTTTGTTTTTTTATTTTTAATAATTTTTATTGAAATTTTTACAAAATATAAACATCTCAACTATATTAACAAAACAACCGCGGTAACACCCCAAGAACAACACTCCATCCCAGCCTTTTGAACGCCTCAGTATCGATTTCAAAGGGCCCTCCCCTCCAATAACCGCAATACATATTTCCTCAACATCATAGATGAGTTCTCCAGCTTCCCATTTGCAATCCCCTGACCCGATATGACCACGTCCTCTATCATTAGAGCCCTGTATAGTGTCTTCACCCTGTTTGGTTTCCCCAGTTACGTCCACAGCGAAAGGGGCTCGTCGTTCATGAGCGACGAACTGCGTCAGTACCTGCTCAGTAAGGGCATTGCCTCGAGCAGGACTACCAGTTATAACCCGAAGGGAAACAGGCAGGTGGAAACGGAGAACACGACAGTCTGGAGGACCATCCTACTCACCCTGCGGTCCAGGAATCTCCCAGTTTCTCACTGGCAGGAGGTCCTCCCCGATGCGCTCCACTCTATCAGGTCCCTCCTTTGCACGGCCACGAACGAGACTCCTCATGATCGCTTGTTTGTTTTCCCTAGGAGAGCTACCTCAGGGGCCTCGCTTCCGTCCTGGCTGAAGACACCGGGACCAGTCCTCCTCTGAAAACACATCAGGAGCCATAAGACCGACCCTCTGGTAGAGAGGGTCCACTCCTGCACTCCAACCCCCAGTATGCTTATGTCGAACACCCCGATGGCCGACAAGATGCCGTCTCCCTCTGGGACCTGGCGCCCGCAGGCTCCACCACCACCACCTCAGCCCCCCCCCCCCACTATATCCCGCCCAACATACCATGTCCAGCGCCCCCGCCCCTATATGGCTTCCGCACTCCCTCTCGCCCGCCACACTGGTCCACAAGAATGAAACTCCAGAAGAGACGCTCCCGGATTCCACGCCTGTGCCCGCACCGGCCCCACTTCCGATGCCAGCACGGATGAGCCCGACACGCGGACCAGCAGCAACACCAGAGCTTCGGCGATTGCAGTGCACAATCCGTGCGCCGGACCAGCTGAACTTATGAGCCCGTCACCCCCGCCGGACTTCATTTTTTAACAGGGGGTGAATGTGGTGAATGTATAGTACTAGTAATTCACCAGTGTATTAGTATAATATTCTGCCATTGTGTTACAGCTATGTTATGTTGTTGACCTTGTGGGCTCCACCTATGGGCCATTGCGTGGCTTCACCCACAGGAGGATATGTTGGAGCATGTACGGGCTCCGCCCATGGCTCCTCCCCTTGAAAGGAAGTGTAAAGAGCAGTTGACCTGTTGGCGGATCACAGTATTGTACCAATCGCAGGCAGGCACTCTTCTAAGCTGATTAAAACCTCGATTTACTTCTACTCATGTCTTTGAGTGAATTGATGGTCGCATCAGGGGGACACCCCAAGTCCACAGACTAGGCACCAAGTCACTACCCGCTACTGCCCCCTGCAAGCCTGACAATTTTCAATGATCTTCCAATGTTTCTTAGCCTCCCACTTCCCACTCCGCAGGCATGGCGTCCAGTCCATGTTTGTAAATACCTGTAGCAATTCACGCCCGGGCGAATTCGCCTGAGAGGAGCGGCGCATCACAGGGAGGCGGAACAAACAGTGCCCAACCCGCTAATCACATTTAAATGCATGCAACCCTCAGTTCTGCAAGGTTTGTGCCCTGTCAGTGAAGGCACAAACCTCATTATCGCCAGCACGGAGCCTGGCGTCTGAATCGGTGTCGGGGGCAGACCTCGATTTTGGCCTAGATGTCTGAATCTCCAGCCGATCGCAGTTCGCTTTTGCAGTATCGCAGGGCAGAGAATTTCACCCAACACCTCGAGTCTCGCAGCATTCCAGGATCATTGCACTGGGGTTGGCCTAGATTCTGTGCAGAGGTCTGTAGTGGTCTTCTAACGCAGACCTTACATTTTCTCGGCCGTGATTTTACGGAAACATTTCCAAGTGTGATTTTGGGTGCATTTGGCGGGGTGTTTCTCGATGGCCACCCATCGAGATCGCAGCCCGTATTTAATGGCACTTCGTGCCGGATATGAGCCCCCATGAGCTACTCGACATTAGCAGTCTCACCGTCTGATACGCCAGACTCGCGCCTCATCATCCCGCCACTAGCAAGAGTGGGCTGCTTTTAAACGCTCCCTCACCACTCACTCAATCAGCACACAAGCATGGCAACAAGCAGAGGGCTCCTCACTTGGGGATACCGGCCTGGCCCAGGCTTCCTGTACCAGCCTCCCCGAACAGGCGCTGGAATGTGGCGACTAGGGGCTTTTCACAGTAACTTCATTGACGCCTACTCGTGACAATAAGCGATTTTCATTTCATTTCATTTCTTGATGTCGTCAATGCGAGACAGGACTTTTCTTCTGAGTGGGTCGGAGGACCAGCAACAGGGTCAGCAATACCACCTGGGAGTCAGTGGCTGTGGGAGTCAGTGCAGGCGTCATGACCAGGGGGACCGCCGTACAATGTCAGAAGAAGACCAACGACTTCCACCGAGCCAAGGGTAAGTTACCACCTCTCTCCTGACATCGGTTCTGACTGCCACCCCTCAAATTCCCAACATCGCCCGTCCCCATAAATCACTGCCTGCCATCTCCCATCCTCCCCACATCTGATCTTCGTCCTTGCTGCTCAGAACAGGCCGGCACCCACGAGCATAAGCCCTTCATGATGAGGTGCGGTGCCCACACCTGCTATAGACCCCCCCCCCCCCCCCCCCCCCCCCCCGCTCCCCCAACCAATCAGGTTTGTGGCTCAAAATGCCCTCTCTTTGTGCCCACAGGAGAAGATATCCTATAATAAGTGGGAAATCCCCGTGTCTGCGTGGGTTTCACCCTCACAACCCAAAAATGTGCAGAGTAGGTGGATTGGCCACACTAAATTGCCCCCTTAATTGGAAAAAATAATTGGATAATCTAAATTTATATTTAAAAAAAAAAATAATTTTAAAAAAAATAATAATAAGTGGGAAAGAACCAAGACAGGGAGGGGGGTGCAGCAGAGATTCAAGTCCTCATCCCCTATGAGGAATGGGAACTGGAGATCTCAGGGTTGACCAAGGAGAGAGCGGTCACTGACAGCAAGTTGGCCTGCGTTGCAGAGTTGAGAATCCTCTGCCCCTTCACCCAGACGATCTGCCTCAAGTGAGTTGTTCATGTTAGACAAAATGATTCTTCCCTCTCACTGACCACATGTCCATTGTCTCACAGTATCTCCATCTGATGGGGCAGGGAAATCAAGTCATTCCTCCGCCCCGACATCCAAGAGACCACCTCGGAGGAGAGCTCTGAGGAGACCATCATTCAGGCTAACACCCCCACCTTCCTCCAGTGCAGAGACACACACCTTGGTGGGTAAAATTAGTGTGCAGGCATTGGGGCACAATCTGGTGAGCACCACCCAGTTCCTGATGCACATCAGGTGGAGGCAGGAACATCCAAGGGATTCAGCAGTCAGAGGTCTGCTGGATTCCACGAGTCAGCTGGGTCCCAGACAGGTGTCAAAGCTCTGGACAAGGTTCTTCCAGAGCTGATGCAGATGATAGGACACAGCCATGACATTCAGGAGGGGATGTCAGCAACCGCCAGGGTCCCACGGGCAACATCAGAGAGGAGGAAGTGCTAGACAACAATGGTCTCCGGTTCTTCCGAATCCCCCCCACTTGACACCGCTGCATCTCAATCGCAGCGGGCAGAATAGGGTGGCACGGAAATGCCAGTGACACAAGTAAATCGGCGGAGACCCCACGGCTCCAGGCCCTCCAGAGGAGGTCAAGGACATCAAAGGCCACAGGACGTAGAAAGCAACAGGCTGCCACAACCTCCAATGAGCATCCTGGGGACACATGTAGATGCAATAGTGGACCATATGAGGTCAAGAAGAGAGAGGATCGCTGATTGGGCGCAGTAGGGGGGGGGGGGGGGGGGGGGGGGGGGGTCACTACCTGTAGCAAGGGGGAATGGAAACGACCAAAGTTCACAATTAAAACATGTTACACCTGATATATGTGAAGCCTCTGTCACATCAATATTCACAGTGGGCATTGTTGTGTCCCCACCCCCTGTTGCCTTCCGTGGTCCAAGATAAAATGCCCCGATGCAGACGCTGTTCAGACGTGAGCGTGCTGTCAGCAGAAAGACTTGAGTCAGAGTTCGGCTTAAACTGAGGGCACCAGCACTAATCTCATAGCGAGCTATCATCACTCACCTGCCTTGTATAGTAACCCGCTGACATAGGCCCATCACCCTGGGGTGTTCCACAGACCCTTGGAGGGTGGAACAGTCGGGGAGCAGAGGTTAGTGTGGGAGGGTCAGGTAATGGGGGAGGAAGGGGGAAATGGGGGAGAAAGAAGAGGAATGAGGGAGGAGGGTTTGGGAGAAAGGAGGAATTGGGGGGAGTAGAGGGGTTGGAGGTAAGAGAGATTGGGAAATAGGGCATTGGGGACGAAGAGGGGAATGAGGAGGATGGGTGGATGGAGGAATGAGGGTTTAGGAGGAGCAGAGGGATTTGGGAAGGGAGGCATTGAGTGGGAAGGAGGGGAATGTGGGGGAAAGGAGGGAGTGGGGAGGGAGGGGGTGAGCTGACAGATAAAGTCCCACTCTATGAGAGTCGGCTGAGGATGAGGGCCTTTCTGGTCCCTTGACTTACCTGTCCTCCATCCACGGGCACCTCCTGTGGGTCCGCCCTGGGCTCCTCCTCCATCCCTTCCTGGTCTGCCTCCTCCTCCTCCTCAGATGAAGTCACATGTTGCTCCTCCTCCTCCAGCATGTTGCCACGAGGCTGTGCCAGGCTGTGGAGGGCACAGCAGAGCACCACAAAGTGGGCAACCCTCTAGGCAATGTACTGCAGTGCACCACCAGAGCAGTCCAGGCACCGGGACCACATTTTCAGCAGTCCAATGCACGACTCAATGACAGCACGGGTTGGGGCATGGGTCTCGTTCTATCGGGTCTCCGCCTCGGTCACCGGCCTCTGCAATGGCGTCATCAGCTAGGATTTCAGCGAGTGCCCCTTATTCCCAAAGAGACAATCCATAATTCTGGGGTGGTCCTCGAAGGTGCTGGGGATTTCCAAGTGTCCCAGGATGTTGCTATCATGCACACTCCCTGGGAAGCATGCATAAATGTGCATGATACAGAGGTGGTGGTCGCATACATGTTCAATATTCCCTTCCTGTTAATGAAGGGAACTCCCTGATGCCCCAGTGAGCACAAGACAAAATGTTCATCAATTACCCCCTGGACCTGGGGCATCACAATGCGAATCCTGCAGCCTGGGTACCTTGGAGGGCCTGGTCCAGCTCAAAGTTCATAAAGTCTGAAGCCCGGGCATACAGGGCACCAATGGCCTAACATATGCACTTGTGGGCTGTAGCATGTGGAATGCAACACAAATCCTCACTCAAGCCCTGGAATGAACCAGCTGCACAGAAGTTGAGGGCCGCAGAGACCTTCACAGCCACTGGGAACAGGTGTCTTCCTCGTCCGCTGGATGTCAAGCCCATGAGGACTGAGTCTCCTGCAGTACATGTTATCCGTTGTCTCCTCGAAGGACCAATGACGTATACCTTGGGCCATCGCTGGCATCCCACTGTGGGTTCCTCTTCGGTCTGATGGGTGGCCGGGTCTTTAGGGTGTGCGGTGGCCCCCTACACATGGCCTGCATCCAGCCTGCATCAACACTCCTGCCTTTGGGTTGTGAGGGTGAAACCCACGCAGACATGGGGAGAATGTGCAAACTCCACATTGGCAGTGACCCAGGGCCGGAATTCGAACCCAGGTCCTCAATGCCATAATCCCAGTGCTAGCCACTGTGCCACGTGCCACCCTAGGCAATTGATGCATGGCACCATGATAGAACAGTGGTTAGTACTCTGCGTTGTGGCCGCAGCAACCTCGGTTCGAATCCAAGTCACAGCAACGATTATTTACGGCCGGTATGGTAGCACAGTGGTTAGCACTGTTGCTTCACAGCGCCAGGAACCCGGATTCAATTCCTGCTTTGGTCACTGGCTGTGCGGAGTCTGAACGTTCTCCCTGTGTCTGCATGGGTTTCCTGCGGTGCTTCGGTTTCCTCCGACAAGTCTCGAAAGACATGCTGTTAGGTGAATTGGACATTCAGAATTCTACCTCAGTGTACCCAAACAGTGTGGCGATTCGGGGACTTTCACAGTAATTTCATTGCAGTGTTAATGTAAGTCTACTTGTGACCCCCCCCCCCCCCCCCCCCCCAAACCTCCCCCATCTTTACGTGTCCAACCTTCTCTCAGAGTGCCATCCACCAAGCCAGTTGTGCTGAAAAGCTTTGTACTGCACACTCACCCCCGGCCACAGCAGGAGCCCCTAGACCCTAGACCCCAAACCCCTGCCAGGAACAGTGGGGAGATAGTGCCCTCCCCTGATCCACATACTTAACCTATATACATGAGGATATCCCCAGTGCTGAACCCCAGCTGTTGAGTGTTTGATTGTTGGCTGCTGCCTCTATGGTGCTGACCCTTCTAGAGTTCAGGGAAACTGTTCAGGCTTCCAAGTTTGATTGAAATGCAATGCAATAATCATCGCCTGAGACATGGCACAGGTGCCCATGAGAATGCACTTGAGAATATTTTGTTTATTAACAGTTATAAAGATTTCAAAATCAACCACATAACATTCCACATATATTAACCAGTTAACAAGAAAATGTGACCGGTCCATTTTGGTACCAATACAAAGCTATATCAGCTCATTTTCACACAAAAAAAGAAACAGAGTATCACCCTCAATAGTTCCTCAATAGAAATGGAGGATAAGCCCGTGAATGTGCCCAGAACCTTTTTAAAAATAAATTTAGAGTACCCAATTCTGTTTTTCCAATTAAGGGCCAATTTAGTGTGGCTAATTCACCCACCCTGCACATTATTTGTGCGTTGTGGGAGTGAAAGCCACGCAGACACGGGCGAATATGCAAATTCCACTGTCAGTGACCTGGGGCTGTGATCGAACCCGGATCGTCAGGGCCATGAGGCAGCAGTGCTAACCACTCTCCCAGCATGCTGTCCCTCACGTCCAGAACTTTGTCATAGAAATGATCTGTCCATCAATGTGTTACTTGCTCCATGTATCGGTGCCATTCTCCATCCAGGATCCACAGCTGTGCAGGCCCTCCCACACTGCCCAATCTTACTGGAACCAAATCCCGGCATCCACATATTCCACTGACGCTCAAGGTGCAGTTGGGAAATCCTTGACTTCCAACGTGTTTAATCTGCTGTTTTGATCCAGATACATGCACCACTCACCACACTAGCACAAAAAGCATCAACAATCTGCAAAAGCAATTCTTCAACGGCATCATCAGGTGGCCTATTTGGGTCAATGTTTTTTTTAAATTTAGAGTAACCAATTAATTTTTTTCCGATTAAGGGGCAATTTAGCATGGTTAATCCACCTATCCTGCACATCTTTTTGGGTTGTGGGGGCGAAACCCACGCAAACACAGGGAGAATGTGCAAATTCCAAACGGACAGTGACCCAGAGCCGGGATCGATCCTGGGATCTCGATGCCATGAGGCGGCAGTGCTACCACTGCGCCACCGTGCTATCCTTTTCGGATCAATGTTGTGCACCAGGTCCTGCAGCAACGTCTTGCTTCAAACCAGATTGCCTTCCAGACTCATGCATCCCCCTGAGCCGAGGTAACTTCGGAAAAATTGTCCCCCTTTCTAGCTACAGAAAAGGAAGGAAACAGCAACAGCAGCCTCCAGGCATCAGCAGCCACCAGCAAGAGCAAGCAGCAAACACAACCTGCAGCTGGGAAGTGCTCTCACAACTAACAAGGTCAATTCCTTATTAGCAATAACTTTCAGCCGTGAAGCTAGAGGTTGTTCACAGTCAAAGGGAGTTAAAGTGACCTTCAGCATTTAACCAAGAACAGGGCTCTGTCCTGGAAGTGTTTGGCAGGACAGACAGGCAGCAGCTGTAGTTGCCCCTGTAATGAGTATCCACAATATTTAAAGATGGCTTGAAGGCCGCACAGATGAAAAGCCTTTCCCACTTTTTAACCAGTGCACCCAGAACAATGCTGGGTGCAATGCTGTGGTTAAATTATGCCCAATAGGTTTCAGTATATTAATCTCTTTTGAAAAGTACATGGTTTGTTGACAGCTGAGAATACAAATTGCCTCTGCTTAATGCCTATCATGGACTAGTGGACTGCCGTATTCACCATTTAATCTCATGTAGCACTTAACCATCATACAGGAAGACCGCAGGTGGCAATAGAAACATTTTCTGGTCAGAATAAGCAGAAGGTTACTTGCAACAAAAAAAAGTGGTCTCTTACTCGCCAAACATGCGATTGGGAAATGAATCCTTCTCCATTCCCTTTGGTATTTTCCATTCAGGATTTTGATATAATTTATGAAAACATTCAAACAGCTTTGAAGAGATTCAGAGGGACATTAATGATAAGCTCAACAAATTAAAATTAGATTGTATGTAATCATGTATGACATTATATATAGCTATATCTGGAACATATTCAATAAATTACAATACTCTTATGCTGGTAGTATCAATGAACCTGATGTTGAGACATGATCCCAAAATGAAGTGAGATTCCAGGCTAATAAAACATCATGGTGGGATTGTTAACTCCTTGGCTGGAAAGCAAATGGACGACCCATCTATGGTTGATAACATGAGGTCCAGCCAATTTAAACAGCCGGGCCTCATTAACATGCTGCTGGCCAGCTTTCCAATCAAAATGGCCAGAAAGACTCAGAGGGCCCCCAATTTGACCCAATGCCAATACAGGGGCCAGGAAGAGGAGCAAGTATTGCTGTGCTATCAGCACTCCCGTTCTTCCAGGTTTGTGAAGGAAAAATATAAATTTACCTCAAGTTAATAATAATCTCTATTATTGTTACAAGTAGGCTTACATTAACACTGCAATAAAGTTATTGTGAAAAGCCCCTAGTCACCACACTCCAGCGCCTGTTCAGGTACACAGAGGGAGAATTCAGAATGTCCAATTCACCCAACAAGCACGACTGGGAGGAAACCGGAGCACCCGGAGGAAACCCACGCAGACACGGGGAGAACATGCAGACTCCGCACAGTCAGTGACCCAAGCCGGGAATTGAACCTGGGAGCGTGCAGTGAAGCAACAGTGCTAACCACTGTGCCACCCATTGTCTCCATTGTGCCTCCATCAGGTAATCTCCCTCCCACTGACTTCAAGGTCTTGGGAAAACCACAGCCATGTGCCACTTAGACCAAAGTTGAAATGGAAATTGGGCTCTGACAGCACCATCAGAAACTGATCTGCATATTTAAAGCAGATCCACCAATAGCAGCAGGTAGCCCTGTCATCTGCATATTAAAATTACAGTCAGTGAAATTGCGTTGGGAGGTTGGGGGGGTGCACGGAGGTGGAGGGAGGTGAAAGTGGGGAAGATAAGGGAAGAAAGTATTCTATTAGTCTCCTTCTGCATCTTAACTGCTGTCTCTGCCGAGTTGGGAAGGTTAACAATTTCCTCTGTTCGTCTTGTCATTTATTTACATAGATATGTGAGAGGATCGAATCCCCTCGATTTTTCCAATCACTGTAGTATTAACACAAAACCTGTGTTTAAGGGGAAAACTAAGACACAGTCCTCTGAGCTGACGCCATGAAGCATATGAAAGACGCCTATCGATGACACGCATTCCACCTGGTCCGCAGGGACAGGCATTAAACCGTCACATGGGGTCTCCCAGCAGCAACATGGTTTGGTAGCTTAAACTGTAAGGTGGCAGCGGGCTGGTACAGAGGAAACAGAACTAGTGTCTCCATTGTCATGATCCCATTATGACAAAGCGATCTTCAGTGTGATCATCCTATTTTCCTCTCCTATGTTCCTAAGTATTCGGTCTTTGGCCGACAAAGTAGGGCATACTAATAGAATGTGTATATTAATTGGTTAAACAGGGGTGCAGCATCGCTAATGTGTATCGTGGAGCTGTTGTTCTGCTGCTGACCTTTGAGCTGTGTAGTCTGAGGCTGTGGGTGGTGGCGTACTGTGAACTTGCTGCTTAATTATTCAGCATTCACATGCTGTACTATGGGTATGGAACAAATACTTTATATTAAATAATCATGATGGTGTGTGTAACTGTTCTACATAACACTCATTGCTGTCTTGAGACTGACAACTTCTGTCAGCAAGGGTTAATGTCGTTACAATTTTCAACACAAAACAGGTCCTGGAAGCACCTATTTGATTCGGGTTTTTTTAGGTACGCAAACAGTATATATCAAGAAGCAGATATGCAGATTTATGTAAAGACTACAGCTGCAACAATTATTCAAATGTTTGATTAATAATTTATTACTGCAGTAGTCAATTATTAATTCTGTAGCATGATAATCCATTTTCCAGGATTGACTTAACAACCTACATCGCGGAAGTTTACATGACATGTGGACTGTGCATGGAGCTGATTTAATTTTTGCAGTGATATGAAACAACACCAAACCAGACCAGACTTGACACATTAAGTCAGTTGGCATTACTGCAGCGGCAAACATTCTAGATTTAAAGAAAAATCTTAAGAGTACAGATGTAATGATCATGTTGCTTTACCTCGGGTAGTCCCTCCCACTTCATTTTGTATATGCTGCCTCAAGAAGTGGTGCTGAAATAGCCCTTTTTGAAGTCTTTGTTCTTGGTCTACCTGGACTATGTAGTGGGACAAACAGGTGACCTTCTATCACAATGGCTCCTGTTGCCAAGTATTAACCTGCTTGACTTTAAACTGGCCTTTCAGTCTTTTTTCCAGTGATTTGCCAAGAATATTATTTTCCACCTCCAGGAAATGCATCCTTAACCCTTGCTCCACTGCCAAATCAATTTATTTATGCTTTTTTTCATCAGCCAATCTCCCCCATATTTCAATGAAGCCCAAATACCTGCCTCGTTACTGCTTTTCTTGCCAAACTCCATTCACTCCCTCACCCCCACTGTTTACCAACTTGCCATCAAATCACTCTCCAGTCTTGCTCATCTCTGACCACCAATGTAATTCAAGATGTGGAGATGCCGGCGTTGGACTGGGGTGAGCACAGTAAGAAGTCTTACAACACCAGGTTAAAGTCCAACCTGTTTGTTTCAAACACTAGCTTTTGGAGCACTGCTCCTTCCTCACCTGAAAGCTAGTGTTTGAAACAAACATGTTGGACTTTAACCTGGTGTTGTAAGACTTCTTACAATGTAATTCAAAGCATTCCCTTTTACTCTGTCATCTGGTTGTCCCTCGTTCCAATCAGCCCATCCTTGTCAGCCATGCCTTTTTTTTATAAATTTAGAATACCCAATTCATTTTTTTTCCAATTAAGGGGCAATTTAGCATGGCCAATCCACCTACCCTGCACATCTTTGGGTTGTGGGGGTGAGACCCACGCAAACACGGGGAGAATGTGCAAACTCCATACAGACAGTGACCCAGGACTGGGATCGAACCTGGGACCTCGGCGTTGTGAGGCTGCAGGACTAACCCACTGCACCACCGTGCTGCCCATCAGCCATTCCTCAGGTCAAAATGTCCCTGTTGTGTGAACTGTCAAAACCACTTTGCCTTGCTGTCTCTTTCCCATGGTTGAGACCAATTGAGGAGAGGTTGATTGGCTTTCCCCTTTTGCCTCTCCCTGTTTGACTGCAGCAGGTGTAGAGAAAGCAGGTGCTTAAAACGCACAAAGGGTCGGTTTGTCACATGTGTTTCCTTTCCAACTTCCCAGTGATCCACATAAATTCATGGCCGCTGTATTCCAATGATAAATTGATTAGATTATGTCCAGGAATCCCATGTCCAAATGATTATCCCTACTAATTTGTCTCCACCCAGTTGAGTACCTGGATACTGTGCTAATGGAATAGGAGATGTGGTTCATAGAACATAGAGCATACAGTGCAGAAGGAGGCCATTCAGCCCATCGAGTCTGCACCGACCCATGTAAGCCCTCATTTCCACCCTATCCCCATAACCCAATAACCCCTCCTAACCCCTTTTGGACATTAAGGGCAATTTAGCATGGCCAATCCACCTAACCTGCACATCTTTGGACTGTGGGAGGAAGCCGGAGCACCTAGAGAAAACCCATGCAGACACGGGGAGAACATGCAAACTCTGCACAGACAGTGACCCAGCAGGGAATCGAACCTGGGACCTTGGGGCTGTGAAGCCACAGTGCTAGCCACGTGTGCTGCCCGCTGTTCATTCACATTCCCCTGAGATCATTGTCTTTGGTGGGTTTTTGCAGACAGGTAGTCTCCATCGCAATGGTGTTGGAATGTGGAAGGTACAATGATGCAAGTTCTCTAGCCATCTTTGGCTGGGAGCTCAAGCTACTGGAATGCGGATTTGTCTTTTTAAAACTTACTCAATTCAGGGTTTTCCGACCAGTAGATTCAAAAAACAATTTTCGATATAAGTGATCTTTTCATTAGCTCATCTTTCATCAGCCAGTTATAAAGTTGATTCCTTTAGCTATAGTTTTAGCTCAACTCCCTCAGTGCTCGGCATGGTAGCACAGTGGTTAGCACCGTTGTTTCACAGCTCCAGGGTCCCGAGTTCAATTCCAGCCTCGGGTGACTGTGTGGATTTTGCACTTTCTCCCCGTGTCTGCATGGGTTTCCTCCGGGTGCTCCGGTTTCTTCCCACAGTCCAAAAATGTGTAGGTTAGGTGAATTGGCCTTGCTAAATTGCCCCTTAGTGGGAAAAAAGGGGTTAGGTAGGGTTACTGGGTTACGAGGATAGGGTGGAGGTGTGGGCTTAAGTGGGCTGCTCTTTCCAAAGGCTGGTGCAGACTTGATGGGCCGAATGGCCTCCTTCTGCACTGTTGACTCTCTGATTCTATGATTCTTCCCACCCTCTGCTTGCGAGTGTCTTAGCCAATTTGTTGCAAAGTTGTTGTTGTGGACTAGTAGTGAGTAGAATAGGGGTGAACTCCATTATGATGGCATTCATTTTTAGGAACGCTCACATGCTAACCTCACACAACATAATTTGATAAAATATTTAGGACTGGAGGACTAATATTGGATATTAGGGTGGCATGATGGCACAGTGGTTAGCACAGCCATCTCACAGCACCAGGGACCCGGGTTCAATTCCAGCCTTGGGTGACTGTGCAGAGTTTGTACATTCTCTCCGTGTCTCTGGGTGCTCCGGTTTTATCCCACAGTCCAAAGATGTGCAGGTTAGGTGGATTGGCCATGCTAAATTGCCTCTTATTGTCCAAAGATGTGCAGGTTAAATGGGGTAACAGGGGTATGGGGATAGGGCGGGGGAGTATGCCTAGGTAGGATGCTCTTTCAGACAGTTGGTGCATTATCGATGGGCTGAATGGCCTCCTTCTGTGGTTTAGGAATTCTATGGACTGCTGGTGCTTTTTGAACCATCTGCAAATATACGCCAACCCCTTCAGTAAAAGAGGAAGAAATTGAACGATAAAATCCCCCTTCCCCTCGTTCTGTGCAACACCTGGATATAAAGAGATCACTGGCCCCTTCCTTTCTCCAATGTTCTCTTTATTTAACATAAATAATTTCAATTTGTTTCCTTTTTTAAAAGGAGTCACAATTATTGATTTCCTTCCCTTGTGTCACAGCTTTTCCTCCGGAGAGGTTTAGTTCTTTTCAGTTCTCAGCTCATCTCATGTGGACAGGAAGTGATTCAAGCACTGCTGTGAGCAGAGAAAATTATTATGTTGGGTAATATAAAAAGACAGGCTTGGAACAAGAAACAGCCATTCAACTCATCTACCTCTTCCTGTTGTTGAGGTGCACATTCAGGACCGAGTCATAACAATTTTAGATCTCTGCTGCCTCTGCAAGACAGTGCGTCCCTTTGGAATCAGGCATCTGTCCATGGACAGGATTTTGGGCTTTGTTCAAGGGTCAAATGGGAGTCACAACCGCATACTGTGAGGGGAAACAGTCACCCGGAAATAATTTTCCCCAAATTGGCCAATTAGTGGCTAGAGAGAGATCTTGCCATCCAATTAAGGATGACAGGTGGGAGCTGGAGGCCCAATAGCTCACAAGGTGATGAAGCCTGCGGCTCAGGTAAGAGGGAGCGAGGGCATCTACCTTTTGAGGCTACCCTATCTCTCTAACTTTTTAAACTTATACGTTTAAACATGTAATCAATCAGCAGCTGGGCCACCATTGTGGAGGGGGAACCCTGTGACCAACCGGGCAGAAATGGCCTCAAAGTCTGCCTGCAGTGCTGGTTTCCCCGACTGCCACTAGGAGGCCACTTCCATGCAACTGGCCTAGTCCACTACGCCTTGTAGGCCCCGGGGGGCCATGGAAAATTCCAGAGTCTTATTTAGGTTGAGGTTGAGTTCAATACTTTGCTATACTTCCGCGAAGGTGGCAAGCGCGGCTTCGAGACTCTCTTCTGAGAGAGTGGAGATGGCGATGTTATACACATACTGAAGTTCCACGAGCAGTGCCAGAGTCATTTTCTTCTTGTATTTCAACCAGTTGAGGTTGACATGTTTAACGTCCATGCTGTTGATAATGTCCACTCCACTGGGAAGTTTGTTCTTGACCAGGTGAAGGATGATGGCGATGATAATGGAGAAAAGGGTGGGGGCAATGACACATCCCGGATTGACCTCGAAAGTTTCTGTATTATTTTTGTTGGTGACGACTGTCGCTGACATCATGTCTTGGAGGAGTCGGAGAATGTTGAATTTCACTGGACAACTGGCCATTGACAGGGTCATCCATAGCATTTTCCGATTGAAGTCTTGAAGAAAGCTACCGAAACGCTCTCCTGTTCCGGCAAGATGGCTGAATCAAACTCCATTGTTTAGGTGCTGATCTGAAGCTAGGGGCTTCCAGATTTTACTGTCCCCGTCACCTCTCGCTGATCGCCTCAGGACCTGTCTGTGTGGGGGGTGTGCTGGTTTGCTCTTGGTAGACCCCTGGTGCAGGACATCTATTAAGGTGGATATGCCGTTCCACATCAGCTGACACATGGCCCTTGAAAGAGGGTAGGTCCAATTCCGGTGGCAAGGGAACCTCGACGACTGAGGATGTCCATACTGCTGCAGCCTTCATCCGCCATTGCAGCCATTGATACCATACGAGTATCTTCTGCCTGAACCACTGTTGAGGACTTGTTTATAGAACATAGAACATAGAACAGTACAGCACAGAACAGGCCCTTCGGCCCTCGATGTTGTGCCGAGCAATGATCACCCTACTTAAACCCACGTAACCCGTATACCCGTAACCCAACAATCCCCCCCATTAACCTTACACTACGGGCAATTTAGCATGGCCAATCCACCTAACCCGCACATCTTTGGACTGTGGGAGGAAACCGGAGCACCCGGAGGAAACCCACGCACACACGGGGAGGACGTGCAGACTCCACACAGTGACCCAGCCGGGAATCGAACCTGGGACCCTGGAGCTGTGAAGCATTGATGCTAACCACCATGCTACCGTGAGGCCCTATGATTGTGCTTTGTCTGGTTCCTCCCCTCCGACCTTACCGTCTTGTTCCCAACAGGAGTTTAAAACTCCCAAAGCCATTGCTCTTGGGATCAACAGAACATTCAAGCTTCTACACCACGGCAAGGTGGTAATCCAAGGAAAGGAGTAGACCTATAGAAGCACAGGCACATATATGCTCTCTTGGCCTATGTCATGGTTCTGTGGAATATAGAAATCTGGCTCTGGATAATTGGGTTGCCGGTTTTTGAGTGCTGGCCAGAGAGATTTGGATTTGTGCTCGTAAATGGGTAGAGCTTAAAGTGCAACATGAATCAATTGGTCTACGCTGTTATCAAGCTGCAACACATAAACATTCAATGTAAAAAATGCAGTACAAAGCTGACTAAGTAATAACCAGTTACTCTTCAAGCCATAGTTAGCTTGAGTATCTATAACTAGGACCCCAGTTTTCTTCTGATTTAATGTGAAGATAATTTTCACACCTTCTTCGTTGGAGTAACAGACCTGACCAAACTCCACGAGTGTTTCTCAAAACTTTTTTAAAATTCTTTTACGAAATGATGATTTTGTTGGCAATAGGATTTACTGACTTTTCTGAATTATTCTTGAGCAGTTGGTGGTGAGCCACCTTCGTGACTCATTGCAGTCCAATTCTGTTAGGTACAGAGTTCCAGAATTCAAACCAATGATGATGAAGAAATAGTGGTATGTTTCCAAGACAGGATAGTGTGTGACTTAGACCTTAAGACGTCGGAGCAGAAGTAGGCCTTTTAGCCCAGCAGGCGGGATTTTCTAGCCACTCACACTGGCGAGAATTTAAGGTCCCACCATGGGCGAAGAATTGCCGTTTGCGACCGAATCAGGGTCGGTGTCGTTTTTCAGATCCTCCGCCCCCTCCAAATTGGCGTCATCTAGGAGCGCAGCGCACGCCGTTTCAAAGGCATCAGCGCTTGAGGCCCTTCCCCGAGTTCACGACCGCATGAGTCGCGTGTGGTCTAAGTTTTTATAAACCTGGCGTTCCGGCTGCGGACTGTGTCCAGCACTGCCACAGTCGGGCAGCAGTTTCGGCG
Organism: Scyliorhinus canicula; assembly: GCF_902713615.1. Taxonomy (NCBI): domain Eukaryota; kingdom Metazoa; phylum Chordata; class Chondrichthyes; order Carcharhiniformes; family Scyliorhinidae; genus Scyliorhinus; species Scyliorhinus canicula. The sequence goes on along the minus strand of NC_052147.1, from coordinate 254,096,054 downwards.
AGGGCTGGGGGGACTGGTGGGGGGTGTCTAGGGGGTAGCGGGGCGGTGTGCAGGGGGCAACAACCGGCAATTCTTCGCCCGATGCGATTTTGGTGTCAGACAACAGAGACTCCCGCCCAAAGACTCCCTAATGGAAAATCCTGCCCATGAACTCAGGGAATGGCAAAGCAGACTCAATGGGCGGGATTTGCCTCCCTCTCTGTGGCATGTTCTGCGATGGGAGTTCACCTGTTGCTGGCGACAAGATCCTTTGGTCCCATCGCTGTCAATGGGGTTTCCGATTGAACGCATCACTCGCTGCCACAAAACCCACGGTGGGGGTATGCCATGGTGGGACCGTAAATTCTCGCCAGTGTGAGTGGCCAGAAAATCCCGCTTGCTGGGCCAAATGGCCTACTTCTGCTCCTACGTCTTAAGGTCTAAGTCACACGCTATCCTGTCTTGGCCAACTTGGTCCACGCGCGGCCGCCGCCATGTTGTACGGTGCGACCGCTGCAGGTCATCGCCATGCACATGTGTGGCACGTACCCTGCAATTCTCAGGCTGTTTATGCCGGGAATGACAGGCATTTTACCTGGTACCGCTGCTAGCCCCCCCCCCCCCCCCCCCCCCCCACCCCGGGCGGAGCATCGGTGCAGGGGTGGTGCCGACTTTTTCATTGTTAAACTAGACACTTCCACCGGACATAGCCACAAAATCGGAGAATCCAGCCCTTTGTTGGGAGAGCTGAATTTTCTCTTATTTACGCTCGTACTGGGAGCGGCACCAAAGGCGATTCACTGTCCCTTGCCAAATTTATGCATGCCGATGATCACGAAGGATCCCATCGCAAATCCCACCATCGGGCTGCCATTTTCTGCCGGCAGCCCGAGAGTGATGTGCAGCGGCTGGCCAAGCCTCCTCCCACCGCCCCCCCCCCCCCCCCCCCCCCACCCCCATCGTTGCAACTGTTGTAACTGAATAATGTACTGACACTCACTATCAGGTCTCATGCATAAATCAAATGGCTTGGTGGCACGGTGGTGCAGTGGTTAGCACTACTGCCTCAGGAGCCGGATTCGATTCCGGCCCTGACAGCATCTGTGGAGGGAAAGGGAATCTAATGTTTTGAGTCTGGGTGACTCTTTGTCAAATTCAGAGCAGTGGGCAAGATAGAGCGTCAGCGATAGGTGGAGATTAACAAAGATGCCGTGGACAGAAAGACAAAAGGAATGCAAATGGCGGTGATTAAGGGTAAGAAGGGTGCTGATAGTGGCACATTAAGAGATTAGAATGTGTTAATGACAGAACAAAGGCAAGTAGTGTGTCAAATGACAACTGGGAACTGGGAACAGATGGCCCAAGTGGGGTAGGGTGGGGGAGGGGGGAACAATGATGAGGGAAAATTAGATCAATGAAAGAAATGAAATTGAATTGATAGAAATGAAATGAAAATTGCTTATTGTTACAAGTAGGCTTCAATGAAGTTACTGTGAAAAGCCCCTAGTCGCCACATTCCGGCGCCTGTTCGGGGAGGCTGTTACAGGAATCGAACCATGCTGCTGGCCTGCCTTGGTCTGCTTTCAAAGCCAGCGGTTTAGCCCAGTGTGCTAAACAGCCATAAAAATGGGATGAAGGTAGAGGAGATATGATGTGGAGATGCCGCCGTTGGACTGGAGTGAGCACAGTAAGAAGTCTTACAAGACCAGGTTGAAGTCCAACAGGTTTGTTTCAAATCACTAGCTTTCAGAGCACTGCTCCTTCCTCAGGCATTCACCTGAGGAAGGAGCACTGCTCCGAAAGCTAGTGATTCGAAACAAACATGTTGGACTTTAACCTGGTCTTGTAAGACTTCTTACTGTAGAGGAGATAGTTCACAGTCTGAACTTGTTGAACTCAGTGTTAAGTCCAGAAGGCTGTAACGTGCCTTATCGAAAGATGAGGTGCTGTTGCTCCAGTTTGCGCTGGGCTTCACTGGAACATTGCAGCAGGCCCAGAACGGACATGTGGATGAGTGAGCAGGACGGTGAGTTAAAATGGCAAGCAACAGGAAAGTATGGGTTCTGCTTGTGGACGGACTGGAGTTGTTGTGGAAAACGGCCACCCAGTCTGCGTTTAGTCTCTCCAATGTAGAGTGGACCGCATTGGGAGCAGCGATTGTAATAGACCAGATTGAAGGAGGTGCATGTAAAGTGCTGCCTCACCTGAAAAAATTGTTTAGGCCCTTGGATTGTGAGCAGGAAGAGATAAAGGGGCAGATGTTATACCTTCTGCGATTGCAGGGGAAGGTGTTCTGGAAAGAGGGTGAGATGTTGGGAATAATGGAGGAGAGGACCATGGCATCCAGGAAGGAACACTCACTGCTGAAAGCTGACAGGGAGTGTGAGGGAAGATGAGTTTGATGGTGGCATAATGTTGGAGTTGTCGGAACTGGCAGAGGATGATTCTGTGAATGCAGAGGCTGATGGGTGAAAAGTCAGGACAAGGGGGACTCTATCCTGGTTCTGGGAGGGAGGAGAGGGGGTGAGGGCAGAGTTGTGGGAGATGGGTCAGACACAGTTGAGAACCCTGTTGACTACAATGGGTGGGAAACCATGATTAAAGAAGAATGAAGATAGGTCAGCAGCACCGTTTGGAAAATGGCATCATCGGAACAGATGCGATGGAGGAGAAGGAACTGGGAGAATGGGATTGAGTCCTTACAGGATGTGGGGTGTGAAGAGCTGTAGTTGAGGTAGCTGTGTGAGTCGGTGAGTTTGTAACAGATACCCATGGACAGTCTGTGCCCAGAAATGGAGCTAGAGAGGTCGAAGAAGGGAAGGGAAGTGTTGTAGATGGACCATGATGGGGTGGTTGTGACAAAAAGTCAGCAACCACAGTAATTTGCTTTTAAGAAGGATTAACAGGTTGACTCCTCCAACCTCTCATATAACAAAACAACGTGTGTGTGATGTGGAAAGTTGTAGAGTAAAAAATATTTTTAAATGAATCAGTCAAATATCCATGGAAACAGTTTAATCTGTCATGAAAATTGTAAGAGATTTTTTATTTTATCACCTTCCATCCTTATCAACTGCTAAACATAATTTGGAGTGAGTTACTTTTAAGTAACCCAGTGAGGTGACAAGAGTGATAATCTTGAAAGACTTGAAGGAGTCTGTCTGGCTGAACTGCTCTGTAAAAACCATGGCAGAAATTTGCGGGAAACCTCGCCAAAAACATGACCCTAAAAGTACTTGCTCCACCTTTATCTAAAAGACTTTTGTAAAGTGTAACAATTTCTGTAGAACCATAAAGCAAGTAGAACCTAGTTGTAAATGGAATCATTAATTTATAGGAGGATTCTGGTAACCTGTTTACAACATATGTAACCCAATGATAAGAAAGCAAGAGGTAAATGTATAAATTTATCTTTCAGTAAAAGGAAATGGAAATTTGAAATCAGTAATTGCTATTTCTTATTTAAGCCTCTGTCAGGCAGTCTAAAGGAAATACAAACGTAAGGTTTAAATAGAATGTAGGTAGGTTCTGATTAACTTGTCCTTGTTGAATAAACGTTCTCTATTGCTGTACATGACATGGCAAGCTGTGAGGAGAAATTCAGATGTGATGCATTTTGCATTTGCAATAAATTTCACATTTATAAAACTATTTATCCAGCAGTCAAATCATGCCCATCACACGCATGCATATTGCCTGGCCTGTACTCGGATAAGCAAAGTCACAGCAAGTAAACATTTTTCTGACAGTGCTGTTTGCAGTGTAGCCTCTGGCCATTTGTTCACCGGTAGCCTGGCTTTGCTGACATCATCAGTTTGACCCAGCTACTAAGGCCGGCATGGTTGTGACATTTTTTGTCAGAAGCAAATCAATCGTGCAACTGAATTAATGCTCATCTAGTGCATAAAAGCATTTTCTGGCACAGAGCCTTCTGCTGAATAGTACTGAAATGCAGAACAAAGTCCATGTGAGGCCAGACTGGACTCAACCAGGTAAATGTGCATGTGGACTGGACTGACTTCATAAAGGGGCAACAATTGTGAACGCGGGGATATTATTTCATTTGGACCATAATAATTGGGAACACTCGTAGAATTTTCTCTGTCATGATTTTTGCTGCTGCAAATTCCATTTTCTTAAATGAAAGACTTAATTTGGAGCCATGGAGTGGCAGAACACCAGCTGGAATACAAATCTTTAATTATAACTCCCTGTTGGTGGGATTCTGACCTCACTCTACCGCACTGAGTAGGCGCTGAGCAGAGGTGAGAAAATCAGACCCCATGGATCACCTACATGAACCTCCTAATGCAGATATATAGAGTGGGAACAAAAGGTAAAGAGGATCTACAGCCAATCCTGTTTACAAGGAAACCACTGATGGTTAGAGATTATAGTGGGGAAATCGTGGGTGGAAGCATAAAATAAACTGGATTATTGTATGAGATATTGCTGTTCCTGTGCATCAAAATATTGTAAGCAGTACATCTGAACCCGTTACTGCAACAAGGCAAATGGAACAGGATTTAAGTCTTGGTCTATGCAGGGTTGTTCTGAGTCAACTTGTTCTTAAAGAGAATGTGTCACCTTGTTGGAGCACTTCAACCAGCACTCAGAAAAACCACAGTCGGATGAAAATTCGGCAAGTCGACCCTCGTCAGTAAATTCTGCCCCATGTTGTATTTGCTGTCAGGTGAACTCTTCTAGTGTTTTTTTTATCTTGGTTTAGATTCAAAAGTTTATATGTTTGAGGAATACTGGGCAAACTGAAATTTCAATCATCATGAAGGAATTCTCCGGACTTTTTTGTTGAAAATTAAATAAACAGGGCTTGCTATTGATTCAAACAAATGGTCTAAAGATTTATTTTACTGTTTCACCTCCTAAAATATCTCTGTTTAATTGTCGATGTGGTCCATGGCCCAGTGGTTGCCTTGCACCACAGATCACATTACTAAGCATGTCTCTGTTTGCAAATCGGCTAAAGCATCTGACAGGACTTTTGTTTTAAGGTGACGGTCCCCCTTTAAGTGCATCAGCTGGTCCGGTGGTAGTTATTTAAATGTTGTTCGAATTTTAGAATGAGAGAAAGTCATGAGCAAGATGAAAGGACTTTGCCTTTTCAAGAGTATCATTATATATAATCCATTCTTTCAACATTGTTGTAGGGGTGATCTAAATGCCACTATATTTGTAAATGATTATTAAAGATCTGGTATGTCACCAGGCCTGAGATCCTTGTTTACAAAAACACAGTATGTGATGACGTTGCTGCTGAGTGAGCAGCCAGATCAGTAGATTAGTGAAATAAAAGCCACCAGTGAACAGGTTGAATCTGCTCTGACATTTTTTTAAATACTAAACCTTGTTTGAATGCTCTCAAGGGCAGGATCTTCATAAATCTGTTGAATTGAAGATATCACAAAACGTCTAAAATATTTGTTATTTACCTAGATTGTAACTCCTTCACTCCTCCCTTTGGGAAGATTTTCGTTGCATATTCATCACAAAAGCAAAGTTCACAGTCATGTCAAAAGACAAATGAAATCATTCTTGTTATGTTTTATGACAGTGTACTGAAGTGCGATAACAACACCTTGCATTTATACAGTATCTTTTGCATAGTAAAATGTTCCAAGGTGCTTCACATGGGGGTTATCGATATAATTTGAGTGCCTGGCCACTTAAGGAGCTATTAGCGCAGATGATTAAAAAGCTTGTTCACAGAGGTAGGCCTGAATTATCAGGCTGCTGGGATTCACTGTTCCTGCCGAAAGCGCACGCCCACCAACGGGTTTCCAGGTGGCACGAGGTGTCCTCAATGGGAAATCCCATTGGCATGCAACAGGAACAGAGAATTCTGCCACCAGCGAACGGCACGTCACCAAAAAGCACACAGCTGAGGGACTGGAGAATCCAGCCAATGGTTAATTTTTATGAGGAGAGAGAAGGCACAAGAGGCCAAGGTTGTTAGAACACAGGAGCATGACATTTCACAACAATGGAGAACCTCCTCATCATTGCTTAAGTGGCAGAATTGGCTGGAAATTGAAGGTTCCACCCCTGAACACAGCACCTAACATTTTTGTGGGGGTGGGAATGGGCTCAGGTCAAGTCTTATGCAGGTGGAGTTGGTGGAGGCAGTTGCACATACAAAACAGCAGCTGCCTCGCGGGGGTGAGGTGGGTGACAATAGACAATAGGTGAGGTATTGCCAATAGACTAGTGATCCAGAGACCCAGGGTAATGCTTTGGGGACCCGGGTTTGAATCTCACCATAGCAGATAATCAATAGAAATCTGGATTTACAAGTTTAATGATAACCGTGAAACCATTGTTAAATATCATAAACCACCTGGTTCACTAATGTAAACTTTGTGGGATTCTGTCCTGTCCTGGGGAGGGGGCTGGTTGTCCTTTTGGATATGGTCCTGAGGCACATATGAGAGAGAATTTGCCCTTTCGGATTGTTAAAAGTGGTAATGAATGTGCATAAAAAGCATTATAGTTGTCAAGGAGACTGGTCAAAAATGTCTGGCAAGCTGGAAAGGAATTCAAACACCTACCCTTTACATCTTTGAAAGAAGAAAATTTAAGAAAATCATTGCTTGCTATTTCATAATTTTGACAGAAGCCAGAGGGTTACTATTACTGGATGTGCCTCATGGCTGATTTTACAACCTTCCATTTTCATAGTAGTGTTCCTTCCATTTCACAGTATAAATGACAAATCCAAGCATTTATAGTCTCTTTGAAGTGAGACTATGAGCGTCAATGTTTGCTTTTAAAAAGGATTCAGCACTTGAATGAAATGTTTGTTCTTATAAGGGATTATGTATTTGAAGGAATGTAAATGTATTGAATGGGTTTTAATGAATGAATGCGTTTTAAAACAAAAGAAGTCTACTGTAGACACTGAGAACTTTATTTTATTGCATCTTAACATGGCTCCTGAGGTCTGCCCATGGCGGATACTGGGTGAGTCAGTATGGCAGGTGTAGTGGCAGTGGTTGGTTGGTGTGGAAGCATTGGTTTGTATGAGTAAGCACTAAGTTGGCAGAGGGTTATAAAGGGTTATGAAACTGGATAGAGTGGTATACGTTTGCATATAGGATATCTGGGGTTATGGGGATGGGGCAGAGGGGCATTGTTTGGCATAAAGCCTACAAAGGCCCAGCGGGTGTTGCTGGAGAGCTTAGGCCTGCATGGAATGTATGAGAGGTCATGGGGTGGACAGAGGAGCATATAAGGTGGCATGGAGGATTTGACAAGCCATGGAGAAGAGTGGGAGGCATGAGGCGACAGGGGTTGGCACAGATGATTCATGTGGAGTCTGTAGGGGATGATGGTGTGTGAGGGCTGGAAGACTTTTTAAAATCATATTCTTTTAAAATTCAACACAGTGCCAGTGTAGGGCTTCTATCCAGACTACATCTGCACAAGGTTGTTTCCCCATTCACTTCAGGTCCCCTGGTTCACCTTCCAGAGGACTCCACCACCCCTGACCATAGACTCCAATTTCCAGAGCACCTTGTACCTAGTTAGGCTCGCAGAGTTGGTAAATATTCCCGTCACAGTGCTCCTGATCTGGGAGCAAAAATCCAGGCCAGAGTTCGCGGAGGGTTTTAAAGTTGAAAGAGGTCACAGAGATAAAGAGGGTCAAGGCCATGGAGGGAACTGAATACAAGTAAATTCTCTGAATTTAAGCTCTCTTGCCTGATACATCTTCCTATATAATGGAACAGTGCGACATTAAGATTTGAAGTGGAGGTTTTATGAAGGACAAAAGTCAGTTTATCTGGAGCAGATGCCACTTGTAATATGACGGCATCTCTTCTGCATTCACAAGATCCATCCACGTTGGGTCCTCTTGTTCACACATCTAAGAACAGTTTTTTTTCCTCGCCTTCTCTCAACTTCAAGAAACACTGGCATTGTGAAAAACTGGTATGGATTGCATCTTCAAAATTGTTGGTAGTGCTATTGTTATACAGACCAAGTGGCTTTTCAGCTTCAGCCACAGGAGATTAAAGCACAAAAGATTGTTCCACTAAGTGATCAGAAAATTGGTTTTGTGTCACTAATTCCTTATTCAACAAAACAAAAGGGAAAGGTAAAATTAAAATGCAAACAAAAAATATTTTTAAAGACAAGCATCTACTGCTAAATGTTAATTAGCCAAAACTAGAGGCTTTAGATGGTTTACCTTGACTTGCGATTGATAGCTATATTAACCATTCAGCAGAATACTTCAGTAATAATGCAGTGGAGCTAGGTTTGGTTAGCTCCGACACACGAGTAATGCAAAAGATTTTATTTTTGTTTCTTTCTTCGAGGCGTTTTCCTTCCTCTTCATGCTTCAGTGTCCATGTGCTCTTTGCTAGCCCCATTCCAGAAAGCAGGTGCATTTAATGCTTCTAAACCTCCACCATTGACATTTTTAGAGATTGCATGTAAACAGCCCAGGGTTAATCGCTTCCATCCCCCCCCCCCCCCCCACCCCCTCTTTATCAACAACCACGCAACCCTTTCTGTGCTTTCCTTTTACCCCTGTCTCATGCGGGGATCGGAAAGTCACTGTGTGCAGGCCATGAGTTTAAATCTCCACCCACGCACTCCACCTTCCAACCCTGACCTGACAGCTGAAACCTGTTGGGTGTACTTTTGAAATGAAGCAGCGAGGGTTAAATGTTTTTCAGCATTCAAAAATGCAAGATTTTGCAGTGGGAATGCCGAGGATCAGTTCACTTGTCTACCAGGTAGAACATAGAATATACAGTGCCGAAGGAGGCCATTCGGTCCATCGAGTCTGCACCGACCCACTCAAGCCCGTAACCCAATAACCCCTCCGATCCTTTTTTGGACACTGAGGGAAATTTAGCATGGCCAATCCACCTAACCTGCACGTCTTTAGACTGCGGGAGGAATCCGGAGCACCCGGAGAAAACGTTGGCTTATCTATTGTTATTTGTGAAAATTGAAATGATATCACTGTGGCCAAGCACAGATGTCAAACATCTGTCTGCCATCTTCTGGCATCAGAAAACATATGGCTGGGATGTGCAAACAGCTTTGTATACATGTAAAGAGACATTTTTATTCCTCAGTACATGTTCACTGCCATTTTGTTAAGGGGATAAACACATCCAAATGTGGAATAGTCCAAACTAATCCAATCTGATGCCCGTTTCAGGGTTTCCACTACAATTCATTGAACTCCCCTCGCTCACAGCTTCTACTTGTGAGGCCAGTCTGAATTTCCTTTCCTCCAATTTCCAGCATGTTCACCCTCTTCAGCGCCAGTATCCCCAGACCTTTCGTAATTCCATTTCTCAATGTAGTGCTCTTATCACTTGCCAGCTACAAAATGAATTCCACAAAGACAAGGTGGTTTAGCCAATATAAAACTTTAAATACATTTGAGAAAACAAACACACCCAACCTCAGCCCCCTCCCTAACAATTTTGCCAAGTTTAATTTACCTGCTGCGATCTCACACACATATACCCACACAATAGCAGTTGACTAACTGTGAAATTGAATTGCGCAGTAGAATAGAATAGAAACCCTACAGTGCAGAAGGAAGCCATTCGGCCCATCAAATCTGCATCGACCCTTGGAAAGAGCACCGTTTCTAGGCCCGCACGCCCACCCAATACCCTATAACCCAACCTAACCTTTTGGGCACTAAGGGGCAATTTAGTGTGGCCAATCGACCTAATCTATACATCTTTGGACTGTGGGAGGAGGCCAGAGCACCCAGAGGAAACCCACGCAGCAACGGGGAGAACATACAAACTCCACACAGACAGTCACCTGAGGCCAGAGCTAAACCCAGGTCCCTGGCTCTGTGAGGCAGCAGTGCTAACCACTTTGATTAGGCTGAGTAATGTAGGCATGGTTAAAAACAGCAAACACTGCACTCTGGGCAGAAATGTGGTGAGATACAAGTATCTTTAAAGTGATTTGAAACTGTGTCTGCCATCTACATTTGACTACAGCTTACTTCAACAAAGTACTGTGCTATCTTCACTGCTTTTTTTAAGTTAGGCTGATGCATGCCTGACACAAAGGCAAGTTTAATGCCACTAGTCAGGAGTTACAGAGATATTTGTATGACAGATACACTATTTCCCAGTCAAGTCACTGTAACACTGAAAGCCAAGGCAGAAGCAGAGATAAGAAAGTTATCATACATAATATAGATCAGATACTAAGCAACATTTCCTTAGTTTGCCAACTGACTGAAGTCACAATCAACTTCTTTCTAAACTACCATTCCTTTCAAGCATCAGTCCACTTTGAAAATGTTTTAACTGTGTTAAGAGATGTTCATTGTGAATTGAATCAAGAGTAAGGGGCTGGTTTAGTTGGCTGAACAGCTGGCTTGTAATGCAGAACAAGGCCAGCAGCACGGGTTCAATTCCTGTACCGGCCTCCCCAGGCGCTGGAATATGGCAACTATGGGCTTTCCACAGTAACTTCATTGAAGCCTACTTATAACAATAAGTGATTGTTGTTATTATTAAGGCGAATAGGGTGGCGCAGTGGTTAGCACTGCTGCCTATGGCGCTGAGGCCCCGGGTTCGATCCCGGGCCTGGGTCACTGTCCGTGTGGATTTTCCCCGTGTCTCCCCGTGTCTGCGTTGGTTTCACCGCCACAACCCAAAGATTTGCACGGTAGGTGGATTGGCCACACTAAATTGCCCCTTAATTGGGGGGAAAAAATGATTGGGCACTCTAAATTAAAAAAAAATTTTTTTAAAGTAAGGTGAATTGAGAAAAAAATGCAAAGTTTTGAATTATTATGTTTTTTCCAAAATTAAATACAGCAGTATAGTTAAGTTGTACATAGCTTTCCCTAGATATTACTTGCTTTTTATATTATAGCAGTTGTTGGAATATTCACATGAAAGTCACTGAGAGCCACAGTCTTAAATGTATTATTTGGCTAGCAGTGGGGGGAGGTAGGTTAATGTATATTTTCCAACGTTCTCTTTTACGATCCACATGTTGCTGTCAAGCACAGGGGCTAAGCCGGCACTCTGCTGCCAGCCCTCTTCCCCTGCCACAATAACCAGCTGCTGAAAGCTGAAGAGTTGCCTGGGGTGGCTTCTCTCCCACTTGTTGCAGAAGCTACTGACCTCCACTGAGCATTTCGACTACTTATAAGAAAAAAGAAATCACGATGCTGATGATATTTTGAATGTTTTACTTCACTTCAAACCTGAGTTCACGAGATACGTAAAGGGTATGTGTGAGGCTCCACTCCGGACAGCGTCTTGCAACCTGGGATATCAGAGTTATAAAGGCATTTAGCCTGTACTAAGGCGAAAAGCAAATTACTGCAAATGACAAAAACAGACAATGCTGAACGATCTCCACAGGTCTGACAGTATCTGTGGAGAGAGGACGGAGCTAACGTTTCGAGCCTCGACGACTCTGGAATGCTTTTATATTACTGCTCGTCCTCTCTATCTCTCTCTCCTTAGAACCTATCTCTTTGACCACATTTTGGCTCACCTGTCGTCCTAATATCTCCTTAAGATATTCAGTATCCACTTTAAGCTAAGAGCACACCTGTGAAGCACTTTGGGACTTTTTACAGCATTAAAGTTATGCACATGTTGCTGCTAATACATGGTAGAAGGATAAAATATGGTAAGGAGAGCAGCCCCATGATTTACGGACGCCAAGCTTGAGACCCTCCTGTACGCCATGGAGGAGGGGTGAGGCCATCCTGTACCCCGGCCCGAGAAGGAGGCTGCAAACCTCTGCTGTTCAACGTTTCTGGGTGCAGGTGGCAGAGGACGTCAGCGCCACCAGTAACATCGTCCGGACCGGCCGGCAGTGCCATAAAACTGCACGACCTGCTCAGGATGGCACTGTACCCCTGGCACCAACCCCGCCCTGCACATCCGCAACCCCACCTCCCCCCAACCAGGAGGGCAGTAGAACCCCCACCCAGCACCACATGCCAGCACACATATCGGCTGCCATGGCTGCATGCTCTGGCCACTGTAGCCACCAGCTACCCCCCCCCCCCCCCCCCCCCCCCGGGCTGCATGCGTCAGACAATCTAACACTGCCTTTTCTGTTCCCCCCCTCCCCCAGGGCAAGGCTGCTCATTATCACAGGGAGCGGGAGAAGACTAGAGGTGGACCGTCAGAAATGCGGTCCCTCACCATGGCAAAACAGTAGGCCCTGGACATGGTCGACGGCCCCAAGGACAGGTACATCACCGGGTGGAGATCGGTCTTGGGTGAGGAAGTGAGATCCAGCTTAGTTGCAGTTCCCCGTGGCACATGTGTCAACACCCCCTTAACGGCACATGTGCGCCCACACCACCCACACCTCATTTATCCTCACACCACCCATACTCCCCCACTACCCTCACCCCACATCACCCTTACCCTCACACCACCCCCACCCCCATACCACCCTCACTACCTCAGGGCCTGTGGTCTAATCATGCAAATTGTCTTACAGGAGCTGCTGGTCCTTCTGGTGCCCCCCCCCCCCCCCCTCCCCCCCACGACCACCACCACCACGCTCCTCTTAACTAGAACCCTCCCTTATACCCAGCAGCGAAGACGCACTGACACAGAGGGGAGCCGTCTGCCTGAGACCCATGATACTCCCGGAACTCAGGTCCGAGGATGATACTGACTTTCCGTCACAGCTGTCTCCAACAGCCTCCACATCCCAGAGACACTCATCTTGGTCACAGAGCCACGGACTACATGAGGGGTTGTCGGCGAGCATCCAGCACCTGCAAGTGCAGGTGGAGGAGTCCAATCATACGCAGGAGTAGGAGGTAGTGCCGATCATGCATGCCACCCAGGCCAACACTGCATGTGTGGCGTCCGTGTTGGAGGCCTTGGGCTTTGGGGATGAGGGATTTGGCTATGGATCAGCATGTCCAAGGCCTGGGGAACTCTGTGCAGGCGGTGGCCGAGGCCCAGGACAGGGTTGCCCTTACACGGGCAGCTGTGTTCCAGAGCCACCTGGACATTGCTGCTGCACTCCTGAGCGTGGCCCAGTCACAGCAGGCCATGGCTGGGATTATTGGCAATTTTGCCCAGGCACTGGCTGAAATGGCGCAGATACAGAGGGAGGTGGCCGAGTCCAGAGGGAGATAACGCAGTCACTGGCTGATCTGGTACAGACCCGGAAGGTGGTGGCACAGTCGCAGCGTGATGTGGCGCAGTCCCCAGACGGAGGTGGTCCACTCCCTGTGCTCCATGAACTAGAGCTGAATAAATAGCCCAGTTAATAGGATGACTGAAAGAGAGAAGAATACACATATATTTACTTCATTATATCAAATCCAATTTGTCACAGTGGATATGCAATACAGTTGGTGCGATCAGATTTGCTTCATAACTTTCAGGGTTGGAGATAAAGTTCGCACTGTATTGGCTTCACAGAGGATACCTGTGATAGATTACTTGTCTCTCAGGGTATTAACTTGGTCCCGGCAAAGTGCAGAACATGGCAAGTTATACAGTCTGACTCGTTGAGCCGATTTTTTTTTGGTTGATTCTTTCTTCTTGTGTGTAACAATGAACATATTGACTGGAGACCAATCATAAGGAAGTGAATACTGTTGCCTTCAGTTTAATGTGCCATTTTTGGTAAGTAGAACTACCTTCCAAGGCAATTTACCCAGCTCATTAATGCACAATTTATGTTAACATTAGTGAAATATTAATGATGGAACTAATGGGCACAAGGTATATAACGGTCAACACTTTCTCCCAATGGAGATCATAAGTATTTGCAGAATATTTTATTATAATAGAGATCACATCTAAACCTAATCCCATGCTCACCTGGCATCCAAACACACACATTCCGACAAGGGTCATATGATAGTGATCAGGAACAGGAACCCTGCTGATTATCCCTTCTCTAATCCAGAGACTGCACATTGCTGCCCTATAGCAAGTGAGATTTGTCAGCTCAGCAAAGAACAGGGATCAAACCTGGAGCCACCCTGATCTGCATGCCTCAATACCACATCACACAATTTATTCACCCACTGGACCAGCAGGGAACTTAAATTGAAATGTTTTAAAGCAAACGACTGATAAAATTCTCTTACAAGGCGCTTTATTGGGGAAATGTGACCTTTGACATGTACGTGCTACTCAGACTGGCTGTAGCCTAGCGGCCAGTGGCATCAGATCAGTAGTGTATCCAACACTGAACAAGCTGCAATTTAGGAGTATTTTTTTGCACTTTGCTTCACTACTTGGTCAGCTTGATTCCAATTATTAAGAGTTTTGATTACCCTCATAGTAAATGAGGAGTGCTGGGTTAGCAGTCCTTTAGTTTAGTGGTGGCATCCTCCCTCTCCTTGTACAATGATGGTGTGAATCCAACACCTAATAATAACCTGCCTTTCCAGATATTTGTTGATATGACTCAACTCTGAACAGACTAATGATGGACAGAGGTATCTGACGATATAAAAGTAGTAGACATAGGAATTATTCATAGTCTAATGACAGGCAGACCGCATTCTGCAGTGGTACATATTTGAGTCCTTGATGGTGTGATGCTGCTTCTGTACTTAGGTATTCAAAGTTTGAGTGTAGTTTTTAAATGTATTGAAATATAAAGATAAATGTATTTTGATGTACAGATGTATACTTTTTTAGTTGTATAACAAAAATATGGGATAACACATGGCCTTTAAATAAAAGCAGACTGAATGTGAGTTACTGTCATGCAGTGAAAGCTGACGTTTTTCTTTTAAGCACAGCTTTTCATACTTAAAGGAATTCAAGCAAGCAGTACTTTTTTCCCCTCACAAATGCGTTGAATTTATGAGCTCTCTGAATATCTGGCAATACAGTAATCTTTTTATTAGTGCAATATTTAAATTTCACGAACTAGAGATTCATTAGTTAGTTTTCCATCTAATATAAATCTCCTACGTTGTAATATTATAATTAGATTTGTAACTTTCACTGAAATCTCATCATTTAAATAATCATTTGGCAAATTCTACAAAAATGCAACTTCAAGAATTTAACTCCTTGTGGGCCCCTGAATGTTGCTCGCTGACCTACTTTCCATATTTACTGCTTCCACTGGAAATTCATTACTTTAAAGTAAAACTTATTTTTGATATAGGGCTGAATCACAGGGGAACTTTGCGACAAGCAGAACTTCAATGAGGTATACATGGGTTAATATGGGACAGAGGGTTCAGAAATGGCAGTTGAGACGGAGGTAGTTTTGCATTAATCCTAGGCATTGAAGTTGTGCCCAAGTTGTGCTTTAATACCGAGAATACTGTTACAATCCAATACATTTTTTTTGTGCCCAGATCAGTTTAAGTGCCTGTTAGGTGATAGTTATTCCCTTTAGGTTGATTGATAAAACTGTCTACTTTGTACACATTTATTACCAAACCAGCTGTTCTTTTTTTTCATTTTAACAAGTCTGATAAAAGTCAGAAAGGCAAAGTTATGCCACCATATCAAGTGCAATAAATTAGAAGAATATCATGAAACTCTTGAACTATACTGCAGAGTGTGAGGAGGCAAAGATTTTACAAATCATCATGCCGTTTATAATCAATTAACTAAACATTTGCTGCTCGGGCTGGTGATATTTGTATGCTCTGATACACAGACACTCTCATTTCATGTAAATACAATAGACAATATATTATTCTGTTTAACGACTCCTGGGTGCTGCTCCCTTTTATTTTAGTGCAACATGGGAGGATTTTTTTGAAATGTTGAACTGGGTGAAACGCAGAGAGCAAATGCACTTTTTAAAAAAAAGACCATTTATAAACATGTCATAGCATTGAGTGAAGTTTCAAGGTATAGTTTTGTGCTCATCGCATGCTAATTATGTGACTGATATTGTGTGTTTTTAAAATGTTTGACTACAGTCCCAAATAGCAGAAGGCTCCCTCAACAACTGTTATAAAATGATAATGTAGCACACAGCAGGCCATGTAAGATAACATCATAGGAACTGCAGGGGGTGAAGAGTAGTCTTACGAGTGCCAGGCGAGGACCACCTTTGGCTTCAAAGAGAACCACAGCCATTTTGGAGCCATTCCTGTTTCCTTGTGACTCCAAAGTGTTTCTCCTGTAGATGTTCCAGTCTCTCACCACAGGGATTGCGGCTGAGAGTTTGTCTGATGTTTGTAAGATTGGCTATCTGCTTTATCAGATAAAATGCTCTTGTCACTTTTTGGTTTCAAGAGAAGGTGTCATGAAGATTGTTCTGAACTATATTCAAACTACAGATAGGCTCATAACCTGAGATCATCCTGCCTTACATTTACAGGTATGCTGTTCAAGCTGAGCAGTGCACTTATATCGTCAGGATAGACAAATGACTCTACCAGCAATTATGTTGGTCAGACTGTCAAGCCCTGGCCTTTTTGATCTTTAGATGCAGTGATGTTCTGGTGCTTTAATATAAACATGTCGCTGTGCAAATAAAATTCATAATCCTGGAACAAAGTCATTAAAAGTTCATTTTCTACTCCCTTTCCTCCTCCACATTTTAGTCAATAAATGAGCCTTAAATTTATGAAATATGTATATTAGTATATGAATCCTTAAAATGTTTGTGTGGAATTCATTAATTTTATTTCAAGAAAAATATTAACGTAAACAATTTAATGCCTATTTTAAAATGAACAACTCACGTTTATATTACAGCTTTAAATTAGAAAAATGTCCACGCTGCTCTTAAAGAAGTAATTGGACGAAAATGTGTGCCTACCCACAAAAGGAGATATTAGGATGGGTGGCAAAAAGCTTCAGCTTGATCAAAGAATTTTGTTTTAAGGAGGGTCTTAAGTGAGAAAATGGCAGCAGGAAACCAAAGAGATTTGAGGACTGTTTATGCCAAGACAGTTGAAGGCCCAGTCACTGCCAATGGGACAAAAGAAGGCAAGTATATACAAAAGGTCAGAATCATGGAAAAGAGCATCCTGGTTGCCATGGACTCTGGAAGGTTGCAGATACATGGAACTAGAAGGCTAAGAAGGGATTTAAATACAAGGATAATCATTTTAAATTTGACACATTGGGGAACTAATGAAGATCAGCATGGATAGGTGATGGGTAAGTGCAACTTGATGCAGCACAGGATATCAGTAGCAGACTTTTAGGCAACCTAACATTTATGGATACTGGAAAAGGGGAGGACTTCCGGGAAAATATTGAAATCCAGAGTTAATAAAAAGCTGAGATATGGGTTTCAGCAGCAGATGTGCCAGAAGCTGGGCAAGTAGTAGATGGTGTTAAGGAAATAGAGACAGCCAATCTTTATAATGGAACGGATCTGGGTATGGACAATGAGCTGGGAATCCAACCAGGCATCGGGATTGCAAATAGTGTCCGCCAATCTGAGACTGTTGGCAGAGTTTGGACTTAGTGGCAAGAGTATGGTGTTTGTGGTAAGTGCGAAATATGATGGGACTTGGAACTTTGCAATGTTCACCTGGAGGAAATTGTGGTCCATCAAAGGTTGGGAGCTAGAAACCCAATGGTGGTGCATCTATTTTGCAGGCAATTAACAGACACTTAAGCCTCCAAAATGATGGTTGGGAAGTGTATGCTCATTTCGAGCTGGAAGTGAACCACGATATTGCTATAGGTAACAATCGAGGTGTCCAGAACCTTTTCCTGAAACAGATAGTCGACCCTTTGCACATGCTACTAAAATACCGAATGCTTGTTTGGGGCCCCCTTTGCAGCGCTGGGTTGTCCTGAATACAGCCAGCGCAAGTAAAAAGGACCAGTAAATGGCCAGGTTTGATCACAGGCCTGTGCTGCGTAAGCAAATCTTTGTCTAGGGTCATTGTGGGGATGCTACATGTCACCTCAGTATCCCTAGCCTGGGGAAAAAAACAGGGGACAAAATTTCCTTATCCTAATTGTTCGCTAGGTCCTTTGCTGAAGGGTTTTAGTGAGGACACCATCAGGACTGCCTATGATATTCTCCACACTTGAATAGAGTCACAGCCCAGACTTGATAATGAGGTATGGTCACTTAGGTCTGGTGCCAAATTGTTGCTAATGCTCAGAGAACTATATCTGGCATGTGTATGTGCCTTCCGGAAAGGGAGGAAACTTGTGGTGGCAAGGGCTGAAAGGAGGTGCAGTTTATATAAATTCTACCAATGTGGTGTATTTTGGCAATATTTATACCAAAGGCCATATTTATTTGCAAGACTTTACAAAATGACAACAGCAACTATGTTTTTTGTACTTTCTATACATTTGTTTAGATCAGAGGCATAAAATAGGCAAGACCATAAAATATTTGTCACTTACGTTAACCATTTCTGCATTCAAACAAATATTCACTGAAATATCTAACCTCACGTAAATAATAACTACCCACATCATCTTGGGAGGTTTGAGCGGGTGGGAAGTTGTTGTGAAGAAGCTGGGACTAATTAACTTGCTGTAGATTTGTTCAAAAACTTAGTGACACGGAGCGAGAACAACAAAGAGCTTCCCAAATGCTACTGTTCTTCACCTCTATTTTGCAAATCTCTGCCTGCCTTATGACCTCTTCCTGTCTGAATGAACTGGCTCCAATCTTACATTGACCCAGATCGGCCTAGGAACAGCTTTTAAATGCAACACTGGTGCTTTCAGTAGTAGGAACAAACATTCTGTTTGTATTTGTGATCTCAGCTGGACCCCTACCATTCAAAAATGTGAATCTGCTAAAATACTTTGCTGTCAGTGTCAGCAATAATTTATTTTTTAGATACTGGCTCAAATGTAAGTTTAATTTGTTTTGTAAAAAGAACTCTCTTATGTTATCATCTCAAGCTGAAGAGCACTGATTTTCAACATATTTTCCCAGATTGTTTTGGTGAATTTGTTTCAAAAATAGTAACGTGCCTAACGTGCCTTGTATCATACTGTTTACAGTACCTTGCTGCACAACATAAATTAGGCAATTGTCGGAAAACTGATACAGGCTTCTTCAAGGAAAAGAACACGAGAACCAAAATCCCTATGGATTGGCCTAAGTTAATTCTGCTGAATGGAATGTTCCAAACTCTGGTCATTACTATTATTTCAATCACTGCTCGTCACCAGCTTTGATCCAAAACTGCATTGGATGGTGGCTTCACCCATGAGGGTCCACATTTCCCCTGAATTGTGCCAAACTGGCTGTGACACGTCAGTTGAATTCCAAACGTATTCCTTACCTCAGGTTTACCGTCAGCACCCTAGAATTTAGATTAAGAAGATCTTTAAAGGTGTTCATGCCAGTCACATGATTCAAAATATCGTACCATCTTAAACCCAACACCAGCTGAAAAAAGGAATCTCAGGTGAACAGGGAGATGGGATGAAAAGTGAGCAATTGCAAGATAAATTTAAAAAGTGGCAATATAAACTGAATGGCTCTATCCCTCAGTATGCCAAAATGCAAAGGGAATAAGAAAACTGGGCAATGACTCAAGGGAACTAACCATCCAGTGTGCCAGAGCAGTAACTAAAACTAACAAATATTCCAAAAGAAATAGAACACATGTTTTACAAAGTGGCAATGAATCCGGGCAATGCACTGGTACGGCTTCTACAACAGTACTGTGTACAATGTTGGTCACTGTGCCATCGCACGGTTGTCCAGGCATTAGAAGCAATGGTGGGATAGACACCGTTTTTGCCCAGCTACGATAGGAAGAAATGGGCAGGCATGGCCTTCGGATCCTGGAGCACACAAGGCTCGGAGGAGTTATTATTCAAGATGCTTAAAAGCTTCGTTAATTTGAATATTACTATCATGTGTGCATTTGCCACAAATGCTAGAATCTGGGAACGTGGAATCAGGTTTGGAAAAGGAAAGTTGTGCCGAACATGGAATTAATTATTTTAAACAGCGAGTATGAAACATGTGGAACGGATTGTGGAAGAGACGGAGATAGTGTGGGAATATATAAGGGGAATGGGATGGATACTTGAGGCAGTGGTTAGTTATGACGTATTTGTTTTTAGGACCAGTCAGATGAGGTGCAGAGTCTTTTCCTGTGTTGTACTTTTGTGTGTTTCTATGAATGGAAGCATCACCGTCAGTACCTGATTTCAAAAGTGAATGACAAAAAAATGAGCTTCATGACACTCAGTAAGATAAAAAGTCATGCAACATCGAATTATTTTCTGATTTCCTTTACTTTAATAGTCTGGCATATGTGCTTTACAAACATTTCAATATTAATCATTTAAATCATCAATAACATTGAAAGTCAGTAGTTTTTTTTTAAGTTAGCCTCAGCATCCATATTTTGTTGCTTGAATTGCTTTTCCTCACAGTTATTCTCCCAACAATTTTTCTACTCTTTTAAAGGCCATGATTTCTTTCTGGGGAACAGTTCCTCACTCCCACCAGGCCCTCCAGTACCTCCCTTAAGTGGTCATTATTCTTATACGTGTCTTCTCAGTGTCAAAGGCCATTTGGCCATAAGAAACATCACAGTCAGCCCAATCCCTGCCCTCACCCGATGACCACTCATAGCTACTTTATATGCTGGATAATAAAACTCCAGCCAACTTTCCATTCTTTAATCCAGGAACACTGAAACCAATCACAACTGCCACCCTAGCTGAGGTCACTAAATCGACAATGATCAAACATAGGGTCCTTCTAGTCTGTATGGTTCAATAACTAACTAGATAGACTTGAAAGCCATTGGGAAAAGGCTGTCTAATACTTGCAAAAGTATATATGGAAATTGTAACATTACTGAGATGCCATTTGATGACTGTACCTTTGCTGATGTTAAATCAAATCCTTCATACTGTCAGACTCAATAAACCTCTCTGAGAGAGTTTCCACAATTAGGTCATCCGTCCATCACTTAAACAAAAAATAATGCAAAAATACACCAACAGATCTAGCCTGAAAAAAATGTTTTTGAGTGAATCCGCAGTTTCTTTAGTCATTTGATTTTTAAATGAGGCTGGCGATGAGAGTCCTTGTTTAAAAGTAACTGAAAGACATTGTATTGGAATTACGCTCAAGGGAGAATAGTCTGCTCTCTACTCATGGGATTACACCCAAAGTTTACCATCTCACTTACTGAGTCTGGCACAGTTTACCATTCGAAAGCTTAGACTCATTGAAAATAACTCGTTTTTCACCAAGCATGTAGCCTTAATGCAACACAATTGCAAATTACCCCCTCCCCACCCCCACACACATTCCCATAAAACAAATGGGTTTACAATATGCATCAAAAGGAAAATTCATTGAAAAGTTACATTGTGACAGAATTTATTCTAAGCTAAAAGAGTCAGCAACAGCATTAGAATTATTAGATTCACTTGGACCTGGTGAGCGATTAAGGCTGGACTCGATTTTCTTTTTACCATCTTATACCCATCTTGGGTATTCTTGTATTATGTCATGTTGCAACATAAAGGAAACAATGATTTATAAAACTTCTGCATTAAAAGACAGCAGATTGACTTCTGGCCCCAGTACTGGATAAACTTTGGCAGAGAGCACAGAACTCCCCCCCCCCCCCCCGGGCCAGGAATGGAGATTTATTTTTTACCCGTGAAAGTCAAATTTGGATTACATTTAAACAGGATCCATTCCACCAGGTCATATTGTTCTGACAGTTCAAAAGCCCCAATCGACATAACCAACCTTACGCTGCTACCTTTAACCATTAATGTCGAAATAATTACAGGAATTAAAAAGAGACATCTCGGGAATCAAGACTTATGACGATCTCCGGGGAGCCCACTTTAAATTTCGTTACATAGAAACCACAATATTTCATAAATTGTACATCCTTCAAAAAAAAAGCCTCAGGGCCCCGCCTATTCCTGAAACAATAAATGACAGGCTCCGATCAATGATCAATCTGATATATTATTACCCAGTGTCCGGTGATTGAAAACTTAATTAACCAAACAGGAGTGAGCGAGATGTCAGGGCAGGGCAGCTAGGGGCTGTCACGGAGCCAATGGTTGAGTTGCGGAGGCTGAGCCTTTGGTATCAATGTGAAAGGAGTGAGAAGCAGATATTCGGACAAGTACAACTAGTCGGCAAAAGGGGGAATGAAACACATAGACAGACTGGCGCGGATATAAACACTTACAAACATAAAGCATTTTAGAACCACACCCTACAGACCCAATGCGTTCGCTGCTCTATCCCAACAGCCTCACGAATCCCAATCTTGCGGTCGTTCACTTAAAACCAGGTATTTTATTCCCCATAAGAACTTCAACATAAAGCTTTAACCCTTGAGACGCCAATGCGTTTCGCACCGTCGAACTGCACTCGCCCCCCCCCCCCCCCCCCCACTTTTTAAACTTTTAGATCAGTTACTAATAAGGTTAGAGGTTGGAGTAAGTGGTTTAAATAATCATTCTTGTTTGATATGTTTGGCTTTAAGGGTAGCTACCCGGTCTGCAAGGGTTCATTTCTTAAGACGAAAGGACAGCGGAGGATGCTCGCCTGTACCCCCCCCCCCCCCCCCACCACCACCACCACAGACCAAAACAGATGAAAGTTTGTCAAAAGGGGTTTGAAGTTTCCAGCGACTGCCAGAGGGTTGGGGCTCAGAATCGGTGTGGAAGAGATTGGGGGGGGGGGGGGGGGGGTTTCAGTCCGGGATTCCAAGGTTTGCGGACGGTTTTGAGCCGGTAGAGCAGAATGAGAAAGCAGCTTCCAAACTTTTGTGTGAAACGAATAAAATGTCATTGAAACTGAGTCACACTGAGCGGCGGGAGGGAGGGTGGGAGCGGGACAGATCCGAACGGCAGCTCCTTGTCAAGCAGAGACTGCCTTTACTTACTGACATAGCGATGGATCTTGCCTTCTGCCTTCCCTTGTTGCAATGAGCAAGAGTTGCAAAGGGATGGGGAGGGAGGGCAGGAGTTCAAACCAAAATAAAGCAAGTGAGCAGCGCTGGGGCTGTGCGAGCGGGACTTTCGGGGACATCTGACATTGTGAGAATGGTGCAATTTCGTGGTGGAGGGAGGGACAGGGGCAATTGCACATCGCTGCTGCACCCCTTCCCCCTCCCCCCCCCCCTTCCCCAGCCACCACCCTCCTTCTCCCCCCCTTTCCCCATCCTCCCGTCGCTGGCTGCGAATTGTAAAGGTAATCCAATCCAGATTGGGACTGGACACACACACACACACACGAGAGAGAGAAGAAAAATGTTCGAGAACGTCACATCTACCGATGATCACGTTTACGGATTTTCAATTATCCCTTCCCACGAAGATAGGTGGCGTGCGTTTCTGGGTCTGTACTTCAGGGACTCTCTTTACAAAAAAAATGTCATTCCAGCTAGCGGAACACGTCAGTCCGTCCACAGGTTGTGTTTCCTGGTGTGGGAGACAACGGAGCGATCAGTTCTAACCTGCACAGCAGGAATAACGGTCCTTCTTCAAGACTTTAAAGGTTTCCCTTACTTCGCCCCTTCCTTTTTCTTAAAAAAAAACCCTCGCCTTGTTCTTCATGCTCCTTCACCTCCACGCTGCCGATCTCCTAGCAGTCTCACTAAACAACACAAGCCAGGAGAGAGCAGGTATTTTATACATTTATCTATATATTTACATATATAGATGTTTTTGTGTGTGCGCGCGTGTGTGTGTGTGTGCAGGTATTGTCTGCTCGAGGGAATAAACTTTGTTGTGAGGGGTAGTAGGAGGGAGGAATCTCACTGGTCCCTACCCTTGTCCTGCTAGTATTTAAGGGGGGGGGGGGGTGGTAAAACTTTGTGAAAGTACCTGATGTCCAGGTGTTAAATAGAAAAGGTGTTGATGGAGGGGGGGGGGGGGGAAATAAAGAAATGTCCATCAGCTGATGTGAACACTTGCGGAAAATTGCAAGTGAGGGTCCCCCCCCCCCCCCCCCGCTTCCAGCAACGCGTGTGTTTCTCGTTTTCGTAGAGTTTTTTTTCTGTTTTTCTTTTAATGAGGAATGGGAACCGTTAACCTGCTGCTACAATGCGAGGCTCACGATGCGCTTCCTCCCCAATCCCTCTCTCTCTCTGGCTGATTGTAGCTCAGACGGACATGTCGAGGGATCGAACAAGATCGATAGATTTTTTTTATTCCAGAGGAGTTAAAAAAAAGAAGCCACGTTTTGTCATTTGCAGCCGAATGAGACAGCCCTCAATCCCCCCTTTCTCGCTGTGAATCACGTTTCTCGCCTAAACTTTCAATCCTTTTTTGAACTATATGGCAGGGTTTCCACTTTTGTGTGTGTGTGTGTGTGTGTGTGTCCTGTTCTCCGCATTAAGGGGGGGGGGGGGGGGGGGGAAGAGAAAAATACCCCTCCCAGCAAACTTAAGAGGCGGGCGGCAACAGAAAAAAAAACCAGCAGCTATGATGGCAAAAGTGAAACTTGGGGGTTCGTCTTCAATAGTGACTAAAGTCAGTTCTGATCAGAACTCAGGGGATCGTAAAGTGTGATTCATTGTGTAGGAGTAGCCGTAATTGTTTATTTTCGCCCTTCACTCGAAAAAAAGTAAAAAGGAAAGTGCAGTTGTTATGGGATGGCACACTAGTAGCATCTTTCACTATGACAGGCTTGGTGGCTTATGTGACTTTTATTACATAAGGCGAGCTCGCCTGGCCATTTTTTTGAGTGATCCCTCTTTTGAGAAGGTCTTTGTTGCTTGTATGTGTGTGTTTTAATTAGTGCGGACGATGGTGGGACTTTCATATCTCAGAGGCGCAGGAATATAATATCAGCCCATTTCGCATACCGTTTCTGATCGTTTGATGGGAACCCTTTCTCTTTGGATCAGTGCCCGGGATCCCACCCCACCACCCCGCCCATTTGTTAGTTTCGTTTCAGTTTGACTTCACAACAAAAGTTTTGGGGTTTTATTTTTTTTTTAAATGATCATACGTTTCCTGCCATCGTTTGCCTGGCGTGAATCTTTTGTGTGCGTCCTTTGAAAATGTTTTGTTTAAAAAAAAAGAAAAGGGACATCTGTAAATTTTGGGGGAAATACCACCTTCATGTCAGATTACAGTTACACATTGCCCACATGAGCCGGAATCACCTTTAATCATCGCGGGTGTTTGATGCTTTTGGGTTCTGAATGTGTGTGTGCGGGAGATTGGTAATATCTGGTTGTGGGAGTTGGGGATTTTGTTGCAAAAGTAAATAAGAGGTAAAAGTGTAAATTCCAGCAAGGGCGGAAATGATACGGATTGATACAGGGTCTGATCTCAGTCTGCACCGTTAGTTACTTCGCCTCTCTCTCCACACCTCAGTTGCAAGACCTTGATGCACTTCAACGATCGCCCGTTTCCTACAGTCAGGGAGGAGGGGGGCGGTGGAGGGGAATGGATTAAAAATCAAACATTTCTCAAGTCCCGACGAAGCAGTCCAGTGTCGCTTCTGGCACCCAAAGTGGTACCATCGACCCCTGTCTGTCTTTTCACCCCCCCCCCCCCTCTCTATCTGTCTCTCCGCCCAGCCACCACCCCCCTCCCCCAACACACACACACATACAGTCCTGTTTCAGTAAGTCAACCTTCCCCTCCCGCCGTCAGACAAAATAGTTTATTTTGTCTTTTAAGAGAAAAAAAGTCAACAAGAAAATCAAACAATAACAATCGACTCATGTATGTTTCACACACAAGAAAAAGGCAACATAAAATAATAATAACGGGATTTCAGCCATCTGCTTCCTTCCAGCCCGGAGCTGTGTCTTTTCTTTTAACGCGGTGGCGCGGGTTTTCCGACGAGGACCCCCCCCCCCCCCAAATTTGGGGGAGATTTGTATTTTTTGTTTGGGGGAGGAGAAGAGGAGGAGGGGGGGGGGGAGGGGGTTCAAGTCTGTGCCGAGGAGGGGTAAGAAAGAGAGGTGTCCGCTCAGTGGCATCGTGCAGGCCAACTCCGCTGAGTGGGGCTGGTGGCCGGGGCTGCGCTTTATTTCGCGGGCAGTATTTAAATGAGTACCGTAAAACACACTGTTGGCGTGTATGTTTTGTAAACGCTCCCTCTTGTTTTCTCTCTCTCTCTCTCTCTCCCTCCCAAGGACCGTAAAGCGTCGTGAAAAGAGCCGGGGGAGGTGGTGGTGGTGGTGTGTGTGTTGGGGGGGTGGTGGAAAGGAGCCGATGCCGAGTCCTGGAATCTGATCACACTCTTATCAATGAAGCAGCAGATCATGGCGGATGGCCCCAGGTGTAAGCGACGAAAACAAGCCAATCCCAGGAGGAAAAACGGTAGGAGAGAGCACCTTTCCTTTCGCTGCCACCGCGTCCCGTACAAAGTTGGCTCATTATTAACAGCGGCTGTGTTGTTGTTTTATTTTTCACCCCCCCCCCCCTCCTCCACCCCACCCCCACCTTCAATGTTGATTGACTTGAAACGAAAAGCCCCCCCCCCCCCCCCCCCCCCCCAGTGAAAGTGCTGGATATATGTTGTGCGAAAGTTACTCCTGTCTCTCTTGACTCTCTCCCTCCCTCCTATACCTTGATTTGCCTGCAGGAGAAAACCGTTATGTGTCTCTTTTGTTTGTTTTCCAAGCGATCGTTTATTTATCTAAACTCTTTCCATACATACAATCTTTTTTTTTTAAAACGGAAGCGCTAGACTTTAGCAACACTTTAGCTTTAACGCAACACACACCTTACATGCATGTTACTTCAGTGTTTAATCTGCCCATTCCGTTTATTTTCTCCCCCTCTCCTCGCAATGATAATTGCAACTTTTGTTTTGGGGGGGGGGGGAGAGAATTTGAGGAAATAAAAGCGGGTCAGACCAGGGTGTGTGTTTTTAAAGGAGCCAATCTTTCTCTCTCTCTCTCTCTCTTTCGTTTCTTTAGATTTTGTTTTGATGTGAGTGAGGTGAGGGATGATAACGGGATCAGAATAATGGTACCTAGGTCTTTTTCTGTGCTTGTGTCTGTCTGTCTGTGTGTGTGTGTATGTCTGTGTGCTGGGCGCCACTCGCATTATGTAAAGCTTTAGTGCGTGTATTACGGGATCAAGGCTTTGTTGATGGGTTTATTATTCATGTTTGCACTTCGCACTGGCTCAAATGTTATGCCGCCAGCTCGACATTTTGTGGTAGCATTCATTGCATCTTGTGTACCTTATCCAGCACCCCCCCCCCCCCCCCCCCCCCCCCCCCACTCGCCTTCCCACACTGTACCTTTGATACGTTTGGGCTCGATCAATAAATAAAGTGTCTGTAACAATAGCAAAAATACAAGAGGCGAGGAATCGGGAGTTCCTATTTAAAGTCCAGTCCATAACGACTGGACGAGGAGGCGGTGTTTGTGTGTGTGAATGTTACCTTGTCTGCCTTTTCCTCCTTTAGCAGATTAAACTTATTGATTTTCTCCTTTTTGTTGTTATATCAATGCTTGAGGAATGATTCCTTTCTCTCTCTCTCTCTCTCGTTGCCTTCCTCTCTAAGTATTCCAAAAGCACGTTCGTGTCAAGAGATTAACTAGAGTGGCCTTTTCCTCCTCTCCCCTTTTGTATGTACGTGGGTGTTCGTGAAACATGGGAACATGAGATTAGAAACCAATGTTGGGGAAAGGGAAATAAGGTAGGGATCCTTTTTAAACCAACGTGCCTTCACGATCACTGGGTGGATCTCTAACGTAACTTCAAGTTTTCTCCGGTGTCGTGTTTTCTGGTTATTTTAACGAGTTTTTAAAAAACATTTTAATAAACATCCTCTCTCTCATTTTTCCTGTTCTGGTCGGTAGTAGCGAGGGGTTGGGGGGGGGGCGCGGGGGGCTGCAGGTAAAAGCGCTTTTCATTTTCTCTCGTGTCATGCACACAACCAAATGCCTTTCCCCGAGGGAATCGCCTGCATTTATCATAGCTGACTGCAGGAGAAGGTTTTTTTTAAATCTTCCCTCTCACCTCCTCCACTCCCCCCCCCCCCCCCCTCCCCTTCAGCCTTCTCCTGGAGTCATGGAAAAGATGTCAGCTCCTTGCTTGTGCATCCGCTGATAGCAGTATTTGAAGATGTTATCAGGGCGATATGTACTGCAGGAAAGAAAGGGGGTGGCAGAGATGCTGGTCTGCGAGTAACTGTGTGCGATGAGGCAGGAGGGGAGTGAAAAATACCAAGAGAGAGAAGAAAAAAATCGAACAAAAGGCAGTGTCAGTTTCAGTCACAACCCAAGTCAGATGATTACTGACTCATCTGTAACTTTGAAACACTTTTACTTTAAGTGTTTTGTTTCAGGGCTCGGGAGACCTGCGCTTACTTAATAATTTATACTTTGGGTAACTTTGATTTCCAGTCAGATCAAAGGAAATCAAACTTCTTTTTAGCAAGTGAAATTGATGTGCATGTAGCAATTTCACAACTGGTATCCGAGTTACCGCTGTTCCGGGTGGGGGGGGGGGGGGGAGCTGTCCTCATTGTTGTTGTTTAGGTTAACCCTTTGCATGATATTTTGTTATAATCCCTGTCTCCAGCTCTCTCTCTCTCTCTCTCCCCCCCCCCCCCCCCCCCGCTAAAACCCTGGCACCCTAACACACACACGTCCTGTTTATGACATTCCCTGGGAATGCCAGCGTACTGCTGAGAGAGCCTCTTTGTTCATTGCAGAAATAGTGTCTGCAATGTTTAATCATTAAGTAGAGTCGCCTGTTCCCCACCCACACTAAGTGTTCTGGTCGTTTTTCTTTGGCGGGCGGGGGGAGTGGTTTTGGTGTCCCATCAGTCGAGCTGGTCACTTCTGCAAAAGTCTTAAACTGCGAAAAGTTCGGGCAGGAGCAGTGTCGGAGAAAGGAACTTAAAACTTGACTTATTGAGAAATGTTTTTGAAGAAAAGTTTGGGCATTGTTCTAAATTGTGAGTGGCTCTAAACAGTGGCTCTAAATTGTGAGACGGGTACGAAATTGGCAAACCTCCCCCCCCCCCCCCCCCCCCCCACACACACACCGACCTCCCGTTTAAGTAAAGCAAATGCAGTCTTTCTTTAAACGAAATAGGGTGCAATCTAATTATTAAAATATCGGTCGAGCGCTTCTGGCTTTTGAAGGAGAGGGAGAAAAAAAAGAAACTATCATGGGATTAAGTGTTGTGGGCCGACACTGCTGTTTCTGTTGAGCGACGTTAAGCAGTGAGCCTATCATCATGGTCGATTGACCCAGTGTGTGTCTCAGTCCAGGTTTCGTGAATCCGCCCAGCCTTCAGTTATTTTTTTTTAAATAAGAAAATAAGAGGAGGGAAGAAAGAGGGTGGTATAGAAGTGGGGAAAGTGCCTCCAGACAACAAGAAAATAAACTTTGCTCAAGGAGCCTTTTCCGACCGCGCTCAAGCACTGTTGCAATACTTTCATCAGGTGTTGCAAGTAACAGCTAACTGTAAAAGCGACACTCCGTTGCCATTTGCAGCTTAGCCTGGTGAGCAAATGTGTAGGGGTGAGGGAGATTGACTTTGATAATATATCCTACGTTTTATTTTATCTGGAGTAAAAGTGCAAAAGCGGGTACATCAACTGCTCCGCTTACTTTTTAGCAGGTAGTAAAATAATTCATTAGAATTGAGAAGATTTATTCCCCCGCCCCCTCTACTTACCTCAGACCAGTAGCTATCCATCATCAGCTGTAAACACATTAGTAAAGGATCTTTTCCCTTCTGTTAGGATGTATTGATCACTGTCAATAAAGGTACTTTGGAGGAATGGGTTAAGGGTAAAGAATCAGATACTGTGAGCAGAGTTTTGTCTGCACTCATGCAAAGAAAAAAAGCAGTAATTCGTTTATAGCAACATTGCTTTCAAGACTTAACAAAGGCAGATTCTTTCCAGTCCAAACATTTTACCCTGTTGTCATTCGTCCTGGCAGTGTAGGTGCACTTTCACTGAAGGGGAAAGAAGAGAGCTTTCTGCATTTCTTTTTTTTTTAAAGCTTGCCTGGATATTTTTTCCGCTCCTTTCGCAGGAAGCGGCTTCCCAAGGTACATGCTATTTTGCGACTGTCACTAAAGCACAGAGAGAAGGTTTGCAGTGATCACAGACAACTGATTGTCAGGGCTAATGTGTTTCATTTACATGTTTATAACGTCAATAGTGCTAGGGTGTCCACTGTACCATTCAGTCCACAGTACCACAAGGGTGCAATTGTCTGCGCCTAAAACAAGACACCTTTTCTGATGGGCGTTTCGTTGACATTTTCCGAGTGTTTAAAAAAAATAGTGGGGAGGGCTTGGGGAGAGGGATCGAGTCAGACTGGCTGCTTATGGCATTACTGTGGAAAATATAATGATTTTTTTTTGTTGTTGCTTTAAGCGTGTAACGTAATTAATAAAGATTTCCCGACATTTAATTGTTAATGTTTGAACAGATGCATGCAGGCTCAGTAGAAAAATGAAGCAGGATTTTTAAAACAAAATAATGTGGAGATGCAACAATATATGGATATGGAGAAGAACAGCAGAAAGTGTGATGTTTTACATGCACCCCCCCCCCCCCCCCCAAAAAAACTTTGAAATGTAAAGGAAGTGTGCCATTGCATGTTGTTGTGGGAATAGTTATTTATTTTGTTGTCTGAGAGTTCTGCCTAACGGGAAAATATGCAGAGCAGAGGCACCGTTAGCTGAACTCTGACTCTGCGGTCTTTTGAATGCCTTAGGTATGATTTCACTTTCACTCACATCAATGGTGACCTGAATGCCTTTCATATCTGATCCGCCGTGTCTCTCCCAGTAAACATCCCCTGAGGGGGAGAACAAAGAAAGAGCTTCTTCTTCTTAATCACAATTCAGCCCTTTCACCGCCAGCAGGCTAAATTTGCATTCGGCATCAAGAACAAGATGAAAAGAAGAGTGAGAAGGGAAGAGAGAGAGAGAGAAAGAGAGAGGGAGTGAGAGAGAGAGAGAGAGAAAGGAGAGGAGGGTTTGATGTCGAAGAAAATAGCTTAGGTGTTTTGAGAGCTCAGTGGGCTTCCCCTGGTTACAGCCTTACATGGCTCGCACTCTCCCCTGTCAGTGTAGCCTTGGCCTGCATGATAGACAGATAGTGTTACAGGATGGCATGCCGGTACTATTCCTGGCCACTCGCTGCAACACTTGAGCAGAACTGTCTAAAGGGGATCAAATTCCACTCCCAAGTCTGCTTGTGCCCGAGGTCAGGTGTACATCCTGAAAAAAAAATGCCCGCAGTGTTGTTCCCCGGTTGCCTCACTACTAATTCACCAACAATAATGAGCGACAGTGTCTTTAGATTTTGTTCCCAGCGCCCAGGCATGAGAGGGACATTCTTACGGTTTCTATTCTAGGTTCAGTCTACTTTCAATAGATCAAATACATTTTAGATCCTTCTTTTTTACATTAAAAAATGTTGCCTGTGTCGCCCTAACACGAATCCAGTTTACGTGGTATTCCGCCCTACCCGAGCCTTGTCATGTCACCAAGTTCAAGGCATTTTTGGAGCTATTTAGTGGGTGAAGTTGACAGCTGTAGTTCAGTGACCACCTTTATCTTCGAATCTTAACAGTGCAGCAGGCTTTCCGTTCCAAATGAACCTTCACGAATCTCACAGGCAGCCAACAGACATTTTCGAAGGATTCAATGAGGACAATTAGCAACCATTGGCTTGGTGAAATTAACATGGAAAATGTCATTTTCCAAACCAGAGGTGCAGCAGAATTAAATTACTCTGTAGTTTTTTTTTAAAACACGTCTTTCAGGGAACTGTCGGCCACGCATTATTTATCTTAGTCTCTGTGAGAGCTGAGGCAGTTTCCCAAATACAAGTTTAGTTTGGGAATAGTTTCGAAGGGCGGTGTGTCGTTTTCCCGTAACATACGTGTGGAGGTTTTATCTGATTCTGGTTTTGGAGGGTTTTAAGTGAAGTTTCTTACTCTTTCTTTGCTGTTTACTCCTCACCCCGCCCGACCCTTCACCCTTTTCCAACGAACACCTTCGCACACTTGGGAGGGGACTGGGAGGGTGGTGGTGGGGGAGCTGAAGTTTCAGCTGATGGCCAAAAGGTTTCTGTGCGGGGAGGGGGGGGGGGGGGGGGTGCTAGGACCATCCTTTACCAGGCATGTGTGATGCCGGGCCTCTGCAGAGGCGCTTACAGGCTTTTTAACCATTTGCGGACACTTTCTCGGCTCTTGTGAACTGCCACTTACTTTTGGCACAAATGCTGATATAATCTATCAGAGGAGATTTTTCAGAATTCAAATTTCACCGTCAACCATGGTGAGATTCGAACCGGGAACCCGAGAGCATTGCCCCGAGTTTGCGGTTTGTCAGTTCAGTCACCTGATACCATAAGGCACACAGGCGGGGGGTGGGGAATAAAGGCAGCAAATGTTTCAGTTTGGGTTAAACCTCTCGCTTGAAATAAAGTGCCATTCTGGAACATCGTGGAACTTTGTGAGTTAAATAAGTATGTGTCAGTGCTGGAGCAGCTTGGCAGTGTTAGAAACTAAGGGCATGAGCAGAGTGCGAATATGAAAGGTGTTTGCTATGTTGTTCGTGCCGGTGGTAAACTGCGAGCTCCCTTGCCACAGAGTCTGTTGATTGGATGATACCGATCAACTTCCTTCTAAGGTGATATTCCACTCTGCTCAACAACCCATCTCCCCCTCT
This sequence comes from Scyliorhinus canicula, assembly GCF_902713615.1. Classification (NCBI taxonomy): domain Eukaryota; kingdom Metazoa; phylum Chordata; class Chondrichthyes; order Carcharhiniformes; family Scyliorhinidae; genus Scyliorhinus; species Scyliorhinus canicula. Next base: position 254,063,501 of record NC_052147.1, on the reverse strand, counting down.
TCAAAGTCAGGCCACAAAGAGATGAAAGGAGTTGTAAGTGAACATCGTGTAGCTTCATTATGGGCATCGCGCGGTTCCTGCAGGGATTGCGGTGAGGGTGTGATCAATTTCCAGTGCACATTTGGGAACAAATATTCTCCAAACTGGAGTTAGCCTGGCTGTGGCCTCAGTGAAGCAGTGCTGGTTAAGGGTCACCGCACAGGGAGATCACGAGTTCAGGCAGTAACCCCCTCCTCCTGCCTTTAGTTGGTGATGGGCGAATGCGAGAGATTCCCGGGGGGGGGGGGTGTAACAGACACCGGGAAGGGTTAGACAGCCTTACGCCGTCTTTGCACAGCTCCCAGTGTCTCGCTCAGAAAGCTAGGCGCAAAGGCCGCGGCTCAGGTCATTTATCTGGTCCCCCCCCCCCCCCCCCCAACCCACCTAGGGGAGAAGGGACACAGGAAACCGAGTGCGGAGTGAGGAAGCTAACCTCAGGGCAAAGTGAATAAGCCAGCAGACAAGACTGGTAAATCCGAATGGAGAGAGAAAGGGAGAGGAAAACAAAAAGCAGAAACTAGTTTCGGAAAGGTAAGAATGTGGGAGGAATGCACGGCAGATCCCTTGGAAAAGAGCCAATTGCGAACCATCCGGCAGATCGCAGTGGCCAATCAAAGGCAGAAAATGTCACTTCTGGATTTTTGTGTGGACAAGAGCGAGGGCTCCAGGAAAATGTGTCACATCAACCGGTGCATAAAATTACTGAATGGCGATTCTTTCCATAAAGTGACAGCTTGCACAGGGCGTTTTCCAACACATTCCCGGAACCAGAGGGAACAGTTCACGAGAAAATAGATAACCATAAAACATATTCGAAATAATACTATAAAATAAGATGCACAATTGAATTGAATTATGCTGCTGTGGAAGCAACCGCATGGTTGACATATATGTGTGTGGCTGTGAATGTATGTGTGTGTATATATATATATATATAGTTGGCAAAACTATTTTGGATGAAAAATGGAAATTGACAGAGCAAGTGGTGCCAGTGCAGTGAGCTGCTGCAGCTATCTCCCGCCCAGGGCTTTGTAGTGAAACACTAGTTTTGAGATATAATGGTGACATACGGCACTGTGTATTTGATTGTTAGGTGGAAGAGCACTTCTGGCAAGGTCACTGGCAGAGTGAACAATCAATAGCAGATCAGCAGATTGAGATATCATGACATCTCGAATCCAAGCCATTTATTTATTAACATGAATTTCGATTCTTCGTGTACTTTGATCTAAACTTCATTTTCAAACTGGCATTCCTCGTTCATTTTTTTCCTCCCTTTTCACTAAGTTTCCCTCATCATAGAATCTACAGTGCAGAAGGAGGCCATTCAGCCCATCGAGTCTGCACCGGCTCTTAGAAAGATCACCCTACCCAAGGTCAACAACTCCACCCTATCCCCATAACCCAGTAACCCCACCCAACACTAAGGGCAATTTTGGACTCTAAGGACAATTTATCGTGGCCAATCCACCATCACCTGCATCCTCTTTCTTCCACTAACTGAAACATGCACCGGGGTTATGAGCAGAATGGTAGGTGCTCTGTCCTGAGGCACTTCTTATGTTAGTGTCCTTTGAAGATGTACAAAGTTACGACAGAGGGTGGCTCCATAGCTGTCCTTTCCCTACTCCCTCGGGGAAGTGTCTTGAGGTGACTCAATGCCTCCCTGGAATAACACAGATGAGAAAATCACTGTGTCGGGAATCAAACTGTTTTTTTAAGAACCTGGTTTGTTGAACCTCCCTAAACTGTGATGAAACTTCATTTCAAAACTAATATGTAAGCAAAACACAAGAGACATCTATGTTGATGCCAGCAAGATTAAAAAGGGTTATGAAACACTTATTTTTTTTAAGATTAAAATTAATGATGATAATATGGATGCATAAGAATTTCTGAAACCTAATGGCTAACTGGTCAATGAACTCTTTTTAAGTGCATCAGATTGCACTGTTTCATGCTGTTAAACTGGGTGTTGACCAACACTTCCTCAGAGAATATGTGATAAATGCAAAGAAAGATTAGCTCCTGCTCCTTTGAGCCCTTCTGTCCTTCTACATGCCGTTGAAAGTTTACATGTAAGCTGCCGATGAATGTAGATGCCTGACTTTGGAATCCAGTTGTTCTAGGATAGAGGAAGCCACTTATGCAATAAGCAGCCTGGGCACATGTGCCCCTTTAATCTGGGGAAATACTCACCTGCGGTTGTATGCCCACCAGTGAAGTTCAATTGAGCATACCATCTAAGGGTCCCATGCTCATGATCATTTCAATAAAGCAAGCTGTTCCTCCATTCCCTGGAAAAAGTATTCAGCTTTGACAAAGAGTCATCCAGACTTGAAACGTTAACTCTCTTCTCTCTCCACAGAGGCTGTCAGACCTGCTGAGATTGTCCAGCATTTTCTGTTCTTAATGCAGTCCTGGTCGAATTTTGTTTTTAACTCCTTTTTGTTTTATTGTGGGTTTTTACCTGTGAAAGCTTCCATTATACAGGACAGCAATCTCACCACTGTAAAACAATCAGTGCCCATTGAAATAAGACCCTCTCTTAAAAAGGAGCCCATATTCCACCGCAAAGCAATTCCCAAGCCATTCCACACAGTTTTCTTGCTGGGAATGATTGGATAGTTCGAACAAATAACTTGTCACAAAGATGTCCCTATTATGAGGCATTAGTTGTCCTTCACATTTCCTTTCATTTGATAATAGGTAGAACATATGCTTTTTAATTGATTGAGATTCTATATTCATTAAAATCAAAGCAAAGCAAATGATCGGAGAGAGATAATACAATTGAATTTCCAAGTTTCTGCTATGCAGCAACTCTTCAAACTAGATATGGGGGCTTGGGGGAGAGGAAAACAAGTTTACCTGAATAAGGAGTCTTATTTGTTGTTGGAACAACAAACAAACAAAAGGCAGCGCAGATGCGACTAGTTCAGATGGCCCTTGTCAACTTAACGACTCTTGAAGATGCAACCGAACTGAATCCAACCTTTGTACCATTTTCTATACCCCGATTCTAGTATCCAACAGTCTCGCTAATCCAGCAGAATTTGCTTTCAGCAGATTAGTCAAAGTGTCAAGCCCTCCCTTGCATTTGGTTCAGAAAAAAATAACATTCCTTGACGTTTATACAGAGAGCACATTTGGACTTGCTCAAACAATATGCCGCGTGGATTTAATTCTCCTGCCCTCCAACACCTTTGAAACTTGTGTGTGTGCATATGCCTGTGTGTGTGTGTGTCTGTACTTGTGTATATGAGGAGATTTGTTGCACGTTGTTGTGTTAAGCAGTGGCTGTTGCTAGCTACAGTACACACACATCTGTGGCTGGCAGGAAGGAGTTGTCTTCAGTAATTAATGTAATGAAATATTCATCTGCGCTACCTTTTCAGTAGTCTCACAAATTAGGCTGTAACACTTAATGTCTGCACTGCCTCCGTTTTTATTATAATGGCAGGTTTTGCATCCGCAATTAGGACTTATACTGACAGTTACAATTTCCAAGGGATGGTAAACAGCGTGGTGTATGAGAAGCGTAATCCACGTGCAAAGCCCCCATCTCTTTAACCTTGTTGTTTTTTGTGCAGAGGTTACCTTTTCCCGACAGTGCAAAATCGACTTGACATAACTGTTCATCAGTTTCAAGGTTCTCCCTCGAGGTATTTACATCAAATCAGCCCAGTCAAGCTTCAAGTTGAAATTGGCAGCCCAGAAACTGACAGGGTTGGGACTGGGAAAGAGACAGCACATAGGCAGCGAATTGACAGCAGCAGGGTGAAAGAGACAAAGCTTCTCGGCTTTTGTGGAAAAAAAAGATCAGCCCTAACGGTGCAGGTCAGCAGCAATGCAAGGCACTCCATCAGTGCTAGTGTGCTGTTGTGTGTTTATTCTGGGGTGGGGTGTGTGAGGGTGAAGGAGAGGGAATGCTAAAACATTGTAATGGTGGGGCACAAAAAAGGAGACATTTTGTCAAAAAAATGTAATTAGTTCTACAGTTAAAGTGTACGATATTTTGGCACTTTTGGTTTTAAGGTGAGAAACTGCAAAACATTTTTTTAAAGTGTTGGCTTCATTTAATAGCCCATGTGAGATTTCCTTAAGAACAGGATCAAACTCAAAAACTGCAATTGCAAAAGTTAATATCTTATTGATACAAATATACTTCATTCAGGGGGAAGCAAAAGGGGCTGTGGGGGGTGTTTTATATGAGTGGCAGGAACTAAAAACGTAAGTTTAACAAAAATGCGCAGTAAATGAAAAAAAAAAGAAAAAAAAAAGAACATCCTAAGGTGTCCATTGTGTTTCAAAGGAAGTGAACAGCAACCATCGATCCTCTGTCGAGACATAATGGAAAGTTTTGGGTGTGTTGTGAAGAAATAAATGTGTAGACCCCCTTAGTTTCTGAATGCTTCTTTCATACCGCCAGGGCAGCCCAGTGGCTGAAAAAAATGTCTGTCCTATCTCTATTCAAGTGATAAAGGTTCACCTTATAAGTTAAACATTCTTTGAAATACTTTTCTTCAGCTTTGCATTTGACAGGCACTGGGCATCTATTGATGGCTTTTCGACAGGCAGTGTTGAGCTAAAGTGGTGTGACCAGAGAGTTTTGTTAAGCTCTGAACAAAAGATTGGAGATGCCTCACTGGCGATGTCCACGCATATATATGGGCCTTGTCACAGTTTTACTTGATTTAATGCTCAGTTTATTCCTATCTGTGCTTTGAGACTTTTTGCTAAGGTGCAGACAAGCAGCTCTGCAACTAGACTCTGCAACCTGAAGGTTGTTTTTCTGTGTGCGTGTGCGAAAGACAGAATTACAGTTCACTTCTCAGGTTGTTGTAAGAAAGAGAAACGTTTGTTGTGAGATTTAATTGTGGTGGGTGGTGGAGCGGGAGGGTGGGGGAAGAGGGCACTCTGGAGAGGTAGTCATGGGAAGTGTCTTTCAACTGGAAAGAATGCATGGCAGGTCAGGGTGTGAGTTTGCAGGGAGTCATAGCTAGTGTAAACCCCAGAAGCAGGTACTTTGTTCCTTGTCAAAAATCAAAAGCCACACCAGTTATGAAAAGGTTGGTGGTGTCACTTTAAGTTGTGACAGCTACAGTTGTCATAGCTCCCGCAACATTATGTTATTGTGAGCCTCCCCCAAGAAGTCATGACACATTCATGTTCCCTTCGAGTTCAAATGCTACCCCCATCAGCCTGGCATGAGAATTGTCCAAAATTTGAGATGGTTTGAAATTGAAAATTGCTTATTGTCACGAGTAGGCTTCAATGAAGTTACTGTGAAAAGCCCCTAGTCGCCACATTCCGGCGCCTGTCCGGGGAGGCTGGTAGGGGAATCGAACCGTGCTGCTGGCCTGCTTGGTCTGCTTTAAAAGCCAGCGATTTAACTCAGTGAGTTAAACCAGCCCCATCCATTAAAGGATTTGATCAACTGAAGTGAGTTTTATCTACTGCAAAATATCGTTCATGCTATATTTGACACTCCAGACAAGAATGTAATCTATCCTTCAGAAGAGTCCCTGTTAAATTACCTTATTTACGTGCTCGTTGCTTCTGAGGGGTGTTGAGGTTAATTATGAAGTAAGAGAAAGAAACAAGACTATGAAAGAAAGCAGCATGAAGAAAAAACACAGGGCACAGGATGGAAATAGTAATGTAATTGACAAGTTATACTTAGAGAAGAGGCACAGACATAGAAAATAGAAGCAGAAGGAGGCCATTTGGCCTTTCAAGCCTGCTCCGCCATTCATTATGATCATGGCTGATCATCAAGTTCAATACCCTGATCCAGCCTTCCCCCATATCCCTCAATCCCTTTAGCCCCCAGAGCTATACCTAAATCCTTCTTGAAATTACACAACATTTTGGCCTCAACTACTTTCTGTGGTAGTGAATTCCACAGATTCACCACTCTCTGGGTGAAGATATTTCTTCTCACCTCAGTCCTAAAAGGTTTCCTCAAACTATGATCCCTAGTTCTGGACTCCCCCACCATCGGGAACATTCTTTCTGAATCTACCCTGTATAATCCTGTAAGAATTTTGTAAGTTTCTACGAGATCCCCTCTTACTCTTCTGTACTCCAATGAATATAATCCTAACCGATTTAGTCTTTCTTCATTTGACAGCCCCGCCATCCCAGGAATCAAACTACAAGAATAATAATCTTTATTATTGTCACAAGTAGACTTAGATTAACACTACAATGTAGTTACTGTGAAAATCCCCTAGTCACCACACTATGGCGCATGTTCAGGTACTCTGATGGTGAATTCAGAATGTCCAATTCACCTAACAAGCTCGTCTTTAGGGACTTGTGGGAGGAAACCCACGCAGATACGGGGAGAACGTGCAGACTCCGCACAGACAGTGAACCAAGCAGAAATCTGACCTGGGACCCCGGTGCAGTGAAGCAACAGTGCTGACAACTATGCTACCGTGCTGCCCATAATCTTCGCTGCACTCTCTCCATGGCAAGAACATCCTTGCTCAGATAAGGACACCAAAATTGCACACAATACTCCAGGTGTAGCCTCACCAATGCCCTATACAATTGCAGTAAAATATATAGAAAATACACAGGTGCAGTTACAATTTTATAAAAACACACAAATACATATGCATCAAGACACAGGCTCTGACAAAGCACATCTAAACATATATCTCATAATTGTCACTGGTATTACGTTGAAACCAAAATGCTTGCATTGTTCACATCAATATGAGAGATTACTTTTCAGGAATATATACACAAATCTTTTAACTCCCTATAACAATGACTTATCCTTAGAGAAAGAGATTTGGCATTGGGCAACTAAAAGCATCAGAATTTAATGTTTCAAAATTTAAATTTTTAAAATAAATTTTAGAATACCCAATTATTTTTCCCAATTAAGGGCAATTTAGCGTGGCCAATCTGCCTACCCTGCACCTGGTTGTGGGGGTGAAACCCACGCAAACACGGGGAGAATGTGCAAACTCCACACGGACAGTGACCCAGGGCCGGGATTCGAACCCAGGTCCTCAGCGCCGTAGGCAGCAATGCTAACCACTGTGCCACCATGCTGCCCCAATGTTTCAAAAATGATGGTGAGATGCCTGGTCAGACCAGTTAAAGACCAACTTAATTTAGTTGAAACTTTTTATTCCACCCCACCCCGAACTGTATACCCCATTCCTAACTACCCTCTGAAATGGCATAGCAGGCCATGTAATTCAAGGACCAATTAGGGATGGGCAATAAATGTTGGCCTTGCCAGAGATGCCCACATCTAATGGAAGAATAAAGAAAAATTGTAAATGTCCAGATTGTTATAAGCACATTTTACGATTATAGGCATCAAAAACTAGAGACACAATGCTGTTAAATCCCATGAACCTGAATCCACATGTCAAATAAGATGAATAGTCAAATCTGATGTTTGGAAAGTAGCTCTCCTTCCATCAGTGGCGTACAAACATCCCAAAGCATTTGTATATAATTAGATAAGGTTGTAACAGTCTGATTTGAATCGCCGATCCTGCCTAGCCCCATTCTCTCTGCTGAACATTTGGGCATATAACCAGATAGATACAATTGCAGCTCATGCCTTGGTTTAAAGGGCAATGGAAATCAAATTCTTTTCAATCAAATTTGAGCTCCCATTACAAGCAGGAGAGGAGCAATTTGACACTGATGATATGTTTGCCCGTTTATGACCCAGTTATCAGCACCCTGTGGTGGAAGAAAAATGGATTCCTGCCCAAAACTAAGCAGGTAACAGTCCATTCTTTAATAGTAACTGTTCAGAGACACTGCCTGGCTCCAGTGTATTTCTCTGCGGGTAGCTCGCCTTTCCACTGAGGTGTTTGGAGCTAGGATTTTGACATTAGAAGTAATAGAAGTACATTCTTATGTTTCCTTGGTGGCAACCTTCTTTCCAAATAGTTGCATAACCTATACTCATGAACATAAACTGCTCTTGTGCATCGTCTACATGCAGTTGATTTGTGACAATGAAGTACCATTTGGAAAGAGCAATTTTGGTCCCATCAGTGCTCCCATATATAATAGCCACACAGTAAAGGTGCATCGCCCAATGATGGTGTACATTGCAGTACAGTTGAAAATCACCGATTTCAGAATATGTTTCATAACCCATAATCTTGTAAAATGATTTCTAGTATCTACTTAAAGGTACTTTCCACAAGGGTTTATATTTTCTCCCACATGATGCAGTGTCACTATTGTGTGAAGAAATAAAACAAAGCATAAGGAGTTGAATGAAGTTGTGGAGTATTTATGAAATTGTTCAGTGTTTGTTGAAATTATCTGGAATTACCATGGTGTTATTTTCTAATTGTAAAAAAAAATTGACAGTGAGTATTTCTTAAAGGGACCTGACAAGCTGACAAAGTGGAACCTGTGACTATTTATGCCTCAAACCATCAAGTGACATGCAGGGAGTGCATATTTTAATAGATGGGCGTTGGAATGAAGATGATTTTGAAAGAGGTCAAATCCTTTCTTGTCAGTCTGGGAAGGGTTGGCTCTCTGCTGTAAAATCAGGTCTGAGTGCCATTAGTTTGGCGTCCTTGATATTGGATGCAGGTTTTCTCTGAGTTCTGTCTAATCGCTACACCTTCCCATATGAAGCAGTGAAATGCCTGTGCTCCTGTTATTCTCTCCGGCTAAATTTGTTTAAACTGGCTGAGGCCTTTGAAATGTTGAATTCCCTTGATGCTATCACTTTTGTCATTTAACGGCTTTGAGAATAATCGGCGCTACAATTGAAATGTTTTGAACTATTGGGACTGAGAATGGAATTGTCAATGATATGAGCTAAAAAAAACTTTCTGTTTCAAATGGCACTTGTGAAAAGTGTCTGAATTTGTAGCTAGCTCTCAGGGAGGAGTTAGAACATAGCCCTCAAACTAAGAGCAAAACACTACATTATTTTAATGGTGTATAAATTCAGTTTGAAGACAATTTTGCTGTGTGAAATGAATCCTGAACTCAAATTAAATTGTAGCCACCAAAACCCTTTTTTGTGAGTTAATGTGTATTTTGATGTTTTAATTAATTTTTACATTATTACTTCATTTATTTAGGCATGAGGCAAAATTAATTAATAATTATAATAAGAGTAACTCATTCCCAGGAAGGTTATACTAAAGTAATTACAAATTAAAAATGGAATCTTGTAGTTTTGCTTTGTGTTTTAGGTAATGTGCAATAAAATAATTTAAGGCCAAAAAACTCTTTCATTTGCAATATAATTGCTTCTTTTTGCACATCTTCAGTACAGTTAATTAAAAGCACTGATCATATTCAGTTACTCTACCTTTGTACTGAAAGTATCTTGACCAAATGAGAAAACAGGTGCAAGTATATTTAAAAATAAAATTGCAATTAGCATCGGAAATTGTGAAATTGAATAGGAATTGCAGTTAATTTTAGTCAGTGACAACATAATTTAACCACCTCAAACATAGATAGTGCTCAAACGAACAATTACCTCCTTTGCCATGTGCAGTCTGCAGGTGAAGTGTTTGCTAAATATTTAGGCAACGTGAGGATGTTTTCTCCCATTGAATTCCATCTAGGACTTTGAATGGGTTTCTACAGTGTGGAATGGGAGCGAGGAACTGAAGGAATAATTTCTGGTTACAGGTGTAGGAATAGTTTAGGTATTATTTCTCCTCTGGAAGAAGTTGAGCTGCCTTCAATGCGGTCTTTTCACATGGAACACATTAACCCATTAAGGCCCTGGCTGTGACTCTGCACCCCTACGGTATTGTAATTTGCTCTGCTCATTCACAGAATTGTATCCTGTGCATTTCCTGAATTGGCATTTCATTGGTAACTGGCGTTCAAAATACGCAGAGTGCAATTTGTTTTTTGTAAGGCTGACAGTGAAAAGGATGACTGTAGATGAATTGTTAGGTCGATGTGCTGCTGCAGAAGGTTGATACAAAATGTGTCATTTTCATGTTGAAGTGAGGGAAAGGAGAAAAGTCTATTCAGTGCAAAGACACCTTCAAGACGTTAGAGTAAATTTTGTTATGTCAGCCTGTCCTGGGCTATTTAATTTTCAATCTGTGGAGTTCTATGTGCTTGTCTTCATAGGAGACATTGGCATAGTACCTGTGCTCTGTTTCAAATAGCACATTTAAACAGTACATTTTACATAAATAGATATATTTGTCAAGCATGCTTAAATGACACAATTCTATATACTGTTTACACAGTACCTTGCACTGTAGTTAAATGGAAACATTTAAGAATTGTTTTCTGTAATGAAATAAACATGTCGATACAGTGTTTACTTCTTTTTCTCTTCATTCAATTTTCGCCCCGTGCTATATTTCGCTTGAATGTAAAGGCTCACTCTTGGAGATGGTTCCATTAGGTTTTGGTGACGCTCTGGTACTTCACCCAAGTGGTTTGACAGGTGGTGAATTCAAGTGTATGTGATTATATTGTAACTTTTTAAAAGGACCTGTTTGTACTGTCGCATCTATTGAAATGAATGTTTATGTCGTAACTGCTCAATTTAAATGGATGCCTTCATGCCAGAGGAATACTATTTAAATATTTAAACAAGGTATGCTATACCTGAATAGGTTAGTTTATGTGAATGATACCCGTGATCTATTTTAACCAAACACATTTACACAATATATGTTGTGTTTTATTACATTATTGCATTATTATACAATATGCTTAAAATAAACATATTACTCTAATATGAACTCCACTCTAGAACATAGAACAGTACAGGCCCTTCGGCCCTCAATGTTGTGCCGAGCCATGATCACCCTACTCAAACTCACGTATCCACCCTATACCCGTAACCCAACAACCCACCCCCCCCTTAACCTTACTTTTATTAGGACACTACGGGCAATTTAGCATGGCCAATCCACCTAACCCGCACATCTTTGGACTGTGGGAGGAAACCGGAGCACCCGGAGGAAACCCACGCACACAGGGGGAGGACGTGCAGGCTCCACACAGACAGTGACCCAGCCGGGAATCGAACCTGGGACCCTGGAGCTGTGAAGCATTTATGCTAACCACCATGCTACCCTGCTGCCCTGTTGTTTAAATAAATATATTTATATCATGTGCTTGACATACAGATGATTATATAGTATATGCACTCTCTTAAATGGGCACATTTACTTTGTATTGTCTATTTAAAGGAATATATTAAAACAGTGCTCTCGTTTAAGTCAGCATGTTTCTCCAATATGTGCTCTATTTAGGAAAACACATTTTACACAGCATGTGCTGTATTTTAATATGTTTGTTTCAACAATATGTGCTCTATTTAAATAGACTTGTCCATACTGTACCTGTGTTCAGTTTAAATGGACAGTTTTATACAGTATGTGCTCTATTTGAATAGTTTTACCTGTACAGTACCTGTGCTTTACTTAGATGAATACTTTTGTCTGATGCATGATTTATTTCAACAAACTCATCTACATAGTTCCTGTCTTCGATTAAAATCGGTTAATTTGTAATATTTTTGCTTGTTAGATCAGACAATTAGTTTGACAGGTTTTATATTTGATTCATGTACTTTATTTCCTACTATGGTAAGTAAATTTGCTCAAAGAATGTCTTTATTAAAGTACGCCAATGCTGTTCGCATGGAAACATACTGGAGTGTATCATGGATACTTTACTGTTTTAAACTTCTATTGGATTACATCAAATAGTTTTTATTAAAGGCGTTTTAAAAATCTTTTACCATATTGATGCAAATATAGCTTGTGTGAATGCTAGAATGGTCAAAATCAGTTCATTTCCCCAGAAAAAGAAAATGTGGGGAAAAATAGCAAGTGGCAATTCTGCACTTTTAATAGCATTGGGACAAATGATAATTGGTTACTAATTGTCCGTTTAGAGGATTACTGCAAAGATCAGTAAATAATTTTGGGACTTCAACCCAAGTTCTGCTTAGTTTGTATAATATCTTTGAGTATATGCTGTGTTTTCACAGACACTGTTTGAATTATTATTTTCATAATACTAGACAAAAAAACCAAACCTTGTGTAGCACAAGAGAACAATCTAACCTCCACGGGGTTAATTTAACTGTGTACTTCTGCCCTGCCACTTACCTCATTCCTAAAATCATATTGTGAAAATGATTCCTTCAATAAAACGAAGAGACAAAGCCAGGCTTCTGCAGGGAGAACAAGATGAAGTTTAGGCTTTACAGCCTTAATTAAACCATATACCACTGTCAAACCTGCTGTCTTATTCCAAAAGAAAAATGCACCCCTATTTGGTATTCCATGACCAGGCACAAAGGTAGGAACTCTTACAGCCTAGTGACAAATTGTCAGAGCTTTATCCAGTTCGCAGTGGATGGTGGAAATGTTTGTATTTTGTGTTTGGCTGTGTCTTGGGACTGAAGATGCCTATTCTATACAGCATGTCAAATCTGGTTAACACGCCACTATTTATCTTTACTGCTTAACTGGAACAATAGTATGGTGCACCGAGTGCTTGTAGATCGCGCTAAGCATGTAGCTACTTTCTGACGCTTCCTTTGTGCTTCGTTGAGCCATTCCAGTGAGCAGGTCAGGCAATATTTCATAAGGTATTCTGGGATTTTGTGAACCTTTCAGATAACAAATTGTATTCGACAAGTTTAGCATGAGCGAGCTGTCTCAAGACCACTGAAGTGTAGAAAATAGATGCAGGAAACATTGAGTAGCTAAGTTTTGTATGTGTCTGTTTGCGTTGTGTGTTTGCGTTGTGTTGCGCTGTTTGTGTGTTGTCTCTATTGTGTTGATTGTGCCTTGCTTCTGTGTTTGTATGTTGCGTTCCGAGTGTTGTGGGGGTTGAGTTGCTCCACAACTCATTATTCCTGACAATCAGTCATTATTCCATTAGTAAACAATCTAATTGTTTCTTTTTCCTACTGATACCACAGTTATGTAATCTTCTGCGGTTTCCCGTGTGCACATTTAAGCCATCAATCCGGATTCAAGGATTCCAGGAGCACCCCTGACCTGATGTAAGGGGGTCTGTTCCTTGGAGGTTTATGTAAATGGATTTGTTCACACAAGGTTGTGGTTCTGTGATGTTCTCCATTTGTTTTCCATCCCTGTTTCCCAGAATCTGATGGTTGCATTCTGTAAACTCACAGAAGACTGCTTGGTTCACAAGAGTGAGATATGTTCAATCCTTACTCACAGAAGGATTTTCCTCATCCCACAGAGGAAAGTTTTTAATCAGGTGCCAGCAGTATTTTTGAAAATAAAGAATAAAGAAAAAAAGAGATAGTTAAAAAAAAGTCGGAAAATTCAGCTCAGGTGTCATCTTTCCTCCCAAGTTTCTCCCCTCCTCTTGAAGGTGCTTGGGTATACGCTCACAACGCTGACAACGTTCCAGTGCCTTACCCATAATGACTTTCCTCTCATAAGAGTTTAGATAGAAAGTGGTGGCAGGATATTCACAGCAGAGAATTCCTAACGTACACACAACAGGTTGCTGGATTAGATAGATTATTTTTCAAGACACTTCATGTATGTTTTTATTTGTTCCATGTTATTGTTGTAAATGGAGGATAATACAAAGAATATGTGAAATAGTAGAGAAAATAATATAACTCCCAAGTAACAAGGTACAACACATTAATTAAGTGCTTTTGCACAACTCAGTTCCTGACTACAACATAGATAAGCATCAGTCATACCTGCAGATTAGAGAAAAGGAGAAGATTATTTATCTCCAGAATGTTTAATGGACTGTTTTCATAGTCCATTATTTTTTGGTTCTGGATTGAATAACGTGGTAATCTGTCTTCTGATTCTCTCTCGGGGGGAGGGAAAAGAGTGCCATCGCTCTCAGCTCCAGAGCTGTCAGTGGGAAAACAATCCCTAATTTCACCACAACACACTGTTTGCTTATATCCGCATAATGTAACTTGCACGCCTAGGATATGCAGCAAATGGGGAAAGCATGCATGGATTTCACAGGTAACAGGATTACGTGGGCATATAATTGATCCATGTGGGAAAAAAGACAGAGCTCGAAATGTGTCTACGCTTTGAAAATGTAGTTTATGAAATGGACATTCATACATTTGAAGCAATCAATATGTCAATTCTAACAGATCACAGTGCCAACTGTTTTATGAAGAGAGTGTCTACACCTACAGTCCTTTCCTCTGCCTTAACCCACTCACAGGCATAAGCCCACAGTATTAATAGGGATAGAACCACGATGCATTTGGAGAGCTTGCCAAAAGGGTGGGGGTTAATAGTTATGCATCTTTCAAGATGACCTGCACCAGCTGACTGGCAAATAATAAAATCTACATTCAAATAGTATTAAAAAACACTGGAATAAAGATTTGTTCTAACTTTTGGTTATTTCAAGAGGGGTGAGGGCCTTGCGGACAGTGTGCAGGAATCCTGGTCATCTCCAATCATGACTGGATATGTTAAATATTATTTTTTCAAATGCAACAAGTATTTGATGAACCATTAAATTTCCAAATTAGAGTGGAAAGCTACCTGGATGACCAGTTCCACAAGTACCAAGCTCAGTATCTGAGGGCAACAGGTACAGAACATGCACTAAAGTTAGTATTGCAATCAAAATATAAAGCTGTCAATGTTTTAAAAGTCCCCGGGTGCTCCTTTGTGAGCCCTCTTATGGTGACTGCATATCAGTGGAAGCAAAGGATACCTTGCTCTCCATTCCTAAGAGCTCTGGAATCCTGTCAGCGACACCGGGGAAAAGCTTAAAGCTGCAACCTTCAGTATGGGGAAATAAACGTACTCTGCTTTTTGCACCTGAAACACTTTGCCCCTGTTACACTCACTATATTGAACACTTCTCGAGGACTGGAGTTGCAAAACACCTTACTTTCGTGGGCCTGAGAGATGTGTAGTGAAGAAACTGTTTTCTGGTGAATCGCAATATTACAACCTACGGCTATGCTGATATGTAAAATCTACTTCATTTTCTGCTAACCTGACAATTCTACTTAATAAACTTCAAAAATGGTGAAGCCTTTTACTTGTTCAAATAAACTTTAATATTCAGAGAAAATAATTCTCATTACTTTCAGCTGTATAGTGTTCTGGCAACTGATATATCATTGACTTTCTGAAGGACCCATGCTGTGCATATTTTCTGTCTTGCAAGCTCGGCTTTTCTACCCGTACATGCAGGCCAATTTGTTGAGATCAAAAATGGTTAGAGGCATGTGAATTGCCATATATTTAAAGAGCATCTTGCCTTTTGAAACAGCTTAAGATGCAACGTAACTCTGGATCTGTTCAAAATCACTGATATTCCTAACATCACCATTTTGTATGCATCCTAATCATTCCTGCACCTGAGCTTAAGCCTGAAAAAGTCTGAATTTCTTCTGGCAATCCGTGTTCAAAAGAATTCCACCGTATCATAAAACAGTCCTTTAATGTCACTTCCATACAACAGGTGGTCCTTTGCTGAATAAAAATCTCCCTCGCTGTCCCTCCTTGCAGTTGATTCATTTTATCAATAACTTCTAACTTCTGGATCAGTTTTACCCCTTAGCCTTCATCTGTTTGAGGAGCCCAGCGGAAACATATTTCACTTACAAACTGATACCCTGTTCAACACGTAGCCTCAAAGAAAGCTCCCCTTAATAGCAAAACAAATAACCTTTTTTGGCTATTCATGCATATCCATTACCTAGATTGAACAAAAATTGTATCCTTGCTACTTTTCAAATAGTATTTGATATATCAATCTGGAGGTAGGAATACCTCTGGTCATTATGTCGGGTGGCTATTGAAATCGTAAGCACACATTCTAAGTCTATTTGATTTTTTTTTTAAGAAGCATCAAGTAAAGGAAGTTTCCCCAAACACATTTAATGCCACTAAAAACTGTAATGAAAAGACGCTTATCCCCCTGCCCCACCCTCCTCAATAGTGAAGTTATGGAAGTCAAACATTTTTACACTATCCTACAGAGCTACAGGTTCTTAGCAAGAAGTAGATACATAGAATGTCAATGAAAACTCTACTTCATAAACAAGCAAACTGGAGGATTATGTAACATGTTAATAGGTAGGCTGGGGTGTTGCATAGCCAGACTTTAAAAGAAATAATCAAGGAAGGATTGGGCAGAGTTAATATATGCTTAGGGAGAAAAAGTGAAGGAATATTTAAAAAGCATGTTATTTGTCTGTCACGTGGCTGATCTCTCTTTTCCCCTTTTTCTCTCTCTCTTCACGGTGACATCTGCTATCAGGCTAAGCAGGTGTTCCTGTGTAAACGAACGTGGCCTGTTTGTGTTTCACTGTACTTGCTACTGCACAGTCAAATGAGCAGTGTGATTAAGAATACTGTAAATTTTTGAAAAGGGACGGATGGCTGCCCTACTAGAACCTAATTACAAAGCTCGAACATCCGCGGCTCGGTGCTATCACTGCAGTGGCGAACAGCAGAAATTAATAATATATAATGGCATCATTCTTGCAATTTATAAATGAAGTAAAGTGGGGGAGGTTTCTGCTGATGTGCCGTTTCGTGTTAATTTTGCAAGATTGAATAGAAATTGGAATTTTAGTGAGGTGAAACCTCGCTGACATGCTCCTGCAAGTTGCGAACATGGGATTAACACTGCATCGTAAATGTAATGTCCCTATGTTTTGAGCAATGCTGTTTCAATCTCTGAAGCCCAGGCTATGCAGCTGAGAGGTGCGTTGCTGCTACACCTGCTTTGAGGTCTCTGAGGAAGTGTGCGGCGGGGCTGCTTAACGATAAAATGTGGTGAACTATCGCATCCTAACAGGATTCCTTGTCGTAGCCTTCTGTGATAGTCATTACATTGATAACCTAAACTTGCTTATGTTAAAGCGTTCAGTGAGTTGAACTAGCTGTGAGGAAAATGGTCTCCCAGGGCTCCCAGCCTGCCTCAAGGCAGAGGCAAGCTGGGCAGAGGTAATAGCGCTACTGAATAAGTAAAGAGAGGTAAAAGCCACACCTGTGCTTTTCCTATCAGTGAAAAGAAATAGCACCCAGTTACTGACTAGTTTTTATTCCCATCAAAGCGCATTGGTAAATGAGCATTAGCTCATATTGCATCAAAAGCTACATAACGTAAGGAAGAATTCATCGTGATTATTGTTTTCATAACTACTGTCATTGTATATATTTTTTCAACAAATAAATCAGTGCAATTTTACTTGAATGAACAAAGGAGAATGTCTGTGTTTAAAACAATTAAAAGATCTGATGTTGTAAACTGTACAAACATAGGAGATGATCTCAAACCACTGATTATGTAACTGCCTTGTACCTTGCACATGGCTGTCTTATTATAAATGAGGATGTTGTTTCATTACAGTCTATTTTTTTAATTGAAATCGCAGTCCGGTAATGGCACCAAATGTCAAAACGTATGGTCTGTCACAGACCCTATTTACCAGCAAATCTGTGTTGCTTTTGCTGTGACTTATCTCTGTTGCACCATGTAACTGGGGGAGGGGGGAGAGACACACATAGCACAAACTATCCTACAAATGTCAGTTTATTTCACAGTCTGTTCAGCTCTTTCACAATAATTGGTAACACAATTTGGCAAGAAAACAACTGCATTTCAGAGTTTGAAACAAAACATCAAACCAGTTGTTCAAGTCAATTTTGTACACACAATGTAATTTTAAAATAATTTACGCAGAAGGGTTAAGAACCAGAGATCAGGTACAAATTCACAGTACTTGTGACCTCCATAACCTCTTGGTAAAGCAACATCCGTAATTATATGTAACATATAAGTGTTCACGTAGTGGTGCTGAGCAGCATGACCTTTATTAATATCACATGTTGGAGGATTCTCATCCCTCTATATGCAGCTACGTTGTGTCAGAAACCTTTTTGTCCTTTTCTAAGACTTTTGCCATGTAAATTCATCCTTTAAGGAATTAGAGATGGGATAAATATGTAAACCCATTGGAAGTCACAACAGATGTCAAGCCTGTGTCCTGTCAGAATACATTTATGTGTCACAATATGGGCATTGTGTTCCACATTTGCCCCCTCTCCCTCCACACTCAATTCTTCCCCCTTAACTCCCCATCTTGAGATTTTGTTTAATTGCACCCATTACAGTTAAAAACAGAATGATCATTCAGCCCTGAACTGAAAACGCCCTGAATTAAATTTAAAAAATACATTAGGTATCAAATTACTAATGTGCAGTTCCAACTCAGAAACTATAGTGGTCTAAGTAGCTTTACAGCAAAAAGCAGACTCCTCTGCCACTTATTACAGAATATTGGATATGTGGGTCACGGAATTGAAAGGCACAGAGTGATGCCACTAGTAATGAGAGTGAAGCATGTGTAGTTTATAAACATCATTTGGAATTCAAGTCCGAATCACGGCCTGGAGTAACATATTCCTGGGTGATGTTAATTTATATTTTTATTTAGAATCATACAAATCCTATACTGCAGGAGGAGGCCATACGGCCCCTTGAGTCCATACTAATCCTCTAAAAGAACAGCCTATCTAGGCCCACTCCCCCACCCTATCCCCGTAAACCAATAACCTCACCTAACCCGGATATCTTTGGACACTGAGGGGCAATTTTACCGTGGCCAATCCACCTACCCTGCACATCTTTGGACTATGGGAGGAAACCAGAGCACCCGGAGGAAACCCAACAGACACAGGGAGAAAGTGCAAAACAGGGACAGTCTGCCAAGGCCAGAATTGAACCCAGGTCCCTAGTACTGTGAGGCAGCAGTGCTAACCACTGAGCATTTGTGGTGATAAAAGATAGATACTGTATTTATAAAGCACCTTTCCTGACTGCAGGAAATACCTACTGTATTTTTCCCAATGCAGACATTGTTGTAAGCTATTAAAATGCCGCAGCAAATTTGTGCACAGCAAGATCCCTCAAACAGCAGTATGACAATCTTTTTTTAAATGCTTCTAGGTCAGGGATAACTGTTGACCAGGGCAATTGGAGAACTTCCCTGCTCTCCAAATAATAGCACAAGATCTGTAACGTCCACCCAAGGGGTGGGTGGGTGGGCCCACACCTTGCTCCGCCGGTTTCGCTGATCTCAGCTGGGTAACAATAGCGGGTGCTGTAATTAGCATAATCATTGCAGGGGAGGGCAGTGTTTTTCAAACTTTTTTTCCGGGGTCCATTTTTACCAACCGGCCAACCTTCGGGACCCAACCTGACCGACCTCCGTGACCCACGGCGGCTTACCTTCACGACCCACACAGGCTGACCTTTGCGGCCCGCGCCAGCCGACCTACGCGACCCACCATTTTCTCTTACCTTGTTTGTTGCTGACAAAAATGGAGGAAATGGTTTTGTGTCCCTTTGGCCCCTTTGGTCCCTTTAGCCCCCCGAACTTGGAAAACAAAAGGCTGCGATCATATTTTAAAAATGCGGCCGCACTGCGCATGCGTGCCCGATCATGGGTGTGCGTACACATAGTTTTGCGCATGCGCACCGATGATCGGGCACACATGAGCAGTGCGGTGCAACGCATTTTTAAAAATCTGTTCCGAGCCATTTTGAAGGCCACTCGCAGCCAGCATTATTAAAAGCCGGCTGTTGCGCACGGGTTTGCCTGATCGGGAGCTCCGCGACGAACGGCTCCGCGACCCTCCCGACACCCGCCCACGACCCACCTGCAGGTTGCAACCCCGGGTTTGACAATGCCTGGGTTAGGGAGTGGGAAAATTACCTAGAGTTGCATCCTGATTGCTATCCAGAATTCCCAGCTGGACAAGGTGGGAGGATAATATCTGACTTAACTATGATGACACCGCACCCCCCTAGGATCTGCAGTCAAAAATGACAGTCGTACCCGCCTCATGCATGAATAATAGCCACGCATCTGAGGTATATGATGCAAACATCCATGAGGATGTTTCAAAGCAAGAGGAGGGCTGTGGCGTAAAATTGGTGAGCAAGTAATAAATAAATTAAACCAAATCTTTCCAAAGTTGACTGGAATATTCAGAATTGCTTGGGCAACATCAAATGGTGCTCACAGATTGATATTGCGATCCTTTGCACTACTCTCACCATGGGTGTGAAAGAAAATGTATGTAGAATATATGTGATTGATAATGTGACACTGTTTAATATGGCTGTCTAGTTCTGCTTAGTGTTGTTCGAATAGAAGATCACAGAATGCAAACAGGGTGCCAGCAACATTCTGATGGAGGGCATAAAGTGATGATAAGTTTGAGGTTCAATTATGATTTTCCTTCCCTCTCCACACCCCCACCCATCTGTTGAACAAAATGCTAGCTGGCACACAAAACCAAAGCTCACACAGTCTAAGTGATGTACATGATGGTAGTGGGTGTATTTGAAGCTCACAATGGATGGACACCTTCAGCAGAGGAGGGGGATTGAGAATCCAAGATATCAAAACTGGGACATCTGGCCAGTTTGCCCTTTTCCAAGCACTGATGGTGAGCCCAATTGTGGGATCACTATTATCACTCAACAACATATGAAAAATATAGTTATAGGAGCCATGAAAATAAAGGCACACCAATGAAAGTATCATGAGTGAAAGATGCACACAATTTCACAATTTATAACAGTCACAGTTGTCACTTTACTGCATCATAGAAATCATAGAATCCCTACAGTGCAGGAGGCCATTTGGCCCATCGAATATGCACCAACCCTCCAAACAAGCACCCTACCTAGGCCCACTTACCCCAGCCTATCCCCATAACCTTTTAGACATTAAGGGTCAATTTTAGCATGGTCAATCTACCTAACCTACACATCTTTGGACTGTGGGGTAAACCGGAGCACCCGGAGGAACCCCACGCAGACATGGGGTGAATGTGTACACTCCACACAGACAGTCGCCCAAGGTTGGAATCAAACCCTCGTCCCTGGTGCTGTGGGCCATCAGTGCTAACCACTGTGCCACCATACCACCCATTTAACGAGGCAAACGTGATATATAATACATGAGAATTTTTTGACACACTGATATTCAGACATGATGGAAGACAATGATGCTTTCCATTGCACCCGAGATTATGGTTTATTCTGAAAATTTACATTTTGTTTGCTATGATCTTAATTGGACTTTCTAACGAAAGAGGATACACCACATTGGATGTTAGTCCACAGCAGTCCAAAGTTGCCACTATGACCAACATTTCTCCACTGCAGTTGAAGTTGACTGAGTAGAATGGGCCGTGGTGATATTTCTATCTGTTTTTGGAACTCTGCCTGCGTGAAATATACTTTTAATGTGGCAGAACAGTACCTTTTTTAAAAATAGCCTTAGAAATGGTGGTCCAACAGTGTAAAAACAACTAGGAGGTGACAAACCGTTTTTGCAGATATTTGAAATTAAACATACAGCTCATATGCTTGCAGGCCAGATCTGATAGCTTTTTCTAAAATAGGGGAACATGTCAGAAAGTCCACAAATTGGTCGAGTTGCTCCAGTTTGCAAAATGTCACCTCCATGCCCACTTTTTCACAGTTTGTACTCAACGCAATATTCCTTGCAGCAATGTAGCACATTTGAAACCAGGGACTGCCAGCTTCACTATGGGAACTGCTTATTGTACCATGGATACTGCCTGTACCATTATAAATACTGCCATCACAGGGCGGCATGGTGGCGCAGTGGTTAACACTGCTGTCTTGGGGCAGTGCAGTGGTGCAGTGGTGGGTACCATTGCTGCCTCATGGCGCTAAGGTCCCAGGTTTGATCCCGGCTCTGGGTCACTGTCCGTGTGGAGTTTGAACATTCTTCCCATGTCTGCGTGGGTTTCACCCCCACAACCCAAAGATGTGCAAGGTAGGTGGATTGGCAACGCTAAACTGCCCCATAATTGGAAAAGAAAATGAATTGGGTACTCTAAATTTATTTAAAAAAAACACTGCTGTCTCACAGCGCTGAGGAACCGGGTTCAATCCCAGCCCTGGGTCAATGTCCATGTGGAGTTTGCACATTCTCCCTGAATATACTTGGGTCTCACCCCCACAACCCAAAGGTGCGCAGGGTAGGTGGATTGGCCACGCTAAATTGCCGCTTAATTGAAAGAAAAGAATTAGGTACTCTAAATTTATATTAAAAAATAAACACATCACTGTTTTTGATATCTGCAAAAACGGTTTGTCACCTCCTAGTTATTTTACACTGCCATCACTACATAGGTCAGGTCTGCTCCACCATGGGTACCACCTGCCTTACCATGGGTACTGCTTACTTCATTAGAGCCATTCTTCACTTTCACATTTCATTCTCACAATCTCAATGACGGAAACAACTTTTTGGGGAGGTGAAACGATTAACAGCGGTTAAAAACGATTTTACTGTATTTCTACATGTCTACCTCACATTTTTCTCACATTATGTTTACACCTTCCTAGCTTCCTCTTCCACGCCATGAAATATAATTCCACTGACGGCCATGCCAACCCCCAAAGCAACATACAGTATTATTCAGCAGTTGCCACAATAGCCAACATCACAATTATGATCATAAATTGATGCCAACATGAATGATTGAATATTAAACATTGACAATCATCAACATTTGAAGGAAGGTCTATCCCAATGTACCCAATTCATTTTATTTTCCAATTAAGGGGAAGTTTAGAGTGGCCAATCCACCTACCCTGCACATCTTTGGGTTGTGGGGGTGAAACCCAAGCAGACACGGGAAGAATGTGCAAACTCCACACGGACAGTGAGCCAGAGCCGGAATCAAACCTGGGACCTCAGCGCCAAGAGGCACCAGTGCTAACCAGGGGTTATGACAGCAACTCCAACAAAATATAATGCTCAATGCTTTGAAAGACTAACTGAAGGGGAGCAGTGCAAAGAGTGAAACAGAATGATATCTGTAGAAACTATGGGCTGATGTCTAACAGATTTTAAATTTTAAAATGTCGCTTTGCATACCTTTGGCAAAAATTTAAATGAATCTGTATGGACTCTATTACAAGAGGCTATCTCAAAAGCCAAAAACCATTGACAGGCCAGAAAACGGAGTTAATTTAGAATGCAAACTCATTTGTGTGTCTGTTACAGAGCTCATGGTGGAAGGGGAGGTGGGACAGGAGGATTTTGGAGTTCATTGCACAAAGAAGGGGCCCGCACCTCAACTGAGCTGCAGGTAATTGCAGTTTACCAGAGTCTTCCGAGGTGCAGAGTGCTAGATAGGATTTGTTTTGAGGTGCTCCAAAGCTTTTTAATTGTGAGGAGTGTGTCAACTGGTAATGGTGAACTCCGCTTTCTCACAAGCAGGCCGTTGGCTGAAAAGTTATTGTGCAGCCATAAATAAAATGTTGTTTCATGATCAACGGTCATTTCTTTTCTCTTTTGTGCCTTTTTCAAGTCGACACGTGTGGTTTACATTTTACACCAGTGATTCTAGTCAAACCTTTCTGGGATTTCTGAAGTTCTGAGATTGGAAACACCTTGGGAGCTGAAGCAGAGTTCTGTCAGGGATTATCAAAAGGCCAGCAGAGCTTTCGTCTTCAGCTATTCAGGCTTGTGAAGGAATTTAGGGGAAATGCGACTGTTGTTGTGTCCCTGGGATTCCCTGTACTTTTTTTTGAAAAACAAAATTGTTGGGAGTTCCCACATTATAATGCAGGAGGTACCTGTGCTCCCGAAAACCATGAACAGCAGGCATGCTGGTGACTCAATTTGGCCCCATTCATTAAAGGTGGATTCGGCTGGGAATTAGAGGGCTTGTAGGGCAGACCAGATCAGCTTTACACAGTCAAGCAGACATTACATCATTTTCTCTCCCGCTCTTTTTTTGTAAGAGGAAGCAGGGTGAGAGAGTACTGTGGAGTGTGGTTAAAAATTGAAGATTGATGGTGATTTTTTTTGTTGGAAAAACAGTTAAAACGAATGGCTCCACTTTAAGCTAAGACTTGTCAATGTTTCGATGCTGCCACCTCTGGCATCTGTTCGAGCTGCCTTGCCAAAAGGTGTGTGGCTGTGCTAGTGGAGGGGGGTGAACAAAACAACACAAAACTAAAAGGAGCAAAAAGGGGATTGGCGGTGGTGGTGGTGGTTGGGGGGGGGGGGCATCATTGTAGGACTGAGACAGAGGCAGCTTCAATGGTCTTGGATCCCTTTCATCAATGGTGGAAATTACACACTCCCTCACGGATACATGATAATTATACATTGCTGCACACAGGAACTTGACAGTGCTCCAGAAATGTGACAGAAAGATGCCCAGATTCCAAACACAACAGGACCCAGGCTCCAAACACAACAGCATCCCCCCCCCCCCCCCCCCCACTAAAAAAAAATAGAGAGAAAGACTTGCAGCAGTCACGAGGTGAAAGGGGAAGATCAGCTGGCTATTGTGCTGGGCTTTTTGCATTCACCCTTATTCCTTGTTTACCTCGCTGGGCGCAGTGATATGATGTGTGCAATATACCAAGTCGCAACATGTTACTTGGGACGACAATTTGCTGATTCAAAGAAGGCCGATTGTGCCTGGTGCCAGTCAGTCGCAATTAGGAAAGGCATCAGGGAGGCCTGGAGTCGCTGCAATGTCCTGAGCTCGAATTCATAGAAATCAGCTCACCTGAAACTAATTGTCACAACAGAGTCCTTATGCAAATGAGCCCCGGGGTTAGCGTGGGAAAAGGAAAACTGTCGCAAAGATAGGTGACCTGCTGGGCAGGGGGTCCGTTCAGGGGTATTCTTTGTTTGAGGAGTAAAAATTGTTTGCCTTTGTTTAATTCTGGGAGGGGGGAATGCAGTGTGGCCACTGGTCTGCAATGCTATATCACACCCAAAGCAAAGAATAATGCAGTGCACTTTACTTTTGTCGCTCTCTCTCTCTCTTTTGTGGTTGCTAACAGAATGAGCCATTATCTTTCCGCGCGCGAGATTTCCTCAGCCTCCCTCCACCTCGGAGACTCCCGCCCGCTTGGAAAAGAAAAGTATTTTCGCTTCCTGCAAGAGAGCAAACCAGCTTTCTGGAAGCCGCCTTTCAGGCTGGGGCATCCAGGCATGATTTATTTTCTTGATGCACCTCTACACTCTACCCCCCCCCCCCCCCCCCCCCCCCCCAAAAACCTAAAATCTTCTTTTAACACGATGTCATATTGTGAAATGAAGAATGCGCTTTGGCCATTTTTCCAATTCTTCAGAGAGCTGAGAGCAGCCAAACATGGTATTGTTTGGTAAAGTTGTCCACTTTGGCAATGATAATATATCGATGAACCAGCGCAAAGAGTCTGGGTGAAATGAAGATTCTACATAAAAAGCTCTGATTTTATACAGAGTGTCAGCCAGCTCATTCCCTGTGTTGATTTACATGATTTTTTTTTCTCTCCCAGAGTCTGGGCAGCTAGCAGGTACTTCAATTGAAGTTTAGTCTGCCACAGCTCGTCAGAAAATTCAATCCTAGATTATGTGTGTGTGTTCATGTGTGTGTGTGTGTATGTATGTTTGTGTTGATATGTAATTGTGCATATTGATATGTGCTTGTGTGTTGATATGTATGTATATTTATGTTCATGTGTATGTGTGCTTGTGTGTGTTCATATGTGCTGGTGTGTTTGTGTTCATATGTGGGTTCATATGTGATTGTGTTCATATATGTGATTGTGTTGATATGTGGTTGTTTGTGTTGGTATGTGCAGTGTGTGTTGACATATGCATGTGTGGATATGTGCTTGTGTACATGTGTACTTGTGTTTGTTCACATGTACTTGAGTATGTTCATGTTTTTGTGTTCATATAGGCTTGTGTGTGTTCATGTGTGCCTGTGTGTGTTCATATGTGCCTGTGTGTGTTTGTATATATATTCCTATGTGCCTGTGTGTGTTAATATGTGCCTGTGTGTTTATATGTGCCTGTGTGTGTGTTCATGTCTGCCTGTGTTTTGATGTATGCTTATGCATTTATGTGTTACTCTATATTTGAGTGCATGTGTGTGTGGGTGTGTATACTTGTTTCTGTGTGCATATGTGTGTTGCAGTAGTTGACAATGTGTGTGTTTTGATGGCCAATATTTTCGAGAATATGTCTAATAGAGCGAGATGATACATTCTTATCTCAAAAGTTTTATTTCCTGAAGGCAGGTGGAGAAACCGTGTGATGGGGGGGGGGGGGGGGGGGGGGGGGGGGTGCGCGGTGTAGTTGAAGGGAGATGATTGCAGGTTAAAATCTTTCATCAAAAAGAAAATAAAGGTATGCATTTAAACCTACTGCTGACTGTATTAAGGATTTGAATACATTGCCATCTGTGGGTTGATCAAACATAATAATACCTCC
This sequence comes from Scyliorhinus canicula, assembly GCF_902713615.1. Taxonomy (NCBI): domain Eukaryota; kingdom Metazoa; phylum Chordata; class Chondrichthyes; order Carcharhiniformes; family Scyliorhinidae; genus Scyliorhinus; species Scyliorhinus canicula. The sequence continues at coordinate 254,037,166 of NC_052147.1, read as the reverse complement.
TTGCATAAATTTTAATAATGTTTTCTCTGACTTTCATATAAGGGGTATGTTGGGAAATACTGTATGAAAGTAATTTCATTTGAAAAACTGTGAAATGGGTACACAGGGAGTTATGTCCTATATATGTAATAAATTAGACCGAAACAGAGCTATGATATCAAATCGCCCCTGTCAGATTGCAGTTCACAAGTGGCAGTCTGGCACCGTTTGTAAACTAGATGCTGTTACCAGTGTTGTTGTTCCAGTTCTGCATTCTTTCCTTTTTTTATATATTTTGTTCTCATCACTGTCTCTCTCTTTCTGTCCCCTTCACCTTAAGTAACTTTGGCAAAATAAGCGGCTCTTCTGCAGCAGCTAGGAAGCATTCTGCCGCCAACTCATCAAACTTTAATCGTAACTGCATCTTAGTTTTTGAATAAAGAACACTTAAAAAATTTAGATGCAAATTATTTTGCATTATTCATGCCCTCGGTGTCCTTGTAGATTTAAACACTTCTGAGGCCACCTTGATTCCAGTAATTACCTAGGCACTTGCTGCTCTGTCATGAATAAGGTATTTCATACAAGCAAAGTACGTGCCCGATGAGCTTTTAAAGTCGCTTTACACTGAACTTGTGTATTGCTTGGTGTGCATGAGTGAGTGTAACATGCGTCATGATCTGTCTCAGGTGGTGAGAGGCTAGCTGTGCATCCAGGAGTGATGTGATGGAGGTTAAGTGTCTTCCCGCACATGGTCACTCCCTTGCTGCAAAAACTTAAGAAAAATAGCCAACATTTGCAGTTAATCATTGTAACTTACACAGTGGTACGATTAATATTTCATCATTTTAATAATGTTGTGTGGTTGGCTTGTATAGTTTAGCATATAAACCGTTCTTATTTTCCACTTAGGACATTAGGATGGTGGCACAGTGGTTCGCATTGATGCCTCACAGCACCAGAGACCCGGGTTCAATTCCGGCCTTGGGTCACTGTCTGTGCGGAGTTTGCACATTCTCCCCGTTCCTGCCTGGATTTCCTCCGGGTGCTGTAGTATCCTCCCACAGTCCAAAGATGTGCAGGTTAGGTGGATTGGCCATGCTAAATTGCCCCTTAGTGTCCACAAATGTGCAGATTAAGGTGGGGTTACAGGGATAGGGTGGGGAAGTGGGCCTGGGTCGGGTGCTCTGTCAAAGGGTCGGTGAAGACTCGATGGGCCGGTTGGCATCCTTCTGTACTGTAGGAATTCTATGGTTCTTATAGTTCACCTTTTCCTTTACTGAGGCCGGCCGTGTCCTTTATCATCATATAAAATGGATGCCTCATTTTGGGCTGTGTTCATGATTTCCTGTTGCCGTTTCCAAACCGTACATTTTTCAGTAATTATCTTATCCATACCTCAATCTATTAAAAGGCTTGAAAAATAAATAAACAACTTGACAGGAAATGAGTTAAAATGGAACAGATTGAAATTATTTAGTTGCACGTTAAAAACTCTTTTTAGTGTGGTAAGAAGTCGAATCATGTTACAGTCACAACATAGAAATAACATTTTAATACCTGTCCTTCTAATTATACACACAGTGTATTGTGCTGTACACTTTGTACAGTTCTAATTTTCTTCTATAGATTTTCCCATTTATTTTTTTCAAACTGATGTCATGGTTTTATTATCCTTTCCCTCCTACTGTCACTTTTAAAATTTATTTTATACAAACCGTTAATAGCTGTATACAGTTTAATTATTATTTTCTTACCACACAGTCAGATCCAAGTGCTCACAGCTCTCTCTAAGCAAAAAAGACTTCCATAAAATGACAGAACCAACCTTCCGCGAATGTAGTTATACTGTTACTTTTGCATTGACGTGAGGTAATATTGGATGTACATTGGCGTGAAAGTGGCAGTAGAACCTGGGTGTCAAATCACCCATTGCTTTGAGTTTGTATTGGCTGAAGTACGATCCCAGTTTGTACTAAATATCTTACTGGGGCTGAACCCGCTTACGGTAATTTGAGTCTTACTCTCACTTTTTTTTTTCTCTTCTCTGACTAGAAGAATGAAAGTGCTGATTACAGGGCGCCATTGCATGTGCACATTTTCTATCAAATAAATTAGAAAGTACAATTCGAGGAAGCGCAAGAACCAGATCGTGTTTATTCATTAGCTATAGCAGCAAAGGAATCAAACAACAAAGATCTCAATCGACTTCCGATTGTGACCATGCAGTGATTGGTCACATAAAGAGCTGTTCCTGCTCAAAGTCACAGAAAAAGGCTCTTTTTACCCAGATCCAGGTGGAATGTTGATGAAAAGGCGTAGGTAAATGTTAGAGGAGTAGTTTACCCCTGGAATGGTATGTCTTCTGATCACCGGACCCGGCAGAAAACTGAGAGGTTTGGCTGGAAAGTTGAAACAGTCTTGTGCTTCACAGACAGTCTCTTCCAGCATGCAGGCGGGGGAGGGGCAAGCTGTAAGGCCCCAGATACAGGAACTGATGACTTTTATCAAGGAGGAATTCCAAAAACAGAGGAAAGAAATGCATGAGGATCATGCATAGGCCATTGCAGAAGCTGTGGCACCCCTGAAGAGTACTTTGGAGCGGATGGAGAGGTGTTTGGAGGTGCAGGGGTCACAGATTCGGGAGATTGAAGGAATGATCTCGGAACACAGCGATCGTGTGGTGGCTCTGGAGGCAGAGGTGGGGCTCCTGGGAGACCTTTGTAAAACGCTGAGGGCAAAGGTTGAGGAGCAGGACAATACCTTGAGAAGACAGAACCTGCGAATAGTGGGCCTGCCTGAAGGAGTGGAAGGTGTGAGTGCCACGAGGTATGTCTCGAGGATGCTGGTGGGACTGGTGGCAGAAGGGGTGCTAGATAAGGCACCTGAAGTGGATCAAGCGCATAGGTCTCTGAGGCAAAAGCCTAGAGCTGGGGATCCGCCGCAGGTGGTGATCATGAGACTCCATAAATTTGTGGAGAAAGAGAAAATTCTACGTTGGGCCAGGGAGAAGCGTAGCTATGACTGGGAGGTAAACAATATCCGGATTTATCAGGACAGCGGAGCCGAGTTGGCAAAATGGCGGGCAGGTTTCAACAAGGCCAAGGTGGTGCTGTACCAGTGGCAGATCAGGTTTGGGGTGCTCTACCTGGCGAAATTATGGGTGACGTTCGGAGGCCGGAAGTATTATTTCGAGACCCCAGAGGCGGCTGAAGACTTCATTAGGGAGCATAAACTGGGGGAGAACTGAATGGACAATGCTTGTGATGCTCAATCAATGACTCCAGAAGCGAAATTGGATGACAATTGAAGACTTTATTGGACTAGGTGTTTCCCCCAGCAGCGCAGGTACAGACTGTAGCTGCTAGGGAGACACAGGCTCTTATACTCCACCTTACTAGGCGGAATAACCAGGCAGGCTTCACCAATGATATTGCTGTCTCAGGTACCTCCCACACCAGTGGTCTTACAGCATCAATCTGGGTACCGTAATACCCCTAATACCGACTACCACATTCACCCCCTGTTAAAAAAAAGAGTCCGGCAAGGGTGGTGGTCTCGCGTTATACAGTGGTAGAGGTTGAGGTTATGGTGGTACCCGGTATGCATCACTACAGTGTTTTGCCTCGTTACATGTTGCAACTATTTACAGTATTTATTTACATTCAAAATGAAGCAATTAGTCGATCGGGGGCCCTGGTCGTCCTCTGCGATCGTCGCAGTTTCGACGGTGATGCAGGCGTCAGCTCGGGCATCCGTGGCTCTGGAGCATAGCTTTGGCTTCTTTGGCAGCTTCATCACCCCTGGATGGGACCGGTGGGAGGACCGATCCCCCTGGGAAGGGGGCGGCTGTGGGGTGCGTCAGTGTGAGGGAGGGTGGGGGTGGTGGTGGGGTGTGGGTGGGGATCCAGCGGGCGCCAGGTCCCGTAGGGAGACCGTATCCTGTCACCGTCGGGGTACGCCACGTAGGTGTATTGAGGGTTAGCGTGAAGGAGGTGGACCCTCTCGACCAATGGGTCCGACTTGTGCGCCCGCACGTGTTTGAGGAGCAGAATGGGTCCAGGAGCTGCCAGCCAGGTTGGGAGCGAGGATACGGAGGAGGACTTCCCAGGGAAGACAAGGAGATGTTCGTGAGGTGTTTAGTTGGTCGTGGCACACAGCAGTGTTCGGATGGAGTATAGTGCATCAGGAAGGACCTCCTGCCAACGGGAGACTGGGAGATTCCTGGACCGTAGGGCCAGTAGGACGGTGTTCCAGACCGTTCCGTTCTCCCTTTCTACCTCTCCGTTTCCCCGGGGGTTGTAACTGGTCATCCTGCTCAAGGCAATGCACTTGCTGAGCAGGAATTGACGCAGTTCGTCACTCATAAAGGAGGACCCCCTGTCACTGTGTATGTCGGCGAGGAAACTGAACAGTGTAAAGCTACCGTGGAGAGCTTTTATCGAGCATCAATTTATTGGACTAGATGTCTCCCTAGCAGCTGCACCCTGTACCTGCGCTGCTGGGGGAAACATCTAGTCCAATAAATTGATGCTCGATCAATGACTCCAGAAGCGAAATTGGATGACAATTGAAGGCTTTATTGGACTAGATGTTTCCCCCAGCAGCGCAGGTACAGAATGCAGCTGCTAGGGAGACACAGGCTCTTATACTCCGCCTTACTGGGCGGAACCAGCAGGCAGGCTTCACCAATGATATTGCTGTCTCAGGTACCTCCCACACCAGTGGTCTTACAGCATCAACCTGGGTACCGTAATACCCCTAATACCGACTACCACAGCTTGGGAACCGGGGTTTCTAGCACTATGTAATGGTCGGGAGCATGTTTGAAGTGGGTGTAGGGATTGGGGGATTTTCACCTTTTTTATGGGGGGGGGGGTTCTGTTCAATATTGAAATTGTAAGGAGTTATAGGGGTGGTGAAAAGTTTATGTGGGGATGGATGTTCCCATCCCCCCTCCTATTTTATGGGACTGTTTGTGTTTAACACCTGTTCGTTTGCTTTTGGAGTAGGCTACTTGGAGTTCAGGAGATGTCCTTGTTTGGGCGGGGGAGGGTAAGGCCAGCAGGAGGCCTTCTTCTTTGAGCTGAGGAGTGGCGGGGGGGAGGGGGGGGGGGGCATTAGGATGTGCTTTTGGGCAGGGGCAGCCGCGCCAGCAGGTTATGCTGGTGAACGGAAGTGAGTGAGGTGGTGGGGGAGAAGGCCAAGAAGTGTGACCGGGGGGAGAGGGGAAAGGGGAAGTGGGGCGGAAGAAGGGGAAGGGGAAATGTGGGGGGGGGGGGGGGGGGGGTTTCTGCGACACGGCAGGGGGTGAGAGATGACATGGTCAAGGGTGAAGAAAGGAGCCAACTGGGATGGGCTAGGTACAGAGTGGAATTAAAGGGGCAGGAGTTGAGTGGGGAAGATGACGGATGGTAGAGGGGATTGGAGGTGCAAGCCTCCGGTCAGGTTGGTAACATGGAACATCCGGGGACTGAATGGGCCAGTTGAAAGGTCGCGGGTGTTCGCGCACCTCAGGAGTTTGAAAGCGGGGGTTGTCTTTTTGCAGGAGAAACACCTCTGTGTGAAGGACCAGGTTAGGTTAAGGAAGGGGTGCGTCGGGCTGGTTTTTCACTCGGGGTTTGAGTTGAAAACGAGGGATGTGGCGATTTTAATGTGCAGAAAAATGGGACTTGTGAGTGCGAAGGAGGTGAAGGACCAGGTGGGAGATATGTGATTGTGAGTGGGGTATTGGAAGGGGTAGTGTTGGTAAATGTGGATGCCCCAAATTGGAATGATATGGGTTTTATGAGGGGGCTGCTGGCAGCAATCGCGGATTTGGCCACGTACCAGTTGATCATGGGAGGAGATTATAACCGTGTCCTGGAGCCGAGGGTGGATAGATCGAGCCCCAGGTCGATGGGTAGGGTACGAATGGCAAGGGAGCTGGGGGGGTTTATGGAGAGGATTGGTATGATGGGGATCCAAGGTGCTTTCAGAACCCAGGGGGAAGGGAGTATTCCTTCTTTTCACACGTCTATAAGGTGTATTCGAGGATTGATTATTTTGTAGTGAATTGGGAGATTTTGGTTGGGGTGGAGGGGCACAGTATGCAGGGATAGTTATCTCGGACCATGCACCCCACTGGCTGGATATTCAGTTCAGTACGGGACGAGAGCAGAGGCCGGGGTGGAGGTTTGACCCGGAGTTGTTGGCGGATGGAGGTTTTTGTGATAAGGTGCGGTTGGCGATTAGGGATTATGTGGAGTTCAATCAGAATGGGGAGGTGTCGGTGGGCATTTTTTGGGAAGCACTGAAGTCAGTGGTCCAGGGAGAAATTATCTCATTTACGGTTTGTGCAAATAAGGAAAGGAGGGCAGAACATGACCGTCTAATGAGCGAGATAGTGGAGGTGGACAGGGAATATCAAGGGTGCCCACCGTGGAGGGATTGGCGAGGAGGAAAAGGTTGCAGGGGCAGTTTGACAGGCTGACAACAGGGAGGGCGGTAGGGCAACTGCGTAGGGCAAGAGGGGTGCAATACGAGTTTGGGGAGAAGGTGAGCCGCATGCTGGAGCACCAGCTGCGGAGGCAGGCTGCGTCCAGGGAAATATTGAAGATCCGTACTGGGGCTGGGGATGTGGTGTCAGAGCCTGGGAAGATAAATGAGGTATTTAGAGAGTATTAACAGGGACTTTATGAGGCAGACACAGGAGGAGATGTGGGGGTCATGGGGTGGTTTCTGGACGAGCTAGAATTTCCCCAGGTGGAGGAAGCAAAGAGGCAGGCGTTGGAGGAGCCCCTGGGCTGAGGGAGGTGCTGGATAGTATCAGGGGTATGAAGTCGGGGAAGGCCCCTGGGCCGGATCGGGTACCCGGGAGAATTTAATAAGGCATTTGCGGCGGACCTGGCACCACATCTGTTGAGGGCGTTTAATGAAGCACTGGAGGAGGGGGAGTTGCCAGAGATAGTGAAGCAGGCAGTAATCACACTAATCCCAAAAAAAGTGAAGGATCCGGTGGAATGTGGGTCATATAGATCCATATCACTATTGAACACGGTTGTGAAAGTATTGGCTAAGTTGTTCACGGGGAGGATGGAGGATTGTGTCCCAGGGTGGTTGCAGAAGATCAAACAGGCTTCGTGAAGGGCAGGCAGCACGTGAGTAATATAAGACGGCTGTTGAATGTGGCGATGAATCCATCGAGAGCTCTGGTACCTGAGGTGGTGGTGTCCATGGACGCGGAGAAAGCATTTGATCGGGTGGAGTGACGGTACTTGTTGGAAGGTTTGGGTTTGGGCCGAGATTTGTGGCATGGGTGTGGTTGCTGTATGTGGCGCCAAGAGCAAGGGTGAGGACGAACAAGCTCACGAAGCTTTGACTGGCACAGGGGTACGAGGCAGGGGTGCCCGCTGTCACCGCTGCTGTTTGCGCTGGCCATAGAGCCATTGGCGATGGCTCTCAGGGGGTCGGCAGAGTGGCAGGGGATAATGAGGGGACAGAGGGAGCATCGGGTGTCGCTCTATGCCGATGACCTCTTGCTGTATGTTTTGGATCCGTTGGAGAGTATGGGAAGGATTATGGGATGTTGGGGAGGTTTGGAGGGTTCTCGGGATACAAACTGAATGTTGGGAAAAGCAAGGTATTCCCGCTGAATGAGCTGGCACAGCGGGCTAATTTGGGGGGGATGCCATTTACGGTAGTGAGGGATAGGTTTAGGTACTTGGGGATTCAGGTAGCGAGGGAATGGACGGGGCTCCATAAGTGGAGGAGGCCAGGGAGGATCTTAAGAGGTGGGATACACTGCACTTAACGTTGGTGGGGAGGGTTCAAGTGGTGAAAATTAATATTCTGCCGAGGTTCTTGTTTATCTTTCAGACTCTCCCGATTTTTATACCAAAGGCCTTTTTTCGGAAAATGGACACAAAGATCTCTGACTTTGTACGGGTGGGGAAGGTGCCGAGGGTGGGGAGGACCCTTCTACAGAGGCAGAGGCAGCAGGGGGGGTTGGCATTGCCAAACTTGCTTCATTATTAAAGGAGACCAATCTGTACAAACTGTTTAGTTGATTGTTGGGAAGAATGTTTCCCGGGGTGTTTATTTGCTGTAACCTACTTTGATACAAGTTTGAATAAAATGTGTTTTAAAAAACCCAAATAAAAAACAAAAGATCTCAAGCAATTTTATAGTCTTGCAAATATCATGAAGCATCAGGCAGCTTCCATAGCATTGTAACCTTCACCTGGCAGTTGAAGATTGGATGCGAAAGTTCAAAGGGATTCATATCTCCGAATGAAACTATTATTTAACTATTTGTCATTTTGAATTGAATTTAAACCCAGAGCTGCTCTAACACTGTCTTATATCACTCCAATTGTTGTAGAGTCCATCTGCTGTGTACTTGTGACTGATCGGGGCTGGAACACATTATTGTATCTCAGTCTAACTGCTGTACAATTCCCCCATGGTAAGATGGTAACTGGAAAGTTATATCTGGCTCTTTCATCATAGGAGCTTGAAATAAGTAAGACTTGCTCATGCACAATATTAATAGTTTCCACCTGAGAGTTGTCTAGGTGCTTGTTTAATACGGCTGGCTGCTCTGGAAATATCAGAAATATTGAGATTTGGAATTGAAGAAAATGAGGTAAACAGGAAAGGACTGAAGTTGTGTATTAGCATGTGTAAGAAATTGGACACATCAGCACCCACTGTATTGGGTTTGAGCATCTCTAGGGCTCCAAAATGCAAACCAGATTTCATTGCACACATGTGGAGTGAATTGGGCCATACTACATTTTGTTGCATGCATTAGTGTGCATACAGTTAATATCCACTGGAAGTATGTGGAGCCAAAGTGGTCAAGATGGCAATTTGCATACAGCATTGGTTTGATGCTGGGGTGAAATTTCAGAGCTCAGCATTCAAGCCAGTGTTCTCTCTTAAGCTATTGCAGAGCTGGACATCTGTTCAGCAGTAAGAAGACCACCCCTCAGCAGCGCTATTTGAAGGGATGATCAACTACTTACAAATTGGTTGCTTGTTGATTTCTTCTGCCTGTTGCAAAAGCCAACTGGGAGTGGTATGGCAGGTGCTGAAGCAATGTTTTGCTGACTTCAATGCTTCTGCATAAACCAGTCATTGCCGTACTCCTGAGACATTCCCCTTGGAATACAGGATGACTTGGGGAATGGGCAGAGGTCACACAAAGCAGAACAAGCAGCTGGAAGACGAAGTAGGAGGAGAGGAAAAAAGAGCTTCATCCAGGAGGCTATATCTAGTTTGTGCCACCTCCCTAACTTTCAGTGGAAGAGACAGCAGGTGGCTTAAAATGAGGTTGTTGAGCAGCTATTGCGCCTGGAAGCCCAGCAAGGGCATCAATTAATTGGCAGGAGTAGTATAATGAATGCTGCCTTCCTGACAGAATACGGCAGATTCATGCTCCATTGAGCCATTGACACACTCATCCATGGAAGTGTCTCAGCAAACCTGGTGATCTGTTTGAGGACAGAGTGCTGAATTGCTGTAACATCCTGCAAGGTGCACTTTACATACTGTTATACATAGGCATCATGGCATCTTCTAAACATCAATGGCAACAAGCTAACCTTGCACGTCAGCAGTCGGAGCTTCCTTTTCAGGCACTGGGTGGCTGCTGATTGTGCTGCAATGGAAATTACAACCATGGTAGTCAGACATTGCATCAAGATTGGACCTCAAGTGTGATAAAGGAATTGATCATCACTTTTATGATGGAAATGAAATGAAATGAAAATCGCTTATTGTCACGAGTAGGCTTCAATGAAGTTACTGTGAAAAGTCCCTAGTCGCCACATTCCGGCGCCTGTCCGGGGAGGCTGGTACGGGAAAGGATGGGTTGTAAGGTCTTCACAATGCCCTATCTATGCCAGGATGTTGGACACTTCCATCTTCTCTTACATTGACTGCAAGCTTTCTGCAGGCTTCCATATGTACCAAGCGTTTTGTTGTGCAGTCGTGTACATCCATCGGCCTTTCTCTGTTGGAGATCTCATACACTGCAGCGGAACCCATGTGAGGGAACTGGGACTTGTGTCCTTCTTTCCCCTGTCCAGTGTCCAGTGTCTCACAAAGGAAATATCCCACCTCTATCCACTAACATATGTGCAGTGTTCCTATTCGAGTTGATAGCAGCGAGTGTGTAAACAAGTGATAGTGCTGTGTGTTTATCGTCACTCGCCTGATGTTCCTCCATTGCCTGGCCAGGTTAGACCTTTTCAATATCTGAAATTGAAAGGACGCAAGGGTAAGGTTGTGGTTTGGAGAGGGGGAAAGTAAGAGATGTATTCCTCCATCATTTGCAGATTGTAAATCAGAAGAGAGTGTGAGAAGAGAGGGCAAAAGTATGTGAGGAGAGTTAGGTCTGAGGAACATTTTTCTTTGAAATGTTGAAAATGAGGGGGAAAATCTATTTGGCTGACAGTCAATTAATTTACAATTAGGAATTGAATCTTTTTGGTTCCAACTAAAGACTAGAGCTTGTGGGAAAATCATGCGATGAAACCTCCAGGAATACATTTAATCACAGTTCGCAAGCCTAGGTTTGAGTAAAGGTGAAGTGAAATAAATGAATGTTAGGGAGGAGAGATATTGGTGGATGAGCCCTGGTGATTTTAATAGCTGTGACTACAGTTACTGCTAGCAGGATAGGGGAGTTGAAGATGCATTCACTGACCTTGACCGCTTGTGTTAGATCATTAAACTTCTTGCGACTCTACATCCATGTCCTTGGGGCTTGATTCCTTGCACTGACCTTCATGGTTATCTGCTCCCACTGCCTTTTGACTGTGTGTCCGGAGGGCCTCCTCCCCCTCCTCCCTGTAGATCCAGGACATTGTTTCTCCTTTCCAACTCCTCAGTCAAGACCTCCAGGGCAGTATCTGAAAACCTTGGAGCCCTGTCTCTCTTCTGTTGTGCAATTTCATATTCTTTGCCAGGCCAAATTCTCTTCAGCCATGACTTGCAGTACCTGTTTTGGACACCATGCACCTCCACTATAAGAGGGGAAAGCTAGCATTGAGCAATATAGGCTAGTTTTAATTGGTACTAGCCACTCATGATATTGGCCCCTTGCTGATGCATCTAATCAATGAACAATGTGGTTAGCACTGGCTGGACGCTGCGATCATTCAAATGAGCAGGCAGCATCATGTTGGCGGGCTGCTTGCATTGCAATTACTGGGTGCAGGTTAATCATATATCATGATCCGTGTGCGCATTTTCAAAGATTGTCCAACGTGACTCCTTTTTATGTTGCTCTTAGGTTGCTTTATGTGGTAGCATAATTATTCCAGCCTTTGTCTAAGCAGGACTTTAGCACGTGCCTTGTCATGGTACATCTACATCCACCATCCTGTTTGTCACCAAATGCATGATGCATGTTGTTGGTCAATATGTTCAAGTTAAATTCTGTCAGCAATAGACCTTTTTTATGTCCATGGAAATGGAAATCAATTATTGTCACAAGTATGCTTCAAATGAAGTTTCGTGAAAAGCCCCTCGTCGCCACAGTCCAGTGCCAGTTCGGGGAGGCTGGTACAGGAATTGAACCCGCACTGCTGGCCTGCCTTGGTCTGCTTTAGAAGCCAGCTCGTTAGCACTTTGCTAAACCAGCCCCTATTTATGTCATTAGTTGTTTTGAGTAAGATATAATCCAATGAAGATGATCTTTGTAGGAAACTGTAGCACACCATAAAAAAAACTTTCTTTATATGGCAGCTCCCCATGGGTGGGATTCTCCCAGCCCCGCGCCGGACCGGAGAATCCCCGCAACCGTGCCACGCGCCCTGACGCCGGCACGCGATTCTCCGCAGAGCGGAGAATCGGTGCCATTGGCGCCATCATGTGTGGCGCGGCACTGGTTGAGGGCCGCCCTAGGCAGCCGGGCTGCTGATTTTCAGGCCAGGATGGGCCGAGCGGCTGCTCTGAAAAGGCAGAGTCCCGCCGGCATTGTCCACACCTGGTCACAGCCGGTGGGAACTCTGCGCACAGGGTCGGGGGAAGCCTGTTGGGGGGAGGGGGGAGACTGGCTCTGACCCCGGGGGGACCTCCGATGGGGCCTGGCCCGCAATCGGAGCCCACCGATCGGCGCGCCGGCCTCTCGCTCCCCAGGCCTATTTTCTTACGCGCCGGCCCCTGAACTCCCGCACCATGTTGCATCGGGGCCGGCACGTTGAGGGAGGCCACCGCGCATGCACGGGTTGGCGCCGGTGCCACTGCACATGTCCTCGTTGACGCTGCTGCCACTGCGCATGCGCGGGTTGGCGCGGCGCACAGTTCGCGCCGGATGGGAGGCTGGAGCGGTGTGAACCGGTACTCCCAGCAGCCCGTTCACTCCATCGTGAAACGTGACGCCGTTTCCAACGGCGTAGACACTCTGCCGCCGAATGGGAAAATCCCTCCCCATGTCTCTCAGAAATAACGCAAATTGCTTCACATGCAACAATTACTTGGTTGTTATGTTGGCAAATGCAGCAGCCATTTTACACACACTAGACTCCCACAAATGGCAAAAAGATGAATGAATAAATAATAAACTTCATGGTACTTGAGGGAAAAATGTTGACCAGGAGACTGAGAGAACTCTTTACTTTTCTTCACATAGTAGCACTTAAATTCCCACCTGAAGAGGTAAATGGGCCATCTCTGATCAATGGAACAGGTGGTAGTGGAGAATGTTCTGGGTTGGGGCTGAGATGTTGTGTTTGAGGGATCACGGCAATAAGGGGGGGTGGAGTGGTGAGCGGCTAAGCTTTCCTTGTGAAACCTGGAAGAGCACCTCTGCTGTCAGAAGGAAACCATGATGTGGAGATGCCGGCGTTGGACTGGGGTGGGCACAGTAAGAAGTCTTACAACATCAGGTTAAAGTCCAACAGGTTGTTTGGAAGCACTAGCTTTCTCCGAAAGCTAGTGCTTCCAAACAAACCTGTTGGACTTTAACCTGGTGATGTAAGACTTCTTACTGTATCAGAAGGAAAGTAAAAGGAAATAAAAAGAGAAAAAGCTGGAAATATTCAGCAGATCAGGTAGTATCAAAGGGAAATGTTTGTAAACTTACCTATTTGGGAATCTTCTGACCTTCCTGTGGGTAACTCACTGGCATTTGCTGCTCGAACTACATCACAAAAATGGCAGTCAGGTCCCAATGGCATCATTGGGATCTGCCATATGTATATTCTAGAAGAGTCTGTCAACTTTATATAGATCTCTGTGCCACCTACTCGGTTATCCACAGCAATTTGCTTGACGTCTGAACGAATAAAAATAGTAACCGTGATAATTTTAACAACCCGCCTGTCCAATCTTTCTATTTTGCCAAAATAAAGTGAATTTTGAGATCACCAAGTATCTTGGTTATAAAGTTTGCAATATAGGAACTCTTGAATAATTTAGTTAGAATTCAACCACCAAATTATTCAGTCTTTCGATAAGAAAATAAAGTCTGGAATGTAAAAAGCCACTCGCGCATCAAAAATATTCCTTCCTATAGGCCATGTTCAATTCAAACATTCCACAAGATTTATAAAGGTTGGGGAGCAGAGGAGAATCTCCCAAGGAGAAAAGACTAGTGACGTGTCTACATGATCCCCAAAGGTAATCATGCAAATTCTCCAGTATATCAAGCTAACATTGTAATCTATGGTATTGAACCCTGGCCATTCACTCAATGACAGTAAATTAGTGGACTAAGTTTTAGATCCTCACTTTGTGTCAATATACAAAAGAAATGTGAAAGATCAGCAAACACCTAAAAGGAAAAAATCCAACCTTATTTTGCTGCCTGGAGTATTAAATGGCAGCCATTGCTCATTTTGAAGCATGCATTTGAGTACAGCGATTGTCAAAAATTATGAATGAGAGATAAAGTCAGCTCCGCAGTAGCTGAACGTGTCAGTGGTCACTGAGCTTCAGTTTCAACCATTACGGAATAAACGTTGACTCACATGTCCCAAGCTTTGAAATGACACTTCTGAAAATTCTACAATGGTTGTTGACTGATTATGGGACTTTGAATAGAAACTATAAAAAAGAACACTCTTTGAAGTTTTGAGTAGGTGTTCACACTCCCCGCATTAATATAAGATAATCACTAATCAGTCCAATAAGGAATTCAGAAAAAACCTCCTCAATGATAAAGTAGTGAGATTTTAAAACTTAAATACATTGGTTCATGTGAGTGGCATACCTAGATAAACACATAAAGGGGGAAAGAAGAATACGAGGAATTCAGATCAGATTAGATGAAGGAAGGTGGGAGGAGGTTCATGTGGACCATAGATACCAGTATAGACCTATTGGGCTAAGTGTCCTGTTTCTGTTCTGTAAGCTCTACGCAATATGGTGGGCAATGCTTGTCGTTTGACACAAAAAATCTGTTGCAAAGACAACGCAAAACAAAACATAGGACACTGGGCCACATTTAAAATGTATATCTTCATATCGATAGAATTCCGATCAGGGTTACAATAATCAAATTAAGTGCTTTACATTTTGTGCCTAGTGCAGCACAAGCTCACAGGTAGATCCAACTCTGTTTGGATGTCTTTGTGGCGCTTTTGTCATATGACCTCCTGCCTCCAAATGTCCTACCCAGTCAAACAACCTCTTCTTGCCACCTTCAATAAATTTTAGAAATCCTAAATTAAAGCGTTCAAAGAAAATGAGAAAAAAGTGCACTTCTTTTCAGGGTTGCACAAAGCACTGTGTAGGAGATTATTCTTTCATTCTCGAGATTCCATGACAAACCTAGCTGTGTAATATAAAGACATTTTATCAATTTAGATCTACAGATATATAATAGAGGAAGAGGAGTTGAAAGGCAGTAGCATATCAAGTAAAATAATTTCATGAGAAAAGCATGAAACTTAACCATTTGAGATGTTGCATTCTTATCAAGCTCCTAGCTTGTCACACTTTCCTAACTCGGGTTAATATAAGAGACGATGTAAGTTTTGAATTAATGCAGAAGTTTGTTCTGCAAATAAGTTGAAAAACTAATTTTGTCCATTGTGACATGCACAGGTTTGTGACTGATGGAAAGAAATGAGGAGATTTTTTTAAAAAAGTGAGGCATTGGGTTACTTTCTGGTACAAATGAACAAGTGTTGTTGGAAATCATCAGGTTTTTCTGAGTGCACATTTTAACTTAAATGTTTTGATAAGCCTCCGCTCTTCAAAGCACATCTGTGATATTAACTGAATGCGGTTTTTTTAACTGAAGCAGCAGAAGTTTTTTTTTCTCTTGCGGAGTATACAACATCAGGACAGGGGTCCACAATCTATCATACCCTGCAGGCAGTGCACAGCTACCGGAGATGCCAGCCGGAGATCAGTAGTTCCACAGACTCGACAGTGAAATCCAAGACGATTAATAACAACTAGGTAACGGCTTTGGCTCCGGCAGAACATTAAGTGAAACTTCATGCTGAGGGGGAGAGAGAGAGAGAGTGAGATGCTGGCACATGACTGACCCAGAAGGCTAACTCCTTCAGCCATTCTCTTGTCCTACCCAACCCTGCCACAGTCACACATTCCTGCCTCTCCAGTCCCATCAGGAGACCGATAAGGTGGACACATTCTGTTCACCTCCTCTGTCCATAGAAGGACAATGCCAGGAATGTCTGCAATGTGTTCTATTTTTGTCGCACCTATGTGTGGCCATCCATCTGGTCTTAATCAATCAGTCTCATCCCAAAGCTTTGTTGAACTACCAGCTGAAATAATATACTACTTCATCAGGATACAGCCCGAAGGATGGCGGCTGTGCAAATCCCTAGCCGGCGCATGTTAATTGTGGTTACATATCTGTGAACCTCGGAGCTAACAGGGAATTAGGGAAAAGGAAGGATTTATGTAGTTGCACTTTTAAAAAAAACTTGCGTGCACATTTTCATTGGCAAGGGAGCTAAAGGGTGTCTTAATGACAATCACCACCTCAACGTCTTTTTTTGTGTCTGTGTGAGTATTCTTTTCACGACAGGACTTTTTGCTGCTACCTAGGTAACTGCCTGGGAAGGTTGGAATATCTGGTGACGGAGTTGTGATTGAGGGTCCTGACACAACCTCTGTTGTAATGAGGTGTTTGACGCGCATTCACTTCCACTCTTAAAACCAGTTCTCTTCACCATCCACTCCCCCCACCCCCAACTACCCCAGTCCCCCCACCATCCCTTAAATAATACCTCCTGCAAAGAAAACAACTTAGCTCAGCTTTTACTCAGAATTAAATATTGCTAGCAACTTCAGGATCGAAGAGAACTTGACTGAAAATAGAATTCTTGTCATACAGCAGTTTGCAAATGTTGGTGTATTTGTGCCTGACAACATGTGTTTTGGGGAAGGTGAGTTTATGAGCCACTTGTCTAAGTGAATGCGCATGTAAGTGTGCAGGAGTGCAGGATATAAGAATGCAATAGTATTTGCAGGTATGTGGTGTACATAAGAGAGAGTGTGTGCGTGAGTGAGAAAGAGTTGTAAGAATGCATGTGACTGAACCACATTTGCTTTTCTTGTAAATATTTTACAATGAGATCAAACCTCTCATTACCATTCCGAGCAAGAGTTTGGGGATCATTGTTTGGGTCATAATGTTGAAAGATTTGGGATGGCCAGTAAGTGTTCATTCGAGTATTACATAATGACATGAAAGACTTATTTTAAAAAGTCCCATGCCACCCCCACCCATCCAATTCTCGCCTCTCTTGAAAGTGCTAACTCATGCTGGTGCTAGGTTCTACAGCTGCTGGGTATCCTCCAGAGACTTGCCCAACCAAGTGGCTATTCTTCAAGCACAAGTCTAAATGGTGAATGGCATGAAGCTATTCAACCACTTGGGGGAGGATGTCGCAGTGGGAGGTGTGTGGGTACAGGGGAATTGCTTCAAGTTAATCCCTGAACCCGATGTCCACACATTAGTCCAATTGGACATTGAACAGTAAAGAGTTGCACGTTGCACTGCAATTAAATGGGGTTTGAACCTGGGACCATTCTGGCCTACGTTTGTTTGGTATCATTGTTTTTAATATATAAACATTAGCTTGTAATAGTGTTAAAGAAGAAACATTCACGCACAATGCTCTAAAATCTTATATGTATCATAAAGGTACACTTCTATGTAGCCTTTCACTCGCTTCTTATTGTCCATGAATTACATGACTACAATCATAAATCTTGGCTTCACTTGACATCATGAATGTGGACTGCTGCCCACAAACCACTGTCTCCATCCATGATGTCACCTGAGGATGAGCTCCAGACAAAATGTCTGCTGCTTGGCTGCCTCAAACCAGTGCTTTGTAAAAATGAAAAATAAGGGTAGCAAGAGGCAACTGTGAGACTGAGTGGCACCAGTAAGTGCACAGGTATCTCCCCTTTAAGGATTATAGTGTATCCCAGTCAAATATAATTCATCTTTAACTGTCTATTTGTGGAATTATTTTATTTTAAAAGTGTTTTCTAAGAAATAGGCAGCACTCTGCCATGCAACATAAGTGGTAGTGACAAGCTAGTCAGTATAATTCAGCATGTGTCCATTATCATGTGTGGGCGATCAAAGGAAAACTGCTTGTAGCATCACACACTCACCACCAGCTCCTGACATAAAGTTATTCCAGACAGGCCTGATTAACAGGAATACTATCATTTCATTATTTTCCCCTTTAATTATGTACTCCCCGGTTTTAATATGCTGGTACATTATGTACTGTATCATTTGTATTTGAATAACTTACTTTACTTTGCCTTCGATTGAAGTCTGTTCACATTCCCAATGGTGCAAACTTCAGAATAATAGGAAATCAAACATAGGAAGTGCATTCAGGATAATTCATAGCACGCAGCATGTCACAAAGCAGTAACTAATACACAGAATCAAGGGGTGTAGATTCTGTTGACAAACCACAAAAACTGGTTCGTCAATGTTCTCGGAACTCCTGAGTCTTGAAACGCATGCCAAGATACATATGTTACTTTTCATGGCATGTAACATTTTTATTTAAACTTGCCTGGTGTGAGAAGTTCACAGGTAGCAGACTAGTGCAGAGAATGGCACAATGACCTACTCACAGGAGTAAATGATGCTTATTGATGTACCACGCGGTTCAAACCACAGCTGCAGTGTTGCATCGGGCGAGTAAGGCTGCAGTAATATTGGGTGGAATCTTATCATATGTTTCCAAAGTGTCAGGCTCAGACTGAAAACCGGCGTGTAGCTCTCCAGTTACACAGACCAATTTTCACTCCAAATTTTGAGCCTCTTTAAAGAAACAAAAATGAATGGGCGGGGTTTACGTTATCACTCTGGCTGGCTGGAGTCTGATAGAGCCAGCATCCGGCTCATCAAAGATATTGGCGACATCTTTAAAGGGCGTCCCAATCAGAACTGAAATTGAACGTCTCCCAGTCCCGATTACAGATGTATCGGGGCTACCCCCCCCCCACCCCAAAAATCATCGAGGACTCTGCCCCCACTCACCACCCCCCCACCAGTACTGCGAAAGTATCACCGGCATTATACCCCCCCCTTCAGTGCCTGCTCCTCCTCATCTGTAAGTTCCCCCCGTCGCAGTAAGTGTCCCATTAACAGTTCCAATGGTGTGGACCCCGTCATCTCGTGACGTAGTTCTATAATCGAAGAGGAACCAGGCCAATTTTGTATCTTCAGATCTAGCAGGCTGTTTCTTCATTCTGGTTTTGAATGTTTGAGTCCGGGCCACCAGACACAGCTCCTTGCGAACATTCTCATCCTGGATACCACGAGGTGTCCATTGTTTAATTCTGTCAGGATTGGGTGCAGACATGAGTGGGGAACGATTACTCGGGCTCCCCACAGGTTGAAGCCATCTTCTACACTCAGCTGTTGATGTTCAGTGAGGACGGGCGTCATGTTATCCGTGGGATGTTCTCGGATAATATGGCACAATTCTGCCAGTGTGGGTTCACAGATGGATCTGCTCTGCGGATACTGGCAAGGTATCCAGGAGTTCAAGGCCATGATGACTTCTTCCAATGCTGGCAGAGCTCCCAAGCCAGTAGGTAGTGGTAGGCTCTCAGGGCATCTGCGTTGGTGATGTGCATTCCTGGTGGTGCTTGAGAGTATTCGTAAGTCTCTAGCAATGTTGCATCCGAGCTGAGGCGATGAGGGGGATCACTTCATCCTCTTTGAAAATGCCCAGCAGGGGTTTACGGTCTGCTACATTTGTGAAATGTTGGCCGTAGACGTATGGATGGAATTTCTTCACCCCAAAAATAATAGCTAATCCTTCCTTTTTGGTCTGAGAATAACACCGTTCCGCATCCACCATGGTTCTGGGTGGATATGCTCTAGGTCTGTCTGTGCCATAGCCCCAGTATGGGAAAGGACTTCCCCTACTCTATACGGAGAGGCATCACATATTAATATCAGTTCTCTCTTGGGGTTGTAGTGAACCATGAGTTTTGATGATAATAACTGCTGCTTCAACTTTGCGAAGGCTTCATCCTGCGGCGCCTATCACGGCAACGACTGGTATTTTTTTTAACAGTGTGTGCAGGGGTGACAATAAATTGGTCAAGTTTGGGGTAAATTTCCCTTAGTAATTTTGGAGGCCAAGGAAAGATTTTAATTCTGTCATATTTTGTAGGATCGGTGCCTCTTTGATGGCATTAGCTTTATCTCCACAAGGTGTCGGCCTTCTTTATTGAATTGCTACCCGAGGTAGATCACTTCACCTGTCTGGAACACACCTTTTTATAGCTTGAGACGGACATCTGTGTCAAGTAATCGCCTCAAAACCTCCTGTCGGGGCACCATGGTGGCGCAGTGGTCAGCACTACTGCTTCACGGTGCCGAGGTCCCGGGTTCGATCCCACCTCTGGGTCACTGTCCGTGTGGAGCTTGCACATTCTCCCTGTGTTTGCGTGGGTTTTGCCCCCACAACCCAAAGATGTGCAGGGTAGGTGGATTGGCCACACTAAATTTCCCCTTAATTGAAAAAAAATGAATTGGGTACTCTAAATTTACAAAAGAAAAACCTCCTGTAGGTTTGCTAGGTGCCTTTTTTCCATGGCTCTTGTGATTAGTACGTTGTCTCAGTATACTGCCACCTTCGGTATTCCTTGGAGAATGTTCTCCAACATGAGTTGAAAAATGGCGCTTGCCAACAAGACACCAAAGGGCAAGTGTGTATATTCATATGAACCCTTATGGGTGTTAATCGTCATGTACTTCCTGGATGACTTGTCTAGTTCTAGCTGGAGGTGGGCATGGCTCATATCTAGTTTGGTGAAAGTTTGACCCCTGCCAGTTTGACATAAAGATCTTCTATGTGTGGTATGGGGTACCGATCTAAACATAAGGCTTTATTTTTTTATTTTCATATAAATTTAGAATATCCAATTAATTTTTTTCCAATTAAGAAGCAATTTAGCGTGGCCAATCCACCTACCCTGCACATCTTTGGGTTGTGGGGGCAAAACCCACGCAAACACAGGGAGAATGTGCAAACTCCACACGGACAGTGACCCAGAGCCGGGATCGAACCTGTGACCTCAGCACCGTGAGGCAGCAATGCTAACCACTGTGCCATCATGCTGCCTAACATAAGTTTATAGTTCCTGCTAGATGGACTGACTTGTTGGGCTTGAGGACAGGGACTACTGGTGCAGCCCAATCTGTGAACTGCACTGGTCGTATTATCCTGAGGCTCTCAAACCGCTTGAGTTCTGTCTCTACTTTGGTAAGTAAAGCGTATCGGACTGGCCATGTCATGAAACATTTGAGTAGGGCATCAGGGTCCACATAGATCTTTGCACTTGCTCCCTTTATTCTACCAAGACCTTCCAAGGCCTTCTTGGAATATCTTGGGGTAGTTTCCAATGACCTTGTATAGTCTACCAGTTCCGAGTTTAAAAAGTTTGTAGCCAGTCCAGACGGATGCTCTAGAGCCAGTCCCTGCCCAAGTGGCTGAGTCCTGGTCCTCATACACTATGAGCTGTCTGCTGCCCATAGGTAACCGGAGTCATAGTGGTCCCAATATTTGTATATGTGGCCAACCTGGCCCTCGTATTGCGCAGGCCTAAGGGCAAAATGCCCTTCCGGAGATGCCAGAAGTTCTGTTCCCCGACGATGGAGATGACGGCTCCTGTATCCACCTCTATTTCTAATTCTAAGAAATGGTCATTGACCAAGAGTGTTATCTCTATCATGGCTACCTGAGAGGCAATGATGCAGTTTAGCTGAATCATTTCGTCCTCCACAGGTTGACAGATTTGCAAGGTGGCTTTGGCTTCCGGCATGGGCAGCAGGCATACTGCTGATTCTGGCAGCCTTGTAGTTGACATTTGGTTGGCCATCTTTTAAGATGCCAGAATGTCCTGGATGAATGTTGAGTTTGTGGTGGGTGAGGCACTTGAGAGCCTTCGCTGGGAATTCTTTTTTTTTTAATTTAGAATACCCAATTCATATTTTTTTTTCCCAATTAAGGGGCAATTTATCGAGGCCAGTCCACCTAGCTTGCACATTTTTGGGTTGTGGGGGTGAAACCCACGCAAACACGGGGAGAATGTGCAAACTCCACACGGACAGTGACCCAGAGCTGGAATCGAACCTGGGACCTCGGCGCCGTGAGGCTGCAGTGCTAACCAACTGCGCCACCGTGCTGCCCTTTGCTGGGAATTCTGGCTTTCCTGTATGTGGGTCTGTCCCGTAGAGCTCAAGATCACCTGGGTGTTTCCCGGAGCTTGGAGCAGCGAGAAACACCCCCCTACCTAATGCCTATCCAGGTAGGTCGGGGTCATAGCAGGGAATGCACGGTCGAGGCTGCATTTATCCCTGTTTTCTGCATTGAGGAGCATCGCTCGCCGGAACTCCTCAGTACAGATAGAGATCGGGACACCATTTTTAAATGGCGTTGCAATCTCGTGAACTGCTAGCACGACCCCCAACCTCCCCCAAGCCCCAACTCACTATAGGGGGGGTCCCCAGCATCCCCTCCTCACACCCGCGCAGATCGCCCCCAGCCCTATCACCGTCTAGCTGTCTCGCTCTAATATGCAGATTTGCCAAAAGGTGAACCCGCCCACAATGAGCAGGATTCACACTGTGATGTTTCGTGTGATTTTGTAAATCTTGTGAGACATGGCGAGCCGAGTAGATCCCGGGAGCGAGTTCTGCTAGCATTTACCGATCACCTTGCACTACACTGCGCTGACCTTCAGGCGCAACATGGCCGGTAGATCGTGCCCAACATATACTAGTGATAGAACTTGTGCTTTTCTTTTATGCATTATTCAATTGTATTCTAGGCCATTGATTTATTCAGCTCAGTCACCTTGGATCAAATGGCACAAATGTGTCTAAGTGAGCATTACAGCATCAGAAACTGAATGGTTGCTGACAAAGTTTGTTTCCACACCAAAATATTATAACATAGAAGTTGCTACCATTTTTTTTTAGTTTGCCAGAATGACAAAATCTAGCAACTACAGTCCATACGCTCCGTCCATATGATTCTAGTGCAAAATAGTGAGGATTGTGAATGGCAGCACAAGTCTCATTATGCAACTTTTTCTTCAGGGAATGTTAGCATTGTGCACACTTCAGTGTGTCTCCCCTGTGAAGAAATCCCCAAATTACAAGGCGAGTGGCATATTCTTTTTTTCTCTCAATTTCGCTGCGTTCAAAGAAAAAGGCAAATATTTCACAGTTCGAGTCGAAGCCAGCTATTGCTTTCTCCAGTTCAAAATTAATTTGTTTAGTTGTCCTTAAATAAGATGCACCTTGGTTGGACTCAAACTCGTCCAACAAATGTGCAGAGCTGGAAAGAAAATAGTTCTCAACTCCCTGGAGCTGCTGATTTGCAATTTCCTTATTTAAAGCTGTATGTATCACCTTGCGCTTGCACACACTAGTGCTGAGACATTCTGCAGATTCCCCCTTAAAGGAGCAGCCTCCTTCTTTCTCAGTGTGTGGAGATTATGAAGCAGCATTACCCTTCTGGACATTAGTTTCAATTAACCTGACACACCTCTAACCCAATTTGATTACCCCATAGATTTGTTTAATGGAGAGATTGGAAGACAAAATACCATGGAAACCATTATATCTGTTACTGTATTGTGTACATATGCAAGGAGAATGGGGACAGAGTGAAAGCAGGCAGCAGCAACCAATCGCCAATTCAATATGCTGTTGCTGACAAACAGGAGAGTGTGCCAGTCAGCACAGAAACAAAGTCTGGTTGTCCTGACACCCCAGTGGTGCAGTGTACTGCCTGGTGTGCTACTAAACTGTACAGGACAGGAATGCCCCAGATTTGATCCCTGCTCTGTGCTGATTGGCAACAGTTGGGGCTTTGCAGTTGGTCTTACCGATCCTCAGGCTGGAGAACAGCAATAGCAGACAGAATTCCTGTTCCTGATTGTCAGCCAGCAACTTCTGCCATGCGCACATTTGCTTATGTTGGTCGAGGGCAAGATCAGGCTTGCTAGCGATGCTTCCTGTGGTTGAATATCACTGTGACTCTTTCTGCGTGGGTTTGCAGATGAAGATTGCCACATGAGTGAATGAGTAAGGAGCTAACCAGTGTTCACAAACAGCATAGGTCAGTGCCTTCACGTGAGAAAATTGCATTACATAGGATATATTGCACAGAAAGTGGCCATTCACTCCAAACAGTCCATTCTGATGTTTATGCTCAATTCAAACAGACTCCCATCTTTTCTTATCTAAATTTACCATCAAAACCATACTTTCCCTTCTCCCTCATATTCATGCCTAGTTCTCCCTTCAATGCATCTATAGTATTCGCTTCAATCAATCCCTGTGCTAGCGAATTCCACCTTCATACCACTGTTTGGATGAAGACGTTTCTTGTGCATTTCCTATTAGATTTCTTATGCCTACCTTATATTGGTGGTCTCTGGTTATTCCCGTTCCCACATGAGAAAACATTCTCTCGATATCCATTCAATAAAGATTTTTCCAAATTTAAAAGACCTCAACCTTCAACCTTCATTTTTCAAAAAAAAAAATCAGCCCGCCAGTCCTTTCTGATACTTGTACCCACTCATGTCTGGTTTCATCCTTCTTCAGTTCCGCTATAACTCTTTTAGAATATATATATGTATATTTTTCCAATTAAGAGACAATTTAGCATGGCCAATTCACCTCTTCTGCACATTTTTGGGTTGTGAGGGTGAGACCCAAGCAGACACAGGGAGAATGTGCAAACTCCACACGGACAGTGACCCAGGATTGAACCCGGGGCCTCGGCGGCATGAGGCAGCAGTGCTAATTATTGCGCCACCGTGCCACCCTACCCTTTTATAATATAATTTCTTTTAAATTTAGCGTGCCCAATTCATTTTTTTCCAATTAAGGGGCAATTTAGCGTACCCTGCACATCTTTGGGTAGTGGGGGCGGAACCCACGCAAACACGGGGAGGATGTGCAAACTCCACTCAGACAGTGACCTAGAGCCAGGATCGAACCTGGGACCTCGACGCCGTGAGACAGCAGTGCTAACCACTTCACCACCGTACTGCCCTCTTTTATAATATAATGACCAGAACTGCATGCAACACTCTAAGTGTGGTCTAATCAAGATTTGATACAGATTTAACACAACATTCCCACTTGCCAATTTTATCCCAATAGCAATAACGCCTTGTGCTTGATCTACTTTTGTTTTATGGCCTTGATAACCTTTGCTGCAACATTTAGTGATTGGAGAAAATGGGAAAAGAAAATGCAGTTAACTTGCAAATTCTATGATGATGGAATCAGTCATGTCAATTTTGCCAGCAACGGCCCAATCATGGAATGTTGCTCTTTGAGAACAAATTGCATGGAGCAGGATACGTTTGCAGAGACTAATGATTATAACTTATACCCATCAAACACTTCACTATAAACCTGTATCAACGCCACAAACATTTTCAATCCCTTTCTGTGACCAGATGCTAATTCAGCACAGTAAACCAGAAGATACCAAATATTGTAGCACCAGAAAAGATGCACATAGCAATAATCAGTTGCAATACTTTCAACCAAGGCTCCCACCCACTCTTATCAACCATCTTGTGACCAAATGAGGAGAAGTAGAAAGGGTTAATAAACCACCAGCAGGAGAATTCTAATTACAAGACCAAACACAGGATGCTCAAGGGAGAGGAGTGTATTTAGATGAATTTTTATTTGGAAACAATTGCTGAATTGCTGGTGTGTCATAGGTTATGTTCGAAGAAGATGACACTTCTTGACATAAATTCACTGTAACACTTCAGGTTTACAGTGTAATATGTTGCATTACCACCGGAAATGTTCAATGTCTAAAAGATATATAAAAAGTACCAACCAGGGCATTTTTTTTGTGACTTTGTGGCTGGCACAAGTGGAACAGCATGTTGTTATGTCATCATTTGGTTGGCAACCTGGTAGCTCATGCAGGGTATAACCTGTCTGAGAGACGCAAAGCAACAAAAAAGTGAGGAAAAACCAGCAAGCAGTGACAAATACAAAGTGGGCCCTGGCATCATTGGCATCTGAAGAAGGGAAGAACATTTAAGTTTGGTCCTTCATTGGAAAAGTCTGTGGCAACCCAGAGCACTATGGCCTCCTGGCTGGCAGGAAACAGTTGTAATGGTAATGGAACAAGGAGTGAATATTAAAAAGGAGGGAGGGAAAGCAGGATGGAAAGAAAGAAGAACTTTCATTTACAACGCACCTTTGCCGACCTCAACATATGCCGAAACAATTTACAGCCCACAAAATAAAATTGAATTATAGTTGCTATTGTAATGTAGGGAAATGTGGCAACCAATTTGCACATAGCAACATCTAACAAATAATAATGTGGTACTGAGCAGATCATCTGGGTTTATATTTGAACAATTTTGGTTGAGGGATAAATATTGGTCAGGACACAAGGGAAAACAACTCTGCTCTACTTTGAAGTGTCACAAGATCTTTTATGTCCACCTGAGAGGGCAGATGGGCGGGGGGGGGGGGGGGGGGGGAGAGGGGGGGTCACCTATTTAATAATAATCAAACTTTAAAAAAAATAAATTTAGAGTACCCAATTATTTTTTTCCAATTAAGGGGCAATTTAGCGTGGCCAATCCACCTACCCTGCACATCTTTGGGTTGTGGGGGCAAAACCCACGCAAACACAGGGAGAATGTGCAAACTCCACACGAACAGTGACCCAGAGCCGGGATTGAACCTGGGACCTCGGCGTCGTGAGGCAGCACTGCAAACCACTGCGCCACCATGTTATCCCATAATAATCATAATAATAATTATTATTTTTACTAGTAGGCTTACATTAACACTGCAATGACGTTACTGTGAAATTTCCCCAGTCACCACACTCAGGCGCCTGCTCGGGTACACTGAGGGAGAATTGAGAATGACCAACTCACATAACAGCGCGTCTTTTGGGACTTGTGGGAGGAAATCGGGGCACCCGGACGAAACCCACGCAGACACAGGGAGAAGGTGCAGACTCCTTACAGACAGTGACCCAAGCTCGGAATCAAGCCTGGGACTTGGGTGCTGTGAAGCAACAGTGCCAACCACGGTGCTACCGTGCCATATCTCAGCTGGAAAACTATGTCACTGGCAGTGCAACACGCCCTCAGTACTATACCGAAATGGCAGCCTAGAGTTTGAGCTCTCTGAAGCTAAAATTCTGTTGTAAAATGCATCAGATCAAAATAAACTTTAACAGAAAGAAAAATCTGGGGGCTGACTTCGATAACTGTATAATGGACAGGAAACAGTTCATTCTTTTGCTGGGCTCATTGACGATTGGTATTGTGTAGATGATGGTACACCTGCAGTACTTGCCACAAGTAGCCTCAGTGTTCAGTACTGCAGCGTTGCCAGCTTCTGTCGCTACCAATCACCCCGTCAAACCTTCTTACTGAATTTCACGATTGTATAATCTAGCTTCTGTGCTTGGAAGAAAGGAAGGCATTTACACTTTGGCAAGCTCAAGCTCCACAATAAGTGTGTATGCTGCAACAGTGGTTCTATTATGCCATGCCGCCCACCTTCAGCACCCCAGTCCTTGTCACAGCTCTGTTGTAGAATAATTGTTCTGTGCATTGCTGAGATTCCCGACTTCTAGGATAATGGTTGCTGATGTGAGCAGTCAAGAGCTAAGTTGAAAAAAATATTTTTTTCAATGAAATAATCCAGTGAATCACTCCTCAGTAATTATTTTTTGTGATGCTTTTGGTGTTAAGGAGAAATGCCTTTTTCTGTCGGCCCACCCAAGCCAGGCTTGATTGCAAGTATAACATTTTATCAGCAAAAGAAAGGAACAGAAACTTGTATTCTCCCTGTCTTTCTGCAGGGTGCTATAACTTCTGGAGTCTTTTATACTTCTTCACTTTTCGTTTAATCGTACTCATTTAATTCTGCGATATCCCTAGAAAGATATTTTTTTCTGTTAGAGGAAAGTATCTTTGAAACTATGAATTTCAAATTTCAAAGGGCTTAAAATGAAATCCCCAAGCAAGAGGTTATTTTAAAAAAACACCTCAGCCACACTCTAAATAAATTCAATGAATGTGGTGGTTACGGAGGTTTCTAAACTGGAAATCTTACAAAGGGTCAAAGACTTGAACAGCTAGCAAATTTCTGGCAAAAGGACATCGACCTGAAACGTTTACTGTGTTTCTCTCTCAACAGATGCTGCCAGATCCGCTGAGTATTTCCAGCAGTTTTAGCTTCTGTTTCAAGTTTCCAGCACATGCACCCCTTTACCTTTTTGTTGGAAATCTCACTGGTTTTGATCCCTTATATATGGCAGAGTAAAATTCTGGGCCAAGGCATCAGGAAGGGCATTGGCACTGACCAAATGTTCCTCAGTTAGAGAAGGAAAAACAAACCACAGTAACCAGTGAGACAAGTGTGAACATCGGCTTTAGACAATATTTGGCTCAGATGTGATGCCACCCATGATAAAATAACCATTTACTGAATAGGCTCACACATGAAGAATGGGAACTGGAGCAGGATGGCTAAAGATTGTTGGTTTCAGGGACCAAACCAGAAGAATAGTGACTCACTGTTATTTCTTTCAGAAGATCTGTTATTGTTACAGATTAGCAAATCTGCTACAGACTGATTGTTCCCCACTCACAGTACACACTGGTACCTGCTGGCACACCATTGATGCTTTAGACAAATATGTGGGACAGTACTATCTGTACTACAAGTGAGAGTTTGTGGCCTTAGAATGGAAATAGCTCTCTCATACAGATAGTAAAATTTTGCATTTTCTCCCAATATTGTTAGCCCAGCCATGAAACTGCCTCCTCCTCTAAGCAAGATTTACCCATTTAGATGTGAATAGGCTCCAAATATGGTCCAGTAAATGAAAGCTGCACATTATGGCAATAAGTTTCTCCACTAATGCAGAGCTCAAGCCAGTGTACAACTTTTCATAAAGATATTATAATGCCATATCCTGTTTTGGTATACTTTTATACTTTACAATTTATTTACAATTGAGGCAGCACAGCGACACAATGGTTAGCATTGCTGCCTCACAGCTCCAGGGACCCGGGTTCAATTCCCACCTCGGGTGTCTGTCTATGAGGAGTCTGCATGTTCTCCCTGTGTCTATGTGGGTTTCCTCTGGGTGCTCTGGTTTCCGCCCACAGTTCAAAGATGTGCAGATCAGGTGGATTGGCCATGTTAAATTGTCCCTTAATGTCCAAAAGGTTAGGTGGGGTCTCTGGGTTACGGGATAGGGTGGAGACGTGGGCTTAAGCAGGGTGCTCTTTCTAACGGCTGCAGCAGACCCAATGGGCTGAATGGCCTCCTTTTGCACTGTAAATTATATGATTCTATTCAATCCACAAAAAACCTCACCCCATTAGGAAACTGCGCCCCTCCCCACTTCACAATACAACTAACTCTAATGTATATCATTTTTAGATTGGAGTCTAATGCCGGTATGACAATGACTTTGTGCCTGTGACACTTGTACAGCTAGTTCAGTCAAATTCATCTATTTTTTAAAAGCAATGTACTTCCCCTATTTGCATGAAATCCCTCACAGTTAAATGTATAAAACCAAGTGGATTAATTTGCAATCTACATATACAATACAGGCTTTAACAGCAGATCACCGAACTGCATTCTCACCTCTCCAAAAGATGTGCTCTAAACTTGTTAGCAGGTCAGTTTAACACCTCATACTGTTTTTTTTATAAATTTAGAGTACCCAGTTATTTTTTTTCCCAATTAAGGGATAAAATAAAGTGGCGAATCCACCTAATCCACCTGCACATCTTTGTGTTGTGGGGGTGAAACAGACATGGGGAGAATGTGCAAACTCCACATGGACAGTGACCCAGGGCCGGGATTTGAACCCTGGTCCTCAGTGCCGGAGACAGCAATGCTAACCACTGTGTCACGTGCTGCCCCAACACTTCATACTTTAATATCTTATTGTGGCTTGCCAGTGGAAAAAGTAGACAGCTAAAAGGATAAAATAACTGTGAGAATAAATTATGTGCACTTTAATGTAGAAAAGGAGATGCTCTGCTGTATTCTTACCACTTTTGTTACTTGGAATCTGACAGTATAGAAAGCTATTTAATATATCCATAAAGAGCACTAATTTTCTATGGCCAGAAATGAACCAGTCCAACAAAGTAACCGTGTGTAAATATGATTAAATATGGAGATTTGTAACTTATGTCAATCTTTGAAAAGGCTGCTTTGCCTCTGAAATATTGCAGAAAATGTTCATGAATGTGGAAATCAAGGAGTTAAGTGGGACGCCCGAAGCAACATTCTGCAGTTTTTGCTTTGTGACATGTTGTCATACGTTTAAAAGAAAGTCAATCGGCAATTAACTGATGCACCTTGTGAAGATGACAAAAGGCATTTTGGTTGCAAAAAAGAACTGGGTTGTGAGGGGTTTGTAATGAAGGACTAATGACTATTCATAAGTGATTTTCAGTACGTTGATCCACTTGACTGGAAAGTTCTGCCCTGGAGAGTTTGCGCTGTCAGTTTCTTTCACCTCAGAAGGCTGCTGCAATCGGTGTGTGAGTGAAAAATTATCTAGTTATGGCTTTAGGCCTGTCTCAGGTCATATGTGCTAAGCCTACATCTGTCTTACTATAGGTGTGCGCATGTGAGAAAGAGAGTTTGGAAAACAGCATGCTGTGCACATATTTACTTTGGTTTATCAGTGCTTTATCTCAACGGCGATTTACCTTATCAGAAGGTAAATAGTTTACTGGCCCATTAAGGTTGTTCAATGGCCACTTGAAGGTATTGTTTACAGAAACAGTGAAGGATGTCAGATTGAAACTTTGCACAGCCATTGCAGGTACAGGAAACTTTAGGGCTTTTGACCTGTCAATAATGCAGTAGCAAAGTAATTTAATATGTTATGTATATTTGAAGAAGCTCCAATGGTGCTTCTGTCCTTGTGTTGTGGTTGCCACCATCACTGGTGTATTTGCTGATGCTGAGAAGCTGGTTAATGCTGCAAGGACTTTGATGGAGAAAGGCCAAATTAACAATTAAACTTATAATGTGCATGGACCACTCAGCAGATGCAACAAGCGAGTAATTCAGTGCTTGTCACATGATCATTCTGCGTTTCTAACAACAGGGCTGAAATTCATTTTGAAGTACTTACGGTAATCTGAATTGAAAAACATCCTCTTATTCTGCATTAGTGCAGTCTTCTGCAGTAAAGTGCAGAGGGTTTTAAAAGCCTTAAACTTCACCCCATTCATTTAATTTGAAGCTTGTGCTGTGTTCTGAAATGTACCTGTGAAAAGACATTTGTTTGCAAACATGATTTTGAGGAGAAAAAAATCATTAAGTCTTTCCTTTTGGAGTCAATTTTAAACTGAGGCTCTGCCTGCCCTCTCAGGTGAACATGAAAGATCCCATGGAACTATTTTGAAGAACAGCAGGTAAGTTGCCCCTGACAAATATTTGTCCCTCAATCAACATCGCAGAAACAGATGATCAGGTTGTTATCGCATTGTTGTTGTTGGGAGCTTGCTCTGTGCAAATTGGCTGTCATATTTCCTACAACAGTAACTACACATCATTGGTTGGAGAGCATTTTAGGATGTCCTGAGACAACGAAGGGTATCATATAAATGCAAGGCTATTTTATGTTAAGGTAACCTCAAAGGGATTACAAAGCTTTTTTTTAAAAATAATTTTTATTGAAATTTTTTGAAAAATATATATCAACAAAACAATATAATAATAACAATAACAATAATAATAATAAACACCCCCCGTCACCCGTAACAACGCATATAACAAACCCCCCCCAACCCCAATAAATAACAGAATAAATTAACAATAAGCAAATTAACTTAAACACTATCCCCCTAACTCCCCCCCCCCACCTTTCCCCCCCTCCCCCCCAGGTTGCTGCTGCTGCTGACCTAGTACCTTATCGTTGAGCCAGAAAGTCGAGGAAAGGCTGCCACCTCCTAAAGAACCCTTGTACCGTCCCCTCAGGGCGAACTTGACCCTTTCCAACTTAATGAATCCCGCCATGTCATTAATCCAGGTTTCCACACTTGGAGGTCTCGCATCTCTCCACTGCAGCAAGATCCTCCGCTGGGCTACTAGGGATGCAAAGGCCAAGACATCGGCCTCTTTCGCCTCCTGCACTCCCGGCTCCACCCCAACCCCAAATATCGCGAGTCCCCAACCTGGCTTGACCCTGGATCCCACCACCCTCGACATCGTCCCCGCCACCCCCTTCCAGAACTCCTCCAGTGCCGGGCATGCCCAGAACATATGGGCATGGTTCGCTGGATTCCCCGAACACCTGACGCACTTGTCTTCACCCCCAAAGAACCTACTCATCCTAGATCCGGACATGTGGGCCCGGTGCAGCACCTTGAACTGGATGAGACGAAGCCTCGCACATGAAGAGGAGGAGATCACCCTCTCCAGGGTGTCCGCCCATGTCCCCTCCTCAATCTGCTCCCCCAGCTCCACCTCCCACTTAGCCTTCAGCTCCTCTACCGACACCTCCCCCACCTCCTGCATTACCTGATAGATGTCAGACACCTTCCCATCCCCGACCCACACCCCTGAAAGCACCCTATCCCTTACCCCCCGCGGGGGCAGCAAAGGGAACCCCTCCACCTGTCGCCTAGCAAACGCCTTGACCTGAAGGTACCTGAACATATTCCCCGGGGGGGAGCTCAAACTTCTCCTCCAGTTCACCAAGGCTCGCGAACCTCCCGTCAATAAACAGGTCTCCTAACTTCCTAATGCCCGCCCTGTGCCACCCCAGGAACCCGCCATCCATGTTCCCTGGGACAAACCGGTGGTTCCCCCGTAGCGGGGCCTCCACCGAGCCCCCCACTTCCCCCCTGTGACGCCTCCACTGCCCCCAAATTGTGAGGGTGGCCGCCACCACCGGGCTCGTGGTGTACCTCGTTGGAGGGAGTGGCAACGGAGCCGCTACCAGTGCCTTCAGGCTCGTGCCTCCGCAGAAAGGATTACAAAGCTGCAACCTTATTGGTTAGTTGACTTTAATATCATTGGCATACATGTGAGTAAAACATTGATGGTTTACAAAATAGTTCGAGCGTAGAGGTGAGATTGTTGCCTTGCTTTTACTCCAAGTATCAGTCAGTACCCAATTTAAATAATCTGTATCATTTGAACTAGATGAGAGGCCTTATTCAGGTTTTGATACATTTTGATCTCTTTCAGAATCTGCTTTAGTGCTACAATTAACAAACGTGGCATCAATGTTGCACCAGGTCCATTAAAAATGATTCACGGGGCAGCATTGTGGTGCAGTGGTTAGCATTGCTGCCTCACGGCGCCAAGGTCCCAGGTTCGATCCCGGCTCTGGGTCACTGTCCGTGTGGAGTTTGCACATTCTCCCCGTGTTTGCGTGGGTTTCGCCCCCACAACCCAAAGATGTACAGGCTAGGTGTATTGGCCAGACAAAATTGCCCCTGAATTGGAAAAAATGAATTGGGTACTCTAAATTTATTTTTAAAATGATTCACAGTCATTCTAAAATAAAACTTGAAAAAATGAAATGAATAACGTGGAGCTGATCACCGGGAAACTTCACTGGTTACACCATTGGTGTATATTTTAAAGTGACAATGGTTTACCTGAAAGATAAGTTTAATGCTAACTGCTAACATTTACTAGTGACTCCAATATTTAATTAAGAAAGGATTTGCGCATCAGTGTAATTTACAGTAACTCTGTTTGACGATACACCCTAAAAGAACTGGGACATTAAGTCACCAACTGTGTCATCAGTCACCAATTAACATAAATTTGTATAATTTCACTGTATTTTCTATGAAATTTTAAAAATCTTTTTTAAGCATTCTTCATCTCCAATTCCTTCTCTTTATATCCTAAAAGTATCCATAGGCTAAGATGAAGCTCTATGGGTGCTAACTATTTCATGATATCCAACTAAGGAAGCCGCCCTTAATGTGTCAGGATAGGCATTGAACACAATAGGCTATTCTACTAAGGGATACCATTGCGCCCATGCATAGATTCATTTATACACACATGCACTAATTTTGTCGCATTGGTCAATTGGACAACAATCAAAAATGAGAATAATGAATGACTTGTCTTTTCACTAGTTATCGTGATCTGACCGCCACACTCTGAGATAGCTTAGTGGGGATGCTGGGATCTTACTGGTCTGCATTGCTTTGTACTACAATTCAGTGCATTTACCAAACTGAGCCATTGTAGCAACTATAACATAGTGCTAAATTGGGGCGGCGTATGACATAATGGTTAGCACTGTGACTGCGCTGCTGAGGACCCGGGTTCGAAGCCTGGCCCTCGGTCACTGTCCATGTGGAGTTTGCACGTTCTCCCCATGTCTGCGTGGGTTTCACTCCCACAACCCAAAGATGTGCTGGTTAGGTGGATTGGCCATGCTAAATTGCCGCTTAATTGGAAAAGAAAAATAATTGGCTACTCTAAATTTATTTAAAAAGACATAGCACTAAATCATGCTTTACAGATTGAATTTACGCAAAGAAACTTTTCCTTTTCGTGAGAAGATACGCCCTGTATAAATGAAAAGCCATAAACCCGGGTGGCACCGAGGACTCGAGTGCGATCCCGGTCCCAGGTCACTGTTTGTGTGCAGTTTGCGCTTTCCCCCTGTCTCTGCTTGGGTCTCACCCCCACAACACAAAAGATGCGCAGGGTAGATGGATTGGAAAGGCTAAAGTGCCCCTTAATTGGAAAAAAAACTGGATACTCTTAAAACAAAATTTAAAACCTTAAAACCCAAATTTATTATGAGTAATTCCCTACAGACTGAGCTTCTTAAGTACATTTTGCTTTGCCTATCCTTTTAAAAGTCTGACCTTCCAGCTTGTTTCAAAATAACTATTTTTCCTATAGCTTATTAATCATGATCATGGCAATACCTCGTTCTTGGAGTGCTGTACATTTCTCTCTGAGCATATAATTTGAGACAAGAGCCGCCATCATCTTCAAGTCTGCAAGACACTGCACAACAATATTCTACCGCTGCCATCAATAATTTACATTGATCTTTTGTATGTTATTGATACAATAAGGTTGAGGCCGAGAGTTCTACCTCCACTCCTGTCTGGAGGCCATCTGCATATTTTAACATAGCCTCTGGTGATCAGGATACTATACCAAAATCGTCAATATATTTTCATCCTTGATTATACCAATTGGGTTTATTTTCTTTGTATGACAGAGCAGGTATGAAGAGAGATATGGAAGGTTGGGGAGTTGCAGTGGTAACCTATAAGAACATAGGGAAACTCCCATCCTTTGATCCTGCAAGAAAATATGCAGTGGCGGCGGCAGGGATTCCCCAACCCTTGTATCTAAAATATAAAAACACTGTAATGGAATTGTTTGTTCCCCCGAGATTTCTAACATAACCATTAATGTAATTTTAATACAATACATGCAACATTAAACACTCCAAAAAGGACACAAAGCAATCTGCCTGGTGTATGCTTGGCTATGTATTCACTCAGTTTAATGTATTTTCTGTTTCTTTTATTGTTTTTATTATTCAACAAGACCAGAGGTAAAATTTGATTGATAAACCTAGGTATGGTCTAAGTTGGTCTACCTTTGAGGCCGTAAATGTTTTAATATCAGACTCAAACTTCATTCAATAACTGTTAATTAGGCTAAATCAGCTTGGCTCCAAATAACCCAGTGAGGTAAAATTGTGTAATCATGAGCCATACAGATCAGGAAGTATCACATTGATTGCTCTTATGCTGTGTTGCTTCCTTTCCTTCCAAAATAAAGCAATAACATAACTTTTATAAAGAAAGGTTCAGACTCGCACGCCTCAGGAGATTCAATGCAGTTAGCCTTACTCTAACGTGCAGATTCCCAAGGTACCTGTGTATTGTGGTTGCACTTTGCCTTAGGGTCCTTGGGCGAGTGCCGTTTGGTACAGATGGAACAGCACTCATGGGAGTCGCCAAGGGGATCAGAGGTCCCCCAGCTGCATGTCCTTTGGGCAGGATGCTGCTCTGGCACTGCTGTGCCACCTGGGTTCCCTGGCAGTGCCAGCTTGGTACTCTGGCAGTGCCAACTGAATATCAGCCTGGCACTGCAGCTGGCAGGGGCACTGCCAGGTTGGCACTGCCAAGCTGGCATTTTTGCACATGCGTGATTGGGCTGGGGTTGCCCATCGTGGGTGTTACGGAGGGAGGGGACCCGGGGAACCTACCATGTTGCGTTCAGGCTGTGGGGAGGTCAGGGATTTTTTTGTGGGCCTTGGAGATCGGGACGCCATTTAAAGATGGCGTCCTGAGCTTGCAGAATGGAGCTCCCCTTTGTAAAAAAACGGGGCTATGTATGACCTCGACTGCGTGTTCCCCATTTAGGCCCCTTATTCAATGCAAGTCATGTTGAACAGCCCTGTGTCTCTCGGCACTGTGAGTACCGGGAAACACGCAGCTAAACACGCTCGCTATTGGACATTTTTCCATTTGGGAAGATCGCACCCATGGTCTCCGTATCACTGTAGAAGGCAAGAGTAATGTGTATTTTTGCAGAAGTCGTCATATATCGGTCAGTGTTACAATGAGAGACTGCTCAACATTATATTTGTTTCCCTTCCTTGGAACTTGAGAATTAACTTCCAGCTTATCTGTTGAATTTCAGAACTAAGATGCACAATTCAGCAGCACCATTTTACAAAACGAAGTGTTTGAACAAATTGGAGCTCCTCTGTATTTTTACCCTCTTCCAAAGATAACCCCATCTTCAACTTCAGGCAATCACATCAACCCTTCAATACTGTCCAACATGGAACCAATTTTCTTGGTATTATAAGATAGGAATAATTATCAACCAGGTGTCAGTGTCGCTGCATTGTCATAGAAATATTTGACTTGTAAATATGTCTTGTCTCCTTACCCACCAGTCTTTGCCAACGCCACAATTTAGCACTGGTACCGCTGTTGCCAACCACAAGTTCCTTAGGCTGATAGATACACATCTGTAACGTTAACCAGAACTAAATGTTAACAGTAGATTCCTGTAAATTAAAAGTGCAATGCAACTTTAGTATGACACGTGCTCAGGATTTCCAAACCAGCCTGTTGCTTGTGTGGGGCAGGAATTGGTGCATCTATGGAATCTTGTTTTTACTCATTGTGGCAACAAGTGGTGCACAGCCAAGCCTGAACTTTGTGCGTATGCGCATCTCACTTACTCAAGTGCTGCTTCTGCACGTGAACCAATCCACCTACCTCTATAAGAGTCAGATACAGGAAGATCAAGCTCCTTGACCTTTTGTTACTAGGTATCATGATGGAGGGCCTTTTCTCTCACTCTAGCCTATTAAAACTGCAGCAAATGAAATTTCTTTGGCTCCATAAAGTACTCAGAGCTCATATTTCTTTTGAAAATGTTAGTCATGTGCTTCATAAAGCAGTGGAAATGTAATTTGTGCCTCGCCCAAAAAGACTTTTGAGAGAAAATAACTTACTTCTGCATCAAAATATCTGCCTCTGTCATTTGAAGCAAAAGAACAGATGTGACTAAAAAGTGGTAGAATGAGGGACGGTGGGGTAAGGGTAAAAGAAGTCATGGATTATTCTTCCATGTCTAGTGCAGCTCTGACTAATCCCATCTTTTTAAAAATGTTAGTTTAAAAAGAGTTTTGCTTGTTACGCCTTGTAATGTCATTAATGAAGAATTTATACCCCATTCCACAGCTACACAATCAACGCGCAAATAAATATTCTTTTCACAACAACCATTATTCAGTTGAAGAAACAGGAAGATTTTGTAGTTTCACCATAGGCTGAGGTCTAGGGTCTTATGGCTAGAAATGGAGAATGAATACTGTGGAATAAGAGGACAGGAACCAGATCAAAATAATAATAATAAATGTAGATTAAGGCAGCTAGCAACTAGATAACAATTCACATTTACTTTAAAAGCAATGCTAACAGCAGATGAGTTTAGATGTTTTTGAATGGAAATGTTAGTGCTAAAGATACAAGATTTATTTTCCAGGACTTATGGCCTCAGAGAAAATGTCAATGTTTGACGCTTTGGAAGGTTGAGATATTGCTTTTATCACCAGGCAGTCTGAGCTGTTGCCTTTCAACTGTACAGCAAATATGATTACTTTGCACTGGACACATAACAATCAGTGAACTTATATTTTTATTTTCTTAGCAGAGAACTGCCTCTGTTCTGTTTGCTTTTAAACAATTGATGCTTTCTGCTCTGTACGCTTAAGGAATGACAGACTGCAAGACAAAACGAAAGTGAATGAATTTTATTCAATTGTGTTGGAATGGTAAGGCATCTGCTTCATGTGTATTGTGGTTGCACTTGTCTGTTGTGGTCTTGCTTGTTGTGCATATGACTTGCTGTTATGTGCTCCCTAATTATAGGATTTGTACAGGTGATTGACTGCAATGCCAAGTGGCTATATTTACAGACAGACCTGCTATCTGCAGCTGTGCCCAACTCTAATGTACCTGTATTAATGCCAAGGGTATTTGTTTTTAACCTGAATTGTGTTGACTTATTGCTTTATGAGATGTGTAGGTATTTTAAGGTGAAATGCAGAAATGCTGCTGATGTGGGTTGAAACTAGCTGCTCGATGTGATAGTCTGCATGTGCCACTGGTAAAGGGCATCTCATGTTGCCCACTGATCTATCTGAAAATGGACAGGTTGTGTAATTCCACGCCCTCCCTCCCACCCCCCCCCCCCCCCCCCCCCCACCCCGGTTGCCTATAATTTTTATCTAAAGGTTTGTACGCCTCTGGAAATTGGACCACCAAATGCCTCAGAGAACCTTTACAAACAGTTGTAGAGATATTCCTCTTGTATCTCTGATCTGCACAACTGAGGCAGCCATTCATGGTTTCACCTGTTAAATGGAGGATGGCTACATAGACAACCATTTGTTCATGACATCACTCCTATAGAAGGTGCCATCACATGAATAATTGCATTGCCTGGTGAATCAGTGTGTATGGAACCTACACAAGTTTTGATATATGCTTCTAGCAGGCAAGGCTCCCTACTGGAACCAAGAAATCCGAATGTTACCCATCATTTATCCAGGTGTTGGACTTATCCACATTATTCATATTCTCCCCCATGTAAATAGATT
Organism: Scyliorhinus canicula; assembly: GCF_902713615.1. Taxonomy (NCBI): domain Eukaryota; kingdom Metazoa; phylum Chordata; class Chondrichthyes; order Carcharhiniformes; family Scyliorhinidae; genus Scyliorhinus; species Scyliorhinus canicula. Next base: position 253,998,515 of record NC_052147.1, on the reverse strand, counting down.
AGGAAATGGATTAATAGGTTCTTGGCAATATACCAATCTTTGTTCAGAGTAGGCCATCTAAGCTCCCTGCCCCTATGTAACTGAGCAATGGAACTCAGCATGCCAGACCTTCACTCACAATCAGTTTACCTCTCATCTGCCATTACTGATGTTCCATTTATCACTATTGTTCAGCACCTCATATTGATTCTTCCAATTCTCCTGAATTTGTACCTGTGCCTTGAACAGATTTGATTGCCTGGTCTGTACTGTTTTTCTAGATCTTAGGGGAACTGAATTCTCATTGCTCTGTCAGTGGAGGGCATAGTATGATATGGGTAATTAAGATTGCTTAGTCATACTGTATTGTCGTTGCATACTCTACTGTGCAAAAGGTCAAGATCATTCTGTGTCAGCATAGTCATAGAAGATGTGCTAATTGTAGAATACTTGAATAATATAGAAAATGGAGTCCCCTCTAACCCTGAATATTGGTAGTCTTCCTCCACCAAGTGAGAAGGCACATCAGTGCTCCATTGCACCATCCATAAGAACTTGCCAAACCTAAGCAATGAAGTAAGTTTTTCCTAGTGATCGTTGAGACATTCTCTACAATAATTGAAGACTCCATAGTTGGAGGAGTAAATTTTCAACAGGTGTGTTGTGCCTGGCTTGTACTTTATTCCATTTCTGGTAAATAATACTACATCTGGGGAAAGGAATATTTAATCAATTTGGAATTGAATGCATACAGATCTTTGGTAAAATAACAATTTTGGTCCCTTGAGCTTTACCTTACATGTTTTCTTCACAATTATCCTATTGGGATTAAATAATAACTGACGTCTAATAAACTACAGTTCCAAAGGCACAAGCAGCCTCTCATGTACTATATGCAAGTGAGCACTGTTCATGTGTAAGAAAACGTTAGTAGAACATTTACTCAAATCGCCATTGCATTCAAGCCCAAAACTCAATCATTGCTATCATGATTTCAATGTAGGCTTGAACTTACATTGCACGTGTCACTTTTAAAAAATAAATTTAGGGTACCCAATTATTTTTTTTTCCAATTAAGGGGCAATTTAGCATAACCAATCCACCTAACCTGCACATCTTTGAGTTGTGGGGGTGAAACCCATGTAGACATGGGGAGAATGTGCAAACTCCACACAGAGAATGACCGGGGCCAGACCAGGGAAGGATGGCAGATTTCCTTCCCTAAAGGACATGAGTGAACCAGGTGGGTCTTTACGACAATCGATAATGGTTTCATGGTCATCATTAGACTTTTTAATTCCAGCTTTTTATTGAATTCAAGTTTCACCATCTGCAGTGGCAGGATTTGAACCTGGGTCTCCAGAGCATTACTCTGTGTCTCTGTTTAAGTAGTCCAGTGACAGTAATACTACGCCACCACCTCCCCGATAAAGTATAGGGCAAGGCGAGGAGGCAGGGCCTCCATGAACTACCACCGCCAGTACAGGGACTGAACCCACACCATTGGTGTTGTTCTGCAGCACACCCAAGCTAACTAAACTAACTGTCCCCCACTGAGAGCAAGAAAAATTAACATCCATTTCTGCCCACCCTTGCTAACACAGATGCATGTCCTATGTTTTTTTTTTCACGTATGGAATCATCTGTCTGGACTGTATGCAGAACAATACTTTTTGCCCAATCTCGGTGCATATAACAATAAACAAATCCAAAACAAATCCAAATTCTGCACAACGGCAAGAAGAATTTCAGGTTTATCTGTCGCCTCCAGTTAAACTGAGCAGCTATCTCGGTGCATTAATGTAGACTTTTAGCATGTTTATTACTGGAATGGAATGAAAGTATTCTCTAAATAACATAAGGAAAAGCATTATGACTCCTCTAAAAGCTCAGCAGGTTTAGGTGACAAGTTGTTGTGTCTTACAAGCCAGGAAGATCCTCGATTTAAGAAAGCAAAATTCCACTGAAAATAATCAGCAGGTCTGGCCGCATCTGTGGAGAAAAAAAACAGAATTAGCATTCCAGGTTGATGACCTTATGCCAGAATATCACAACAGTCCTGATGAAAGTACATCGCCCTGAAACTTTAACACCCTTTCTCTTTCTACAGATGGTGTCAAAACTGTTGAGTACTTCCAGCTTTTTCTGTTTTTACTTTGGACCCAGTGTGTGCAGCTACCTAAACCCAGCTCGGGCAATAGATAGAGGTCCTCCAGGGACAGGTTGATACAATTAACCATAGTTCCCAAAACTTGACTATAATTAAGGACCCTCGCTGGAAGAGCCTATGTCTGGAAATACAGTAAAGACAGGAACAGCCTTGATTGTGGTGCCTTTGCATAGCCCACTGGAACGCACCACCAGGCTCACACATAAACATGGTCATTTGGAGAGGGAACTAGCAACCATCTAATCGGATTCCAGCGAGGAACAAACATCTTCCAGAGAGAAGAAAACCTATGAAAAAGTATTTTAAAACGCAAAGATGTCAGAATTTAGATGGGCATTTGTTTCCATTGTAGACAATAACCAGTTCTCGTTGTTAGTTTAAACTGAGGCTGTCATTCCAATCCAAAGAATGAATGGGAGGTGCAGCAATGCCAAATATTTCGCCTTTTGGAAATGGAATGCTTAATTGTACGTGGGAGCTCAAGGGTTAAATATTCTGCAACCATAATCACAACAGTACAAAAGAAAGTATAAAAATAAGTTGAATTGCCTACCTACCCTCTCGCTTATTTGTTGAAACAATGCAGTGTGTTTTGTAAGTCCTTACGAAGGAGAGTGGGTGGGGGTGAGCTGTGTGCCTTGGCCTTGTCCAGTTTGGGTTGAAACAAATTGACGCTGATGCAATGAAGCTGGCATCTGGTCAACTCTGTGGGATGTGCTTTGCTGCCAGTGCAGTCCCCCAGGTGGTTATAGGCCCTATAATAGCTGGCGTAGGAAGAACAGTGCAAACTGATAGGCACTGTTGCAACGTATGAAAAACTAAATACCAATGCTGTTATCACAGATGAAGGGGGGGGGGGGATATTGATTTTTATTACTTTGCTGTTTAAGTGTATGTATCTATCTTCTGCTGCACACTTCTCGTGGTTTGTGCATCATTTTACTACAACTTGGGGCCAAAGAGAAATATTGTTCTGTTTACCATCTCTTTCTTGATGAGTGTTTCATTTCCATGAACAATTGTTTTATTGAGCAACAGAAAGCTGGTTCAACACCCTAAGCTGAGGTCAGTTAGACACCCTCAGTGCAACCAAACTGAAGCCACACAACTCAGCATAGGCCAGAGATGAAGGTTGGGGTTTTCACTGCGTGTACAGTTCAATGTGATGCCATGCAGTAAATTCAACCATTGATTTATGTGAGTGACTACACAGAAATAATCTTTTAATAGAATTTAAACCTCTCCCCACTACCTAGATCTCAACATAGCTTTGAATTTTCAATGGAAATTTGATATAAAACTGGGTCAGTTCTTTTCTTTATCAAATTGTGCTGGGTTCCCCTCTTAATTGGCAGCTGTATTTCCAACACACAAGAACAGGTAGCTCAGGCACTCCTGGAATATATTTAGACTATGTGACGGATCAGCACCAGGCAGGTCTACAGTGGCGCCATCAGGGTAAGTGGCTATTCGAAAGCGGGAGCATCGCACACACATTTGTTTCACATGACATTCATACATACGCACTTGCAAGTATAAATCACTTGATAGCAGACAGGGGCAGGAGCCACAACTAATTTTGGCTCTTTTTAGAAAATGAATGCTGTGGCCAATTGCTGCGCTCCGCTATTGTGTCAGCTGATTCAAGTTAACTTAGCAGATACTGGTATGTCGAGCTTGAGAGTTTTATTGGCCTCTGTGCTCAGTTCAGCACGAGGCTGTTCATTTACCAACTGAGAAATCTGGAAATTGAATGATGTAGTGGAGTTGCATGCCACTGGAGGAGCAATAGGGAAGAAAGTTTAGTTGCAAAAGAGTAATGATCTTACCACTGACAGTGGATTGACACTGTTATCCTATTTAATATAGCGTGGTTTTATCTGAGGTGACTGCAGAGGTGATCCTTCTGTTTATACATTGTGTGAATCCAATGCTAATGACCCAAGCTCCTGCTGGTGACTCCCAACCAAAGTAATATTGTTGGATTTGCTGAGGCAAAGCATAGGCTGGACCTGCTTTAAAAAAAATAGTTCTTCACAGCCCAAACTTTACATAACTAGCGTGCTTAATTTTGGGGTAATACTTAACCCAATATAAAGGTAGATTTACTGATGTCACATTATAGCATCACAGTTTAACTTTAGTTGCGGGTTGACCTTGGAGTTCACCCTTAAAATGTTTTTCTGATCCCTAAGTAAAAGCAGGCATCAAAGAACTGTGTAAATCGCTGACTGCGTCTCAGCTGGAATATTAGGGACAATTCCGGGGGCTGTATTTCAGGGAGGATATAAAGGCCTGAGAAAGAGTACAGCAGAGGTTTACCAGAATGAGGGTCTTCGGTTACAAGGAGGGGTTCGAAAGGTTGGGATGATTTTTCTTGAACCAGCGTAGTGCAAACAGTGATCTGATCGAGGTTTTAAGCTGAGAAGAGGTTTTGATAGAGTAGAAAAAGAAAAACTGTTTCCTCTGGTAAGTAGGTCAATAGCCTACAGTCATAGATTTAAAATCATTAGGGGGAGATCTAAAGGGCAGATGAGGAGATATTTGTTCATTCTCAGACGTTAATGGGATCTGGAATAGTTTACCTGAAGAGATAGTGGAAGCTGATACTGTAATTTTTATTGGACATATGCTTGAGGACGGATACTACAAATGCTATGGGTCCTGATAATATTCCGGCATTAGTACTGAAGACTTGTGCTCCAGAACTTGCCGCACCCCTAGCCAAGCTGTTCCAGTACAGCTACAACACTGGCATCTACCTGGCAAAGTGGAAAATTGCCCAGGTGTGTCTACTCTCCATCATCAGCAAAATGATGGAAGGAGTCATTAAGCGGCACTTACTCAGCAATAACCTGCTCACGGACGCTCAATTTGGGTTCTGCCAGGGTCACTCAGCTCCTGTCCCCATTACAACCTTTGGTTCAAACATGGACAAAAGAGCTGAAGGCCAGAGGTTAGGTGAGAGTGACTGCCCTTGACATCAAGGCATTTGACCAAGTGTGGCATCAAGGAGTCAATGGGGGGAAATCTCTCCACTGGTTGGAGTCATATTTGGCAAAAGGAAAATTGTTGTGGTGTTTGGAGGTCAATCATCTCAGCTCCAGGACATCACTGCAGGAGTTCCTCAGGGTAGTAACCTAGGCCCAACCACCTTCAGCTGCTTCAACGTAAGGTCAGAAATGGGGTTGTTTGCGGATGACTGCACAATATTCAGCACCATTCGCTACTCCTCAGACAATGAAGCAATCCAAGTCCAAATGCAGCAAGACCTGGAAAATATTCAGGCTTGGGCAGACAAGTGGCAAGTTACATTCGCGCCACAGAGGGTGGCACTGCTACCTATGACGCTGAGGACCCGGGTTCGATTCCGGCCCCGGGTCACTGTCCGTGTGGAGTTTGCACATTATCCCCGTGTTTGCATGGGTTTCACCCCCACAACCCAAAGATGTGCAGTTAGGTAGATTGGCCACATAATTGGAAAAAAAGAATTGGAAACTCTAAATTTAAAAAAAACATTTGCGTCACACAAATACCAGGCAATGGCCATCTCCTACAAGAGAGGATCTAACCATCGCACCTTGACATTCAATGGCATTACCATCACTGCATCCTCCCACAATCAACATCCTGGGGGTTACCATTGATCAGAAACTGAACTGGATTAGCCATATTAATACTGTGGCTACCAGGGCAGGTCAAAGGCTCGGAGTCGTACAGCAAGTAACTCAACTCCTGACCCCCAAAGTCTGTCAACATCTATAAGGCACACGCTAGGAGTGTAATGGAATACTCTCCACTTGCTTGGATGAGTACAGCTCCAACAATGCTCAAGAAGCTTGACACTATCTAGAACAAAACAGCCCGCTTGATTGCTTCCTTCCACAAACATTCAAACCCTCTACCACCGACGAACAGTGGCAGCTGTGTGTACCATCTACAAGATGCACTGCAGTCACTCACCAAGGTTCCTTAGATAGCACCTTCCAAACCCATGACCACTACTATCTAGAAGGACAAGAGCAGCAGATACCTGGGAACCCCACCACCTGGAGGTTCCCCTCCAAGTCATTCACCACCCTGACTTGGAGATATATTGCTGTTCCTTCAATGTTGCTGGGGCCACATCCTAGACCTCTCTCCCTAACAGCACATTGAGTGTACCTACACATCAAAGACTGCAGCGGTTCAAGAAGGCAACTCATCACCACCTTCTGAAAAGCAACTACGGATGGGCAATAAATGCTGGCCTAACCTGCAATGCCCACATCCTGTAAAATGAATTTGAAAACTTACCTAATTACAGACAAATAAATAAGGGGCTGAATGGCCTTCGTCTTTGCTCCGAGTTTCTATGGCCTGGACTTTGACACAGATTTCCTCTACCAATCAGAATTAACAGGGAACCCCTGTCGGTTCCATGGAGGAAGTCCAATGGAATCAAGTGCCTTTCATGCTCTTAAGTGCCTATGGTCAACCCTGTCCCCCACAATTGTGGTCCTTGGTTGCAGGAGCCATGGCTGCCGAGAGCTGCTGCCCAATCGGAGGCCAGCTGCTCAACATTGCCGTCAGCACCAGAGAGAGTGGTGGATACTGTGGTGGTACTGCACCCACCAGAGGCACTGGCAGACCCAGACCGAAGATGAGAGAGATTTGCAGGGTGGTCGCAGGAAGGGGACAGGGGGAGGGTCGGAGACAATGACAGTAGTTTGGCTTTCAGCTGTCCCTCCCCTTTTACACGCCGGGTCCCCCGATCATGCATGATAACCAGGGACTCCCCCACTCCCTGGGAGGCCACTTGCAAACCCAACAGTGTTTGCTGGCTGCCCTTCCAAGGGCATGGGAAGGTTAATTCCTGAGTTACCACTAACTTGTGGTGGCCTGAGAAGAGATAGGTGTCAATTGGCTCATTAATGGAACTAATTGACATCCTGCCATTGGTAACCAGGTCTTCTACTCACTGACTTAATCGAGACAGGCTCTCCCTCCATTGGGAGACTGACATGGGGCCTCTCCGACAATTAAATGAGCATGGCTGCCATGTTTCCTGTTGCAATGGCCTCCATTAAATCCCCTTGATTAAGCCCTTATATCCCTTGATCCTGATTGTGATGTGATGTCACAACACTTTGGAATGATTGCTCTGGTCTGCCAAGTGGTGTACCATTCTGAGGTCTGATGTCTGCATTGGTACCTGCTGCTTCGATATGTCCAGGGTGATGTGCAGCAGAGACACATCGTGCATCTACTTTAAACTCGACAAGGACCAGCTAGCTTTTATTCAAATATCTAATTTGCTTCACTTGAATTTGAGCTGTACCTAACCAAAGAAACTTGGAGCCAGATGTGAAGCTTTGCAACTGCTGTGTCAACGTCAATAGTACATGAGAAAGCTGGGCTCAGCTCCAAGCTCGGGTTCAGATTTCTCATGGAGCAGGGGAAATTTGTCATTTCACAAGAAACATGAACAGAGTGGATTTAAGGATGGGATGCTTCATAACCCAATCAGCGTTGAGCCAGTCTGAATGGTCCAGTTCATTTGAGCTTTGGTATATCACTTTAAAAGCTGACACAGGAGTTGGAACACCATGAGGGTGTAAATCCTTTCGAAGATCAGTAATATCACACTCACTTGGAGAGAACCCACTTGACTGAGACATGTAACTGCTTCGATTTGCACAGTTACTATATGGAAGCGTTTTTGGTGATGAAGTGATATTTATTACTCGATTTGCTATTAGGTTATTTGGGTCCTTGCTTTTTCCCTTACGGCCTGCATTTTGTGTAACATTCCTCCAGCAATAAACGTTTTTCTAATTTTTATCTGGGCTGAGGCTATTTTCTTTGTCTTGCAAGTGTTCAAGCTGAAAGATGCCCTGCTTGTCAACTGTAGGGGCTTCTGCCTCAGTCCCACAGTCTTATTTCAGAGGCATATATCACCGTGAATCTGCAAAGGGGAATGTGAATTCTCCCTTTGGCAATTATCGAATCCTGTCGTAGGGACAGGAGAGGCATTGACACAGTGTACCATCTTTACCCATTCTTCAAATCCTATGTGCTTCAAAGTGACAAAGAATTTTTGAAGGGGAAGTCGATTTATGCTCCAGCTCAGCTTTTGTTTGGCACCTGTATATTCTCTCCCGGTTGGTCAAAAAAAGGGGAAAAATATACAGCATTCTTCCACCTTTGTTGTTTTAAGTTATTCAATTGAGCAGGAACAAGACTCTTTTCTGCCTCTTGAGGAGTTGTGGTTTGTAAAGGCTGAAATTGCTTCACCATGCCAAGCTGAAAGAATGCATAAATTATTTAGTTAAACCTGAGAAAATCTCACTACTCCTGGGGAATCTTTCTTGCATTGGCTGCTTAAATTTCAGAAGAGTGGGCAATTTTCTTTGGCTGTTGAAAAATGCTCTGAATGTTTGTCGAATCTCCAAGCAGGCCGGATCAGGTGCGATAACCGACTCGAGGGATTAATATCCGGGTTCCCCAAAATGACTGAAGGATAGGAGGAGCAGCAGTTTGTGTTTCAGAACTTGCCTTGCATTTCTGAAAACAGGCTGTATTTTCATGTTCTGTGCTGGAAAAAATTTGGGGTATGTCAGAAAGAGAAGTTCTGGTGAGGTGGGGGGGGGGGGGGGGGGGTAAATCATACGAACAATCGCACAGGCATAATTGGTTCCATTGAGATGAATAGTTGATTATTACATTTAGTTGAGTTTTACCAATGTGTTGAACCATGTGAAGGCACTGGATTGGAAATAGTCCCCTTGATTCCTTCTTTGCTTTAGTGCCATTCCACCTTTGATAAGTATTTGCATTTCCACAAGTCAAAGAATTAAACTGATATTAAAAAGTATATGAAACAGCAGAAAAAGAAAGCAGGCCAGGCAATGGAGGCAGTGAGAACCATGCCTTATCGTCCTGAAGTATCCTGTGACATAAAGTATCCTGTTAGCTATAAGTAGCAACATTCATCTCCTCCCCACCCCAAATGTGTATGTTTGATGTGTGTTGTACTTATAAGCTGCAGGCATATACCATACTAGGTAACATTCCATATAAAGCTAATTACTCCATCCTGGACATTGTTTTAAACATTTGATAGTTGACGTGACACAACAAAGTCCCTTCTCACAATATTAGGTAAAATATCTTTTTTACTTACATGTGATTACTAGTGAAGTAGATGACACTGACATAACGAATTACTGACACAACAAAATTCATTGCTAACCCAGTTTTAAACACTAGCAATATTGTACTTTCCCAGCCGATGCTTCAAACAGAATCACGCTGTCTTCGAGGCCGAGAATAAAGAAATTAAGTATGGAAAATGTGATATGGCTGTATTCCCAGATTCACTGTTGCATGTATAAAACAAAACTGTTCTCGACTAGGAGTGCTACCTCCTCTTTTCACACTAAATGTTCTAGATGACAAATGCATGACTTCAGCTGACAAATGCTTTTCAGTTGGTGCGTAAATTATGTGCACGTAACTATGTAGATACAAAATGCAACAAACTGCACTTGGTGGCGAAGGTTGAGGCTGTGGCTAGGCCATGGTATGTGGCTATAGGTCTTCAGTTGGGGGGGTGGGCAGGGGAGGTGGGTCATTGGAATGAGCTGCCTCACCGTGGTTCAAAGTGCTACAGGTTCATAATATTCTGTTTTGATAGAGTCAACTGCTGTTGTTAGTGCTCGGAGAGCAGAGGTTAGTCACCACAGAATGTAATTTCTTCTGATCTGACAGGACTGCAGATTGCAGCTGTGGATTTTCCCTCAGATTTCAGGGAATTGCTTCACGGTGACAAATGATTAGCTGTTATCTCCAACTGAATTTGATTTCTACAAGAAGCTGAGTCAGGTAACTTCTTAGTGTTCAAGGGTTTCTGACAGGAAATGAAAGCAGCTTGCTGGTCGGATGAGGACAAAAAAAAAGATCTCTTTCTGAATTAGATTCCTCTTTTTTGCTAATTGGGCATAGGTTTTACCTGGACTCTTTTGTTCAGTTGGAGGTGAGGCTCTTCTTTTCAAGGCTTTGGCCGAGGCTTTAATTCCTCTATGGCTGGGTGGGTGGCAAAAGGGAGTTGAGGGAGTGGGATAGCATCTTCCGAGATATTTTAGTCTTCAGGCTCTTGCGTTTGAAAGCAGCCTGCAAAATTCTGAAATGAGGCCAGAAACAAATCTGGGTATCTACATTTGACTCTTTTTTCCCCCCTTTTAACTGGTAAATGTAGGTACTCTTGATGTGTGCGACTGAAATCTCAACATTCAGTTTCAATGTGGCGTTTGTTTTCTTTGAAGCTTTTATTTTTTCCGTTCATTTGTATTTTGAGACACACCAAAGAGCGTCAGCACATCTTGCTCGGATTCTCTTTTCCTCAATAGATGAAGGACATAATTGGCTTCTTTCCTGTTGCTTTCTGTGTGATGTTGGGTTTTTATTTTACGATCAAGGGCAGGTTATAAAAGCCATTGATTTGTTTGCATAAAAGGATTATGGAGACACCAAGACAAGCAACCCGACCGTTGCCTACACAAGCTCGATTTATTAAATACATAATGTGTTAATATTTAAGATGTATCATACCTCTTTTTTAAAAAAGAAACCAAGATTACAGTTTTGGTCTAAAAGTCAAAGTAATCAGAAGTAGTTGAAGAAAGTAGAAAAATACCTTGTGAAAAAAATTGAATGCCAATCGATTTCATTCATAGGTCGGGTGATAGGGGTATGGAGCAGTTAGGTCTGTTAAGGCCAGGGCCTACGGTTTCTGGCAGAGATGCTGTGCTGAATGGATGACGACATTGGCAAAGAAACTATAGTGAACTTTAAGAGCTATCATTTCATGTATTTAAAGCACAGTCTTGATTAGCTGTTGAGAAAGAGCTCCTCTCATTTGCAAGTCGCCACTAGGTTTCTTTTGGTTTCCTGTGTTGAAAGAACCAGCCAGCTCTCCTGTACCCACGTAAATGTTTCTTTTTTTTTTTCTTTTTTTCCTCTTTGAGGGGGAGAGGAAGAATAAAACATTCTGGCTGCCTGACGGTGTCAGATTAAAGACTGAGATGGCGACAGGAAGAAGGCTGGAAGGAAAAACAAAAGACAGGGGGGTGAGAGTTATCAGGTTTTCGGCGGAAAGGGATGCTTGTCGGACTCCAATTTACAGAAACCAAACAGATTTTAGTTGACACAATCTGCAATCATTACTGCCAGAGCACAGCTAATTAAGAAATTAGCTTCAGCGATTGTTTGCTTGCTTCTTATGCGATGAGTAGGTGAATAATGTCTTGCTGCCGGTGTACCTCGTCCAATCCAATGCATTTTCACTGAGCTTGAGTTTGTACAGATTTGATCTTTTATGTTCAAGTTAATTTCACTAAGTTCCTCCAAACTTGCTGTGGTTTATTCCTTTAGTATCACCTTCAAAAAAGTGAGCCGCTGTCCTAATATCACTCATTAAATGCTTTACAATTCATGCTTTTTAGAGCCTGAATGAACAGTTGAACCCAAATGCATTCAGTGTGTACCTGAAGACCAGCAATTTGCTCAGTAGTCTGTTTCCAACTTGATACTTGTAAACTTTTACCAGAAGAGTTGGTGGTGGGGTATTGACAAACGTGATGACTGTTGGAATTGACTATTAATCTCCATGAGGCATTGATCCAATTATTTTGGAAATAATTCTTGGTTGTTAAGCTTTCATTTTTTTTTTGTGTAGTTGGTCATATAATTGGTACTAAACAAACCAACTAAACATACATTGTTGCTTGGTGACCTGGACCAAATGTGATATTAATTTATCTTTGTTCCCAAATGTGACCAGAGCCCTGTGCAGAATTAGGAGCACAGGCCTCAAAATATCTTTGAATATCACTGTTTTATACACTCCATGCAATTAAATGCAAAAATGACTCGGAAACAGCACTCCGTTTTCCTTTCTTTGAAAGTAATTTTGCCTGAGAGACTTTTAACAGAGAAAACAGATTCATGAGGAGTTCCTGTTCGGCTCAAATTTAACATCAGCCTTGCCCCTAAATTCACGGTGGCAACAGTTCTACTTCTAACTAACCTCAAGCTTTCGGAAGCATGAGTAATTAAACCCCATGCAAAAGTACACTAAATACTTGGTCAGAATGGTAACATGCATTGTTTATGTTAACACTGCTACTTTAAGAAATAAGATAATTTCTAGTGAGAAATGCAAGGGTGTGAGAGTTGATAAGCTTATCTGAACCAAGTCTCCTGTGTGCACATGTGCAAAAACAGACCAATTGAATTTAACCTAGCTTGTTTGGAACCAACCCTTTCAATAACAAGTTAGTTAATGATGAAGCAGCCGTTTTGTGCACTGCAGATTTTGCTCAGCCTGCTTTACCAGAAGCTAAACTGCTTGTAGTAACCACCTGCACTGGTTTTGATCTAATACTCATTCAAATCAATATTCAACCGGGAGCGTTCTTTATTTTCTTGCTGCAACTGACTTGCTGTAGATGTTCCCAACTTGCCCGATCAAAAACAAAACATTCATTTCAATGGAATGTTCTGTCCCTAGTGAGGGAAAAGGATTAATAAAGTGGCACTGCTTTTTATTGGGTTTGTTTTGATAGAATGAACTCAGGAACAGTTTAATTATTTTTCTTGAGGTGGGGATGAGAATGCAACAAGATACTTGTCTTTTGAGCCCGTTCTGAAATAAGTTGCATGCAGCGTTAACACTTTGCATCCTCGCTGCTTCCCATTTCCTTGACTTAAGAACAGATTGAAAGCTCCACGGGGATCACTGGAGGAGTTAGATTTCTCCCAACCCCCGCCCTGGCTGGAGTACCTTGCAAAAAGTAAAGTTTTGTCTTTTATAATTTCCCACCTCCACGATGAAGGTTGAAAATAAGATAAAGATTGAGTAACTATAGCGCGAGCGCCTACAAATGGAGACGCATAATAGAATAAAAATTGAATCAACTTTGAGAACTGCTACATGTCCCTAGTAGTCCCTGAGTTTAATTCAGTTAGGTGAGACGAGTGTGTGTGAGAGTATGCGCATGTAAGAGAGGGAGCGTGTATCAGAGACTGAGTGAATTTGTATGTGTGTGTGTGCACCGATGTGTGTGGAGGGGTTGGTTAGAAGGTAATATGCAGTCGGTTGTAGAAGAGAAAAAGATCACACCAGCACAGCACAGTAGAGCAGAATGACGAGCAGCCTTCCATTTAATGTACAGCATGGTTTCTTATCAGTTTAACCAGGGAGGTAAGTGTTCATTAATAAAAAAAGAAGAATCTGTTTAGGAGTGTTAAGAAGAACAAGCAAGTCAAAGCATTTGTTCTCTGCGTAATCTACACATCAATTATCCTGCTGGGCTAATTACCACTTTCCATACCCCAGGTACCTAAGCATTCACACATATTCAGTCTTTCGTGCTCCTGATCAAAAAGTAGTAGATTGAGGAGACATGGGGAAGCTGGGCCGCCTTGTTGGGCAATCATTTACTCATTGCAGAGAGCTGGGATGAAAAGGAAAGCCATTTCCTGCATCTTGTTGATACCTGGTGGGGTTGCTATTCAGGTGGCAAATGTTCTGGCACAGGAGGGAAACAGATGTGTTTTATACTCTCATTTCCATTTAAATAAAAACTCAAATGAGCCTGAAAGGGTGCCTCGGCCTCACCTGGATAGTATTTTCTCTGATCTTTCAGCTTCTGAGAGAGAAGGCTGCTTTGCACCTTACAATACTCTTTCCCACCTAACGATTCACACACTGTGACACAAAGCTCTCCAACACAGCTCAAAGCACAAATGCTGTTCAGAATGATTTTTCTTATTGCCTTTACATCCAGTGAGGTATATTTCCAGGGAAGGAAACAAAAAAGGCCGATATGGGAAAATTTGCTCTGAAATGTTTCCCAAGTCCTGATTTTGAGAGTTTTGTTATCCTGATAGTGCTGCACCGTATCAATTGTAGTCAGGAGAGCACAATCACACAAAAAGAAGAAATTATATATATAAAGGTCTAACATTGTTCTTTGTGATTAAGTAATAACTTGAAATTCATTGGATTTTGATTCATAGTTTTAATTTTTTGCAAATGCATAGAAGTTCTTGTTGTTTTCTCCTCCTCCAAAATGCAAACAATTGCAAGTTTACCTTTTAAAATAAATTTAGTGTGGCCAATTATAATTTTTTCTTGAAAGTGTACTTTTAGAAGTATTGGGTTGCAAGTTCTGACCTGGCATCCGTTTTCTTTTAATCTGGTATGTTTTTATCACCCGGAAACCATCTCCCCAGTGCATCATTCGTACAAATGTTCAAGTATTGAAAATAATGGCCAAGTCCCCAAAGCAGCCCTGGATTGTAATGCTGTGGAGAAATGGAATGAGTGGCAACAGTAAAATACTATGTTAGCAAAGTTGCATGGTAGTCCCTTTAATTAGATGCACACAGGCAAATCTGTGGAGTCTACCAGAAATAGAGGACTTTGTGACCGGAAGATTCTACGTTTTTTATGGACACTTATGTCAGTCTAATTTGAAGACATCACGCCCCTGGCTGAGTACCACAAAGTGATTAAAGACTGACTTTGTAACCCAGAGTTTGCTGGGCAGGGTGCCTGGAAGGTATCCGATTCATGGAGGCAAAGGAAGGAAAGCCCTCAAGTGAGTGTGCCAATTCTTGGTGGGGAGAGCACAAACGTACAAATGTAAAAACCCCAACATTTTGGCTCATCACATTTATATTGTGTAGTAACCCTGTTGGATCATGTAGGAACGCTGTCATGGAGATATTGCCATGAAGCAGCCCATCCTACCTGCTTCGCTGGCTGTCAACAATTGTGAAGTAGCAATTTGAAATCTAGATTGACCTTGTTATTACTTCCAAAAGGAGTGATTATCTCCGGATGTGCGTTATGCAGTAGTTCAAAGCAAATTTTGGATAGCGTTAATGCTATGGTGGTCATTGCCTTTTGGTATCAGTAATATAGATACATTAACACAAAGTGGTCAAATCAAGGAGCTTCATTAAATAGTTCCCAACAGGAATGCAAAACAACATTGAATAATTCAGATTGTTTTCCAGCTCCGTGTCTGATATTCTGACATTTCCAGGAAGGTAAATGGAATCTGTGGGAACAAAATGCTGGGAGCGTTCACAATTTTAATTAGGTATTGTGTTACAGAATTTTTTTAGCAAACTGAACACTAGCAAAAGCAAAAGTTCCAGTCCTCCACTTCTCATTTAGTTTGCATGGAAAAGGAAGCAACCGCTATTGAATTACTCTTTGAAACATTCTTTACTTATAACTCAAGCTGTGTGGAACTGTGTTGTGTTGAAACAGTGTTCAACATATGCTTGATGTGTTAGCATATAAATTAGTCTTTACTAAATATATATTTAGCAAGTGGATTGAATTTGAAGCATGAGGTTAAAGTTATGCAGAGTAGTGCATTTATGGGGTGCTATAAATGAATAATTGAAAAATTTAAGATATCTATTTTGCTATGCTCAGTATATGGGATACCAAGCGAAAAAGGTCTGTTCATGCTATTCTAATGGAATTTTTACTGCCTTGTCACAAGCAAGTTACGTGCTATATTAAGCACACTTCTTGGCTCTTTTTCTCTCTCTCCCTCTCATCATTGTACTGTTATAAGAAGGTTGGTTTAAGAATAAGCTGGACTTCCTTTCCTCAATCTTTATCTCCATTTGATAGTCCAATCACCCATTTGATAGTCCAATCACCCATTTGAAAGATAAACACACACGGAATACATCACAATATTATTCACTCTTGCCAAAATAGGACAGTAAGCTGGAAGCATTAGTGATGTGTCAAATATTCATACCTTAGAAGATGTAGGGGGATGGGGACTCCTAGAATGTTGACTGCTTTGCACTTGTGAAAAAAGTCAGGCCTCCTCTACAAGAGTAAAGGAAGCTGATCACAGTGCAGTGCGACTATCTGTCTGACTTTTGCCACACCCTGTGTTTAGCTGATGAATGCCAGCTTACTGTACGCATCAGCAGATTCCAGTACCTGAGAGATAGGATTTAGCAGGCTGCTAGTGGCACCAGGCCATATAGGCCTCTAAGGACGGCTGAAACGAAGAAGAAAGGGATTTGAATCCAAGTGGTGTAAGAGGCCAGGCTTCAGAGGAAGCCCACAGATAAACCCTTCAATTTTTGAACGGTTAAATCTATAACAGCCAGATTACCACAGGTGTCCGCACAATGTGCGGTGTGTAAATGTTTGCTCCAGTATTTAAGTCAAATATTACGGGATGGTGTGTAACCATCTGGGAAGGGCAAAAAAAAAGTTCATTGTGACCAGTTGAGAGAAAGGCCTACCACAGCTGGTGTTAAAAAGCAGGTTTGAATTTAGGTGAAAGCTAGTAACTCGGATGCTGACTTGAAAATAAGCCTCCCTTTTGTAAAGTGAGGGAAAATACTTTTAGCTGAAGCATAAAAAAAAGCAGAGAACAACATAAAAAGACAACTATGCAGTGACTTCTCCATGAATAGCACAAGGTCTCATTCCAGTGAATCTACTCATTGATATTAGGTACTTTGCTTGAATTAAATTCAACCAACTAACTGGGCATGTGACGTAGCACATGGATTAGTGAAATGAAATGGAAATAAAAATCAAGGGTCAGAAGGAGAGGCATTGTAACAATTCTCACAGTAGATAATGGACTTTTAGATCTTTAATATTTGATTTGGTTGCAGGATAAGCAGATTAACGGATTCCAGAATTCTCACATTGTGCATTTTATGACATCAGAGTGGATGCCATTTTGCTTTACTTGCACAGACATTCTGGTGATTCACTTGATTGCTTTTAGTTGTTGAGTATTCATATAGAACTTTCCCCTCGGGAGACTAAATAGGTGGCAGAGTCTATTATGGGATAGATTGCATAAGATAAACTCACTGTTTGAAGAGTGTGCGGGCTGAAAATTTGTCTCTTTCAGCCTGAGGTCAGTGAATTGACAGGAAATGCCTCTAAATGGTCCAAATGATCTTTATTGGCCCAAACTTCCTTACGTGCTTATTTTCTTATTGTAAACTGGCAGAATACCTACCAGAAAGATTGGTGGACAGCGTCATTGGCAAGAAAACCTGGGGATAAAGGCTCTCCCCATGCATTTCATCATATCCCATCGAGCACAGTTAGTGTTTGTTTTGATGGTGGGCCTGGAAGAAATCAAAACTGAGAACTGCTTTGGAGTTCTTCAGCCTTGATCAGTTAATTCCATGTGGGCAGAGGGAGCATGGGGTGCAGCACCAAGGAGCATGGTCCCATCTTATCAAGCAAGAGCAACCTCAAGTTCGCAGAGAGAGTGATCCCATATCAGCAGAAAAAAAGCTCCATGTTAGCAGCGTGACTTTGCAGCAGATGAGAGAAACCCCAGATTAGTGCAGAGAGTGGTCCCCAAACCAGTAGAGATCTCTGCCCCATACTGACATACAACAGCCCAACATTAGCAGAGCATTTGGCTGCACATTCTTTCATGGGATGTGAGCATAGTTGGTGAGGCCAGCATTTGTTGCCCATCCCTAATTGCCCTTGAGAAGGTGGAGGTGAGCCGCTATCTAGACCTGCTGCAGTCCATCTGATGCGTGTACTCCCACGGTGCTGTTAGGATCCTGGATCGTGATCCAGTGACAGTGAAGTAATGGCAATATAATTCCAAGCCGCAATGATGTGTGGCTTGGAAAGGTACTTCCAGGTGGTGGTCTTCCCATGTGTCTGCTGCCCTTGTGCCTCTAGCTGGTAGAGGGGGGTTGGAAGGTGATGTCGAAGGAGCATTGGCGAGTTACTGCAGTGCATCTGGTAGGTGTACACACGTCTGTCGCTGTGTGTTGGTAGTAGAGGGAGTGAACTTTTAAGGTGATGGATGAGGTGCCGATCAAGTAAAGCCCCACATTATGAAAAAGAGTTGCTCACGTCAGCAGATTTCAGCGTTTAAGTCAAGAGTTATCAACAATAGCAGAGTATTACATGTTAAAATACTTTTAGTCAGGGGCGGCATGTGGCGCAGTGGTTAGCACTGGGACTGCGGTGCTGAGGACCCGGGTTCAAATCCCAGCCCTGGGTCACTGTCCAAGTGGAGTTTGCACATTTTCCCCATGTCTGCGTGGGTTTCACCCCCACAACCAAAAGATGTGCTGGTTAGGTGGATTGGCCACTCTAAATTGCTCCTTAATTGGAAAAAAATAATTGGTACTCTAAATTTATAAAAAAATAAAATACTTTTCGTCAAAGTTTCTAATTTGCGGGTTTGTCATGTGAAATGTTCTTCCCCAGTATCGACACATTTCTCCAATGTATTACTCTGCACAGCCACACATCCAAGGGTACAGCTTCCAGGTATACAGAAAGGTGATGCGAATTCACAGTGATACAAATAGCGTCACTTTCTTATGTTGAACCCATTAAAACAATGAGGTGGATTTTACAAGGGAGGGGATTACCTGACGCCCTGACCAAAACAGTGGTCGGCATGGTGCTGGCCATAAGCTCAGCTGCCCTGCAGCGATATTGGTCTGGATACAGCATTAATTGCATCAGTGTGGGACTTCCACCCTCACCGAGGAGGAAATCCCACCCTAAAAAGCTGGCGGACAATGAGATTAGCCATCAGCTCTGTAGTGCCAGCAATATTGGAATCGAATAGTGGCCACTGTTGGACTAAATGTAGTCCTCAAAGAAGTGTCATGAATTCCGGACTTCAGGTAAATCAGGGATTTTGGTTGGGCCTGCCTGGCAGACCCTTAAGTGGCATTAATTGGTGGCCTTAATAGGCAGAAGGGTGGGCAAGGCTGTCCATATTTTCCAATCGGTTGAAGTTGGTAGTAAATACCTGCATAACGTTTCATCTTATGCATAGGCGGACTGCAGTTTATTGTGGCTCCCTGTGTCCATCTTGACTGAACTGAGTTACTCAGCCCACACTAGCCCATCCCACCCCATACTTTGTGTGATTCAGTACCATATCACATGGTACCTTCAGCCACTGAGACAGTAAGAAGAGTCCAAGAGAAAAGGATCATGCCAAAAACCACTTTCAAAATCATGGAACTGGAACTTCCAGTAGACGGCTTTTGAAACCCACATTGATCTGGTAGCACGGTGCTCCGTGTGTTATATCACAGGGTAAAAGGTTTGATTCAGCGGCCGGTGCAAGGTGGAGAGACCACTACCTTCCTGACACCCCCAGATCAAGCTTGGAGCAGAAAGGATGGTGACTAGCCTACCAGCTCATAGGTTCATTGAGGCCCTTAAGTGGTCTCTGATTGATTGGCAGCATTTGGGGAAGGGTTTACACCCCCTCCACCCTCACTCCCCCTCCAGAGCTGAATTCAACAGGAAGCCTGACTCTGCCCTGATAAGTGCCTGATTGCTACAAAATGTCTTTGGGTCTCTCAAAAATGCAATGGGCGGGATTCTTCGGAAACCGGTGGGGTGGGCAACTCTGGCGTGAAGGAGTGGCGTGAACCACTCTGGCGTCGGGCCGTCCCAATCCGCACCTTCAGGGGCTAGGCCGTCGCCGGAGTGGTTTGCGCGCGCTGGCGGGCACGGAAGGGGCTTGGCACCACGTCAACTGGTGCCGAAGGGCCACCGCCAGCCGGCGCAAGTTGGCGCATGCACGGGAGCATCAGCGTCTGACGGCGTCATCCCAGCGCATGCACAGGGGGGTCATCTCCGCGCCGGCCATCGCGGACTGTTACACTGGCTGGCGCCGAGGAATAGAGTGCCCCCACGGCACAGGTCTGCCCATGGATCGGTGGGCCCCGATCGCGGGCCAGGCCACCATGGGGGCACCCCCCGGGGCCAGATCCCCCCGTGGACTCCGGAGGCCGCCCGCGGAGCCAAGTACCTGTCGGAACATATGCCGGCGGGACTGGCTGAAAATGGGCGGCCACTCGGCCCATTGCGGGCCGGAGAATCGGCGGGGGGGGGGGGGGGGGGGGGCACTGTCAGCGGCTGCTGACCGGCGCGGTGCGATTCCCGCCCCTGCCAAATCCCCGGCGCTGGAGAATTTGGCAGCTGGCGGGGGCGGGATTCACGCCGCCACCCGGCGATTCTCCGACCCGGCAGGGGGTCGGAGAATCCCACCTAATGTATTTTAAACTGATGACATTAATAAATGTATGATAAAAGCTGTCTTTATTAACATGTGCACTTATTAAACAATGAAAACATGTTCGAACTTCAGAAGTTTTAACTAATGGCAAACAATAAAAGGATATTGTCACCCCCAAATCGTGAGATGGGGAACTTTTTCTCGCTGTCTTGTAAATGCATCAAGGAGGGCAGCACGGTGGCGCAGTGGGTTAGCCCTGCTGCCTCAGGGCGCCGAAGCCCCAGATTCGATCCTGGCTCTGGGTCACTGTCCGTGTGGAGTTTGTACATTCTCCCCGTGTTTGCGTGGGTTTCACCCCACAACCCAAAGATGTGCAGGGTAGGTGAATTGACCACGCTAAATTGCCCCTTAATTGGAAAAAATTAATTGGGTACTCTAAATTTATTTTTAAAATTTTAAAAAGGAGGCCATCATTTAAATTCCATTGACGTGAGACATGGAAATACATCGCCCGGCCAATCACAATGTCACAACATTGGTTCTTCTGGGTTTTGTTTGCAAAGAGCGCTGATATTGGCCACGTTAATTATAACTAGTTAATTATAACTAGCTGACCAGTGAGGTGCAGTCAGTATTTACGGAATAAATACATTTGTGTGGCATAGTAAACACTTACAAGTGATTTCACTCGCTTTGCAAATAAATCCATAGTGAGAATCTTAAGCAGCAAATTTGAAAAAAACACGAACTAATTTGCGAACAGCAAATGTCGCATTTGAGCTGTGAATATGCCCTGCCCACGTGCTCACCTCTTTTAAATTCTCTTTTTCCATACCTGTTCAAAATCTGCCAGCTTTCGCACTGTTTGCACCAGTGTATCAAGAGGAGGAGTTCAACAAAAATACTGATTAAATTATGCATGGGAGCAGATAAGATACTTAATTTAGTCACTGCCTTTTTAAAAGCCCTAGGAAGCTAAAAAGAGACCTTTATTTTCTAAAAAGAAATTGGCCCCTTTGTGACAGCAAAGTACCAGCTTGCACACAGGCGAAACTGTAACAATTTTATATTCTCAACGTTTTGTGTGTATTTGGTTAGTTACAGTAATTATGCCCAATAACTGACAGCCGAAATCACGTAGGGGAAGGCAGACTGCTTTCACGCTTGGGCCCTGCTGCAAAACATCTGCTGAGAGATTTGCATATTAATTAACCCATATTAACTCTAATTATTCTGGGAAATTATCAAATAAATTGAATTTTCTAATTTTAACCTTTCTTTTGCTTGATGCATGTTAAGGCTGATAGGATGTGGTTGCTGGCTCACCTGTGTGACAAGCAACGAGTTTTTTTTCCCCTGCTCTTTGGACCTGGGGGAGGCCTGCAGAGCTTTTGTGTGTGTGTGTTTTTTGGCGTCCTTGCTTGATAGGGGCCCAGTGCAATTGTCGTGAGATAGAACATGTGTGGATGTGTGCACAGATGGCTGAGTATTACGGGGTGAGGAAGGTTGGTACCTCAGAACAGTAGAGCAAACCTTGCTTTGCTAGCCTGTTGCTCAGGATTGAACAAATAATGGGACTTTAATTCAATTAAAGTCCAGCTTCAGTTAATGCCTCCTGACAGAAATTATTGAATTTTTCCCTTCTCATTGTTCCATTTACACATCACTGAATTTCCTGCTTTTGTGCTTGTTTTCGCTGCCACAAAGCAGACCCCATAATGTATTGAGCATCTGCTTCTGTGCCTTTCACTTCTGTCACTTCTTGCCCAGTTTGGTGGGTTGTTAGGTGAGCCCAATACAGTCAGCTGCATCTTTGTCACTTTAACAACACCCAACGCCCCTTGGAAACCTAGCAGACAATGACCTCATTTCCAATTTGCAAATGCGCACACCTCCCCTTTGAGCCATTCAGGTGATTAACATACACCCAAATCTCTTTTTTTAAAGCACAACAAATTGCCTCCATCCAATCAGGTGAATGTCCATGTCCATCCCCTACAACTGATGGGCTAGAAACACATTGCCTGTTAGCCGTGCCAGACGGAGAAGGCTCTTGTTAATTCCCAGCACCAGAACTAAATATGATTCTTAGCTGAGAGGATTACGAGGCATTTGAGTACAGGCTGCCCCAACCAGAAGTGAACTTTGGAATTAAAAAAAAATAGTTTTGCTGCCGATGGAAGGTGTTTGTTTCGGGCCTCTAGCTGCTTGGGATCATGCGGGCTTATTTACAGTAAGCCATTTCCTTACGGAGCCAGCTGTCATTTCTTCAGTTAAAGGTATGATTTGATTTTAGTCATTGCCTGTATAAGCAATTTTGTAAAGGAAGTTTCAGTGAAAGTTGAGATTCACTGAAGAAAGGGCTGAAGGCGAATCTGGCTGAGCGACTTTCATTACTGTTGCTCTTGGATCTAATGTTTATGCCTTAGTGGAAACAATAGAGCTCTGAAGAACCGGCTGGACTATAAATCATTATTAGTATTCTGGGTTTGATTGATAATTTATTGAGAGGGCTTTTTGGAGAGTTTTGCTGGTCAGCTTTGAGCGATTTTACTACTGATACACTACAAAAATAGGTATTTCGTTCCAGTGTTGCCTGGTGCAATTTGCATGCGCATTAATCAACGTTAAACCCAGGATTGACTTGAGGTCTTGAAATGTAGATGATCCAATGGCTCAGGTACAGTTCCCTTTGGGAGCATAACGCATGGTGCTAAAACTGAGAGCACACTGGAGGATAAGAATACTTGGAAAAATAAGTATGATAGCCTTTGATGTAAAAACTTCAATCTCTTCTTTTAGTATTTGGTAAAGAAAAAGTATATTTAGGAAATGCTTTTATCACAGTTGAAAGTTTCTGAGTTTTCTGGTGGAAGAATTGCTTCATGAAGTGGCATGTCAAAATAGTGATCTGTAAAGCCAAGAGGTTTAACACTGTGAGGAAGATCAGACCTTGCAACATTCACTTTTTACTTTTTTTTCCTCAGCATTTGACCCCTGTTAAATTTATTTAAACTCCATTCAGTTGAAGACAATTGAATCAGCTGCCAGCTCTATTTACAAGCCTGCAATTAATGTGTTATCTTCACACTTGATGCCCCCATGCCATCTAATTTGCTTGATCACAAGTCAGGAAACAGTTTGGCACAATGACGTCTTTGCTGAGTGTGAGCGTCATTGTATCAGTTGCTGAATGTACTCACCTTGTGCCACAGCAGGGCCGTCGTTTGGACACCATCATTATATAAAAGCCCTGGGCCATTTCGAAGATCGTTCATTTTAAAAATCAAATTTGTTGTCTGTGTTGCACAGGATTATTAACTTGTACAAAGTATTTTGGCAAGGTGCATTATTGCTATACAGATACTACAGAAACTCAATAGCAGAGATGCAGAATCACTTGATCACAGAGGCAGGGGGGGCATCAACTGGACTGTGCTGTCTGTCGTTCATACTCTCTTAGCTTCATTGGCAGATTTAGGGAGCTCCTAGCTGAGAAGTTAGATGGAGCAACAGGTCATTTTGAAGCATTCCATCTTGAGGAATGGGAATAATAAAGGAATGATTTACCTCGTTCGATCAATTCTTCCATGACGGACTTCAATGGTGCCAATCAGGCCCAAAAGCCCAATTTCCTGGCCAAAAAACACTCATTATGAAAATGTTGGGGGAGGGGTTGGGGAAGACACCAATCATTGTAATGTCGGCTGATTTGTAACCCTCTTTTGACGGATAAGTTCACAGAAAGGAATGCAAGCTTAAGTATATTCTGCTTACAAACAAGTCCTTTGAATTGTTGCAAAACGTTGCAATTTGCTGACCGACTCCCTAAAGTTGCATTTATCATACATGTCCATTCTAACATCTTCCTCGGCTCAAAACTAAAGATACTTAAGAGTCATCATAACTTCACTGTCAGCTTCCGGATTTGACCCTGATCAAACAAGTCAGAGAAAACAGGAGGGAAGCTGATAATAAGGTATATTTTATTGGCAATTGTGACTAGCACATTCTAAAGAACGTGTTTCGGTGGGAAGGGATATGAAGGTGAGGGGGGAGTAAGGTGCAAATGAAAAATATCCATTCACCTCTTTTTGTCCTACATTTTTGATGGAGAAGTGGGGGAAAACAAGTTTTCACAGTAGCCCTTTTGAGTTCACTATACTTTGTCACAATTATACCAATATTTGGGAGAAAGTAAAAGAAAGATATGCAAATCCGGTTAGATGAAGGTGGGTGGGAGGAGGGGCATATGGAGCACAAACACTGAGTTGGGCTGTACAGCCTATTTCTACTCTGTACGTTCCATGTAATTCTACATAGTACTGAGATAAGGAGGGCTTGAGACCTGATATTCTGGACATTTTTACCAAAGAAGCAAGTGGGTGTGTATAATGTACATACAAGGCTATGTGAGCACTGTATGAAACAAAGAAAAAAACTGTTTGTTATAGCTCTATTTTTTTTGTTTGCAAAGAGAGAAGAATTGTGTTTCATTTCCGCAGTAATGATGATATCAATTGCTGGTGATGCAACGTCGACCATGATTTGCACATTTGCAGCCAAATGCAAACCTGTTTATTAAACAACAGTGTTCAGAGAAAAATTGCCCTTATAACCCTTAATTTTCATCACCTTTCCCAAAAGTTTCCTCTTGAAAGAGATAGCTTGCAAAACTTTTTTATCTGCATGGAATAAAGCCATTTTGAAGGTGGCACTGGCTTCTTTATCAAGCCAACCTTCTTCAAAAGCAGCCAGATAATTGTTTTGTGGACAATCTCACTAAAGTCATTTAGTTCATGTAGGTGTCTGCCTGGCTGAGCTCGAATTTCTACAGTTGAGAAAAATGTTGCAGGAACACTGCAGCCTTAAAGTGCACAGTAAGTCTGTTCCCATTGAAACATTTTATCTTATCAGACTGTACGGTTTTGAAAGAGAAAAACAAATACAGGACAAAAGCACACGTAACCTTCAAAAATATATTTACTTTGTTTTATTTCATGTAAATCGTACGTCAGTGAGAAGGGCGGAAGGAGCAGTTTAGGCAAACATATTTCAGTGTGGATGAGGGCATCTCTATTGTGTTTTAAAATGAGATAATGAAATGATGGGCCTGTGTTAATGTATTCTTGTTGAGATATTGGTGCATGCTGGGCCGCAATCGTACTTGTGGCATTATTTATTTATATTTCAGCATGACTTGTAACATGATGTAAACTCAAATCATATTTTTTTTATTCTCTTACCAGAGAAGAACCAGAGCCCACAATCCTATCTACGTGGCACTTTTGTTTCAGCCTCGGGATTTTATTTGTTTATCTTTTTAAATTAAGGTTGAAATAGATTTTGGAACTTTGTCCCATCGGAGCCTGTAGTCCTGTTAGTGTGTTTATTTGAATTTCCTTGGAATGTCCTGTCCTGTTGCCGTGCTAGGACCAGAATCATCAGAACAGCAACATTAATATTTGTCACCGTAAACAATGTGACAGGTAAAAATAAAAAAGTTTGTACAGTCGGACTCACGACCTTCCCTTTCGTCAAACATTCCGTTCAGAAATCTGTTTTGTGTGGCATTACTGCTGTCTGAACATTGATAAATGCATTTGAATATTCTTACACCAGCAGGAATTGCGTAAATTTTGATTTTAAAAACATTTTACTCAGCTTTTTTAAATCTGTGGATAGAGGAAAACCAGTTAGATTTACTGTAACTTTCTGACTTGACTAAAATGATCAGGAGACAAGGTGACCATTACAGAAATCCCTCCATGGATCTCTTTGAAAATTCTGCATTTTTATTGGCATCCATCACTGCTATTCACTTGGCAGACATTTCACATTGTCCACAGACTAATACGGGGCCATTGTTTATTCTCAGCCAGCAACTGGACATCTCTCTCTCTCACACACAGAGTGTTTACAAAATAACTCTGAAGAATTCTTCAGGCACCCACTTCTTTGTAGGTTGAAGTAATACCCTGTGCTGGTGCCAACTTGCAGTTTGATGACTAAAGCCTGTGTGGTGGCCCTTGGGTAAATCTAGAGGAGCCACATGTAAGAAGTGGCCCATTTTAGATCAGAGGCAGACAATACTTTAACAAAGTCACAATAGCGACTGCGGAAGGCCAGCTTGGTTTTGCTTTTAACAGAGTGAGATAAAAAGGAGGATTAAAATCTCAGTTCATTTAGAAATGGGGAAAAGGGTCCCAATACTTATTCGTAGTTATTTTAGCTGAAATGCATATATTCCTGTCAATTAAGGGAAACTGATTTTGTTTTTCAAGGTTTCTGGGCGGACAACTTCCCATTTTTGTAAACTGCTTCAATTAAAATTCTTGAGGTTTGCATAAGTTATTAAATAAATAGCCTTCAGGTTTTATATACCAGGAGTGTATTCATTATCAATCTGCTTTGTTAAAAAAGGGAGGATAATATCAGCATCATTTGTACTTGCCTGGGTCGGGGTGTTGAGCTTATCAGTGCAATAAAATGCTAATGTTCAACGAAGCTCCATTGTTACATCTTTCCCACAGTCTTAGTGAGGTCTTCTGAGCCAGCCACTGGTGCTGGGGCTTGAGCTTATTGCTCAGAGGAGAGATTCTTGTCAGGACTGAAATTGGTATTTATGAAGAGAATAATATTTCCTGTCGTCCAGGTCTTGCAGGTTGGGAAAGTATTGTTGCCCTTTGAGGGTGATATATGTTCTGCTGCTGCCCCTACACTGAGACATGACTTCATTGCTTGTTTAGCTTGCTCTGATATTTGTGAGTGCGGTAGCTAGTGATTAATCATTTATCCCCCTTTCTCTAAAATATTTGAATCACACTGCACCGGGAACGTTCACGTGTTATTCAGAGAGAATGCTGTGGACAAGCAAAAGACCTTAAAAGGCAAGTTTTTTATGGAATAAAAAGCCTTTTAATGCTTGTCCAGCCTTAGATAATTTTATTCACTCCTTCAAGACCTCTCTTTATTTCTCTTGCACCCAGAGACCAGTTTTTAGGGGGTGGGTTGATAGCTTCCCAGGACTCAGACCTTTTGTTGTCGCCCGAGACAAATATATCCAGTGAAGCCTTGAACCGTTGTGCAATAAAGAATCTTCGGCACGTTGCTAAGAAATGGTTAAACTACCGTTGCAAAGGAAGGGCCCAGTCAATTGTGCCAAGGTATATCTGGACCACACAGCTTGAGTGAAGACGAATATTCCCTTTTTAAAAAAAAATCATTTATTTTCAAAGGGCATTACCCAGCCTGAACTTGCCTAAACCCTTGTGGTCACACCTCTTTGAAAAGGTTTTGTTTCGCCCGTCAATTGGTATTCAAACCAGGTCAGCATTTCTGTTTGCCCAACTTCGCTGCCGTTTTCATTTTAATTTGCACCTGTTGTGCAGTTGTTGGGAAGGCAAGTGCAGGCCCGCGGATTATACAAAGATCATATTATGAGTAGATATGTGCGGTGTAATTTTTTTTGTCCCAGCTAATATATATATAGATAGATAGATATTTTAAAAACTATTTTTGTTATTCTTCTTCACAAAATAATAAACAGCAAACCTTCCAGAAGCAGGAAAAGAAGCAGATAGGAAGGCCTGGGAAGCAAGTGTTGTAAATAGAAATGATTTCAATGTTTCACAAATTCATGAGAGGAGGATTCTAAACCTGATACAAGCACAATTCTGTTCCTGCCACTCCTGTATAATCTGATAGCTGGCAAGAGCCACTTGAGATAGTTCAGTTGATAAAGCCAAAGGATTTCTTTATTAAGAGCACTGAAATCAAAATGAACCGTGTGTGTGTGAAATTTAATGCCCTCCCCTCTGGTGATTTTGGTAGTAGGAGGGCAAATAATCAGGTAGGGGGGTTGCAGGTAGGGACACCCCACCTTCTCTCTTGCCCCTCCCCCGATGAATTCCTATGGAGGGCTTTCCTGCACCAGCTTGAGCCTCATCTTGTTGCCGATGGTATTCACCCAACGGTGGGGGAGAGAGGTACCTTGCAGGAAGCACAAAAAGGATTTGCTGGCGGGTTTTCCATGGGGTTGGGTGGGGGAAGGGGGGAGTAGCGGTGGCGGGGAAGGAACCCTAATTCAAAGTCACTCGGTGCCCCCCCTCGAGGAACTCGGCATTGGGATGACAGGGGAACATGACCCCCATCTTGCAATCCCCCGTCTGGCATCATTCACCTGTGACCTGGACCACTTGGCGATCCCGGGCCTCGGTTGTGGGTGCATCACCGGCTCCTTGGCGGCACTGCTGAACAGTGAAAGGCTGTTGGCCATGATTGTCCGGCAGCTCTTGTTGGGCGGTATTTCCACTCCCAGGGTCCTTGATCGGAGGGAAGGCCCGCCACTGCCAGTTAATTGTCTCTTAATGCGGCAAGGCTTCCTGAAAAGAGGTGACATGGAGCTCTTGCCAGCTCTCTAGCCAGCAGGCGAGACCTCCGTCGCCTACAATAAATTTTACCCTGTGTGTGTCTGTTTGTGTTTCTTGTGAGCAGGTTAAACAGTTTTTGTCAGTGTTGTGTCTGTATGTGTGTAACTGATGGTATGTTGCTCTAGCTAAACTAATGTCCCTGTGTTTATTACTCTAATCTTTCTTGTCTAGTGGTAAAGTGGACAATTTATGTACTACCATGCACACTGAATGACTGGGAAGGCAAGCTAATGCAGAAGCAGCCACCTTCAATTCAGTTCAAAGACCTTATTTATAAACTGTCTATTTTAAGGAATGCAAGTGCATCAGGTCTGTGTGGCCAAATAAACCGGTTTATTTTGGTTCTTGAGTAGTTCTGACATTTGAAGCATGTTTTTTAGCTTATTCGGCATGTTTTGTCAGTGCTCTCAAGAGTTTGGAAAATGAGACACCAGGTGCTAGGTCTGGGGTAGAGGGATTTAAATGAGATTGCGCCAGATTTGACAAAACACAGGCATGGTAGATCTTTTTACTCACTTAACCTTCAGCCCTTCTTTCTTCATGGTTTTGCCTACATTTTTGGTAACTCTACAATCTTCTGATTCCTTTTCTCTTTTTCAGTTTTGAACTATGAGAATGTAGTGGATACGGGTTCAGAAACAGATGACGAAGACAACCTTCACATTGCGGAAGATGACAGTATTATTAATGCCCTGGACAGAGATTCCAGTCCAGTGACTATGCCCAACCACGATTCTTCCCCACATAGAAATCAAGTACTGTTGCCAAGGGAGGACGAGGAAAGTGAGAAGAGGGACTGCAGCATGGAACACACCTGGCACAGCAGGGAGACACTGCCAGTCTCAATAGATGGTACTGGTAAGTCTGCCTTCTGGACTGCTTATTGGATCTTC
This sequence comes from Scyliorhinus canicula, assembly GCF_902713615.1. Lineage (NCBI taxonomy): Eukaryota > Metazoa > Chordata > Chondrichthyes > Carcharhiniformes > Scyliorhinidae > Scyliorhinus > Scyliorhinus canicula. The sequence continues at coordinate 253,968,961 of NC_052147.1, read as the reverse complement.
ACTCTGGAAATATTAGAATACATGAGGTTGTCCACACACAACATTCTTCACTCTAATTCATTTGACTCAACATGCTGGTTAGGCAGAGGAATGTGCTACAGATGTTTTATGTTCCAAATGTTACACGTTATATGATGATTCAACCATTGTTAAATATGTAATTTGGTGACACCCTTCAAAAGCCAATGTAGTTCTCTAATCCAGAGGTCAAACTCGTAAAAGAGCTCTGCTGTCAGTTTTATGAATCTTGTACCTACCTGATGTGTTGAGTTTAATTAAAGAATAACATTGGGGAGTAGTGCAGATGCAGTTATTGTTGTTTAATTAAAGCAAAGGAACATTACTTTACCATCTTGTTTAAAGGCTATAGTTTAACACTGTATTCTGGCTTCTGTGAGGTGACATTAAAAACTCCATGCCAGTAATTCTGTCAATTGAAGCTCTACAAACTGGAGGTGCAAAGTGGAGGTCAGTGCTATCTACATTATGGCAGGCTTAAAGAAAATCGTAAACAAATTACAATACCAACCGTGATTTTGAGATGGACATGCTTTAATAACAAGCGTTAACATTTATTTTAATTTATTGAATAGCTATAATTCTATTTTCAAGTTATTTGCTGATGGGCATCTGCTTCACGTTTTCTGCGTTCATAGAATACCACACTATTGATCCCACTTTATCTCAAATAACAGCCCAAACTTAAATTTAGGATAATGCCATTCTCCCAACATTTACTTCAGAGTCACCTTACTCGTTGGTCTATTCGTTTGCAGAATGCATCCTTCCAGGGAATCCTGAGGAAGGAGCTGTGCTCCGAAAGCTAGTGATTCGAAATAAACCTGTTGGACTTTGACCTGGTGTTGTAAGACTTCTTACTGTAAAGTATTTAATGACAGTCTTTCATAAATTTTTTGCCATATACAATATAGAAAACAAGCTGATAAGTATAAAAAAACAAAACCAGGCTGCCTAGAGTCAAGGAAGCTGCCTTACCTTTTACAGATCTAACAGTTGCAAAGAATAATCATTAAGTTGAATGGTGCTTTGTCTTTATTTCAGTTAATTTTTTTTGTTGGAATGGAGATTACAGATGACATCATCAAGGGGAGTCAACCTGGAGGAATTACTGGGCCTATAGTGAAAGACCAGAATCAGTCAGAATGAACACAGCTGACATGGATATTAAAGCATCCTATGTTAACAATTATCATAGTCCCATAGAATTGACAGTGCAGAAGGAGGCCATTCACCCCATCGAGTCTGCACCAGCCCTTGGAAAGAGCACCCTACCCAAGCCCACACCATCACTCTATCCCCGTAACCCAGTAACAGCTAACCCAGTATCTGTTGGATTCCTTAAACACCCTGCTTCTACAACTCCCCCAGAGCTCCAGCTGGTATTTTTTCATTCCTTCTGGGATGTAGGCGTCACTTGGCTGGGCCAGCATTCATTGCCCATCCCTAATTGCCCTTGAACTGAGTGGCTTGCATGGCCATTTTGGAGGGCATTTTTCGCAAAGAGTGAACCACATTGCTGTAGATCTTCTGGGGTCACATGTAAGCCAGACTGTGTAAGGACAGCAGATTTCCTTACCTGAAGGTCACTAATGCACCAGATGAAATCAACAATAGTTTCATGGTCACCATTAGGCTTTTAAATCCAGATATTTATTGAATTCATACATCTGCTGTGGTGAGATTCAAACTGTGATCCCCAGGGCATTACCCTGGGCCTTTGGATTACTAGTCCAATTACTGCACCACGATGCCACCATCTCCCCATCTATTATCAATATTAAATGGCCAAGTCATTTCTTAAAAACAAAACTATTTTTGGATTTTTTCTAAGAGATAGAATTGAGACCTTTTAAGGAGAAGACTGTCCATATGTGGATACAAAGTTACTTTGCCTGTTTTCAAACTTTGCTGGGGAGTCCTTAGTCCAAAATACAATCGGGTATAATGGGCTGGATTCTATGCTCCCCTGACAGTGGGTTTGATGGCTGTGGGGCATATAAAATCCAGTGGATGGCTTGGCTGCTGTTTATTTGCATGTCCCAGTTGCCACCCCAAATTTGCCCATTTGCCAGTGGGCTAATTGAGGTCACAAAGTGAGCAACTGATGTCCATTTAAGGGCCTCATCTCGCTGCTATCAGGATTTAACCGACTGTGGGAGAGCCCACGCCAAGCAGCCAGCACGCCAGATTACCCTGTGGGGTCCCGCCTTCCTGGGTCCATGGGAACATCCCTTTAAAATATTACTACCCCTATGTTCCTCTCCCAACCCCCACCCCCTCATAACATGTCAAACACTGGTCCCTCGAACCCCTCACTGGGGCTCGGCGAGACCCCAAACACATACAAAGTCCTGATCCAGAGCTGAATGTCTCCTTAAGCCATGAGTGCAGCATTGGCACTGGCCACTGTTTTCGGTGTGTCTGCCAGGCCTGGAGAGCTGCTGGCCTCTGATTGACCGGATGGTCTCTAAGGTTAGACTTTCTGTCCCTAAGGAGCAGAAATCATGGGTGGGTTTTTCCGTCCCGCCGCGCCAGATTTCTGGTTCAGTACGCTGGCGGGATGCTCCGCTTCGCCGGCTGGTCAATGGGGTTTCCCATTGTGGGGCAGCCCCACGCTGTCGGGAAATCCCCAGGCTGCCGGCAAAATGGAGCATCCCGACGGCGGAGAATTCAGCTCCCTGTCTCTTGTCTATGAATGGCCAATTTGCAGAGCAATTATCCTTCTGCTGGGCGGCTTGTCCCGACATTTTAGTATAAAATTGATCCCAATCCATTATTTTGGGGGTGGAATGAAATAGCAGTTGGACAAGTATCTCATTGACCAAGCATTTTCTGTTGAAAAATATATTTTAGCTACAAGCAATTGTAAAAATGTAATTACTGTTGAAGGAGCTGATATTTTTAGTGCTAAAGCTAATAATAGATCTGCTGTGGTACAACATCATGGTTCGCGAGAGACCCTTTTCTCATACAGAATTATATGGAGGCTACGGACGCGATTTAATCAAATGGGCACTATGTGACATAGCAAGCGCGTTTAGCAGCGTGTTTCCTGCCGTTCGCAGCACTGAGAAACACGCTATCTAACGTGACTCTGGTTAGATATGGAGCTCAGTGGGGAATGCGCGACCAAGCCTGCACTTAGTCCTGTTTCCTGCACTGAGGAGCCCCACTTGCTGAAATTCCTCAGTACAGGGAGAGATCAGGACGCCATTTTTAAATGGTATCCCGATCTCTCGAGCCCCCGACGTGATCACCAAACCCTCCCCAAGCCCCAACTCACTGCAAGGGATCCCAGGGGCCCCTCTCACCACCTCATCCCCCCCCCCCCCCCCACACCTGCACAGGGCACACCCCTGCCCGATCACCACCACACAAAACAATGCCAGCTTGGCACCTTGGCAATGCCAGCCTGACACCATGGCAGTGTGCTTGCCAGCTGGCAGTGTCACCTGGGCACCTTGTCAGTGCCAAGCTGGCACAGTGGAACAGCCAGGGTGCCAGGTTGGTAATGCCAGGGTGTCCAGGTCGCACCAGCAGTGCCAGGGTACCACACCACCCAAAGGGCATGCACCTGAGGGCATCCAATCTCCTGGGAGACCCCCACGAGTGCCGTTTTGTTAGTCCCCTTTTGTAGAGACCAGTACTGAATGGCACTTGCCTGAGGTCTCCAAGGAGAAACGGATAGCTCCCAACGCCTTGGTTACCTCAGGGAACTGCATATTAGAGTGAGTTTTTAAAATTAAATTTAGTATCCAATTTTTTTCCAATTAAGGGGCAATTTAGCCTGGCCAATCCACCTACCCTGCGCATTTTTTGGGGGTTGTGGATGTGAGACCCACGCAGACACGGGGAGAATTTGCAAACTCCACATGCATACGAGAGTGAGACTAGCTGTCTCACTCGAATATAGAGGTTTCCAAAAAAGTGATCCCGCCCACAGTGGACAGGCTTCACATCATGGTGTTTCATGAGATCACATTAGATCTCGCGAGGCGTGGTGAGCCAGTTAGATGCCGGGAGCGGGGTCTGGCATCATTTACCAGCCACGTTGCACCGCGGCGCACTGCTTTTCAGGCGTAGCGTGGCTGGTAGACCATTCCCCACAGCACAGAAACAGCCCATTCGGTCAGGAAGGCAATACTGATGTTTATATGCCACATGAGCATCCTCCCACTTTATTAGGCTCATCCGCCTTACCCTCAAACCTCAATCACACGTATTCACGGTGTCACCTCTTTAATATGTCAGTGCTGTCTGCTTTGATCGCTCCATGTGGCAATGAATTTCACATTCTCACCACTTGTCTGTCACCTGCTGTTGATGCCTCTCTTGCTTTCTCTCTCTCTCTCTCTCTCTGGTTCTGCTCACTTTATTTCTCTACTTGCACTTCTATTTCTCTCTCTTTTAACTTCCTCCACTCCAGAGTGACAGAATGAAGGGAGACAGAAAGCCAACAGTTGGGTGAGGAGCTATAATGTAAGTAGTTGCTAGGTTGGGGGTTCTGCAGATCGGGACAAACATTTAGCTAGGACTGCAGGTGAGCTTTGCAATGGTGGGTTGACTGAGATAACTGGCTCGGGCTTCAGGCTGGGCATTGGAGAGACAGAAGTCTGTGGGCATGTGTTTGGGAGAACTGATCTGATAGTTAATTGTAATTGTAGGCATACAGACTATCTAGCTTAAACTCTCATATCCAGGCATAACATGTTACGTGACATCGAAAATCCTGACACCAGAAGTAAGTACAACACAAACGAGGAGACTCAACTTTAAAAAAAAAATTTAGATTACCCAATTATTTTTTCCAATTAAGGGGCAATTTAGCGTGGCCAGTCCACCTACTCTGCACATTTTTGGTTGTGGGGGCGAAACCCATGCAGACACGGGGAGAATGTGCAAACTCCACACGGACAGTGACCCAGAGCTGGGATCGAACCTGGGACCTCAGCGCCTTTAGGCAGCTGTGCTAACCATTAGGCCACCGTGCTGCCCTTTACTCAACTTTTAATATACTGTACATAAATTGTGATTGTCATACTATGTGGCAACAGTCACATGAGTGGATTACTTTCTGGAGGTTGATTGTGATTTATATTAATTTGTGGGAGCACGTGTATTTGGCTTGTCTACTGTTTCTAACACAGCACATGGGGACTAAACCAGAGTGAGTACCAGGTGCTCCACCTGGCTCTCACGCTGACCTTTCACATCATGGACCTTGACCGTGGCATCCTGCAGTGTTTCAATAAAGCTCAAAGTAAGCTTGAAGAACAGCACCCAATCTTTCAGTCAGGCACTTTCCAGCCTTCTGGACTCAGCTCTGAGTTCAACAATTTCAGACCGTGTAATCCCGCCCCCATTTTGTTTCCTTTTTGTTTGCAGGTTTCAGTTTTACTCTCGTTTTTCTCTCGTTTTTGCTTTCAGATAGCAGCTGTTCGCTGTTCTGACATTTACACCTCCTCTAGACACATCCTTTGTTCCTTCACTTGTCCCATTATCATTCACATTGGCCTCGCACCACCAACTCTTTTGTCATTTAATCTCTCCTGTCCTCTGCCTTCTCACAGACCCTCCCTATTGTTCTTTTCTGCCCTCTGCCTTTTCGCTCGCTTAAAAAACCTATTGCATTTTATTTTTCACTATCAGTCTTTGACCTGAAATGTTGGCCGGAATTTACCGACTGCTCACACTGGCGGGTTCCTTTCGGTGCCACCAACGGCGCACACCCCCCGCTTCGGGTTTCCCGGTGACGCGATATGCATTCAACGGGAAATCCCGTTGGTGATTTGAGAGTACGAGAAAACACGCAGCAGGTTGCGCAGAAAATCCCGCCCGTTAACTCTGTTTCTCTCTTCGCCGATGCTGCCAATCTGCTGAGTACTTCCAGCATTTTCTGTTTTTATTTCAGATTTCTCGCATCTGCAGAATTGATTTTGTTTAAATACTAGGTACACTCTTTGAGTTTTGTCAGCCCCTTAGGTTTGTGACCATTATTGAACTCTTAATGATATATAAATAAATAATGAAGTGAAAGGAAAATCGCTCCCCGAGTCGCCACATTCTGGCACCTGTTCGGGGAGGCTGGTACAGGAATTGAACCGTGCTGCTGGCCTGCCGTGGTCTGCTTTCAAAGCCAGCGATTTAGCCCTGTGCTAAACCAGCCCCTTTAGGTACATATTATAGATTTATTACACACTATGTGCTGCTGGGAAATTTCAGATAATTCTGATCCTGATCTCGAATGAACGCCTTATCAATGTCAACACAGAAACATTCACAGTCATAAATGTTGAAAAAAAACCTAATTGACCAGGAAATTTCCAGAATCAATCAGCTGGAGCATTTTAATTGGCCACAAGGCTCCTGGCTAAGGAGGTGAAACATCAGCATAGATTCTAGCTTCTGATTGCTACTCCTGAAGAAAATGTGGTCCCAATTTTGTTACACAATGGGTTCAGAGCCAGACGCCCTGGGATCAAGTTCCACACCAGGGCTTGGTGGTCAAGGAAAGTGTGTTCACAACATGGTCAAACAGGTCAAGTATAGAAACATAGAAAATAGAAACAGGAGGAGGCCATTCCGCTCTTTGAGCCTGCTTCACCACTCATCATGATCACGGCTGATCATCAAGTTCAATACCCTGATCCCCCCCCCATCCCCCATATTCCTTGATCCCTTTAGCCCCAAGAGCTATATCCAATCAACGTACAAATATTACCCATCTACGGTAATAGCAGGTGGTAAGAGCTGGAGAGATTCCTGGTCAATCATCTGCAGAAGGCAGTGGCAAACCATTGCAGTACTTTGCCAGGCATAACCACAGACCAACATGTCCATGGTTCCCAAAGTCCTCTCAGGGCATGGTACCTCAGGAGGACAGGTGTAGATGCACTCTGGCAGCTGCCATATCGGAAAGGACCTCCTGGTGGGTGGCTAGAACCTGCCCATCTACAGTGGTAGATCCTTTAAATTTGCATTGGTCCCCAATTGGAATTTTGAGGTGCAAATCCACAATGCACACCCATTTTGCCCAGCAGTGATTTCAAAATATGTCTCCTTGTCTTTTTTGATCTAATTAAGTTTAGGAATGCTGTGGACTACTGCCAGCCTGGGCATGTCCCCCACCCCACACCCTTTCTGCAGTCTTACCTGCCTATGACCCAATTATTTTTTCCAATTAAGGGGCAATTTAGCGTGGCCAATCCACGTACCCTGCACATCTTTGAGTTGTGGGGGTGAAATCCACGCAGACATGGGGAGAACGTGCAAACTCCTCACAGTGACCCATGGCCGGGATTTGAACCCAGTTCCTCAGCGCCGTAGGCAGCAATGCTAACACTGTGCCACCGTGCTGCCCTTCTCTGTACACCATCAAATGATGAACCCCACGAACAAACAGCCTAGTGACACGAAGGTTTTGCATGAAGACTGGTCGGAAATCTCTTAGAAATGTACGTGAGCATGAATGGCCACTTTCAGGAGAGCAGATATAACTTTCATTTCCTGCCTGAAGGAATCATGATTTTGATGACATAGCTCTATCACCACAATAGGCAATAAGGATTGCAAAACTTTTTGAAATTCTAAACCAGGGTTGTAAACTGTGCAACATTTAATTTTGCATCCCTATTTGAAGAATGTTAATGAGCTTGCCCATGTAATTGCAGTTTACGGATGAGATCTCCAGGAGTATATGACCACATCCATTTGAAGCAACAGGCCATTAAGTATAAAGCAAACTGTCAAATGCAGTTTCATCTCTGACCACCTGAAAAAAGGAAGTAGGTGTCCTGTGGGATATTTCAAAACTTCTTTAAAAAGGCAGTGACTGACAATGTTTGATAAGTACATACACCCTCAAGAAAGAGGGATGGGGATTGCAGCTCAGGCTGGATGGACTCATGATCAAGGCAGCCCACCAGCATTCACTGATCTTCAAGTGGCTCCCGGCAGAAATACAGGCAAATTATGGACGTTGGAAAAAAAAGAGTCCGTTCTGACCCCGCTATCGAACGGCACTCTGCAAGGATGCGGAGGTGCCACTGGCCCCCTGGCACTGCCAGGCTGGCAACCAAGTGGCACTACAAGGGTGCCCAGGTGGCATTGCCAGGGTGCCTGGCTGACAGTGCCAAGATGCCTGCATGGCACCAGCAGTGTCAGCGTGCCACCTTGGCCAGAGGCCGACCATCCGGGGGCCTGCGATCGCCTGGGAGACCCCCCCCCCAACTGCCGTTCTGCCTGGTCTCAGTTTGTGGGGACCAGTACTAATTGGTGCTCAGTCGGGTCTCCTCGGCGAGGCCGATAGATGCTGGGTGGCCGTTTGATTCAGCATCAGCACAGCTAAGTTGGTTTTTAGACTCACTTAATCATGCGAGACTGGATCCTGCCCATTGTGGGTGGGATCCAGATCGTAACGTCTCGCAAGATCCTGTTAGATCTCGCAAGCAAGATGTAACAACCATTGACGATTCCAGGGGAGGATTCCCCGGGGATCTACTGGCCCTGTCCCATCCCGATTCCAGGAGGACGTAGCTGGTAAATCAAGCCCAACATCTGCCTTCAGCAAGGCAAGGGCGGGCGCACCCCGGACCAAGAAGTGCGAGAAATGAGGTGAGAAGGACGCAAATCCCAACGTCTTCGCTCACACACAATATTTCGATCGGCAGGTGCACGCAAGAGTGAGAAACGCGCCAGCCAACAAGCAAGCTATTTGGCCTGTTAGGGGCCAACTAAATGCAATTTTACGAGGACTGCCTGCTTTTAGAGTCATCAGGTGGGCCACTTGACTAAGCAGCCTTTACATTCTTGCTGCAGCCTCTATCCAGGGCGTGATGAAATGCCTGGGCTCCAACAGAATTAAAAAGGTGTTGGGAGACTGCGGTTTGTGGTTGAATGTACTGCCGAGAGGCCCTTTGCAGCCTTTCTCTGCTGCAAATTATTTTTTGCAAGTCTGCAGCTCCCTGAGACAGCTCCACAGCGGCTGTCCGCTGAGGAAATACATTAGAAGAGCAAACCGTACCCTCACTTTTCTTGGCTGCCCCATTCTTCCCACCTTCTCCGAGAACTCGCCCCCTTTCAATCCCTGATTAACACATTACAACAACAATGGAACTATTTACAATATCATCCAACAAATCGATCTCAGCACAGTCCCTGTGCTGCCTTGTAAGGTAAGTTGGTCAAGGGACTTCCTGATCCTTTGCTAGTGACATAAATCACCTGCAGTAGAGGTAACTTTGGTTTGAGCCTCAATGGGTTGATTCTCATCTTGCAAAAGATGTGTCCGTGCAGATGATTTCCCCAGTTCCCCTTGGAACATAACTGCTCAGACCTGTTTGTATGATGTCAGCTGTGGAAGACAATGGGTGCGATTCAGCGGCCCTCCGCGCCCGATTTGGTGTTGGGACGAGGTCTTTGAATCTCACGAGGCCTATTGCGATATTTGCGACGCTCGAAGCATCTTGTGAGATTTAATGGAGACTCGCGAGACGTCACAATCTGAATCTCGCTCTCATTGGCAGAATCACGTTCTGCACATTTAAATGATTCATTAGACTGATTTAAATAGGCATTCACAGCATTCTCCCGGTGCCTGGAATC